>NC_069372.1:26795833-28155000 GCF_021730395.1 Mercenaria mercenaria | reverse complement strand
CCAACGTATGTGCACACCCTGTGGGACATGCATGGCACAAATTCTGACAGATGACTGGGCAGACAAACTGACAAGGGCAAATATAAGTGTGTCAACCCTAAATAATTTTAGGGGTATACAAACTCACAATAACAAATGTAAACTAGAAAATGCTTTTGTAAAAAAGCGCATGTCTCCCCCAATGCAAAGTCCTATAGGCAAGAAGTCAATGCAGGAGTGAAAGTCAAAGAGACACTGATGGTTGGCTGCAATAGGGATCATCTACTTGGCATGTCCAATCATCCTGCTAAATTTCAACACTCTTGGCCTAGTGGTTCTCAAGTCACTGTTCAGGCTTCTGTGACCTTGACCTTTGATCAAGTGACCTCAAAATAAATAGGGGTCATCTACTCTGCATGTCCAATCATCCTATTAAGTTTCAACATTGTAGGTCAAGTGGTTCTCAAGTTATTTCCTAAAAATGATTTTACATGAACAGGCCACTGTGACCTTGACCTTTAACAGAGTGACCCCAAAATGAATAGGGGTCATCTACTCTGCATGTTCAATCATCCTATGAAGTTTCAACATTTTGGGTCAAGTGGTTCTCAAGTTATTGATCGGAACTGGTTATCAATGTTCAGGCCCCTGTGACCTTGACCTTTAACGGAGTGGCCCCAAAAACAATAGGGGTCATTTACTCTGCATGAACAATCATCCTATGAAGTTTCAACATTCTGGGTCGAGAGGTTCTCAAGTTATTGACTGGAAATGGTTTTCCATGTTCAGGCCCCTGTGGCCTTGACCTTTAACAGAGTGACCCTAAAATCATTAGGGGTCATCTACTCTGCATGACCAATCATCCTATGAAGTTTCATCATTCTTGGTCAAGTGGTTCTCAAGTTACTGACCAGAAATGGTTTTCAATGTTCAGGCCCCTGTGACCTTGACCTTTCACAGAGTGACCCCAAAATCGTTAGGGGTCATCTACTCTGCATGACCAATCATCCTATTAAGTTTCAACATTCTGGGTCAAATGGTTCTCAAGTTACTGACCGGAAATGGTTTTCAATGTTCAGGCCCCTGTGACCTTGACCTTTAATGGAGTGACCCCAAAATCGATAGGGGTCATCTACTTTGCATGTACAATCATCCTATGAAGTTTCAACATTCTGGGTCAAGTGGTTCTCTAGTTATTGATCGGAAATGGTTTTCCATGTTCAGGCCCCTGTGACCTTGACCTTTGATGGACCCCAAAGTCAATAGGGGTCATCTACTCTTCATGACCAATCATCCTATGAAGTTTCAACATTCTGGGTCAAGTGGTTCTCTAGTTATTGATCGGAAATGGTTTTCAATGTTCAGGCCCCTGTGACCTTGACCTTTGACAGAGTGACCCCAAAATCAATAGGGGTCATCTACTCTTCATGACCAATCATCCTATGAAGTTTCAACATTCTGGGTCAAGTGGTTCTCAAGTTACTGACCGGAAATGGTTTTCAATGTTCAGGCCCCTGTGACCTTGACCTTTAATGAAGTGACCCCAAAATCAATAGGGGTCATCTACTTTGCATGTACAATCATCCTATGAAGTTTCAACATTCTGGGTCAAGTGGTTCTCTAGTTATTGATCGGAAATGGTTTTCCATGTTCAGGCCCCTGTGACCTTGACCTTTGATGGAGTGACCCCAAAATCAATAGGGGTCATCTACTCTGCATGACCAATCATCGTATGAAGTTTCAATATTCTGGGTCAAGTGGTTCTCTAGTTATTGATTGGAAATGGTTTTCAATGTTCGGGCCCCTGTGACCTTGACCTTTGACGGAGTGACCCCAAAAACAATAGGGGTCGTCTACTCCAGCAGCCCTACAACCCTATGAAGTTTTAAGGTTCTAGGTCAAATGGTTCTCCAGTTATTGCTCGGAAAGGAAGTGTGACGTACGGACGGACGGAAGGACGGACGGACAGGGCAAAAACAATATGTCTCCTTGGGGAGACATAATGAGTCACTTTCCGAATCAATAAACAGTTAATTTATAATACATCAGACTTATATGACATTATACAGCATGAGAGCACCAGATTTTGTTTCCATTGTTCCATAGGAAACAGCTGGTAAACTGACACGGAGAAAATCAAAACATTGCTCATCAATATAAACAAAATGATGCAATACTACTAAAACACAGACTTTTTTTTTTCTTATGGCCTGAATTTCCCTTTACACTTCAAAAGTTAGGACTGAGACTAGAAAATCTATGCATGAAGGTGTGTGAGAACTATAAGTGCCATTGATGTTGAAGATTCCAAACTGATACCTGTGTGTAAACACTCCTCATTATGTGATATCTATGAAAATATTCCTACCACTTTCAATCTTGAGACTTTAAAAAAGATAAGTATAACTTATATGTCAGGGAAAACTGTTACTACCTAAACAGAACTGGCAGTATAACTTACTTTTGTCCTGTTGAACAAGGTCGCATCAAATACTGGCACATTGGAAGCAACAGAAATGCAAATGCAACTGTAGCTAACACTGAAATGAAATAACATGTTTTCTTCAACATTTGACTTCAACATTTTATTAACATTTTTGATAGATTGACTCCTAAGGAATGTATGAAATTTAATTTTAGAAAAGGTGATTTTCGAAATATCAACTACATATATATCAAGCAAATAAGTCCAGTACATGGCAGCCAAGTATTTTCACAGATTCTAGAGGTTCACCTGAGGAACATTCCTGGAAATTCATACTGAAATCTGGCCATTAGTTCCAAACAAAAAGATTTTCAAACTTTCCTTCAAATATTATACAGAGGCCCTAAGTGCAATCAAGCAATACTATTTGAAAGTTAAATGATGCTTCTCACCAAGTCTGTTGAATATCCATTAAGCAATTCATAAGAAGCAACAGTTCAAAAGGTTTTGTTTCTATTTTTAGCTCTGGCAGCCCCTTGGAGCATTCTAGCTTAATTATCTAAGGTCCATACAGACCAAGGTTTGTGTAATTCTTAGCATAGTGTCAAAGATGTTAAAAGTTAAAACTAGTGGGGATTTATATAACTATTTACCTGCAGTGCATATTGCAAACACCATTTGTAGGGAATCAAAAAACAGAAACATAACAAGTAATGAAATTGAGGCTCCTAGAGGCAAGAACGCCGCTTGACAAGTGTCAATTGTCTGAACATCTGAAATGAAAAAGAAGGTAATATTACACACAACAGAATAAAAACAAGGAGCTGCATTAAATAAACGCTTGATGCCACCCGGTGGCATCCTTGTCGATACAAAGCTACATAAGTCTAAAATGAGGTCAAGGTTAAACTGAGGTCAGGTGATGTTTGAAGATGAGGAATGGTCACAGATTACATCTGTATTAGTATCAATTCATTCTTGTAAGTGGTATTAATGCTAGATGAAATGGTCCCATTTTGGTTAACCAAGAGATGGCCCATATAAAGCAACCTAAGTCCAAAATGAGGTCAAGGTCAAACTGAGGTCAGGTGATGTTTGAAGATGAGGAATGGTCACAGGTTACATCTGTATTAGTATCAATTCATTCTTGTACGTGGTATTGATGCTAGACGAAACGGTCCCATTTGGTTAACCAAGAGATGGCCCATATGAAGCAACCTAAGTTGAAAAAGAGGTCAAGGTCAAACTGAGGTCAGGTGACGTCTGAAGATGAGGAATGGTCACAGGTTACATCTGCATTAGTATCAAGTCATTCTAGTAAGGGGTATTGATGCTAGACGAAAAGGTCCCATTTGGTTAATCTCGTACGGACGGACGAACGGATGGACGAACGAACGGACGGACAGGACGATCACTATATGCCTCCTGCATCAGTAGATGCCAGGGGCATAAAAAGTTGGATGTACTTAAGTTACAGCTGGATAATTATGTCACAGGGTGAGACTTCCTCTTGGTTGAAATGAGCTAATACTATATTCAAATGATCTGTATTCAGCAGCATAATTGGATCAGTGATCAAAGACACTAAAGCTGGAGGTTGCTAGGGTTACAATCAAACCATCCCGTATGAGGGGGGGGGGGGGGGGAGGGTGCAAGCAGGGACAGTAATGTGGATTGTTGCACACCTCTAATCACCTCATCACCTCCCACTTATATTCCAAGTTTTAAGCCAATACCTTGAAGGATTAGCAAGTCAACTCTGGGTAGTGATGGGCCGACAGAAGTATTTTCAATTTTTAACTTTGTGGGACTGAAAACATTCCAGTCTTTAACTAAGAATTAATAAATCGTTATTACATTTTTTGCTCCAAATAATTTTTAATTGTAATAACACAATATCACTGGATTAATACTGTCTGTCTGCACCCTGGTGAAATTAAGACGAGTACCTGAAGTTTACTATCTTCACAAATATTTTACATTTATGTTGATGAAGGGATACAATATAAATAGGATATCTAATTTCTGTGTGTTTCATTTCTTAAGTAATGATATGAAACATACACTGTGAAGTGAACTTATAGATATACAACTAAAATAACCGATTATCCGATTATATCCGATTAATCGAATAGGTTTGCTTGTCCGATTATGCCGATTAATCGGTTGGCAAATCCAACCGATTTCCCATCACTAACTCTGGGCACAAAATATGATAACAAGACAGATTTGACCTTGCTGTGACCTTAACCTCTAACCTACAGACCTGGTTTATGCACTTTCACACTGTCTCACTGTCATCTACCTATATGCAAAGGTTGAAATCAATGCCATTAATGATTATCAAGTTATACTCCTGACACAAATTTGACACATTTGAGCTTCATTTGTGACCTTGACCTTTGACCTTCTGAACTGGTTCATGTTCTCTGCATATCATCTCTTTGCCATCTTTTTACATGCAAAGTTTAAAGTCAATACCTCGAATGGTAATTAATGCCTCAGACAAAAAATATGACAGACAGATGTACGGACACCCCATCACGTAATATTTTCATTTAACCAAAACGGGTGTATAAAAAAGAATGAAATAAGCATTTAACTTTCTTAAAAAAATAAGTTAAAATAAAGGAGTAGCTACACTTGTGACCTTAAGGCCAAAAAAGGTATATAACTATTTTATCAGCAATCAACTTACTGCTCTCTGCTTCAGCATTGTAATTTTTATCTTTCTCTTTTTCTTTGTTCTCCTGTTCTATCATTAGAGATCTAAAAAGCATAAAAACACCCTACATTATAATATTTCTCTTTAAGTAAGCAAAAACTTGTATTAAACTAAATAGGGAGACAGTTCAGTGTTGACAACAGAAGACATAAAAACATATTTCTATGTTAATGAATTATCATTCCTAAAGTTTAAGTCAAAGTGAACATAAAGTAACAACCTGTTAAATTCTAAATAATTCAATATTTCTACTTTTATGAATCGAAAACATGCCATTCTGTCAACAGTATTTCACAGTTATTGGTGTTCTGCATTCTGCACCAGTACTGACTTTATCTCTACAGGGGCTTGAATCCATGAGTCATGACCAACAAGCTCTGGCCACACAGGAAGATGAAACCGACAGAAATAGGTTTCTAAATGGCTTGCCATATAATAGTGTTTACTTACATGACATAAGAAAGTAAGTTCCAAGTTTTTTCTCAAATAGAAAATCTACATTGAACTATTGACTTTAGACTTACAAAGTCTGTTGAGATCAAGTACTCTGTAATATTTCTTTCTTCGAACTGACACAACTGATATTTTCTCAGAAAACCATTTTCTCTCACATTAGAGTCAGAGTTAAGAGATACTGTAAATTTTTCCAGGAAGTGCTATGAAAGAGGATTTTATGGTAGAGATATTTGTTTTGAAGTTCTCTTAATGACTGATGCCAGTCCATAGTAACTTGTCCACAGCACAAACTATGGACCAGTCATTCATATAAGGAGTCATTTAATAAATATAGTTTGTGCTAGTGACCAGTCTACAGTTCAACACGGGTTTGCTGGGCTAACATCAACACCTGAAGAAGTGAAATCTGTGAAAAAGTATTTATGATCTCATGTAATAAAACACTTATTGAATGGCTTGCTTAGTGTATATCATTTAATTTTAGACCAAGTTGTTAGCTGATAGATTTTGTCATCTTGTACTACATGGTAAATGAGAACTGTTTTTGTTTTTATTCAAAATATCCCCTACCATCTCTTCAATTTCCGGTTTTTGTTTTGTACATGTACACCCAAAGCAATACTTAGTTCATTTAAAACATCTTTGATCCTAAACCACAGCTGGTAAACCATTCGGTAAATTTGACTACCAATCAAAGTCAATAAATCAATATCTGTTTGCAGATGGCACGTCATTAATGAAGAACATGTACAAAAGCAAGAAAACCTTACTGTAAAAGCATATATTTCCGCTGGGTCAAAATTTCGCGAATTAGAAATTCTGAGTATGTTTTGCAAAGTTTAATATTCATGAAATTGTAAAAATGGTATCATACTTGAATTTGAATTCGAATGGCGAATATTTATGCGAAGAATAATTTTTGTGAGATGTAGGGCCACGCGAATTGAGCGAAAATTATACCCTTGCGAAACTTTCTGCTTTTACAGTATGCAGCAAGATACGCAGGTATACGACTAGTTTTAAAGAAATAAATTTTCTGTTCAACTTATTGCAATTACAAATTATTTCAATGGTGTTACACTTGTGTTTTGACAATATACACACAACCACTTCATAGCCAATACATTTCTTTTAATTTTGAAAACTGTAGGAGTTACTTGGACAAAGATTTCTGGACAGACAGAATCTGATACAGGGTGGCCAACCCATGTGACTTTTCGGCATTGCACACATGGGGGAAATAGCTCGATTCAGGTAACATTTTGCTTATAATTTTTTTTTATTACTTGATGGATTTTAATAATATAAAAAGCGTCGAAGCCAGGTAAACAAGAACTGTCTTTGGCACAAAGCTTGCCACACATTTTCAATACTTTCTTCAAACACTCTGCACAAATCCCAGTGTGTACATTACCTACACATCTGGTTCATGAAAAACATTTTGATGGAGTGTTTGAGAAGTATTTGGATTGTCTGGCAGACACTTTATGTGGAAGCAAGCACCCCTTTTTTGTTTTTGAAGCTTTTTTATCTTATCAAAATCAGTAAAGTATTAAGGAAATTATAAGCAAAAATGTTACCTGAATCATGTGCACAATACCGAAATGTAATGTGGGTTTGCCACCCTGAGATGGACGGGCAGACAAAGTAGTACCTCAAGAGGTTGGGAAAAAAAATGACTTTAGAAGTAATCACCAAAGAGAAAATTTGCCTCAACCCAAAGATTAAACATTTGAACTCAGATTTGAAAAAGCTATCCCTATTGTTGTTAACTGGGAGAAGCACATAGCTAAGTTAGTCCATTTAAATACATTTTTCCAAGCCTCACCTGAAGCTTCCATATACAATAAGCAGTATTGAGATTACAAATGTTGACAGTCTTGATGAATCCATCATGTTGAATGCCCTGAAAAATAAAACACTATATCCCTGAAACAACTACCCTGTTCATAACAGGATGAAAACATAAACAGGAACAAGATGGTCATCATGGCCCTAACTCGCTCACATTTCACAGCTGACTTGAACACCTTTGGTCGATGTCCAATATTGTGACTGCTGGAGTGCTAAAAGTCAAAATGCAGTCATGCAATGATGGACAGAACAGCTCACCTTGAGCACTTTATGCTCAGGTAAGCACAAAAACAACAAACTTGTTCTGTTTTCTCAACTTGCATTCAAAGTTTCATTAAGCTTGGGCTAAAATTGTTACGTCTAGAGGTTTAACAGTCAACTTACTGATGACGGACAATGGTCGACACATGACAACGTATACATGGTGACCACAATAGCTCCCCTCGAGTACTTCTGTGCTCAAGTGAGCTAAAGAATGAATTCAATCTATTCATTCTTTCAAGAGTTAATATCAGTTACCAAACAGGCATCAACATTTGCTATATTAAGACTAAAACAGGCTACAACTCAAATACAGTGTATTGTAATGAAAGTTTGACCTTGACGATATTATTATATACTTGTGTACCAAAAACAAATTTAATCCAACGCAGGGCCCACACTGGGCTGGAAAAAGTTGGAGCCACCTTTTTTCTTGGGAATGGTAGGGAGGGTGCTGGAGAGGTTTCCCTTCCCGCGGCGCGTTGAAATTTTTTGTTACTTCCCATAAGCAAATGGTGATATTCTAGCTATATAGGGGGACTTTTAAATGAAAGTGGGTATACCTCTAAAGCAAGTTTTGTATTTTAAAATGTTGTTGGATGTTGAAGCAACCTGTCTGAAATATTACAGCTTCTTTTTATTGTGGGCCTACTATGTAAATGCATGGCCTGGGGGGCTGTGTTTTTGGTGCTCTGTGCTTCAGATAAATCTACCCTTACCTATTATCTTCTGTGTTGGTAACTGATACAGGATTACATTTCAAATCCATTCCTATCTTTTAAAGACATTCAAAAAACATGGCAAACACCTTTACTAATTACTTACTAAGATCATGGACACGGGTCCAGTGTATTTTTTTTTCTTTGTTTAATATAAAAAAACAACCTTTTTTCACACAAATATGCTTTCTTTATGTTAGTCAAATGAAAAAAAAAGGATGACAAAAATCCGGTCACAGTGTCGTGTATGATATTGTGACTAGATTTTTTGTCATCATTTTTTTTTCATTTGACTAACATAAAAAAAGTATATTTGTGTTTTAAAAAAATGGATTTTTATATTAAACAAAAAATACACTGGACCTGTGACTAAGATACTGTCTGATGGTGGCGACAACGTTAAAAAATTCATCAAACCATTCATTATTTTGCCGATTTATTTATTAATTATTTCATCCATGGAAATTAAAGGCATCAATCATTTAATCTGCCGTAATGACAACAAAACAAAAAGATTATTTTAACCCGAAAATTGGTTGCTTATTGATTGCAAATTGCATCTCCTCGCGTGTCAAGATGTTTATTACAGTGTCACATTGTTATATGTAAAGTGAACACAGACTGGGTAGTACTATCCCGTAATAAGTTAATTTTACAAGGTAAAATTATCGGAACCAGTCAACTGTTGTTTTTTTTTTTTTAACATAATTTCTCGGAGGTTACGATTTAGAACGTCTGAAACAAAATGGCAGTCCAAATTACGAAGATTTTTTCATTTTCGCCACTCGCGATTTTTCTTCGCCACTTTCATCGCAGATTCGCCAAATGGCTCGAGTGGCGAACGACAGCGTGGGCCCTGCAACGGTCCTTTCAGGAGTTATCACAGGTGCATAGATCATTAGATGCACACACCAACATGATGACTCCAGTATACCTCCTCCTAAACTTTGTTTACAGGAGTATAATAACAGTTACTGCAGAATTTGTCACAATAATTTCCCTGCTATAGTAACCTGATGCCCTTACTTTTCCTCTTGCAAACAAAGTTCTAAATGGGAGGAGCCACAGATCCCAATTTACTTTGCAATTTCTATTCTACTTCAAAAATTAATGAAACCCCTGTGTAAAATGAATCTTAATTAATATTTCATCAGTCCAACTATTAAAATACTTATTGTCACAGTGCCTGTCCTAGCAGTTTATGTATGCATATTCATAATCGGCTCTTTTAAACTAGAACTGTCACAGGAGTGACTTATACCCCCACCATACGGTCTTGTCACAGAAGAATGGCAACCATCAACCATAAGAAATTTTAAAAATACTTAGAACAATATAAAACGTAAAAAAAAAAACTTTTAAAATATTTAAAACAAAATTTTACTCGTCTTTGAAGTACTTCATCCTGGGCTTCCTCGGCACATATAAGTAATACTTGTATATGTGCCCAGGATGAGGGATGAGGTAAATATAAATTCTCTAATAGATACACTAAAAGTGAATACAAAAAAATGTCTTACAGACACATGTTACCACAGAAAAATGTTTTTACTTTTTACACAGGACTAATAATTTTTTTTTAGAAAAATACCTAAAATATTGAAAATCTAAAAATAGAATTTCTAAAAATAGACAAATTCTTGGAATTTAAGGGGAAGTAACTCAGTACAAAAGTTAAAAAAAGGTAACTTCCCTTTGGCTCTAAGCCAATCAGAATGATATATAGAGAAAATGCATCAAAATTAGCCTTAAATTCTAAGTAAAAGGGGGCATAATTCATGAAACATTGGTATCAGAGTTATGCATCTTGTGTCACATGATGTGGGTGACGAGGTGGAACATCTATTTTAAGTTTGAATCAATTCCATTTAGTAATAACTGAGATATAGTGAAAATACATCAAAATTTACCTTAAATTCTAAGTAAAAGGGGGCATAATTCATGAAAAGTTGGTGTCAGAGTTATGCACCTTGTGTCACAAGATTGGGTTGATAAGGTGGAACATTTATTTTAAGTTTGAATCAAAACCATTTAGTAATAACTGAGATTATAGTGAAAATGCATCAAAATTAACCTTAAATTCTAAATAAAGGGGACTTAATTCATGAAAAATTTGTGTCAGAGTTATGCACCTTGTGTCACATGATCTGAGGTGATACATCTATTTTAAGTTTGAATCAAATCCATTTAGTAGTAACTGAGATAATAGATTTCGTGACGTGATGCGACAAAACTGACTCCTATATTGCGCCCCCTCAACATGTTTGGTGGGGGTATAATTAATTTACATCCAAATGACCATTGTTATAACTATAGCATTTGAAATGTCATATTGCCGATTCAAAATTTAATATTAAACTAGAGCTGCTTTTGAGAAAAGCGCATGTCTCCCACAACTGCCTACCGGTAATCATCTAAATAGTAAGTCAGTCTTTATACACTGTTTACTTAGAGCTCATGCACATAAAGGACCCCAAAAGGACTCCTATACTACTAGGGCGCATGCGCATTTTTGACACCAAAAGGACGCCTATACTACTTTTAAAAGTGTAGTGGTCCTTTTGGTGTCAAAAATGCGCAAGAAATCTGAGCGTTTTTTGGTAATTCAAGGGTCATAATTCCGAAGTGCCTGGGCCAATTTGGCTAGTTATCGAACTTGGCCGAGCACTTATTTGCAAACAAGTTTGGTGAAGATCAGATGAGAAATGTTCCACTTAAAGAGTGCGGACCGGACCGGTCCGGATCAGACAGACAGGAGTAAATCAATATGTCTCCCACACCACTGTGTGGTGGGAGACATAATTACTGCTCACGAGAAGCAGATGTGACTAGAATGCAAAAGTACATGTATATGAGAATACTCTCCGTTCTTTCCACTCTGTATAACCCTACATGACCAGACCTGAAGTCATTGTTCAGTTTTAGTGCCATTTCATTTTTGAATGTCAGACATTTGAAAAATTCATATGTGCCTCTTTATTTTTAATTTTAATGGCAGTAATAGCACTGAAAACCTCAAAATCTATGGTGTATATCACACATTGCTCAGTCTAACTACAGGAGCTACTTACGAGAGAGTTGACGCCTCTGTTAGTTGCTCCTCTGCAACACCCATAATTACTGTCTATGCAGTAAGTCTGAACAACTGATTAGAGATGACCTCCTTTACCATACGGTTTCACTTTCCCCTCAACCCAGTAGTCTTCACCATTAGCAGACCAGTCATCCACTTCAACTCCAATGTGACCAGAACCTGGTTACGTCACTTCTTTGTGTCACTCATTTTGTAAATTCATCAGGTTATCAAATAATTTAACCTTTATGTGTATCTATTCTGCCTGCAATCAGCAGTTTGTTTCAGGTCTCTAACACAGTAACACATGTGTTTTTAATCCAATAAAGGCCACTCTTATTTCTAGGGGTGGGGTTGTTGTAAAACTATCCCAGTAAGTATTTTTAAGCAGGTTCTATTTCACTTCAGTCTTCTACAAACACTACCTGAAAGTAAAAGAAGGAGTAAAGATTAACTATATTATAGGAAAACAAAGGCCCGTAACTACACCGAAAATCATTCAACAGTAAAACCCATAGTAATGTGCGAGAGGAAAACTGCAAGGGCAGGGTGAAACAACAAGACAAAGACGCAATCAGCATTTCTCTAAACATGTGGGAACAATTATAGTATAACAGCAGTAATAACATTGACTTTTAAATTTTAGATTTTTGTAGCCAGTCTATATCCTATGTCCTATTTTTGTAGCCAGTCTATATCCTATGTCCTATTTTTGTAGCCAGTCTATATCCTATGTCCTATTTTTGTAGCCATTTTTGTAGCCAGTCTATATCCTATGTCCTATTTTTGTAGCCAGTCTATATCCTATGTCCTGTTTTTGTAGCCAGTCTATATCCTATGTCCAATATCATAATAATATTTACAATCAGTTCCCTGAGAAAATCTCTAAAATTGACTGGCATTTGTCACTATTACACAGAATAAAAGAAACAAGAGGGCCATTGACCCTAAAGCGCTCACCTATGTACAAAGCTTCAAGTGTGTTTGTATAACGTAAATATATTTTCTGTCGGTTAAGCGAAGCGAATTAGGCGGGAAATATTTTCCTTGAATAGGTATAGATCTTTTGTTGTATCAGGCCAATCAAAATCTTGTTTTGATGGTTGTTTTGTTGGTAGCCTTAGTAACGCAAGTTATCGTGCCGATTGTTGTGATTTGTATGGTCATTCAGCTTTGGGCACCTATGCTTACAAACAGACTATTTTTTAAATCTAAATCACGGGAAATTATTTGTTACTTTATTTAAATAAATATATATATATATATATATATATAAATCACCAAGCCCGTAAATCTGGGCAGATTCTTTTCAATTCCAGTACCGTTAGTCTGCCCACTTTTACGGGTACATCTGCCCACTTCTACGGTCCTTTACGGATTGAATCTAATGATCAAACGTATATCTGCCCACTTCTACGGTATAGTAAAGTTATATATATATATATATATATAACTTTACTATACCGTAGAAGTGGGCAGATATACGTTTGAGAATCTAATGATCAAACGTATATCTGCCCACTTCTACGGTATAGTAAAGTTATATATATATTCTACGGTATAGTAAAGTTATATATATATATATATATATATATATATATATATATATACACACATGAGAAGTGAATGTTATTCATGTTCAATGATTGAATTGATACTTATGAATTGAATGGTATTTGAAGTTGTTATATGATTCATGTCAGTATTTTCTTATATATAAATGTAATGGATATTATTGGAAGAAGAAACAATGTAAGATAATCGTGCCCAAGTGCTCATTACATATTATACAATATATGAAGCATATTGTGTTTTAGTTCTTTTGGTACAAAGATCTGTGTAGGTTTAAGGAATGGTACAACTACAGAGTTAGGTTTCTTCTACATTAGCCTACATTATATATACAATGTACATGTCACACACATTTCTGATCCTAGGGCAATAATTTAAACAATTATGGTAGACAGTAAAACTGATATCACATGCCAAATATCAAGGCTCTTGCTATTATCACGGTGGGGAAACCACGTGACTAACTTGGATAACGTGCACGCAAAAGTGCTAAAAATAGGCCCGCTTCAGGTATGTTTTTTCACTATAACTTTTTTGATCCACAATTGTTTTAAACGAGATAACGTGCATAAACCCCGCAATAAAAAGCTCTTTCAGCGCATATATGTAACTTGATGAAACTCCCTCCCGTTTTTACGTAATCCTTGCCCAACCGATTCGAAAGATGCAAAATATTTTGGTAACGAACACGTCTGTTCACAAGTTACGCACCTAGCACAGATTCTGCAGAGAATTTTCGCTGGAATTTAGGTTTAAAATAAAGCTTGTCATTGTCCAAAGTCCTGTACCAAATATTTAACATGACTATTCAGGAATATTAAAGATATCGTAAGACAAAGGGTGCGGTAACGTACACGTTGCGGTTTTTCAGGGGGTGACGTACACGTCATTTTTCCCCAGAGGGTAACGTACACGTCAAAGACTATTTATCATGCATGTAGAACATCTGTCTTTAAATGACTGAACTGTAAACATTTTGATATTGTTAAAAAAGATGCAGATGCTGGGAATAGGCTTTTTTTTCTTTCGGTAGGTTAGTATATACAGAAATGCTACAGTGAAAATGAGTAGCGTCGGTCCTCATCCAAGCTTGGAAATAATTACACATTTACTGCTCTTGTATATCTATACATAAATAGGTAAAATGATAAAATTTTGAAATTATTTTGCTCTAAATCCATCATATGCGCAACTGACCATGTATCTTTGAGTGAAAAAGTTGACAGTTGCTTACGGGGGATAGAAGCCTAGTACTTGTTCTTTCCAGTTACGATAGTTAGTTTAGTTGTCCGCACCATATGATTCTGACTTTGAAAAAGGACGTAAATCAAAGACAAACAAAAAGAAGTATTAAATACGCATATAGGTATCATTGTTGCACCGAGAGTAACAGCAGTAAAACTATTATCTATTTATAGCACGGAGAATGAATATATTTGCCAGGAGTGTGGAATGTCTTTTCGGAGAAAAAGTAATTTAAAGGCGCACGAGAAGAGACATAGTGGTGCGTGAACCTATCACTGTTATGGGAAAAACTTTTTCGACGACCCATTGTCTAAAAATAACAATAGAAAAAACTTGTTACTTCTCTTTTTGACATGTTTATATTTTGTATATCAGGTCAAATAAAAGTCAGTATAATAGATCTTATAGTCGCAGTGTAAATTTATTGTCCAAAAATTATTACGCTTCAATATGAATAATAAGATCGCACGTGTCGCCTGCTGGGGACGAATGCTAGAGTAGTACACATAAGAGAAGAAGAATGACCTCTACTAATGTGCGAAGTATCAAGTCAATCCTTTATATTGTTTTTACTTGGATTCCAGACAGGTTTCTTATACATACAGGGAGGTAATTAAAATTGGAGTCAGTAAGAGTTATGACTCCTTATCACTGCACTTTCTTTCACTGACCTGTATTAATGTGCAAAGTAGCAAATCAATCCTTCATAGTTTTTGGCTTGGGCTTCAGTCAAGCTTCTTGCTTTTCCTTTTCATGCATAAAGGGAGGTGATTCAAAAATGGGGTCAGCTGAAGTAAAGGTTCTTTGACACTGCACTTTGCTTCACTGACCTCTATCAATGTATCAAGTATCAAGACAATCCTTTGTATGGTTTTGACATTGGCTCCAGACAAGTTTTTTGATAGATAAAGGGAGGTTATTCAAAAATAAGGTGAGTTAGAGTTATGGTTCTTGGACACTGTACTTCCTTTCATTGGACCTCTATTTATTTATGTGCAAAGTATCAAGTCAATCCTTTATATAATTTCGACTTGGGCTTCAGACAAGCTTTCTATATAACGATAAGGGGAGGTTATTTAAAAATGTGACCATCACACTGCACTCTTCTGTCAATGTGTAAAGTATCGAGTCAATTCTTCAAATAGTTTTTGACTTGGGCTCTGGACAAGTCTTTTTTATAAGGATAAGGGGAGATAATTGAAAAATGGGACCACCTAGAGTTATGGTTCTTTGATACTGCACATCCTCTCACTGTGTTCGATCATTGTGTGAAGTAACAAATTAGCACCTTTATTACATCTTGAGTTATGCTCCGGACAAGAAGCTTGACGGACGCCAGCTGGTCGCCAGACGGACAGACGACGGAAAAGTGATCCCTATATGTCGCAGCTTCTTTGTAGTAGGCGACACAAAAACTGTCTAAGTCAACTGTACTTGTTTAAAAAAAAAAAAACTCAGATTTTTTGCGACATTTTCTAACTTTTTTTTTGCGATCCAATATAGCTTAGTTTAGTTTAATAGTTAATTATAATCTCGTTACTGCTTATACCTGTACAATAAATTATATAATAATGAAATCATTATCAAAATATATAAGGTATTTGATTTTGTGAATGAACAACCTAAACTTAACCGAGGCTGTTACTTTAAAGCTTTTGGATGTAATTAAGGAGGTAGGTTACCTTGTTACAAGGTTAAATTCAAGTTAGTTGAACCGCAGCATTTTTTTGCATTTCGTGTAATATGGAGTTTGACCTGCTACAATCTCAATTTCGTTTGTCTCTGCCCCTTCAAATTCAATTTTTATCTAGGTTTGAAGAACATGACCCTCTAAAGATATTTCATATTAAAAGAAGAAGGAAAATACGGATATTTAACACTTTTCAGTGTATTTTAGTTTCATTGATATCCGTAGAAGTCTGCATAATTGATAATTTTACTAGTATGCACGTTAGCTTTCTAATATAAGCTTTAAATGCATATGTCGCGGGGCTCGTGTTTCCATGGTAACGCATTTTCTCTCATTTTTAAACAACTATGTATAAAAATAGGCGTTTTCGACGGCCTAAGTGGCATTCTGTTAATGACTAACATGGAATATTTGGGAAATATTATAAGCAAAATACCATGCACTTTACATGGTACCCTATTTTTCTTAAAGTTTACAGTAACCATGGCAACAGAGATGTTTAAAATAGCTTATATCTTGCTTTTTGTCGTAATTTCTTATAAAAAAATATTGAATAAGATTATCTTTCTAGTTAATGTAGCTTTAAAACATATTATTTCTAACGTAAGTTATATTTTCTTGTTATTTGCATTGATTCAAACAAATTTCACAGCTTAGAATACATACGGTAGTACCCCTCGCCTGGCATTTTTCATGGAAAAATCGTTCAGCATGCTGATATTATTCTAATGGATATTGTTGAAATGAAAATAAAAAGCCGAAGTTGTGTTTCTTAAATAGACCAGTGTCAACGCTTTTGAATTTTACATTTAGATACATAGGTCACGGGCTTCGTTTCCATGGTAACATCAATTAAATTTAAGGAACCACATTTTTCTACTGAAATTTGAACAGTTTTAGATCTTATTTTAGTATATAAGTAACAAATTATCAACGGAACCTGAAAAATAGGTATTACAAATTAAACTGCTAGATTTTTTATTTGAAAATGGCCGTTACAAGTAACCTTTCATCCAACTATATTCCAGATAACATTGGTTACCATCATCCATTTTCTTACAATCCGCATAACGTTTCAATATAACTACATAAAAGATGCAAAATGTTGATGATTATTCAGAGCAAAAGATTCATAACAAATATTTCAGCAAATATTTGTTATTTGAAGATAGTTAAAATAAAGAAAATGCACAGAATTACGTACTTTCAAGATAAAAGCTATTAATTTTGCGCGGTAACTGACACGTAACGTCATGACGTCAATGACGTCATTTTATAGCAACATTGTTTTGAAGCGTTTCTGCGGCAGTTGAATCATTATTTCTGCATTATTAAACCATAAAGTATCAGACTGGAGGCAGGTTCATGATTTGTTTTCAGGAGAATGAATATACAAACACATTTAATTTGTCGTAAACGTCGTCGTAAATCGTCACGTTAGCTTCCGGTTGGACATGCGCACATACAAATATGAAGGTAACCTACCTCCTTAACGCATTTATAGATCTATATTATCAGAATATGTCAGCATTTATAATTTAATCAACCATGGAATGGCTATAGTCCTTAGATATGCAAAATTAGGTCAATACTGATATGTTGTTTCAGTAAGGAGGTCTAAATGAATAACTAGCTGACCAACAAACTGTCACTAACCTACAGAAAGAATAACATATTACTCCCGCACGATAATTTAAACGACAACGTGTTTATATTATTGGTTGATTGTTATGGTCCCATGCATGATAGAACTAAAAAGTTTGTCAATGATACAAATAAGGTGCATGCTGTCATATTAAACAAAAAAAATTTTCTGTATTCTAACGTTTTAATGAAGAAAAATCATGGTTATCAAACATGCTATCGTTCTGAATTTATACTAATTCCAGCATCTTTTTAACAATATAAAAAATGTTTCAACGGGTCATCAAGAAGATTTGAACATATGGATTTGATTAAACCCTGCTGACAGACAGAACTACATGGTTTATTCCCAGAAACCTAATTAACTTTTGATATTTGGAAAAAAAAGTTAACAATTAAAATGGCAACTGCTAACAATGTCTACTTGTCAAAATAACATACACGTTTAGACAATAAAATTCCAACTGCTATTCATTTTCACTGTAGCATCTCTGTATATACTAACCTACCGAAAGAAAAACAGCCTATTCCCAGCATCTGCATTTTTTTAACAATATCAAAATGTTTACAGTTCAGTCATTTAAAGACAAAGATGTTCTACATGCATGATAAATAGTCTTTGACGTGTACGTTACCCTCTGGGGAAAAATGACGTGTACGTCACCCCCTGAAAAATCGCAACGTGCACGTTACCGCACCCTTTGTCTTACGATATCTTTAATATTCCTGAATAGTCATGTTAAATATTTGGTACAGGACTTTGGACAATGACAAGCTTTATTTTAAACCTAAATTCCAGCGAAAATTCTCTGCAGAATCTGTGCTAGGTGCGTAACTTGTGAACAGACGTGTTCGTTACCAAAATATTTTGCATCTTTCGAATCGGTTGGGCAAGGATTACGTAAAAACGGGAGGGAGTTTCATCAAGTTACATATATGCGCTGAAAGAGCTTTTTATTGCGGGGTTTATGCACGTTATCTCGTTTAAAACAATTGCGGATCAAAAAAGTTATAGTAAAAAAACATACCTGAAGCGGGCCTATTTTTAGCACTTTTGCGTGCACGTTATCCAAGTTAGTCACGTGGTTTCCCCACCGTGTATTATGGATTCAGAGAAGATTTCCAAAGTTCAATGAACCGGAATCATAGGAACAACTTTGAAAGAGGGCTACCCAGTGATCATTTGTGTAACGTTTCATCAAAATCCATTCACAGTTCAGTAGTTTTGAGATGTCCTTTTAAGAAATTGTTGATGAAAAGTGACCATGTCCTCTGGTGGCCATGTTTTTTTAAATGTTTAAATTTTGTGACAAATTTTTTATCAGTCTAGTGGCTAGTGTACACTGTTGTCACAGTAACACATTAATATCAATAAGGAAGTGAAATACAAGACAGAACTAACAGAAGACAAAATGCAGAAAATATCACACCTTTTTAATTTCATTTTGCAGTTTTACATAGACTTCAGAACAACAATCATTTGTGCACACTCCTGATTAATATACCTTCATTACACTCCGACAGGTAATTACAGAAGGTTTACTTTATATACATTGTATACATTTATGTCAGACCTACTTAATATGATTTTGATTGAAATTTGGAAGAAAAACATGATTGAAAATATTGTTTAATCTTCAAAGTAAGGTGATTGTACTTACAGTTGTTTTTGTTAAATAATCAGTTAAAGTTTTTTATTTCTAAATGTAAAAGTTCACCTACCGTATGTCTTAAATAGGTCACTCGGTCATCAACCTATATGTTGCTTTAAAATACATAAATGACTGAAATAACCTATCATAGCATTAAAATTAACTGGTTTAATCACCATTTTATTTCTGTGTTTTTTTTTTCAAATCGACCAAATTTAATATACACTTCTGTAAAACTGAAAGATCAAAATAAATCTGCTAGTCTGTTTGCAAACAAAAGAAAATAGTCCTGGTCATGTGATTTGTATGTTTACATACAAAGAAATCGTCTTTGTGTGCTATTTTTATCTGGTCTATTCAAATTTTATCTCTTTAAATTTCATACATGTACATATTGAGAGAGAACAATTTTTTTTTTTTGTTTATTCAATTAAAAAGAAAGAGAAAAGAAATTTAAGAAGTAAACAATCCTGTTTAAGTTAACAAGCATTTGTATACAGTCTTAATATACATAACAGCAAGGAGTTAAAAGTTATACTGCGAAAATACCTTTGGGCAATTTGGATGTGCAAACAAGACAAGGGGAAATATGATTAATACATCAAATCACTGTATCAGACAGTCAAACAAAACCTCAAATATTCAATTTTCCTGTATCTTTACTTTAATTGACTGCTAAAACTTTGCTAATTGTTTCAGGTGGAGTTTAATAATTATATCCATAATAACCTATGTCTGTTTAACAGAAGGCAAATAATCTGTCAAAATAATTATTCAGAAATTCATGAAAATGAAATTATATACCTCTAATCATCTCAATTTTACTTTCATAAAATTTCTTGATATTAAACAATCAGTTTCAAGATAAATAGACAAGAGATCAATTAAACTTACTCTATGGTCATTCTCTTCTATTTCTAAATCCCTTTATACCTTTATCTTCTCATGAACTGATCACCCAGTATGCATCTGGTACATCGTAATTTTTGACCATATTTAAAAAATATTAACTATATTGATTTCTTTCTTCTGATGAATGTCAAAAGGAGAGGTAAAATAAACATTTTATGAAACAGCTGCAACTTAGCTCACAAAGGGATCAATATATTTTCTAATTATTGTTGTAATTTACTTATTCATGCATACCACTATTGCAATAAAAAGAAATGTTCAAAACAGATCCTACACAAATAAAGGAAGTATTCACAGGCAATACAGTGTCCTCAAATTGGAATAAAATACTTTCAAGTCATATCACTGTCAGACTTGAACATACTGTTAGAAATCTATATCAAATAAATATCACCTTTGTACATGTATATGAACAAAGCAACAGATGATGAAAGCACAAAGACTCGCAAAAATGTCCCTTAGCCTTGAACTTTACATACCTCTCAACTACAAAAGAAAGTAAAGAGACACCCATCAGTTGAACTGCAAAAATGTATACATAAACAGTAAAAGTTAGATGACAAATTACAGTTGATCTGCAAAGTCTCAATGTACATAATGATAAGGTAAGATGATAAATGACTGTTTATAAACACAAACCGGTATTTCAATTTGGCCATAACAAACTAGTAATCATACTAAAACAAATATCTCAATGTATATGAATCAAATCTGTTCTGTTCTTTATGTATTTAAGGACTTTAAAAAAGGCCTTACATTGTATGTATATACTGCAAGTATCTCATTCTTGCAAGTTGTATATATTTGCTTATTATAACTCATAAAAGCTTCTTTTGTGATACCTAAAGCATGACCATTGTCAATAGCTCACCCTGTATTTCACATCATACAAAAATTGTGTAATTTATTCAATTGTGTAGTGTGCATTTAAAAAAAATTGTTGTTACATGCTGAAGCTGATTACAAACTCATGAACAACCAATTGTTTTTCAAACTTTTCCAACTTTATAAAGATAAAAAGTTTCTATTCATTAAAATCAGTACTGACTTTTCTTCTTCTCAAAAGCAGGCTTTCTCATTTTTTTACACTACAAACTAACAAAGTGACAGTATCCATCCAGTCATTTTGGTATGACCTAACCCTTATCCTGCTAAATTTCTATATTGAATTCAGAATTGTCCATCTTCTAATTTGGACAGCACCATTAACTGTTTAGAGGGGTGCTTACCAGAAAGATACTGGCTGAATAACGAACAGTGCAGATCATGATCAGACCGCATGGACATAGACTGATCATGATCTACATTGGCAGCAGATGTAGAATCAATCAGCATGGTAAGAGTTTGATCCCACCGCATGAATGTTTAATGTTACCTATGTCAACTTTTATCACTGAAAAAACTCCTCAATATAATTTTTTTAAATGGAGTAATGACTTAAACAGACATTCAATATTCTTTTCTGATAACGACAACCTAACCTCAATACATCCAAACAAAACTAATCCAAATACATGATTGTATGAGCTTCATGAACTGTAGGCGCACTTTGTTTAGTACAAAAAAATTATCAAATTTATATCCTTATTTGTTATGCGCATTTCATAAATACATGCATCAAAAATATCTTTTTGGTTCAAATTTTCCAAATGCATTCATGGTCTTACAAGTGTCCTTGATACTTACTTAAAAATGTACGGCCAAATATCTTAATAAAACAATTCTTAATACTGCAGACCATAAATATCGTTTTCACAAACCTTTCCATGGAGTCTGTATGTCTGAAGTATCCAACTGCTTAAAATTCACATTAAATTTACCTATTCCACAATGTATTCAGAACTAATGTATTTTATCACATTCATGGCTTTTCATTATCAGTTACACATAAGACACAAGGGCTTTATTAAGCTGTCTGATATCTCTTAGATCTATTCAAATATTGTCAACAAAGATAACTGATCGATCTTATCTACCTAATCATTCATCTTAAACTCTTATCACTTTATCACCCAAAATTGCCTTGTTCTTATGCAACACCAATTAAGGGAAATGTTGACAGTTTTACTGATCAAACAAAAACACCTTTACAAATAAACTAACCTTATGTTAATTACTAGTGTGCTGTAAAATGATCTGTTTTATTCCCCTGTACTTTCTGTAGGCACAAGTATAACAAGAGGGCCATAATGGCCCTAGATCGCTCATCTGAGTTTCAGAGCTTCAACAGGCTAGAGTGTGAAACTTTGGAAGAGGACCATAATATGCTCTAGGTGTCGAAAGTTCCCGAGGCTGTAGAAGTTAATAATCTAAATTAGTGAGACAGCTAACAAATGGTGCCAATTTGGGGCCGACATAAAAAAATGCGAAATTTGCAACTTTTTGTGCTGTGTTACTATAAATCAGATAAAACATACAAGTGATTCTCCCAAGCATGATGATACCAGCTGGTAACACGCGTGTGTATTGTCTAAATGATTTATTGCATGATTAAAACAGTAAACTAATTAAGTTAATTTTTAATTATCGTTTTGAAAATATTTAGAAATATTTTCCCTTTATTGAGCCCCCTTGGAAACTTCACATATTAATTTGCATATGCACGAGCTGGTCAGTAGGGAATCAGCCGATCACTGCCGAATGGGGTCCTCTTATCTGACAAGGGTTTATTGCGCTCTAGCAACGGGTACACGTGTGAAAATTTACCAATCACAGCCGACTGGGGTTCACATCTAATTTAACACGGGTCCAGCGCCCTGCGCCAATGGATTCTTGAATGTGCATTGCCAGAAAGCAAAATGTCGCTGGACGATAGTAATGATGTTATTTTATCTCAGGCATTGGATTTTATGGAAAGCGCCATGGCTTACGATAAGTTTAATAGTGAAAATGAGGACGATATTCTGTTGTCTCAGGCATTAGATTTGATGGAAAGTAGACCTAGCACTGCAAGGGATAGGTCGAATAGCTGCCAAAGTTTTGATGTTATAGAATTTAACTTGACTCGCACATTGTGCAAGATTGAAAAAATGGAAAATGAAACACTAAGCCAAATGATGAATAGTTATGATGTTCAGCTTACTGACAATACATTTGGAAATTTTAACCTGCGGTTAAACGATGTGACTGGGGACACTACCGGCACTTTGGATGACAGGTTAGTTATTTATCAATCGCTCTCTCTCTCTCACTCGTTTTCGCCTACGGCTGCTTTACAGCGATTGTGAGTCCATACTTCTACAGGATGTTTGTTTCAGTGAGCATCTAAGGTGGCAAATTTCAGTTCCTTCCAATCAATTCACAATATATGGTAGAGTAACCTCGGGAATTATAACTTTTGCATACCCTTGATTAAGGATTTCAAAAAAAAATGTGTCCACAAAAAAATTAAAAAAAAAAATTAAATGCTCAAATTCACTTTTCACACCTACATAACTGTAGTATACTGTGTTGCATAGAGGGTATTTTAAATACTGCATGATTTTTAGGACAGTAAAATATGCAGATTGGAAATTAAACACTGTTTTCCAAAGTTTAAAGAACAGTGCTTTAGGGTAAAGCGAATAGCTAACAAACTTTTCCTGCATTCCATTTCAAAGAAATGAATTTACTGTTGTTGTTTTTTTGTATTTTTGAGGGAAAATTATCATATTTTCCAAACATTCAGCCTTTGTTAAAAATCATGAGTTCCTTGTCTCCATGGCACTGTTTACAATTACATACGTTTTGATTTGGTGTGTAAAGGATAGCTTTGGCCATTTTTTGTGAAAAACTTGAATAAATGCTACGTTACGCAACATGAGATACATTGTTGTTTTTTTTTTCATTTTAAAGCTCTGATGTTAAATCTGAAGAGCCTGATGGAGATAGCTCACTGACTGACAGATTTGCAACAGTGACAATCAGTGAAGATGCAAACGCTTTAATAAATGAACAGAAGTCAAAAAATACAATGAGAAATACAAAGTGGGCGTAAACTGTATTTGAATCCTGGATGGATACCTGTAATAAAAGCGGCCATGAGATTCCAGAGCTTTCCAATATGACGGTAGATGATATGAACGTATCTATGTCGTTTTGTTGTGGAAAAGAGACGGTACTAAGTATCCTCCAAATAGTTTATACCATATTAGTCTGGACTTCTGAGGTACCTTAGAGATAAGAATATAAACGATGAAAACTTTCTCGATCAGTCTGATAATAGATTTTCTTACTTAAATAAAGTCTTGAATTCTGAAATGAAAAAGTTAACGAGTGAGGTTTTGGCATTGCCCCAGAGAAGCACTACCTGTGACGGAAACAGATGAGAGGCAGATATGAGAGAAGGGTGTCTTTGGGGACTTTGACACAATTCCCCTTCAAAGGACAGTGTTTTTTTATAATTGTAAAATATTTGGACTAAGAGCTGCAGATGAGCACCGAGACTTTACAACTGACCAATTCACCACCGGAGAAAAAGATGGAAATGGACTTAATGTGGACTTTAATGGAAAAACGTCTAAAGCATATAGTGGGTCTGTTAAACAACAAAAACTGGAACCCAAACAAATACGTCATTACGATAACAGAAGTGGACTCGTTAAGTTATATGAAATGTATCTTTCGTGTGTGAAAACTGAATGTGAAAATAAAACATTTTCAAACGTGCACTGCCAAAAGTAGGTGAAAACAAGTTTCGTTTCAGTGAAAACGTTGTCGGAATAAACAAGTTGAGAAGTTTCATGAAGGAAATTTGAAAGGCTGCTGGACTCGATGGCAGATATACAAATCACTCTGGGAGAAAGACATGTGCAAAGTCTTTGTATCAAAAAGGTATTCAAGAACAAGAAATTATGCGCAGGACTGGACATAGGAGCATTGCTGGAGTACGAAAATATCAAATGGCTTCAAATGAAATGTTGAAAGACGTATCGAACATTCTCAATTCAAAAGTATCATTTAAGGGTGGTGCCGACATGTCTGCCCCGGCAAAACTGGACGTGAAAGAGGTGAAACCGAAACTGGATAAAAACGGACACAAAACCAGATGTTACAGTTTCATCTGAACTGTTTAAGTCAAATACTTCTGCTTAAGGCAGTTCTCAAAGCATTTGGGATGGGAAATACTGTTTTTATAACTGTAATTTTCAAGTGGAAAAAATGTGAACTTTAACTGTAATTTCCAAGTGGAAAGAATGTGAACTTTAACTTAAAGTTTGATTTACATCAAGCTCCGCCAGCACGATAGTTACCGCAGGCACTAACAATATAGCACCACAGAACAGAGAGTGAAACTGAATCAACTCTAAAAATGAGGATAACCTTAGACATATCCAATATACGGATGCCTCTTTACAAAGAAGCAACGTAGATCCTAAGTAAATATGTAGATTCTCAAGGCATTAAAGACTACACACTAAATGTGCAGCAATAGTATGATATCAAATCAAAAATCACTGAAATCATGCACTGTGACCCAGAGACAGCAAATAACACAAAAATATAAGATGTAACAGGGAAATACTTTTTGTACTCTCAACCGAGTAGGGATCAATATTTCCGGATAGAATGGGAATACTCAGTCACTTCATTTAACTAGCTGATATTTACTTTAATAGTAAAACAAATTTTGCAATTTATGAGCATAATCAAAATCAAAAATACTAAAAAAAAACATGTTTATTATCTGAATCCTTCCATTGCGAAAAAAAAACACGAAATTGATAAAAAATTCCATTACTACGCACAAATGTTTAATTACTATTAAAAATTTGCGATTGTGTTTTTCTCGGGGTTAAAGGTGTTTCCCACCACTTGCAATGAAAAAACGAGAGCATTTTTTTAAATCATCACCTGTTTTTGCTAGATAAATGAAAGTTTACTCTCTGCAAATATCATTGGAGTATTCATATAACTTTACTGTTTACAGGTTGTCTATGGGTCCATTAAACTGACCTCTTGAATGCGGGTCTAGAGGTCCACTGACTGGACCCTTAGCCACAGACTTATACTAAACTAGAAGATGCTTTTGTAAAAAAGCGCATGTCTCCTCCAATGCATAGTCGTATATGCAAGAAGTCAATAGGGGACAAGAGCGAAAGTCAAAGAGACACTGATGGTTGGCTGCAATAGGGATCACCTACTTGGCATGCCCAATCATCCCACTAAGAGGGCCAAAATTCAAAAATCACCTCTTCGTTACTTTCAAGAATCTTGTAAAAATAAGCATTCAAGTTGATACAAAATTAATGTTTTGTGACATTTGCATAAAATCACAAAATTCAAACTCGTTCACTTCTGGCTGTTCAGTTCTCAAAAATGATTCTGTATCGCAGCATGCGAAAACTAAAGGTAATTGAGATTTTCAAACAGTGGTATTTTTCTAGGCAACTGTTGACAGTTAAACTTTAAAGTTAAGATTCTTAATTAAAAGTGTGTCAGCAAAAATATTTTCTGATAAAAATAAATTCTTAACTGCAATAAAAATCGAACTGTTTACTTAATTTTGAAAGTGTTTTTTTTTTTTCAGTTTAGAACACAGAAATGCTACTGATGCTGCAAAATTGTCAACTTTCATGATATCTGCCCGGCAAGTGGCCACCAATAAAAGTGAGACAGCAGTGATTGCGGCACTTAAAAACGTCTACTTCTCAGCAAAACAGAATCTACCAAGTTCAGTTGTCCCGGCACTGAACGATCTGTGCATAAGACAGGTATACATAAATTTTAAGTATTTGAGAAATTCATAATAAATGAAATCAATACAAGGCAATGAGGTTTGTACAATATTTATTTCATGGAACTGTGTGGGTCATTCCAAGTTTTTACGGTAAGAATTGTTGACTGTTGTAATGGTTATTTATTTTATTATCTCCAGTTTTAGCTACTTCTTTCTTTTGCTGTTGTTGTTTTTTTTTTTTCAGAGAAAAGCATTACGTGAGCAGACCTTTATTTTTTTGCAGGTATCAGGCAGTTCCAGTTAATAATAGTATCTTGTTTTTTTCAGGTATAAAGCAATTCCTGTTACTAATAGTATTTTGTTTTTGGCAGGTATCAAACAGTTCCAGTTACTAACAGTATCTTGTTTATTTACAGGTATCAAGCATTTCCTATTACTAATAGTATCTTGTTTTACTAACCACAGTGTTTTATAATTATTATTATTACTTATTTTCAGGGTGTATCACAATTGAGTGACTTGAAAGTTGATAGTCATACCACCTACGAGCATAACACCAGCATTGGCGAGTTCCAAGACTGTCTAGCTGATGTACTGAGGGAAGATTTACTTGTTAAGGTGAAACAATCAGGGAAATTCAGTTTGATGTTTGATGAAACCACGGATATTTCTGTGCATCAAAATTTGATAAGCTATATTAGAGTGTTAGAAACCAATGGTTTTGGGACAGTAGAGCCACATACCTACTTTTTAGGCATTAACCAATTAAATAGGGCAAATTCTGAGAGTATTTTTGGTAAGGTTTTGGAAATGTTTGGCAAAAAGGGGATTGACATTTCAAATTTGTGTGGAGTCAGTACTGATGGGGAAGCTGTCATGGTTGGGAATAAATCTGGGGTTGTCACAAGGTTAAACAAGAGGACCATGATGGTCCTGAATCGCTCACCTATTCCCACATGACCCAGTTTTGAGTATGACATCGTTTTTTCTATTATTTGACATAGTGACTTAGTTTTGAACTTGACCTAGGTATTATCAAGATAAAAATTCTGACCAATTTTCATGAAGATCCATTGAAAAATATGGTCTCTAGAGAGGTAACAAGGTTTTTCTATTATTTCACCTATTGACCTAGTTTTCGAAGGTACGTGACCCTGTTTTGAACTTTACCTAGATATCATCAAGGTGAACATTCTCACTAATTTTCATCAAGATCTCATGAAAAATATGGCCTCTAGAGCGGTCACAAGGTTTTTCTAGTTTTATACCTACTGGCCTAGTTTTTGACTGCACGTGACCTGGTTTCGAAACTGACCTAGATATCATCAAGGTGAACATTCAGATCAATTTTCATAATGATCCATTGAAAAATATGGCCTCTAGAGAGGTCAAAAGATTTTAATGATTTTAGACCTACTGACGTTTTTTACCGCACGTGACCCAGTTTCAAACTTGACCTAGATATCATCAAGATGAACATTCAGACCAACTTTCATACAGATCCCATGAAAAGTATGGCCTCTAGAGAGGTCACAAGGTTTTTTTTATTATTTGACCTACTGACCTAGTTTTTTAAGGCACGTGACCCAGTTTCAAACCTGACCTAGATATCATCAAGGTGAACATTCTGACCAATTTTCATGAAGATCCATTCACAAGTATGGCCTCTAGAGAGGTCACAAGGTTTTTCTATTTTTAGACCTTCTGACCTAGTTTTTGGCTGCAGTTGACCCAGTTTCGAACTTGACCTAGATATCATCAAGATGAACATTCAGATCAATTTTCATACAGATCCCGTCAAAAATATGGCATTTAGAGAGGTCACAAGGTTTTTCTATTATTTGACCTACTGACCTAGTTTTTGAAGGCACGTGACCCACTTTCGAACTTGACCTTTATATCATCAAGATGAACATTCAGACCAACTTTCATACAGATCCCATGAAAACTAGAAAATGCTTTTGTAAAAAAGCGCATGTCTCCCCCAATGCAAAGTCCTATAGGCAAGAAGTCAATAGTGGTCAGGAGCGAAAGTCAAAGAGACACTGATGGTTGGCTGCAATAGGGATCATCTACCTGGCATGTCCAGTCATCCCGCTAAATTTCAACACTCTTGGCCTAGTGGTTCTCAAGTCACTGTTCAGGCTCCTGTGACCTTGACCTTTGATCAAATGACCTCAAAATAAATAGGGGTCATCTACTATGCATGTCCAATCATCCTATTAAGTTTCAACATTGTAGGTCAAGTGGTTCTCAAGTTATTTCCAAAAAATGATTTTACATGAACAGGCCACTGTGACCTTGACCTTTAATAGACTGACCCCAAAATCAATAGGGGTCATCTACTCTGCATGTTCAATAATCCTATGAAGTTTCAACATTCTGGGTCAAGTGGTTCTCAAGTTATTGATCGGAACTGGTTATCAATGTTCAGGCCCCTGTGACCTTGACCTTTAATGGAGTGACCCCAAAATCGTTAGGGGTCATCTACTCTGCATGACCAATCATCCTATTAAGTTTCAACATTCTGGGTCTAGTGGTTCTCAAGTAATTGACCGGAAATGGTTTTCAATGTTCAGACTCCTGTGACCTTGACCTTTGACGGAGTGACCCCAAAATCAATAGGGGTCATCTACTCTTCATGACCAATCATCCTATGAAGTTTCAACATTCTGGGTCAAGTGGTTCTCTAGTTATTGATCGGAAATGGTTTTCAATGTTCAGGTCCCTGTGACCTTGACCTTTGACGGAGTGACCCAAAAATCTATAGGGGTCATCTACTCTTCATGACCAATCATCCTATGAAGTTTCAACATTCTGGGTCAAGTGGTTCTCTAGTTATTGATCGGAAATGGTTTTCAATGTTCAGGCCCCTGTGACCTTGACCTTTGACGGAGTGACCCCAAAAACAATAGGGGTCGTCTACTCCAGCAGCCCTACAACCCTATGAAGTTTGAAGGTTCTAGGTCAAATGGTCCTCCAGTTATTGCTCGGAAATGAAGTGTGACGTACGGACGGACGTACGGACGGACAGGGCAAAAACAATATGTCTCCTAGGGGAGACATAAATATGGCCTCTAGAGAGGTCACAAGGTTTTTCTATTATTTGACCTACTGACCTAGTTTTTGAAGGCACGTGACCCACTTTCGAACTTGACCTAGATATCATCAAGGTGAACATTCTGACCAATTTTCATGAAGATCTCATGAAATATATGGCCTCTAGAGAGGTCACAAGGTTTTTCTATTTTTAGATCAACTGACCTAGTTTTTGACCGCATGTGACCCAGTTTCGAACTTGACCTAGATATCATCAAGATGAACACTCAGACCAACTTTCATACAGATCCCATGAAAAATATGGCCTTTAGAGAGGTCACAAGGTTTTTCTATTATTTGGCCTACTGACCTAGTTTTTGAAGGCACGTGACCCAGTTTCAAACTTGACCTAGATATCATCAAGGTGAACGTTCTGACCAATTTTCATGAAGATCTTGTGAAATATATGGCCTCTAGAGAGGTCACAAGGTTTTTCTATTTTTAGACCTTCTGACCTAGTTTTTTATGGCACGTGACCCAGTTTCGAACTTGACCTAGATATCACCAAGGTGAACATTCTGACCAATTTTCATGAAGATCTCATGAAATATATGGCCTCTAGAGAGGTCACAAGGTTTTTCTATTTTTAGATCTACTGACCTAGTTTTTGACCGCATGTGACCCAGTTTCGAACTTTACCTAGATATCATCAAGATGAACACTCAGACCAACTTTCATACAGATCCCATGAAAAATATGGCCTTTAGAGAGGTCACAAGGTTTTTCTATTATTTGGCCTACTGACCTAGTTTTTGAAGGCACGTGACCCAGTTTCAAACTTGACCTAGATATCATCAAGGTGAACGTTCAGACCAATTTTCATGAAGATCTTGTGAAATATATGGCCTCTAGAGAGGTCACAAGGTTTTTCTATTTTTAGACCTACTGACCTAGTTTTTGATGGCACGTGACCCAGTTTCGAACTTGACCTTTATATCTTCAAGGTGAACATTCTGACCAATTTTCATGAAGATCTTGTGAAATATATGGCCTCTAGAGAGGTCACAAGGTTTTTCTATTTTTAGACCTACTGACCTAGTTTTTGACGGCACGTGACCCAGTTTCGAACTTGACCTAGATATCATCAAGATGAACATTCTGACCAACTTTCATAAAGATCCCATTAAAAATGTGACCTCTAGAGTGGTCACAAACAAAAGTTTACGGACGCACGCACGGACGCACGACGGACACCGCGCGATCACAAAAGCTCACCTAGTCACTTTGTGACAGGTGAGCTAAAAATCATGTTCCTGGGGTTCTAGCCACCCACTGCATTGCCCATCGCTTGGCTCTTAGTTGCAGTACTGGTGCAGACACCATTCCCTATTTGGTCAAGTTCCAGGAGATTTTGAATTCTATTTACAAATACTTCAAATACTCCCCCAAAAACATGTCAAGTCTTTCTGCTATTCAGTCTATCCTTCAAGGTCAAGCCAAAAGGTTTCAGGAAGTGTTTCATACCCGTTGGTTAAGTTTTGAAGGGTCTGTAGATGCCCTGGTCACAAATTACCCAAGTCTCATTTCTGTGTTCCTTGAAGAGAACTCTGGGCAGGCCTTGAGTCTCTACAAGCCTATCACTACATATAAGTTCTTGTATGTTGCCCACTTCCTTTGTGATGTCCTCAAGCCTCTGGCCATCCTCTCCAAAATGTACCAGAAAAAGGACTTGCAGTATTCTGAGGTTTCATCCTTACTTACCTCTACCATTAGCATGCTTGAGGATCTTCGTGACTCTAAGTCTGGGGAAAGGTTACAAGGTTTTCTTAAGGTCGCCCGGGCAGAGCCAACCCTTGACTCTGATGGTCTCTTTACCTTTGAGTTTGAAGGTCATACAATTAGGGACAGTGAAAAACAAAGAACAGAATCTGTCAATGTGTGTGATCAATTTGTTGACAGAATGGTCAAAAGCTTAAATGATAGGTTTTCTGATAATGCTGATGGGGCTATTCTCACATCAATGAGCAACATGTTCAATCCCTTGCTCAAGGCCACTGACCTTTCCAATGATTTAGAAACAATCAGTGACTACTTAGGCTCTGTAGGTATTGAGGGTTCCAAGTCTGAATTATCAGCTTTTGTTCAATTCGCAAGAGCTACCCATGACAGTGGGAACAGATCTGTGACTGACACACACTCTTGTGCAAATTTAGCAATCAAAAACAAATCAGTGTTCCCTGCTTCAGCTGAAGTAGCGGAGAGGTTTTGGGCACTGCCTGTATCCACAGCAGACTGTGAAAGAGGATTTAGTAAGCAAAACTTAATTAAATCTTCCCTGAGAAGTAAGATTTGTTAAGACAATCTGGAAAATCTAATGATTTTAAGTGTAGATGGACCAGAAATCAGTAAATTTGACTACAAAAGAGCATTTAGACTAGCCACTAGACTGATAATAACTATATTTCTATATTTTCCCTTTTTTGATAAATTCAATTTCATAAAGACAAAAGCCAGTCTATTTTAGAGATTTTCATACAGGACTGATGTTGAAATTATCAGTCTAGTACAATCCGAAATGCTCTCAGAGAGATGATTGGCACCTATGGCTATTAGATTACCCATGGATAATTTGGTACATCATGCTAGTGGTCAAGGGTTACGCTGCTGATCATAAATCTGTTTACCTAACTGATTTTTAATGGTGATAGTTGAAGAACCATTATCATGTAGAATAAACTATTTTGCTACTTTTGAAATCTTGATGGGTCATCTTGCAAATATATTTATTAACTATAATATGTTTATTTTATTTAAAGGATTATTCTAATCATTAAAATTCTGAAACTGAAGAATGAATTTTAAAAGTTTATTACAGCATGTCTTTGTCAAAGGCACATTTTAAAAAATATGTCGAGTTCAAGTTTATTCAAACAATAAAGAATCTGCCTTGTATAATACGTGTCAAAAAAGAAGATTAGGATTGCTACCATATAAAACTTTTCAAAAGTGTTAATAAAACTGAGACTTGTTGTCCCATTGGAAAGCCAGTAGATATAGACAAAATTATGAGAAAGCTGTACCAAAATTAAAAGAAACACAGTTGTCAGCATAAAATGTTTTCTATTCAGTGACTAAGCACCGTACTGCAGTCACTGCAGCACCAAACAAAAAAAGACGTTTTATTTTCTTAACAAAGTTTTATAAATAACAAAACTATTGAAGGTCGATGCATATATGGAAGGCTGGTGCACCATTCTTTTTGCCACATATCTAAATGCTAATCGCTAAATACAATATTCTTACCTCATAATAAATGCCAAAATTTCAAATATCTAATATTTATAATGCTGAAAGATAATGCTAATTGTCCATTGATTTTATGAAATAAAGATCTGCATCATGTTTTATGAGTCTGATCTGAAGCATCTTCTACCATGTTATGCCAGCATCGGACAATGCATGTTAGCATTCAGCTTTGTATGGAGGGTCGGTGCGTCATGCTAATTGCCGAATGTCAATGTTAATGCTAAATGCCAATAACTTTATGCTAAATACATATTATTTAATGCTAAATGTCAATTTTTATTAAATTATTTGTCATTTAGCATTTGCAGTTAGCATGGCTCACCGTCCTTCCACAGAATTGTTTTGCCATCGCATTTGACAATTATGACAAAATGTTTAAGTATCAATACAGAGAAATGAAAATTCATTTCTGATAAAATTTAAACTCAGCTGACCCCTGCAGTTATAAATCCCAGCTACTAGTACCAGATGGTCTCAATAAATTGCATAAACATGTGGCAGTAAACCACTGATCTCTATAAGTTAGGCTGTGGTCAGTTCTTGACATTGATTGATAACAAACCTAAAAAGAGGTTTGTGAATTTTCGGATTGTACTAGACTATGATATTGGACATAGGATATAGACTGGCTCAGTTCACTACATTCAATCATAAAAATGTAAAAAGATATAATATTATCATAGTCTAGGAGCTAGTCTAAAGAGCATTCAACTTGTGGGGATCTAAGAAACAAAGAAGGATTTTAAAGTGACATTGTGTAAGAATCAAAGACAAATACATATGTTTTAAACAGTGTTTACAAAACTGAGATACAGTAAAGATTAAAGACTATGAAAATGAATATAAGTTGATGGAATCATCTTTATAATATGATCATGAATCAATACATGAATACATGTCTCATTAAAAGATATAACTTAATAAATGTTTGTTTTTGCTTCATATATTTAACATGTTAAGTTTGTATGCGTTTTTCAGTATAGTATTAATTTGAAATATAATTTCATGACAGATGTTTCTCTCTGATTCTGTCATGGAATTATATTTTAAAGTTAATAATATTCTCTTAAAGGTATAAACACTTGCATCCTTGTATACATACACACAGTGTATTAACTGCATAGTCCATGGCATGGAAGATAACAGTTGCTGTTAAAAAGCTTGTCGCGCCACGTACGATTTTAGGCGTTTGGCAAAAAGCAGTGGCTCAGAGAAATTTAAGGCCATTGTGACCCCTGCTAAGTTTCAACATTCTGGGCCTAGAGGTTCTCAAGTTATGAACTGGATACAGTTTTCCATGTTCAGGCTCCTGTGATCTTGACCTTTGATCAAGTGACCCTGAAATCATTTGGGGTCATCTATTCTGCATGTCCAATTATCCTATTAAGTTTCAACATTCTTGGTCAGGTGGTTCTCAAGTTATTGATTGGAAAAAGTTTCTATGTTCAGCCCCCTGTGACATTGACCTTTGATGGAGTGACCCCCAAAAACAATAGTGGTCACCTACTCTGTTATTCCTATCTCCCTATGAAGTTTGAACGTTCTAGGTGAAATGGTTCTCAAGTTATAAACCGGAAATGGATTTCCATTTTCTATCCGCTGCGACCTTGACCTTTAATGGAGTGACCCCAAAATCAATAGGGGTCATCTCTTCTGCACTACCAATCATCCTATGAAGTTTCAACATTCTGGGTCAAGTGGTTCTCAAGTTACTGAATGGAAATTGTTTTCAATGTTTAGGCCCATGTGACCTTGACCTTTGATCAAGTGACCCCAAAATCAATAAGGGTAATCTAGTCTGCATGTCCAATCAACCTATGAAGTTTCAACATTCTCGGTCAAGTGGTTCTCAAGTTACTGACTGGAAATGGTTTTCCATGTTCAGCCCCCTGTGACCTTGACCTTTAATAGAGTGACCCTAAAATAGATAGGGGTCATCTCCTCTGCATGATCAATCATCCTATGAAGATTCAACATTCTGGGTTAAGTGGTTCTCAAGTTACTGAACAGGAAATGGTTTTCCATTTTCAGACCTCTGTGACCTTGAACTTTAACTAAGTGACCCCAAAATCAATAAGGGTCATCTACTCTGCATGTCCGATCATCCTATGAAGTTTCAACACTCTGGGTCAAGTGGTTCTCAAGTTACTGACCAGAAGTGGTTTTCCATGTTTAGCCCCGTGACCTTGACCTTTAATAGAGTGACCCCAAGATCAATAGGGGTCATCTCCTCTGCATGAACAATCATCCTATGAAGTTTCAACATTTTGGGTCAAGTGGTTCTCAAGTTATTGATCGAAAATGGTTCTTCATGTTCCAGCCCCTGTGACCTTGACCTTTAATAAAGTGACCCCAAAATCAATAGGGGTCATCTCCTCTACATGACCAATCATCCTATTACTGACCGGAAATGGTTTTCCTTGCAGGGCTTTTTCTGGCCATTTTGGGAAAAAGGCCCCTGTGCTTTTTGGGAATTTTCGACTCGCGAATACTGTCATATTGGGAAATATATGTATCGGTTAAACATCGAAATTAGGAAAGTATTTCCATGAAAATCAGTCTTCTTTTTTCCTTATGTATATTCCTGTGATTTCTACTGCTAATATTCATAAAAGGAAACTGCTTTATATTCAAATTCAATAAAATCTACAATACTATGGTTGCACCACTATAATTTGCTTTGATTGGGAATTTTTGAACAGCTATTGGGAAAAAATATGCATATTTGCCATTGGGAATGGGGCCGAATTTCAGCCCCGTGGGACACGCTGAAAAAGCCCTGCCTTGTTCGGGCCCCTGTGACATTGACCTTTAAGGCAGTGAACCCAAAATCAATAGGGGTCATCTACTCTGCATGTCCAAACACCCTATGAAGTTTCAACATTCTGGGTCAAATGGTTCTCAAGTTACTGATCTGAAACGGTTTTTCATGTTCAGGCCCCTGTGACCTTGACCTTTAATAGAGTGACCCCTAAATCAATAGGGGTCATCTCCTCTACATGACCAATCATCCTATGAAGTTTCAACATTCTCGGTCAAGTGGTTGTCAAGTTACTGACCGGAAATTGTTTTCCTTGTTCGGGCCCCTGTGACCTTGACCTTTAAGGCAATGACCCCAAAATAAATAGGGGTCATCTACTGTGCATGTCCAAACATCCTATGAAGTTTCAACATTCTGGGTCAAATGGTTCTCAAGTTATTGATCGGAAACGGTTTTTCATGTTCAGGCCCCTGTGACCTTGACCTTTAATGCAAGTGACCCCAAAATCTATAGGGGTCATCTACTAGGCATGATCAATCATCCTATGAAGTTTCAACATTCTGGGTAAAGTGGTTCTCAAGTTATTGATCGAATATGGTTTTCCATGTTCAGGCACCTGTGACCTTGACCTTTGACGGAGTGACCCCAAAAACAATAGGGGTCATCAACTCAATAAGTCCTGCCACCCTATGAGTGTTGAAGGTTTTAGGTCAAATAGTTCTCCAGTTATTGGTCGGAAATGAAGTGTGATGTACGGACGGACGGACAGGGCAAAAACAATATGTCTACCACAGAGGGGGGAGGGGGGGAGACATAATAATCTCACTCACTCAGTACCAGCATCTACTTAAACAAAATCTCAAAGTCATAATCATACTTCATAAAAATTATTTTAAAGTCATAATTGTCCTCAGATACAATGTCATAGTTACAGTAGATTTAATATTTGATCAAAACATATAAATATTCGCAAGGGGTGACGGTCATAATGTATTGGGGTCAAATTGTCCAAGGAAATTTAATTTTGGGGTCGATCACCCAGGTCCTTCACCTCCATAGGAAAGTGTCTTAGACCTGTCAAACAATGTGTCCACTAACTAATAAACCAAACCAATTTAGACATAATATACCACTATCTGTGTACCTGGTTTTGCACACTTTTTACACATTTCTTGAAATAAACTGAAATATGTGGAAGCAATTTATCATTTTGCATTCTCAGGCAGAAGAATAGATACATGGCTCTTTATTTATGCACTAGGTTATTCTTCATGTGATAACTGCTCACCACTGGTAGCTCTCCAATTTAGCAAGAAAGTGACCCATTATTCAGACATATTTGTACTTGGTTTCGCACACCATGACTAAAAATTCTCTAATTCTTTGTAAAATATGGATATTGGTTGAACTGAAATTGCACAACACTGACACTTCTGTAGAATTTTATTTCTATGCTTAAAGCTGTCGAAATTCACTTTGTTTCTTTTGGAAAGTGTCATGCATGTTATTATCTTAATTATTTTCACCATTCAGCAAGCTAGCTATGCCCTTTCACTTATCTGTGTTTACTTTGTCTCCAAAAGTGTACTTGCCGCATACTGTCCGCCATATTGGAAGATAAACTTGTACGAATGAATGCGGAAATCTTCGGCATTGGAGCAAGCCGAAATAAACTTGAAATTTAAACTTAAAAGGTACAATACAATGAAAGAAACAATTAAAACAAACTAAGTAATTTCTGTTTATTAGTATTGATCACATATCTTTGAACGTGTAATGCTGAGGTGTTACAAACCAATATATAATAAAGTGATCAGGTAATATGCAAGAAGTTTTAATGGCAATCAAATAAGTTTGTAATGACGCAAATACAAATTAATACTTTTTTTAACAAGAGCACCGCCTTGCGGGTGCTGACGCTCATCTGATTTTTTTTGTGTAATAGAAATATTGTCCTACCCATGATTTTCTAAGTCTAAAAAGGGCCATCATTCTTGCAAAAAGCAGGATAGAGTTATGTTTCTTGATGTACAGTGTCCACTTATGATGGTGAAAAACTGTTGCAAGTTTTAAAGCAATAGCTTTGATAGTTTATGAGAAAAGTTGACTTAAACATAATACTCAACCAAGAAAATGATTTTCTAAGTCCAAAAGGGGCAATAATTATTGCAAAAAGCGGGATGGAGTTATGTTGCTTGCTGTACAGGGTCAGCTTATGATGGTCAACAAGTGTTGCAAGTTTCAAAGCAATAGCTTTGATAGTTTAAGAGAAAAAGTTGACCTAAACATAAAACTTAACCAAGAAATCTGATATTTTCTAAGTCCAAAAGGGGCCATAAATCTTGCAAAAAGCAGGACGGAGTTATGTTTCTTGCTATACAGGGTCAACTTATGATGGTGAACAAGTGTTGCAAGTTTTAAAGCAATAGCTTAGATAGTTTAGGATAAAAGCTGACCTAAACATAAAACTTAACCAAGAAAACTGATTTTCTAAGTCCAAAAGGGGCAATAAATCTTGCAAAAAGCAAGATGGAGTTATGTTTCTTGATGTACAGGGTCTGCTTATGATGGTGAACAAGTATTCCAAGTTTCAAAGCAATAGCTTTGATAGTTCAGGAGAAAAGTTGACCTAAACATAAAACTTAACCAAGAAATCTGATATTTTCTAAGTACAAAAGGGGCCATAAATCTTGCAAAAAGCAAGATGGAGTTATGTTTCTTGCTATACAGGGTCAGCTTATGATGGTGAACAAGTATTCCAAGTTTCAAAGCAATAGCTTTGATAGTTTAGGAGAAAAGCTGACCTAAACATAAAACTTAACCAGGCAACGCCGACGCCGACGCCGACAACCGCTCAAGTGATGACAATAACTCATCATTTTTTTTCAAAAAATCAGATGAGCTAAAAATCATTTAAACATTGTACATGTTTAAAACAAATAACATTTAAGACGACAAAGTAGTTTTCATGCATTCATTTTGTACTAGTTTACATCATTCCAATTAATATGGTGGACACGGTATGCGGCGAGTCGGCCAACACTATTGGAGACAGTAAACGCAGATAAATAGAAGGGAATGGTAAAATTAATTAAGATAATAACATGCATGATACTTACTTATAGAAACAGAGTGGATTTCGTCAGTGTTATAAAATTCCGGTTCCCTAGCCTATGCACGGTATTTTGGTTAGAGAACCGGTTCTGGACGAAGAAGTTCGCTGTCTAGGGAACCGATTCCGTTTCTCCAGCCACTGCCTACTGCCAGGAAGGTCTAATACGGGGAGTAGAAACTCCGTATAAATCAGTACATTTATCTGTACTATGCTGTCGTCCATACCTGTAAATATCGACCAGTCGTTAGCGATCGATATTTTGTTTTCGCCACTATCGGTTAGCGCGTAATTAGCATATTACCTCAAATTAATCATGGAGCTATAACAGTTATTGTTCAAAGGGTTTACCAGTCACATGTTAAGTGACGATAATTAGATGATCAGAGATTGATCTAAAGGGATTCTGAAGCAAAAACAGCATGCGACTGCATGTGGTGATATGCTTAATTATTATGAATTAACTCGAGCTCACTTCCCTGAAGAAATATTTTACCACGTAACTTCAAACCTTTATCAAAGGGCCGATTTTTGTTGGATTTGAATAAAAAAAAAAATGGAAAATAACAGAAAGCTGACACTTTTCTTAATCTTGTAGAGCCATAATTATAATTATTGTTTATAATGTCAGATTTCTACATACAGAAACAAACATTCTTCTTGAACGTAGGGAATGTTTCAAACGAAATTGTTGTTTAAACTCCAAAAATTAGTTTAATAAATTTAATCTTAAAACTGATGTGTGAAAAATACAATATATTTAAATTAAAATAACAATATTTATTTTTAAAAAGGCCGACAACGAAGTTACATTTAGTATTCCGAACTTTTAGATAAAACTGCAGAAAATCATCTAGGTTTAACACGCATTTAAATAGTGAAGAACAGAGCAATATCATAAACAAATATTTTCAGGCAACAGTTTAAATACAGTTTTGACTTGCTATTTTCATTAAAATATGTCCTAATTTTTTTATTCTAAATACTCCGAATCAACAAGGCAAATATCATGTAAAAAACGACATCTTTCTCTCTGGGTAAGACAAGTCTAGATTTAGCCATTTTCACAGGGCGAAAAGTAACATTAATGTAGATATTTTCCATTTAAAAACAGATGCAGGCAATAATTTCATGGCAGAACTTTTGTTTTCAACAAAAAATTCAACAAATGCTTTCCCAGATTTTCACTGAAAGGACGAGTTAAACTGTAAGGCGTAAGTGTTTGAGTAATAGCAGAATAACCTACGGCATACGCTTCGATTGGACGACAGCATCAGATAAGATAAATGCCTGTTTCCAGTCCCCGTATCAGTTGTTCCAGCTACTGCCTAACAGATTGGCCTGGAAATAGTGTAAATAAAATGAGAATTGGAGCAAAGCATCATCGACGCAATTAAGAGACCTGGTTTCTTTCCATAATGGGGGAGTTCTGAATGATTATGCTGAAACGAAATTCTTTGTTGATATTATTTATTAGGGGTCAAGGTCACCAAAATAAAAGAAAAAACTGCAAACCTAATATCATACCATCGTCGTTACACATGCATCTGATCACGATTTCTGAAAATGCATTTAATCAAACTGTACATCGCAAAACATTATATATTTGCAAATACTTACTATCTCTTATCCAAACAGAAGTATATATTTTGCGATTCTTTCACCCTGTGACCGCACAACAACCTCTTGAACCCGTACGCTATACAAAAAAGTCCTAAATTTTTTAGTTGTTATTTGTTTTTAGAAAAAAGAAAATCATTTTGAAGCTACTTAAATATAATGATCAAGGAAAATCGATAATAAAAGTATAATTATGCAAATTCTCTTCTTACAAAAAAATGGTGTATTGATAGTGGAATTTTATTTTTTCCTGTTCGCCGTTCAATATCCGTACAGTACTGGTTAGAGACCACCAATTATTTTCCCATAGACTTACATTGTAACATTATGGCGTGTACGGCCTTCCATACATCGAAACATGTATAACTATTTACAAGTTTATCTATCTATTTATACTGCAGCACTCCTCTCTGCGAGTATTATGTGCAGCTGCGCGCCTGTACAAGAAGTTAAAAGTAGATTGGATAGGAGGATAAAAGTAATACACGGTGTGTATTGCAGTATAAATGCAGTTGATAGTGTTAAAAACAAGAAGGATTTACAGATAAAAGCAGTTTAAAAACAGGTCTATCATGTTAAGCATTGTGTACAAGTTTGGTAACACCCTGCTTAAACTGATTCAGGGTGGGGGCTTGCACAATTTGTACTGGAAGAGCATTCCAAAGTACTATGGTGGCTGAGAAAAAAGAGTACTTATAGTAATTACAGGGAGAGAAGATCTGGGTATAGGAGTGGGGATGCACATGTCTAGTTAGACGGGATGGGGGGCTGACATGGGAGGGGGGAGTGGCACAGCAACCAAACCATTCACTATCTTGTAGAACATAAGGAGGCGTGAATCAGATCTCCTATCTTCAAGGGTACGCCATCTCAGCTGACATAGCATGTTTGTGACACTGCTGTAAGGGGAGTAGTCATGATTTACCCATCGCGCTGCCCTCCGCTGAATCATTTCGATCTGGTGGATGTTTTGTTGGGTGTAAGGGTTCCAAACACAGCTAGCATATTCTAGCTGTGGCCTGACTAGTGATTTATAAGCTACTTCTTGAACTTTTGGGTTCTTGCATGGGATGTTTCGTTTAATGAAGTTTAGTGTTCGGGTAGCTTTGGACGTGACTAAATTGATGTGTTTATTCCAATTTAGATCTGAGGATATAGTGACCCCAAGGTACTTTGCATCAGGAACTGTTTCCAAGACTTGGCCATGGAGTGTGTACTTTGATTTAAAAGGTTTTTTTGACCTTGTTATGTTCATAACAGTGCATTTTGAGGGGTTGAACTCCATGTCCCACTTACTTTCCCATATCTGTAACCTATTTAGGTCTTGCTGGAGGATGGTTTCTTGGGCAGGACTATTTACAGTTAAGTAGACAGCAGTGTCATCGGCGAATAACCGAACCTGTGAAATCAGATTTTCAGGCAGGTCATTAATGTAAAGTTAGAATAGAAGGGGGCCTAGGACGGAGCCCTGTGGGACTCCGGACGGTACTGGAACTTCTTCTGATGTTTCACCATTCACAAGGACAGACTGGCGCCTGCCAATCAAAAAAGACTTGACCCATTGCAACGTGGTGCCCTGAACGCCATGTTGATGAAGTTTATACAGAAAGTTTAGATGGTTAACCTTATCAAATGCTTTAGAGAAGTCCAGAAGGATCAGGTCCGTCTGGTGGCTTTGAATTAAGTTTCGGGATAGATCTTCTACAAGTTCGAGTAACTGCGTTTCGCATGACCTTTCTTCTCTGAACCCATGCTGTAGGTCATAGAGGACATTGTTAACCTGGAAGTGCTTGGTAATATTAGAGGCTATGATGTGTTCCAGTAACTTACAGAGGATGCAAGTTAGGGATATAGGCCGGTAATTTGCAGGATTGCTTTTGTCACCCTTCTTAAATAAAGAAGTGACATTGGCCTTGGTCCAGTCAGCTGGGATAGTGCCCGTGTCAAGGGACCTTTGAAAGAGCTTAGTGACTAGTGGTGAGATTTGTTTACTAAGATTTTTAAGAAGGATCGGCTTTAGACTATCGGGACCACATGCTTTATCTATTTTTAGGGACGAAAGGAGTTTCTGAACACCATTTATGCCTATAGTGACCTTTGGCATTTCGGGATAATTTGGTTGGTAATCAGTTGGTATGGAGAGTAGAGACTGCACTTTCATTTTACAGAGTTGGCCCAGTTTGAGAGGTGACAATGGGGTGAACACGGACTGGAATTGACGATTGAGGATATTGGCCTTCTTTTTATCATCCGTATGAATTTGACGTTTTCTAGGAGTGGGGAAATGCCTTGGGAGTCTTGCTTGGCATTTTTGGCAAGGGAGAAAAGTTTCTTACGAGAGAAATTTTGACCTGTTTGTGGGTTATCCGGATCATCTTGACATTCTAGGACATAATCTATGTAGTTATCATATGCTTGTTTGATATTTTTCCTGACAGGATTTTTACAATTTATGTAATGTTGTTTGACCTTTGGGTTGGTGTTGTTTTTGACCTTTTGGAACATCTTATTTCGTTTCCTAATCTGACGTTTAATGCTTTGGGTAATCCATGGTAGTTGGGGTCTTGAGCCTATTCTCTTGGTTGGAATGAATAGGTTCGTAACTTCGGATAGAACCTCTTTGAATTCTGACCATAGGTCTTCAACAGACAGTGTGTTAAAACCTTTAAACAGGGAAGGGGATTTTGACTTTACGAACTGCTGAAATTTTGACCAATCTGCTTTTTTATATAAGTGAACTAGGCGGGGTTTCATTTTATTGAACCTTGGCTTAACATCTGAGTGTACTTGTACTATATCATGATCGGACAATCCCACCATAGTGTTTACATGTTTGACCAGAGTTGGGTTTGAGGTGAGGAAGAGGTCTAAAGTGTTGTTTAACCATGTAGGGAGACTAAGCATTTGCTGAATAGAGAAATCATTTATGATAGAGATAAATTCTTCATAAATTCTACTGTGAGAGCAGCCAGGTTTCAGAGTTGGTGTGCCCTCGGAGTCCCAGGACAGCTTGGGGAAATTAAAGTCTCCGGCAATCCAAATTTTGCCTTTGTTTTTCAAGAACTATCTTAGTTCTACCAAAATATCGGACGAAAAACGCATGAATAGTGATACTTTATTTAAATAATTTTCATGTGAATGAGATGATCCCCTGTTTACATCAATGACATGGCGGGAGAAATTCGTTTCATAAAACTTTTTTTCAATACACATAAAATGTTGCAAATTTTGTCAAAATGTATAATAAAATACTGTAAATGCAGTGAAAAAATATCAATTTTGAAAAAATAATCACTTCCTGGGTTTGTTTACATGACTGACCAGTCAGAACGCACAGACGTTACCTTATTCCCAGGTATACCCAGGCAGAAATTTAAAATCTGATAAATAATCTTAATTCTGCAAATATTAAGCATGTGAACTAATGTTAAGATGTAATTGTCATGTTGTTTTATTGGGTCATTTTAGACACCATGTTGCATTATTTTAGACTACTCCAATATTTTTATCACTTGAGATCATTACTGCACTACTGATCCGTACTAGAAACACTTTAAAATGTTTATAATGTATGTGCCAGTAGCTAATAACTATTTTATATGATTTACATTACACATTGCACACGGCTACGTCCTTGTGCGCCACATTACCGGCAATGTAAACAGAGAGCGCGGAGAAGGGTTGTTTTGTTACAGACGTGAAAACAAGTAATGTTCAATATTATATTTGCTTGAAAATCAGTATGATAGGTCAAGTGTTGTTTGTTTTTATAATGAATTCGCATTGTGGTGAAAAAGTAGGCGTTTTAATATTTTTAGCCAATCAAAAAGTCTTATCTGCACCATAATACAGATCACAGGGCTATGTGGACGCACTGGACGTTGTTCTACGGAGGTGAAGGGCCCCGGGTTCGATTCTTTGCTACTGCGTACGGCGTGTCCTTGGGCAAGGCACTTTATCACGATTGCCTCAGTCGACCCAGCTGTAAATGTATTACTGATTTCTGTAAAATAATTTCTCTACTTTTTCCAGCTATAATGAAAGAAATTAGATCTACCATGTTTTACAACTTATATTAAAAATATATAAAAAGGTTATTTGCTAAATAAAGAATTCAGCAGTGTGTAAATGACGTCATAAACACACAAAATGGCTGCCTCCATGATCAGTAATTTCCTTAAATTTCAAACTGCCATATCTTTTTCAATAGTGGTCCGAATTTAACAAATCTTGAATTCAAGTCCATAAACAATATCTGCCATTTATAAAGCTCTGTATTCCATTCATAATTATATAATAGTCAACTTCCCAAAATATTACCATAGCGAAAAGTTAGGGGGAAAGCAGGAGTCCAACAATGCGCATGCAGTGTCTTGCACACAAACCTCTCCTCTGTAATTAAGCAGCAAAATAAAACGACCTGTCAACTGATTTTTTCAGTACTTTTTGCTGAATTGGGTCTCTATACTGTTTTGGCGTTGACACGTAGAGCTAGTTGTAAGTTTTTAGAACTATCTATCATGGGGTCTCTGACATGTGCCATCAGAGCATAACATCGAACATAAAAGGACTGAACGCCAAATAAGCGAAGTGTCTGAAAATTGTCTAGTATCTGACAGTTTAAAGTTTTTGTATGGTCATTCAAAACAAAGAAAACGTTTTACCTCCACAATTAAATTGTACAGTAAATACTTGTAAGTTACTTTTAGAATTGTTTAGAGAGCATAGGTGCGTATAGATTGTCAAATCGGTTTAAAACTTGTTGGACAATGTATTAGTTCAAGAAGGTATAAAACTATTATCAAATTTATTTCAAACTAAATCAAGTAATAAACAAAAATGTACCGTGCTCGAAAGTCATATTCTGTTATACTGATTCTTTAAAATTGAAGAATCAAATATTTATACTTATAGCTGCTTTTACTATTGATCGTAAGAGGCGACTATTAGGGTCTTAACACTTGGTTTTTGCAGTAACTCTGTGATTCCAGCAGGTGTGCAAATTTTGATTCCATACATCTCGTTTTTATTTCGATGTAAATGAGATGTGGAACCAAAATTGGTAGTCCTGTTTGGCGCCATATAACCTATACTGTGTTGGTGCGCCGTAAAACCCAAATAAATAAATAAATAAATTTATGATTGACCAAACCCATATTTTACTCCCATACATATAATGATTGTGTCATAAAAAGGTTTACAATTTTTATAAGGTGTATCTGAAAAGCTTTTATTAATTTGTATTATACATCAAGAGCGTTTAAATACAAATACAAATTCGTTGACTGTGAAAATATAATTGATGGTGAGAATAAAATACTTAGAAATTTGTATGAGCTTGATTGTAGTACTTCTTGTATTCTGTTTGGGTGGCTACATTCTTTGCATGTGACTTTCCTGTTGAACTATTGTCTTTATTTCTTTTTCATAATTATTAATTTTCTTTTTTTCTTTTGACACATTACCACCATAAATAAACGCAACAATTCTTGTTTTCTGCATGTTAACAGTAAGACAATTTTGAAAACAATATTCAAGACAATGTATATTAATCAAAACTTCCAAAAAACATCGATACTTTGGTGTTTTATGAAATTTCTCACGCGTTTTTTTTTTTAAATATTGTTAATAACATACTGAGATTTCAACAACATTGACTTATGCAATGATTTTATTTTAAACATTTTACCACCACTGCCCATTTTATATACCTGATTTTTTTTAAATGTGCAAATACTTTTTATAAGGATATGGAGTGGTAGATATTGTATCATTGCTAATATAATGGGATCAGATATCAAGCTAAGTTTGGTTAATTCTAAGATAAGAAGTCATCTTGCGTTTGTTACAATTTTCCTGCATTATAATGACATTCTTTTGTTTGTTAATTATTGACATTTATGTTTTTCTTGACTTTTTAGCTCATCTAAGCACAAAGTGCTCAGTGTGAGCTATTGTGATCGCTCACTGTCCGGCGTCCGTCAGTCCGTCGTCCAACCGCCCACCCGCCTGGATGTTCCTTGGGTAGTCTTCTTTAAAAGTTGTGAAAATGGTTCCACTTGGTTGCACATGGGTGGCATCAGAGCTAAGAATAGAAAAATCTTCTATCAACATCTCCTCTTAAACCGTTAGTCCGATTTTGAAATAATTTCACACAAGTGGTCCTTCTGTAACCCTCTGTCACGATTTTTTTCAAATTATTACGATTTGTCAAAAACATGGCCGCTGGGGGCTGTGGTCTCTTTTCTTTGTATGTGTATAATGTAAACCTTAAGAATCTTCTTGTATGGAACTTCTGATCCGATTTTGAAATCAAGTCAAACAAATGGTCCCTGTGTGATAATCTACCAAGATTGGTCACATTATTACGAGTCGTCAAAAAACATGGCCGCCAGAGGGCGTGGTCACTTTTCCCTATATGAATATAGTGGAAACTTTAAAAATCTTCTTGTATGAAACTGCTTGCCAGAGTTTAAATAGTTTCACACAAATGTACCTAGTGTGACCATCTACCAAGATTGACTAAATTATTAATTAAGATTTGTAAAAAAAGCATGGTCACCAGGGAGCGTGGTCACTTTCCCCATATGTATAAAGTAAATATTATTAAAAAATATTCTTGTATAAAACTGCTGGCCAGATTTTAAAATAATTTCACACAAATGGTCCTTGTGTGACCCTCTACTAAGAGTGTTCAAGTTATTGTTTCGACAAAGCATGGCCTTCAGGGGGTGTGGCCACCTTTTCCCTGTATGTATGTATTGGAAATTTTAAAAATATTCTTGTCAGAAACAGCAGGCCCAATTTTAAGATAAATATTACACAAATGTTTCTTGGATGGCCCTTGACGAAGATTGTAGAAATTATCCCTTTTCACCAAAAAGCATCGCCACCAGGCATGTGATCACTTTATCTATGTAGTGGAAACTTTAAAAATCTTCATGTTTGATCATTTCCCCAATTTCTTACCCCACCTCAACTCCCCCTCCTCCCCACCCCTCACCCCACAAAAAAAAGAAGAAAAAAAAACACACACATACACATTTCCACTCTGTATTTATTTAGTAGAAACTTTCAATTGTTCAAGCAGGTGAGCTATATAGGGCCACGATGGCTCTCATGTTGAATTGTTCTGAGATTACAAAACGAATTAAAAGATATCATAACCTGATTCTGTTTCGTTGAAAATTTAATACATGTATTTTATTTAAATCATATTAGTCTATGTTCTAAACTCGGAAAAAATCATGAATATACTATTTGTAGTATGAAAGATATAGCAAAAAAAATGTCGATCGAAAGTAAAAGGTTTTGTTCAAGTGTAGTTGTACAGGTTTTACAGGTCATTCTAAAGATCTCCGTGGGTAAAATAAGGTAGTTTAAGAATTGTGTGACATCTTTAATAATTATATATCATATGCAAATGTATTTCTAAAAGAAAATTCCATGACAATTGCAAAATTCTTTTTTTACAAGAAGTTACAAACGTTTTACTTGTAAAGTATACTTTTATGGCTAAAATTTCAAACAACAAGCATAACGAAAATTTCAATTTTAAATGTACCTGGTGTCAACAGTGTAATTTTGACGACAATCTCAAAGCTACAGACGTCGAATAGATTCATTCGGGAGAAAATTAGCTTCTTATCCCGTAATTACGAGATCTTTTCTCTTTACTACGACTTAAAACATCTCGTTTTTACTATAAAATATTCCGTTATTACAAGAGATAATGTCGTTATTACAATATTGTCGTATCAAGATACACATCTCATTTACATCGAAATAAAAACATGAGGTATGGAATCAAAACAGTAACAAAACAAACAAACACATCTAAAAAGAAGTCGTTCCAAAAAAAAATAAAATTTTGTATAGGTTATTTGATATCACATTCCCATGACTATTGAATTACAAAATAGTACACCTTTGTAACATACACTAAAACATGCCTAACTACAATATACATTCACTGTATATGCTAAGACGTTACAAGCATAAGCAACAAAGTGTATGAGGCACACAGGTATATTCAGAATATAAAATTATGATCGTACTCATAAAAGCAAATTATAGGGATTAATACTTTGCAGGATAAAGAATTTTGCCAGTAAAGCAAAATTAAAACATGGGACAAAGCAAACAAATAATTATATGCATAGTCAGAACCTCAAACAAAGCTAAATCGTATTGTATGGATAAACACATGTGTTTTTCGTGTTATAACATCTGAAGAATCTCGATGGATTGGTTGGTGCCTGAGCCCGGTAGGGCGAGGACACCAACGTTTCCCGAGGGATTCTGATGTTATAACATGAAATGAACAGGCTTTAACGCTATTCTAGCATAAAACGTGTAAAAACTAATAAATTATCCTTCAATATCATTAAATTTCTATGAAACACGCGGAGATATCTGTGTTGTTTTTCACGTTGAAGTCATTTCCGTTTGCATTATCCGTTTTGGGGCCGTAATGCGTTTACGCTTTGTCAAGGATCGGGCATATATAAAAAGGTGTTTTAACAGCACGTGAGTGCGAGAGTCTCTCTGTATACACACGTTTTCTCTCCTGTTAAAACATCCCCGAAAAGTGACAAGAACAGCAGTTCTATGCTAGAATTCACAGTAAATCCATAAAGCGAAACAATAGAGTTTTTTCATAAATCTTTAAAACGACGTATTAAAGGATGTGTTCACTGATTTGTGGCAGCTCTTTCAAAATTGTCAATATAAGGAATATTGTTAAGGCTAGTGTGGAAGCCTATGGAAAAATCAATAGCAGTGCCTGACCTAATGAATACGGTACGAGACGGGACGCGGCTGATTTTATTTGTCCGAGATAGAGTGAAAACGATGTAGCGGAATGTTCGTTTATTATCGTGAAGAATCTTGTTTTAGTTTCTCCAGAATCGTGATTTTTTTGTTATGAATGACCATGGGAATTGCTGATGATCTTAGGAATTCAGCAAAAGGCAGATTATCCTATGAAAGAGAATCAGACAGTCAAAAACTGAAGGTATATACTAGTTTTGCCACTGAATCAGGTCCAAGAAAGTGGGAATATTCAGAAACGATTTCAGGGTTTCCCACCCAATAGGAGAGATCGCCATTACGTCACGCATAAATACCTGTTTATCTGGTGGTGGGTAAAACAAATGTTTTTACACCGTTTGTGTATGGGATCTGAATTTTTAATTTTTAATATCTTTTTCGCTCATTTATGGATTTTAAAAATTAAAAAAGTTTTGGAATGCTTAGGATTTTCATATTTTCCCATTTAAATATCTTTTTAAACGGTATGACTGAATAGCGAAATCTAGTAGATTTCGCGAAATCTAATCAAATTAGCGAAATCTAGACATAAAATTTAAACTAATAAATATTTTTAAAAATCGTTTCAGCGTTCGACACTAACTTTTTTGCCAGGTATCCCGAAGGAATACCTGCTGGGAAATTTAGGAATCCCTGCTGAAAATTAGGAGTCCCTGATAACAAAATGTGGTAAGAACATGAAAAAACTAAAATCTAACAAACACAACTGTTTACAGTACTACATGTATTTTATTTCCACTTTATTTCCATTTTACATCAATGACAACAATAGCTTGTATGACTTTTGCTGTAAAAGAATAATGTCATTTCTGTCCAAGTCCTCTTCCCCCTCATCTTCACTACCATCGCACTCCTCTGCCATTTGTTGTAGTTCGTCTAAATGTATGCCGCCTAGTTCATTCCCCCTTATAACCCCCTTATTTGTAATCATTTTTTTGACATAAAAAAAAATTCCGAAAAGTCTCCCTTAAATAAAAAAAAAATTCAAAAAAAAAAAAATGTTCCGACCTACCTACCCTAATTTTTTGAGCATGTTACCAGATACAAAGATTTTTTAGGCCTTATTAATGCAACTCCCACAGACTTTATCTAAAACTAGTACATTGGTCATAACAGATTTTCTTAAACATTTCATATTTTAGTTGTTTTATTTTGCACATTGCCTAAAAGTGGGTGGGGTTTAGTGTTTGCATGCTTTTATTATCAGCAAATTCTTCTAAATAAGAGCTGCTTTGGCAACAGTGATCATATTTTTCGTAAATGCAGACGTTTTATTGGCTTTTTATTTTAGATTGTACTAGAAAAATCTTGTAAGAAATGATAAAAATGTTCGAAAATGTCGGTCTAGAAAACGAGTGACAAATACGAAAAACAAAAGTAACAGTTAAAGTTCTTGAAAAGATAACTGTTTTAACTTTATTTTCTCATCATACCACGTATAATTTCTGCTTATTTAATTTGTTTTCCCCAAACAAAGCCTCGGCAATGATAATAAATTTGTTATAGACCGTAACGGCCGACCGGCTCATGTAATCGTATCGAGCACACAAAATAATGGTACAAACACGATAATCTAAGGCTGCATTGTTTATCAATTAATTTGTAAACATTGATCAATAAACACCTTCGATAATGACAAGGCATATTGTACTAAATACAAACCGCAAGATAAGCACGTGTCATTTGGCGCGTGGTGTGACTGACATCTGTCGGTAGCTAATTAACATACGACGCTCCGCCTACTGCCGTATTTCCGCTTGTGCCGGCGAACAATATTGAAATTCACTGGGATTTTGATTGACAGGGGGCAGAACTATCGAACTTGGAACGCATCTAAGTAAATTTCCGCGAGTCAAGCCGACGCACGTGCCGTAATTTATGCAGGTAAAATACGAGTTTCTCTCGATTCCTCGGGTCAACTGAACGCCCTGGCTTATCAAAAGACCGATGTTTGAGCGAACAAGACTGGGGAATTTCATTTTTTTAGAATCATATTTTATCTGAAAATCAAGAGTCCCGACGGAACACCGAAATTGTGAACTTTAGGATCCCTTGCAGATTTTTGGTGTCCTCGGGATCCCGGGACACCGTTAGTGTCGAACGCTGCGTTTAAAGCTTTTATTAAAGATATAAATTTACGTGTGTATGCCAATTTTCAAGAAAAAATATTTATATTTAAGGTGTTTTTGAAGCGAAAAACGTATACTGGTCTAGATCATGCGCGGAAATCTCAAGTGTCAGGCAAAATCAAGATATAAAATCTAAAGTGATGAATTTTCTTTCTAAATATTTTTAGGTTTTTATTAAGAATATATTTATAAGTTTGCATGTCAATTTTCAAGAAAAAATATTTATATATAAGGTGGTTTTGAAACGAAAAACGTATACGGGTGATGATTTCGCCAGAGTTTATATGGGCAGAAATTTCAAGTGACAAGTAAAATCAAGACATAAAATTTAAAGTGATGATTTTTAAAAAAAATCCTTTAAAGCTTTTATTCAGAATATATTTCTACGTGTGCATGTCAATTTTCAAGAAAAAATATTTATATAAAGTTTCGTTTTAAAACGAAAACGTATACGGATGTTGATTTCGCCAGATTTTATATGCGAAGAAATCTCAAGTGACAGGCAAAATCAAGACATAAAATCTAAAGTGAAGAATACTTTTTAAAATCCTTTTAAGCTTTTATTAAGAATATATTTCTACGTGTGCATGTCAATTTTCAAGAATTTTTTTTTATACTAAGTATTAATAAGAAACGAAAAATATATACGGATGTTGATTTTGCCAGATGGTCAGTGACATGCAAAATCAAGTCATAAAATTTAAAGTATTGAATAATTTTTAAAATCCTATCAAGCTTTTATCAGGAATAAAAATATACATTTGCATGTCAATTTTCAAGAAAAAATATTTATATTTGGGGTGGTGTTGAAGCGAAAAACGTATACGGGTGTTGATTTCGCCAGATTTTATATGCGAAGAAATCTCAAGTGACAGGCAAAATCAAGACATAAAATCTAAAGTGATGAATACTTTTTAAAATCCTTTTAAGCTTTTATTAAGAATACATTTCTACGTGTGCATGTCAGTTTTCAAGAAAAAAATATTTATATTTAGCAAGGTTCTGAAAAGAATATCCTATGCGAGTGTTGATTTCGTCCTATTCTGCGTGAAAAAAAAAATCAACTCGAAAAATTAAAAGTTTGTATTATTTATTAAAATCGTGTTGAGCCGTTATTGAGAATATAATTATGTTTGCACGTGTCATATTTATCAATCATCACCTAAATTTTTTAATATCTGAAAGAGATTGTATTCAACAATGATTGGAGAAAGAATGCATATATGAATGACATTAAGAAAATGGGCCATATCCTAAACATTTAACTTCAATTTAATTCTTAGAAAGACGTTTTCATATGGAAAATGTGTTAATGAAAAATAAATTGCAAATCTAAATAATTACTGTTTGTCACATAATAAACTAATAATTGTCGGATGATATAAATCGGCACAATTTTGACCGAATGATTACCTGCTGCATTTCGCACCTCTTTAAACGTGTGAGAAAACCACCTTTAATTAAATTATCGTTTACCCCCGCTTAACTAATTGGATTAAATTTAATTTGATTAACTAATCAACTGTATGTGCCGACCAGTGTGACGACCGTTGTATCTTCTGTGAGGTAAGATTAGAAAGATTTAACTTACAGAAATCAAATTTTTGTAGAAAATTATAGTCTCTGTATATCAACGGATTGCAGTTCCGTGAAAATTGTTGGAACGAGCGTAAAACAATCGCATTACTTAGATACATCTGGGATTATTTTCGTCATGTTGAAATCTTAATTTCAAATCTAAGTGATGTTTAAATATTAGTGTACTGATTATACACTCATAGACTTTTAAAATCGGTCACGACTATAACTGCGATATTTTTAATAATATTTAAATTACACGACTGAAATTTCATTCCTTAAAACTTAAAAGAGTTGATTTTGCCTCTCAGTTGAGATTTTAGCGCATATAAAGTCTGGCGAAATCAACATCCGTATAAGTTTTCGTTTATTAATTATACTAAATATAAATACTTTTTCCTGAAAATTGACATGCGCACATAGAAATATATTCTTGATAAAAGCTTAGAAGGATTTTCAAAAAATATCCATCACTTTAAATTTTATGACCTGTCACTTGAGATTTCCGCGCATATAGAATCTGGCGAAATCTAGGCCCGTATAATTGTGTTTTTCGCTTCAAAACCACCAGAAATATAAATATTTTTTCTTGAAAACTGACATGCTAACGTATATTTATATTCCTGATAAAAGCTTTGTGTATTGTGTTGTATATTGCCACCGCGTGCATTGCATGTAACACTGTCCCACTGCAACACGGTCCAATTATTATCACACCTTCCTTATTTGATTAAATTACCAGATTATTATGAAAATAAGTAGCAACTTTAAAACCCAATTTAGATTTAATATTGGAATAATGCATCAAGATACACCCGTATACGTTATACAAAACAATACTATTTTTCGACATATAAATGTGGAATTATATAATAAATAATACAAACATATAATTAACGAAATAACGCGCAGAATAGGATGAAAGGAACACTCTTATAGGATTTTCTTTTCAAAACCATGCTAAATATTAATATTTTTTCTTTAAATTTGACTTGGACAGGTAGAAATACATTCCGAATAAAAGCTCAAAAGGAGGTTTAAAATATTCATTACCTAAGAATACATGTCTCGATTCTGTCTGACACTTGAGAGTTTTGCGCATATAGAATCAGGCAAATTTATAGGCTTTCTATTCAAAGCCACACTAATTATTATTATTTCTTGAAACTTAAAATGGACACGTAGAAATATATTCCTAATAAAAGCTCACAAGGATTTTTTTTTTAAAAACTCTCATTCCTTAAAATTTTAAGATATGATTTTGCCTCTCAGTTGAGATTTCAGCGCATATAAAATCAGGCGAAATCAACATCATTATATGTTATTAATCATACTAAATATAAATATTTTTTCCTGAAAATAGACATGCACACGTAGAAATTTATTCTGAATAAAACCTTTAAATGATTTTCAAAAAATATCCATCACTTTCAATTTTATGTCTTGATTTTGCCTGCCACTTGAAATTTCTGCGCATATAAACTCTGGCGAAATCATCACCCGTATACGTTTTTCGTTTCAAAACCACCTTATATATAAATATTTTTTCGTGAAAAATGACATGCAAACTTATAAATATATTCTTAATAAAAACCTAAAAAGATTTAGAATGAAAATTCATCACTTTAGATTTTATATCTTGATTTTGCCCGACACTTGAGATTTCCGCACATGTAGAATCGGGCGAAATCTAGACCAGTATACGTTTTCGCTTCAAAAAAACGCTAAATATAAATATTTTTTCTTGAAAATTGACATGCACACGTAAATTTATATTTTTAATAAAAGCTTAAAATGATTTTTAAAAATATTCATTAGTTTAAATTTTATGTCTAGATTTTGCCTGCCACTTGAAATTTCTGTCCATATAAACTCTGGCGAAATCATCACCCGTATACGTTTTTCGTTTCAAAACCACCTTATATATAAATATTTTTTCTTGAAAATTGACATGCAAACTTATAAATATATTCTTAATAAAAACCTAAAAAGATTTAGAAAGAAAATTCATCACTTTAGATTTTATATCTTGATTTTGCCTGACACTTGAGATTTCCGCGCATGTAGAATCGGGCGAAATCTAGACCCGTATACGTTTTTCGCTTCAAAACCACCCTAAATATAAATATTTTTTCTTGAAAATTGGCATGCAAACGTAGATTTACACTTTTAACAAAAGCTTAAAAGGATTTTTAAAAATATTCATTAGTTTACATTTTATGTCTAGATTTCGCTAATTTGATTAGATTTCGCGAAATCTACTAGATTTCGCTATTCAGTCATACCCCTTTTTAAAATGAATATCCGTTTTAAATGACATAAGATTTTAATAGCGGCGTAGCGATCCTCCAAACATTTTGAAAAAACACTGTAAGTTAAGCGTTCATAATTAATCCATTTAATTTCGAATTTATAATCAAAAGTAATCAATAAATTGCTTGTTTTATACACTTTCCATTGATCAAAAAATTATTGATATTATTTGTGTTTTAAGAAAGTTTAAGCCGTTAGAAAAACATCACTATTTACAAAAAACATGGACGCTCGGCGTCGGCCCACCCGGTCTTTGTCTTATCAGTTCTAAAAATAGAAAATACAATGGATTTGTTTACAAACACGATCACTCCTATTAGTCTAGAGATGTAGAAACCAGGCAATCCTTGCATGCATCGGTGCTAAATATCGGGCACAATTAGGGGTCTATTCAAAAAGACCTAGGGTCTGTATCAGTTTTATTTTAGGCAGTGACGTAAATTATCCTAGCCTCAATGAAGATAGGACCAAAATAAATATGTGTGGTTCAGGGATTCCATCCGACCCTATTTTTACCTGGCCTTACAATTTTTTTCCCCATTTTTTTTGTACGAATTTTTTTAGCAAGATACATTTACGAATCCGATACTAGCCTGGAGTTACCAGTATTGGTGGGGTTAAGGATTCATCTCCTATGCATTTGTCTAAACTTGGATTAAATATATCAAAATGAACTTATTTTGATACATTATTTACTTGTGCATCCTAAAGAGATCCAAGTTATTTAAAACCAGCTTTCAATTTCAAATCAGGGCCATTTTAATAACATGACCCCTATAAGCAGTATGTCTAAATGCCGTCACCTGAATCAGTGTACTCATAGTCCATATGGTTAAGTGATATTAAAATGAAGAAGTATGTCCAAAACATTAAAGTTATCATAAAAGCAGTAGGTTCTTATGAAAATGAATATATTTACTGGTATTTGTAATAACAAGTAAGGTTACCATACGTACTGGCAGTGAAAACCACTATTCTGTCTATCTGCCATTTGCGAACAGCAGTATAAGAGGTGGATGATGGTGACATCCTTTGTGGTTACATTCTCCAAATTGAGTGAATACAAATGAGATGCAACTATTTAACTGCAATCTTTCTATTTCTGGCTGAAAAACAAGTTTTATTTACTTTCACATGTAAAACAATTTCAACAAATGGAGGTAAAACAGTACTTTCTACAACAAAAATATATAAGAAGATGAAATTTTGGGAATACCCTGCATGCTAATTCTGGGTAATGCTTATTATTTTACTACTTATTTATAATTTCGGCAGATATTCACACAAGACTTGAAACTACATCGTACAAAACATTGTTTCAATTGGTTAAAAAGTGTGGAAAGTGGAGGAGATTTTGGAACAGTGGTAAAAAGTAATAAGAAATTCATGAAAATTTACACATGGGTATTTTAAATCATCATTACTTTTTATTTAAAATGACATTTTGCAAAGTTTGACAACTGTGATGTAGTTGATAAGTTTACACAACCAGTGCAAAAACTTATCATGTCATACAACCCTGTTCAAACAAGGAGCATGCTTAAACAAAATACACCGATTCTGGTGCCCCACTGATTCAGGTAACTGTACAAAAGTCATAAAAATCGACCGATGTCTTCTATCCCGCATCCATTCTCGCATACCAGAGGTCTACCATGGTTCCCCGGATGAACTCAAGATTTTGATGAATGTCTAATGGATGAGCATGTCCTGCATCTTGATTTGTAAATTTATACAAAGCAGTACTTTTCCCCGATGAAAAGGTGCCACCATATTGAAAGTGCCCGGCCACAAATGTCATTATACGCCAAAATTTTAAGTTGAAATTTACACAAAATACGTTTGTTCAAATTACATATGATTTTATTAATTTTGCAGTTTGTGTTTATATTTGTCTAACATTGAATTGAGATAATAAAAAGGAAGAGAATGAAGTTTAAAGTATTAAAATACGGAGTTATATTTCAGTATTGATTCTCATTTTCAGTTGGAATTAGATCTTTAAATTTTTTGTAAAATACATGTAAATATTAAAATTTTAAACTCAAACTCAGCTGAGACCGAAAAATGTTTTGTGAACACGGGGCCTGGTGACTTCTGTCAGCAGGTAAAACTAAGATAATAAATGTATTGATTCTGTTAAGCAAGTTAAGCATTATTCCATACTATCCTTAACTACACTAAATTGACCAATTGCACAAACGAAATGCTAAGAGACAAGGCAAATAAAAAGACGATTTTAAAGAAGCAACTATCACATGAGGGCTTATTAAATGTGAAATTATTATCAACTCCACTACTGTGTATAGTTAGAGGTACCACCAAAAGAACTTAACCGTTTTTAACAAAATGCACAATACATAAATTGTTATATGCATAGAGATCACAGAATAAATCACTTTTTGAGTACATTATACTATTTCTTAAAAGAACAGAAAAAATAGTTCTCAAGCAATCATATCACAGGGCTCTTACTAGTCTGGCTACCGACTAGATAATCTGTTGTTTGTTTTTTTAGAAAAAATGATTATTTTATATATTCTGACTTCATCAGTCTTGGCTCTGGTTATCTACTCGTATGTTTTGAGAAGAAAAGGGACATAATTATACAAAATTTGAATAGCCTCAGTAGTTATCTCCTATGAACAAAACATACGGTCTGAACACAGACTAGGCTCTTACTGACGTTTCTATGTCCAACTATGTAGCACTCTTTTCATCTAAAAATACGTTCAAAAGTGCTTTACACAAAAGCATCTATAGAATGTTCAATAAAAATGGTAAATATTGAATGAATTTATAAATATTACATTATGGTAATAAGATGCATAGCGTTTTAAATTAAAGGTAAGCAGATCAAAACATGAAACAAAGTACAATAGCATAAAAAAATTAACTGACTTATCAAAGACACAGGTTTGAGCAGAATAGAAAAGAATATATCTTACATTTTGAACAGACAGAATTGACCAGTATGATGCCATTGAAATGCATCACAGCATGCAAACCGTCCCGGATGATTTGGTCAGTCCCCACCTAAAGGGTACGGAGAACATCTATGATACATCCGTTCGTTCGTTGTTTAAGTTTAATAAGGGTCCATCTGCCCTCTTAGGCACAATATAGCTTTCGCTACGTAGAGTATAGACCCCCAGCATGTCACCAGGCATGCCGTTAAAGATGCTTTTTGAAGCCAAAGTGGTGAAAATTTACCTGTACGCAATTTCTGTAGAGTATATGCCAAAGATAATAATTTTGAAGCCAAAAGGGCGGTTTATGCCGCAAGTGCAGGCTGGTCCCCCGTGGTGTTGATGCCCCTCCCCGCTCGCCACTCACGTTGAGCGTGAAATTTGAGCAGCTCGGGGTCTTCTCTGCATGCCGTCTGTGGATTCGTCGAAGTACTGGCAGGTCTTCTGTCTGGTCTACACGTTTGTGCCGCTCTGAAGTGTCCCACGAAGATCTGCCGCAGCGTTCAGTTGCTCATTGCCGTCTGTCGCCATGCAGGAGTACCATCATTACCACCCAAGTTGAATGGAGCCCGTGGCCGAAGCCTTTTCGTGAGTAAACAACCGAAGTTGAGTTGATGGCTCCCCTGGGTAGAGTCGTTGGAAGTCTGCATGGCCCATCCTCGTCGTCCTATCCTTTGTAGGGCCACTCCCTCCGGATTAGTCAGGACACCATCAGTTGTCTTGGCTCCACATCTGGCAGTGCCCTGTGCCTTCTCTGCGACGTGCACGCTCCAGAGGGAAGGAGAAGTCTATGATACATCCCACTGAAAAATACTGTTTATATTATTCTGTCACACTAGTGTTCTTGAGTAGAGTTTCTGATTGGCCAGCAAAGTACCTACATAATTCTACCAGGTAATTAGTGAGATTAGTTTTTAGCGCTTTTTTATACGCCCGAAGGGATGTATTATGTTATACCCCCAGTGTCCATCCGTCTGTCTGTCCGTTAACAATTTCGTGTCTGCCCTGTAACTCTTGAACCCCTTGAAGGATTTCAAAGAAACTTGACACAAATGTTCACCACACCGAGACGACGTGCAGAGCGCATGTTTAAGATGTTTCACTTCAAGGTCAAGGTCACCAATAGAACAAGCTTCCTGCTAAAATGATAACAATTCTGTACACTAGAAAATAGCATAAGGATTTGTCTTTAGGTGTATTCCATTTTACTTTTGCAGTCTCTACTGAAAGAATGTTCTTCACCACCCGGCATTCAAGTATCACCGAAATTCTTACAAAACCTAAAAATTCAAAATGAAGACAGTGGGAAGAAAAACGTGGATAAACAAGAGAGAAAGAGCATACTGGCTTGCAATGGAGGGACAAAACATAGATCCCTAGTACACAGGAACTCTTCATCAGAATTGTCGGATAATTCTGGGTAAATGTTTGCATGTTTTTCAAAATGTAAATAATGCACAGCATAATTGTGTTGTTTCCTTAACTTAAGCAGTTTGGGGTGTAACTGTTATAAGTTATGTAACCTATTTCGGTTACTTTTTCAAGCATTTTATAACCTGTATTAGTTATAAAATATAGTTAACTCAGGTAAGTTATTCAAAAAAAGTCTTTTTGCAGTTCTCACTAAGTGACCTTTAAAGTGCAATTTATAATAGTAGCAACCTGTGGTTAATCAAATTCTCTTTTAGTCTGATAAGCATAATGGGATGTTAAGAGTTTTATAGCTTTAAAACTTCTGCGTAAAACTTTATCAGCCTTGCATAAAAATTTTTACTGCATAGCTGGAAAGATAAAAGTTCAAGGATTCAGGAAATAATTGCATTAGTCTCATTCAAAATGAGGAATTGGCACAGGAGGGCTTTGTAATATTTCATGATAACTGAAACAAGTTATGAAAGTATAAGCAATAACTCAAATGGGTTATAAATTGCGATAACTTGAAACAGTTACACCTCTTGACTGTATACTCACTATTTCCCCCAAAATGTATTGAAGTCAGAGATATCCTGTCTTGACTTTATCATGCTTGCCTGTCAGTTAAAGATTCTGTTTGGATGGTCACGACTAAACCTGGCTGAAGCTTTGGTACTGTAGCATTCTGTACTAATCATCATTGTTTTCTAGTCTAACAGGTTATGAACCTTACTTATTGTAATTTAAGTAGCAGTATGAACTCCAGTGATAACCTCACAAGTTTCATTTGCAGGATGAGCCACTTTAATGAAACTAGTGCATGGTTCAAGTTGAGCCACTTTAATGAAACTAGTGCATGGTTCAAGTTGAGCCACTTTAATGAAACTAGTGCATGGTTCAAGTTGAGCCACTTTAATGAAACTACTAGTGCATGGTTCAAGTTGAGCCACTTCAATGAAACTAGTGTATGGTTCAAGTGTAGCCACTTTAATGAATCTAGTGCATGGTTCAAGTTGAGCCACTTTAATGAAACTACTAGTGCATGGTTAAAGTTGAGCCACTTTAATGAAACTAGTGTATGGTTCAAGTTTAGCCGCTTTAATGAAACTAGTGCATGGTTCAAGTCGAGCCACTTTAATGAACTAGTGCATGGTTCAAGTTGAGCCACTTAATGAAACTAGTGCATGGTTCAAGTTGAGCCATTGAAGGAAATGTAGATACATGAATATTTTCAGGAATCAAGGTGATGTAAGAATAGTGAAATGTATTGTTACTTCACCGGAGTTTGGAATGTCAAGACTTGCTATGCGTAAATATGAAGAAGAACTGGAAAACAAAGCAAGGGTATATACCTGTCTCGTCTACTTTCTTATTGTTACAACATACTTTATTTAAAGCTAACTTTAGAATGTTTGTTTATCTGTCTGTCTATTTGTCAGTCACAGAAAGTGGATCTTTAAATAACTTGTATGTGCAAGAGATTTTATGCCCCTACCATTATGAATAGTGGGGCGGGCATATAGTGTTTCCCTTGTCCGTATGTGTGTTTGTGTGTGTGGGTGTATGTATGTACACAAAATCCTTCATGGCCAGTACCATATCTTTGTTGTGCTGAGTTGGATTTTGGAATAACTGGCACAAACGTTCATGATAACAAGGCAGTATGTGACAGTTCTGACGCATTCTCCTACCTTAAATATTAAGGCCACACTAAAAGTCTTAGAGGTCAAAGATTTAAATTCTTTTTTCTGTCCGCTTTATAACTTCTTAATGCATGCATACATATCCAAGTACCTCGGCACAAACATTTGGCATTATAACTAGACATTGTATTGCAAGCAAGACTGCACCCCTAGCTAAAAGATCAAGGTCATTACTTCATTCTCCTTGCCTGTCTATAACTTCTGTATTTTGTATACATAGATTGATATTCATAGATGGAAACTTTCACCATATTAAGATGATGTGTTAGGTCTAAGACTTTAGAAACCTAGCTCAGAAGTTAAGGTCACACTTAGAAGTCTGTGATGTTATGTCACTTTTTGTTGTTGTCTAATCTGTAACTTTTGTATACACAGAATGACAGTTAAACAACTTAGTAAAATCTTCCAGCATAACAAAGGGATTTAATCATTTAAATAAGTATTATGCCCCCGAAGGGAGGCATATTAGTTTTCAACTGTCCATCCGTTCGTTAGTTAGTTCGTTTGTTCGTTCATTCGTCACAACGTTAACTTTTTGCATGAAGGCACTTTACTCGAGAACCACTGCACCCAGGACCTTCAGACTTCACCTGCTGATAGTACTTATTGAGTACATGACCCCTACTGACTTTGGGGTCACCAGGTCAAAGGTCAAGGTCACAGTGGCCAATGTTAACTTTTTGCGTGAAGGCACTTTACTCGCGAACCACTGCACCCAGGACCTTCAGACTTCACATGCTGATAGTACTTAATTGAATACACGACCCCTATTGACTTTGGGGTCACCAGGTCAAAGGTCAAGGCGCTGCGGGGGCATTTGTCACCATTAGTGACAGCTCTTGTTTTTAATACTTTTTGTCCTTCAGTCCTTAAGTTCAGTATATGGGTTTTACTGTCAGATTACCATAACAGGATTTACACTTTTGGGTTGGCACATGGTGGGGGCATCTGTGTCCTATGGACTTATTTCTAATTTTTCATGAGTTGGTGAGAAAGTTTGGAGAATATGCATCTCTTATTTTTACAGTTATAATATAAAAATAATATTATTCATGTGACAGCAAATGATATACATTATTGTTGAAAATAGGAGAAATGCCGCTTTTGCTTTATGCAAAATTGTGGCAGCCAAAAGTTCTACTGTCCAAGGTATATGCCCCATTAGATAGGATACATTAATTTCTAGGCAATGAAAGTGGAGTCAGGACTCAATCCTTAGGTTTTATATTTCAGAGAGCTAGACTACAGAAGCAGAGAGAATTTGAGGAAATTCAGAACAGAATTGAACAGGAGGCAGAGCTTAAAGTACAAGAAATTGAGCAAAAGGCCAACTTTGAAACTCTGCTAAAAATACAAGACATTGAACTTAGAAATGAATCACAGTAAGTAGAGACAAATAACCACAAAAATAGAACAACTAATTGAGCTTATGGCAGCAGATGTGATTAATTACATTTTTTTTTGTTTCATTTTTCCCCATTACCATGCTAAGGGTGCTGACCATCTTAAACATAATACCAACTTTCGGTTCGCAAAACTTTGCAGAGGGCATCCTTAGTGGGGCATGTCTAAGGTTTGTCAAAATATTTGGCTTGATTATACAAAGGGGCTGCTAGAGCTAAAAAAGAAAAAGAAAAAAAATGTAAGCATTTTTTCTTAAGAAATTCTTTACAGATTTCCAGCAAAGTTTGTTAAGGTCAGAAGGTCACATCAGCAACTGAGGGTCATCCCAGCTTACTTTTCTGACCTTTATATTTACATTTTCCAGAGCTGCAGAGATTGTTAAACAGCACAGACTTCTGAGAGAAACACATGAACAAAGGAAACAGGTATGTTCATAAAAATTTATATTCTTTTGGGTTGAGAATGGTGGGACATTGTTTTCATTTTCTCTGTCTCTCCGTCAGTCCATTCATCTGAGTTATTGTCCTGTATGATCTCATACACAATTATTTATGAAACTTCTGTTGACTGTTCCCCCTTATCAAGGTCACATACAGAACCCATGTTCCTATTGTGCTTCCCCAATGTCAAGGTCACAGCTGAAGGTCAACCTTTTGAGCCTGTAATTCCTCTTCTTGTCCATGTCTTTTTAGATCCTTTGAAAGACATGTTCAAATTGTGCCAGCCCATTTTCACAGCTGAAGGTCAAACATTTGAGACTTTGATTTTGTGTAAGGTCCATATTTTGTAAATCCCTGAAAGAATATTTATAAAACATGCATAACACATGTTAGAGGCTGCCAGAGCTAAATATAGAACAATTATTCACATGAACCACTTGATAAATTTTCACTAAATTCTTAAATGGACCTTTCTCAAACTTTCTTATCTAGTTTTGACTGCAATTAGAGCTTTGCTAAAAGTATAAAAAAAACACTTTAAAATGACTACTCATGAATGGTCTGATGGATCCATAGCATCCTTTGATGTACCTTTCTTAATTTTGTTCAAATTGTTCCTCTTGACTGCACTATGGGCTGCCAGAGCTAAAAACTGAAGAAAACAAACCTTAAAACAACTTCTCATCAATCAGTTGATAGATCTTCAGCAAAGATGGTCTGTAACATCAATGGATGAGCCTTCTTATTTCTGTTCCGTTATACTTTGGGCCCACTAGAGCTAGAAATAGAAACATCTTTTAAAAACTTCCTGTGGATTGATTGCCAATCATCAAATAAGCAGAAGCATCCTTGAATTTACCTTCTTCATGGATAGGGTGGATTGGCAAAGTTAGCCATGCTTGACCCATCATGGGTTGGCTTTCAGGGGCTAGCGTCTCTGTCAGCCTGGATACTGCTTGCAGCCTTCATGATACTTCTGACTGCCTGTAGTCTTGGTTGCTGTGACTGCCCGTAGTCTTGGTTGCTGTGACTGCCCGTAGTCTTGGTTGCTGTGACTGCCCGTAGTCTTGGTTGCTGTTGGTTGCAGTGACTGCCCGTAGTCTTGGTTGCTGTGACTGCCCGTAGTCTTGGTTGCTGTGACTGCCCGTAGTCCCGGTTGCTGTGACTGCCCGTAGTCCCGGTTGCTGTGACTGCCCGTAGTCCCGGTTGCTGTGACTGCCCGTAGTCCCGGTTGCTGTGACTGCCCATAGTCCCGGTTGCTGTTATTGCCCATAGTCTTGGTTGCTGTAATTGCCAGTAGTCTTGGTTGCAGTGACAGCCATAGTCTCGATTGCCCACTGTTGTATAGCAGTTTCTACAAAGACAGTGCATGAAACACTTGGCATCCAATTTCATCAGGGTAACTCCAAGTTTCTCTGAACTACTGGGCAAGGAGTTCATTCAATGATGCAGCTTGTTTGCACTTGGGGTCCTCAAATGCTGTAAGAAATTAACTAGAAGAAATTTGAAAGTCTTCTTCCCATGAACAGCTTGACGTATTTTCCAAACTTGATCCATAGTATCTTTTGATTGACATTTCTTAAATTGTACAAGGTTCATCCCTGGTTGCACCTGTGTGTCACCAGAGCTTAAGAAAAAAACCTTTAATAGACTCTTTTTATGAATCACATGATTCATGTTTAGAAGCATTCTTGCATGAAACTTTCAGATTCGTTTTAAAGTTCTTTTTTCACTGTATTTTGGAGCTGTCAGAGCCAAAAAATGGAAAAGTCTTTAAATTCTACACAAAGCCTTGATTGATTTTGATGCGATCAGAAACAAAGCCACACGGTCAGATGAGCAACTTTGGTCCTCCTTGGCCCTCCTGTGATGAGATTTGTTTGTACCTTAGATATATTGATGCCTTGTTGACTGCAGATTTATACATTCTGAACTTAGATTCACGATGCCAGAATACAGGAAGCAGAACAAGTCAAGAGAAAACTTCAGTTGGAGGAAATCAGAAGGAAGTAAGTTTCCTGAAATGTTTGTTTCATTTCTGTCATTATTTCTCCTACCTTATACATTTTATGTCATAGATGCTGAAATGTTCACCCCTTCTTTGAATGGGTAGTCTTAAATATATTAACTTTACAGGACAAGTGAAGTCATAAATATTCATGGGGGAATAATTTTCATTGATTACGTTCACAAAGAACTTTCCAAATTATTATATATTTATACTTTGAAATCCACAATTTTATCTTAAGTGTGACTTAGTAAATAACTGTTTTGGTCAAAAACACAGATTTGTTTATGTTATTGAAACAAAATGACTTTACATTGAGACTAGCTTGTCAGCACAAACAAACCCAAATGAAAATAAACTGTGCATAATTTTTTTTTAGGGAGAAGGAAAATAAAGAGCGACAAGAGAAACTGTCAAAGAGTGTTACCCAACTGAACCAACTATATACCAAAATACAAAGTGATTTTACGGCCAGTAGATACCAAAGTCACATTTCTGAAGCTGCCAAAAAGTCACTAACCCTGATACAGTCGTTGGTGAGTAATGCTGATGCTGTGAGAAGAGCATGTGAGCAGAATGGAGAAGTCACCACAGAAAATTGTGAAGAATGTGTGAACATACTCAACCGTGCTAGCAAAGCTTATGAGCTTATCAAGAAGGATTTAGGTAAGAATTAAAAAAATTTAATGTCTTAATGCTCCCATCATAAAATAGTGTCGAAGGGGCATGTTCTGTTTTCCCTGATCATGTGTGCACCCGTCCGTCTGTGTGTGCATTGAGAGGATTGTCTCTGGCCAAACACTTTGTTATACGTTGTCTGAATTTAAAAAAGTCCACACAGATGATCACCAATGTCTTGCATCCAGTCCATTGACCTATGACTCAAGGTCAAAGATTTAAGGTAATTTTTTTTGTCACCCATATCTGAAGAAGTATTTGGCCTATAGACCTAACAAAATTATAGAAATTTTATTTAGCATTATATGTTGTACACCTGGCGTTTTCTATGGGACCTAGAGTAGTGAAACCATATTGGTATGTTATTCAGCAATTAAAGTTGTGCATCTTGGGTTTTGTTTGTGATTTCACTCGGCAGGACCAGTTTTGATCTTTGGTGCTTCTTTCAGTTGGTAGATGATTTTGTCGACGGTCAGTAACTAGTGAATGTTTGGTTTCATAGGTTGATTGCCTGTGGTCACTGGTCAGTAATGGCCCTTGTTCTTGGGGCCAGTGAGTCAAGATTAAAAACTATTTCCATGCAGTAACTGAAGAACCGTTAGACATACTGCCTTCAAACTTCAAGCATTCCTGTGGTCAGAAGATGACCCATAAACTTCTTGGCACCAGTAGGTCATAGGTCAATGTCACAGTGATCTTGAGAATGTGAACAGTTTCCTCTCAATAACTAAATAATGTTTTATCCTGCATTTTATTCCAACTTCTTATGATAATTGCCTGCAGTCAGTGGATGACCACTATTGTTTTTTGGATCAGGAGGTCAAAGGTGAATCTGAAAATTGTTTCTGATCAGTCATATCTAGAGATGGCATGGGCCTGTGACCTTAAAACGAAGGATGATTACCTGTAGTCAGTAAATGACTTCCCCTATATTTGAAGTCATTATGTCAAAGTTTAAGGGCACAACATACAAAATTACAAACATAATTGCCTCAGTCAGGCCATCATTAGCCGGGGATGGGGAGGGATGGGCAGTGGTGCATATGTGTCTTACAAACAGCTCTTATTAGCTCACCTGTCACATAGTGACAAGGTGAGCTTTTGTGATCACCTGTCGTCCGTCCGTCCGTCAATAATTTCTTGACTGCACCATATTGGTTTCATTTATGATTTTATTTTAACGAAACTTGCACAAAACTTGTATCACCATAAGATCTCGGTTCCTTTCTTGGACTGGCCAGATCCCATTATGGGTTCCAGAGTTATGGCCCCTGAAAGGGCCAAAATTACCTATTTTGAGCTTGTCTGCACAATAGCAGCTTTATTTATGATTTGATTTTTACCAAACTTGCACACAACGTGTATCACCATAAAATCTTGGTTCCTTTCTGGAACTGGCAAGATTCCTTTATGGGTTCCAGAGTTATGGCCCCTGAAAGGCCCAAAATTAGCTATTTTGACCTTGTCTGCACAATAGCAGCTTTATTATGTCTCCCACCACACAGTGGTGTGGGAGACATATTGATTTACTCCAGTCTGTCTGTGTGTGTGTCTGTCACGAAGCTTGTCCGCACTCTAAGTCGAACATTTCTCATCCGATTTTCACCAAACTTGAACAAAATGTGTTTGACCATAAGACCTCGACCAGGTTCAATAACTAGCCAAATTGGTCCAGGTGTCTTGGAGTTATGGCCCTTGAATTACCAAAATCGGTCTTTTTACTCTTGTCCGCACTCTAATTCAAATATTTCTCATCCAATCTCCACCAAACTTGAACAAAATGTGTTTGACCATGAGACCTCGGCCAAGTTCGATAACTAGCCAAATCGGTCCAGGCATTTTGGAGTTACCCCCCGGTACGGCTCTTGAATTATCGAAAAATTGGCCTTTTTACTCATATCCGCACTTTTAATCAAACATTTCTCATCAGATCTTCACCAAACTTGAACAAAATGTGTTTGACCATGAGACCTTGGCCAAGTTCGATAACTAACCAAACCGGTCCAGGCATTTTGGAGTTACGGCCCTTGAATTATCGAAAAATCGGCCTTTATACTCTTGTCTGCACTCTAAGTCAAACATTTCTCATCTGATCTTCACCAAACTTGAATAAAATGTGTTTGACCATAAGACCTCGGCCAGGTTCGATAACTAGGCAAATCGGTCCAGGCATTTTAGAGTTAAGTCCCTTGAATTATCGAAAAATTGGCCTTTTTACTCATGTCCGCACTCTTAATCAAACATTTCTCATCCGATCTTCCCCAACCTTGAACAAAATGTGTTTGACCATGAGACCTCGGCCAAGTTCGATAACTAGCCAAACCGGTCCAGGCATTTTGGAGTTACGGCCCTTGAATTATCGAAAAATCGGGCTTTTTACTCTTGTCCGCTCTCTAAGTCGAACATTTCTCATCCGATCTTCACCAAACTTGAACAAAATGTGTTTGACCATGAGACCTCGGCCAAGTTCGATAACTAGCCAAATCGGTCCAGGCATTTTAGAGTAGGCCCTTGAATTACCGAAAAAATCCGTCTGTTTACTCTTGTCCGCTTTCTAAGTCAAACATTTCTCATCTGATCTTCACCAAACTTGAACAAAATGTGTTTGGCCATAAGACCTTACCCAAGTTTGATAACTAGCCACATCCGCCCAGGCACTTTTGATTTATGGCCCTTGAATTACTGATTGGATCCACTCATCCAGACCATCTAATTGGATCCGCTCGTCTAAAACATGTAGAGAAACTAACATTTTACATAGGGGCAGTTGTGGGAGACATGCGCTTTTCTCAAAAGCATCTCTAGTTTATGATTTGATTTTTACCAAACTTGCACACAACTTGTATCACCATAAGATCTTGGTTCCTTTCTGGAACTGACATTCCATTATGGGTTCCAGAGTTATGGCCACTTTAGGGGTCAAAATTGGCTATTTTGACCTTGTCTGCACAATAGCAGCTTCATTTATGATTTGATTTTAACCAAACTTGCACACAACTTGTATCACCATAAGATCTCGATTCTTTTTTATATGCCCGCAGGGACGTATTATGTTATCACCTCGGTGTCCGTCTGTCTGTCTGTGTGTTGGTTAGCAATTTCCCTTCCGCTCTGTAACTTATGAACCCCTTAATGGATTTCAGAGAAATCTGACACAAATGTTCACTTATTGAAAGGATGTGCAGAGCGCATGTTTCGAATGGCTAAATTCAATGTCAAGGTAACACTTAGTGGTCAAAGGTCATATGACTTTGTTTTATGTGAATATTGCTCTGCATTTGCATTGCATTGCATTGCAGTGATCTTGTTAGCTCACCTGTCACATAGTGACAAGGTGAACTTTTGTGATCACCCTTTGTCCGTCGTCCGTCCGTCAACAATTTCTTTTCTGCACGATAGTGGTTTCATTTATGATTTTATTTTAACCAAACTTGCACACAACTTGTATCACCATAAGATCTCGGTTCCTTTCTTGAACTGGCCAGATTCCCTTATGGGTTCCAGAGTTATGGCCCCTGAAAGGGCCAAAATTAGCTATTTTGACCTTGTCTGCACAATAGCAGCTTCATTTATGATTTGAATTTAATCAAACTTGCACAAAACTTGGGTCACTATAAGATCTTGATTCCTTAGTTGAACCGGCCAGATCCCATAATGGGTTCCAGAGTTATGGCCCCTGAAAGGGCCAAAATTAATTAGCTATTTTGACCTTGTCTGCACAATAGCAGCTTCATTTATGATTCGATTTTAACCAAACTTGCACACAATTTGTATTGATCACACAAGATCTTGGTTCCTTTCTTGAACTGGCCAAATTTCATCATGAGTTCCAGAGTTATGGCCCCTTAAAGGTCCAAAATTGGCTATTTTGGCTTTTGCAGCCATATAGAGACTTCATTTATGATTTTATTTGATACAAACTTCAAAATAACTTCAACAACAATAATTCTTGGATTCCATGACAAATCAGATCCAAGCGTAGGTTCAGAGTTATTTTATATCTGATTACCTCCCCTGATTGTATTATTTGAAATTTCAATATTGTCATTAGTTGGACTGAGCCAATCAGGGTAGATAACTATGGACTGATTTTATGTCAAATTATTTCCCTTTATTTCAAATTAAAATGGGTATATCTCCGTAACTAATGAAGATACTGATCTGAAATTTCATTTATGTCAACAGATTTATTTGGCAGATCCTTCTTTTGTTCACTTACAATAATTTTTTTTTAAATTACTTCCCTTTTACGTTACTATAAATAGCTTATTTTAGTAACTTTTATTATTATTGGCCGTAGGGAAAAACTGAGACCACTTTTCTGTGGTACAACATGGATGGTACCTCCAATTTGTAGGTGTATTTTGACATATCTGTACCTTGTAAGAATTTTTTTTCTTTTTGGTTAAATTTCTTCCCTTTGTTGTTACTGTCCTTTGGACTTAGATATTTTTTCTAAGGACCTTCTTGTCCTCAAGTGCATTGATAACAGGTGAGCGATATAGGGCCATCATGGCCCTCTTGTTTTTATTTGGCAGATCCTTCTTTTGTTCGCTTACAATATTTTTTTTATTACTTCCCTTTTATGTTACTATAAATCGCTTATTTAGTAACTTTTTTTAGCTCACCTGTCACAAAGTGACGAGGTGAGCTTTTGTGATTGCGCGGTGTTCGTCGTCCGTGCGTCGTCCTTGCGTCCGTGCGTGCGTAAACTTTTCCTTGTGACATCTCTAGAGGTCACATTTTTCATGGGATCTTTATGAAATTGGGTCAGAATTTTCATCTTGGTAAATTTTAGGTCAGGTTTGAAACTTGGTCACATGCCGTCAAAAACTAGGTCAGTAGGTCTAAAAATAGAAAAAACTTGTGACATCTCTGGAGGCCATAATTTTCAATGGATCTTCATGAAAATTGGTCAGAATGTTCACCTTGATGATATCTAGGTCAAGTTAAAAACTGGGTCATGTGCGGTCAAAAACTAGGTCAATAGGTCTAAAAATAGAAAAATCTTGTGACCTCTCTAGAGGCCATATATTTCACAAAATCTTCATGAAAATTGGTCAGAATGTTCACCTTGATGATATCTAGGTCAAGTTCGAAACTGGGTCATGTGCCATCAAAAACTAGGTCAGGAGGTCTAAAAATAGAAAAACCTTATGACCTCTCTAGAGGCCATATATTTCACAAGATCTTCATGAAAATTGGTTAGAATGTTCACCTTGATGATATCTAGGTCAAGATCGAAACTGGGTCACGTGCCGTCAAAAACTAGGTCAGTAGGTCTAAAAATAGAAAAACCTTGTGACCTTTCTAGAGTCCATATATTTCACAAGATCTTCATGAAAATTGGTCAGAACGTTCACCTTGATGATATCTAGGTCAGTTTCGAAACTGGGTCACGTGCCATCAAAAACTAGGTCAGTAGGTCAAAAAATAGAAAAACCTTGTGACCTCTCTAAAGGCCATATTTTTCATGGGATCTGTATGAAAGTTGGTCTGAATGTTCATCTTGATAATATCTAGGTCAAGTTCGAAACTGGGTCTCGTGTGAAACTGGGTCAACTGCGATCAAAAACTAGGTCAGTAGGTCTTGAAATAGAAAAACCTTGTGACCTCTCTAGAGGCCATACCCTTGAATGGATCTTCATGAAAATTGGTCAGAATGTTCACCTTGATGATATCTAGGTCAAGTTTGAAACTGGGTCACGTGCCTTAAAAAACTAGGTCAATAGGTCAAATAATAGAAAAACCTTGTGACCTCTCTAGAGGCCATATTTTTCAGTGGATCTTCATGAAAATTGGTCAGAATTTTTATCTTGATAATATCTAGGTCAAGTTCAAAACTGGGTCACATGAGCTCAAAAACTAGGTCACTATGCCAAATAATAGAAAAAACGACGTCATGCTCAAAGCTGGATCATGTGGGAAGAGGTGAGCGATTCAGGACCATCATGGTCCTCTTGTTATTATTGGCCATAGGGAAAAACTGAGACCACTTTTCTGTGGTACAACATGGATGGTACCTCCAATTTTTAGGTGTATTTTGACATATCTGTACCTTGTAAGAATTTTTTCTTTTTGTTTTTGGTTAATAACCCCAGTCACACATACGGGGCGGATAGCTACGTCTAGCCATGGATAGAAATGTAGTAATCCATATCGATCCGTACCTGAGCCGTACCTTAAAGTAGTAACCCGTATCAATCCGTACCAGTCCGTACGGCTCAGGTACGGATCGATACGGTTTACTTCGTTTCTATCCATAACTAAACGTAGCTATCCGCGCCGTATGTGTGACTGTGGTATAAAGCAATGGTACTCAGGTGAGCGATATAGGGCCATCATGGCCCTCTTGTTCTATAAGTTATGGCCCTTCAATTTTTATGCCCCCAAAGGTGGGCATATTAAAATCGCACTGTCCGTTCTTGTGTACGTCTGTGTGTCTGTGTAAATTCTTGTCCGAGCTGTAACTCTGCCATCCATGAAAGGATTTTGAAAAACTTGGCACAAATGTTCACCATAATTTGGCATAAATGTTCACCATAATGAGACAATGTGTCATGCGCAAGACCCAGACCCCTAGCTTCAAGGTCAAAGGTTAACAGGGTCTGTTTCATGTCTTGTCCATAACTCTGCCATCCACGAAGGGATTTGGCATAAATGTTCCACATAATGAGACGTGTCATTGTGCAAGACCCAGACCCCTAGCTATAAGGTCAAGGTCACACTTGGAGGTTAAAGGTTAAAATGTTCTGTTTTTTGTCCAGTCCATAACTCTGCCATCGATGAAGGGATTTTAAAACTAATTGGCATAAATGTTCTCTATATTAAGATGACGTCTCATGCACAAGATCAAGATCCCTAGCTCCAAGGTCAAGGCCACACTTAGAAGTCAAAGGTCAAAGGTTAACATGGTTTGTTTCTTGTCTGGTCAATAACTCTGCCATTCATCAAGGGATTTTAAAATCACTTGGCACAAATGTTCCCTATAATGAGTTGAAATGTCATGTGCAAGACTCAGACCCCTAGCTCCAAGGTCAAGGTTAACTTTGGAGAACATTTTATTTTGTATGATTCATACCTAAACTATTCTGGCATATTTTGCACAGACAACTGTAGCATTCTTGGGCACATTTCGGGGGCATTTGTCACTAAAAGTGACAGCTCCTGTTATACATAGAATGTACATAGTTTTGTTAGCTCGACTATTCGAAGAATAGTCTAGCTATTCTACTCACCCTGGCGTCGGCGTCGGCGTCGGCGTCGGCGTCGGCGTCACACCTTGGTTAAGTTTTTGCATGCAAGTACATACAGCCATCAATTAAAGGCATATAGCTTTGAAACTTATTTTTTCTTTTTCTAGGTCAATAACCAACCTCTCTGGGTCAAGTCCCATAACTCTGACATGTATTTTGAGCAAATTATGCCCCCTTTTGGACTTAGAAAATTTTGGTTAAAGTTTTACATGCAAGTTACTATCTCCAAAACTAATGCAGATATTGATTTGAAACTTCACATGTGTCTTCGGGGTTATAAAACTAGTTGATAGCAGCAAGTCCCATAACTCTGACTTTCATTTTGGCCAAATTATGCCCCCTTTTGGACTTAGAAAATTCTGGTTAAAGTTTTGCGTGCAAGTACATACAGCTATTTCTAAAAGGCATATAGATTTGAAACTTATTTTTTCTTTTTCTAGATCAATTACCAACCTCATTGGGTCAAGACCCATAACTCTGACATGTATTTTGAGCAAATTATGCCCCCTTTTAGACTTAGAAAATTTTGGTTAAAGTTTTACATGCAAGTTACTATCTCCAAAACTAATGCAGATATTGATTTGAAACTTCACATGTGTCTTCGGGGTTATAAATCTAGTTGATAGCAGCAAGTCCCATAACTCTGATCTTCATTTTGGCCAAATTATGCCCCCTTTTGGACTTAGAAAATTCTGGTTAAAGTTTTGCGTGCAAGTACATACAGCTATTTCTAAAAGGCATATAGATTTGAAACTTATTTTTTCTTTTCTAGATCAATTACCGACCTCACTGGGTCAAGTCCCATAACTCTGACATATTTTTTCAGCAAATTATGCCCCCTTTTAGACTTAGAAAATTTTGGTTAAAGTTTTACATGCAAGTTATTATCTCCAAAACTAATGCAGATATTGATTTGAAACTTCACATGTGTCTTCGGGGTTATAAAACTAGTTGATAGCAGCAAGTCCCATAACTCTGACCTTCATTTTGGCCAAATTATGTCCCCTTTTGGACTTAGAAAATTCTGGTTAAAGTTTTGCGTGCAAGTACATACAGCTATTTCTAAAAGGCATATAGATTTGAAACTTATTTTTTCTTTTTCTAGATCAATTACCAACCTCATTGGGTCAAGACCCATAACTCTGACATGTATTTTGAGCAAATTATGCCCCCTTTTAGACTTAGAAAATTTTGGTTAAAGTTTTACATGCAAGTTACTATCTCCAAAACTAATGCAGATATTGATTTGAAACTTCACATGTGTCTTCGGGGTTATAAATCTAGTTGATAGCAGCAAGTCCCATAACTGATATGCATTTTGGTCAAATTATTCCCCCTTTTTGAACTTAAAACTCTTTTGATATTTAACCTTTTTGGGTAATATTTTCCTGCTTCTGGGACAATATTTCGAATAGTCGAGCTTGGCTGTCTTACGGACAGCTCTTGTTTGTTTTACACCCACAAAACGAAGTTTGGGGGTCTATATAGGAGTGACCTTGTCGGTCTGGCAGTCTGTTGGTTTTCATAGATGCCGGACAATAACTCATGAAAGGCCTGACAGATTTTAATAATTTTTAGTACACAGGTGTAACATTATAAAATACAGGTCAAGTTCGACTTTGAGATCAGTAGGTCATAGGTCAAGGTCACAATGACCCGGAACAGTTAAACGGTTTCCTGATGATAACTTGAGAATGCTTGGGCCTAGGATCATAACTTTTGGTACACAGGTGTAACATCATAAAATACAGATCCAGTTCAACTTTGAGGTCAGTAGGTCAAGGGTCAAGGTCATAGTAACCCGGAACTTTTAACGGTTTCCAGATGATAACTTGAGAACGCTTGGGCTTAGGATTATGAAAGTTGATAGGGAGGTTGATCATGACCAGCAGAGGACCACTATTGATTTTGAGGTCATTAGGTCAAAGGTCAAGGTCACAGTGACCCAGAACAGTTAAACTATTTCCAGATGATAACTTGAGAACGCTTGGGCCTAGGATCATGAAAGTTGATAGGAAGGTTGATCATGACCAGCAGATGACACATATTGATTTTGAGGTCAGTGCGTCAAAGGTCAAGGTCACAGTGACCCGGAACAGTTAAACGGTTTCTGGACGATAACTTGAGAACACTTGGGCCTAGGCTTATGAAACTTTATTAGGGAGGTTGGTCATGACCAGTAGATGGCTCCTATTGATTTTGAGGTTTGACTGTGACATTGGCTTACTTCTGTTACAAGACCGTACTGTGGGGGTATAATTTGTCACTCCTGTGACAGCTGTAGTTATTATTGGTTTACTTGTAATAATTTGTTTCTCTGTAAAAAGTTAATATTTTCTTCCCCATTCTATTTCCTAAGAAAACCTGCTTCAGCAAGATTAAATGCATTGGATGACATTTTTATACCCCCGGCATCTACTGATGCGGGAGGCATATAGTGATTGTCCTGTCTGTCCGTTCGAGGTTAACCAAATGGGACCGTTTCGTCTAGCATCAATACTAATGCAGATGTAACCTGTGACCATTCCTCATCTTCAGACATCACCTGACCACAGTTTGACCTTGACCTCTTTTTGGATTTAGGTTGCTTTATATGGGCCATCTCTTGGTTAACCAAATGGGACCGTTTCGTCTAGCATCAGTACCGCTTACAAGAATGAATTAATACTAATACAGATGTAACCTGTGACCATTTCTCATCTTCAGACATCACCTGACCTCAGTTTGACCTTGACCGTGACCTCGTATTGGACTTAGGTTGCTTTTATCAACAAAGATGCCACCGGGGGCATCAAGCGTTTATTGAACGCAGCTACTTGTTTTCTTTCAAAAAAGCACCCATCTAGTTTCTATATTCTGCTCCATTAGTCACTGACTAGTATTCAACAAGTTTTATGACAGTAAGTGTGTCCATCAGTCTGTCACATCTTTGTATGGTCAGTAGCTTTGCCACAAATTGATGATTTTTCAAATAATCCAGCATAAATATTCAAGGAAACAAGTTATGTGCAATACTCAGAATCACAGCTCAAAGGTCAAGGTCTTGCTTACTGGTCAATGTTTTAAGAAGATTTGATTATGTCTTGTCTATAACACTTGTATACTCTGTATTTTAGATTGAATTTACTAAATGATATGTTTATGAAAAATCTTGTAATATCTTCATGTACATTACAGAAAAAGCTGAAAAAGAGGGCAAAGAAGCTGAGGCAGAGAAAGAAAGGCAAGCCAGGATACAGGAAGAGCAGGTACCAGGGCCTTCAGATTTATGACAAAATTTTCAAAGAAAAACTGAGCTGTGGTCATTTTGTCAGAGCAAAATGTGTATCAGTCCATAGGTGTATGGTGGGGTGCTGTACTATTATGGTATTACTTTGTGTGAAATTTAACACTGGAAAGGCCTAGAACCAAATGGACTGTTAGGGAAATGAAAGCAGTCAGGGGAATGATTATACCAGAGAGTTAGAAATATTAATTTCCAGACATTTCAGCATTAATAATCATAAAATGTTCAATATGGATTATAATTGCCCCCTTGTTAATTTTTCAAGCAGTATATTGTGCAATTTGCAGTCAATTTAGCTCGTCAAATTTTGGGAAAAAAAACCTACGAGGTATTGTCGTCACTTGATCGTTGGTGGTGGTTAACATTTTTGTTTAGGTCCACCTTTTCTCAAACACTGTAAGAGCTACAGTTTTGAAACTTTGTTCACTTGTTTATCATCATTAGGTGAGTAAGTAGACCAAGAACTATAACTCTAACCTGCATTTTGTCAGGATTATGGCCCTTTTTATACTTAGAAAATCTGAACTATGACTCTTTTCTCACATACCCTGAAATCCCGAAAATAAGCCACTGCTTATTTTAAATTTTCATAAGGATTTGGTGGCTTATTATTGAGACCGGCTTATTTTTGAGTCCAGCGAACTTTTGAGTACATATATTCACTAACGGTTTAAACGGTTTATTTTAGAGTACCGAAATACTGAAGATACGGATGTCATATTTTTGCTTTTTAGGGTATTGTCCAGCACTTGCAGACGAGAGATGGCATCCGCAGGCAGTGCTCTTATTAGCTCTTACATCACCTGAGCACAAAGTGCTTGGTGTGAGCTTTGTGATTGCTCACTTTCCGGCATCTATCAATCTGTCCATTGTCCATCCATCCACACTTTTTAGCTCACCTGTAACAAAGTGACAAGGTGAGCTTTTGTGATCGTGCGGTGTCCGTCCGTCCGTAAACTTTTGCTTGTGACCACTCTAGAGGTCACATTTTTCATGGGATCTTTATGAAAGTTGGTCAGAATGTTCATCTTGATGATATCTAGGTCAAGTTCGAAACTGAGTCATGTGCCATCAAAAACTAGGTCAGTAGGTCTAAAAATAGAAAAACCTTGTGACCTCTCTAGAGGCCATATATTTCACAAGATCTTCATGAAAATTGGTCAGAATGTTCACCTTGTTGATATCTAGGTCAAGTTCGAAACTGGGTCACGTGCGGTAAAAAAACTAGGTCAGTAGGTCTAAAAATAGAAAAATCTTGTGACCTCTCTAGAGGCCATATATTTCACAAGATCTTCATGAAAATTGGTCAGAACGTTCACCTTGATGATATCTAGGTCAAGTTTGAAACTGGGTCACGTGCCTTCAAAAACTAGGTCAGTAGGTCAAATAATAGAAAAACCTTGTGACCTCTCTAAAGGCCGTATTTTTCATGGGATCTGTATGAAAGTTGGTCTGAATATTCATCTTGATGATATCTAGGTCAGGTTCGAAACTGGGTCACGTGCGATCAAAAACTAGGTCAGTAGGTCTAAAAATAGAAAAACCTTGTGACCTCTCTAGAGGCCATATATTTCATGAGACTTTCATGAAAATTGGTCAGAATGTTCACCTTGATGATATCTAGGTCAAGATCGAAAGTGGGTCACGTGCCATCAAAAACTAGGTCAGTAGGTCAAATAATAGAAAAACCTTGTGACCTCTCTAGAGGCCATATTTTTCATGGGATCTGTATGAAAATTGGTCTGAATGTTCATCTTGATGATATCTAGGTCAATTTCGAAAGTGGGTCACGTGCCATCAAAAAGTAGGTCAGAAGGTCAAATAATGAAAAAATGTTGTGACCTCTCTAGAGGCCATATTTTTCATGGGATCTGTATGAAAATTGGTCTGAATGTTTATCTTGATGATATCTAGGTCAAGTTTGAAACTGGGTCAACTGCGATCAAAAACTAGGTCAGTAGGTCTTGAAATAGAAAAACCTTGTGACCTCTCTAGAGGCCATACCCTTGAATGGATCTTCATGAAAATTGGTCAGAATGTTCACCTTGATGATATCTAGGTCAGTTTTGAAACTGGGTCACATGCCTTAAAAAACTAGGTCAATAGGTTAAATAATAGAAAAACCTTGTGACCTCTCTAGAGACCATATTTTTCAATGGATCTTCATGAAAATTGGTCAGAATTTTTATCTTGATAATATCTAGGTCAAGTTCAAAACTGGGTCACATGAGCTCAAAAACTAGGTCACTATGTCAAATAATAGAAAAAACGATGCATACTCAAAACTGGGTCATGTGGGAAGAGGTGAGCGATTCAGGACCATCATGGTCCTCTTGTTTTTAAAAGACATCTTCTGTGAAACTACAGGTCAGAATTGCATATACTGTAAAAGCACATATTTTTGCTGGGTCAGAAAATTTCGCGAAATTGAAATTTTGAGTATGTTTGCAAAATTGTAAAAATAGTATCATACTTGAATTTGAAGTATACTTATGGTGAATATTTACGCCAGGATGAATTTTCACGAGATGTAGGGTCCCACGAATATAGCGAAAATCAAACCCTCGCAAAAATTTCTGCTTTTACAGTAATGAATATTCACTTGTTCCTTTGGTTTCATTTTACTGCACTTAGGTACAACCAGAGCTAAAAATAGAAAAACTTTAAACAGTTTTCTCTCAGGTTCGTTCAGGTGGTTCTGCAGACTTAATCAGGTGGACCTTTCTCAAGTTTATTCAAAGGGTTCAGCTTGACTGAAAAAATAAAGATCTTGGTGCAACTTCATCTCTTGAACTTTCCAAACTTTGTCAGATACTTCCTTTGATTTTAATTTCTCAGACTTGTTCAGATGGTTCCACTTGACTGCACTTCTAAGCCATCAGCGCTAAAAGAAGTAAAAAGCTAAAAGAACTTCCCATGACCCAATTATTCAATTTTCACTAAGCTTTGTCCGAAGCGAGGTCAAAAGATAGAGGTGGAGCTCAAACCCATAACATTGAGCTGCCAAGAAATTTACCACTAGACCACTCCTTCCCAAAAATGATTAAGATACTGTATGACCAGAACTGCCTATACCTTGGAAAACCAGTATTCTGAATACTGGTACCTTGTTAAAACTTAACCAGTTTTAGCATGGAAAACTTGCATTAGTGTCCTAACCATCCTTAAAGACATCTAATCAGTATGGCCTGCAGCAGTTTGTATATGTAAAGCATGAAATGTGCAAAACTTTACCTCCAAATATATAATTGAGGTTGTTTTTTGTAAACTTTGGAATTGGAATACAATGAGAGACATGAATATATAATGACTGGTTTATTAAAATCAGTTTATCATCGCTTTTACAAATTGAGAAGTGTTTATTGATGTAAGAATAAATTTCTCATGCAAAATAATAAATTTTACCTCTAGACACTAAGAAAGCCTATACCTGTACCTATCCTGTAGTCTGTCTGGAAGACCGTTGGGGCACCACAGAAGATTGCCATTCTTCCCAGTTCTTGCATGCTCTTAGACTCTTACAATAGTACAAATAATGCCTTTAAAGTAACAAACTCTACAGTAACCAATTAAAGTTAATTACACAAGGTTTTCACACCCAGTTAGTATCCCATAGAATGTAAAATATTTGATTATTACTTACTATCTAACACTTACATTTTTTGTCAAGGGTATTATGTTCTACCCAGGTGCCCACTTGTGATGAAATAATGCACGGAGGGGCACATGAGGTCTTCCTTCACCATCAAAAGCTGGAAAGTCGCCATATGACCTATTATTGTGTCGTGTCGGTGCAAGGTTAAACCCAACGAAAAAAAAAGGGGGTATTATGGTTATATATGGGCTGTTCCATTCATATAGTGTATGAGATATGGCACACAGATAGGGGGAGACATGTTCTTTCATAAAAAAACAGCTATCCAGATTTGTTTCAGAGACAAGCAAGCACACAGGTTGGAGCCCCAGTAGCTGCTTCAACCCCAGTGGGGGCTGCCCATACACAGGCACAGATCACAACTGGTAACATCTCTGCCCAGGCTGCTTCAAGTAGGTATCATTCTGTACACATGTATAAGGAGTTTTTGATTTTATTTTATTTTGTCTGTCTTGGAAAAGCAGTATTATTGTAATGATCAAAAACATTATATTTATGTGGTATTTTAAGGGATACCATTATCAGGTAGGACACATCTCCTGATTTGGGTATATAGCTTGTTAATTTTTTTTTCATTATTTTCTGGGGATAAGCCGACTTTACCATTTACAGAATTATTGTACAGATATTGCTCTTATATATAATGCTTGCTGGAAATAGTTGCACATTTAATTACATGACAGGTCTCAGGCTTTCTCACATGAAGAATTCAACACCTCGATGTGGGTTCCAGCCTCACTTGGGGCGTTGAATTCTTCATGTGAGGAAGCCATCCAACTGGCTTACGGAAGGATGGTGGTTCTACCCAGATGCCCGCTCGTGAAGAAATAATGCACAGATGGGCACATGAGGTCTTGCTGCACCATCAAAAGCCATATGACCTATAATTGTGCAGTGTGATGTTAAACCCAACAAAATAAATAAATCTTGCATCCAGACAAGAAATCATGTATATATAATCATACAATCTTTTACAGGAGGGGAGAAACTGTGTGTTGATATAGAAGCCTTTCAGAAGTATACAGAGTTACAGAATAAACTAAAGGACATAGAACAATCAACCACTGTGCTGTCTTCCACGCCGGAGGTACTTGTTTTTTAGTTCAATTGTCACGTAATGACAAGGTGAGCTTTTGTGATTGTCCTTTGTTCGTCCGTCCGTCCACAATTTCTTGTGAACAGGATAGAGACAACAATTTGCCATCGATTTTAATCAGACTTGCACACTACTTGTATTGGCATAATATCTCGGTTCCTTTCAAAAGCTTGCAAGATCCCATAGTTGGTTCCAGAGTTATGGCCCATTAATTTGCTATTTTGGGTTATGAACACCATAGAACTTATTTCTGGTTTGATTCGATGCAAACTTGCAAAATATCTTTAACAACAATAGATCTTGGATTCCATGATGAATCCTTCAGATCTGATCATAGGTTCCAGAGTTATGGCCCCTGATTGACCTTTTAAAGAGCCAAAATTTGTTAATTTTTACCTTGTGAACATGATAGAAGTGGCATTTTACATTCGATTTTAACCACACTTGTTAATTATATTTTGGCACCTACTTTAAAAGAAAGGGAGATTTCTAATAGCTATACAATGTATAAGTAGTGAGGTTTAATGGAGTCAGCTTAATATATGTCTATCATGTGGTTTGTTGCAAGAAATTATTTTGGAAATAACTTCCAGTTTTATAGCTTCACTATTCAAAATATTTCAGGAAGTGGAGCTGTTGTTTTCACTCTTGAGTCGGCATTAGCAACTGCATTAAAAAAGCACTAATCGGCCTGATGCTTTCAAATTTCACACATGTATTCAGCATCATGACACAGGACAAATTCAATAACTCTAGCTATTGTTTTGTCAAAATTCTGCCCCATTTTAGCTCTACTTTATGGAGAGTGATCGTAATCGCCCTGGCGTTTGTGTGCATTCCACGTCCAGACCTTGATTAAAGTTTTTAAAAGCTACTAGGATAAATGCTTTCAAACTTAAGACATGTCTTTGGCATCATGAAATGACTTCACAGGGCAAGTTACATAACTCTTTCTTTTTGTAAAAAGTATGCCCCTTTCTAACATGGAAATTTTATGATGCGTCTGTCGTCCGTGCATGTGTAAACATTTGCTTGTGACCACTCTAGAAGTAACATTTTTGATGGGATCTTTATGAAAGTTCAGAATGTTCATCTTGATGATATCTGGGTCAAATTCGAAACTGCGTCATGTGCGGTCCAAAACTAGGTCCCTAGAGGCCATATTTTTCAATGGATCTTCATGAAAATTAGTCAGAATGTTCACCTTTATGATATCTAGGTCAAGTTCAAAACTGGGTTAACTGCAGTCAAAAACTAGGTCAGTACATGTAGGTCTAAAAATAGAAAATCCTTGTGACCTCCCTAGAGGCCATATTTTTTAATGGATCTTCATGAAAATTGGTCAGAATATTCACTTTGATGATATCAAGGTCAAGTTTGAAACTGGGTCACGTGCGGTCAAAAACTAGGTCAGTAGGACTAAAAAATATAGAAACCTTGTGACCTCTCCAGAGGCCGTACTTTTCAATGGATTTTCATGAAAATTGGCCATAATGTTCACCATGATGATATCTAGTTCAAGTTCGAAACTGGCTCACATGCAGTCAAAAACTAGGTCATTAGGTCAAATAATACAAAAAGCTTGTGACCACTCTAGAGGCGATATTTATCATGGGATCTGTATGAAAGTTGGTCTGAATATTCATCTTGATGATATCTAGGTCAAGTTCGAAACTGGGTCAACTGCAGTCAAAAACTAGGTCAGTAGGTCTACGTCGTCCATGTTTAAACTTTTGCTTGTGACCACTCTAGTTTAAGATCTAGCCTTGAAATTTGGATGACATGTACAGTTTTGCACACCAATCTTTAAACTGTCTTTCAGTGTCCATAAATGTGACCTACTGATCTACTTTCTAATATTATAGCATCAGTTTTCCATTTGAAACATGTTCAATATACTCAGGTGAGCAATTCAGGGTCATTATGACCCTCTTGTTATGAAAGCTAGTATTAAGTGGAAGGAGTGTGCTCTTGTTCAAGAATTCCAATGAAACTTTATTCTTGTGATCAGCATAAGATATATCATATAATTTTATAGAGTAATATGGCATGTCACCTTGTTTATTGTGACAAATATCAAGAGGTCAGGTTGGTAAAGCAGTATTTTAGGGGTACTTATCACTTCTAGTGATCCCTTTAGTTGGCTTTTTGAACAAAGTTATTATAATAATCAGAGCTAAGACATTCATTTATATTTATGACAGATTAATGAAGTCACCCTTCTGATCAGAAGTCTACAGAGGCACTACAGTAAAATTTCCAATATTAAGCCATTGTAACTAAGTTGTTTTGGATTTTAGGGGCAAATTCAACCAAGTCTTTTGTATCTGTTATTATCTTTTATTACCCTCGACGAAAGTCGGAGGGATATAGTTTTGGCGTTGTCCATCTGTCCGTCCTTCTGTCCGTCTTTCCGTCCGTCTGTCCGTCCAGAGCCATATCTAGGAAATGGTTGGGAATATTTATTTAAAACTTCATATACGTGTTCACCACTATGAGTTCTTGCGGCCCGTCAAGTTTCAGTCAGATTGCCCAAGTAACACTAGAGTTATGACCCTTAGAAGTTTCTAGTGTTAACTATATAGGGTACTATAAATATGGCAATTTCTGCATCATAACTTTTGATATATTTGACCTTGAACTATGAAACTTTAACAGAATTTAGAGCACTATAATGTGGTTGTGCACACACAATTTCGTATGGATTTCTTTCGAACTGCAGAGTTATTGCCCTTTAATTGTCTAAAAATCCACATATTTGTACATAACAAACTTGCCATTTGGCAGAATTTCATTAAATTTCTTTCATTCTTTTCTGTGAACATTTATTATAAACATGTGAAGTTGCGCACCCACACCTGGTTGCCCACTTGCCTTGGTCACCCGGGGTGACCCCGGGGTCAAAATTGACCCCGCCCCAGGGGTCACTTGATTTTACATAGGAAAATCTTTAAAAATCTTCTTCTCAAAAACCAGAAGCCCTAGAGCTTAGATATTTGACTTGTAGCATTGCCTAGTGGACCTCTACTGAAGTTGTTCAAATCATGACCCCAGGGTCAAAATTGACCCCGTCCCATGGGTCACTTGATTTTACATAGGAAAATCTTCAAACATTTTCTAAAAATAAACCAGAAGATCTAGAGCTTAGATATTTCACATGTAGCATTACCTAGTAGACCTCTACAAAATTTGTTCAAATCATGACCCCAGGGTCAAAATTGACCCCGCTTCAGGGGTCACTTGATATTACATAGGAAAATCTTCAAAAATTTTCTAAAAATAAACCAGAAGGCCTAGATCTAGGTATTTGACATGTAGCATTGCCTAATAGACTTCTACAAAATTTGTTCAAATCATGACCCTCAGGGTCAAAATGACCCCGCCCCATGCAGGGTTTTTTTTTACGACTGGGGGAAGAGGCCCCAGCCTGTCATTGGGGGAAGAAAATAGCGCGCGACAAGCAGTTTTGGGGGATTTTTTCACTCAGCGGGGAATTTACAATTATGCATAATAAACACTTTAAACTATGTTTTTATTACATATTCTTGCAACTTTTAGCAACTATACACACTGTCACTTAGCAATAGATGGACTTGCTCTAATGTTCACTTATCATTGTAACAAGGTGGGTGGAGAGAGTTGAAATGCTCAAATCATTGAATATTTAAAGGTCACATGCTTTCACAAAAAATGCTTTAAAATAAGAGTTGCTCTTGCAAGAGTCATCATATTTTTATTAAATGCATACTTTTGTTGACTTTTTATTTCAATTGTACTAGAAAATCTTGTAAGAAAGGATAAAAAAGTCCGAAAATCACGATCGCGAAAACGTGTGACAAATATGAAAAAACGAATGCAAACATTAAAAATTCTTGATAAAATACCCGTTTTAAATTTCATCTTTTCACCAGAACTATTCCATACTTATAATATCTGATTACTTAAAACATCTATATTTTATTTTGCTCTAGCAAAATACCTCGGCAAAGATAAAAAATTTGCGTAACAGCCGACCGGCTTATTTAATCGAATCAAGCACATAAAATAATTACTTTAAATTAACAACACATATTACACAATTCAGCATAAGCTGTTACCGCTAATTAACAAGAGGTACAAACACGATAATCTGACGCTGCATTGTTTATCAATCATCTATATTACATACTGATGATAACACGTGTCAGTCGGCGTGTGGCGTGATTGACATCTGTCAGTAGCTAATTAACATACGACGTCCGCCTACTGCCATACTTACGCTGGTGTCGACAAACAGTATGAAGTTCACTGGGATTTTGATTGACAAGGGCAGAGCTTCGGACTCGTTACACATCAAAGAGTATTACCGCGAGACAAGCAGACGCACACGGCATATTATGTGCGGGTCAGATACCAGTTTTTATCGATTTTCGCTTGTCAAAACCGGAACCTCGGGTCCACTGAACACTCTTCTAACATTTTTCTACTATTTCTAAAGGTTTTCACACCCATTGAAAATTATGAAAGACCGTCTGCAATTGTGAACGGGTCCAATATTCGGTCGGGAAAATCGCTGGGAGTAATCTCCATTGCTTTGTTTATGATTTGGGGGGGGGGAATTTCGGACGTAGGGGAATTTCAACTGCGGTGGGGGAAATCCTTGGCTGTGGGGGAAATCCTCGGCTGGGGGACGAGGCCGATATTCGGCCTCTGCTATAGAATAAAAAAAAACCCTGCCATGGGGTTACTTCATTGTACATAGAAAAATCTTCAAAATTTTCTAAAAATAAACCAGAAGGCCAAGAGCTTAGATATTTCACATGTAGCATTGCCTAGTAGACCTCTACAAAATTTGTTCAAATCATGACCCCTGGGTTCAAAATTGACCCCGCCCCAGGGGTCACTTGATTTTACATAGGAAAATCTTTAAAAATCTTCTTCTCAAAAACCAGAAGCCCTAGAGCTTAGATATTTGACTTGTAGCATTGCCTAGTGGACCTCTACTAAAGTTGTTCAAATCATGACCCCAGGGTCAAAATTGACCCCGTCCCATGGGTCACTTGATTTTACATAGGAAAATCTTCAAACATTTTCTAAAAATAAACCAGAAGATCTAGAGCTTAGATATTTCACATGTAGCATTACCTAGTAGACCTCTACAAAATTTGTTCAAATCATGACCCCAGGGTCAAAATTGACCCTGCCCTAGGGGTCACTTGATTTTACATAGGAAAATCTTCAAAAATGTTCTAAAAATAAACCAGAAGGCCTAGAGCTTAGATATTTCACATGTAGCATTGCCTAGTGGACCTCTACAAAATTTGTTCAAATCATGACCCCCGTGGTCAGAATTGACCCCGCTTCAGGGGTCACTTGATATTACATAGGAAAATCTTCAAAAATTTTCTAAAAATAAACCAGAAGGCCTAGATCTAGGTATTTGACATGTAGCATTGCCTAATAGACTTCTACAAAATTTGTTCAAATCATGACCCTCAGGGTCAAAATGACCCCGCCCCATGCAGGGTTTTTTTTTACGACTGGGGGAAGAGGCCCCAGCCTGTCATTGGGGGAAGAAAATAGCGCGCGACAAGCAGTTTTGGGGGATTTTTTCACTCAGCGGGGAATTTACAATTATGCATAATAAACACTTTAAACTATGTTTTTATTACATATTCTTGCAACTTTTAGCAACTATACACACTGTCACTTAGCAATAGATGGACTTGCACTAATGTTCACTTATCATTGTAACAAGGTGGGTGGAGAGAGTTGAAATGCTCAAATCATTGAATATTTAAAGGTCACATGCTTTCACAAAAAATGCTTTAAAATAAGAGTTGCTCTTGCAAGAGTCATCATATTTTTATTAAATGCATACTTTTGTTGACTTTTTATTTCAATTGTACTAGAAAATCTTGTAAGAAAGGATAAAAAAGTCCGAAAATCACGATCGCGAAAACGTGTGACAAATATGAAAAAACGAATGCAAACATTAAAAATTCTTGATAAAATACCCGTTTTAAATTTCATCTTTTCACCAGAACTATTCCATACTTATAATATCTGATTACTTAAAACATCTATATTTTATTTTGCTCTAGCAAAATACCTCGGCAAAGATAAAAAATTTGCGTAACAGCCGACCGGCTTATTTAATCGAATCAAGCACATAAAATAATTACTTTAAATTAACAACACATATTACACAATTCAGCATAAGCTGTTACCGCTAATTAACAAGAGGTACAAACACGATAATCTGACGCTGCATTGTTTATCAATCATCTATATTACATACTGATGATAACCACGTGTCAGTCGGCGTGTGGCGTGATTGACATCTGTCAGTAGCTAATTAACATACGACGCTCCGCCTACTGCCATACTTACGCTGGTGTCGACAAACAGTATGAAGTTCACTGGGATTTTGATTGACAAGGGGCAGAGCTTTCGGACTCGTTACACATCAAAGAGTATTACCGCGAGACAAGCAGACGCACACGGCATATTATGTGCGGGTCAGATACGAGTTTTTATCGATTTTCGCTTGTCAAAACCGGAACCTCGGGTCCACTGAACACTCTTCTAACATTTTTCTACTATTTCTAAAGGTTTTCACACCCATTGAAAATTATGAAAGACCGTCTGCAATTGTGAACGGGTCCAATATTCGGTCGGGAAAATCGCTGGGAGTAATCTCCATTGCTTTGTTTATGATTTGGGGGGGGGGGGGGGGGAATTTCGGACGTAGGGGAATTTCAACTGCGGTGGGGGAAATCCTTGGCTGTGGGGGAAATCCTCGGCTGGGGGACGAGGCCGATATTCAGCCTCTGCTATAGAATAAAAAAAAACCCTGCCATGGGGTTACTTCATTGTACATAGAAAAATCTTCAAAATTTTCTAAAAATAAACCAGAAGGCCAAGAGCTTAGATATTTCACATGTAGCATTGCATAGTAGACCTCTACAAAATTTGTTCAAATCATGACCCCTGGGTTCAAAATTGACCCCGCCCCAGGGGTCACTTGATTTTACTTAGGAAAATCATTAAAAAATTTCTTAAAATAAACCAGAAGGCCTAGAGCTTAGATATTTCACATGTAGCATTGCCTAGTGGACCTCTACAAAATTTGTTCAAATCATGACCCCTGGGTCAAAATTGACCCCGCTCCAGGGGTCACTTGATTTTACATAGGAAAATCTTCAAAAAGTTTCTAAAAATAAACTAGAAGGCCTAGATCTTAGATATTTGACATGTAGCATTGCCTAGTAGACTTCTACAAAATTTGTTCAAATCTTGACCCCCAGGGTCAAATTGACCCCGCTCCTTGGGGTTACTTGATTGTACATAGAAAAATCTTCAAAATTTTCTAAAAATAAACTAGAAGGCCTAGATCTTAGATATTTGACATGTAGCATTGCCTAGTAGACTTCTACAAAATTTGTTCAAATCATGACCCCCGTGGTAAAATTGGCCCCGCCCCAGGGGTTACTTGATTGTACATCGGAAAATCTTCAGAATTTTCTAAAAATAAACAAGAAGGCCTAGAGCTTAGATATTTGACATGTAGCATTGCCTAGTGGACCTCTACAAAATTGGTTCAAATCTTGACCCCCCAGGGTCAAATTGACCCAGCCCCAAGGGTTACTTGATTGTACATAGGGAAATCTTCATAAATTTGCTAAAAATAAACCAGAAGGCCTAGATCTTAGATATTTGACATGTAACATTGCCTAGTAGACTTCTACAAACTCTGTTCAAATCATGACCCCCAGGGTAAAATTGGCCCCGCCTCAGGGGTTACTTGATTGTACATCGGAAAATCTTCCAAAAAATTTCTAAAAATCATCAGTTTGACATTAGAAACATGTAGCTCATATTACTCTGGTGAGCGATCTTGTTTTTCATTTTTAATCTTCCATCAATATTTATAATCAACATGTGAAATTTTATTTCCTGCCCAACGCCCTTAAAAAGATAAATATATATACATAATTATATATATTTCCATTCCTTTTTTTTTTTTTTTTTTTAAATGTTCAAACCTTCAACATGTTAAGTTGTGACTGCACAAGCCTTGCCCTCAGTCATGTTCAAGATATCTTACCAGTGTTCTCATAAGGACATCTGTTTTTTAGCTCATCTGATTTTTTGAAAAAAAATGATGAGTTATTGTCATCACTTGAGCGGTTGTCGGCGTCTGCGTCGGCGTTGCCTGGTTAAGTTTTATGTTTAGGTCAGCTTTTCTCCTAAACTATCAAAGCTATTGCTTTGAAACTTGGAATACTTGTTCACCATCATAAGCTGACCCTGTATAGCAAGAAACATAACTCCATCTTGCTTTTTGCAAGATTTTTGGCCCCTTTTATACTTAGAAAATATCAGATTTCTTGGTTAAGTTTTATGTTTAGGTCAACTTTTCTCCTAAACTATCAAAGCTATTGCTTTGAAACTTGGAATACTTGTTCACCATCATAAGCAGACCCTGTACATCAAGAAACATAACCCCATCTTGCTTTTTGCAAGATTTATTGCCCCTTTTGGACTTAGAAAATCAGTTTTCTTGGTTAAGTTTTATGTTTAGGTCAGCTTTTATCCTAAACTATCAGAGCTATTGCTTTAAAACTTGCAACACTTGTTCACCATCATGAGTTGACCCTGTACAGCAAGAAACATAACTCTATCCTGCTTTTTGCAAGATTGTGGCCCCTTTTGGACTTAGAAAATATCAGATTTCTTGGTTAAGTTTTATGTTTAGGTCAACTTTTTCTCTTAAACTATCAAAGCTATTGCTTTGAAACTTGCAACACTTGTTCACCATCATAAGCTGACCCTGTACAGCAAGCAACATAACTCCATCCTGCTTTTTGCAATAATTATTGCCCCTTTTGGACTTAGAAAATCATTTTCTTGGTTGAGTATTATGTTTAAGTCAACTTTTCTCATAAACTATCAAAGCTATTGCTTTAAAACTTGCAACAGTTTTTCACCATCATAAGTGGACACTGTACATCAAGAAACATAACTCTATCCTGCTTTTTGCAAGAATGATGGCCCTTTTTAGACTTAGAAAATCATGGGTAGGACAATATTTCTATTACACAAAAAAAATCAGATGAGCGTCAGCACCCGCAAGGCGGTGCTCTTGTTTTAACTTCAAATGTACATGTTAAACAACAACACCTGGTGCCAAACCACTCAAAGACAATATTTCGTTCCAGTTAAACTTCAAGCTCATATTTCAATTAGCTGCATTTAATTTTAAAAGCTAAGCTTATTACAGTAAGCATATCCCATTCAAAATAAATTCTTTAGTCAGGATCAAAGTATCATACATTTATTATGTACTCTTTAATTAAATATTTGTTTTCTGTTAAATTGATTTTGACTAATGAAATTATTTGCTTCTTATTAACATCCTTAACTTTCTGACGGATATATTTTTTTGCCATTCCTCACCACAAACCCTTTCGGCGGGGGATACCAATTCATCGAATTTGCTTGTTAAATGAGGTTTTGCCTACATTTAGGAATGTTTTAGATTGCTAACTTGAATTATTTTCCCTGTGGGACCGGAAGCCATCTCGTTTTTTAGCTCGACTTTTCGAAGAAAAAGTAGAGCTATTGTACCCGCTTTGGCGTCGGCTTTGGTTAAAGTTTTTGAAAAAGTCAAATATCTCTGTTACTACCAAAGCTTATTGACTTGAAACTTAAAATAGGTATTTACTATCAAAGTCTGCACCAGGAGAAACAATCCCCATAGCTCTTATTTGAATTTTGACAGAATTATGCCCCTTTATAACTTAGAATTTTTGGTTAAAGTTTTTGATAAAGTCAAATATCTCTGTTACTATCAAAGCTATTGACTTGAAACTTAAAATACTTATTTACCATCAAAGTCTACACCAGGAGGAACAATCCCCATAACTCTGATTGAATTTTGACAGAATTATGCCCCTTTTTAACTTTTTGTTGAAATTTTTGATAAAGTCAAATATCTCTGTTACTATTAAAGCTTTTGGCTTGAAATGCAAAATAATTATTTACTATGAAAGTCTACACCAGGAGACACAATTCCCATTACTCTGATTTGAATTTTGACAGAGTTATGTCCTTTTTTAACTTGGATTTTTTTTACTGGCAAAGCTCTAATTCAGAGTCAAGCACTGAGAAAAGTCGAGTGTGCTGTCTTACAGACAGCTCTTGTTTGGAATTTCAGTGGTTGTACCCAGATGCCTGCCAGAAGGGCATCTGCCACTTGGTTCTTATTCCACCATTAAAGCAATAATGTCACAACCTAAAATGTGTTGGTGTGACTAAAAATACATTTCTATTACAGTTGAAGAAATTCAAGTTTGACATACAGAAAGGAGTAAACACTTCCATCAATGCAATATCACCTGTTAGTGGTGATCATTTACGTGACAAGTTGAAGCGTCTTCTGCAGCTCCTGTCCTGTCAGCCGGTAGAAGTATCCGGGAGACGTATTCGACTCGATCAGCATGCACAGGGTCCTGTATTCTGTAAACATCTCATTGCTAAAATGATTGTGGTAGGTGTTCCATGTATGATAATTATGCACCCTGTGTGATTCACACTATAGAAAGGTTAATCTGAGATGATGTTGATCAGTAGTGTTTCCTAATGAGCTCGACAGTAGTCCAAGCTGTTCTACTCACCCTGGCGTCAGTGTGAGTCAGCATTAATTGGTTAAAGTTTTGCATGCAAATTTGTATATTATTTAAAGACATATAGCTTTGAAACTTACTTTTTATGCCCCCGTCATAAAATGGGGGGCTGGGGAGCATATAGTGTTACCCCAGTCCATGTGTGTGTATGTGTGTTTGGGAAAGGGTGATGTTCGTTTCCAGGTCATAACTTTGACATTCCAAAATAATTTGACACAAATGATAAGCATGGATAGACGATGTGTCATGCGCAAAAACCATTTCACTAGCTCAAAGGTCAAGGTCACAGTCCTTGGTTGAACTTAGCCAGTTTTCACTACATATACAGAATACTAAATTTTCTGGTTTTCCTACAATATTTCTGTTTGTAAATAATTTTTTATTGTAAATAAATAGGGCCAAGGGTCCTTCTTTTAGTTTGTGAGCAGTACCATGCCTGTGACCTTTCTCATGTTGTGGGGCATCCATGTCTGTGACACATTTATAGTTTCTTTTTCTAGGTCAATAACCAATCTCACAGGATCAAATCCCATAACTCTTGTCTTTTTGGGCAGATTATGCCCCCTTTTGGACTGCATGCAATTATTATCTCCAAAACTAATGCAGATAATGATTTGAAACTTTACATGTGTCTTCGGGGTTATAAAACTAGGTGATAGTATCAAGTTCCATAACTCTGACATTTATATTGGCCAAGTTATGCCCCTTTTGGACTTAGAAAAATCCTGGTTAAAGTTTTGTATGCAAGTTACTATCTAAATATTGAATTAAAAACTTCACAGGTTTCGTAGTGTTTATGAAACTAGGCCATAGCATCGAGTCCCATAACTCTTGACATGTATTTTGCAAAATTATGCTCACTGATTAATCCCAACAAGGCTTTAGACTAGTTTCAGGGATTTCTCTTTTCCATCTGTCATCCAGTACATCCTTTCCAAATTTCATTTCTACTCAGTCATTCTGCCGTATGTCAACGGATTTTGATATTTATGTTCCCAATAAGATATGTCATGCATGATATCCAGACCCCTTTCTCAGAGATAAAACTTACTATTGGAGGTCAAAGATTTATTACAGGGTATCAACAGTCCGTTTCATGTCTGCTCCATGACCCTGCCATTCATTAAGGGATTTTCATATTACTTGGCAGGAATATTTCCCATAATGAAAGGATGTGTCATGTATAACACCCAGTGTTCTTGCTCTAAGGTCAAGGTCACCTAGGAGGTAAAAAGTTTCAGGTATTTTTTATGTGTGCAATAATTTCCATGCACAGATTTATATTCAGATAACTTTGCACTAACCTTCATCCCTTGCTCAGATGTCAAGTTTACTACAGGTCAGAGTTTTACAGTGTCTTATTTGTGTCCACAGTAACTGTGCTATCCATCCAAGGATTTTAATATTACTTGACACAAATGTTAACCTTAAACAGACAATGTTTCATGTGTAATATCTAGAATACTAGCTCAAAACTATGGTCACATTTTGGAGGTCAAGGTTAACAGGACCATTTGTGTTGACTTTATTAAGTTTTCATCTAGCAAGGGATTGATTATGTGTCATGCACAAGACTAGGACACCTAGCTCAAAGGTTGAGGTCACACACAGAATTAGATTTAAGTCATTTTTCTAGTCCAGTTTGTAACTTTTTATGCATGGATATTCGAAAAAATAGCTTAAAAATTTATCCGTCGTCAGTACTATTAAGTCTGTCGTCCATCCGTTGTCAATAATTTAACTGTTAACACTAGGTCACTAGGTCAAATCAAAGGAAAAAATTTGTTAACACTTGTCACAATTTGGGCCTAATCTTAATAAAACTTGGTCAGAATGTTACCCTCAATAAAATCTTGGATGAGCTCGATATTGGGTCATCTGGGAGCAAAAATTAGGTCACCGTGTCAAATCGAAGGAAAAACTTGTTAACACTCTGGAGGTCACAATTTTGGCTCAATCTTAATGAAACTTGGTCAGAATGTTGCCCTCAATAAAATCTTGGATGAGTTCAGTATTGGGTCATCAGGATTCAAAAATTAGGTCAATGGGTCAGATCAAAGGAAAAGCTTGTTAAGACTCTGGAGGTCACAATTTTGACCCAATCTTAACAAAACTTGGTGACAGTGTTACCTTAAATAAAATCTTGGACAAGTTTAATATTGGGTCATCTGGGGTTAAAAGACTGGTCTGGATCTATGCTGGTTGCAAACGCACTGTGTTGGTTTTCTCATGGTGCTCATATATTGAATATATTTCATATTGTACATCATTGATGTAAAACCAGGGATCTTTGAGTTTGGTCCCTGCTGCTCTAACTAAATATAATAAACATTGGGACAAGTGTCCACTGTATTGGTACTTTGCACATGGCACATTTAAAAACTAGGGAAGCTTCTGGAATTGGAGAAAATTTTACCTTGCACTGTCTTCCCACTAAAATTAGTAACATTGCTCTTGACTAATCGTCAATACGGGTTTCTTGTAAGTCTGCATACAAACAGATCTTTGTCATAAGGTTCTATGTTCATTGAGATAACAGTCTCCTTCTTGTAGTGGACTTTGTATTTCCACAATACTTCCATTACTGAAACTTCCCAATGTAGCTTTCAGAAACGAGACATGTATGTAAACAATTTTTACAGAAAAAGGGAGATGAGCAGGTATCATCGAAGCATGAGTCAGCATTTGCTATTGGAATGGTGGCTGCGGGACTCTGGAGGGAATCTCCCAGTATTGGACAACTGTTACTGGCACACTTCCAAGCGCAGTGCCCATACCTAGTACCCTACTACATACCCAGACAGGAAGGACAGAGTGATGCAGATTATTTCAAGTAAGTCGTAAATATTAGTATTGTGCTATATTAAGAAATATTTAGTTTCATGGACATAAAATTTCATGAATTCAGCAAACATGATAAAATTCAAAGGGGTCTTGAATTCATTGATAATAAATTTTGAAGAAAGAAAATATTGTTTACTGGTTTAGATTGATGAAACCACAAAATCCAAAATAAAAATATGACAGACAGTTAGGATTCCACAGACACAGTATTTGACAAAGACATTTTTTGTTTTATAAAGTTATTTTTTGAAAAAGCTTGGTAACATCACTGTAATGAGTGTTATTTCATTGACGTTTAATCTTTGACTCTGTCACATTAAAATCAAGGTTTTGATTGCTATGGAACTATAGAACTTTCTGTTCTGGTCAGTAACACCTTATAATGATAATCCAATGAAAAAACTCTTTCTTTTTTTTGCATTTCCAACGTATTCATTTCTCAGAAATTCTGTAGTTTAAGATTTTCAACAGAATGATTTTTTCATACTTGATCATTTGCCATGATATTTTTCATTGTATGTTCTATAATATACTCCATTTCCATTTAGATCGAGAGGGTACAGGTATGATGATGGCGTTGTTGAAAAACATGACAAGTTTCTGAAGAGAATGTCTGGTATAATGAGACTCTACTTTTCCATTATTGTTTCTGCCCCTCCAAGAGGAAATCATCCACATGGCATAGAATATGCGTGGACTTGGCTTACACGTGTGTTGAACATTGATCCGGAACCAGACATTACAACAACAATGATATATGACTGTCTACAGGTTACAGGAAATGCTCTTTGTCAAGTGTACAATAAACAGTTTCTAAAATTGTTACATATTCTTGTAAAAGAAATGTTGCCAAAGTTAAAAAATGTGTCCTCTGATGCTGGAAGTGGGTCATTGACACGGTTACAGTTGCTACTGGAAAACGCTGTGAAGCATCATGGGAACATTCCATCACCAGATGGATTCTTGGAAAAGAGCTTTTGGTTGTCATGATAAGAAATGTACACTAACATGGTTCAATACAGAACTGGGTGGGGGGGGAGGGGATTTTGGTATGCAGATTTTATAGGATGATGCAATAATTTGTGATGTAGTTCAGAAGTGATCTGTATTTTTGTAAAAACTATAAAAAAACTGGTGTATAAAGTAGAGCTAAAATGTAATGAAGTTATAAGTAAGGCACAACACATATATTGCAAGAAGTTCAACTTAATGTGTTTGTACTAAAATGTGCACATGTTTATGAATACATTTGTGAATGATTACATCATGCATTATGACATAATTAATGACCTTGCAGTTTAGTAATGTTATTTCTAGAGCGACGCAACGGGGCGCCCCGCCCTGCCCTTTTTTACCGCCGCCACGCTGCCCTTAAAATGTGCCCTCTTGCCTTTGATCTTCTACCAAATCCCGCCAATTTCCCTGTTGACATGCCTCGACGATTTTTTGATCAGCAAATTACGTCACGGCGAGTGCACACAGGTAACGAGAATCAATGAAGTGTTAAAACTAATTGATAAAGAGTATGGATCCTGTGTAATGTCAAAAAGGCGTTCGTAAGCAGCCAGCTGATTACCGAGCACATGAAAAGTGCCCTAGATTATTTTGTGTGCAAAATTTAAATTAGCCTAGACGGTTGTTTAGTGTAATGACAAGTATATATCAATGCAGTTTGATTCTACTGTAATTTCAACTAGAAAATGCACAAATTTTAATGAATATTGAAAGTAAAAGAAAGTTTAGAATGTCCGTTCACAAGTCTTATTACTCCCGATGTCGTATGCATTTTTTCCATATTTCCTTCAAAAAAGCGGACAGTCAGTGTATTTTTCTTGATGAAAAACATCAAAAAATGAGGAACTATCTTTGGTTTACCCTAGTGGGTCATGTCAAAGAAGTATAAAATACACAAAATGGCAAGTGGCTGTAATCTCACGTGAGCTCGTGTCAGAGGGTGATTCGGCGTTATCTTACTAAAAACAAACATCGGCGAGCATGGCGTTACAATTTGTACCTTTAAAACTACATTTAAAATACATGTTAGCTTCTAAAACAATATTAGTATAATATGAAATGGTCTTAAGACATGAAGTACACGTTTTTTTTTGCCATCGAAAGAAGCGTGGTCATACGGTGATAATTATTTTACCGATGAATAATTGCTTTCGCATACAAAATGGCGTGGAGAAAGCACCACTTCCGGTAAACGAGATCTCGTTTTTTTTGTCACGGGAGGTTGGCAAGATTTGCTCTATATGCCTTTCAAGTTGCCAATCTATTTATTTTTATAGCTCTTTGGTCATGTAAACTGAGTAAAAGCTACTTTCAGACAACATTCCGAAAGTGTACCAGTATCCGGATAGTATATTTTGGATATGCGTTTTAGTAAAACACTTTTCTGTTAATGAAATATTGATGAAAGACCTGATCAATACAACATGACTTTCGATAATTATTAGTTTACAATGTGACCTGAACAGGCCTTTTACTTTGTTGTTTACAACATGATCTTGGTTTCAAGATTAAGCTTATATTAAGGCCCTCCACTATTATATATGAACAAGTTGACACTCTTGGTGACATTTTTTAAGAGAAAGGCTTGAATGGTTTAAACTAAACTATAAAGTAAGTAAAATATCTTTGTAAACTATGTTACTGGTTTTGGGAATATTTACCACTTTACCTCTGTGACATTTCTTTAAGTGTGCAATAAACATAAATGGAATACATATTAACTATAGACATTTAGAAATTCAACTACTGCTATGGTAACTTTCACGTCTAAAAGAGAACCCTGCCCCTTTCGGACAGCACCCTGCCCCTTTTAGTCAGCACCCTGCCCTTTTTGAACTCTAGAAATAACACTAGTTTAGATAACCTACTTGTAAAAATTGGATGGCAATCTATTTACAAGTCATTTCAGTCATGAAACGTGATATAATCCACAGTGTGTTCGCCATATTTTCCAACCCCATGTACATTGGGGTAAATAAAGATTAAAGTGTTTCATAGGCTGGAAAGTTAAAAAGTGTAGGTGATTTGGATCCTAATAAATACGCTCATGTGCATAATTTGCTTACATCGGACATTTAGACTCGCCCATGCTGTTTGTGCTGTTTGCTGTTTTACAAAATTATGCCCCCTTTCTGACATATTCATTGACAAGGCTGTTGATTAGTCGAGTGTTGCTGTCCTCCAACAACCCGTGTTATGTATTATTCAGGAATCAGGAATTTAAATTGATTTAAATTCTATATATAGCAAAATGTTAAAATGAAGTGAAGGTATTTAGACAAATTGCACTTTCTTGCCCAAATTGTAATATAAACCATTACTATTCAATGATACTCTAACCGAAGCAGGTGAAGTGCAGTATCAAGGAACAATAACTAACTATTGTTTGAACTCTCCTGTATGAAGGGGATATTGCTGGTCAGTGTCACAAAACTTTTATATGAAAGGTTCAGCAAAACTTCTGAACCAACTCACAAAAATTTTTGACTTAACAAGATGACATGATAGGACAAGTTTTATATCTCTTAAACAAAGCTTAGGTATTGATGTTTCTTGGTTGATCCCTGTCCAAACTTGTACTGACAGGTCCACTTTACTGCAAATTAGCATCCCCAGCTTTAAAGTTCTATAAACAACATCACCTTTTGAAGTTCTTGTCCAATTTTGAATTAATTTCTCAGAAATATACCTCAACCAGTATCATTCAAATAATTGAGATGTGTAACAAGTTTGGCTACTACTCTTCTACTTTGTCAATTAAGGGAAATAAAATAAGGCTGTTTAATCAAGTTAAATCCAGCCATGATATATACATGTTATATATAATAACTGCAATATTATGTGACAAATTGTCCAATCAAGAATTATGGTAAAACTTGACATCATATAAAAGAAAAGTGAAATATGACATTTGATAGGGTGTTTTTTTTCTAAATTGGCCGGCAAAGTTGTACATTTATGTCATCATAGTAAGTAATACTCTATCAGTCCCCCACTGGTGGAACACCAGTTTTATTAACACTACAGAAACCAGACATACGTGACCCATGCTTGGTGGTCAAAGGTCAAGGTCACTAATGAAATAAAAGGAGTTTTTGTTCCTTAGCTATTAAATGCCTTCACGCATTTTTATACACTCACACATGTTTCCCATAGCTAGATGATAAGTTGCTTGTGTCGCTCACATGTCCCATAGCTGTCAGTCAAAGGTCAAGGTGACTATTAAAGGTCAAGTAAAATTGTTTCCACTCCATAACTTTTATGTTTATTAATGAATTATCTTAGGACTGCACATAAATGTTCCCCATGATGAGACAATGTTTTACATACATGATCTATACTTATAAGTCAAGGTCACTATTGAAATTTAAGTAAAAATAGTTTTTGCCTCTTAGCTATGAGGCATTTTTAGTCCTACACTGCTGCCAACAACCACAAGGGATGATCACTAACAAAGTTTTCCACTGTTAGGGGGCTTCTGTATTGTCACTAAGCCACTTGCTCTACTTGAGTGTATCAAAAATGAGCATTTCACTTTTCGAAAACATAAAAGAAATTAAATTTAAATAAAGGCTGTTTGTATCTTGCTTAGTCATTTCTTTCTGATAAGGTTACATTATGAAAAGATACACATCTCTGATTACAGATACCAGTAAATTCTGTGTATGAATATAAGTTACATGATTATTTCAATATTATTTTCAATATTAGTGTAAGTGAGATAGTGTAGCCAATATCAGCCAATCAAGTAACAGAATGTGAACACATGATAAAAACTGCTAAATCTGAAATGTTGTGTGTCCAAATCTTGAGTTCTGCATTAAAAAATAAAATGTCGTAAGTCTGAACACTCACAATGGGAAAATGTCATACCTACAAACAAATAAAAATTTTGACTGAACAACAAACGTTGAAAAGTTAAAAGGCCAGATGTTGCCTATAAAATACTAAAACATAGCTGCTTTGGAGTTTTCAAAAAAGCTTTTATAACAAAAACGTTTTGGCGAGTTGAAACTTCGATTTCTGGAAAAGTGGAATTTGGTAGTTACAACAAATTGTTTTTAGTGTGACTATTCATAGAATAGTAGAGCTATTGGACTCGCCCATGCGTCGGCGTCCGCGTCCAAATTTGGTTAAGTTTTTGTATGTAAGCTGGTATCTCAGCAACCACTTGTGGGAATGGATTGAAACTTCACACACTGTGATAAACGGACTTACATTGCACAGGTTCCATAACTCTATTTTGCTTTTTTACAAAATTATGCCCCTTTTTAGACTTAGAAATTTTAGGTTAAGGTTTTGTATGTAAGCTGGTATCTCAGTAACCACTAATGGGAATGGATTGAAACTTCACACACTTATTAACGATGATAAACTGACTTACATTGCACAGGTTCCATAACTCTATTTTGCTTTTTTACAAAATTATGCCCCTTTTTCGACTTAGAAATTTTAGGTTAAGGTTTTGTATGTAAGCTGGTATCTCAGTACTCACTAATGTGAATGGATTGAAACTTCATACACTTGTTCACTGTCATGATCTGACATGCACAAAGTAGGTCCCATAACTCTATTTATTTTGCTTTTTTACAAAATTATGCCCCTTTTTCAACATAGAAATTTTAGGTTAAGTTTTTGTATGTAAGTTGGTATCTCAGTATCCACTAATGGGAAAGGATTGAAACATCACACACTTGTTCACTGTCATGATATGACATGCAGTGCAAAGGGTCAATAACTCAACTTCGCACTTTAGAAAATTATGTCCCTTTTTCAACTTAGCAATCTGACATGCACAAAGTAGGTCCCATAACTCTATTTTGCTTTTTTTTTACTAAATTATGCCCCTTTTTCTACTTCCTTATTCATTCATTCGACAAGGCTGTTGAATAGTCGAGGGTTGCTGTCCTCCAACAGCTCTTGTTCAGCAAGTGATTTGTGTACGTACAGGTTAATTCAATATGAATAACAATGATTTATGCATATAATAATTAGAAGCTATTATTTCAGTTCAGCCATACAATCTTGAAATGATACCAATGAAATATATTATTGTCTTTGTGAAAATCCGGCATTTCTTGTGATGTAAGTGTACTCATTTCAGATGAGAGATGTAAAGTTGTTGAAAAATATGATTGTAATAAAAATCAAAATACTGTTTTACTCTTTTCATTCTTACATATAATACAGATGTTATCTATAGAGTAAATTTATTAATTTAACAACAGTCATTTATATAAAGTTATATAATCTTCAGACAGTCTGTAAATTTTATCCAAGGGAATATGCTCTTCCTAAGTTATTTTTTGACAATTTTTTTATGTTTTATGCTCCCTAAAGGGGAAGCATATAGTCGCAGCTTTGTCTGTCTGTCCATCGTCCATCCAGCAGTTGTCCAGATTATTTTTCAGCAACTACTTGTTGCACTATCAAGAGGAGATGGGCATATTATCTTCCTTTGGGTACCATGATTTATCACAGACTTATTGCCCTTCTATTATTTAGCACAGTATACTGTAGTACCATTTTTTTTTCAGGCTCCTAAAGAGGGTAACCCCATGTATTTACATCTTTTTTCTTTGTTAACACTTCCAAACGAAATTCATTTTCTATTCAGATGATTTTCACTGAGTTACTGCCCTTGAATGATTCAACATAAGTAAACTACAGTGCTGTCGATATGTTATTTTGTATATCATTCTTTTTAATATGAATAGATCTTTATAATGATAGCAAAATAGATGCTGGCTCAACATTTCACATTCTTAGACTCAAAATAGATGGTGTGAATTAAGAGGCTGGCTCAATATTTCTCATTCTTGGACTCAAAATAGATGGCGTGAATTAAGACGCTGGCTCAACATTTCACATTCTTAGACTCAAAATAGGTGGTGTGAATTAAGAGGCTGGCTCAACATTTCTCATTCTTAGACTCAAAATAGATGATGTGAATTAAGACGCGGGCTCAACATTTCACATTCTTAGACTCAAAATAGATGGTGTGAATTAAGAGGCTGACTCAACATTTCTCATTCTCAGACTCAAAATACTGTAGGCGTACATTTATTAGCGCGGCAAAAATTTAGCGCAAACGCAATTTTTGGTGAAATATCTAATTAATGCGTGGACGTGAATTAGTGCTCTCGCGAGACCGCTAATTTCTAATTTTAGCGCTGTCCGAGGTGAGACTATTGGAGATTTACGGAGATTCACAAAAATATTCGGAAATAAACTTAGCCATCGGCAATTTTTATGTAATGTGTTTCTGCTGTAATTATACGTCATACTGATTATGAAATCAACTTTTTTCACTGTTGGCGGGCTAAAGAAAGTAGGATTTATTTTAAATTATTTACTTAAGCGTTATACCGTAAATCTCTTCTTGTATTTAATTATAATAATCTGCGTGTTATATATTCTGTATACTAGTTATAATTGCTGAAATAAAACGAGATTGTCACACATTTTAATCATTGAATCTCCTTTGTCGTACGTGCATTGTGTCTTAATACAAACATTCACCCCTTCCCGTAAACGAGCGACTGCAACAACAGACATGCCCGAAGGTGATACGGAAATCGATAACAACTTGATCAAATGAGAAAAAACACAAACTACAAGCTTAAATATTTTATTTTGTATGATGATATATTTAAAATAATAATATGAACAATAAACAGGAATATCATACGAACCTTAAAATATTAGCAAGCAGTGTAACTAGTGCAAACTGTCAAGAGTATTTATTTGCAAAAGTTCGAAGAAAACATCATCAAAGGAAAATGTACATGAAAATGCTTGGGCAAATTAATGCGCGTAAATGAATTAGCGCACGTGCGATAGCGCTAAAAGCGCTGTTATTAGTACACCGCCAAAATAAGTAAGCCTACAGTAGGTGGTGTAAATTAAAACGCTGGCTCAACTTTTCTCATCTTAGACTCAAAATAGGTGGTGTAAATTAAGACGCTGGCTCAACATTTCTCATTCTTGGACTCAAAATAGATGGTGTAAATTAAGAGGCTGGCTCAGCATTTCTCATTCTTAGACTCAAAATAGATGGTGCGAATTAAGAGGCTAGCTCAACATTTCTCATTCTTAGACTCAAAATAGGTGGTGTAAATTAAGACGCTGACTCAACATTTCTCATTCTTGGACTCAAAATAGATGGTGCGAATTAAGAGGCTGGCTCAGCATTTCTCATTCTTAGACTCAAAATAAATGGTGTAAATTAAGAGGCTGGCTCAACATTTCTCATTCTTAGACTCAAAATAAATGGTGTAAATTAAGAGGCTGGCTCAACATTTCTCATTCTTAGACTCAAAATAGATGGTGTGAATTAAGAGACCGGCTCAACATTTCTCATTCTTAGACTCAAAATAGATGGTGTGAATTAAGATGCTGACTCAACATTTCTTATTCTTAGACTCAAAATAGATGGTGTAAATTAAGACGCTGGCTCAACTTTTCTCATCTTAGACTCAAAATAGGTGGTGTAAATTAAAACGCTGGCTCAACTTTTCTCATCTTAGACTCAAAATAGGTGGTGTAAATTAAGACGCTGGCTCAACATTTCTCATTCTTGGACTCAAAATAGATGGTGCGAATTAAGAGGCTGGCTCAACATTTCTCATCTTAGACTCAAAATAGGTGGTGTAAATTAAAACGCTGGCTCAACTTTTCTCATCTTAGACGCTGGCTCAACATTTCTCATTCTTGGACTCAAAATAGGTGGTGTAAATTAAGACGCTGGCTCAACATTTCTCATTCTTAGACTCAAAATAGATGGTGTGAATTAAGAGGCTGGCTCAACATTTCTCATTCTTAGACTCAAAATAGGTGGTGTAAATTAAGACGCTGGCTCAACATTTCTCATTCTTGGACTCAAAATAGATGGTGTGAATTAACAGGCTGGCTCAACATTTCTCATTCTTAGACTCAAAATAGGTGGTGTAAATTAAAACACTGGCTCAACTTTTCTCATCTTAGACTCAAAATAGTTGATGTAAATTAAGACGCTGGCTCAACATTTCTCATTCTTGGACTCAAAAAAGGTGGTGTAAATTAAGACGCTGGCTCAACATTTCTCATTCTTAGACTCAAAATAGATGGTGTGAATTAAGAGGCTGGCTCAACATTTCTCATCTTAGACTCAAAATAGGTGGTGTAAATTAAAACGCTGGCTCAACTTTTCTCATCTTAGACTCAAAATAGGTGGTGTAAATTAGGACGCTGGCTCAACATTTCTCATTCTTGGACTCAAAATAGGTGGTGTAATCTAAGAGACTGGCTCAACATTTCTCATTCTTGGACTCAAAATAGATGGTGTGAATTAAGAGGCTGGCTCAACATTTCTCATTCTTGGACTCAAAATAGATGGTGTGAATTAAGAGGCTGGCTCAGCATTTCTCATTCTTAGACTCAAAATAAATGGTGTAAAATAAGAGACTGGCTCAACATTTCTCATTCTTAGACTCAAAATAGATGGTGTGAATTAAGAGGCTGGCTCAACATTTCTCATTCTTAGACTCAAAATAGATGGTGTGAATTTAGAGGCTGGCTCAACATTTCTCATTCTTAGACTCAAAATAGATGGTGTGAATTTAGAGGCTGGCTCAACATTTCTCATTCTTAGACTCAAAATAGATGGTGTGAATTAAGAGGCCGGCTCAGCATTTCTCATTCTTAGACTCAAAATAGGTGGTGTAAATTAAGATGCTGGCTCAACATTTCTCATTCTTGGACTCAAAATAGATGGTGTCAATTAAGAGGCTGGCTCAGCATTTCTCATTCTTGGACTCAAAATAGATGGTGTAAATTAAGAGGCTGGCTCAACATTTCTCATCTTAGACTCAAAATAGGTGGTGTAAATTAAGATGCTGGCTCAACATTTCTCATTCTTGGACTCAAAATAGATGGTGTCAATTAAGAGGCTGGCTCAGCATTTCTCATTCTTAGACTCAAAATAGATGGTGTGAATTAAGAGGCTAGCTCAACATTTCTCATTCTTGGACTCAAAATAGGTGGTGTAAATTAAAACGCTGGCTCAACATTCCTCATTCTTAGACTCCTTTTTTAGGATTTTTTTGGACTTTGGTGGCAATAAACCTCTATCAGTCTCCCCAAATGTTTTATCATGGTAAATTTTTCTTAATGCTGGAATGAATGGCATATGATAATATCCAATGAAATGCTAATTAATGCAACCTGCGACCAAAATCCTATTGTCAATTTTGACTAGACTAATCTTGAGACGGGGTTCTTTAGCCATAACACATTGATAATTAAAGGATCCTTTATCATATAAATTGAAAAATGATTTATGTAATGAGTCTGGTGATGTACTTGAGCCATGGGTTATCAATGTGTTATGTTTACCAGCCGAGCCACGAGGAGGCAAACCCCAATCGGCCAAAATTTTGAATTTTGATGGTTATAGCCAAATTAACCATTTAATTGCAGTCAAATAATTCCTAATAAAATTAATTGATATGTAAATAAACATTTGTTTTAAAAATTTTAAGGGGCTGTACTCGAGATCTTCTCAGAATTGCAAATTGGAATAATCTATGAAATATTTGTTACATTCTTACAAAAAAGATTATGGAAAAATATCCCTAAACATCACCATGCACAGTGAACGCAGGTTTTAAAAGACTTTGAATAAGAAAATATATTTTTATACCTAGTACTGGTTGTTCAGATTTCGTTGAAGTGTGGTATGAATGTATACTTAGGTGTGGAAATTCCAAATGCCATTACAATTTACTGATTTAGAGCATAGTCATGACCCTTACTTTAAAAGACCCTTTCTAGATGAAGTTTTTTGTCTTATTTTGGTACGGATGTGACAGTGATGCAGGACAAATGCCATCACAATTCTATTTATCTTTAACCGAGTTATGGCCTTCTGTTACATTAATTCAATATGTTTTTCAACCCGTTGTCATGTCTTTGCAGTGGTTCGACAAACTTTATTGAAACTACAGATGTTCAATTTAAACATGGCTAGGCGAATGCTACATGTAATCTGCTATGACCCTTTTTGGCTTTCAGTTAGTCATTTTTAGCTCAATAATTCAAAGAAAAGGTAGAGTTATTGGACTCGCCCGTGCGTCTGTGTCAGCGTCTGCATCACAGTTTGGTTAAGTTTTTTCAGTCTAAGCTGGTATCTCAGTAACCACTTTTTGGAATGGATTGAAACTTCACACACTTAATTACTGTGATAAACTATTTCACACTGCACATGTTCCATGACTCTATTTTGCTTTTTTACAAAATTATGCCCCTTTTTTACTAAAAAAATATTTGGTTAAGCTTTTCTATGTAAGCTGGAATCTCAATACCCACAAATGGAAATGAATTGAAACTTCACACACATGTTCACTGTCAGGATCTGACATGCAGTGCACAGGTTCTATAATTCTACTTTGCATGTTTACAAAATTATGCCCGTTTTTCAACTTAGCAGTTTTTGTATGTAAGCTGGTATCTTTGTACCCACTTACCAGAATGGAATGAAACTTTACACACTTATATAAACTTGTATAATGTCATGAGCACAGGTTCCATTACCGCGTTTGTATTTTACAAAATAATGCCCCTTTTTCAGCTTTTATATTCATTCAGTTGACAAGTCGAGCATTGCTGTTCTCTGACAGCTCTTGTTTGTATTGACATTTAAAGATATATAAAGTATCCTATAATTTGTATTATAACGTCTCCCTATGCCAGTGGTTACAAATTCGTTCATTTGTTACTGTTTGGTGCTGTGCCAGGTTTGAATCCAAGACAGCTGAGTGAGGCATATTTCAGTTTAGATGCCAAACGTTATCTTCAAAAATTAGTTTTGAAAAAAAAACAACACCAAAATCCTAGCAAAGCATTAAAAGTTCATTTTATCTTTTAAAATTAAAAAAAAAAAACATCTTACCTGATCAGAACCATAGCCGCAACATGTTTCAACCCATGTTATATTCTTCTCTCAAATTCTCTTTTAAATGAAATAATATCCTAGAATCTACAGATAATGCACACGGTACAGTACAAGAATGCACTGACAACAGCCAGCCTGGTAATAAATACCATACTTAAAAAAAGTTTATGTATATCTTGCAAGCCCATGCCTCGATCTGCCGTTTTCAGGAAGATCTACAAAGTTCATGTAGCATCTGCCATCAACAAACGACCTTAAATTATGCCCTTACAACAGAATGAAAATGATACATCGCGAAAGCCCATGTCACTGTCTTTGATGATAAAAAGTATTCTGTCGTTTTCTGGAAGATCTACAAAGTTCATGTAGCATCTGCCATCAACAACCGACCTTAAATTATGACCTTATAACAGAATGAAAATGATACATCGCGAAAGCCCATGTCACTGTCTTTGATGATAAAAAAGTATTCTGGCGTTTTCAGGAAGATGGACAAAGTTCATGTAGCATCTGCCATCAACAAACTAGATGCAACAAACGACCTTAAATTATGACCTCATAACAGAATGAAAATGATACATCGCGAAAGCCCATGTCACTGTCTTTGATGATAAAAAAGTATTCTGGCGTTTTCAGGAAGATGGACAAAGTTCATGTAGCATCTGCCATCAACAAACTAGATGCAACAAACGACCTTAAATTCTGACCTCATAACAGAATGAAAATGATACATCGCGAAAGCCCATGCCTCTGTGTTTGATGATAAAAAGTATTCTGTCGTTTTCAGGAAGATCTACAAAGTTCATGTAGCATCTGCCATCAACAAACGACCTTAAATTATGACCTTATAACAGAATGAAAAAGATACATCGCGAAAGCCCATGCCTCTGTGTTTGATGATAAAAAGTACTGTGTCGTTTTCTGGAAGATATACAAAGTTCATGTAGCATCTGCCATCAACAAACGACCTTAAATTATGACCTTATAACAGAATGAAAAAGATACATCGCGAAAGCCCATGCCTCTGTGTTTGATGATAAAAAGTATTCTGTCGTTTTCTGGAAGATATACAAAGTTCATGTAGCATCTGCCATCAACAAACGACCTTAAATTATGACCTTATAACAGAATGAAAATATATATCGCGCAAGCCCATGCCCTGTGTTTGTAATAAAAAAGTATAATGTCGTTTTCAGGAAGATCAACAAAGTTCATGTAGCATCTACCATCAGATACACAAGTATACTGTTACAAAACTAACGAAACAAATTATCATTATTTCAGAGTGGATTTGTGTGAATTGTCGTTACTTGTTACAGTGAACATGTTAGACTAATACTTCTTTATTTAGACTCGGTTTATCGTACTGGTCCAAGGTAACGTCTAACGACTGCCATGTGTACAATTGTACCAGTAGTCGTAACAAATTTCCTCACGTTTTGCGACATTTTTCGTGGTTATAAATAAAACCACTGGTGTTCCGTCTCTTATATAATGTACAACGGGCTTTACATTTTGTTTTGATTTTGAATGATTTATGATTCGCCCTTTCAACAGTTTCTTTGGGTGGCATTTGCAGTGTTTTTCATTTGAGTCGATGTAGTACTTTTTCCCCTCAAAATAAAAATTGAACATATAATTATTTTCTTTGGACAAATTCTGTGTATAATTTTTATCACTTTTGTAAGGCAGAAATTCGCCGTAATAATCACAGACCACCGTGCCAAACTCAATGTCTACTATTGCTTTGATTCCTTTCCCTTTTCTGCTACATGGTGTTATTGCGGGCCAATCTTGCCTGTTTACTGACTGCAAAATAGTTCGGTCTTCAATTAAAGATGGAATTCCTGAAAGAAGTTCACGTGCGTATGCTTTTTTCCGTTTGGAATTTAGCGCCTTTAGACCAAATTCCTTTTTCGGAACATATGATGGCTCATTCACAACATCGATAGAATATCCGTCGACTTCCTTTTCTATACAACTAACGCGTTCACATCTAGACCTAGTTACCGAAGGTGGAGAGTTATCAGGGATTCTTACGTTTGATCGGGGTGAAGTGTCGTATTCTGGGGACGAGATTATATCTCGCTTTCGTTTGCGTTTTACTTTGGTCGGTGAATCAACAAAAGTTTCTCTCACATAAAACTGGTCAGTACGATTTTCTTCTATGTGAGAATCAGAAACTCGAGTTGATGCACGTTCTTTAGAATAAATTGTTTCACCAGGGCAATTTAGTGACGGCTTATTTGCGAGCTTTACAGGGATGTGTTCCGACGGCAATGGAAAAGTCACAAATTCGGGCGGGGATGCGCTGGTAGCATTAATTCCGGTCTTAGATTGATCATGACAACTGCTAGCAGCAGTATGAGACATTCCACTGCGCGAAGCAACATATAGACTAGAGGGGGCGAAAGCAGACTCTTTCCCTTGATTGCACAAGGTACTGGTTGGCGGAATGCTCGTGTCAGACGCGTCGTCCGATACTTGGGGAGTTGTGTTTGAAACTGAACGGACCGGAGCCAGTGGCCTTTGATTTTTATACCATTGAAATGATAGTTTACCCTCAATATCTAATACAAATTTTCCTAAATTTTGATCATGACAGTGGGCTTGTAAGTCTCTTACTGAATTCACTGCCTTCTTTTGTCCAATTACGATCGGTACACCTATAGTAACATAGGCATGGGCAACTTCGGGCCACACATTACCGTATTTACTCCTAAGTTCCTGAACAGTGAAACTTTTCAGTCTTAAAGAATCAGCCCTTGCATTCTCTGCACTCAACATATCATTCGCACTTTCCTTGTTAGCCTGTCTACAGAATATAACATGGGTGTGAAACTTTCCCTTTACCTCACCACAAGATACACACATGTGTTTCCTGAAAAAAAAATCAACGTTTCACTAAAATAGTCTGAAATAAACTTTGTGTCTTTGTAGCTGTCTCTGGTTTCCGTCATAGTATCATAGCGCACGTATTAAGTTTTCACTGAAATCAGGATAATTTATTACTTACATCATAAAATGGAAAAAAAAACATTTTTGGGAATCATGCCGCAGTCGTCCTCATGAGGAAAAAAGAAAGGGTAAAACTGCGAAACCCCTCATATTTTTAAAAACAACGCATGAGAAAAATAGAAAAAAATGCCATAAACATATTTATTACCTTTTATAATAAATACAATATACGTCAGAATAAGCATAATTCTAATTGATAAAATTATTGCAATAATAAAAGCCACGAAAAGACTGATAGCCAGTGCTTACTGAGTGAACCGATACACCTGAAGAATCAACATTTCATTGTGCATGTTTTGAACAATGTTGGTAGAGGTCCACCAGACACTGCTACATGCCAAATATCTAAGCTCTGTGACAAGAAGATCTTTAAAGGTTTTCTCTATACAACCTTTATCTCTAAGTTTGCACCATTTGAGTTGGGCCATTTACAACCCTAAAACTAAAACCTAGCCCTAACCCTAGAGCGGAGTGATTCCAAATATTTCAACTGTGAATATAAAGCTCATAATAATTATAGACTCCGTTGCTGTTTGTCTTTGTTGTTTAAAACAGTAGTCCCTAGTTGCTCACATACTCACACAATACTAAGATTATAAAAATATAAATATACGACTATTTTTACAAGTCCAGAATAGTTTGTGTGATGCGGTCACATAGAAATAGAACGGAAATAAGGGAAATTCAAATGACGCGAGGTTGAAACAATTGCTAAGCATTGGCCATTGGCACAGTGAAAATACCAGAATCGCCGCCTTTTTCTGTCAATGCGCCTAGCGGTTATTATTATTTATTTTTTTTTTTGAAATCGTGCTCGTGGTTTTGTCCAGACAAGTTAATCACATTATGTGCTTCAATATCAATCAGTTTTAATTCCATTCCAATACATGTATGCGTTTCATGTACCAACGTGAAATTTTCAAAAAAAAAATTCGTTTAGGTTCCTACTTTTATCAAACTAATATATTAATATTAATATTGATTGAGTGAATATCTAAATATCTTAGTGCGCCCACTAACTTAGTTAAAGCCGTTATAATACAATTAAGCACATTTACTTGTCTGACTTCCATATTTAACGCCAACATTTTTAAATTTTGACTGACTGACTGACTGACTGACCGACCGACCGGCTGACACAATCACACAAGAACTTCCAATGCACCGCTGCAAATCAACAAGAACCAATGATCATTAATGAGACACATACGAGCTAACACGAATGACAGACTGCAGTCACGATCGGACAGGGAATCTTCTGTCATGTAAGCTAAATTATATGTATTACTTTCCGTAATTAAGTTTCATTTGATGACTCACTCACTCGCTCCACCCACTCACTCACTCGCTCGCTCGCTCACTCGCTCCCTCCCTCCCTCACTCACACTCACTCACTCGAAATAATGATCGGATAGGGTATGCAATGCCATAATTTTCTGTAATAGAGGCTAAAATCTAATGATTGACTTCCATATCTGTAAATGTCATATACGCGAACATATAATTTCTGACGCACACACACTCACTCACCCGCACAACTTGTAATCAAAAAGCTATAAAAATAAATCAACAAGAACCATCGATGACTGACTGATTGAGACCTCACCCACATTTGGCATAAAACTTTTAACACGAACTTTGACAGGCTGCAGTGTCGGACAGGGTAGCCCCGGTAGGTAATGCCGAAATTTCCTGTTTTTCTGTCATTCAAGCTAAATTTTACTTACTTATAAACTTTCATGGATCCGTCATTATTATTATTATTATTATTATAAACCACATTTAAATAGCACTCTTTTCATATAAAAATACGTGCTTTACATAAACATTTATATAATGTTCAATAAAAAATGGTAATTGAACTATTATAGAAGAACTTACATTACATTACAAATTACATTACCGTAAGATACCAAGCATTTTAAATCGAAGGTAGGCAGATCAAAACATGAAACAAAAATACAATATCGTAAAACATTAACTGACCTGTCAAAGACACAGGTTAGAGCAGAATAGAACAGAAGATATCTTACATTTCGAACAGACAGAATTAGCCGGTATGATGTCTGCGAAATGCATCACAGCATGCAAACCGTCCCGGATGATTGGGTCAGTCCCTACCTAAACGGTCCGGAGAACATCCATGATACATCCCACAGAAAGCGCTGATGGTGGCTGCTTATCAATGTGTAAAATATTGGAAAGACAGTGACATCTGAGGAATTAATCCTTTTTCACTGCCAGTCATTGTTTACATACACACTGATTCAGTCTTTAGCGAATAGCTTTGGTCTTTTTTGGTTATTTGTGACGAACACCAAAACATAAATTACATCGACGGTGTTTTCACTCTAAATAAATAATTTAAGCTTTTTTCCAAATCATTCAGCTTTTAAGATTTCTTTCTTAAGCTTTTGGACAGTGCCTGCCATTAATTATATACACACTGATTAAGTCCTTTTAAACACCACAAACATGCACCACAAATGTACCTCAGAATGTCAGTTCTGCAGCCAGTGTATTTTAGAGGTGCACTAATTAGCACTCCATCTCTTATACTTAAAAGTCCGCTATACATAACAGCAGACTTACTGCAAAAATACTGGACATTCAGTCAGACAAACTTACAACTTTAGTCAGACCGAGAAAAAATCGAAATATATGTAACTGGCGAAAAAAAACGTTTAAATTTTGATACATATATTTGTATCAACCCAGACATATTCTTCTATAAAATTTGAGCCGCACCATGAGAAAACCAACATTGTGCGTTTGCGACCAGCATGGATCCAGACCAGTCTAGTTAGGATCTATGCTGTTCGCTTTCAAAGCCTATTGCAATTAGAGAAAGCGCTAGCGAACAGCATAGATCCTGACCAGACTGCGCGGATGCGTGGGCTGGTCTGCATCCATGCTGGTTCGCAAATGCACTATGTTGGTTTTCTCATGGTGAGACTCAAATGAATTTAGCTGAAGTGAGCAGAATCTGTCTTAAAACAATTTGAATGTTTCAATATTTATATTAATGAGAAAACGTAATGGAGGAATGAAAGAAATTGAAATGTTCATATTTTGAGGAAAAAATCATTGAACTGTTAAAATTTAAATACACTAATGAAATCAAAGAGGTTTAGGGCCTACACGGAAAGAAATCCAACATCTAACACCACTGTCAAGAAACTTAAATATCTATGATATTTTTCTTAATTTTGAGAACATTTGAGACGAAAAGTGTAACCGTTAAATAATAATACAGATTTTCATCTAACAAAAATCAGTTATTTGTGAATACTGTGAGGACGAAACAGGTATATAGTATTTGTTTATCATCGCCAATTTTTCACAGGAGATTTAAGTTTTCTCAAGATCTTAATATTTAAGTTGATCAAATTTGTTATCCGACGACTTGCTACAGCTGTAGTAGTAGATTGCCGTTTCAAAAAGTTTAGCATTAATTCACCGCTGTAGGTTCATATACGGCACATTTTCACGAGCTTACTAGTTGATAAAATTGTGAGACAGTAGTACAGAGCGAGCTTGCAACATTTCCACGTTGATAATTCGTGTTGTTGTTGTTTTTTTTTCAGACATACCTAATACATGTGTATCTATGCATAAAATAATTTAGTGAGATATTTTATGCATAGATACACATGTATTAGGTATGTCTGAAAAAAAAATTAACATGTGGTCATATTTTCGCGTAACGAAAAATTCGGCAACATTCGTAGATCACTAGGGTGGCATTAATATAATATCGTATGTAAGTATGTTACAATTTGATAGCTATGACGAACATTTAAGTTTATTCTGACATATCTGAAAATTTTTACACCTTGCTGAAAAAGCTTTGGGAGGTACAAACTGGTATTGTCTATGGACCAGAAATGTCCGGAAACATTCTTGATGTGTCTTTTCCTTTGAAATTCCTTTTCTATTTTTAGCCATGGATTATTGCACACTGGCCATAGCTTTCGCAGAAGCGGTGGTTCCAACGCCGCGGCGGTGGAGGATTCGTCGCAGAAGCGGTGGAGAAATATGGCCGACTCACTACATTTATGCTGTCATCGGTACGTTTTCTAATGACCTTTTCACGTTTGACTGAAAACAAGCAGTGAGACAGGAGCCCACATGTGTAGTCTTCCAACCAGAAACACTTGTTCAGTGCAATTCTTTGTCACTAATGTAAACACTTCTGTACAGTTTGACGAGGGACTGCCGTTTTTGTAGAGTTCCCATTAAAAATGGTAAAATCATGTACAAAACGACCCATGCGCACGTTTGAAGCAAATCATAAGTACGGCCATGTCAAGCAAAAACTATTTCTTCGTAATAGGTGAATTTTCATAACAGACATATGAAAAAATCGACCAAAAATGATTCCAACGCAGTGTGCGGTGGATACTATTGCAACGCATTACGATGGATCTTGTTTCTTTAATGTTCGTTATGGACTTTGAAATTAAGTAAACAGCATTTTCCTGGGATTTTGATTGGGGGTAGGTCCATGAAATCACTTTGACATCAGACTGCAACAGAAACATTATGTTTAGTAATAATAAAATATTGATTTGCACTTCCGTTCTGTTGAATGCACACACTAAATTAACTGCCAAATAATAACGCCATGTTCTTTCGTACTAAATACACCATAATTATGATTATTAATATTAAAGCATGAAGGTTTTCTTCATTTTCCTTTTCCCTTATTATATACAAAATATTAACTGACAATAACGATTGTTTGATTAAAGACACTGATTCTGGTATGCCTGGTATGTAGTCTATGGAGGTCTGCATATAGGCGGTAAGGGCCAATACACAAGTCTGGACCATTGATAGACTTGCTCCTGTTTATCATATTAATAAGCTACTGTATAGCTACTGTGCAGTAAATATGATATTTCCCACCTTTATAGCAAATCAGTTCTCACCTTTATAATGAGTTTAGAAAGCTTGATTGAATTAGGGCTAAATTAACAAAGTTATAAGATACAACAGTGTTTTTATCATATTTTTAATAAATCAAGTTTTTTAACAATTACATCTCATCATTGCTGTTTTTTTTTTATCAAAAATATAAAAAATGCATTCAGGCACATAGCTTTTAGAAATAATAAATTATGTGTATTTTGAACATTGATATATCTTTATTGCTGGATTTTATTATACATAAAAGAAACGTTATTTAGACAACACAAGGGGAATTATGCATTTTTAATAAATAAAATCCTTCTGTCCATATTCCTTTTTTACCTGTTAAAAATGCAACTGAACGCTTCTTTAATTTCTAATAAAATCCAGCAATTATCACTTTTTTCTGGTTTTATTTTGTTACTTTTGATAAAAAAATCATAATCATTGAATTTATTTATTATTTATTATAGTCTCTTCACTGTACAGTACATCAATATACAACATAGGTTAAAGAAACAATAATACAATGTACAATGTCATTCATATATGAATTATAAGAGACTGAGATAAAATTGATTTCTACTATAAAAAGCCAGACAAAAGTTTTTAAAAAACATATTCATATTTACTTTTACTAGTATTACCACTAATTAAAATTCTATATTAACTATCTAAAATCTAGGAATTAGACATATAACTACTAAGACAGTGCCATTTAAAAGTTTAAAACAGTCTATTTATAATGAAAAGGAGATAAAACAATTGAATAAACAAACTTGTGATTTCTCATATTAAGTTTTAAATAATTATTTTATTGTTATGGAGTGAGAATTGCTTTGCTATAAGAGTTATAATTTAATTGGCCAGGGCATTACTCAACATGACTGAGCAATCAAAATTAGTATATTATCAATTCAAATAATTTTGTGTACATTCTGAACCCCCCCCCCCCCCCCCCCAAAAAAAAAAAAACAGCATTTCAATCAATAAAATGCAAAACACAGGAAATAACCAATTTATCTGTAGGCAATAAAATTTATGATTCTCTGACAATAATTAGGCTACATGTCAAGTCTACAGGGGTTTTATGGACCCTTATCAGACTGGACCAGACAGGATCTTGTATATTGGGGATTAAAAAGTCTGGTATTTACGGTGGGGGGGGGGGGGGTCACTTATATAGGAGATTTTCTTTGCCTTGGATTAAATGCTTTTACATCATAGAACAGACCAACTTATCTAATATACAAACTGACAGGGTTTATGCTGTCCCTTATTTTTGTTTTGGCCACATAATATCGAAGTCGGGTTCGCATTGGGGTGGGGGCGGGGGAGTATTTGTCATGCAGTGACATTAGTGTTTAACAACTGTCAAATAATTTGTTTTAAAATGTTTAAAAATATTTGTATATATAAAAACTCGAATTTTGTGAATAATCTTAAAAGAACAAAAATTTACATGCTGTCATTATAGAAATGTTTTATATCTTACTATACATTGATAAGATCTTGCAGTGTCAGACTAATTGCTTTTATACGTCTGTTAATAGTCTTATTGCATTTAATTACATAATCCTAATATCTGTTTAGTAAGATAATAATCTTTTGACACGCAAGGACAGAGGTCCCTGGTCGCGTGAAATCTCACTTAGTATCGCAGTATGCGAGATTTGTTGCTAGGGGACATGTAGCTTTCCTGCAATATCATTGGTTAATTTTATTGTTGTCATGAACCTCATAAAAAGTCAGTGATAACAGGAAATCAGAAGATTTTTACCTACGAAATAAGAAGGACATATACAGTATACTTCTGTGTTTCATGTCGAGATATCCGACCAGATAATTACAAAGTTTTGATTACTGTAGTTGTGTTTTTAGAAATTAGTGTTGTTATGTGGACATCCATATATTATTGTTGAAAACTGAATAAAAGAAGAAACAGAATCTGGATTTTGCTAATTCTCTCAATTAAGTGGACTCAAGCGAAAAATAATAAATACCCGAAAAACTGAATCTGAGCTAAAATTCTTTTTTAAATCATGTTTTAGCATATTTAAGTATGTTCCCAGCTGTAATTTCTCTTGTTATAATAAGAATAACTGAAATGAGTTGATTCCTTGTCGTCCTCTTGGCACTAGAACAAGGAGTTAAAGGTCTCTTAATATGTTTGATTGGCGCTGTGACAGTTTTCAGAGGAAAATGAAGTTTTTGTCTTTCATTTATTGTAACATTTCTTTCTGCTTGTCTGTTGTTAGTTGTTTGTACTCTGTTTCTCCGTTTATCTTTCAATGTTAAACATAACCATGGAATCATCAAGATAAACATTACTGAAGATAAGGCCATGAATGTGGCGTATGGCGTTAACAGGCTTTTCCTTTGATTTGACTTGGTGACTTAGTTTTTGACCCCACATGACAGTTTCGAACTTGACCTAGCGATTATTAAGATAAAAATTCCATGCACAGTGTGCCTTCTCACGTGATCGCGCTACGTCATTTTGAGCTCGAAAGTGAAAGTAGAAAGGTAAACAAAAATTTAAAACCAGAGCGTAAGTTTTTTAATCTAAATATTGTGTTTATGTCATGCATATGATTCGAAACCTATTTAAAAGTGCGATCCGCGGTACTACGATTTCCCCACCAAAAGCTTTTCGTTTTAATGCTATTCCTGTTCAACTGACTTGCACATTGAGCGCATGCTGTCGAAAGTGGTTGAACATGAATAGCGTTAAAACGAGAAGGTTTTGGCGGGACAATTGTAGTACCGGGGGTAGCACTTTCAAATAGGTTTCGAATGATGTACATGATATTAACACAATATACTGAATAATAAAACTTACGCCCTGATTCATAATTTTTATTTACGTTTCCACTTTCACTTTTGAGCTCAAAATGACGTAGCGCGATCATGTGATTGGGCACACAGGCACACATATGCAAATCCAAGCATAAATGAAACCTTATATGGCTGAGAGGGCCAGAATAGAAAATTTGCCCTTTTCAGGGGTATTATCTCTAGAACATATGATGGTATCTAGCTGGTTTTCAATAGGAACCGAGATCTTACCATGACTTAATTTGTATGTAAGTGTGGTTAAAGTCGAAAGTAAAATGTCACTGCTATCATGTTCATAAGGTGAACATTTTGGCTCCTTCAGGGATTAAAATCTGTTGAAAAATGAGGTCTCTATCGTGTTCAAAAGAAATTGTGGACGGACGACGGACGGACAGAAGACTGACGGACGACGGACGAAGGGCAATCAAATAATCTCATCCTGTCATTAAGAAAAAAATCTGAACTTTTTCCTTGACACTTTTAGATTCTGTGGTAAACGTCTAAAAATAAAAGGATGTTGTTGAAGAAGAGGTAAATCAGCCTACTTGTAAAAATTCTTAACTCCAGTAACACAGCTGCTCAATGGCATTTTGTTAAAGTATGCTACGTATTACTAATTGTATTGTACTTTAGTCAAGTTGGTTTATCATACGATGCAGAAGTCGCATGTGGTCAAATCAGAAAATTAATATTGTCACTAAATATTATGTATTTACGGATATGCAAATCAATTTCATGTTTATTCTAAATTTCAGTTTCAGTTGCTATCTAATGTCAAAGTGATTTCATGGCCCTACCCAATCAAAATTCTGGGAAAATGCTGTTTACTGCAATTTAAAGTCCATAGCGAACATTAAAGAAACAAGATCCACCGTAATGCGTTGCAACTGTACCCACCGCACACTGCGTTGGAATGATTTTTGGTCGATCATTTTGTATGCTTGCAATGAAAACCGATTACGGAGAAAAAGCTTTTGCTTGTCAGAGTCAGGCTTACATTTTGATGCAAACGTGATCAGGGATCGTTTTGTACAAGATTTTACCATTTCTGATAGAAATTCTACAAAAACGGCAGTCTCTCGTCAAACTGTACAGAAGTGTTTACATTAATGACAAAGAATTGCACTGAACAAGTGTTTGTGGCTGGAAGAATACACATGTGGGCTCCTGTCTTACTGGTTGTTTTCAGTCAAACGTGAAACACTCTTTAGAAAAAGTACCGATGAGAGCGTAAATACAGTGAGTCGGCCATATTTCTCCACCGCTTCTGCGACGAATCCTCCACCGCCGCGGCGTTGGAACCACCGCTTCTGCGAAAGCTATGGCCAGTGTGTTATTGCTATCAATATAAAGTATATTTCGGGTGTTATACATGTGACACTGCGGTTAGGAAACAGGTTTCCCCAGATCAGAACTTGTCAGTCTAGATTCCCATGCTAGGTTTCCACCTTTTCTACGTTATAAGCTACGGTACTATGGTATGATACGATGATAAGGAACAACCAATAGCTAAATATCACATGAGGTCAACGTTTATTCACGTGACCATAAATTTGCATATTGGTATTCATATACACGTAGGTGTTTAAATTAAAACGTTGACTTCAGTTTATGTTGATTTTAGTCGACCAATTTACATTTAAAATGGTATTAAGGCATACCTTGTAGCCTTGCATATTCTGCACGTTGTGTATATATTTGTTTCCCTGGAAAGCCTGGAACTATTTTTGTTTGTTAGGATGGTCTTAAGAACTGACAGGATTTCTCAAACTTAGTCTTCTTTTTTGACACTGGTGGTAGCAGCCACCAAAAACACCGCTAACATTATTCTGTCACACTGGAGTTCTTATTTAAAGTAATTGATTGGCCGGCAAAGAACCTGCATTGAAAACTCTGACTCACTCACTCACAAACACTTTTTTACTTAACTAATATTTTTCTACTGTATTTTCGATAAGATGGAGAAGGAGCTGGCTGCTTCCAGCGTGTCAAAGGGTTAATGAATGAAATACCTACTGTCTTAATGATATTGTATTAAGCTAAGAATATAAGTGCAGAAATACACATATATTTCAATTATCGACCCGTTGTGTGTTTCTCTGAAATAAGTCTTATTTCATTTTATTTTCTCTTTTCGTGGAAGATCTGGAGTTATTTTTACAAGATGATATAAATTCTGGTTAAATTATCGACGATATAATACTAATTTTATTATTATTTGCAGATGATATGGTAATAATAGACAAAGCACCACAGGAGGTCCAGGACAATTTAAATTTATTGTTTGATTATTGTAATATGTGGGGTTTAGAAGTAAATACATTGAAAACAAAGATTATGGTATTTAGAAAAAGGGGAGGATTAAAACATAATGAATGGGCAGAATATTGAAGTTGTAAATGATTTTAACTACCTAGGGACAGTTTTTAATTATACTGGAAATTTTACGAAAAGTCAGGAATACTTGACGGGAAAGGCACTAAAGGCATTAACTGTTTTGTTAATCAATTGTAAGAAAATTAGATTGAAACCAAAAGTATTATATCAGCTGTTTGATGCATTTATCGGGTCTTTATTGAACTATGCCGCAGAAATAGGTCTATGGGGAAATACGAAATCTAAGGAATTGGAAAGAATCCATTTAAAATTTTGCAAAAAGCTGTTAAAAGTCAGAAATAATACATGTTCTATAGGGGTATAAGTAGTATAGGGGCCACTTTGCTTGTAAACAATCGGGCGCCATCTTGGATGACCTAGTTACTATAATTAGTAACTCATTTGCATATAAGAATTCATAATAAGGGCGCGTGTGCGGCGGCCATTTTGAATTCTAATGACGTATTTATGAAAATGCTTAGGAATGTCTCGTATACTTATCTAGGGCGTGTTCACGCACATCGAGGGTCAACCCTACAGGTCACAATAGCCTAAATAGTTTTCCCTATATATTCTATATAAAACTGACTTTTTTTTCAAAGAGCTAGCAAACATAGCTAGACCCATTTCAGAGAACAAATCCTTTCCTCATTTTAAAGAGTTATGATAAAACTGATATAAAATGAATAGAAAAGTAGGGGTCATGTATCTTCTAAGAGAGATTTCTCTGGTCACATTACTGTAAACTGACATCAAAATCACACTTCTGTGACCCGGAAGTACTACTCATACTAAAATTGAGCTTGACTTCACCGAATACAACCTGCTCTCCCACGTTTCCTACCAAAATGTCAACAATACATCCACAGTGAAATTTAAACAAAAACTAGCCTCAATTTAGACCTCTGTTAAGCGAAAAATTAGTATTCAAATACTTGACAGCCGTTACGCGACTAGACCAGATGGCTCACACGCTGGTTCCTTTTAGTTTAGTTAGGCCGGGAGATAACACGAAAACAAAAGCTATACGCATGCGTTATAAAGAACCTCTAGTATAAAACCCATTCGAAAGAAAATGTATAATATAATTACGTACTGCTGACCAGTCATTAAAACTATACGAGAATACCTATTTATAAAATGAAATTAAAAGACAAACTATTACCCACTCAACGGATGTTAACCCGTCGATATCCTACGCTAAAATGAACCAACACTTTTAGAATACAGATTAATACCGTCGTTTCTAAACATAAAATAGCCAATCAGAAGGCAGGGAAACGAACCAATAAAACATCTCCAATAAAGTCGTTTTGACCAATGAAAACGTCGAAATTTTAACCAATCAACGCTCAATATTATTAACGAATGACATCGCGAATTCAGAAAACGAATCGTATATAAGAGAGTGCACAGCCGTCATCCATTGGAATTCATACGGATGACATGGAAAACTTTACCGTTAACACTTTCACCGGCGCAGACGAATTTTGCGGGGATCACGCGTTCTCTTCTGCAAATGACAACGGTAAGTCTGAATACTGATCAGAGAATAAACTATTTTGACAGGCTTAAACCCGTTGTATAACGTACAAATACGATGATTTTACAAAGCCCGATTTATGAGCGCATTAATATAATGATTACAATTTCTTTAATAAACCCGATACGAAATACAATAGAAATAATTAACTAAATTATTCATACAACTTACCAGTCCGGATAAATTCGCCTAATGAATCAATGGTTGAATAGAAATATCGTTTCACTACCAACAGCCGATCGGAATGCATTATTTTGACAAGCGGTAACGTTTTTCCAATACAGGTTGAGACACGTATCGCTTTACGTCTACTCCACGCTACACATATATCGATTTTAAAGAGCGCCGTTAACGCTTCATACATAATTATAGAAATGATTATAGCAAAATGTCACGAATTTACCCGATACGAAAATGAAACAGAAATACCTAATTTAATCGTTCATACAACTTACCTGTCCGGATAAATTCGCCTAATGAATCAAATCTTTAGATGGTTGAATAGAAATATCGTTTCATTACCAACAGCCAATCGGAATGCAGTATTTTGACAAGCGGTAGCGTTTTCCCAATACAGGTTAAGACACGTATCGCTTTACGTCTACTCCACGCTATATATATTGATTTCAAAGAGCGCCGTTAACGCTTCATACATAATTATAGAAATGATTAAAGCAAAATGTCTTTAATAAACCCGATACGAAAATGAAATACAAGCACCTAATTTAATCGTTCATACAGCATAAACCGTGATGTGCGCTTTACCTGAGATCCTTTAACCGAATGATATTTACCTGTAGAACTGGAGTATATAACACTTCGCTACCTACAACCAATCAGGAAGCAGAATTTTGACAAGCGATAGCGCGTAGTTTAACATTTGGCCGCATTATTGAGCGCGTTTTATAATTTCAGTGTATAGCTTTATAAATACTAACGGAACTAAAAAGCTAGGTTATTGAGTTTATTTATTTCCTCTAACGGTTTTTAATGTGATAATAGAAAGGAATGTTTACTGTTCTTTAATACATAGATGAATAACTATTGACACGGCAGTCAATTAAGCACGATGGCTGTCTTACCTTACCTATCTGTTAAAAAACGTAAAGTACAACATTTCTCTATTATGCTTGGAACGGCTTTAGCAGTGTTTGGTATCAAATGAAAGGTTTTGACGAGTACTATTGACAAAATGATTTGTTTTATCACATATCCAAAATGGCAGCGAATGAATTTACAGGGCGAAGTATAACAAATAGAGCCAAAGCAACGTTCTGATTAGTTAATATAACTTATAGCATTGCTTTGATTTGCTAGCGATACGGCGCATTTTGATTGGTCGCACAGGGATCACACGCATATAAGTCAAAAGTAAATTTAACCATGACTGAAGGGGTTACGAGTTACTGTTTATACCTACACCACCTCCTCTCCCTCCTCCTCCTCCTCCACACCTCCTTCTCTCCTCCTTCACTCCTCCTCCTCCTCCTCCTCCACTCCTCCTCCTCCTCCTCCTCCACTCCTCCTCCTCCTCCTCCTCCTCCACTCCTCCTCCTCCTCTTCCTCCTCCACTCCTCCTCCTCCTCCACTCCTCCTCCTCCTTCACTCCTCCTCCTCCTCCTCCTCCTCCACTCCTCCTTCACTCCTCCTCCTCGTCATCCTCCACTCCTCCTCCTCTCGTCCTCCTCCTCCACTCCTCCTCCTCCACTTCCTCCTCCTTCTCCACTTCCTCCTCCTCCACTCCTCCTCCTCCTCCTCTTCTTTCTCCTCTGCCCCAAGAAAGCGTAAGAATGGCAAACAGAATAAAGCAGTGTCTTTTTGATAAAAGATACTTACATCGATTTCACAAATGCATCAGTGTCCTGTTTGCCATCAGTCTTTCTCTAGGATCGACAACATGCGGAGACATCAACGTTATGTTCACGGAAATGACGAAGCCACTGACAGTTTTTCACCGCCATTACAAGCATGGGACATCTCAAGAGAGATCACGTTTCAACATCCATTTTCTATGGTCGTTTCAGGACCAAGTGGTAGTGGAAAAACTGAATGGACAAGAAAACTGTTATCATCAAATCTTGTAAGACCTCAGCCTCAGCGTATCATATGGTGTTTTGGACAATGGCAACCATTGTATGATGAACTTCGGCGTGAAATTCCCGGGGTCGAATTTGTACACGGTATTCCAGACTACCTAAACGATTCCCAATATATAAATGTTAATCGAAGGAACCTGCTGGTCTTTGACGACTTGATGACTGAAGCTAAATGCGATCAAAGAATTGCTGATCTCTTTACCAAGGGCAGTCACCACAGGAACATATCTGTCGTATATCTCACCCAAAATTTGTTCCCTCAAGGTAAAGCTTGTAGAGATATCGCTTTGAATACGCAGTATCTGGTGCTATTTAATAATCCTATTGACAGACAACAAGTTGCTACATTGGCCAGAAGAATTTACCCTTCGTCTAGTAACATCTTTATGAAACGGTTTGAACGAGCGACATCAAGACCGCACGGTTATTTGGTAATAGACTTAAAATCGAGCACCCCAGAACAACACCGTTTACGCGAAAACATTTTCGAGGCGATCAATCCAGAAAAGAGAAAACGAACGAATGATGAATATAAACAAGAAGACTATTTCAATGGAGAAGGATACTTATCTGACAAAAATGATGACAAGGATAAAGATGAGGAGGAGGATTATGATGACCATGATGATGATGATGATGATGATGATGATAGTGATGATGAAACAGAAAATAGAAATAATGTCACAAGCTTTGTAAAGAAACGATTTTTGATCAAGGGACCTCCAGGTAAACGTAGAAAAGTTGAGATATTAGAAGAGCGATCACGCCGTGAGATATGGGATAAGCGTTTTCAGTATCCTCTCAGACAATCTATTAAAGAACAATTCAGCGCTAAAGTTAACAACTATACGGAACAAGGGCTCTCTTTTGAAGACGCGTACCGTCACACCGCTAATGACGTGCTGCCTGAACTAAGAAAGAGACTGAGACAAAATTATGCCCGATTTCTAATCGACTTTTATGAGCTACAAAACGACCCTACTCAGCAGCAGATTATACAGTCGGCTAAGAAACTTAAAAATCAGCACGGGATGACTTTCAAAGAATCTATTCGGCAAGCCATTGCCCTTAGAAAAGACCTTTTTGTTGAGTTGTGGCCCGATCATAAAACCAAAGGAGACTATTCAATGGAGGATAATAATAAAGAAAGTGATGACGATCAAGAATCGGATGATGATGAATGAACGTTGTAAGAAGGATTGGCGTGCTTTAACTTTCACCGTGTCAAAATGGGTTCCATAGAAGTGTACGATTATAAACAAGAACAATGGGTCCCGGATAAACCGGACCCTGAAAAATGGATACAACATTTCAAAGACCTGAGGGACGGATACGTACGGCCTGATCATATGGGCCGTTACTTTGTAGGAAGCGGTGCATATCGAAGAAAAATGGCCGAATTAAAAGAGGAACGAGAAAGGGAAGCAATGAAACAAGAACAAAAAGGGGAAGATCTCCCCGTTGTAAAACTTGTGACACCCGTAGCCCAAGCGGTTGATATTGCTAGGTCGGAAATAAGACAGTCACGAAAGCATAGTGATCTGAAGCGACATAGGTATAAAATGGACACACCTTTGAGTCGTGATTTAGACAGCCCAAGACGTAAGAAATATCGCGAAAGCATGACCCAAGATACTATAGATTGGAACACCTATACATTTTAAAATGAATAACTACGAACTCGAGGAAATGTTAAAAGAGTACCCTGTGACAATATGCGCCGCGGACCAACTTCAAATACGTAGAGGACAATACGTCATTTCGAATACAGACACGAGCCAGGGATCAGGAAAACATTGGGTGGTCTTTTACTTTCCAAAAAGAGAGCCCGACGAATTTTTCGATTCACTAGGTAATAGACCGGAGCACTACAAAGTTCATTTTGAGCAAGCGTTAAAGAAGCGTTATTGGATGAACTTCAGTCAAATACAGGATACGGATTCAAACATATGCGGGCTGTATTGCGTATATTACATTACGAACCGATGTTCCGGACGAAAAATGAAGGACATTTTAAAACCGTTTGATGCGTATCGCAAGAAGTCGAATGATGAATTTATTGTGTCTTATTTTAGTTGATACATGTAGTCTGTATATGTGTTACAAGCTTTCGCAATAAAAGATTGAAAGTACAATATGTCTTTGTTATTTATAACCTATACGTTCGAATTTGAGTTGACGGAAAAGATTAAGCGTCGGTAGGTGTACACGAATAAAACGACATATTCCTTTATTGTATTTTATTTATTCAACATCGTTTCACACATCGATATTTTGCTTTTTTTAATAAGCGTCTCTCGCAATTCTAAATAAAGAACTGCATCAATGATATCTACAGTAAAATAAAATCATGTTTATTATTCTTCTCTCGGACTGGAAACCAATCGTATTGAAATCCTTGGCCACCCCCTCGTATCACATCGTCGACATGAAGCGCTATTTCCTCGTTCTCAGGAATATAAGTCATCCAGTCACTTTCGCCCCAATATTGAAATTCATCTGATGAAAACTAATCATGTCGATCAAAGTGTCTTTAAAAGATATGCTCTTTTGCTTTAACCACTGTTTTATGCATAGGTTGGAAAATTTTTGTGTTGTTATTTTACTAAGAGCCATTCTATACGGCTCATAGTCCAACATGTAACATAACGGTATATACGGTCTTTCTACACAGCCAGAAAATAGTTTTCTACAGAGATCCGATGGTAACACATCCATCATTTACACTATTTAAAACTGCCTCTTTAGCCTGTCTTTCATACAAATTTCGTGTAATTGATCAATACAATTCAGCAACAAGTTCAACGCTTTAAAATGCCTTTTTCTACCAATTTCTGTTTGCATGATGATCACAGAGCATAGTTAGTACATCTATGTAGATATTTCCGGGTCCTTCGGGTTCCGTACTGATGTTACAGGGGCAATAGGAATTTGGTTGCAAGCTATGTTCGCACCACTTGAGTTCTATTTTCGGATAATATTTGCTCATGTATTGTCGGAGCATATATACCCATGTAGAGTAATTCATATCGAACTCTATTCTCGTTTTTGTTATGTCCTTGTACTGAACATAGAGACACCCCTTCGCTTCCAGAAAGTCGCGTAAAGCACACTCTATGTCTACCAAATAATGACCGTCAGGCAAATTAATCCCCATGTCCGTATACGGATCACCAGTGTGGATGATGGAGAAGTCTACATTCATATTCGTCCTGTTTCTTATATAGCTTGTCAATAATTCTACCCAAATGTCTTCCGAAAACCCAAAATGTACTTTACTGTAATGCGCTTCGTAAAGCCATACTTTGTGATGTACCGGACACACTTCCTTTAAGTCCGCAGCGAAGGAATTCATCATATTCTCGAATACTCCCGAACTATTTTCCATGATTTGACTTCTGAATGATTTTGTCTGATAAAAGCGCTATTATATACTCGCCACAAAGCCTCGATTTCAAAAGGAGGCTTGTAATTTTAGTAAGAACGTCATTTATCTCAATTCTGATCGGTCAATTAAAATAGTAATACTGGATTAAACCGGTAAAAACCAGACAAGAGGCACTTATTTTCAATGATTCTCATTTAAAGGATAAATCACTTCTTCCACATCGATCATGCAGTCTCATATATGCCCGTGGAAATTCACATTACTCTTACATGTCTCAATACTAATCTTTACGGTTTCAAACAGTTTCTTTACTTACTCCTTATACACTGAAGTACAGATTCAAGTTCGACATAGAATCAGCTACCCACACAAACGTGCCATTCCAGGGATCAAATGTACTCAAAACATTCTTCTAACCAAATCGATTCTTATATGTTTGGCAGTAATAGTGTGCAGTACATGGCTTATTTTCCTACTTGCTACGGCTGGAGATATCCATCCAAATCCCGGTCCGTCTTCATCACATTCTACCAGCTCTACATGCTCTTCTACATCGTCCATGTCTCATACATTATCCGAGCTCATGACAAGAGGTAACAGTCTGTCTGTGTTACATTACAATGTACAAAGTTTATTAAACAAAATCGATATCTTGGGGACTGAATTTAACTCTTTTGACATCTTAGCATTCTCTGAAACATGGCTAAACTCAAACACCTCTAATGACGACATAAAGATTCCAAACTTTCACTTACCAGAAAGAAAAGACAGAACCGGAGACAGTCACGGGGAGTAATCGTATATCTAAAAAATACTCTGTATCACAAGCGTCGGCCTGACCTCGAGCTCAGAGGTCTAGAGTGCATTTGGGTAGAAGTAATGCCTTCCCACTCCAAACGAATTCTCTTCGGAGTCTTCTATCGTCCTCCAAATGCAGATATACATTACACTACCATGATTGAAGAATCTCTTAGATTGGCACTCGACACAAATATACCAGACATCATTGTAACTGGCGATTTTAATTTCAATCCCTCCAATCCGAACTTGTATCGCAAACTTCTTTCTATCTGCCAACAGTTCAATCTTGATCAACTCATTACTGAGCCAACCCACTTCACAGAGTTCTCTTCCTCTCTACTTGATCTTTTTCTCATTACGTGTAGTCACCGTGTTGTAACTTCTGGGGTCGGAGAGCCAATACTTGACCAGAATCAACGATTTCATTGCCCTATCTATGCCCTTTTTGCTTTCTCCAAACCTCCAGCCAATACCTTCAGACGGCATGTATGGTTATACGATCGAGGTGATTACAACTCTTTAAGACGTGAAATCAGGAACACTAATTGGGATCTTCTAAAGGATGATAACATTAATATCTACACAATGTCATTCACTAACAAACTTCTTCAACTCTCAAAAGAATGTATTCCCACAAGAACCATCACTGTGAAACCAAATGACAATCCATGGATAACAACACATATAAAGAAACTAATTCGTAAACGTAAGAAATTATATCACAGAGCAAAGCGAACACAAAATCCATCTCACTGGCAAAAATTTCGACAAATCCGAAATGAAGTTATAACACTTATTCGCACTGCAAAACATGATCACTTCCACAAAATGGCAGAGTCGCTCAAATCAGAGTCTACTTCACAAAAGGACTGGTGGAAACTAATTAAACAGTTTTTATCCTCTAATGATAAACAAACAATACCTGCACTAAAACAACCTAACACCCAAGAACTCGTTTTTGATAAGAAAATAAAATCTGAACTCTTAAATGATTGTTTTAGTAGTCAGTCGTCACTTAACAACTCAGATAAAGACTTGCCAAATAACTACTACCAGGAACCCTTACATAAGCTTCTATCTATTTCCATTACACCCCAAGATGTTGAGGACGCTCTCAAATCATTAAAAATTAACAAAGCCTCAGGGCCTGATGAAATAAGCAACCGTATCCTGCGAGAAACAGCTTCAGAAATAAAATTTCCACTCTGTTCCTTGTTCAACTATTCCTTACAATATGCTAAGGTGCCTCAGATCTGGAAAGATGCTCATGTCTGTGCCATCTTCAAAAAAGGCGACCCATCTCTGCCTAATAACTACAGACCGATTTCTCTTCTTTGCTGTATTGAAAAGGTTTTTGAGCGTATCATATTCAAATATCTTTTTAACTTTCTCCATGAATACAATTTAATCTCTTCTGTTCAGTCTGGATTCAAACCTGGAGACTCAACAGTTAACCAACTCACATATCTATATAATAGCTTTTGTAAGGCATTAGATGATGGCCTTGAAGTTCGCACAGTCTTTTTTGATATAAGCAAAGCTTTCGATAAAGTTTGGCACCAAGGCTTAATTCTCAAGCTCCAAAAAGCTGGTGTGCAGGGACCTCTTCTTAATTGGTTTCATGATTACCTTTCTGATAGACGTCAGGCTGTTGTTCTACCAGGTACCATGTCTGGTTGGTCTTCAATAAAGGCAGGAGTTCCCCAAGGCTCTATCCTTGGTCCTCTCCTGTTTTTAGTGTATATCAACGACATAGTGGAAGACATGGGTTCTCATATTCACCTCTTTGCCGATGATACTAGTCTTCACATAATTGTTGATCACCCGGTATCTGCTGCAGGTATTCTTCAGTCCGATATCAACAAAATCTCAGATTGGGCTGACAAATGGCTAGTCACATTTAACCCATCTAAATCAGAAACAATGATAATTTCACGAAAAACATCAAAACCTTTCCATCCACCCCTTCTTATGCACAATCAACCAATAGCCTCTGTTACTTCCCATAAACACCTTGGCGTTCACTTGTCTGAAGATGGTTCTTGGCACACGCATATCACCTATATTACAGAAAAGGCATGGAAACGCATCCATATTATGCGCAAATTAAAATTTCAACTTGATAGGAAATCTCTGGAAATAATATACCTTTCTTTTATCAGACCACTTCTTGAATACGCTGATGTTATCTTTTCAAACTGCACTCAGTATGAGAAACAAGAACTCGACAAAATACAGAATGAAGCATCTCGAATTGTATCTGGAACTACACAGCTAGTTTCTTTTCGTGAACTTCATAAAGAAGTTCCTTGGGAATCTCTTGAAACCCGGAGACGAAACCATAAACTCATACTACTGTACAAAATGAAAAATGGCCTTTCTCCAGGCTACCTTTCAGCTCTAGTTCCTCCGTCTGTTGGTGAAGCAACCCGATACAACCTACGCAATGTTGATGATATACAGGGTATACGCACTCGAACTTCTCTTTACTACAACTCTTTTCTACCATCTGCTCTAAGAGAATGGAATAGTTTACCGTCAGAAATACAGAATTCACCAACCCTGACTTCCTTTAAATCACAGCTAAAGCGAAACACCTCCACATGTCCAAAACACTTCTACATTGGTGCACGGAAATGGCAAATTTATCATGCCCGGCTGCGTACCGAGTGTAGCTCTCTGAACCAACATCTTTACATGAAAAACATTTCTCCTTCACCCCTTTGTCAGTGCGGAAGCACTGAGAACAATCATCATTTCTTTTTTGAATGTCCAGATTACAATGATATCCGTAGAAGGCTCCTCCAAACAACCTCCAGCTTCTGCACTGTCACTCTGCACACACTCCTGTATGGTGACCAGAATCTTAGCGACGACATCAATAACAGCATATTCCTAGCAGTTCAAAATTACATCAGGGAAAGTAAACGTTTTCCATGAGCTTAAAACTACATTAACTAACATTCCAGTTTGCTCCAAACCTTCATCAATCCAAATCAAATCAAATCTCATACATTTATTTCTTTTTCCTCTCATTTCTATAGGACACTTTATATTTGACTAATATTATCTGTCTATGGAGTTCATATTAACGGACGGAATCTTCTTATACATAAAATTTCTCTATTTTTTTATTGTTATATATACTATAAACTTCGATTTCTAATCTCGATTCTTTTCAAAATTTGCTAATTCCTAACTTGATACTAATATTTTGTTTCATGTCATTTTTTCTATTCAATGCATATTAGCTAAATGTTTGTTCGATGATACATTTCAAACAAATTATGTAATACCGCCAAATTTACTGTAAGTTATCCCATATAGGAGAAGACCTTTATAAGCTTAGCTTTCGGATCTTATCCTTTTTCAACATGTATAATATTGATATTGTAAATTGTAAAATGTAATATGCACATATGTTTGAAATAAAATATGTTTAAATCAAAGGATAAATATTAAACTTTCCCTACGATTTTATCTCAGTATTGTTAAACAAAGTCGATCCGCGCTATCGCTTGTCAAAATTCTGCTTCCTGATTGGTTGTAGGTAGCGAAGTGTTATATACTTCAGTTCTACAGGTAAATATCATTCGGTTAAAGGATCTCAGGCAGAGCGCATATCACGGTTTATGCTGTATGAACGATTAAATTAGGTATTTCTATTTCATTTTTCGTATCGGGTTTATTAAAGACATTTTGCTATAATCATTTCTATAATTATGTATAAAGCGTTAACGCGCTGTTTAAAATCGATAAATATATAGCGTGGAGTAGACGCAAAGCGATACGTGTCTTAACCTGTCAGGTGTATTGGAAAAACGTTACCGCTTGTCAAAATACTGCATTGCGATTGGCTGATGGTAGTGATGTGTTATATACTGGAGTTCTACAGGTAAATATCATTCGAATAGAGGATCCAGTAAAGCGCACATCACGGTTTATGCTGTATGAACGATTAAATTAGGTGCTTGTATTTCATTTTCGTATCGGGTTTATTAAAGACATTTTGCTTTAATCATTTCTATAATTATGTATGAAGCGTTAACGGCGCTCTTTGAAATCAATATATATAGCGTGGAGTAGACGTAAAGCGATACGGGTCTTAACCTGTATTGGGAAAACGCTACCGCTTGTCAAAATACTGCATTCCGATTGGCTGTTGGTAGTGAAACGATATTTCTATTCAACCATCTAAAGATTTGATTCATTGGACGAATTTATCCGGACAGGTAAGTTGTATGAACGATTAAATTAGGTATTTCTGTTTCATTTTCGTATCGGGTAAATTCGTGACATTTTGCTATAATCATTTCTATAATTATGTATAAAGCGTTAACGGCGCTGTTTAAAATCGATATATGTGTAGCGTGGAGTAGACGTAAAGTGATACGTGTCTCAACCTGTATTGGAAAAACGTTACCGCTTGTCAAAATAATGCATTCCGATCGGCTGTTGGTAGTGAAACGATATTTCTATTCAACCATTGATTCATTAGGCGAATTTATCCGGACTGGTAAGTTGTATGAATAATTGAGTTAATTATTTCTATTGTATTTCGTATCGGGTTTATTAAAGAAATTGTAATCATTATATTAATGCGCTCATAAATCGCGCTATGTAAAATCATCGTATTTGTACGTTATAGTACGGATTTAAGCCTGTCAAAATAGTTTATTCTCTGATCAGTATTCAGACTTACCGTTGTCATTTGCAGAAGAGAACGCCTGATCCCCGCAAAATTCGTCTGCGCCGGTGAAAGTGTTAACGGTAAAGTTTTCCATGTCACCCGTATGAATTCCAATGGATGATTTGTGTGTGTGTGTTGAGCTTGTTTACCCTCGCCACCGGTTAAGACCATATGGGCGAGCATAGCTTCAATTATATAACAACATTTTATAGGCTACGTGTAGAGTGTGTACCATAATTCACAGTCTAAAGTAGGTCAAAGTGACCTCCAGTGGACTGTGAATAAGATGGGAACTTAATCCCATACATTTATGATAAAAACTATAGTTAGAAGAAAAAACAATGGATGACGGCTGTGCACTCTCTTATATACGATTCGCTTTCTGAATTCGCGATGTCATTCGTTAATAATACTGAGCGTCGATTGGTTAAAATTTCGACGTTTTCATTGGTCAAAACGACTTTATTTGAGATGTTTTATTGGTTAGTTTCCCTGCCTTCTGATTGGCTATTTTATGTTTAGAAACGACGGTATTAATCTGTATTCTAAAAGTGTTGGTTCATTTTAGCGTGGGATATCGACGGGTTTACATCCGTTGAGTGCGTAATAGTTTGTCTTTTAATTTCATTTTATAAATAGGTATTCTCGTATAGTTTTAATGACTGGTCAGCAGTACGTAATTATATTATACATTTTCTTTCGAATGATTTTTATACTAGAGGTTCTTTATAACGCATGCGTATAGCTTTGTTTTCGTGTTATCTCCGGGCCTAACTAAACTAAAAGGAACCAGCGTGTGAGCCATCTGGTCCCTATACTACTGGTATATGTAGAACTGGGAAGATACCCTTTGTATATAAGTAGGTATCGTCCGTCGTCTTAGACGACGAATGGTTTGTTCGTGAACTCCAATGTTTCTTGCAACATGCGCCGCATTGATCCCACCTTGCAACTGGCCTATAGCGCGCATACGTTCCTCATTTGAGAGTTTCATTGTGACGTTAACGTCAAGATAAATTAAAGGTATGCACTGACGAATGACGTGTCAGGTTAAGACGAAGCAAGATAAGCATAAAAACTCAAAATTACATTGTTAATCTACAAGTTGTACATTGCACGTGAAATTCGTGCTCACCATGACCACTCAATCGAGACATTGTCGCTTACTTGAATTTTTAGAACAATAATTTGTAGATTTGTGTAGGAATTAAAATATTACCGTTTTTAGGACGATTGGTCAAAATTTGAAAAAGTTATTACACTTCTAAAACCCGTGCACAACTTTTGGCCTTAGGTGTATATGATAGGAAAATTTGTGCTGAAAACAATGAACAAATAAAAACAATAGGTCACCAGGCTTGTTTTTGTGAAAAATAGTTTTGAACACACCCACTGTTGCTTAAACTGCCAGCGATTTTTCATCATTTTCATAATTTTCTGCTTTTTTATAAATACCAACCAAAATATACATCCTGGAACTATTTTTGGTTGTTAGGATGGTCTTAAGAACTGACAGGATTTCTCAAACTTAGTCTTCTTTTTTGACACTGGTGGTAGCAGCCACCAAAAACACCGCTAACATTATTCTGTCACACTGGAGTTCTTATTTAAAGTAATTGATTGGCCGGCAAAGAACCTGCATTGAAAGACTCTGACTCACTCACTCACTCACAAACACTTTTTTATTTAACTAATATTTTTCTACTGTATTTTCGATAAGATGGAGAAGGAGCTGGCTGCTTCCAGCGTGTCAAAGTGTTAATGAATGAAATACCTACTGTCTTAATGATATTGTATTAAGCTAAGAATATAAGTGCAGAAATTCACATATATTTCAATTATCGACCCGTTGTGTGTTTCTCTGAAATAAGTCTTATTTCATTTTATTTTCTCTTTTCGTGGAAGATCTGGAGTTATTTTTACAAGATGATATAAATTCTGGTTAAATTATTGATGATATAGTACTTATTTTATTATTATTTGCAGATGATATGGTAATAATAGACAAAGCACCACAGGAGGTCCAGGACAAGTTAAATTTATTGTTTGATTATTGTAATATGTGGGGTTTAGAAGTAAATACATTGAAAACAAAGATTATGGTATTTAGAAAAAGGGGAGAATTAAAACATAATGAATGGGCAGAATATTGAAGTTGTAAATGATTTTAACTACCTAGGGACAGTTTTTAATTATACTGGAATTTTTACGAAAAGTCAGGAATACTTGACGGGAAAGGCACTAAAGGCATTAACTGTTTTGTTAATCAATTGTAAGAAAATTACAAAAAATGTAGATTGAAACCAAAAGTATTATGTCAGCTGTATGATGCATTTATCGGGTCTTTATTGAACTATGTCGCAGAAATAGGTCTATGGGGAAATACGAAATCTAAGGAATTGGAAAGAATCCATTTAAAATTTTGCAAAAAAGCTGTTAAAAGTCAGAAATAATACATGTTCTATAGGGGTATATGGAGAATTGGGAAGACACCCTTTGTATATAAGTAGGTACCTTCGAATTGTAAAATATTGGTTTAAAATCTGTAATACAGATAATATTATTAACATGGTATATGTGCAATCACTAGAGGATTGTAAGAAAGGGTATAAAACTGGGTTTCAAATGTTAAAAAACTACTAAAATGTGATTATGGCTTTGCAAATGTTTGGTTAGACTGGCTCCCGTCCCTATGTTTGTTTTTATTTACATATATAGTTTATTCATTAAGAGGGAAGTAACTCCATTAGGTTGTTTCTACATTGACATTTTTTATTGCCCCTGGCTCCGAACAATTTGCTATCAATTAAGAGGCTTAAGATTTTCTTATTTTTTCTGCAGTATTTATATAAAAAATAACCATGCAGCCAGGGAGCCAGGCTAATGTTTGGTATGAACCAGATTCTGTAGATTATAATCACTGTATATCATTTAAACAGCGTGTTATTGACTGTTTCATACACTATTAAGGCTGGACTGTAAATAAGGAGTCAAGTAGTATGCTTGAATTGTATAATAATTGTAAAGTTGTAGTATTTTGATTTATTGCCGAGTACTTTAAGATTGTTTATTTCAAAAGAATCTCAGCTCATGTTCTGAGAATCCATACTGGAAGATATGCTTACAACAGAATTCCAAAAAATGCCAGTGTTGTAATACGGTTGACCTGGAAGATGAATAACTCTTTGTACTTATGTCCATGTTATATTGATTTAAGAAAAAGATTTATCAAAAAATATTATTTCGTTAGACCTAGTATGGTGAACTTTTACAATCATAAAAATAAAAATGTTCTTTATCTTTTTACAGATTTTATTATAAATTAGCTCTATACTATAAAGGCGCTATGTTAATTAGAAGCATCATTATAAATATTACTTCTTATCAAAGAGCTATAATAATAGACTAGCTCCTAGACTATGATATATCTTTTTTTTTTGAATTTACATTTTTTATGATTGAATGTAGTGAACTGAGCCAGTCTATATCCTATGTCCAATATCATAGTCTAGTACAATCCGAAAATTCACAAACCTCTTTTTAGGTTTGTTATCAATCAATGTCTAGAACTGACCACAGCCTAACTGATAGAGATCAGTGGTTTACTGCCATATGTTTATGCAATTGACCTTACGCCAGATAGCCTGTAGCCACGCCTACCAGTTTTCAGGGGGAACAATTCATGCTAGGCCCGACAAACAAAGGGATCAAATGTCGACGGCAGAAATATTTTGCCGGACATTCTAGTTGATTTCGGCGTACGCTACCTCAATTCACACGTATTTCTAAAATGAAAAGACAAAACACAATCGTTAATAAGTGGATGTTCTGTAGCGAAACATAAATTCTACAAAAAACAACGATACGTTGTTGTTAAAAGCCGGGAACTGCACCCGAGTATGAGGAAAACTAAACAAGGCAGGGGGCCGAGCGGAAAACACGTAAAAAAGACGGAAATCCCTGAAACCATTATAGCTGATTTTGTGGGGTTTATAATTGTCCGTTTCTTTTTCATTATAGAAACGTCAAATTTCGATCTCCCGGAAATCATGTAGGGTATGACTATATTAAGCAGACTAGAACATTGATTTTTATTAATTAAGGTTGAAATCAGACTGTGGATTCTGAATCCTATTTCAAAATAATTAGATGAATTAAATAAGGTAATTTACATGTAAAAATTGTCACTTGTGTCATTTAAGAAACGTCGGATTTCGAAATACCGGAACTCATTTAAGATGCTCATATCATTGTTCAACATTATTCAGATACATAGCATTTAATGTCTAATACTTAGACATGATGTGTTTTAAGTATAAGTAAAGAAAGTTCTCTTATTAGAATTAAAACGTGTAAATGATAAATAAATAAGATATAGTCCAAGGTGATGATATAGTCCATACTCATATTTCAAGACATATACCGGCGCATCGCAGCTTAAAACAATGTTTGAGCCTACCAAATTTCTTTATAAAGTATACAGAATGAATGTATAATTTTTTGTTTAAGAACATATCTTCTTTATACGAAATATGCTATTTTTTCTGGAATTTTAGACGAAGTTTACGCTGTCTCTTAATATGAAATTTAGAACGAAAGCACACACCGAGTGCTAAGTCAAAACTTTGAGCGCCTGGAAAATTGTTGATTAGACTCATTAAAAATAATCTTATATTAATCATAGTTTTTTATCATGTTTATTATTTGTTGTATTATCACCCAGGTATGACTTAACATACACCAGTGGGAGATTGATGTAAACCTTAAAAAAATGCATAAATCATGTTTCGGTACATTAAGGCATAATATTTACACGTTACCATTCAAATAATATAGAACATCAAATACTTGTGTTTTATCAGAACATACCAGTTACTCTGGTAACTGATGGAATATTTTTACTATTGAATAAAGAATACTAGGCACTTTTGTTAAATAAGAAAGTTAATTTTCATAGAATTTTACACTGATTTAAATGAAATAATTAAAACGTTATAACACAATGAGTGCTAAGTCGAATTGCTTTGCTTTTAAACACTCTTATAAGATTTTTAAGATCAACTATTCTTGAGGACGTCCACAGAGCCTGATACATCGTTGACAATATTCGAGGTCTGAGAGTGGATTTGGAAAAGGGAAGCGCTCTAGTATTACACTCTCTTCCCTGTGTCTGATGTAAAGGTGTCGTAACGTCACCTTTTTACCATTTTGGACGATTTTTCGGTGGTATTTATATTCTTTGACTGGCGAGTCCGGCACTAAGTTTGACGGACAAAATGGCGGTTAGCAACAAGGCTTATCAGTTCTGTTATCTGATTGGTCAGTTGGAACCTGTCAATCAACACTGGCGTAAGGTCAATTCATTGATACCATCTGGTAGCTTGGGTTTAGAAAGGCAGGGGTCAGCTGAGTAGAAACGAATTTTCATTTCTCTGTATTGGTACTTGCAGTTAGATTTGAAAATCTGAAAGATACACTTCCTATGGCTTGTCATAAAATGGAGATAAGGAATTAAACTGTAATTGAACAATATAGGAGTAGAACAGATATGTTTTTCCCCCGAACTGGTAGAGGAAAAAGTTAGCTTTTTGCGATATTTGTGTTAAAACCTTGAACGTTAATAGACGGAATGCACAAATTCAATAATATAGTGGTGCATTAAAGAATATCCCGGTCAAGGGGCTGAATAATGCATATTGAAGTGTTGTATTTGAAGGACAGTGAAACACAAGTACACCGGATATATAAATCTGCAATCTTGCTCTGAGAATATTCGGACAGAATGCTTTCATTTCTTGTTATCCTGTATTCTGTTAGTTAGAAGGTCTATGGCTTTTCTGAAAGATTTTTTAGCTTTAAAAATGTGTATGTAAATACATAAAAGCATATTTTTACATCAAAATTGGTATTTCTGCAGAAGATAGAAACGTCTCAAAGTTAGAAATACATTTTAGCTTATAATTCTTGTAAGTTTCTTATTTGTGCAAATTTCGCATTTAGCCTACTATATTCTTCAGTTAACTCCAGTTAGTTATCTAATGCTTTACAAATCAAGAAAACCCCATACTTGTATTCTTTTTCGTAAAGATTAGCAGAGCCAAATGTCTTAAAATAAGATTAATTGATTTGTGAAAAATATGATGTTAAATAGAGACATTTGGTTTCAAAATGTTTCTGTGTTGACAAGGTAACTCTCCATATTAACAATTAGTTACATATCTTATAAGGTACAGGCATTTGTTCAACTAATCGCCAGTGTAGAGAGGACTGGAAATAGTTGAAAATCTTATGTATACTATAAAGTAATATTATTTGAAATTTTAAGCGCTGGTTATCTTATCTTATTAGACCACTTTATTTGCTATTTAGTTGATAATAGTATAGTTTTATTCATGAAAGGCTTGTTCAATTTACCAAATACTTCATTTTAACGTCAAAAATATTTAATACTCTAAATACAAGTAAGCATTTGATATTTCGCATAAAATATATTGCAGTAGGAAGTTAACATTCTAACTCCGCCCTTTCATTTGAAAAATGCCACATGCCAAAATCAAAATGTTTAATGCAAAATGCTAAATCTTAAACATTAAGCCATAATTGTCAAATGCGATGGCAAAACAATACTGTAGAAAGGACGGAGCGCCATGCTAATTTCCAAATGATAAATGACACATAATTTAATAAAAAGTAACATTTAGCATTAAATAATATGAATTTAGCATAAAGTTATTGGCATTTAGCATTAAAATTGACATTCGGCAATTAGCATGGCGCACAGGCCCTCCATACAAAGCTGAATGCTAACATGCATATGCTATTGTCCGATGTTGGCATGACATGGTAGAACATTCTTCAAATCAGACTTATAAGACATGATGCAGATCTTTATTTCATAAAATCAAAGGTCAATTAGAATTATCTTTCAGCATTATAGACATTAGATATTTGAAATTTTCGCATTTATTATGAGAGCAAGAATATTGTATTTAGCTATTAGCATTAGATATCTGGCAATAAGAATGGTGCACCAGCCTTTCATATATGCATCGCCCTTCAATAGTTTTATTATTTATCAATCTTTGTTAAGAAAATAAAACGTCTTTTTTTGTTTGGTGCTGCAGTGACTGCAGTACGGTGCTTAGTCACTGAATAGAAATAATGTTTTGCTGACACTTGTGTTTCTTTTAATTTTGGTACAGCTTTATCATAATTTTGTCTATATCTGCTGGCTTTCCAATGGGACAAGTCTCAGTTTTATTAACACCTTTGAAATGTTTTTTATGGTAGCAATCATAATCTTCCTTTTTGCCACATAATGTACCAAGCAGTTTTTTTTATCGTTTGAATAAACTTGAACTCAACATACCTTTTAAAATGTGCTTTTGACAATGGCATGCTGTAAGAAGCTTTAAAAAATCCATTCTTCAGTTTCAGAATTTTAATTATTAGAATAATCCTTTAAATCAAATAAACATGTTATTGTTAATAAATACATTTGCAAGATGACCTATCAAGATTTCAAAAGTAGCACAATGGTTTATTCTAGATGAGAATGGTTCTTTAGTTATCTCCATTAAAAATCAGTTAGGTAAACAGATTTATGATGAGCAGCGTAACACATGACCACTAGCATGATGTACCAAATTATCCAAGGGTAATCTAATAGCCATAGGTGCCAATCATCTCTCTGAGAGCATTTCGGATTGTACTAGACTGATAATTTCAACATCAGTCCTGTGTGAAAATCTCTAAAATAGACTGGCTTTTGTCTCTATGAAACTGAATTCGTCAAAAAAGGGAAAAATATAGAAATACAGTTATTATCAGTCTAGTGGCTAGTCTACTATAATAATAAATAAATGTATTTTATACTTCTTTGTTCTTATCTACTCATACCGAGGGGGATTAGCCATCCTCACTTTAAACAATATTGAGAAATGAGAAGGTTATATAGCACAATTTACTTTTCAACTGACTGTGTGACTTTGTTAATATTTTTTTATATATAGAGTTGTATTTTGAACTTGATGATGTACTATGTACAAGTCATAATAAAACGTATGTTCTGTTCTGTTCTTATTTCATATCCAGTTTTACAGAAATAATATAAACAACAGTTTGGAAAACAGGTTGAATGCGTTTCTATTCATTATTCGTTCCGTCAACTAAGAAGCAAAACCTGGCTCCAGTAAGCAAATACAATACTTTCAATAAATTGTTGTTTTCGTCATTTTTCTCTTCTCTAGTTAAGTACGTACGGATAATTACTTATTATCGTTCCTGGGTTAAAACCAGTACTAGGCCTTCATCATCCATTTCGTATACAGTGAAAAGCAAAAGAGCAAAAAGATGGAATACATTGACTTACTTGTTGTGGGTTCTCTTGAATGCAGCCATGGTTCCGACTAAGTAAGAACAGATCCAAACAAAGGAATATACTAAATTAGTAATCCTAAACACTGAAGATGATTAACTTAATGCTAATATCTAGAGTCCTACAAGAGGATGAATTATTCAAACTTGAAGCTAAGTTTTATAAGGAATCGTTTTAATGACACTTTTGACAATACACGGTTACATGGGTCCAAAACAAGTAAATAGCTGCTGTCACTTTAACGATGACAATAGGAATACACTGTTACATGCCTGACAGTGGGGTCAAACAAGTAAATATACCCCACTGTCACTGTAATGTGACACATAAGTTCAATAAACCAGTCGCTGACACATCTAAAATGACAAGTAAAATTCACTGTTTAGTGACAAGGCGACAAACAAGCAACCAACAACTGCATTATCTTTTGTGGGGTAGGCCTAAAGTGCGAAAAAATAATATTACGAAAATAAGCCATATTTTTGTTTTGTTTTATAATTATCTAATTTAAATTTATTTTATATCATTATACAGATACGATCAGAAGACACTTATAAAGCAAAAATAAATGATTTTAGACCAACAATTAGCAATTTTAATTAACATGCGTCAAAATGGGTAAAGAAAAACTTTTTTTTATATATATGCGAAAATAAGCTACATGTCTTATTTTTTTACATTTTTTAAAAACTGTATTTTCTGTTACTTTAAAGAACATGTTTGCACATACTTATATACGAAAAATAATTGACTTTATACCAATAATAACGAAATGAATGTTGTGTGCGTCAAAATCGCTAACGAAAATAACCTGAGGTGCGAAAATAAGCCATATATGCTGTTTAATTTCCTATTGTTTTCTTTGCATTTTCTTCTCCCAAATAAAGATAATGTTGACACATGTTTATAAATAAAAATCACTGATTTTGATACAATAATGAGAAAATAAATATCGATTATCATTTCATTCATTTACGAAAATAACTTGTTTGAACTGCGAAAATAAGCCAACAGTATTTGTTTCTTATTTGTAGATTGGGTGATGATTATGATATTGGTAATTTTACTTTTGTTAATCCGATTGGAGCGTCCGTTATAGATTATTTGATGACAAAAGAATGTTATTTCAAAAATATTTGTAATTTTACTATTGGTAGCATGAATGAATGGAGTGATCATGCCCCAGTAACATTTTCTTTATCGTGTCAAAAGCAAATAACTAGCACACAATTAGAAGATGAAATAAGGATTAAATGGAACGCCGAGTGTCGGGATAATTTTCGTTCTGGTCTTATTTCCAGATTACCGGACTTAAACCATTTAACAAGTTCTATAGATATTACTCAAAGGTCGTCAATAAATAACACTGTTAACCGTTTTACAAACATTTTAAGAGATGTTGCAGATCCTATGTTTTTAAAACATATTAAACGTAACACACATAGTTCCTTTTGTGATACGCCCTTGGGTAAAAAGGCTGAATGGTTTGATACAGATTGTCAGAATGCAAGGGCACGTTATTTAGAATCTTTGCGATTATTTAATAATTGTAAATCCCCTTCAAATAGAGAGTGTTTTTGTTCACGTAAAAAAGAATATAAGGCAATTTCTCGTAAGAAAAAGAAGTGTTTCGAAGCGAGGAAGTTAAAGGAGATCGAACAATTAAAGCACTGTCAGCCTAAGCAGTTTTGGAAATATTTTAGTAAGAAACAGAAAAGGAGCACAGATAGTGGGATTCCCTTAGAAGAGTTTTATGATTATTTTTCAAATTTAGAAAATGATTTATTTCAATGTAAAAATGAGGAGGCGGAAGATTTTTGTTCCACGCATAATTTTGATAATACTGATTGTCCCTTTGAAGAATTAGATTGTGAAATCACAGTTAATGAAGTTGTAAATGTTGTTAAACAACTTAAAAGAGATAAAGCCATGGGTAGTGATCAACTGATGAACGAATATTTTATGGAGAGTATAGATATTATTGCCTCTCATTTATGTGATATATTCAACGCTGTATTGAATTCTGGTATTTTTCCTGAAATATGGTACGATGGTGTTATTATACCGCTGCATAAAAAGGGTGACAGTGGAGATGTCAAAAATTATCGCGGTATAACGTTAGTAAGCTGCTTGTCAAAAATTTTTACTGCGATACTTAATAATAGAATTGTTGCATTCTGTGATAACAATAATATAATATCTGACGCACAGTTCGGCTTTAGAAAAGGTCGTTCAACAATCGATGCTATTTTTGTTTTAATGTCTACCGTGCAGCATTTCTTAAATAATAATACACGACTTTATGCAGCATTTATTGATCTAAAAAAGTGTTTTGATAGTATCTACAGAAACGCATTATGGTTGAAACTATATAGAAACGGAATACAGGGGAAACTGTTACGGATAATTAGGAGTATGTATGACAATGTTAAGTCGTGTGTAAAGAAATGTAACTCGTACTCTGATTATTTTTATTATGCAATAGGCTTGCGTCAAGGGGAGGTAATGTCTTCTCTGCTCTTTGCAATGTTTGTTGAGGATTTAGAATTGCAATTACAGTCACCCGAAAACCCCGGCCTATGTATAGATGATATAGCGTTGATTTTACTTCTCTTTGCCGATGATATGGTCATTTTAGGGAAGACCCCATCTGAATTACAGTCAAGTTTAGACCTTTTATACTTATATTGCAATAAATGGGGGTTGGAGGTTAACTCAGATAAAACAAAAATCATAGTGTTTAGAAAGCGAGGACGTGTATTATCAAATGAGTGTTGGACCTACAATGGCCATAACATTGAAAATGTAAATGACTTTAATTATCTGGGAACAGTGTTTAACTATACTGGCACTTTTGCATTGAATCAAGAACATTTGTCAGGGAAAGCCTTAAAAGCCTTAAATGTACTCTTAATAAAATGTAATAAGTTAAAGTTAAAACCTAGAATTTTATGCCAGCTATTTGATGCTTTTGTTGGTGCTATACTAAACTACTCGTCAGAAATATGGGGTTATACAAAATCGAAAGTAATTGAAAGAATTCATCTAAAATTTTGTAAACGTATTTTAAATGTTAGAACTTCAACATGCAGCGTAGGTGTTTACGGCGAGCTAGGGAGATATCCTCTATATATAACAAGATATGTAAGAATAATCAAATACTGGTGTAAATTATTACACTCAGATAATATCATATTGCAAAAAACATACGAACAAGGTTTAAGAGATTGTAAAAATGGCCATACTAACTGGGTTTCAAATGTAAAAAAGTTACTTAGTGATTTTGGATTTGCAGATGTATTTTTAAACTCTAATATAGTAGATGTAAAACTGTTTCCAATTATCTTTAAGCAACGTGTCATTGATTGTTATACTCAAGAATGGAATGCTGCTGTAGCAAACAGTGCAGTACTTGATCATTACAAACATTTTAAGCAAGATTTATCTTATGAACCATATTTGGATATATTACCCTTTGATCTTAGAATGTACTACACACGATTACGGTTATCTGCACATTCTCTTAGAATACAGACTGGTCGTTATTCACGTAACAGAATATCTAGAAATGAAAGATACTGCTTACATTGTAATTTGATAGATTTAGAGGACGAGTTTCACTTTTTATTTAAATGCCCGTCTTATGAAAACTTAAGGAAGAAATATATTAAAAGATATTTTTACCAAAGGCCTAGTATGTTTAAAATGATACAATTGTTTACAAACACTAAACATGCTGTTATAAAAAACTTAGCAAAATATGTTAAAGCTGCTATGTCTGTAAGACTTTCACTGTTAAATAATTGATACTGTTGTTCATCCTCTATTCTTTGTACCTTTAACTTTGTTTTACTGTATAAAAATGTTTTGTGTTTTTTTGCAACAACCACATCATCACGTGATACAAAATATTTATATTTATGAACTATTTGTATGACGATGTACTATGTACAAGTCTTAAATAAAATTTCTGTTCTGTTCTGTTCTTATTTGTAACATCATTTTTCAGTTTTGAGAAATGATGTCCATGTAATAATGGTCAAATAATGTTTATAGATGTGGTAGGTGGGTTTCAAAACAACACATCATGAAACTGTAACTATTACTAGTAAGTTATTTTCAAAAATAACATTTTATGATTCATGAACATAAGTTTATGTATATATATCTATGTATAATTATATATCAGCAATTATAGCATAGTATATCAAAATCCCCTTGATCACAATCGCCTCCACTGAAAAATGACTGGGTGTTACAAAATCCCCTTCGCACATTTGCAGGGGGTATCATAATCCCCTCTGTGATTAACATTATAGATTCATGATTTTAACATGTCCAAAACATTGTGGAATGATACTAATTTCACTTGGGTATTGATTATATTTTACTCGGACTTTATCATAGACTCCCTGTGTAAAATCTCAAACTTTTAACTAAAATAAAGGTATTAAATCAATATGATATTTTGATGAAACCTCAAAGTTTTGATTGTTTGTAGCATCATCTGGAGCATGTGCAGTGAAAAATCTTAATTTGATTTCTACAATAGTATGATATTAATTGCTAAAGTCACTATATGTTCATTGTAAACATACTTCGTCATACCCAAGTGGAAACTGGCAGGTACTCGAAAATGCAGCTCTCTGATTGGTCAATTAGAACCCCTAATGTACTGTGATGTCATGATAAAGTTATGAATATATAGATATCAGTGCTCCAAATTACATTATGTTTGCTAAAGGCGTTGTATTTACGTGCTTTATGCAATAGACTTTTAAGTTGTATACCCCCTGCAAAAGTACGTATGAAGGTGATTTTGAAACTACCTGTCATTTTTTAGTGGAGAGGATTTTGATCAAGGGGATTTTGATTGTCTCCCATATAATCTGTATATTCAGTTACAAATCATTACAGCATAGATCAAAATAAATACAGAAGATATATCAATATTGCACATCACATATATCATCTATGACTGTGCAATGCAATGCAAAACAATATAATATTCTATTAAACATATGTTTTAATGACATGGTACATTTACATACATATTCATAAAATATTCATGAAAAGACAGGACTTGTCGTAATATTGTTATATAGGTATTGATAAAGTTGCCATAATGCCTAAATTTCTTTATTTCAGATATCTATTTAGAAATATATAAATATATAAGTTTTTTCATTGATATCCTCGATATTTTTTCTGTACATTTTTATTACAAGTTGTACAGTTATGAATAATTTAACAGATTTACAAAAAAATATAGGCCTATAGCAAAATATAGGGAAAAACACTACAACAAAAAACATTGAAATTTCATTTAAATTGGGCTATTATATCGAATAAACAAAGTTATAGATAAGAATTTTGTAGAAATGATTGATGAAGTTGTGTTAATGCCTAACTTTCTTTTTATCAACGATATATTGGACAAGGTGAACAGACATGATATTCTGGTAAATCATGTAAATATTGCGAAGATTCATAAGGCGAATGGAGTTGAGAGAGTTTTTGTAGCCAGCACCATTGAACAATGGGATCGGGCAATTCGGGATTCCCCTTACACATTGTCCAGTTGGGAACCTTTGCGCTAAAAATTGTCAGATCGGGTAAGAAAATAGTCCATTTCTGTATACCTTAGAAAAAATATCCTGTGCATAAGGATATTGGACATAGAGATGATTTGAATGCACGTTTCGTATCACAAAGGGTATATCTAAGATCCTACAATTCAAACTTTTTTAATTGTCTAGATTCTGCGATATTTAGCTTTAGAAATTACCAATTCGACCAGTTTTAATGCATTTTGTTCACTTTCCCGTTTTGGCAACTAACCTTCCTTGATCGGACACGCACCAAGCGCAAAACTGCTGGATCTTTAAGGTTATTTTTATTATAATTTCTGTACAGCTAATGTAGCCAAACAACTACATATTAAGGCGTAAAAAAATGTTTGTTTACGGTATCCCGATCTACCCTAAATTTTTGGCCCGACCCTAAATGTTTTTATGGCCTTGGAAATTTTTTGTTTTCAATTGGAAAATTTTTGTTTTCAATTTTTTAACAAAAAGTTGTAAAACTGCATTTTTTATTCTTTAAACATGGTCAGTGGTGTTAGAAGTCAACTTACTGGTGTTCTAAAGGCATACCCCCTTATTTGTATTCATTTTTTTTTTACACAAAAATAATTTCCGGAAAGTCTCACTTAATAAAAAAAATAAAAAAATCAAAAATAAATAAATAATAAATTTCCGACCTACCTACCCGATTTTTTTTTAGCATGTTATCGGAAACGAAGAACTTTTTTAGGCCTAATGTAATAAAAAACAGTATAATTTTAAACTTTATTCGAGAAAACGAAATTAATAAAAAGAATGTCGGGTTTGAAATGGCTGTGAGTGTAATAGTGACGAATAGTTTCTCTGGAATAGATCAATGGCAAAAAAGTAAGTAATAACTTGAAATGATATATCTGTAGGCAAATGCAAGTATGGATGCTATCCTATCTCCACAGTGTGTTGTAAGAAAATGATTTTTTTTTTGTTCGGGATTTTTGTAGGCTTTCGTATGCAACTCGAACTGCTACCAAACATGTATTTTGAAACGCAGATTATTTTATGTATCTTATATATCTGTATGTCCTCTTCGAGTTATATACACCCCGTGGCCGCATTTTTTTTTTAAATACAAAAGTGTCATATACATCATCTACTACAACAAAGCTTTATTTTCCCCTGTATTTTGTTTACTTTTACCTAAGATTATACACATGATTTCATTTCATTCATGTTTGTCCGATACAGTTTATAAATCTCAGGATACTCAATGACAACAATATACCTAAAGGGAGTTTTTTTTTATCTGAAAGAAGTTTATTACAAGTTAACCACAGTACTTATAATAACTGTTTTCTACTCTGTGACTAGACCACAGCAGCGTGCACGACACGCCAGAAAACTGAAGCACCGGTGCTGGAATCACTCCGAAACAGCGATACATGACAGATGGCTTTGGCATTGGAACAACTGCATATCGCCGCCGATCTGTTCTCCGTGAAACGGAATGTCATGCATGGCTTTAAAATTGATTGGTTCGACCTCAGTAATCATCAACAGGCATGTGGCAAACAGTGAACTTCTCCAAGATCGACACTGCACCAGCGTTTCTGTCTGTTTTTGGTGTAAATAACTAGATTTATCCTCCGAAACAACATATACCACCTGCTGGTGTGGAACAGGACGAGGAGAAGCGGCAGCTGTGTGCAGATCCAGTCACATAAAACCACTTTGTAAATATAGAGCCTATAACATTAGAAGTATTAAACGGTCGTCATTAATTCTGCCACATTGAACGTACACGAGCATTGAATGGTACACTAAAAACCCATGTTAAACCTAACGTTAACCTTTAGTCAGTATATTATACACTCAATTAAATGCGTGCTTAATACATCCAACAAGTGGTAATTAATTAATTTTTGCTAGTATTATTATTATCATTATTATTATTATTATTATACCAGATTTATATAGCGCCCTTTTCATGATAAAAACGCTCAAATGCGCTTTACATATAGCAAACGCAGCCACACAGGGCGCGAAATTCATCCTCTACTAGTACAGACACAGAGCGATCTGACCAGAGGGACAGAGTGAGATAAATCCCCAAGAACAGATAGAGAGAAATGCTTTTTAGACACAGACGTGTCCGGCTAACTTAGCCTAGCTCTTTACGAATAGACAGTCTGGTTCTTTAACGTATCCGGTGTATAGCACCGATACACGCGAAGCCGTTTTTCCCGGGAAGAACCAGTAACAGGCCTCTAAGTTAGGTGAGAGACACTAAAGAGCATCTCAGAAATTTCCAGTGCTGGACCGGGATTCGAACCCCGGACCTCTGGATTGACAGTCAAGCGTGTTACCACTAGACCACCGGCCCACCATAAATTAAACAAGTAAACATGTGTCAACGAGCACGAATCCAAGATATAACACTAAACTGTTCGTCTGTTGTTTTTTTCAATTTTGGTGGCAAATTTACATACATGTTTTACCTATCCAACATTTTTGCCAAAGGTGTACGTCACATTAAGAAACGCCTAAATTATACATTTTCCCATGAAAATGACATTCACTGAAATATTAAAAACACTGTTCTATGTATGGTTGCACTCATTTTTTCATAAACACCTATACCCACTTGTAGTGTGTACTTTTTCCATAAATCAGCTTTGCTAACACTTCTGTGTCCAAAATGGCTTGGGCCATCCTTAAAAAATTGTTTGTTTGCAGTAACGCGACCCAGAATTTTTAGTGTGAGTAGGTAGGGCCATCCTTAAAAACGCCGAAAATCGCCGCGACTCAAACAATTTTTTAACCCAAAACTCGGATTTTTTTTTATCGGTGCCATGTTTTTATTCATTCCTGTTTCGTTATTACTTTTGGGTAACTATTTGTATTTGTATTTATAAGTTTTCCTAGACAGTGTTCGTTGAGGTTCAACTACATGAATGATCGATATGACCGATAAGAAACAAAATATGTGAATGTTACGCTTTCTGTATACCGCTAATTAACAAGTGACACAAATACGATAATAGGCTGCTCTTCTATGCATTGTTTATCAATTAACTTTTACACATTGATCAATAAATACCTTTGGCAATGACGGACATTATTGTACCAAATACAAACCGCGAGAAGCCCACGTGTCAGTCGGCGCGTGGCATGATTGACATCTGCCAGAAGCTGATTAATATACCAAGCTCCGCCTACTGCCATACTTCCGCTTATGGCGGCGAACAATATTCGAATTCACCGGAATTTTGATTGACAAGGGGCAGTTCTTTCGAACTCGAGACGCATAAAAGAAATTTTCCTCGGGTCAAGCCGAAGCACGGGAAATTTTTTTGTGTGGGTCAAATACGAGTTTTTCTCGATAAGTGCGAGTGAAAACCCAGAACCTCGGGTCTACCGAACGCCCTGCCGATTTCCAGATATACTTCAAAAATTCATGCAAAAAGTTGTTTAAAAAATTCCACATGGACAAATCGTGGTACATAGTGTTATCTGTGCAATACTGCAGGCGTATTTAACCGAGTTTTAGATTTGTAAAATAATGATTTTTCTCGTACGTAAAACATCTGGGATAGATAAATTCTTGGATATCTTTCTGTCATAATTTCTCAAACAATTTTGCAAACAAATAATAATTTTAGTTTCGATCTTTTGTCGTTGCATAATCTTTTTAATCTGCCCCGAGGATAAAACTGCAGTGACACTGCACAAGTCACTTGGAAAGAGCACAATAAATGTCAAAAATATTAGACAAACAAAATTTTCTTACCTGAAAATTTATTTATAAAAGTTAAACATCCTTTCAATGCAATGACTAAAACCAGCGAAAGAAATCCATAATGTTTACATTTCTAGATTTTCCTATTTGCATGAGATTAAATTTCCATGGGTCCACTTTTTCCTATTTTTCGAACCCAGACTTTAGAAACATAGTTATTATTACTGAAACTTTCTGTGACTTAAATAATGTAACTGAAATTCATGCAAATTTTTGACACCTGCCATCAGAAACTGGGTTTAATCTGTTTGACAACTGTTTCTTTTAATGTGTGCCGACAGTAGCAGATCAAAGAAGACATGTATTATGTGTGATGTCATAGTGATGTCACTGCTATTGACATGTATTTAATTCAAGAAGTGACTGTGAAATGCTTTTATGGGTTTTTGTGTTTTGACTTTGAGTGCATTAGCACTGGAAGCTTGATTTATTTTTTGCTGATATAGAATTAACCTAGCTTTTTTTTTAATTGTATTCATATTCAGATTAGGCTTTTCTTGGTTAAGGCAATCATTGCAAGAGAGAAAAAAACTTTAATTTGCAGTTTAATCACATTAGATTCACAAGGATAAGAAATTAGGTTTACATTGATAAGTATATTTAGTTCCATTTTCAACTTGCATGTCATGGCGCTATTAAAAATCTTTCCGCGTTTCCCTAAAATCACTCCACCTCTCCCTAAAATCTCTCCACTTCTCCATAATCTTAGCTGAGGAAGAAATGACTTCTCCCTAAAATATTAACATTGCTTAAGCCCTGAGTAAACAATGTAAAACAATTAAGTATTGTCTTAAAATTACATGATACATAGGCTTTGAAGGAGTGCGGGTGCTAGTAATCAGACTCAGGTCTACAGGGTATTAAAATATCTAAGATTTTGCTATGTACTTCAATGCTGAATCCTAAGGAATGTAATGTTTTTTTTATTACCCTAGCCAGTGCAAGGACATTCAAAAGGTCTGGCCAATTATTTTTGTTTAATATATTGATAATCTTAAATTTTTAAGTTCATATGGAGATAATAAGCTCTGTTTCTGACTGGTGTCAGGCTATCTGTTGTTTTTATTGTTATTAAAAAGGTGATATTACTAGTAAGATTAGTATTCATACTATGTGAAAACTACCACCCTTGCAGATATGTTACAATCAAGTTAGCATTCTACAGAGAAGTGTTAGTACCCAGAAGGTGTACATACCAGACGGTTAAAAAGAAAATGCATGTGTTGTACAATTAGCATACAAAAAAAAAAAAAAAACGAAAAAAAAAAAAAATCCCTACCTACCTACTCACACTAAAAATTCTGGGTCGCGTTACTGCAAACAAACAATTTTTTAAGGATGGACTAGGTAGGGATTTTTTTTTTTTTTCGTTTTTTTTTTTTTTTTTTTTTTTTTTGTATGCTAATTGTATAACACCTGCATTTTCTTTTTAACCCTCTGGTATGTACACCTTCTGGGTACTAACACTTCTCTGTAGAATGCTAACTTGATTGTAACATATCTGCAAGGGTGGTAGTTTTCACATAGTATGAATACTAATATTACTAGTAATATCACCTTTTTAATAACAATAAAAACAACAGATAGCCTGACACCAGTCAGAAACAGAGCTTATTATCTCCATATGAACTTAAAAATTTAAGATTATCAATATATTAAACAAAAATAATTGGCCAGACCTTTTGAATGTCCTTGCACTGGCTAGGGTAATAAAAAAAACATTACATTCCTTAGGATTCAGCATTGAAGTACATAGCAAAATCTTAGATATTTTAATACCCTGTAGACCTGAGTCTGATTACTAGCACCCGCACTCCTTCAAAGCCTATGTATCATGTAATTTTAAGACAATACTTAATTGTTTTACATTGTTTACTCAGGGCTTAAGCAATGTTAATATTTTAGGGAGAAGTCATTTCTTCCTCAGCTAAGATTATGGAGAAGTGGAGAGATTTAGGGAGAGGTGGAGTGATTTTAGGGAAACGCGGAAAGATTTTTAATAGCGCCATGACAAGCAAGTTGAAAATGGAACTAAATATACTTATCAGTGTAAACCTAATTTCTTATCCTTGTGAATCTAATGTGATTAAACTGCAAATTAAAGTTTTTTTCTCTCTTGCAATGATTGCCTTAACCAAGAAAAGCCTAATCTGAATATGAATACAATTAAAAAAAAAGCTAGGTTAATTCTATATCAGCAAAAAATAAATCAAGCTTCCAGTGCTAATGCACTCAAAGTCAAAACACAAAAACCCATAAAAGCATTTCACAGTCACTTCTTGAATTAAATACATGTCAATAGCAGTGACATCACTATGACATCACACATAATACATGTCTTCTTTGATCTGCTACTGTCGGCACACATTAAAGAAACAGTTGTCAAACAGATTAAACCCAGTTTCTGATGGCAGGTGTCAAAATTTGCATGAATTTCAGTTACATTATTTAAGTCACAGAAAGTTTCAGTAATAATAACTATGTTTCTAAAGTCTGGGTTCGAAAAATAGGAAAAAGTGGACCCATGGAAATTTAATCTCATGCAAATAGGAAAATCTAGAAATGTAAACATTATGGATTTCTTTCGCTGGTTTTAGTCATTGCATTGAAAGGATGTTTAACTTTTATAAATAAATTTTCAGGTAAGAAAATTTTGTTTGTCTAATATTTTTGACATTTATTGTGCTCTTTCCAAGTGACTTGTGCAGTGTCACTGCAGTTTTATCCTCGGGCAGATTAAAAAGATTATGCAACGACAAAAGATCGAAACTAAAATTATTATTTGTTTGCAAAATTGTTTGAGAAATTATGACAGAAAGATATCCAAGAATTTATCTATCCCAGATGTTTTACGTACGAGAAAAATCATTATTTTACAAATCTAAAACTCGGTTAAATACGCCTGCAGTATTGCACAGATAACACTATGTACCACGATTTGTCCATGTGGAATTTTTTAAACAACTTTTTGCATGAATTTTTGAAGTATATCTGGAAATCGGCAGGGCGTTCGGTAGACCCGAGGTTCTGGGTTTTCACTCGCACTTATCGAGAAAAACTCGTATTTGACCCACACAAAAAAATTTCCCGTGCTTCGGCTTGACCCGAGGAAAATTTCTTTTATGCGTCTCGAGTTCGAAAGAACTGCCCCTTGTCAATCAAAATTCCGGTGAATTCGAATATTGTTCGCCGCCATAAGCGGAAGTATGGCAGTAGGCGGAGCTTGGTATATTAATCAGCTTCTGGCAGATGTCAATCATGCCACGCGCCGACTGACACGTGGGCTTCTCGCGGTTTGTATTTGGTACAATAATGTCCGTCATTGCCAAAGGTATTTATTGATCAATGTGTAAAAGTTAATTGATAAACAATGCATAGAAGAGCAGCCTATTATCGTATTTGTGTCACTTGTTAATTAGCGGTATACAGAAAGCGTAACATTCACATATTTTGTTTCTTATCGGTCATATCGATCATTCATGTAGTTGAACCTCAACGAACACTGTCTAGGAAAACTTATAAATACAAATACAAATAGTTACCCAAAAGTAATAACGAAACAGGAATGAATAAAAACATGGCACCGATAAAAAAAAATCCGAGTTTTGGGTTAAAAAATTGTTTGAGTCGCGGCGATTTTCGTGAGTCGGTCGCGTTACTGCAAACAAACAATTTTTTAAGGATGGCCTTGAATATGTAGGATTTGTCTTGCAACATTTCTCGAGGAATGCACCAGACACCCCAATCCCAATCCCAATGCAGTGCAATGCATATGTTATGCTAAATTATACATTTTCCCATGAAAATGACATTCACTGAAATATTAAAAACACTGTTCTATGTATGGTTGCACTCATTTTTTCATAAACACCTATACCCACTTGTAGTGTGTACTTTTTCCATAAATCAAAGTCAGCTTTGCTAACACTTCTGTGTCCAAAATGGCTTGAATATGTAGGATTTGTCTTGCAAAATTTCTCGAGGAATGCACCAGACACCCCAATCCCAATCCCAATGCAGTGCAATGCATATGCAAAACAACACAACACAGCACAATAACCATTTTATTTAAAGTCGGTGCATATATAAATAATACCTGCTGTACCTCTAGAAACTTAGCACGTTTTTTGTCAATATACAGAAAGCGTTGAAACCCTGTTTTTAAAGGAATTTTGAAGCAAGAAAGAAATAACTTGTTTTATGATAAAATATATATCTGGAATGTGCACGACGAGGACTTTCCAAATATATCCGGGATGGTATTCAAACTTTAACTTTCCTTCAAAAATGCTTAGTAAAATCAGGGTTGAATTTGAGAGACGTTTTTCAAACGAATTTTGAAGCAACCAAATATTGACTTATTTCGAAGGAAAATATACCATCGTAAAGGTATTGAATTGCTTTTTAAGGAAATTTCCGGGATGGTATAGTAGAATAAATAGAAACGTGAAATTTATGACATTTTCTAAGGTAAATGTATCATTTTCCTATATAAATCAATGTAAGTATAGGAATAGGATTTATCAGTTGCGCTGTCTGATGGCTTATCAGATTTTGTGCCGTAGATGTACTGATAAGATCGCCAAAAAGGAGAATTGTTCAACATGTATACTTCTCAACTTCAGATTCAGCTCAGCTCAGCTCAGATCTTTTTCTCTCTGAAATTCTGAAACTTTAAGTAAACAAGAGCTATCCGTAAGACATTTTTTCAGTGCTTGACTCTGAATTAGAGCTTTGCCAGTAAAAAAAAATGTCCAAGTTAAAAAGGGACATAACTCTGTCAAAATTCAAAGCAGAGTTATGGGTATTGTATCTCCTGGTGTAGACTTTGATAGTAAAAAACTATTTTGAGTTTCAAGTCAAAAGCTTTCATAGTAACAGAGATATTTGACTTTATCAAAAAATTTAACAAAGAATTATTCTAAGTTAAAAAGGGGCATTATTCTGTCAAAATTCAAACAGAGTTATGGGGATTGTTTCTCTTAGTGAAGACTTTGATGTTAAAAAGTATTTTAAGTTTCAGAGATAACAGAGATATTTGACTTTATCAAAAACTTTAATCAAAAATTCTAAGTTAAAAAGGGGCATACTTCTGTCAAAGTTCAAATCAGAGTTATGGGGATTGTTTCTTCTGATGTAGACTTTGATAGTAAATAACTGTTTTAAGTTTCAAGTCAATAGCTTTGATAGTAACAGAGATATTTAACTTAATCAAAAACTTTAACCAACGGCGACGCCAACGCCGAAGCCGACGCCGACGCCGACACTGACGCCGACACCGGGGCGAGTACAATAAGAAAAGTCGAGCTAAAAATGAAATCATCGTTTACATTAAAGCCCGATTTTTTTGCGGGTATCTTTGAAGCGACGAAGGATGGTCTTTCGTTTGGTTAAAAATTTCCAAGGGGCCAATATAGACTTCAAGATAGTTACTATCCCAGTAAACATTATAATAATATGCACTACCCTATTGGGTATGGTGAAAGAATATAGACGATATACTATCTATCTTCCATTTAGTCAAACCCCTGCTGGGGACCTAGACTTTGCGCGTCAACTAGCAAGAATGTTAAACGAGTAAAAAGTAGTGGTAAAAAGCAAGAAGGAGAATGGTTAAAACAGGTTAAAAACAGGGCAGGTGTATTTAAGGTGAGATGTGCTCAATCTGGCTTACACGCTTGGCCCAGTGTGCAGCCCTGCGCTGCACAGTCTCAAGCTGATCAATCAGAGTATTAGAGTAGGGGGACCACACACTGGAACTGTACTCCAGCTGGGGCCGTACGAGTGTTTTTTATGCTTGTGATTTTAACCCTTCTGAGTGCACTTTGATGTTACGTCTTAGAAAACTCAATGTTTGATTTGCTTTTTTTGGTGATGTTGTCAATGTGGTCATTCCATGTAAGGTTGTGTGATATAGTTATGCTAAGGTATTTTGCAGATGGTACTGTTTGTAAGATAGTTTTGTGTAAAAGGTACTGTGTTGGTATAGGTGTTTTACGCTTAGTGAACTGTAATACTTGGCATTTAAACGGATTGAATTTCATGTCCCATTTTGTTTCCCAGAGTTCCAGTTGCTGTAAGTTTTGTTGTAGTAGGCTTGAATGGGAAGAGACAGTCAGAGAAAGGTACATAGCCTTGTCATCGGCAAAGAGTCGAACTTTAGAGTGTTTAACAAAGTCAGGTAGATCGTTGATATAGATAAGAAATAAGAGAGGCCCGAGGACCGAACCCTTGGGAACACCTGAGGAGACTGGTATGGTGCCTGATGCGGACCCGTTAACTACCACTGACTGTAACCTGTTATCAAGGAAATCCATTTAAGAGTTTGGCCCCTTACACCATAGAAATGCAGATTGTAGAGTAGTTTTTCATAGTTGACTATATCGAACGCCTTTGAAAAGTCAAGGAGTATGAGGTCAACTTGACTTTTCAGGTTCAAGAATTGAAGGATATCTTCTACTAACATAAGTAACTGAGTTTGACAAGACCTCTTTTCTCGGAAACCATGCTGGTATCGTTCTTTGTGAAGTGTTTTGTTATGCTGGAGGATACAATGTGTTCCAGGGTTTTACACAAGATACAGGTAAAAGAGATTGGGCGATAGTTGGCTGGGTCTGACCTAGAGCCTTTCTTAAAGATGGGAGCGACATTCGCCATTTTCCATATATCTGGCAGAGAACTGGACTGCATGGATTTTTGGAAGAGTTTTGTAAGGATAGGGGAGATCACTTGGCTAATATTCTTAAGTACGACCGGTCTTATTTGGTCGGGCCTTGCAGCTTTATGGGGATAAAGGTTGCTAAGAAGTTTTTCGATACCTTGTGTGGAAATTTCAATATCAGGCATGCATAGGTTTGTGTGGACTGTACGTTTCTTTTCCTGGGATCTCTTTACATGTATCTGCGATATCCTGGACCTTCATATCAGCCAAAGATTTCAGAGAGAGAGGAGATTTTGAAGTAAAAACTGACTGAAATTGCTTATTAAGTACTGTGGCTTTGTCAGGGTCCTGTGTGTGAAGTTTGTTGTCATGTTTGAGTGTGTCAGTGCCAGTGGAATCTTGTTTTGAGTGCTTGAGAAGGGTGTATAATTTCTTGGTATTTGGTCTGTTATGTTGTGCTTGCGTTTGATCAGTTTCGACGTTCACATTAAGGATATCTTCAAGGTACTCTTCATATGCTAATTTGGTTTCTTTCCTACATTGATGTTTGAGACTAAGGTAAGTTTCCTTGGGAATTTTTTTTTTGTCTTATATTTCGTAAAGGCTTTATCCCGTCTTCTGTAGAGTCGTTTTAGGTGGTTAACCTTGATCCGAGGGAATTTATCTTTGGTTGATGATATTTTATTACAAACACAGCGCACTTATCAGTATTTCAGACGGGATCGTCCGTCATATTGTGTTTCAAGTTTCAAGTTTCAAGTTTATTTGACTGACCGTTTGTTGCCAACCATTGAAGTAGTGTCCTCTAACCTTTGAGAAGTATTTCTTACAGGTTAATATTATTACAGCAGCCGGAAAAATGGCGTCAGGTGGAAGATTGAAAACATTCGGTGATAAACCGAAGTCGTTTTCTTTGGAGGAAAATGGAGAAGCGTATTATATCGGTTCTGAAGTAATTAATTCTTGTTTATTTTAAGACTTGGTACATGAATTATGCTTACTTTGCCGCTGTGTTATTCAGACGCCTCGGCTGGGTTGATCAAACAAGCTTGTTTTCTTTGTTTTCATAGTATTTAGTCGAAGGTCGATGCCATGAGCATTACATTTGAAATGTATGCCGTATCTCCCGCCGGAAGACTTTTTCTCCCGTTTTTTCAGTATATCTCCCGGTCTCCCACCGGGACATGAAAACCTCCCATAAAAAAAGGCAGTGGCTAGGGTTACGGTACCGTAATCCTAGCCTCGGATTCTAGGATTACGGAAGTTCCGTATTTCTAGACAACCCTGTGAGAATAGGCTAGGATTACGGAAGTATTTAAGAGGAGTCAAATATATATATTAGGACATGCATAAATGATGTTTTAAACTTAATAGCGACTTTTTATGCCTGTCGTATTATTTCGTGTTATCGATCCGCCATTTTGGGTTAGTAAAAGAAGAAAGAGAAAAGAAAAAAAGGTGAGAAGAACAATTAAAAATGAAAGAAAAAAAATGCAAAATCACGACTATGAAATAATAACGTACTCGAAAACAAAAACAAAATTACAACAATATTTAAAAAAAAAAAACAATAACAAAAAAAAAAACCAACGATTATTTATTATGGAAATTGAAAAGAAAAAGAAATGGGCCATGAACTGAGCACCTCCTCGTGATGTAACCCGGATATAGTTGGACAATTATGTAAACATTGAAACATTACTATTTTCATTCAGAAGATTTTAACTTTTATCATTCATAATCATTCATCAACAGTGCATAAATAATTGTCCATCTATATTTTACTAACCCAAAATGGCGGATCGATAACACGAAATAATATGGCAGACATGAAAAATCGCTATTTTAAGTGAAACAAGTAAGTTAACAACATCATTTATGCATGTCCTAACATATATATTTGATTCCTCTTAAATACTTCCGTTATCCTAGCCTATTCTCGTAGGGTTGTCTAGAAATACGGAACTTCCGTAATCCTAGAATCGGAGGCTAGGATTACGGTACCGTAACCCTAGCCACTGCCATAAAAAAATGAATATGCCTACTTTTTACGGTACGACCGACACTGGAATATGCGTCAATTGTCTTGGACCCCTACACAAGATCCAGTATCCAAACACTTGAGAATGTACAGAGGAGAGCTGCCCGTTATGCCTGCAATGATTACCACACAAAGACCCCAGGATGCGTCATGAATATGCTATCGGACCTAGGCTGGGAGTCACTGGAAAGTCGGCGCAGACAGATCAGGCTAGCAATGATGTTCAGGATAGAGAACAATCTTGTTGACATCCCCTCAGACAGGTACCTACAACGCAGTGATGCACGCACTCGAGGCCAACACAGGTTCTTCCAAGACCGCATCAGTGACAACAGATATGCCAACGCCTTCTTCCCTAGGACGGCTAGAGAGTGGAACAACCTCCCCACCACTGTTGTTACAGCCCCAACCTTGGAAGCCTTCAGGTCCCTCCTGATTGAGTGACCTGCCACCACACCACTGAATTGACAACATTGTAGATAATTTTAAAGAATTTTAAATGACACTTTTAAACTTTTGGAGACTGAAGGCCATTACGCATACTCAGTCTCGCAGAGCTAATTACGTTCTGCAAAGATCCCAGCTCTTAACGGGAAGAAGAGGAAGTTCTTGTCAGTTCGACCCTTCCTGTGGTTTCGATCCCTTAGCATTTTCCGAAATAATGCACGAGACGCCTCTGACATCAGCCAAGTACTGGTTACGTTTGATACGTTGAAGATTCACCTAAGCGTAAAACGCGAATTTATCACTCAACATGCGCAAAAAGCAGATAAATCATCAAACAAATGGTTGCCACAGTATATATTCGACCTTAATTTCATCTAAATTCCCTATTATTTGCCATTAAATCGTTGTAGTTTCCATTTAATTTTCGGTAAACTTTCTTCCACGCAACCGGACTCTTGCAGGTGTGTATTGATTTTTCGGCCGGTAGTTGCTTCCCTTTCAAAAACCCCGTATTTTACCGTTAAATTCATACTTACTGGTCCACCATTTTTAATGCAAAATGGGGCGAGTGGCTGACGATTTCGCGGGTTGTTGGTTCATGCAATTGTCCGCGCACCTGCTCTTTTGACTCTAAATTTCTTGATTTTGCTTCGAATCTTATTTAATAATACATTTTGTTGCATAATGCCAGTATTTTTGATTTTTCAACCAACTGATTGGTGTCTTATAGAGGGTCAAACGAAATAAGGCTGCTGTGCCTAAACTAATTTCTTCGTCCAGAAACTAATCATCCAGTTGACATGTGTTTTTAAAAAGTTACACTTTCCAGTTTGTACATCGTTATTTTACAATTCTACATACAAGTGGCTTCAGGGCGGAATGAACAAAGTGAGCTGTGCGGTAAATACTAATTTTTCACATTAAACAAGACTTTCTACACATATGCATTCAGAGGGTGCGAATTAACAAGAAAGTTTTTTAGTGATTCAGACTGATGACGTGGTTGGTTTCATGTATGCATAATTTATATATTTTATATTTCTTTGTGTTTTAAGCTATTTAAATCTTTGGAGGAATGGCCAAAATATATTTTGACCTAATTTTGACCCTTGCACATGTCTTTGTTAATGCGCATGCGCAGAAGAAAGTGTTAAGGGGATCGAAACTACAGCATAACAGGCTAAATTTCAGAAAAAAAGTCCTCTGTTGAAAAATCGTATCTCGGACCCAAAAATTATGTAGACCTTTAGAAAATACTTGAAATTCAATATCGAGTAGCCAGGATTTACTCTTCAAACATAATTTTGATAGTTGTCTATAATCCCTAGCTTGTTTATCGAGAGATACGTGCCTGAGGTATTAATTATCTTACCACCTACTGTCACCATCTGCAAACAATTAACCATTTAATTTTACCCGTAGGCAAGATTTTAGACTGATTCAATAACATCAAAGTCGCTGATCCGTAGTTTTCAAAAGAATATGAACAGCAGTCTTAAAATTATGTCATTTTACAGGGTTTTTTTTTTTACTAAGAAAGTGACACCGATAGTCGGCATCTTCCCCTTGGAAAATTTTTCCCCAATAGATCAATTTTCCCCAAAAAATCAATTTTCCCCAATCTACCTCTAATTCATATGTTTCAGGGATCAAATTTAGCGGTCACTAACTCATGAAATTCGAGTGAGAATAAAAAAATCCAAGTAGGAAATCATGGCACTGGAATATTTTCGCGATCAAGTTTGATAATCGACGAATTAGTTATTTTACTGATAAACACGTGACCACTTGTAGACGCTTGTCGCTGTTATAAATGAAATTATCGGATATCTAAGTAAGCGTCTAGACGAAATTTACTTTTGTTTTGGTTGGTGATTCGAAAAATGCAAAAATGGAGAGGAAAATCAAAAGTTTCTTTAGGCGAAAAAGGACAAGGGATACTTAAAATTCTAGCGACACCATGGGCAGTGACCTGAAAGAACTTAAAACTTCTGCGTCCAGCCAAAAGTCCAGAGAATCATCAAGTACTTTGGTTTGTTCTGAAACTAGAAAGTCCCGGCCTGTCCGAACCGTGAAAACGTTGGAAACGGAGCTGAACATTTATTATGAAACCAAATAACCAAGTGGAACCAACCATGTTGCTAGTGGAAAAAATGGCACTGCATTGTTAGTGGGGGAAAATTAAATTTGATCCCTGAAATAGGATAACTTAAAATCTGAATTGCTGTAAAAAATCTAATGTACTAATACACTGTAAAAGCAGTATCACATGATGGATATAATATTGTGAATTTTCCCCAAATTGGCCTCTTCCGCGTGGTTTTTCCCCATTTGACCAGCGCCCAGCGTCTTCCCCAACTCCTAAAAAAAGCCTTGTTTTACCGCCACCTGCCAAAGTGTACTTTCGTTTTCGCTGACCTCAGTGTTTATCGAGCCATCAGAGGATGAGACAGTGTAGTGCTATCACTGATTTTATGCTTCTCAATTTAAATACTTGCACACCATGCAAAAAATCAACCACGATTTAACAAAAAAATTGCGAGTTAATGTCAGAAACTACACAAAATTTCGGACAAACATGAATTTGGATACTGGTACTGATGATAAACCCGGACAGATGATAAAGTCGACCACCTTGGAAATATTGCAATTTGTTATTTATAAAATAGAACACACCATTTAATAGTTTCCACTTACAACACCAACTGGTGTAAACAAAAACAAAATTGGTAAATATTCTGTATAAATAAATGACTTACATTTATTTTTATAAAAAAAAATTATCCAAAATTACTGGGGAGAGGGTGTTTTTTGTGCATGCTCATTGTCGAAACATGAAGGCCTGACAATGACTGCTGCACCTTTTTGTGGAAAGTTTCGATATGAAAATATGAAGAAAATTTTGTAAATGACAGAGTGTTCGAATTTATCATCAGTCAACGTTCATACGGTCCCCATTTTACAAACCCTGTTTAGGGCCTCACTTTGTGTGAGTGTGCTAACTAGATATAAATTTGAATTATGTAACGTTTTCAGCAAATGTTAAGCTTAATTTTGATACCGACCATTGCTTACAATTTACAGAAATTAAAAAGTTACAGGTAAAAAACCTCATTTTCTGTTTGGGTTTATCATCAGTACCAGTAAGTGAATTTTACGAAATAAATTGTTATTCATACTGTCTGAAGAATTGACTGCCATTCCTTTTTGATATTGTCATGTTGCAGTAATTATAGGGAGAAGAATTCCCAGTTTAAATACATGTAATTTTAATCTAAGTATGGACAATCCAGCAAAAGAACGACTTTCATTTTTGTTTTAACAACTTCATTTCTGAAAAGAAATGACTGCCCATAAAAGACTGTTTTGACATGATATCTCCACAATCTTTTGAGTATTGTATGCTAAAACATGTCAGAAAGAACACTCTCTCCAGATGCAGAAGCATCAATACATAAAATTAAAGCAAAAAGTTCCTGGTTCAATCTTTCATGGAATTCTGAATTTCCTTGGATTAAGTAAAGTGCTATAAGTTATAATCATGCATTCTGTACACAACTGTTGGCTCTACTAATCCATTCAATATAGGAAACTTGATGATTTTTTCATGAAAACGGCTATTTAGCCATAAAAAATGAGCAACTTTCAACTTACCTCTGTAATTACTTGATGGATTTGATTCAAACTTGAAATACTTATTCCTCATCATTATCCACATCATCTGACATAAGGGCCATAACTCTGGCACCAATATTTCATGAATTATCCCCCCTTTTCACTTAGATTTTCAGGTTAAAGTTTTGATGCACTTTCACTCTATCTCTGTTATTACTGAATGGATTTTGTTTCAAACTTGAAATAGTTGTTCAACATCATCACCCACATCATATGACACAAGGTGCATAACTCTGGCACCATTTTTTCATGAATTATTCCCCCTTTTTACTTAGAATTTCAGGTGAAAGTTTTGGTGCACTTTCACTATACCTCTGTTATTACTGAATGGATTTGATTCAAACTTAAAATAGTTGTTCAGCATCATCACCCACATCATATGACACAAGATGCATAACTCTGGCACAATTTTTTATGAATTATTCCCCTTTTTACTTAGAATTTCAGGTTAAAGTTTTATGCACTTTCACTCTATCTCTGTTATTACTGAATGGATCTGATTCAAACTTAAACACTTGTTCAACATCATTACCCTTATCACATGGCACAAGGTGCATAACTCTGGGACCAATTTTTCATGAATTATTTCCCCTTTTTACTTAGAATTTTAGGTTAAAGTTTTGATGTACTTTCACTCTGTCTCTGTTATTACTGAATGGATTTGATTCAAACTTAAAATAGTTGTTCAACATCATCACCCACACCATATGATGCAAGATGCATAACTCTGTCACCAATTGTTCCTTAATTATTCCCCCTTTTTACTTGGAATTTTAGGTTAAAGTTTTGATGTACTTTCACTCTGTCTCTGTTATTACTGAATGGATTTGATTCAAACTTAAAATAGTTGTTCAACATCATCACCCACACCGTATGACACAAGGTGCATAACTCTGGCACCAATATTTAATGAATTATGCCCCTTTTTGCTTAGGATATACCTGTGTAGTGTTTTGATACATTTTATCTTTACCTCTCTTATTACTTTAAGTTGATATTTTTGACATAGACTCAGGCTAGTGTGCAATATCTTCATCCACAGTTGGAGTCATTAAACACTCCAGTGACAGCTCTAGTTTCCTCAGATGTGCCCAGTTTCACTATCCAGCATGGAAATAGTCGAGGGCGCTGTCTCCTGTGACAGCTCTTGTTTAACATGTATTAATAATAATCGGTGTAAATATTTCACAGTTCTGCTGAATTAAATAAACCTTATTCTATCGCTTTTTAGGCGAAATACTTAAATTTATAAATAAGGACAAGATCTATTAACAGGCTAGGGCCTCTGTGGCCGAGTGGTTAAGGCATTGAATTCTTCATGTAAGGAAGCTGTCCAACTGGCTTATGGTTTCATTTCTTTCCTTTGTAGAAAATACTAACAACATTAAAAAAAAAACACCATTATCATTATAAACAAACGATCTGATAGAAAGTTTTTAGTTAAATTCATAAGTATCACTTAAAGCATATCTGAGCTTGTTTTTTAGTACTCTGTGTTGGATGACTCAGTGCTTGCCAGGGTGGAAGAACAACCAACATGTAATAATACTTGTAGCCTGGCGAGAACCCAGACATATATATCTCATACAACCTTATAATACTTAAATCTTATTATCCCCGGCCGATGAAATCGTGAGGGGGGTATTGAAATGGCTTTGTCCGTCCGCAGCCATTTCTCAGTAACTAGCAGGTAGAATTTCATGAAACTACATACTGCGATGATGCCTGTCAAGTTTTTTTTTGGATTGGTCAATTTTCCTTAGAGTTATTACCCTTTATTTACTGAAAAATGCCCAAAAATGTCCGTCTGCAGCAATTTCTCAGTAACTATCAGATAGAATTTCATAAAACTTGAAATAAACATGAACCAGCATACCACAATGATGCCTGTCAATTTTTATTTTTTTTGGATTCAGTTTCCCTTAGAGTTATTGCCCTTTAATTGTTAAAAACTCCACAGATTTGTACATAACAAACCAACCAGTTGGTAGAATTTCATTAAACTTTGTTCATTCTTTTCCATAAACATTTATTATAAACATGTGAAGTTGTTGCCTTGGTCACACCCCCTCCCTGTCCGCCCCACCCCCCCTAAAAAAAAATCATTCCTTTTGATTATTTTTTTTCAAATCTTCCATGAATATTTTATCAGCATGCAAAGTTTCCCTCACCTCACTCTCCACTCAGTCATGTCACCATCCCGGTCATGCATCTGCCCCCCCCCCCCCCTCCTTTTTTTAGCTCCAGTATTGGGAGAATAGGGGGCTATACTACTTTCCCCGGCGTCGGTGTGACCCTTCTAGGTTAAAGTTTTTCGACAATCTTTGTTTTTCTGTCATATCTTTGTTTCTATTGCTTATATCTTACTGTAACTTCACATAAACATTGTCCAGTATACAAACAATGTATATGTAGGGGCTGAGCCCATTATACCAAATGTCAAGGTCACCAAGCTGTTATACTTAGGTTATTTTTATGGTTAAAGTTTTTCGGCAACCTTTGTTTTTCTGTCATATCTTTGTTACTATTGCTTATATCTTACTGTAACTTCACATTAACATTGTCCAGTATGTTAACAAAGTATGTACAGGGACTGGGCCCATTTTATCAAAGGTCAAGGTCACCAAGGTCTTATACTTAGGTTATTTTTTAGGTTAAACTTAAAGTTTTTCAGCAACCTTTTTAGCTCACCTGTCACGAAGTGACAAGGTGAGCTTTTGTGATCGCGTGGCGTCTGTTGTCCGTCGTCCGTCCGTCCGTAAACTTTTGCTTGTGACCACTCTAGAGGTCACATTTTTCATGGGATCTTTATGAAAGTTGGTCAGAATGTTTATCTTGATGATATCTAGGTCAAGTTCGAAACTGGGTCAGGTGCGGTCAAAAACTAGGTCAGTAGATCTAAAAATAGAAAAACCTTGTGACCTCTCTAGAGGTCATATTTTTCATGAGATCTTCATGAAAATTGGTCAGAATGTTCACCTTGATGATATCTAGGTCAGATTTGAAACTGGGTCACATACGGTCAAAAACTAGGTCAGTAGGTCTGAAAATAGAAAAACTTTGTGACCTCTCTAGAGGCCATATTTTTCATGGGATCTTTATGAATATTGGTCAGAATGTTCACCTTGATGATATCTAGGTCAAGTTCGAAACTGGATTACGTGGGGTCAAAAACTAGGTCAGTAGGTCTAAAAATAGAAAAACCTTGTGACCTCTCTAGAGGTCATATTTTTCATGAGATCTTCATGAATATTGGTCAGAATGTTCACCTTGATGATACCTAGGTCAAGTTCAAAACTGGCTCACGTGGGGTCAAAAACTAGGTCAGTAGGTCTAAAAATAGAAAAACCTTGTGACCTCTCTGGAGGCCATATTTCTCAATGGATCTTCATGAAAAATGGTCAGAATGTTCACCTTGATGATATCTAGGTCAGATTTGAAACTGGGTCACGTACGGTCAAAAACTAGGTCAGTAGGTCTGAAAATAGAAAAACTTTGTGACCTCTCTAGAGGCCATATTTTTCATGGGATCTTTATGAATATTGGTCAGAATGTTCATCTTGATGATATCTAGGTCAGGTTTGAAACTGGGTCACGTGCGGTCAATAACTAGGTCAGTAGATCTAAAAATAGAAAAACCTTGTGACCTCTTTAGAGGCCATATTTTTCAAGAGATCTTCATGAAAATTGGTCAGAATGTTGACCTTGATGATATCTAGGTCATGTTTGAAACTGGGTTACGTGCGGTCAAAAACTAGGTCAGTAGGTCTAAAAATAGAAAAACCTTTTGATGTCTCTAGAGGCCATATTTCTCAATGGATCTTCATGAAAATTGTTGAGAATGTTCAGCTTGATGATATCTAGGTCAGGTTTGTAACTGGGTCATGTGCGGTCAAAAACTAGGTCAGTAGGTCGAAAAATAGAAAAACCTTGTGACCTCTCTAGAGGCCATATTTTTCACGAGATCTTCATGAAAATTGGTGAGAATGTTCACCTTGATGATATCTAGGTCAAGTTTAAAGGTGGGTCACGTGCCTTCAAAAACTAGGTCATTAGGTCAAATAATAGCAAAACCTTGTGACCTCTCTAGAGGTCATATTTTTCAATGGATCTTCATGAAAATTGGTCAGAATTTTTTATCTTGATGATATCTAGGTCACATGTGCTAAAAAACTAGGTCACTATGTCAAATAATAGAAATAACTAGGTCATACTCAGTTCAACACTGGGTCATGTGGGGATAGGTGAGCGATTCAGGACCATCATGGTCCTCTTGTTTTTTTTTGTCGTAACTTTGTTAATTTTGCTTATATCTTACTGTAAGTTCTCATAAACAATGTGCAGCATACAAACATAGTTTATGCAGGGGCTGGGCTCATTATACCCAAGGTCACCAAGGAGTTATACTTGGAATTATTTTCATGTTAAATTTTTTTCAAAAGCTTTATTAATAGACATATCTCTGGTACTTTAAAAGATAATGACTTGAAATTGAAAATATTTGTTTATAATCATCATCTGCATGTGTGGTTACATACCCCATAACTCTGATTGTATTTTTGACAGAATTATGCCCCTTTTGTACCTATATTTTTTTTTGCAATCTTTGCCTTCTGGATATTACTTTAATGCAATATAAGGTAACGACTTGAAACTTAAAATGTATCTTTATCTCTATCATCTGCATGTGTGGTAACAATCCCCATAACTATGATTTGTATTTTTGACCAAATTATGCCCCTTTTACACTTAATTTTTTTAACAAACTTCATTTTCTGGACTTAACTTTGGTACTATATAAAATAATGACTTGAAACTCAAAATAATCTTTACCATCACCATCTGCATTTGTTTTAACAATCCTAATAACTCTAATTTGTGTATTTGATGGAATTATGCCACTTGGTGTATACATCTTCCTTTTATAGTAGAGGTGTCTTATTCAGACATATATTCATTTTATTGTCAAATCCCCGAATAGTGGAGCACGCTGTCTTACGGACAGCTCTTGTTTTTTTTTTAATTATTAATTTTCCATCAATACTTATAATCAACATGTGAAGTTTTGTACCCTCACCAGGTCACCCCCCCCCTGCCCCCCCCCCCATTCATTTTCTGTTAACACGATTTTGACTAATGAAATTATTTGCTTCATAGTAACATCCTTAACTTTTTGCCAGGTATATTTTTGCCATTCCTCACCGCAAACCCTTTCGGCCGGGGATACCAATTCATTGAATTTGCTTGTTAATATGTTGATAATAATTTTTCTTTAAATCTGTTCGCAGGTTGGGAACTATTTGCGCATGTTCAGAGGCTCTCTGTATAAAAGATTCCCGTCCATGTGGAGACGGCTCATTACAGTAGATGAGAGGAAGAAACTGGCACAGATTGGTAATTTTATCTGTCACACTATTTAATTCTAGGGTACATTAAAAAAATTTGTAATAAGTGAAAAAGAATGTGTTTATAGTACAGTGACTACAGTCCGGAAATGAAGATCTTTTATTCGTGGTATTATTATTAGTAATATTACAATTGTATAACGTCTGTTTAATTTCCCACAGTATGTTAATAAATGACAAATAACATTGAAAACATATGTAATTCTATTGAGAGAGTGACAATCACTATGGGTGTGTCAGTTTTACTGAATACTAGACAAGTTCTTCAGGGCAAGTAGTGGGGGGACGAAATCTTATACTCTGCTAAACAACAATGTAATTTATGGTGTAGAGGGATAGCATTGTTTTTAATGACTTTAAATTCTGTCAAATCAGATCAAGAAACTTTAAAGATATAATATGCACATTTTTCACTGTAAAAGTATTTCATCATTAGATATTGACTTTAAATGTAGAAGATGCTCATCAAATGTATTTCATTGGCTAAATATAAAAAGTAACTGTATTTGTATGCCTGCTTTCACACTTAAATGCCGTGTAGTAACTGTCATTTGTTTGAAATAGTGGCAGTAGTAATTCATACACATACATAATCACATTTATCAAGTATGTTCTATTTTTAGCTCACCTGTCACAAAGTGACAAGGTGAGCTTTTGTGATCGCACGGTGTCCGTCGTCCTCCGTGCGTGCGTCCGTAAACTTTTGCTTGTGACCACTCTAGAGGTCACATTTTTCATGGGATCTTTATGAAAGTTGGTCAGAATGTTCATCTTGATGATATCTAGATCAGGTTCGAAACTGGGTCACGTGCCTTCAAAAACTAGGTCAGTAGGTCTAAAAATAGAAAAACCTTGTGACCTCTCTAGAGGCCATATATTTCACAAGATCTTCATGAAAATTGGTCAGAATGTTCACCTTGATGATATCTAGGTCAAGTTCGAAACTTGGTCACGTGCCTTCAAAAACTAGGTCAGTAGGTCTAAAAATAGAAAAACGTTCTGACCTCTCAGGAGGCCATATATTTCACAAGATCTTCATGAAAATTGGTCAGAACGTTCATCTTGATGATATCTAGGTCAAGTTAGAAACCGGGTCACGTGCCGTTAAAAACTAGGTCAGTAGGTCAAATAATAGAAAAACCTTGTGACCTCTCTAAAGGCCATATATTTCACAAGATCTTCATGAAAATTGGTCTGAGTATTCATCTTGATGATATCTAGGTCAGTTTCGAAACTGGGTCATGTGCGGTCAAAAACTAGGTCAGTAGGTCTAAAAATGGAAAAACCTTGGGACCTCTCTAGAGGCCATATATTTCATGAGATCTTCATGAAAATTGGTCAGAATGTTCACCTTGATGATATCTAGGTCAAGTTCGAAACTGGGTCACGTACCTTCAAAAACTAGGTCAGTAGGTCAAATAATAGAAAAACCTTGTGACCTCTCTAGAGGCCATATTTTTCATGGGATCTGTATGAAATTTGGTCTGAATGTTCATCTTGGTGATATCTAGGTCAAGTTCGAAACAGGGTCATGTGCGGTTAAAAACTAGGTCAGTAGGTCTAAAAACAGAAAAACCTTGTGACCTCTCTAGAGGCCATACTTGTGAATGGATATCCATAAAAATTGGTCAGAATGTTCACCTTGATGATATCTAGGTCAAGTTTGAAACTGGGTCACGTGCCTTAAAAAACTAGGTCAGTAGGTCAAATAATAAAAAAACCTTGTGACCTCTATACAGGCCATACTTTTCATGGGATCTTTATAAAAGTTGGTCTGAATGTTCATCTTGATGATATCTAGGTCAAGTTTGAAACTGGGTCAACTGCGGTCAAAAACTAGGTCAGTAGGTCTGAAATTATTAAAATCTTTTGACCTCTCTAGAGGCCATATTTTTCAATGGATCTTCATGAAAATTGATCTGAATGTTCACCTTGATGATATCTAGGTCAATTTCGAAACTGGGTCACGTGTGGTCATAAACTAGGCCAGTAGGTATAAAAATAGAAAAACCTTGTGACCTCTCTAGAGGCCATATTTTTCATGAGATCTTCATGAAAATTAGTGAGAATGTTCACCTTGATGATATCTAGGTAAAGTTCAAAACAGGGTCACGTACCTTCGAAAACTAGGTCAATAGGTCAAATAATAGAAAAACCTTGTGACCTCTCTAGAGACCATTTTTTTCAATGGATCTTCTTGAAAATTGGTCAGAATTTTTACCTTGATACTATCTAAGTCAAGTTCAAAACTGGGTCACATGAGCTCAAAAACTAGGTCACTATGTCAAATAATAGAAAAAACGACGTCATACTCAAAACTGGGTCATGTGGGAAGAGGTGAGCGATTCAGGACCATCATGGTCCTCTTGTTTACTTAGCACACAATACTGTTAGTGTTATGAACAAACATGTTAATTTCATGTTTACATAGATATTGTGTACTAATTGTACATTTTTTTATGTCCCTGAAGGGAGGCATATTAGTTTTCAACTGTCCGTTCGTTTGTTCGTTAGTTCGTTCGTCACAACGTTAACTTTTTGCATGAATGCACTTTACTCGCGAACCACTGCACCCAGAACCTTCAAACTTCACATGCTGATAGTACTTATTGAGTACACCATTCCTACTGACTTTGGGGTCACCAGGTCAAAGGTCAAGGTCACAGGGGCCAACGTTAACTTTTTGCATGAAGGCACTTTACTCGCGAACCACTGCACCCAGGACCTTCAAACTTCACATGCTGATAGTACTTATTGAGTCCACCACTCCTACTGACTTTGGGGTCACCAGGTCAAAGGTCAATGTCACAGGGGCCAACGTTAACTTTTTGCATGAAGGCACTTTACTCGTGAACCACTTCACCCAGGACCTTCAAGCTTTACATGCTGATAGTACTTTATGAGTACACCAACACTACTGACTTTGGGGTCACCAGGTCAAAGGTCAAGGTCACAGGGGCCAATGTTAACTTTTGCATGAAGGCACTTTACTCGCGAACCACTTCACCCAGGACCTTCAAACTTCCCATGCTGATAGTACTTACTGAGTACACCACTGACTTTGGGGTCACCAGGTCAAAGGTCAATGTCACCAGGTCAAAGGTCAAGGTGCTGCGGGGGCATTTGTCAGCATTACTGACAGCTCTTGTTTTCAAATATGAAAACTGGGTATAAGATGCCTTTAATTGTTACTAGAAATAAGGTCATATGAGGTAAAGTTTGTCTGATTCTTGTAATATTTACACTTTGAAACCATTTAGTTTTATAGGCATGAAAGTTTGTCGTTTGGCTAAAACGGACCATTTCTTGGGTATATGAAGAAGTGAATTGGAATTTTTAAGGATTGAAAGATTTTGATTTTTATTTGTTTATTGGGATTATATTTTGAGCATTGGCCCAATCACAGAAATGATGAGAATTAGTTCCCAGTGAATATGATAACCTTAATACAGTATCATAATCAACATGATTTAATCTACAGCGGGATTTGGTCAGCAGTCATTAGCAACAAACATCTCATTACTTAGAGCCACAGAAGTAGACGAAATAATTGAAGGAGGAGGTGACAAATATAAGGAAGTGGGTTTTGCAACCGAACCAATCATAAAAAGGTATACCATCCTTCACCTGTTTAAATATTAATCATACAATGATTATGATACTTTCAGCGGGATTTGGTCAGCATTCGCTGTCAACCAGCATAACCTTACTGAAAGCAACAGAAGTTGATGATATTATTGAAAATGGTGGAAATAAATACAAAGATGTTGGGGTTTCTAGTGAACTTGTGTTCAAAAGGTAGATCACGTGTTGTTATTGCATGAGTATATGCTTTCATGCAAAAGAATGCTTTTTGCATTAAACAATTTGCTGCATTCATAAATGTGTACATTGACCTGCATGTTTTGTTGTTATAAGTATTTACAATGTATGTTAAGGTATGTTGGTTCTGTAACTCTCTGTGCTGGTACCAGGTTAGTTGAGTGTAAGTGTAGGTCATTTGATGCATAGCATGCTTGCATCCTGGCTTCATGAAGTGCTTTAATTAGTATGGGATACTGATTGTTATAATTATGAAGCACATTGTATCTTATTGAATCACATTTCTCACAGCTTAGCTCAGTAGGTAAGAGTGTTGGTCTACGGACCGCTGGGTCGCGAGTTCGATCCTCGGGTGGGGCGTATGTTCTCAGTGACTATTTGATAAACGACATTGTGTCTGAAATCATTAGTCCTCCACCTCTGATAATTCATTTGGGAAAGTTGGCAGTTACTTGCGGAGAACAGGTTTGTACTGGTACAGAATCCAGGAACACTGGTTAGGTTAACTGCCCGCCGTTACATGACTGCAATACTGTTGAAAAACGGTGTTAAACCCAAAACAAAAAAAAACATTTCTCACAAGAATTTGAAAGATAAAACATACCTTTTTGATAGAAGTTTTTAGCTCACCTGTCACAAAGTGACAAGGTGAGCTTTTGTGATTGCGCGGTGTCCGTCGTCCGTCGTCCGTCCGTAAACTTTTGCTTGTGACCACTCTAGAGGTCACATTTTTCATGGGATCTTTATGAAAATTGATCAAAATGTTCATCTTGATGATATCTAGGTCAAGTTCGAAACTGGGTCATGTGCCTTCAAAAACTAGGTCAGTAGGTCTAAAAATAGAAAAACCTTGTGACCTCTCTAGAGGCCATATATTTCACAAGATCTTCATGAAAATTGGTCAGAATGTTCATCTTGATGATATCTAGGTCAAATTCTAAACTGGGTCACGTGCCATCAAAAACTAGGTCAGTAGGTCTAAAAATAGAAAAACCTTGTGACCTCTCTAGAGGCCATATATTTCATGAGATCTTCATGAAAATTGGTCAGAACGTTCACCTTGATGATATCTAGGTCAAGTTTGAAACTGGGTCATGTGCCATCTAAAACTAGGTCAGTAGGTCAAATAATAGAAAAACCTTGTGACCTCTCTAAAGGCCATATTTTTCATGAGATCTGTATGAAAGTTGGTCTGAATGTTCATCTTGATGATATCTAGGTCAAGTTCGAAACTGGGTCACATGCGGTCAAAAACTAGGTCAGTAGGTCTAAAAATAGAAAAACCTTGTGACCTCTCTAGAGGCCATATTTTTCATGAGATCTTCATGAAAATTGGTCAGAATGTTCACCTTGATGATATCTAGGTCAAGTTCGAAAGTGGGTCACGTGCCATCAAAAACTAGGTCAGTAGGTCAAATAATAGAAAAACCTTGTGACCTCTCTAGAGGCCATTATTTTCATGGGATCTGTATGAAAGTTGGTCTGAATGTTCATCTTGATGATCTCTAGGTCAAGTTTGAAAGTGGGTCACGTGCTGCCAAAAACTAGGTCAGTAGGTCTAAAAATAGAAAAACCTTGTGACCTCTCTAGAGGCCATACTTGTGAATGGATCTCCATAAAAATTGGTCAGAATGTTCACCTTGATGATATCTAGGTCAAGTTTGAAACTGGGTCACGTGCCTTACAAAACTAGGTCAGTAGGTCAAATAATAAAAAAAACCTTGTGACCTCTCTAGAGGCCATACTTTTCATGGGATCTGTATGAAAGTTAGTCTGAATGTTCATCTTGATGATATCTAGGTCAAGTTTGAAACTGGGTCAACTGCAGTCAAAAACTAGGTAGGTAGATCTAAAATTATTAAAATCTTTTGACCTCTCTAGATGCCATATTTTTCAATGGATCTTCATGAAAATTGATCTGAATTTTCACCTTGATGATATCTAGATAAGTTCAAAACAGGGTCACGTACCTTCGAAAACTAGGTCAATAGGTCAAATAACAGAAAAACCTTGTGACCTTTCTAGAGACCATATTTTTCAATGGATCTTCATGAAAATTGGTCAGAATTTTTATCTTGATAATATCTAGGTCAAGTTCAAAACTGGGTCACATGAGCTCAAAAACTAGGTCACTATGTCAAATAATAGAAAAAAACGACATCATACTCAAAACTGGGTCATGTGGGAAGAGGTGAGCGATTCAGGACCATCATGGTCCTCTTGTTTTTTGGAGGGTTCTTTCTTTGCAGTTTTGCAAAAATGTAATGTTGTTTAACTGAAGATAATTTCTTTCATTTGTTAAAGGGTTTATGAAAACCCTGTTTCTGATTGACAGCATATAGAGGCCGCCAAAGCTAAAGGAAAGTGTCTAGCAACTTCTGATACACTACTTGTTTAATGTTGCCAAATTTGTCCAGAAGCAAGCCTTGCATCAACCTTTCTTCTAAGTTAGTTAAAAATGGTTCAGAATCTGTTTGTGTCAAGTTCTTGGCAGAGGTAGTTTATCTGGATGATGCTTATAAGCTTGAAGAGGAAAAGAGAATTCATAGTCTGTTTAAATAAAACGTACAAGTGTTTGCTTTTGAAATGGAAGTGATTACTGAATGCTTTGTATAGGTGGTGGAAATGCATATTTTGCTTAATTCAAATGTTTATTGCAGTAGTTCTCCTGAAGTAAAGTAAAAATTTATATTTGTAAAATGAAGCCTATGATGATAACTTCCTGTCTTATACATGTACTTTACTGCGTACAGTTGTAACAAGTGTTTTATTGGCTGTCTTTTTATCAGTATTGGTTCAAGCTTGCACCGGCTTGCATGTATTAGAATTTAGAATGTGATGTGTTTTGCATTAAAATAATGTCTGCAAAACAAGCTGTTCATTCAGATAGGATGAGATTTAGGACTTCATTTGTTAATTTACAGTTAAGGTGAGATGTAGGACTATATTGCTCGGTCAATACTAGGAGAACTTTCCCCATAACTTAACTAATATAATCACCATTAATCAGTATTTTTACCAGGTGACGGCAGATGCGGTATTTTCACGATTGATATAGCTGTGAGTGTTAAAAGATATGGTCCCGGGTGAAGACCAGGGAGGCATATAGTGTTTGAACTCATTCTGTTGGTCCGTTACATTTTCTTGTGTACTCAGCTCTTACAGAATTCATCCAACTTAAACTTTGTATAAGTGGACATGAGCATACTGTTGGGACTTTTATATTCAATTATTATTTTTTCAGAACTGTGCCCTGTTTTTGGTCTTAGCCAAAAAACTTTCAAGGCATATGTTCCGACAGTCTAACAAAAACAGGCATAATTTTAAAATAAATAAGATAAACTCATCTTTCAATTCACCATTTTCTCAAAATTTTATCCCTTCCTGATCATCTTGATATAAAGAAGACACAATGCAAGAGTTATGGCCCTTGACTTAGTCAAAAAAATAAAAATTTGTGTCCCATGTATCTCAAAATGAACTTGACCTAGATTCATAAAACAGAATATTGTTCAGTAGCATGTAAAGTTGTGCAGCTGGTGTTCTCACTCAACTAGGCCAGAGTTATGTTTCTTGACTTAGTTAAAAATACACATTAAGTTCCTAAAAGTTTGTGTTGCAAACATTTTAAAAAATATTTCATCTGGAGTCACGAAACCATGTACAGTGACAGAAGTGGGGGCCACCTGTGTCCTAGGCACACATATCTAGTTTTAATTTTGATGCTCTCTTATAATTATTTGAGCAATATGTCTTCTCTTACATTTGATAACTGAAGGTAAAAAATAAGAGTTCACTTCTGCCTTGCTATCAAGCTAACTCGGGTTCAAGTTCTGGCCAAGGCTTAAATGTTTTTAGTCTGGCACCAAACATAAATAACCCACCTGTAGATTGTAAATGAGACAACGGAACTTCCCAAAGAGGTTCAGTCTGAAGGATGACTTCTAAAATGGAGGGGTGTATGTAATCAGTTGGAATATAATGATGCACTTATACCGACTTGCTATAGACCTAGTTTTTATGGCATCATAGTAGTGGGTCCACTTAAGGTTTGAGACGTCACGGGTTTGAGAGGGTGTCACGACTGAAATATTTTCAGTCTATTGCCACTTGATAGCACTCTTTTGTTTGGAATTTCTGCAACAGGAAACAACATCATTGAAATATATTTAAACTATTATCATCCCATTGTAATTACACATATTTGTTTCTTAGTCCTAGTGTACTGAAGAAAGCAGCGCCTTCTGTTCTGGAAAAGAAATATTACTCAGACAGGTTGTAGTGGGCATTGTTTTATTATGGTTGAGACAGTTCTGTTGGAAACATACGTTTTAATTTCATTATTACATATTTTGTTGTTACATTTATTTTTGTTTTTTTTTTAAGCTGACCTGAACTATGGGTTCAGGGTGAGCTATTATTATGGTGGGGATGGTCCAGCAGCATTCATCGTGTGTCATCCACATTTTATTTAAATTTCTTCTCTGAATTACCCCAAACTAGGTCTGTTGCCAAAATTGATAACACTTTACTAACACAACATCTTCTTATGAACCACTGTGTGAATCTTCACCAAACTTGATCTGTAGCATCAACTGCTTTTTCTCAGGTTTGTACAAATAATTCCATGTAAAGCACTTAGGGGTCACCAGAGCTTAAAAATAGGAAAAAAATCCTTTCATGAATAACCTGATGGATTTTCACCAGGCTTGGTGTTAGCTCCCCCGGATGGACATTTCTTGAACTTTTTTGTATGAGTCTGCTTGACTGTACTTAAGGGTCACAGGGGTGGAGGGCAATCATGGCTGAGCGGTTAAGGTTGTTGACTTCAAATCACTTGCCTTGCTTAGGGTGTAAAATTTTTTCAGGTGAGGAAGCCATTCGGCAGGCTTATGGAAGGTTGGTAGTTTTACTCAGATGCCCACTTTTGCCTTCAATAATTCTGGGGAGGGGCACCTAGGGTCTGCCGCCAGCATTAAAGCTTGAAAGTATCCATATGACCTATAACTTGGTCAGTTTGGCCTTTTTTTAAAGTTTTTTTAGATGGTTCTGCTTGACTGAAATTAAAAGCCTTTAAAAAATATCTTCTCATTAATCACTTGATGGATTAACACATTTTGAAATAAGCAAGGTCAAGGTCAGATGTGCGACTTTGGCCTGTTTGTTTAGTTTTTTAGCTCGACTTTTTAAAGAAAAGGTACAGCTATTGCACTCGCCCCGGTGTCGGTGTAAGCGTCGGCGTCGCCGTTGGTTAAAGTTTTTGATAAAGTCGTATATCTCTGTTACTATCAAAGCTATTGACTTGACATTTAAAATACTTATTTACTATCAAAGTCTACACCAGGAGAAACAGGGGCCTCTGTGGCCAAGTGGTTAAGGTCGCTGACATCAAATCACTTGCCCCTCATCGATGTGGGTTCGAGCCTCACTCGGGGCATTGAATTCTTCATGTGAGGAAGCCATCCAGCTGACTTACGGAAGGTCGGTGGTTCTACCCAGGTCCCCGCTCGTGATGAAATAATGCACGGAGGGGCACCTGGGGTCTTCCTCCACCATTAAAGCTGGAAAGTCGCCATATGACCTATCATGTGTCGGTGCGACGTTAAATCCAAAAAAAAAACAACAACAAAAACAGGAGAAACAATCCCCATAACTCTGCTTTTAATTTTGACAGAATTATGCTCCTTTTTAACTTAGAATTTTTGGTTAAAGTTTTCGATAAAGTCAAATATCTCTGTTACTATCAAAGCTATTGACTTGAAACTTAAAATAGGTATTTACCATCAAAGTCTACACCAGGAGAAATAATCCCCATAACTCTGATTTGAATTTTGACAGAATTATGCCCCTTTTTAACTTTAGAATTTTTTGTTAAATGTTTTTGATAAAGTCAAATTTCTCTGTTACTATAAAAGCTTTTGACTTGAAACTTAAAATAGTTATTTACTGTCAAAGTCTACACCAGGAGAAACAATCCCCATTACTCTGTTTTGAATTTTGACAGAGTTATGTCCCTTTTTAACTTGGATTTTTTTTACTTGCAAAGCTCTAATTCAGAGTCAAGCACTGAGAAAAGTCGAGCGTGCTGTCTTACGGACAGCTCTTGTTATGAGCATGTTGACTTTAGGAGTACCTGTGGGACTGAATTTATTATACTGAAGTTAGAGATCAGTCTGAAAACCTAAGCACCTGACTTATTGTTTCTGAGCACAGTTTTAATATTGACCATCAACAAGGTTTTTAGAATGGTTATAGAACACAGTACTAAGCATGTGGGAATCTGTTAATATTAAAAGTGTAGTGTGCAGTTTAATGAATCTTTGTTAGAACACTAGTACATTTGTGTTGTTTTTTTTCATTTACTTAACATGCTTCATTGTCAGTAGGTGGTTTTTTTGAGCAATTACTTTATATATCTGTTCTTAATAAAATTTTAAGAAAGGTTGAGTTTCTTTTTTTACAGATACATAGATAATTTTCCTCATTTTATTTTGTTCTCCATTGCTATTTCCATGCTATGCTATATTACTATACATAGAGGTGAATCAAAACAGAAGCGTTCCACATGGGTACCAACAGTTCCAAGTACGTCACATCATTTAGACGCAGTACCATGTTCCACTCCTATAAATAGAAACAGACTTGGAAAACCAAAAGTGAGGACTTTCCCACTGTGGTATGTTTTTCTATTCACTATTGTTCTTAAATTAAATCCATGTACATTGATCACTTTCAGCAGATTAATCTTTGCTGTGTTTCAGCTCTTGATACAAAATACAGAAAAGCTAGGCTGTGGAATTTCATTAATTATCCTGCAATCGTAATTATTCATGCTCTTAATTTATAATTTTTGTTCCATTTTTGCTGAGTATTTATTTTGGTATGTCATGATGAATATATACAATGTTCTAAATGTTTTAGTTATGACGACTCTGACCCCTCACAGAATCACGAGAATGCCAACCAGCTGGAGAACCTTGTACCAATCCGACTAGACATGGAATACGAGGGACAGAAACTGAGAGACTGTTTTACCTGGAACAAAAATGGTAGCAATTTTTCTTCAAAGATTCTGTTTAAAATGCTGTCTTTTTTTGTACAAAAATATTCCATAAAATGTTTTCTATTTATTTGAATCAACAGTTAGCTTTTTTTTGATATGATATATGTTCAATATCATGGTTCTGTGAGAGCCTTAGGGTTATCATGTCCCTTGTGTTTCAAAACTTTGCCTTTTTCTTTTCAGAAACCTTGATAACTCCGGAGATGTTTGCAGAAATACTATGCGATGACCTTGACCTTAACCCTGTAAATTTTGTCCCAGCCATAGCACAGGTCATTAGGTCACAGCTAGAACAGTACCAGAATGAGCAGCCAGAACCGGTTGAAGAGACACCATCGGATCAAAGAGTAATTTTAAAGGTAAACTATTCATTGTGATGTTGATACATTTAGTTTGCCTGTGATCATTTAGGTAATTTAGGTAATGCAAGAATGTTACAAGAACTAGAACTGACTGAAGACACCCAACAGATCAAAATAAAACAAGAGCTCGTAGAACACGAAATGCCCCCCTTGATTCATTCAGTAATTGCACAAGGAACAGAAATTATTTGGTCACTGTACATAAAAGTTCTACTATTCTGGGTCAATGTGACCTTGACCTTTGACCTACTGACCTCAAAATCAATAGGGGTAATCTGCTGGTCATGATCAACCTCCCTATTAAGTTTCGTGATCCTAAGCCCAAGCATTCTCAAGTTAACTTACTGAAATGGTTTAACTGTTCTGGGTCACTTTGACTTACTAACCTCAAAATCAATAGGGGTCATCTGCTGGTCCTCCCTATTAAGTTTCGTGATCCTAGACCCAAGCATTCTCAAGTTATCCTCCGGAAACGGTTTAACTGTTCCGGGTCACTTTGACATTGACCTTTGACCTACAGACCCAAAAATCAGTAGTGGTCATCTGCTGGTCATGACCAACCTCCCTATCAACTTTCTTGATCTTAGACCCAAGAGTTCTTTAGTTATCATCCGGAAATCGTAAAACTGTTCCGGGTTGCTGTGACCTTGACCTTTGACCTACTGACCACAAAATCAATAGGGATCATCTGCTGGTCATGACCAGCCTCCCTATCAAGTTTTATAATCCTAGGTGCAAGCGTTATTGAGTTATCATCCAGAAACCGTTCAACTGTTCTGGAACACTGTGAACTTGACCTTTGACCTAATGGCCTCAAAATCAATAGGGGCCATCTATTGGTCATGATCAACCTCCCTATCAACTTTCATGATCCTTGGCCCAAGCGTTCTTGAGTTATCATCCGGAAACCGTTTAACTGTTCAAGGTCACTGTGACCTTGACCTTTGACCAACTGACCTCAGAATCAATAGGGGTCATCTGCTGGTCATGACCAACCTCCCTATCAACTTTCATGATCCTAGGCCCAAGCATTCTTGAGTTATCATCCGGAAACCGTTTAACTGTTCAAGGTCACCTTGACCTTTGACCAACTGACTTCAAAATCAATAGGGGTCATCTGCTGGTCATGAACAACCTCCGTATCAACTTTCATGATCCTAGACTCGAGCGTTCTTGAGTTATCATCTGGAAACTAATTGGTGTACATACCGACAGACCGACCGACCTACCGACCGACCAACATCTGCAAAACAATATACCCCTCCTTCTTCGAAGAGGGGCATAATAACAGACAAACAAGACTTTTGCAGTTCAACATGTCAATGCTATCGCTATCATCATAAATACTGGAGCAGACATCTAAAATGTAGAAGAAATTAGTCTGATCAAAACAGATCTTTAAGGTGCTTTAGAATAGTACACAGTGAAATACTAAATTTTTTATGTGTGAATTGTGATTTCTGGCATAACACCACTGATGGACCAGATTGTATTTCAGCTATATATCCACGTTGACAATCTATCACTGATGGACCAGATTGTATTTTCAGTTCATTACCCATGATGGCAATCTGTCTCTAATGGACCAGTTTGTATTTTCAGTTAAATAGCCATGTTGGCATATCATTGATGGACCAGTTTGTATTTCAGTTCATCACCCATGTTGGCAATCTGTCTCTAAGGGACCAGTTTGTATTTTCAGTTAAATATCCATGTTGGCAATATATCATTGATGGACCAGTTTGAATGGGATATATCTGAACCAGAGAACAGTCCTGAAGAATTTTCTACTAAACTGTGTGCAGAATTGGGTAAGTTACTTTAAACAAATGACTTTTTATGTAACTATGGATCCTTGCTGGTGTTAAAAGACGAGTGTGTTTTGCTAAATGATACAGTTTGAATATAAGCTGCAGTCTGTGATAAGATTTATAGAGTGTTTACCAATCTTTTATATAGAGCTGTCTCTCTCCCATTTCCCAGGACTTCAGAAATCCCATGTCTTAAGACAAAGGGCTACCAGAAAATTCTGTCAATCTACTAATTTTTTTCACAACGTGCCAGTCGAGCTATCCCGAAACTAAATGTAAAGTAGGTTGGAAATCAAAGCATGAATTTTGACAGTGGTCAGTAATCCAATTGTTTATAAAGTGATTATTTAAGTGATAACACCTACTGACATGAAACATACGCATTGACATTTAGACTTGTCCAGTAGCACTAAAACGCTGAACCACAAGTTTTCAAAAATATGAGACTTCATTTACTTGGTTTTCCTTTTTGTCTGAAACTACCTATGAAAAGATGTTTAGAATTGGACAGAACTATTTATCGATTTTATAGGATTTTATCAGATCAATTGCATTTAATGCTGCAAGGAATATGTAAAGAAAAATTGACTGACATTTTCTGTATGACATCATTTTTAGCTCATCTGATTTTTGGAAAAAAAACCGGCGTTGGCATTGCCTGGTTAAGTTTTGTGTTTAGGTCAGCTTTTCTACTAAAATAAAAGCTATTGCTTTAAAACTTGCAACACTTGTTCACCATCTATAGCTGACTCTGTACAGCAAAAAAACATAATTATGTCTCCCACCACACAGTGGTGTGGGACACATATTGATTTACTCCAGTCTCTGTGTGTGTGTGTCAGTGTGTCTGTCACAAAGCTTGTCCGCACTCTAAGTCGAACATTTCTCATCCGATTTTCACCAAACTTGAACAAAATGTGTTTGACCATAAGACCTCGGCCAAGTTTGATAACTAGCCAAAACGGTCCAGGCGTCTTGGAGTTATGGCCCTTGAATTACCAAAAATCGGTCTTTTTACTCTTGTCCGCACTCTAATTCGAATATTTCTCATCCAATCTTCACCAAACTTTAACAAAATGTGTTTGACCATGAGACCTGGGCCAAGTTCGATAACTAGCCAAATCGGTCCAGGCATTTTGGAGTTACGGCCCTTGAATTATCGAAAAATTGGCCTTTTTACTCGTGTCCGCACTCCTAATCAAACATTTCTCATCCGATCTTCACCAAACTTGAACAAAATGTGTTTGACCATGAGACCTCAGCCAAGTTCGATAAATAGCCAAATCGGTCCAGGCATTTTGGAGTTACGGCCATTGAATTATCAAAAAATTGGCCTTTTTACTCCTGTCTGCACTGTAACTCAAACATTTCTCATCCGATCTTCACCAAACTTGAACAAAATGTGTTTGACCATGAGACCTCGGCCAAGTTTGATAACTAGCCAAATCGGTCCAGGCATTTTAGAGTTACGGCCCTTGAAATAACCAAAAAAATCGGTCTGTTTACTCTTGTCTGCTCTCTAAGTCGAACATTTCTCATCAGATCTTCACCAAACTTGAACAAAATGTGTTCGGCCATAATACCTTACCCAAGTTCGATAACTAGCCAAATCCGCCAAGGCACTTTTGATTTATGGCCCTTGAATTACTGATTGGATCCACGCATCCAGACTATCTAATTGGATCCACTCGTCTAAAACATCTAGAGAAACTAACATTTTTCATAGGGGCAGTTGTGGGAGACATGCGCTTTTCTCAAAAGCATCTCTAGTTCCATCCTGCTTTTGCAAGAATTATGGCTCCTTTTGGACTTAGAAAATATCAGATTTCTTGGTTAAGTTTTGCGTTTAGGTCAACTTTTCACCTTAACGGTCAAAGCTATTGCTTTAAAACTTAGAGCAGTTAATAGCCATTAAAAGCTGACTCTGCACAGCACGTACCGTAACTCTACATTGTTTTTTGCAAGAATTATGGCCTCTTTTGGACTTAGAAAATCAGATTTCTTGGTTAAGTTTTGTGTTTAGGTCAGCTTTTCTCCTCAACTATCAAAGCTATTGCTTTAAAACTTGCAACACTTGTTCACCATCAAAAGCTGACTCTGCACAGCATTAAACATAACTCCAGTCTGCTTTTTGCAAGAATTATGGCCCCTTTTGTACTTAGGAAATATTATACAGAGACAAAAAAATCAGATGAGCATCTGCACCCGCAAGGCGGTGCTCTTGTTCTTCAACTGTCTTGAGATAAATTTCCACTTTATCTGTTTTATCTTTTAAACTTCAATAAAAAACCCAAGTGAGAAAATTTTAGTTTGCATTTTTCTAGTTTACTTAATCTTCTGATGTTATGTCTAATGATTATTGCTGTCTTAGAGAACAACCACAAAGTAATCAGGCTAAAAAAGTTGGTAGCATTTTAATTTGTAGAATTCTGAAACCCTGATTTCTACATTCATTAAAATGAAAAGAAAATCACAGATGTATAAATTTCAATGTGTTTTCTGAACTTTTTCTTTGTATCAGCCATTCGTCATCCCCTAGACTGTTTGATTTTTGTCGAGCCCACTTGCGGAAGCGAAGACATAGTTGTCCAAATGGCTGTTTGGTGTATGTGCGTGCGTCAGTGCGTCCGTTTGTGCATGAGTTCGTCTGGATTTGTTTGTCCAGACCATAACTTTGACATGCATGGCGCAATCTTGTTTATATTTGGCATGAATGTTAACCTCAGTGAAACGGAATGTCATGCACAAACCCAGATTCCTATCTCAAAGGGCAAGGTCACAGTTGGAGGTCAAAGGTTATGTCAGATTTTGTCAGGCCCATAACTTTGACATGCATTAAGGAACCTTGTTTATATTTGGCATGAATGTTAACCTCAGTGAGACAGACTCTGTCACAGAGTGTCATGCGCAAACCTCAGGTTCCTATCTCAGAGGTCAAGATCACAGTTGGAGGTCAAAGGTCATGTCAGATCTTGTCCGGCCCATAACTTTGACATGCGTTGAGGAATCTTGTTGTGCCCCCATGAGTGGTGGGGGGCATATAGATTTGGTCTTGTCCGTCCGTCCGAAGTTCGTGACGCGCCTAGCTCAAAAAGTATTTGATACAAATTGATGAAACCTTGCATGAGTCTTAACCATGATATGAACTTGCGCACCTCCTATTTTTCGTCTGGCTCCGCCCCCTATTTTTAGAGTTATGGCCCCTGAAATAGTAAAAATATGCACATTTTCACCTTGTGACACGCCTAGCTCAAAAAGTGTTTGATATAGATTCATGAAACCTTGCATGAGTCTTAATCATGATGTGAACTTGCGCACCTTCTGTTTTTCATCTGGCTCCGCCCCCTACTTTTAGAGTTATGGCCCCTGAAATAGTCAAAAATGCACATTTTCACCTCTCGACACGGCTAGCACAATAAGTATTTGATATAGATTCATGAAACCTTGCATGAGTCTTAATCATGATGTGAACTTGCGCACCTCCTAGTTTTCATTTGGGTCCGCCCCCTATTTTTTAGAGTTATGGCCCCTGAAATAGTCAAAAATGCACATTTTCACCTTGTGACACACCTAGCTCAGAAAGTATTTGATATAGATTCATGAAACCTTGCATGAGTCTTAATCATGATGTGAACTTGCGCACCTCTTATTTTTCGTTTGGCTCCGCCCCCTATTTTCAGAGTTATGGCCCTTGAAATAGTCAAAAACGCACATTTTCACCTTGTGACACGCCTAGCACAACAAAGTATTTGATATGGATTTTGAAACCTTGCATGAGTCTTAATCATGATGTGAACTTGCGCACCTCCTAATTTTCATCTAAGTCTTTCTCCTATTTTCAGAGTTATCGCCCCTGAAATAGTCAAAAATGCACATTTTCACCTTGTGACAGGCCTAGCTTAAAAAGTATTTGATATAGATCCATGAAACCTTGCATAGGTCTTAATCATGATATAAACTTGTGCACCTTATATTTTTCATTTGTGTCCACCCCCTATTTTCAGAGTTATGGCCCCTGAAATAGTCAAAATTGCACATTTTCACCTTTTGTCACACCTAGCTCAAAAAGCATTTAATATAAATGGTTGAAAACTTGCTTTATCATGAAATAAACTTGCACATCTCTTATTTTTTTGGCTGGCTCCACCCCCTATTTTTGAAGTTATGGCCCCTGAAATTGTAAAAAATGCACATTTTTACCTACCGGTAATTATGTGCACAGCTCAAGAAGTGTTTGATGTAAATTCATGAAACCTTGCTTGAGTCTTTATCATGATGCGACCCTGCACACTTGGCATTCTTTTGAAAATCTTAATGCTAATTACAGAATTATGGCCCTTGAAATAGCCAAAATAGTGGATTTTTTGTTTGTGATGCTTATAAGGAATCCTTTTCATAAAATGTTTGTTGAGGCTATACCCCATTGAGACTGCAAACATTTGAATTATTGCCCCTTATTTGTGACAAATGTACCAGTGGGGGGGGGGGGGGGGGGGGGGCCACACCTTGTGTCCTACAGACACATTCTAGTTTATAATTGGCATGAATGTTTAACTCATTGAGAGGGACCCTATCTCAAAGGTCAAGGTCACAGTTAAGGGTCAAAGGACGGGCTCGACATGTTGCCCTTGGGCATCTAGTTTGTTACATACAGGCAATAACTGGTTTGCAACTTTAATCCCACACCTAAAGAGTCAAAGAACTGGTGCATGTAGTCAAAACTGGTTACTTTGCATTATTTCAATGTATGCACCTTCTGCTGTTGTTACATGGTAAAGATCTTATACTTTGTAAAAGTTGACACAGACGAAAGTTAAGACAGCAACAAAACTGTGAAAGAAATTGCCAAATTATATAACAGTCCCCAATCTTACCCACTATCTCCTCCATACCCACTTCATAACCCTGAACATGTTTGGAAGTCAAGATAACCTGACTGCTGTTAGGTATCTGAAATCATATACTAAAATATAGTGTAAACCAAACAGAATTAAACAGAAGTTATGGAGTGCCATCATTTTATGCAAGTGATAATCCTTTGATGGCTGTCTTCATTTATATTGTAGGTCTAGGGGGAGAATTTGTGACAGCTATAGCTTACAGTATACGTGGACAGATAAGCTGGCATCAGAAAACATACGCATTTAGGTTAGTATGAATAGATGCAATCTAAAACTGTTTTTAAATTTGAAACAGTTAATACTTCTTAAGTTGTTGTTGTTTTTTTACCAAGAAAAATCTGTATTAGAAACTCACACCTAAATGTTGAGATGTCAGTGTGACTCATTAAATCCTGTAACATTGCCTGATTTACCAGATCGGTAGAAATTCAACAAATCATTTAATGTTGCCTGACCTACAAGATTAGTATAATTCATTTAATTCTGTAATGTTGTTTAGCCTAACAGATGGGTGTAATTCAAGTTAATGAATCAAGTAACATTACCTGACCTACCAGATCAGTGTAATTTAAAAATTTATGAATTCTGTAATGTTGTCTTACCTACCTCGTCATTGTAATTGAAGTTAATGAATCCTGTAACATTGCCTGACCTACTGGATCAGTGTAACTCTGGTTAATGAATCCTGTAACATTGTCTGACCTACTGGATCAGTGTAACTCTGGTTAATGAATCCTTTAATGTTGCCTGACCTACTGGATCAGTGTAACTCTGGTTAATGAATCTTGTAACATTGCCTGTCCTACTGGATCAGTGTAACTCTGGTTAATGAATCCTGTAACATTGCCTGACCTGCTGGATCAGTGTAACTCTGGTTAATGAATCCTGTAGCATTGTCTGACCAACTGGATCAGTGTAACTATGATTAATGAATCCTGTAGCATTGTCTGACCTACTGGATCAGTGTAACTCTGGTTAATGAATCCTTTAATGTTGCCTGACTTACTGGATCAGTGTAACTCTGGTTAATGAATCCTGTAACATTGCCTGTCCTACTGGATCAGTGTAACTCTGGTTAATGAATCCTGTAGCATTGTCTGACCAACTGGATCAGTGTAACTCTGGTTAATGAATCCTTTAATGTTGCCTGACCTACTGGATCAGTGTAATTCTGGTTAATGAATCCTGTAATGTTGCCTGACCTACTGGATCATTGTAACTCTGGTTAATGAATCCTGTAACGTTGCCTGACCTACTGGATCAGTGTAACTCTGGTTAATGAATCCTTTAACGTTGCCTGACCTACTGGATCAGTGTAACTCTGGTTAATAAATCCTGTAACATTGCCTGACCTACTGGATCAGTGTAACTCCGGTTAATGAATCCTGTAACATTGCCTGACCGATCAGATCAGTGTAATTCAACTTAATGAATCCTTTAATGTTGCCTTACATACCATATCAGTGTAATTCAGCTTAATGAATTCTGTAGCATTGTCTGACCTACTGGATCAGTGTAACTCAAGTTAATGAATCCATTAATGTTGCCTGTCCTACTGGATCAGTGTAATTCTGGTTAATTAATCTTGTAATATTGCCTGACCTACTGGATCAGTGTAACTCTGGTTAATGAATCCTTTAATGTTGCCTGTTCTACTGGATCAGTGTAGTTCTGGTTAATGAATCCTGTAATATTGCCTGACCTACTGGATCAGTGTAACTCTGGTTAATGAATCCTGTAATATTGCCTGACCTACTGGATCAGTGTAACTCTGGTTAATGAATCCTGTAACGTTGCCTGACCTACTGGATCAGTGTAACTCTGGTTAATGAATCCTTTAATGTTGCCTGACCCACTGGATCAGTGTAACTCTGGTTAATGAATCCTTTAATGTTGCCTGTCCTACTGGATCAGTGTAATTCTGGTTAATGAATCCTGTAACATTGCCTGACCTACTGGATCAGTGTAACTCCGGTTAATGAATCCTGTAACATTGCCTGACCTACTGGATCAGTGTAACTCCGGTTAATGAATCCTTTAATATTGCCTGACCTACTGCATCAGTGTAACTCTGGTTAATGAATCCTGTAACATTGCCTGACCTACTGCATCAGTATAACTCTGGTTAATGAATCCTTTAATATTGCCTGACCTACTGGATCAGTGTAACTCTGGTTAATGAATCCTGTGACATTGCCTGACCTACTGGATCAGTGTAACTCTGGTTAATGAATCCTGTAACATTGCCTGACCTACTGGATCAGTGTAACTCTGGTTAATGAATCCTGTAACATTGCCTGACCTACTGGATCAGTGTTACTCTGGTTAATGAATCCTGTAATGTTGCCTGTCCTACTGGATCAGTGTAACTCTGGTTAATGAATCCTGTAACATTGCCTGACTGATCAGATCAGTGTAATTCAACTTAATGAATCCTTTAATGTTGCCTTACATACCATATCAGTGTAATTCAACTTAATGAATTCTGTAGCATTGTCTGACCTACTGGATCAGTGTAACTCAAGTTAATGAATCCTTCAATGTTGCCTTACATACCATATCAGTGTAATTCAACTTAATGAATTCTGTAGCATTGTCTGACCTACTGGATCAGTGTTACTCAAGTTAATGAATCCTGTAATGTTGCCTGACCTACCTTGTCAGTGTAATTCAAATTAATGAATCCTTGCATGAATTCTTACCTACCTCATCATTGTAACTCGAATTAATGAACCCTGTAATTGCCTTACGTACCTCATCAATGTAACTGGAATTAATGAACTCTGTAATGTTGCCTTATGTAATTCAAGCAAAGGAATCCTATTATATTTCCTGACCAGTGTAATTTTACAGGAACTTGGGGAGGAAAGGAGTCAGTATTGCAGTGGCTAACAAGTCTGACGATAGTGATAGCAATCAAGGTTCCATTCCCAGGCCTGACTGATATCCCTACTAGTATTAGAGCTAAAGATAACTTGATGCAGTTTCAAGTAGTATAAGCCTAGACTGGATGCTGGGGATGTAAATACCATTACGACACCCTCAGTGGACACATCTGGTAATAAGGTGTTTCATCTGGGGACCTCCATCAACTGCTTGCAAGAAATAGAAACCTGTACCCTTTTAATGTTGAACAAGTATATTAGGTTCATCAAAAGAAATTCACTTTGCGCAGTGTAACTGAAACATCTTTCATCACTGTCATTAGCAGATGTCATAAGAGTAATCAGGAAACCAGATTTGGAAGGTTCCTAGGTCAGGCAAATTAATATGTATTATGAATAATCAGCTTGGAAATTTTGACTGTCAAAACTAAACTCAAACCCACTGTCTGGAGGTTAGGAGTCTGATGCTGTGCCTTTGTGCCCTGCAGCTGAATAACTCATACAGTTTATTTAGCAGTTATTTGACCATTTCTCTTCTTTCTATTTTTTTCTCTAACCAGTTTCCATACTGATTGCAGTGAAACACCCCTGCCAATAGTGGAAGTTGCAATTAGGAACCAGAATGAGGCAGACAACTGGTGTCCGTTCCTGGAAATTCTAACTGATCAAGAGATGGAGAAAAAGATAAGAGACCAGGACAGAAATACAAGGTCAGTGTTTAAACTTTTGCTGTCTGTAGTATATCTTGCCGTCTACATTTGAAGATATTTAACAACCAACACTTTTACATTTTGTGACCGCTCAATGGTCGTCGTGGGACGTCCGTCCGTCAACATTTTCTAAAAAAATCTACTTGAAAACCACTGGGCAGAATTACACCAAACTTCACAGGAATGATCCTTGGGTGGCCCTCTTTCAAAATTGTTCGAAGAATTGAATTCCATGCAGAACTCTGGCAACCAAAAGGAAAAACTTTAAAAATCTTCTTGTCCAAAACGCATGGCGTAGAGCCTTGATAATTGGCATGTGGTCCTCTATGAAGATTGTTCAAATTGTGCCCCTGGGGCGAAAAGAGCCCTGGGGGTCCCAAGTTTTACATAGACTTATATAGGAAAAAACTTCAAAAATCTTCTTGTCTGAAACCACAAGACCTAGGCCTTTGATATTTGGTATGAAGCATTGCCTTGTGGTCCTCTACAGATTTAAAAATCTTCTTGTCTGAAAGTTCTAGGCCTAGGCCTTTGATATTTGGTATGCAGCATTGCCTAGTGGATCTCTAACAAGATTGTTCAAATTGTGCCCCTGGGGCGAAAAGAGGCCCCTCCTTGGGTCACTTATTATATGAGTTATATAGGAAAAAATATTCAATAATTATCAGATCATATTTCCTAAACTGTTTAATTATAATTACCTGATGACCCAAAGTGATTAGGGGTCACCTGACTGTGACCTTGACCTTCTTTCTTGTTTTTTAAGATGCAGCCTTGAAATTTGGATGACATGTACTGTTTTGCACACCGATCTTTAAAACTGACTTTCAGTGACCTACTGACTTACTTTCTTAATATTTTAGCATCAGTTTGACATTTGAAACATGTAGCTCATATTACTCAGGTGAGTGATCCAGGGTCATCATGACCCTCTTGTTTGAAGAACAGCAGACTAGGCTGTTCAATTTCCAAAGCACTCCCACATTAATGAAAATTTTCAAAGCTGTCTCTAGCGATTAACTGATTTTGCAGCTGTACACCCCCCCCCCCCCACCCACCCACACAAAATGCAAACAAAAAACAAATGCAAACATAAAAATGCATTTTGAATCAATTTTAGAATTCATACTGTTAAAGTTAGTAGAATGAATCAAAGTACCTGATCATGGTGTTGTGATAATGTTTATACCATCTTTATTAAATTATAAAAATATATAAATTGTGTAAGGATAACAAAGTTATGGCCTGGATAAAAAGAGCCAGGACCTTTTTGACCACTTATGACTTTGGCCCTAAAGGTAGGAAACTAATAATTGTTCAAATAAATGATCATTTGAAGTTTAAACCAAATCAGAGTAAGGGCAACAAAAGTAATTTTTCACATCGGTGTAGGGGATGGGGAAGCAGCTTAACTTCTTTATGCAGCTTAAAATAGAAATACCTTTGAACAACTTCTTCTCAGGAACCACTTGATCAAACTTCTTCAAACTTGGTCTGTAGAATCATTGTAAGGTCTTCTCTCAAAGTTAGTTAAATGAGGGCTCTTGGTCTGTTTTGTGTTGTTTTTTTATGCACGGATATTACTATTTATAATTCAGTGTCATATTTTTATTCAAGATCAAAAGTCGAGGTCAGGTGAACGACCTAGAGCCACTATGCCCCTCTTCTTCATTATACATGCGTAAAATGAAAAGGGAATTAGTTTTAAATTTTATTGTTTCAGGCGCATGAGAAGATTAGCAAATACTGCACCTTCATGGTGAAGATAGGATAGACAGCGGGCTGTCACCATGGTAACAAAGTGACGGAATATCTACACAATATTACAGGGAAACTACTCTGTTTCTTATTAAAGGGAAAATGCTGTGTTTCTTCATCTGTAGCTGTAAATATCCCAAATTTAACTAGAAATGTTGATATAGTACCTACTGTGTTCGTATTTTCCATGTGAAAATGAGTGTCATTTGGTGTTAAAAAGTAGACATTTTACTATGACAAAGCTTACATTAGCTAGACGGAGATATGTGTTTACAGAAAGCAGATGTTCAGTTCGAAAATATTATCTTGCAAGTCAGCCAAGCAAAGTGGTGAATATGGGAAAACTGTTTCCAGTACATGAGTTGCATAGTCATGTACAGTTTATAGTATGTAATTCAAAAAGGTGAGAAATGACCTCGAGACTTGCTGTTCCAAATTTTATCTAGTGGTATATATACAGTGAAACATCTACATTTTCATTATAAAACCGTTTTCACGCGACAGCAAATGGTATACATGCTCTCTCACAATGATTCAATGTTTGAACGATCATATTGTACACTTAGTATCATTTCACACTGATTTAGAAAGAATTTAAGCTTAATTTCTTTGAACTTTGTATTTATGTAAATGTATAACTTTTGTTGGTGAAAATAAATGTGGAAAAGTGTATATCTGTGAAATTTATTTGAAGGCATGAGTAAGTGGTATAATAAATCACACGTCTTTGATCCAGAGGAGAGCAGATCCAGTGTAGTTGCCCCCCTTGAGACAGATCTTGGCTATTTTGGATAAATGTTTTGGTCACTTTACTTGCCAGTTGTATTATACAAAGTACAAATAACACAATTATACTACGAACGAACAGTCCTCATTTTTGACAATTTGCCAAGTCAAAAGGTAGCATGGAGATAGAAATCTGGCTCCTTCTCTCAGTGGTGACTTGGTCACCACAGTGCAAGGTGCTAAGGTGGACTCTTCTTAAATTTTCTTGAAACAAAACATCCTATGAAAGTTTGGTGAAACTTGAAAAACTTGGACTGATATTCCTTGTATGGACCTCTTCCAGCTTAGGGAAGTGATTAAGCAACTGCCAAGGAAAAATTGTTACAGCAACTGCTGAGATAATTAATTAAACAACTGAAGTGGCAGCTGATTCAGCACATAAGATGGAAAACAGTAACTAAGCAACTGCTGAAAGAAACTGATAGAGCCACTGCAGAGGTAATTGGTTCAGCCACTGCTGAGGTAATTGGTTCATCCACTGCAGGGGTAATTGGTTCAGCCACTGCAAAGGTAATTGGTTCAGTCACTGCAGAGGTAATTGGTTCAGCAACTGCAGAGGTAATTGGTTCAATCACTGCAGGGGTAATTAGTTCAGCCACTGCAGAGGTAATTGGTTCAGCCACTGCTGAGGTAATTGGTTCATCCACTGCAGGGGTAATTGGTTCAGTCACTGCAGAGGTAATTGGTTCAGCAACTGCAGAGGTAATTGGTTCAATCACTGCAAAGGTAATTGGTTCAATCACTGCAGAGGTAATTGGTTCAATCACTGCAGAGGTAATTGGTTCAGCCACTGCAGAGGTAATTGGTTCAGCCACTGCAGAGGTAATTGGTTCAGCCACTGCAGAGGTAATTGGTTCAGCCACTGCAGAGGTAATTGGTTCAGCCACTGCAGAGGTAATTGGTTCAATCACTGCAGAGGTAATTGGTTCAATCACTGCAGAGGTAATTGGTTCAGCAACTGCAGAGGTAATTGATTAAGAACCTAAAATGGTAAACAGTTAAGAACTACAGATATAATTGATTCAGCAACTGCCAAGGGAAAACTGATTGACACACCGACTGTCTAGGGACAAGTGATTCAGTAAATGCAGAGATTATTGGTTCAGCTACTGAAGTGGTAAGGGATTCTGCAACTGCCTAAGTACAGATGATTCTGCAACTGTCAAGGGAGATGTGATTCCCCTATAGAAGAGTAAATGATTCTGCAACTGCCAATGGTAAATTTTGCAACTACCAGTACAAATACGGTTTTGCAATTGCTGGTTGAAAAAGCAATTTAGCAACTGCCAGTGGAAAAACAATTTCTGTAACTGCCGAGGGAAATGTGTTTCAGCAACTGCAGAGAAAATGCACAGATCTGATTTTTCTGGTAAAGAACGCCCCCACCCCTTTGGATATTGTTGCTATGTCTCACATACTTTCCCCAAAATGGTGGATACACATGTAAGAGCTGTGATAGATTCTCTTTTATGATAATGAAGTTTCTCAATCTACACATTATTGCAAAAATCTGTCGGATCGCATGCCAAAAGAATCATTAAAAACTTCAGGTTACATTAATTCTATAAAGAAATATGAAGTTGAGTCTGTGTAAATGCTAAATTTGTAGGATTTGTGCTATTTTGGGACTGCATAAAGCGGAAATGAGATATACTGTATTATACACCTCATCAAAGAAAACATGCAAGTGCTGGTCAGTATGTATTACTAAGAAGTGTTATAGTTCAGAATTTCTAAGTACAAAAAGGGCTATAATTCTGACAAAATGCATATCAGAGTTATGGTTCTTGGCCTACACAGTTACTAATGATGATAAACAAGTGTGCAAAGTTTCAAAGCTGTAGCTCATAGTTTTTGAGAAAAGGCGGACCTAAACAAAAATTTTAACATAGGAATTCAAATTTTCTAAGTACAAAAAGGACAATAATTTTGACAAAATGCATATCAGAGTTATGGTTCTTGGCCTACTAAGTCACCTAATGATGACAAACAAGTGTGCAAAGTTTCAAAGCTGTAGCTCTTATGGTTTTGAGAAAAGGCAAACCTAAACAAAAATGTTAACTAACGCCGACAATCAAGTGACGACAATACCTTGGTTTTTTTTCAAAACTCAGATGAGCTAAAATTGTTCATAATTTTACCATATTCTTAGTTCTTCCTATACAGAATGCTTTTAGAATGCATGTGTAGTTTACCAACTAGTTAATCTGGCAAACATGTGATGTTTTTGTGCTTAGCCAAATCTAGCTTATTTAAATATAAAACATTCAAATAAATCCGTGCTTTTTTATCAGCTTGTAGATAGAGGACATTGGCCTGTCAGGGCTATTTTCTTCTATAATAAGAGCCATTTACAGGCTTCTTCCTCTCAGTAAATTTCTTTCAAACCATTCAGTTCAAACTGACCTTACATCAGGTTTTCCTCTTTGCCAAATACCAAGTTATTTTTCCCTAAATAACAGCTCAAGGCCCCTTCCCATCTTAGGAAAAAAAACCAAAAAACTGCAGTAGCTGTCCCAATAAAAATTTAAGCCGACTGCCATACAGGTTATTGTGACCTATTTTTTGACCCCACATGACCCAGTTTCGAACTTGGCCTAGGAATCATCAAGATAAACATTTTGACCAAGTTTCATGAAGATAGGATCATAAGTGTGGCCTCTAGGGTGTTAATAAGCTTTTCCTTTGATTTGACCTTGTGACCTAGTTTTTGACCCCACATGACCCAGTTTCAAACTTGGCCTAGAGATCATCAAGATAAACATTCTGTGCAAGTTTGTATCAAATCAAAGTATAAATGAAACCTCTTTATGGCTGAAAGATCCAAAATAGAAACTCTAGAACCCATGATGGCATCTAACCGGTTTTCAAAAGGAACCGTGATCTTATTGTGACAAGTTGTGTGTAAGTGTGGTTAAAATCGAATATAAAATGACACTTCTATCGTGTTCACAGGATAAAAATGAACAAATTTTGGCTTTTTCAGGTGTCAATCAAGGACCATAACTCCAGAACCTATGATTGGATCTGATGGATTTTTGCAAGTTTATATAAAATCAAACCATAAATGAAGTCTCTATATTGCTGCAAAGGCCAAAATAGCAAATTTTGGCTCTTTAAGGGGCCATAACTCTGGAACCCATGATGGGATCTTGCCAGTTTTCGAAAGGAAACGAAATATGCTAATACAAGTTGTGTGCAAGTATGATTAAAATTGATTGCAAAATGTGGTCTATTGTGTTCACAAGTCAAAAATTTCGAAAGGAGCTGAGATATGCCAATACAAGTTGTGTGCAAGTTTGATTAAAATTTGATGGCAAAATGTGGTCTCTATCGTGTTCACAAGAAATTGTGGACAGACGACAGACGGATCACAAAAGCTCCCCTTATTACTATGTGACAGGTGAGCTAAAAAATTAGGGTAGGTAGGCTGGTTAATTTTTTATGCCCCCAAAGGGAGGCATATTAGTTTCAACTGTCCATCCGTTAGTTCTTCGTCACAATGTTAACTTTTTGCATGAAGGCACTTTCTTGCGAACCACTGCACCCAGGACCTTCAAACTTCACATGCTGATAGTACTTATTGAGTACACCATCCATACTGACTTTGGGGTCACCAGGTCAAATGTCAAGGTCACAGGGGTCAGCGTTAACTTTTTGCATGAAGGCACTTTACTTGCGAGCCACTGCACCCAGGACCATCAAACTTCACATTCTGATAGTACTTATTGAGTACAACACCCCTACTGACTTTGGGGTCACCAGGTCAAAGGTCAAGGTCACAGGGGCCAATGTTAACTTTTTGCATGAAGGCACTTTACTCGTGAACCACTGCACCCAGGACCTTCAAACTTCACATGCTGATAGTACTTATTGAGTACACTACCCCTACTGACTTTGGGGTCACCAGGTCAAAGGTCAAGGTACTGTGGGGGGCATTTGTTACCATTAGTGACAGCTCTTGTTTTTTATTAAGTGGGACTTTTCGGAAATTATTTTTGTGTCAAAAAATGAATACAAATAAGAGGGTTATGCCTTTAAGAGCATTAGTAAGTTGATTTCTAACATCACTGATAATGTTTAAAGCATAAAAAGTGCAGTTTTGCAACTATTTGTTAAAAAGATACTACTGGTACCTTGAAAGATGCTTTCAATGGAAGTTCATGTGGAAGAGAATAGAAACAAATTGTTACTATATTTTGGCATTTAGCCCAAAACACCGAAATAAAGAAAACTACTGAGCAACAAAATATGTAAACTTTTAATTCAACAAAAGCTTACAAAATGATAATGGCTATTTATTACAGAGTGAAAATTGACACAAATGACAAAAACAATTTGTTAAACATGTCTTTATGATGGCTTGTCAGATATAAGAATGATTGTTTCTGATGAGTTCTGCTGTTATCTTGACAGTTAATCCCAGAATTAATTGGGCACTATGAAACTTTGACAGCAATAGGCCAGAGTGTACAAATATTTTTCAGCCTCCAGGTCACTGTGACCACAACCTTTAACACACTGACCCCCACATATTTGGGGCCATTTAATGACCACAAGCATTTGTCCAATTTAGTTTGATGACTGTAATTTCTTGTCAGTCTTTCATTCACTTTGACCTTGACCCTCGGGGGCAATCATCCCATCACATTTGGCAGCCAAGACTCCAGCTAATGATAGAAACTGTTTTTACTCATGACGTCAATACTGACCTCAAACAATAGGGACAGGCAATTGTCCTATTAAGTTTAGCAGCCATATAGGGCCAAAGAATTTTCCAGTTACTGATCTTACAACGTTTCAGTTATGAGGTCACTGGAGCCTTGACCTCTGATGTAAAGAACCCTAAAACAATATGGATCAAGGTAATTCACCTTTTGACAGCCGCAGAGCCCAGTGATGTACAGGTTTTCATCAGAAACATGTTTTAGTCTTAATTCACTGACCATGACCTCTGACAAACTGACCCAAGAAACAACAGAGGTCACTTACTGACCACAGGCAGGCTATAAAGTTTTGACAGCTGTAAACCAAAACATTCTCCAGCTTTTGATGGGAAACAAAATGATTAACTGACAGACTCAGAAACCCAGAGTAAAACAATGTTTCTTTTCAATAGGGAAAATAAAAATAAAGCTATCAAATATTGCATGTTATGATAACACAATGTAAAAGTTTGTGTTTGAAAAGTGTAGTGAAAATGAAACAATCGAGGACTTAATAATGGCTTACTACCTGATATTATGCAGTTAAAAAAATAGGTAGGTTGAGATTTTATTATATAGAAAATGCCTATATACAGTACAGAGTAAAACTAAAATTCCTATCTAGTTATGTTGAAACCCAAAAGGTGGTGGTGAACATGTGCCAAACAAATATAATTGAGTGCATTTATGATAAAAATAGTTCTTTACACATAACAGAAATACACGATTATAAAAAACTTTGAATGTAAAGAGAACATTGTTTTGCTTTGTTCATTTCATGTCACAGTTGCACAATAAAACAAGAGCACCGCCTTGCGGGTGCTGACGCTCATCTGATGTTTTTTGTATAATAGAAATATTGTCCTACCCATGATTTTCTAAGTCTAAAAAGGGCCATCATTCTTGCAAAAAGCAGGATAGAGTTATGTTTCTTGATGTACAGTGTCCACTTATGATGGTGAAAAACTGTTGCAAGTTTTAAAGCAATAGCTTTGATAGTTTATGAGAAAAGTTGACTTAAACATAATACTCAACCAAGAAAATGATTTTCTAAGTCCAAAAGGGGCAATAATTATTGCAAAAAGCAGGATGGAGTTATGTTGCTTGCTGTACAGGGTCAGCTTATGATGGTGAACAAGTGTTGCAAGTTTCAAAGCAATAGCTTTGATAGTTTAAGAGAAAAAGTTGACCTAAACATAAAACTTAACCAAGAAATCTGATATTTTCTAAGTCCAAAAGGGGCCATAAATCTTGCAAAAAGCAGGATGGAGTTATGTTTCTTGCTGTACAGGGTCAGCTTATGATGGTGAACAAGTGTTGCAAGTTCTAAAGCAATAGCTTTGATAGTTTAGGATAAAAGCTGACCTAAACATAAAACTTAACCAAGAAAACTGATTTTCTAAGTCCAAAAGGGGCAATAATTCTTGCAAAAAGCAAGATGGAGTTACGTTTCTTCATGTACAGGGTCTGCTTATGATGGTGAACAAGTATTCTAAGTTTCAAAGCAATAGCTTTGATAGTTTAGAAGAAAAGCTGACCTAAACATAAAACTTAACCAAGAAATCTGATATTTTCTAAGTACAAAAGGGGCCATAAATCTTGCAAAAAGCAAGATGGAGTTATGTTTCTTGCTATACAGGGTCAGCTTATGATGGTGAACAAATATTCCAAGTTTCAAAGCAATAGCTTTGATAGTTTAGGAGAAAAGCTGACCTAAACATAAAACTTAACCAGGCAACGCCGACGCCGACAACCGCTCAAGTGATGACAATAACTCATCATTTTTTTTCAAAAAAATCAGATGAGCTAAAAAAAAGAACCAGTGATTTCCAAGTGCTTCATAGTAATAAAGCTACATGTAAGTGTAAGTTTTTGTACTGCAATTACAGTTTCACAAATGTTTTATTAATATTCACATAAAATTCAGATAAAATTCCCAAGTTTTAAATTATGTTGCTTCAAGAAATTACACAATAAAATATCTTAAAGTTGCACCTACTTTTACCCAATATGCTGAAAAGATTACAAAACTTACAGCGACATTGTTCTTATATAGACAAACTTCTTTGGACAAGTATATTATATCAATGCTATTTTGGGCCTTTCAGTGCATAACAATGAAATATATCCAGATATTAGCAAAAACTATATTCTTTCAAAACTTCTGCTGCTATGTCTTAACTCCTGCATTACGAAGTAATAAATCACAATGTCTCTAGTATTTTGTAAAGTCAACATTTCAATAACCAGCAGGTGTGCTACATGTAAATCAATCCAGTCATATCTTTCTGTAGACAAACCTTTGTGGTGTAGGAAAGTGTTCACATCTTTCAAGCTGCACAAATATTTCAAAGGAACACCAAAGTAATAGAAACCGAATTGTTCTGACATCTCGTGTCATATCGAAAACCTCTAATTGATTAATTAATTAATTAATTCTTGGCTGAAATGATTTATTATACTCACTTTTGTATGATTTATGTACATTTGATAATTTGCAATCTCTAAATCCATTCATGCACACAATAATTTTTACTACATGTAATATTATCTATCATTTTGACTGATCTTAGTATCTTAACTGAAACAAGAGTGCAAGAATGTCACAATATACACCCGTCACAGCAAATTTCTTTACTCTAGCACCTGTATTTGCAAATGGAATTTTAATTTTGTGGTTGTTTAGTAATAACTAAGTGTTTTGTTTTTCTAAGTCCACAAAAAAACTCCTTACCAGGTAGAGATACCTTAAAATACACCTAAAATTGGAAAGTAACATCTATGTTGTACCACAGAAAAGTGGTCTTGGTTTTTCCCTACGGTCAATTATAAAAAAGTTACAATATAAGTTATTTATAGTAACAACTAAGGGAAGTTAATCTTAAAAAAAAAAAAAAAAAAATCAAAAAAAATTGTAAGTCCACACAAAAATCTTTACCAGGTAGAGACTGGTCAAAATACACCTCAAAATTGGATGTAGCATGCATGTTGTACTACAGAAAAGTGGTCTCGATTTTTCCCTACGACTAGTAATGAAAAAGTTACAATATAAGCTATTTATAGTAACAACAAAGGGAAGTAATTCTAAAGAAGGGAACTGTGCATGACACTTCGTCTCATGATGGTGTATAATTGTGTCAAGTTACATCAAAATCCCTCCATGCATGAAGAAGAAATGCTTCGGACAAAGTCATTCTTGTATCTGACCTTTGGCCTCTAAGTGTGACCTTGACCTTAGACCTAGGGACCTGGTTCTTGCGCATGACACTACGTCTTGTGGTGGTGAACATTTGTGCCAAGTTATATCAAAATCCCTCTATGCATGAAGAAGAAATGCTCCGGACAAGGTTTTCATTCTTGTATCCTTTGACCTCTAAGTGTGACCTTGACCTTAGACCTAGAGACCTGGTTCTTGCGCATGACACTCCGCCTCATGGTGGTGAACATTTGTGCCAAGTTATATCAAAATCCCTCTATGCATGAAGAAGAAATGCTCCGGACAAAGTTTTCATTCTTGTATCCTTTGACCTCTAAGTGTGACCTTGACCTTAGACCTAGGGACCTGGTTCTTGCGCATGACACTCCTTCTCATGATGATGAACAATTGTGCCAACTTTCATCAAAATCCCTCTATGCATGAAGAAGATATGCTCCGGACAAAGTCATTCTTGAATTTGACCTTTGACCTCCAAGTGTGACCTTGACCTTAGACCTAGGGACCTGGTTCTTGCGCATGACACTCCGTCTCATGATGGTGAACAACTGTGCCAAGTTTCATCAAAATCCCTTCGTGCATGTAGAAGATATGCTCCGGACAAGGTCTGTGGACGCCGCCCGCCCGCCCGCCCGCCCGCCAACCCGCCCGTCCGCCCGCCCGCCAGGGGCGTTCCCATAATACGTCCCGTTTTTCAAACGGGCGTATAAAAAGGTTTAGTTCAATTACTGTGTGCATACAATTAAGGCGAGGTTTAACACATGATTTAAAGCTCTCTGTAGTCTTATCAATGTGTGCTGTAAATAGTTCAAAATAATTAGACAGTGGTAAAAATAATTTTTTGTTAAACTGGCATAATTCAACTGAAGGAACCAGTCATATTTACACAATAGCATTTAAGGACATGATCAGCTACGTCACAGTCAGTCAGAGTGAGACTGAACATTGCACAGATTTTAAACAGTCTGAAAACTTTGTACAGAACAAAATGGACGGCTTGGCCATTTTTCGCTGTACAGTTCCTATATAAGTAAGTTTTGATTTTCTCCATCCACACTCGTCTTTTATACTGCATCTGAAATGATAAAAGATCCTTTTAACTCAACAAGAGCTGTTAGAGGACAGCAATGCTCGACTATTCAACAGCCTTGTCAATTGAATGAATATAGAAGTTGAAAAATGGGCATAATTTTGTAAAAATGCAAAACAGGGTAATGGAACCTATACAAACCGTATTAGATCATCATAATGGAAAAATGTGTGAACTTTCAATCCATTCCCATTACTGGGTACTGAGATACACGCTTTCATACAAAAACTTAACCAAAAATTGCAACATTGAAAAGGGGGCATAATTTTGTAAGAAAGTGAAACAAAGTTATGAAACCTGTCCAGTGTAAGTCAGTTCATCACAGTGAACAAGTGTGTGAAGTTTCAATCCATTCCCACAAAGAGTCCAAAAAGAATAAAAATTCAGCCAAATATCTTGATATAGTTACATACCCTTGACTACAGATGGAGATCATGATGATAACAAGTGTTCAAAGTTTCAAAGCCAATAGTTTGACAAAACGTGGACTAGTACAAAAACTGAACCAATATCCTACTCTAAAAAGGGCCATACTTCAGCCAAAATACTTGACAGAGTTATGTACTCTTGCCTACAGATAGAAATTTAAAAGCCATATGTCACACAATTTACACTTAATATGAACTGGTACGAAAAACTTAACCAAGATTTATAAGTTAAAAGTGGCCATAATTCAGACAAAATCCTTGATAGAGTTATGTTCTCTTGCCTAAAACTGGACATGGTGATGACACACAAGTGTTGAAAGTGTCAAAAGGTTTTGTCAAAATGTGGACTTGAAAAAAAATTAACCAAGGTTTAATGCCAACGCCATGGTGAGTAGGATAGCTCTCCCTATTCTTTGACACTTCATACTGGGACGTCGACGAATGGAGGAGTCCAATAGTTCTACCTATTCTTTAAACAGTCTAACTAACAAGAAACGCGGCAATGCCAAGAAACCAGGTTTTCAACACTTCATAAGAATAACAAGAGGGCCATGAAGGCCCTGTATCGCTCACCTGACCTACAGACCTAAAGATCGTTAAAATTAACATTCTGACCAAGTTTCATTAAGATATGGTCATAAATGTGGCCTCTAAAGTGTTAACTAGCCATTCCTTTGATTTGACCCCGTGACCTAGTTTTTGACCCGATATGACCCAGATTCGAACTTGACCTAAAGATCATCAAGTTCAACATTCTGACTAAGTTTCATGAACATACAGTCATAAATGTGGCCTCTACAGTGTTAACAAGGTTTTCCTTTGATATGACCTAGTGACCTAGTTTTTGACCCCAACTGACCCAGATTTAAACTTGACCTAAAGATCATCAAGATTAACATTCTGACAAAGTTTCATTAAGATATGGTCATAAATGTGGCCTCTACAGTGTTAACAAGTTTTTCCTTTGATCTGACCAAGTGACCTAGTTTTTGACCCCACCTGACCCAGATTTACACTTGACCTTAAGATCATCAAGATTAACATTCTGACCAAGTTTCATTATGATACGGTCATAAATGTGGCCTCTACAGTGTAAACTAGCTTTTCCTTTGATTTGACCTGGTGACCTAGTTTTTGATCCTACATGACCCAGATTCAAACTGGACCTTAAGATCATCAAGATTAACATTCTGGTCAAGTTTCATTAAGATTGGGCCAAAATTGTGACCTCTAGAGTGTTAACAAGCTTTTCCTTTGATTTGACCTGGTGACCTAGTTTTTGACCCCAGATGACCCAATATCGAACTCGTCCAAGATTTTATTGAGGGTAACATTCTGACCAAGTTTCATTAAGATTGGGCCAAAAATGTGACCTCTAGAGTGTTAACAAGCTTTTCTTTTGATTTGATATGATGACCTAGTTTTTGATCCCAGATGACCCAATATCGAACTTGTCCAAGATTTTATTGAGGGTAACATTCTGACCAAGTTTCATTAAGATTGGGCAAAAAATGTGACCTCTAGAGTGTTAACAAGCTTTTCCTTTGATTTGACCTGATGACCTAGTTTTTGATCCCAGATGACCCAATATCGAACTCGTCCAAGATTTTATTGAGGGTAACATTCTGACCAAGTTTCATTAAGATTGGGCCAAAAATGTGACCTCTAGTGTGTTAACAGTCAAATTGTTGACGACGGATGGACGGACGGACGACGAACACAGGGTGATCACTAAAGCTCACCTTTGAGCACTTCGTGCTCAGGTGAGCTAAAAATGTATACTGAATCACAGTGCACCACTTTAAAGCACAACCCTAACCCTAACCTAACCCTAACCCTATTTTTAGTAACAATGACCTTGACCTTGATCCCAGAAACCCCAAAATCAATCCCAAGCTACAACTTTATATAAGTTTTCTATACACCAAGTTTCATCACGAAAGCTCATTCCTAAGTTAAGTTATTGACCGGAAACCGTTTTTCTATTTTAAGTAACAGTGACCTTGACCTTGACCCCAGAAACCCCAAAATCAATCCCAGCCTTTGTCTTGATATAAGCTACATACATACCAAGTTTTATTCAAATATTTTTACCGAAACAAAAGTTATTGACCGGAAACACCAGTTTGATGCCGCCCGCCCGACCAACGACATACCCCAAACTAATAACTCAGGTTTTCGTTGAAAACCTGGTTAAAAATGTCATCAAAATCACAAAAATTAGAATTGACCTTTCTCTCCAAAAAATAGGTTACAAAATTTATGAAACTGTGCCTCAGTAACTGTCCACAGTGTTTCTTCTTAAGTGTCAGTCTCAGTAACTGATTTTCCATGTTCAGCAAAATGTTATATTAAGGTATTAGATCACTAATAGAGAACCTCCTTTTTGAAGAGTATTTAATTCCTACCATAAACCTACTTTTACTGCAATTCTTAGGGGGCATAGGTTCAAGGCCTACTGGGACCAAATTTTTTTTTCTTTATTTTCCTTTTTTACTAGAAAGTTTTTACTTCTTTCAAGACTTATTATTGATGTTTTGTACTAAAATGGAAAAAGATGAATCTTATAAGCAATTTTTTGGTGTTCAAAGAGAATTTACTACTTAAACAGAAGGAGTAGAGTTACACACCTTTAAAAATATTGAGTTACACACGGTGAAAGTTCTCTATTTTGCTTTCACTCTAAGATTATATATTGTGGAAGAAATTTAGGTAGGTTTTACGTCTTCCCTAAGGTTAGTTTTAAATGGAGTAAGCAAAATTCAAAACAGAAACTCATCATTCGACCTTATTTTTTCAATGTTGAAGTATGAATTTTGTCTCATTAAATCCGTTTACTCGAGGCACCATAGAAAAAATGATATTAACATTTTTATTTTGTGTTTTATAATTGGTTACCAATAGCTTGATGTTTCTTCGACTGAAATTAATGGTAAAATGAGTTCTCTGCAAACGTTTTGGATAGTGGCTATCACTTTGAAATTTGTCTCTACTTGAGCTTGAGGAGAAACCATAAGTTATTCAAAATTTATAAAAAACGGCACGGTAAAAGTTGTTTAAAATTTGCAAAATAGTGCAAAACATGGTTACCTTTCAGAATATACCAAGCAAAGGCCATTTTGTAAACATTACTATTAGTGACCTAATACCTTAAGACGGGTGTAAACCCCATCGGCACTTCTGGCAAATCCATAACTTAAACCCAGGGTTCATACAGAATTCTGTTACTCAATTTCCATGATCTTCAGTGATTTACCATGATACGGTAATGCATCGCTTTTACATGACATTAAGGCAAATTATTGCATATAACTAAATATTTATTAGATTGACCACTAGTACTGGTCTCAATTTTGGTAACAGGCTTAAACAAGAGGACCATGATGGTCCTGAATCGCTCACCTCTTCCCACATGACCCAGTTTTGAGTATGACATCGTTTTTGACCAACTTTCATGAAGATCCCATGAAAAATGTGACCTCTAGAGTGGTCACAAGGTTTTTCTATTTTTAGACCTACTGACCTAGTTTTTGAAGGCACGTGACCCAGTTTCGAACTTGACCTAGATATCATCAAGATGAACATTCTGACCAACTTTCATAAAGATCCCATGAAAAATGTGACCTCTAGAGTGGTCACAAGGTTTTTCTATTTTTAGACCTACTGACCTAGTTTTTGACCGCACGTGACCCAGTTTCGAACTTGACCTAGAAATCATCAAGATGAACATTCTGACCAACTTTCATGAAGATCCCAAGAAAAATGTGACCTCTAGAGTGGTCACAAGGTTTTTCTATTTTTAGACCTACTGACCTAGTTTTTGAAGGCACGTAACCCAGTTTCGCACTTGACCTAGATATATTCAAGATGAACATTCTGACCATTTTTCATGAAGATCCCATGAAAAATGTGACCTCTAGAGTGGTCACAAGGTTTTTCTATTTTTAGACCTACTGACCTAGTTTTTGACCGCACGTCACCCAGTTTCGAACTTGACCTAGATATCATCAAGATGAACATTCTGACCATTTTTCATGAAGATCCCATGAAAAATGTGACCTCTAGAGTGGTCACAAGGTTTTTCTATTTTTAGACCTACTGACCTAGTTTTTGACCGCACGTCACCCAGTTTCGAACTTGACCTAGATATCATCAAGATGAACATTCTGACCATTTTTCATGAAGATCCCATGAAAAATGTGACCTCTAGAGTGGTCACAAGGTTTTTCTATTTTTAGACCTACTGACCTAGTTTCTGACCGCACGTGACCCAGTTTCGAACTTGACCTAGATATCATCAAGATGAACATTCTGACCAACTTTCATGAAGATCCCATGAAAAATGTGACCTCTAGAGTGGTCACAAGGTTTTTCTATTTTTAGACCTACTGACCTAGTTTTTGACCACACGTGACCCAGTTTCGAACCTGACCTAGATATCATCAAGATGAACAATCTGACCAACTTCATGAAGATCCCATGAAAAATGTGACCTCTAGAGTGGTCACAAGGTTTTTCTATTTTTAGACCTACTGACCTAGTTTTTGAACGCACGTGACCCAGTTTCGAACTTGACCTAGATATCATCAAGATGAACATTCTGACCAACTTTCATGAAGATCCCATGAAAAATGTGACCTCTAGAGTGGTCACAAGGTTTTTCTATTTTTAGACCTACTGACCTAGTTTTTGACTGCACGTGACCCAGTTTCGAACTTGACCTAGATATCATCAAGATGAACATTCTGACCAACTTTCATGAAGATCCCATGAAAAATGTGACCTCTAGAGTGGTCACAAGGTTTTTCTATTTTTAGACCTACTGACCTAGTTTTTGACTTCACGTGACCCAGTTTCGAACTTGACCTAGATATCATCAAGATGAACATTCTGACCAATTTTCATGAAGATCACATGAAAAATGTGACCTCTAGAGTGGTCACAAGGTTTTTCTATTTTTAGACCTACTGACCTAGTTTTTGACCGCACGTGACCCAGTTTCGAACTTGACCTAGATATCATCAAGATGAACATTCTGACCAATTTCATAAAGATCCCATGAAAAATGTGACCTCTAGAGTGGTCACAAGCAAAAAGTTTACGGACGCACGGACGCACGGACGCACGGACGGACGACGGACGACGGACACTGCGCGATCACAAAAGCTCACCTTGTCACTTTGTGACAGGTGAGCTAAAAATAAGCTCAAATTGGCCGTCTTTTTATGTTCGTTGAAGTTTCTTTTATGGGTCTTGCCTTTCATGTGTGACTTTATTGCTGGCTCGCCCATGTTTGATAAATTTATGATAAAGTCACAAACAGTGCACAATACTTTGTTTAGATCGGCCTTGAATGGTTTCAACCACGCCTTATAGTGTTCCTTCCGATACCACTGGTAATTAAATTTGCAGTTTCCTTTAGATTTACTCATATTTCATGCTTGTCGTGGGGGCTGCCATTTACCGGAAATGTTGTCGTAGCAATAGCCAGTGTCAAGGTAAAATACGCCATGTAAGTCACATGTTTGTACTCAAAACAATTCGTACTTAGCAAAAACGCAAGTTCAGAAGTCTGTAATCAACAAATGACCTTCGGTACTCAATCTTTAAAAAAACTTTCTCGTGAAATAGTCACTGCTTGAGAGAATTTTTCAAGGCAATTTCTAGATTTTCCATGATCTGTTTGGGATTTCCAATCAATCTTTTCGAAATTCCATGATATTTCCATGATAGTGATTTTCCATGATATTTCCAGGTCTCTGCGAACCCTGAAACCCCATTTTGTTTTTGGGTTTTGCAAATGATGTCTCTTCATGTTGCAGAAAGTAAATGTTTTTTGTTTTCTTTCTTTCACCAAAGTTGTTGTTTTCTTTCTTAACACAAGGCAGTCTGAAAGACAGCTAAATCCCCCGCCACTGCTATGGATAGTGAAAGGGTAAAACCTTTGATTTTAGCTGTGACCTTGACCTTGAACTGACATGGCTGACTCATGAATTCTGCACAACGTCTTGATGAGGTGATCATTTGACCAAAGTTTCATGAAAATCCTTCAAGGGGTTTAGGAGATACAGAGCTGAAACTTTTGACCTTCAGTTGTGACCTTGACCTTGAGTTGACATGACTGACTCATGAGTTCTTGATGAGGTGATCATTTGACCCAAGTTTGATGAAAATCCTTCAAGGGGTTAAGGAGATACAGAGTGGACACCAAATGGAAGGCTCAAACCTTCGACCCTTAGTTGTGACCTTGACCTTGAGCTGGAATGGTTGACTCATAATTTCTGCACATCGTTCTGATGAGGTAATCATTTGACCCAAGTTTTATAAAATTCCTTCAAGGGCCTTAGGAGATATAGAGCGGACACGAAATGGAAGGCTCAAACCTTTGACCTTCAGTTGTGACCTTGACCTTGAGCTGACATGGCTGACTAGTAAGTTCTGCACATCACCTTGATGAGGTGATCGTTTGACCCAAGTTTGATGAGAAACCTTCAAGGGGTTTAGGAGATATAGAGCGGACACAAAATGGAAGGTTCAAACCTTTGACCCTAAGGTGTGACCTTGACCTTGAGCCGGCATGACTGACTCATGGGTTCTGCACATCGTCTTGATGAGGTGATCATTTGACCCAAGTTTTATAAAATTCCTTCAAGGGGTTTAAGAGATATAGAGCGGACACAAAATGGAAGGCTCAAACCTTTGACCTTGAGTTGTGACCTTGACCTTGAGCCGGCATGGCTGACTCATGGGTTCTGCACATCGTCTTGATTAGGTAATCATTTGACCCAAGTTTTATTAAATTCCTTCAAGGGGTTTAGGAGATATAGAGCGGACACAAAATGGCAGGCTCAAACCTTTGACCTTGAGTTGTGACCTTGACCTTGAACCGACGAAGCTGACTCATGGGTTCTGCACATCGTCTTGATGAGGTGATCATTTGACCCAAGTTTCATGAAAATCCTTCAAGGGGTTTAGGAGATATGGACTGGACACAATTTTGTTACGGACGGAAAGACGAAAGGACAGACGCAGACCATTCTTATAATCCCTCCGCCATGGCGGGGGATTAAAAATACACAGAGAATGAAAATGCTGCTATTTATGGGCACAATGTCTGGACAAGCAACTGTGAGTCAGTCACCTGCTGTGTTATTTGTCAGCTGTTAAATCAATGTAAGGAATCATCAGCACTGTAATACTCTATACTGCTGTGGTTATAATCTGTTATTTCTATATGTCTGTATAAGTTCTCCAAAACATACTTGGAAGAAGTCTCATAATCATTTTCCATAGTACATCTATTTCAATTGTAACCCTGTGACAGAAACCTACTAAATAGTACCATGTAGAATATAGAGAATGTAACAAACCTAAATGTAACACTAGAGGTATACTTTCATCATAACACTGAAACTTTATCCACCGGCATAAAGCCCGCCTCTCCAAGTGTACGCAGTCCCACTCTACCGTTGGGTCGTATATATAACCATGTTATACTGGCATGATTGAGGCTGATTCTAAGCCAACCTTCGGGAGGGAACTGTAAAGCTCTGAAATATTTTGAGATGTCAATTCTTTAGATTCATAAAATAAAGATGAACTTTCTTTCTATTAAAAGTGAAGTTATTTGCAATTATTGTAAATTTTCACCGCATACTATAAAATCATATATATTCCTGGGCAACTAATTTTCATAATGTACTTGCTTTAATCCAAAAATTTAAATACCAACAAACAAATAAAATCCTCATTGACTGTATCCCAGGATGTTGAAATCCAAAAATTCATAACCATTTTTGTTAAAAGCAAGACATTTCATACAGAGGAAATAAGATTTCACAGAGATATCCTAGTATAAAAGTTTATATTTCTTATAACACATTATCACTTTTTCCAAGAAAGTTTGTGCTTTAGTACAATAATTGCTACATCAGATTTAGAAGTTCAAGACGATTCTCCAACTTTCACACCAGCAGGAAACCGATAGTGATAACTTACTACCCTCAGATAAACAAGCAAACACCTTGGTGCTTGTAAATTCGTATCATTTAGATAATTTGGATCTCTTGTGAAGTGAATTTCGCTTTCAAGTAAAACAGAAATATTTGTATGTTAAAACTGACTATTTTTCCTAAACAGCCCTTTAACAAGAGCCCCTAATAATTAATCTTTCAAGAGGTCTGGAGAAACATTGTACCTGCATACAAAATATCTAATGACGTTAGCATGACACACTACAATTTCATAGCTGTCATTAGTTTGGTCTGGCTCGGCTCGATGGAAGTATTTCCGGAACGCTGCCTCAATACGAGCACCATCTTTATAAAACTGCTGAAACAGGGATGAAAAACACTTTATCAGGCATCTGCTCACACTGTACACTGGGATATATTCCTAAAAGTTTTATTTCTGCTAGTAACCACAGTCAGTACAACATGCAAATTCAAAACTTTTCCAAATATTAACAACAGGATAAAGAACAGAGTTAAGCAAAGCATACACTTACAAGAGTCAGGAAGCCTGATGTTCATCAAACAGAAAAATAAAAAGTGATGTGAAAATTACCCAACCTACAGCATACTGAAAGCATTAATATCAGGACCTTCCATCCATTATGAAAGCATTAATATCAGGACCTTCCATTCATTATGAAAGCATTAATATCAGGACCTTCCATTTATTATGAAAGCATTAATATCAGGACCTTCCATTCATTATGAAAGCATTAATATCGATAATTCCATTCATTATGAAAGCATTAATATCAGGACCTTCCATTCATTATGAAAGCATTAATTTCAGGACCTTCCATTCATTATGAAAGCATTAATATCAGGACCTTCCATTCATTATGAAAGCATTAATATCGATAATTCCATTCATTATGAAAGCATTAATATCAGGACCTTCCATTCATTATGAAAGCATTAATATCAGGACCTTCCATTCATTATGAAAGCATTAATATCAGGACCTTCCATTCATTATGAAAACATTAATATCAGGACCTTCCATTCATTATGAAAGCATTAATATCAGGACCTTCCATTCATTACGAAAGCATTAATATCAGGACATTCCATTCATTATGAAAGCATTAATATCAGGACCTTCCATTTATTATGAAAGCATTAATATCGATAATTCCATTCATTATGAAAGCATTAATATCAGGACATTCCATTCATTATGAAAGCATTAATATCAGGACCTTCCATTCATTATGAAAGCATTAATATCAGGACCTTCCATTCATTATGAAAGCATTAATATGGATAATTCCATTCATTATGAAAAGAATTACTAGCCATTATTGTAAATCTTTTTTATTTACATCTTTTCAGGATCTGTATGTAACCTGGCAAGTGTTGACAGCTGTTATCAGTTCTCAAAAACTGAAGTATCTACCTTGAAATAATTTTCAACATACATTTGTACATTATTTTCACTTATTACCTGTTTTTCCGGTCGCCAATTTCCTGAGGGCGGTTCTGGAGGTATTGGGGCACCTTCTCTTAACAAGTCACACTCTTCTCTGGGGAGATCAGGAAGTTGTTTATGGATGATATCAGCAGTTTCCTTGGCACGTGTCATTGTTGATGAGATCAATTTAGACCATGGATAATTCATGTCAACCAATCTAGCACCAGTTAGATAAGCCTGCTCTCTGCCTTTAATTAAATTATTTATGTTTGTTCATATTATTAATGAATATTAATTTTTTTCTGTAATAGAAATTACAAAAAACAAAAGTACCAAGGTAATAATTTATGCACATCACAGCAAATTAATTTCAACTTAAAATTCTCACACTACTGAAACTGAATAATTCTGCAATTTTGACTATTTCAAGGACAGTTAACTCTGTCAAATACTGGTCCAAACTGGCTAGTTTTTTTTTTTCACCTGGACTTTGTAGCAAAACATAATCTATGTAATACTTTATTGAGCAAACTCCTTCAATCTTTGTAATTCTGATTTATACATGGGTTGTAACTTTTGAAATATTTGAGAACTGACTGGATATCAAACTTGACCAAGATCTAACAGAGAAACATATTCCGTAAAAGTGTGGTTGCGAACAATGAAAAATACTCCAAGTTATTTAGAGGACAATGTCAGTTTTCACAATTTTTGACATTTTCATGGGCAGTAACTCTGTAAATACTGGCCAAAACTGCCTTAGACTTTACAGAAAATATCTGATTTTACAGCACCTTGAAAAAGCATGAGACTATTTATAACTGGTAGTACTGGTAATTATTTTCCTCTATAATAACTTTTCCAGTTTTATCAACAATGAAGGTAAAAAGCATAATTTTTTAAAGACAAGGATTTTTAAAGAATCATACCGAAAACACAAGTAGCAAACTTATTTAAAACTAACAAACCAAGATCAGTCAGCTTCCTATTGATATCTAAATTTTCGTTGTCAAAATACTGTCCATGTCGGATCAGAATGATATGTCTGGTTGCTGTTGGAACCTTAGCAAGCTTCTCTTTGTACTGCAGTTTCTCATCATCTGTGGCAGAAACTTTAGGAGGCTTAATTGTACTCTCAGGCTCTCGTCTGAAGAATATAAAATGTTGCAAGCTAAAATAAAACAATATTTCAACAAGAGGACCATGATGGCCCTATATCGCTCACCTAAGTTTAGTTGCTTGCTTGAACAGTTAAAAGTTTCTACTAAACATATACAGGCAGGTACTGTGTATCTGCATGTTGAGGTGGGGGGATAGAGGTGGGGTAAGACACTGGGGGAAGGATGTGATATGACAATATCAAACATGAAGAGTTTTTAAAGTTTCCACTACATAAATAAAGGGTAAAGTTACCACACCTCCTAGTCGCAATGCTTTTTGATGAAACAGAATAATCTGTACAATCTTCGTAAAGGGTTACCCAAGAAACATTTGTGTAAAGTTATTTTAAAGTTTGACCTGCTGTTTCTAACAAGAATATTTCATAAGTTTCCAATATAAATATATAGGGGAAAAATGGCCACACCCCCTGGTGGCCATGTTTTTCAACAAATCAAAATAATCTGAACAATCTTGGTAGAGGATCACAAAAGAACCATTTTTGTGAAATTATTTTTAAATCAGGCCAGCAGTTTCATGCAAAAAGATCTTTAAAGTTTCAACCATATACATATAGGGTAAAGTGACCACGCCCTCTGGAGGCCATATTTTTTGACAAATCAAAATAATTTGAACATTCTTGGAAGAGGGTCACACAAGGACCAATTGTGTGGAATTATTTCAAAAACAGGCCAGCAGTTTCATACAAGAAGATTTTTAAAGTTTCCACTATATACATTGACGAGATATGAAAACGCAACAAACATATGCTTGAATATATTTTGTTAACAAAAAGAACCACCTTGAAATGTTCAACACATACATATCTCATTACTCTGTACCCATTGTATTAATTCTGCGGTATGTTGTGCTGATTAATTTTGAAAACAATGGGTATAGAGCAGGGCTCCGGAAATTTTGATAACTCAATCGGTCCGAAACGAAAATCCTGACATCGGCGCTACCCCACCCACTGCATTCCCAATATTACATATTTTGTAAAACGTGATAGAGTAAAGATATAATCATGTCATGCATTAAAACTGAGTTACCGGTCACCGCGTGTTTCCATACAATGAAGACAGTTATTCAGTGTTATGTGTGATTGTTACTTTGTTTAAATTTCGATTTTTTTCCGAGAAAATACTTGTAAGGATAAAATTACCGAGGCATTGACACCGTGTGCGTAACTAGTCTAAAAGCCAACGCACGTGACCGGTACCGTATACACGGCAGATACTTTGTGATGTTTCCTCATTCTTTGACGGAATTCTATAAAATACAATTACATGACACATATTCTCTGCTAAACAGTCTCGGTATTTTAAGAATACTCTGCCGCGGACCGAATGTGTACGTTATATGAACGCTGAGATCGAATTTCCCGCATGTATAGTACCAAAAGGTCACGCGTGTTGGCCACGGATATTTCATTTCACTTATGTTGTACTTCAATAAGCAGCTACATTTTAAAAGTTATATGTTCTCTTCTGATGTAAACAAAATTTCATTTTGAAACGTTTTTTAAAAGACCGATTTGATAAACAGCACCACTCCGGTTTTCTTTATCATTCGTGTTTGCCAGTCCATTTTTTTCTTCTTTTTTCTTTTTTGCACCGTCGGGTTGCAAAGACGATTTTCTGCACTTGTTTCAACTGAAGCCCCAACAAATGAATCTTGTAATTTTTTCAAATCAAGTAATTATAAAAAATATTTTGATTGGTTTTCCGTGTGATGTCTCATTAAATCAAAGACCTATAATGTACAATTATAGCTCTTTGATTAAATGCAGTGACCATTTGTTTTTTACCATGATGAAACATAGCCTTTTGAAATAAACCATCCGTCGGATTTTAAATAAAAGAAGTGGATCCCAGTCGAAATGATTTGGATCCAGTCAGGATATTTGGAAACCAGTCAAAAATGTTTAATACATTGCAGTCGGCTGTCTGCAAACATTAAAGGATGTGCCACGCTAGTACTGATTGCGTCACATGCTAGTTACAGACCAATTATCAAAGTGACAGTCAGACTGTTTGACACGTTTATTGATTATCTGAGGGTGCGACCAACAATTTCCTGCTTGGCAGTAGATGGTGTATTGAGATATCAGACAGAAATTTGTACTTTTCTCCATTTTTACGGGACCGATTTTTTTTGTTTTTTCACTTTATGAATCGGTCTGAAAAGTAAAAAATCGGTCCAAAACCGACAAACCGGCAAATTTCCGAAGCCCTGGTATAGAGTATCGAGATGGGTATGAGTTGAACATTTCAAGGTGATGCTTTTTGTAGTATAAAATATATTCAAGCATACGTTTGTTGCGTTTTCATATCTCGTCAGTGTACATATAGGAAAAACTGACCACACAACCTGCCGGCCATGTTTTTTGATGAATCAAAATAACTTGTACAACTTCGCAGAGGGTTACACAAGGACCATTTGTGCGAAATTATTTCAAAATCAGGCCAGTGTTTCATACAAGAAGATTTTTAAAGTTTCCACCCCCTGGTGGCCATGTTTTTGATGAATCAGAATTAATTGAACAAACTTGGTAGAGGATCACACAAGAACCATTTAAGAGATGTCGTTTAAAGATTTTTCTATTTTTAGTCCTGGCAGCCCCTATGAACCATTTGAACAACTTTGGAAGAGGACCACCCAAGGAACATCCAGGCCAATGTGTCATCACCTTCCACCGAATGGTTTCAGAGGAGATGTTGTTTAAAGGAAAGTGTGGCTGGCTGCTGGCCAGTGAGCGATCACAATAGTTCACCCCGAGCACTTTGTGCTCAGGTGAGCTAATAATTAAAAACCAGAAAAAAACCCCCAGTAAAATTCAATTGTTCAAGTTAACCACCCTAAACACTTTCACAATCAGTTTGAATCAGAACTGAACCATGCTGAGAACTCCAATATTAGACTGGTCTCAGAGAATCAGTATTACCAAGTGGCAACATCCACCCCAAGTAAGAACTAGAACTGTCACAGGAGTGACTCATACCCCCACCATACAGTCTTGTCACAGAAGAATGGCAACCATAAGAAATCTTAAAAATACTTTGGAGTACTTCATCCTGGGCTTCCACATATAAGTAATACTAGTATAATACATACTAGTAAATATATTAAATCTCTAATATAAGAGATACACTAAAAGTGAATACAAAAAAGTGTCTTACCGACCCATGTTACCACAGAAAAATGTATTTACTTTTTACATAGGACTTATAATAAAAAAATACCTAAAATATTGAAAATCTAAAAATAGGATTTCTAAAAATAGACTAATTCCTGGAATTTAAGGGGAAGAAACTCAGTACAAAAGTTAAAAAAGGTTACTTCCCTTCGGCTCTAAGCCGATCAGAATGAGATATAGTGAAAATACATCAAAATTAACCTTAAATTCTAGGTAAAAGGGGACACAATTCAAGAAAAATTAGTGTCAGAGTTATGCACCTTGTGTCACATGATGTGGGTGATGAGGTGGAACATCTATTTTAAGTCTGAATCAAATCCATTCAGTAGTAACTGAGATATACATGTAGTGAAAATACATCAAAATTAACCTTAAATTCTAAGTAAAAGGGGACATAATTCATGAAAAATTGGTGTCAGAGTTATGCACCTTGTGTCACATGATGTGGGTGATGAGGTGGAACATCTATTTTAAGTTTGAATCAAATCTATTTTGTAATAATTGAGATATAGTGAAAATACATCAAAATCAACCTTAAATTTAAAGTAAAAGGGGACACAATTCATAAAAAAATTATGTCAGAGTTAAGCTCCTTATGTCACATCATCTGGGTGATGAGGTGGAACAACTATTTTAAGTTTGAATCAAATCCATTTAGTAATAACTGAGATATAGTGAAAATACATCAAAATTAACCTTAAATTCTAAGTAAAAGGGGACATAATTCATGAAAACTTGGTGTCAGAGTTATGCACCTTGTGTCACATGATGTGGGCACATGATGTGGGTGATGAGGTGGAACATCTATTTTAAGTTTGAATCTAATCCATTCAGTAGTAACTGAGATATAGTGAAAATACATCAAAATCAACCTTAAATTCTAAGTAAAAAGGGGCATAATTCATAAAAAGTAGTGTCAGAGTTATGCACCTTGTGTCACATGATGTGGGTGATGAGGTGGAACATCTATTTTAAGTTTGAATCAAATCCATTTAGTAATAACTGAGATATAGTGAAAATACAACAAAATTAACCTTAAATTCTAAGAAAAAGGGGACATAATTCATGAAAACTTGGTGTGAATAGTTATGCACCTTGTGTCACATGATGTGGGTGATAAGGTGGAACATGTATTTTAAGTTTGAATCAAATCCATTTGGTAATAACTGAGATAATAGATTTTGGGACGCAACGGTACGCGACAAAACTGACTCCTATATACCCCCCTCAAACATGTTTGGTGGGGATATAAAAAGTTACAGAATTTGGCAACATTCTTTTCCAAAAGATATGTATTAGCATGAGTATTAGTATTAATAGTCGTGTGCAAAAATCTCAAAATCCAAAATGTTCAAGTACATGTGAGTTAAGTGTAGGTAGTAGTCATGTATGTAGTAGTCATGCATGACTGACTCAAAATGTAAAATGTTCAAATAAGTGTGAGTTAAGTGTAAGTAGTAGTCATTTGTGACAGATATTCAAGTATGAGTTAAGTGTAAATAGTGGCCATGTGTGACAGAATGTTCAGGTAGGTGCGAGTTAAGTGTAAGTAGTAGCCAGGTGTCACAGATGTTCAAGTAAGTGTGAGTTAAGTGTATAAAGTAGTAGCCATGTGTGACAGATGTTCAAGTAAATGTGAGTTAAGTGTTAAGTAGTAGCCAGGTATTACAGATGTTCAAGTAAGTGCGAGTTAAGTGTTAAGTAGTAGCAATGTGTCACAGATGTTCAAGTAAGTGTGAGTTAAGTGTTAAGTAGTAGCCAGGTATCACAGATGTTCAAGTAAGTGCGAGTTAAGTGTAAGTAACAGCCATGTGTCACAGATATTCAAGTAAGTGCAAGTTAAGTGTAAGTAGTAGCCATGTGTCACAGATATTCAAGTAAGTGTGAGTTAGGTGTAAAGTAGTAGCCATGTCTCTGAGATGTTCAAGTATATATGTAAGTGTGAGTTAAATGTAAGTAGCAAGTAGTAGCCATGTGCGACAGATGTTAAAGTAAGTGCGAATTAAGTGCAGTAGTAGTCATGTGGCACAGATGTTCAAGTAACTGTGAGTTAAGTGTAAGTAACAAGTAGAAATCATGTGTGACAGATATGTTCAAGTATCATATGTGTGAGTTAAGTGTAAGTAGTAGATATGTCTCACAGATGTTCAAGTAAGTGTGAGTTAAGTGTAAGTGTGTGTGTGTGTTCGGGTTTAACATCTCTTTCAACAATTTTTCAGTCATATAAATGATGGTGGTAAGTAGTAGCCATGTGTCACAGATGTTCAAGTAAGTGTGATTTAAGTGTAAGTAGCAAGCAGTAATGATGTGTGACAGATATTCAAATAAGTGTGAATTAAGTGTTAGTAGTTGCTATGTGTGACTGATGTTCAAATAAGTGCAATTTAAGTGTAAGTAGTAGTCATGTTCAAGTAAGTGCAAGTTAAGTGTAAGTAGTAGCAATGTGTCACAGATGTTCAAGTAAGTGTGATTTAAGGGTAAGTAGTAGTCATGTGTGACAGTTGTTCAAGTACATAATGTAAGTCTGAGTTAAATGTAAGTAGTCATGTGTGACAGGTGTTCAAGTAAGAGCGAGTTAAGTGTAAGTAGTAGCCATGTGTGACAGATGTGTTCAAGTAAGTGCGAATTAGGTGTAAGTAGTAGCCATGTGTCACAGATGTTCAAGTTAGTGCAAGTTAAGTGTAAGTAGTAGTCATGTGGCACAGATGTTCAAATAACTGTGAGTTAAATGTAAGTAGAGAGTAGAAGTCATGTCTGACAGATGTGTTTGAAGTAAGTGTGAGTTAAGTGTAAGTAGTAGCAATGTGTGACAGATGTTCAAGTAAGTGTGAGTTAAGGGTAAGTAGTAGCCATGTGTGACAGATGTTCAAGTACATAATGTAAGTCTGAGTTAAATGTAAGTAGTCATGTGTGACAGGTGTTCAAGTAAGTACGAGTTAAGTGTAAGTAGTAGCCATGTGTGACAGATGTGTTCAAGTAAGTGCAAATTAGGTGTAAGTAGTAGCCATGTGTCACAGATGTTCAAGTTAGTGCAAGTTAAGTGTAAGTAGTAGTCATGTGGCACAGGTGTTCAAGTAAGTGTGAGTTAAATGTAAGTAGCGAGTAGAAGTCATGTGTGACAGATATGTTTGAGTTCATGTAAGTGTGTGTTAAGTGTAAGTAGTAGCCATGCGTCACAGATGTTCAAGTAAGTGTGAGCTAAGTGTAAGAAGCAGTCATGTGTGACAGATGTTCAAGTAAGTGCAAATTAAGTGTAGGTAGTAGCCAGGGCTCCGGAAATTTTGATAACTCAATCGGTCCGAAACGAAAATCCTGACATCGGCGCTACCCCACCCACCGCATTCCCAATATTACATATTTTGTAAAACGTGATAGGGTAAAGAAATAAGCATGTCATGCATTAAAACTGAGTTACCAGTCACCGCGCGTTACCATACAATGAAGACAGTTATTCAGTGTTATGTTTGATCGTTACTTTGTTTAAATTTCGATGTTTTTCCGAGATAATACGAGGCATTGACTCCGTGTGCGTAACTAGTCTAAAAGCCAACGCACGTGACTTCAATACCGTATACAATGCAGATACTTTGTGATGTTTCCTCATTCTTTGACGGAATTCTATAAAATACAATGCGTCAAAGTGAGTTACACGACACATATTCTCTGCTAAACAGCCTCAGTATTTAAAGAATACTCTGCCGCGGACCGAATGTGTACATTATTTGAACGCTGAGATCGAATTTCCCGCATGTATAGTACCAAAACGTCACGCGGGTTGGCCACGGATATTTCATTTCACTTACGTTGTACTTCAATAAGCAACTACATTTTATAAAGTTATATGTTCTCTCTGATGTAAACAAAATTTCATTTTGAAACGTTTTTTAAAAGACCGATTTGATAAACAGTGCCACTCCGGTTTTCTTTATCATTCGTGGTTGCCCGTCCATTTTTTTTCTTTTTTGTACAGCCGGGTTGCAAAGACGATTTTTTTTTTTTTTTTTTTTTTTTTTTTTTTTTTTTTTTTTTTTTTTTTGAGGCCCCAATGGGTGACCCCGTTTATTCTCCCCGTAACGTGGTTAGACATGGGTCAGGGTACCATCCCATGCTAACCTTACAAATACATACATACAAATGAGTTAAATGTAGGATATAAGAAAAACTTAGGAAAAAAAGATTCCGTAATGACAATGGTAAGGGGAGATTTTCTGCATTTGTTTCAACTGGAGCCCCAACAAATGAATCATGTAATTTTTTCAAATCAACTAATTATAAAAATTATTTTTACCGGTTTTCCGTATGATGTCTCATTAAATCAAAGACCTATAATGTACAATTATAGGTCTTTGATTAAATGCAGCGACCATTTGTTTGTTACCGTGATCAAACATAGCCTTTTGAAATAAACCATCCGTCGGATTCTAAATAAAAGAAGTGGATCCCCGTCGAAATGATTTGGATCCAGTCAGAAACCTTAGGAAACCAGTCAAAAATGTTTAATACACCGCAGTCGGCTGTCTGCAAACATTAAAGGATGTGCCGCGTGAGCACTGATTGCGTCACACGCTAATTACGGACCGATTATCAAAGTGACAATCAGACTGATTGACACGTTAATTGATTATCTGAAGGTGCGACCAACAATTTCCTACTTGGCAGGTGATCGTGTATTGAGATATAAGACCGAAATTTATACTTTTCTCCATTTTTACAGGGCCGATTTTTTTTCGTTTTTTCACTTCACGAATCGGTCTGAAAAGTCAAAAATCGGTCCAAAACCGACAAACCGGCAAATTTCCGAAGCCCTGGTAGTAGCCATGTGTGACAGATGTTCAAACTTGTGTGAGTTAAGTGTAAGTAGTACTCAGTGTGACAGATGCTAAAGTTTTAAAGTGTGACTCACACTGTGTGAGTGAAGTGTGAGTAGTATCCATGTGTCACAGATGTTCAAGTAAGAGCGAGTGAAGTGTAAGTAATAGCCATGTATCATAGATGTTCAATATAAGTGTAAGTAGTAGCATACATACATGTTTTAAGTTCAGAATCCCAAACCTGGAGGTTTGCTATTTTTAAGCTGGAGTTGCGTTCTCAAAACTGCAGGTTTTTTATCAACATAAATTCAGTATTTAACTTCTGGTACAAATGCTGAGTGTCAAGCAAGGGATATAGAGCTACTAGTACCATTTTTCATGTCTTTGGTTAGTCAAAATAATTCAACATTTAGATTGTTTTATATTTAAGACGGGGCAATCTAAATGTCAAAACTTTCAAGGCCCAAAATACAGTACACAGTGATGTGAAGTTATTGGTTTTATCGCTTGCACATATTGGTGTGTAGACACGGTAAATGTTAATCATGTACATTACATACATAGGTTTGAATCACCAGAAAATTCGTAATTTTGGAAATTATTTGATAATTTTTTCATAAATCAATGAGTAGCAATAACCACAGGAAAGATAACTCATGCAAACAGTTGATTCAGGATTTCCAAATGTGACCACCAAAAAAAATGGAATTCTCGCTTTCACTTTTTAAACCCAGCTTATTGTGCTGCATGTATCTTAAAAAGGGGCATAGCCAGGATTTTGAAAAATGTACGCAGTACGAGGCACGAAGTGCCGAGGGGGGAGAGTGTGGGAGGGAGTGGGAAAATTTTGAAAAAAAAGAACATGAAAAGACGCATTCTGGTGCATTTTAAGAAACGCATATAGCGAAATATAATGTTGTCAAAAAAGGAAATGATTAAAGTACAATAGGAGAGATCGCCCTGACGTCACGCCTCAACACCTGTTTATCTGGCGATGGGCAAAACAAAATGTTTTTACATCTTTTGTGTATGGGATCAGAATTTTCAATTTAATATATAAAAGCTATCAATAAATTGCTTGTTTTATATTCTTTCCACTGATCAAAAAAAATATTGATATCGTTTGTGTTTTAAGAAAGTTTAAGTTGTTAGAAAAACATCACTTTTAACAAAAAAAACATGGACGCTCGGCGTCTACCCACCGATCTTTGTCTTATCAGTTCTAAAAACAGAATATACAACGGATTTGTATACAAACACGATCTCTCCTATTGTAGGAAAAAATACGTTTCGACCTCTTCAATAGGTCTCATCAGGCAGTGATGAGTACATAATTTGATCTCATAGATGTCCCCGCGACATTTTTTTTATTGTTTTTTTTGTTGTTTTTTTGGTTGTTTTTTTTGTGTGTATTTTTATTAGTTTTGTATTTTTATTCAATTTTATACGGTTTTATGTAGACAGAAGTATTTTTCTTTGCTTTCTCTGCATGCTTCTGATTTTGTTATTGCCAGTGTGATTCGTCGATGCCCAGACACATCGAAATCACGTATAACCTGGTCGATATCGATCTGGTGATTGCGATGGATATGCATCAGAGCGAGTCCAGTCAGCTGTTCCTCGGTCATCGTATTTCTTAGGTAAGTTTTAAGCCGGCGAAGGCTACTAAATGATCTTTCAGCAGAGGCCGTGGACACTGGCATTGTCAGGAGGATCTTCAGCACAACATGTATGTTTGGGTATAGTTGATATGTTTCATCAACTGCCTCTGCCAAGCCTTGTATGGGCGAATCTGCTGCAACTCTCTTCCAGACGTCAAGTTCAGTATCTATGGTCTGGCAATCTATGAACGGAGAATACGCCTGCTTGATATCGGCCCACATTTCAAGCGAAAGTTGCCAAAGTTTTGTTGGCAATAGATATTGAGTGTTCAGTCTTGTAGCAACTAGAGGCTGACAGACATTGATGTCATGCGCAGTTGCCAAGGCGACAGCCTTTTCCCAAAGTCCTCCAAAATACCCAATGTCATTGCATCTCTCGGCCAGCAACCCATGAAGAACTTTAGCATGCTGTGCTGCTTTGACCAAGTCACATTGAGAGTCTTGCATTGAATCCGTCAAAGGATTCAATGTATCTAAGGGACCGCTGATGCAGCACAAAGCGACAACAAAGTCAAAAGACAGGACAGCCTTTTGAAGGCTTGACGCTGTGGACATAGTTTTGGTGTCCATGCCAACTTGAAGGTCAGTAAGTGTTTCTACAATTGACCTGAAGTGGGTATAGAAAGCAGTGATGCTTTCCGAGTGCTGAGACCACCGTGTTGGGCAGAACTTCTTTAAGGCTTCTCCGTCATCGTTATGAGAGCTATAAACTCCAAGACGTTTCGGAGAACTTGTGATAAAAAACAATACATCCCCAACAACGGTAAACATCGACTGCACAAATGCTACCTTGCAAGCATGACATATGAACAGTGAATATACTTTGCGTTTGGAAATTCTGCAGAAAATCTTGCCTGCACTCCACGGTGACAACCCGATTGTTCCCAGCACCGTCGTAACCTTGTCCAACGATAAAGTTTGGGTTCAGGTTGTGTTTGTGTATTTCATCTAGTAGCAACTGGTGTAGTGTTTCACCTGTTGTTTCTGTTGTCTGAACAAATGAAAGAAAATCCTCGTGGAGCACATGCTTCCCGGAACTCTGACGTTCAATACAACGCAGACAAAAAGCAAACTGTTCTGTATTGCTGACATCAGCAGATTCATTTGCAAGAATAGAAAAGCACCTCGCATCTTGGCAACGGTGCACGATAGAGTCCGAAATCTGATTGCCGCATATATGTATGAATTCGTTTTGAATAGAGGGGCTTAAATACTGTGCATGTTTGGGAGAATTTGCTAGATGGTCGTGCAAATCACTGTCTACTTCAGCGCGATAATTTATCAAAGCTCTGAAGTTACTTTTTTCTTCTGTTTTGCCATGAAAGGCTATGTTTTGTTTTCCCAGCAAAACTATTGTTTTAACAATAGATGTCAAGGCTTTCTTATTTTTCTCGACTTTGTTTCTGTATGCGTTCGAGCCAAACTCAACAACACTTTTTTTCTTGATTTTGACATATTTTCATGAATTTGTCAGCTTTAATCATTGCATTACTGTGATCAGGTGATTTTTTATGCATCCCTATAATCCTAGACACATTGCTCCAATCTACAAGGGGCTTAGCAACGAGAGTGTTTTCAGATGAATTAAAGACAAAACAAGGTGCACAAAAAACACCATTGACTTAAGGACAATACCTTAAATACGGGTAGTTTACAGTATCAAACACTAGGTCAGGTACACGCCTAGCTGCCCCGCTTTTGCCGTGAGTGCTTTTAGGCTTGACCCAACTCCGCGAAGGCTCAAACCTTGATATTAAAGTCGACATTTTCATGGAATCAGACATTCGGAGTCTTCTTGTGACATCAATGGTTCCAATGTCTAGAAACCGCGCACCTAGGGAGCAACCTGCTGAGTACCCATCATTCTGGCAGTGATCTGCCTGAAATGGTTTTGGGGAAGATGTGGACTCTTTGGGAGAAGATTTTGTGTTGTCATTCGAAAATGACTGAGAATTATCAGCAGGAACAGTTGATGAACTTTCACTGTCATCTGGAGCAGAATTTGGGGTTTTAAAACACTGAAAAATGGACTTTTGTCCAGGAAGAGGTCGAGGAGGTTTTCTGGAGCTCATCTCTATTAAATATATAGAGAGATCTATATAGAGCTCAAAAATGCCTTTGTAATATATATATATAATTTATCACATATATAATCTGTAATTTTTACAGAAATTACAAAGTATGAAAAAAAATTCAGTTAGATATTTGCGTACTCGTACATGTATTATATTAATATAATGCTGTACTCTAAATAGTGACCAGAACCGAATCGCTACACATACATGCAATCTGACTAAAGTACATCTCCTATATTACGCTACGCATAGGATCTGAAAACGACCTATTCATTGCCTCGTTCTGACGGCTCTTTCGCTAGCCATTCAGAGCCTAGCTTACAACATCTTGCAAATCTACATGTAGCATTGACTTTTGATATTTACGATTCTTATGTCGTAATGTATCAGATAGCCGGTTAGCTCAGTCGGTAGGCCACTTGCTTTGTAAACGAGGGGTCCCGGGTTCGAGTCCTGGAATAACCGCATATTTTTCTTATCCTTTGACAATCGAACAAGTCGTCTGATTGGATAACATAAAAATAGCAATAATGGAAATCCAAAATATACAGAAGACGAATGTGAATGGGTCGTTCTCAGATCTTCGTTTAGAAGATCAAGTACTTTAGTCAGATTGCACATACATGTAAACGATAAGTTAGTGCTACGTAGGAGTGACGTCATCGGTATAGACAGAGTTAAATGTGACATTTTGGCAGGTGTCAAAACTGACCTAGATTATTGATTTAGGTTGCTTTTGGTACCCAGTACTCTTGCACTAAATTCAAACTCGTTTACACCATATCATGTTTATAAATTATACGTGTAGTAAATGAAATACATTGGATATGAACTTGATTTTTTTTTTAAAAAAAACATGCTCTTCAATATTTCATATTTCAAAAAGTCAAGTCAGCCAAAAAAGTATTACGCAGTTGCGTAAACTGCGTAATGGGCGCTACGCCCTTGTTAAATACTGTATGATTTTTAAGAAAGAAAAGTGTGTAGATTGGAAATTATACACTGTTTTTCAAAGTGAAAGTACCATGTATTTGAATGGGACTAAAATTTCAATTTTATTTTTTTATTGAATGGCTGCGTAATCTCTCTAAAGAAATCTTCCTTTCTTGTAGATAAGTAAGTCATGAATATTAAAATAAATCAAGTACAATGTAGCAGAAAAAAAGCAATTAGCTGCGGTCACTTTTGCACAAAAACCTGAAAAAATGTATTGCATGTCAAAATCTAGGACATGACTTTTAACACCCTATAAATCTTTATCACTAAATTTTAAGGTCAAAAGCACAAATTTATGATTTGTCATTCATACACATACAAGTGTCCAAAAACATAATTTTCATCTTGTAATCAAAACTAACAAAAAAGTGGTGGTTGTCAATGCTACAATGAGGAAATGAATTCTCTTTTGATACATGTAAGTTTTATTTGAATTTATGGCCAATTCGTGACATGATCAGCATTTAAACCTATATCGCGTAAAGTGTCAGCTGTGATGAAAATTTCATCGGAAATTTCCTACATTATTCTGGTATTTCGAATTGTTGACGTGAGTTGAGATAATTTGCCCATATGAAAAAATTCTCTCAGTATTTCCTAGGATCGCATCAGATTTCTTGGCCTAGTCTTAGGTATGATGGCACCAGGGATCAAAACCAAAACGGTGGCCCATACTGCTAGACAATCCTCTCATTTCTTGTCTTGAGGTATTGATGCATACCTTTAGAATCAGATTCTAGGCCTCTAGTTTTCCTTTCCATTTTTATTGTGATGCCAGCTGCAATTAGCGAGCAGCACATGACCAGATTTCTCTGTCAAACAGGGCAGCGCCTAGACTTACACAGTCTGTTGAGATTAAACATTTCCCATTTATTTATTCATTTTTTTTAAAAATAAATATCAAATTTTCTGTAGCTCCCTTTTACTGTGGCTTATCTCAACAGACTTATAAAATGCGATTTCGGCTTACATAACCTCGATGAGGATTCATCAGTGTCCTAACAGTACAAAGGTTTATTGCCCAATGAACAAGTCAGTGTTATGCCATTGCCACTGACCATAAGGTGATAAATGAGGCTTAAAACTCCAGCCAGATGTTGAGCTGAGAGAAAATAAACTCTGCTGCTCCATTAACAAGATACAAGTTTTATGTGAGTATTAAACTAGATTGTGATTCCTTTAAGAAATGTGCAAAAATGGAGAATAAAATGTAAAGGTAATTCATATATTTTATTAACAAGATCAACATGAAGTGTATTTACATATTTCCTATCATTGTTTCTAAAACATTTATAATGGAATTTGACTGCCTAAGATAGTAAGGTAACTAAAATGGAATATAAAACACCGACAATACCGGTATCAAGAATCCAGTTGACACCTACAAGTAAGAAAGCACTGTGTATCATGTGTGGTATAGCGTTATTGGTTACGATGACAGGAAAATTTATTTATTGCCGCGGCGGTCCGGGGTTCGATTTCCGACGCGGTCGTTTTTTTTTTTCTTGATTTGGAACTTTTAAAATATTTTAGAAACAAAAAATCATATTATAGTATTCATAATATGACCAAGCTTCAATTTGAAAGAAAGAATATTTTTAGCCAAATCTGGAGGCATTGCTGCTTTAATGTTTGAAAGTGACAATAGGTCTAACTGTATGAAAACTTACGAAAATTTAAATGAAGACATGAATCATTGTGTATACAGTTTTATTGTAACAAGAGCTACAAGTCAGTTTTATTTTTAGAAAGTTATGTTTATTGGGAAAAACCCACTAGCCATTAAACATGAAATATGTTTTGCAAGATGATGAACGATTTTCGTCAAAGAAATTTGGATATAATAAAATAAAATATTTGTGAATATTTTGAGCCGTGCCATAGGAAAACCAATATAGTGGGTTTGCGATTAGGATGGATCCAGACCAGCCTGCGCATCCGCACAATCTGGTCAGGATCCATGCTGTTCGCTAACAGTTTCTTCAATATTCCATTAGGCTTAAAAGCGAACAGCATGGATCCTGGTCTGGATCCATGCTGGCCGCAAACCCACAATGTTGGTTTTCTCATGGCACGGCTCATTTATGATAAATAAAGTTTCTACCAAAATATGAAAATTAGAGAACTTGTAGTGTTTTTTCCAGATAAATATCCTTCTACTTCTTCTTTCTGATTTTCACGAATATTTGTATGTCCTAGTTGTTGTAGTCCATATGCTTATTGCTTCTTCCATATTACATACAAAATTTTCATGAAAAAGTTAAAATCACATCCCTTGAACCACCTTATCATTAAATAGGCTTAATTTTAGCTATGATCGAAAAACAATTCTGCACATATGACATGTAAACTTTCAGATTGATATGATTTTCTGAAGTTGCCAACTACATGTACATGTCTATATATATAAGAATTATTGTTGGTCAGTTTTCAAGCTATTATTATGTTACATTTTGTTACTTAGCACCCTGGTGCACAGCATGTCTTCACTTTGTATCTAAACAGAATCATAATTGATGTAATACATTGCACCATGCCATCAACAAGAGACCACTAAAGTCTAATTAACATGAATCTGCAATCAGACATGAAATTACAGGGACTATAGATAAGAAAATATTTTTTTGTGATTTATAGCAGATATTAATCTACCCTCTGATATAAATTAATAAAAAGTCTTAGAAGGTATATTGAATAAATTGTTTTTAATTCATTCACAAAATGATTTGAAGGTATCTTGAAAAAATATTTGAAAATGTTTTTTCTTTCAATTTCAAACCTTTTCCCTCATTTTTTTTTCTTATCAATTATTCAAACAACTCATAAACAGAATTAAATTGATACTATTTTGAAAAATACATTTTCTATATATTTCAAATTTTAAGTGTATTTTATATACACTTACTGAGATCTTTTACAATTAATGAAAATTGATCCCTCTCTGGCTTATTCACCAAGTCATAAAAGCAAAGCACCTGTTTATTGAACCCTTGGGGCAGTCGGCCAAAGGTTACATTACATCATGAACATGTCTGCAATGATTTCTAATGAGATAGTGATTATCAGCGGGTATGAAATTTGTCCGGCTCAGGATCGCATTTGTCCAGTCGTTAGAGACAGAGGCTAGAGATATTGTAAATTTTATGAGAAAGTGGTATCAGAGAGGATTTTATGGCCAAGTGCTTTACATGTAATGACTCTAACGACTGATGCCAGTCTAGGCAGCGCCTTTTATCTTAAAATACATTGTCCAACGAGTCTAAAGTATTAACTTCCAAAGTGAAACTGAAGAGAAAGTTGACATGTCTGTGCATGATATAGAGTGGTGGAACCTATGCTCGCGGTATTCCTATGCTCGCGGTATTTCGATAAATATGTTCTCTGCAGAAGTACTAATAAAAATATTTCATCATGCTATGTTCAACACCGACCAGTGGTGAAATGCCTTTACAACAAACGTAGCGATAGCCGCGCGTGCCGCTCACGTGACGGATACAGCAGCCGATACATTTTACGCAATCTGTATCCGTCGCACAAATCTCACACATATATGTCAAAATCACTAAACTAAAGATAGTTTTTTAGAAATCATGCATTACATTCAGATATAAGATAGATTTAAGAGCAAGATGTGATGAATGTGACGCCTGGCTACACTACGAGTGCCTTTCGAACCATGAAAAGATCGATGTTGATCTTAGTATTTTGACAAAGTCCAAATGGTTCTTTCTGAGATATAGGGAGGAGTAAATTTCCTACACACAAAAGAAGCGTAGAAAACATTAGCGAGTTAATCACTGTCGTTGTTTGAATCTTTAATACTTGAACATTCTGTTTTTAAACAACATTATGATAAGTTTTTAAGCTTTGTTCTAATAGTGACTCCATTTCGGAAAGGGAAATATACACATAGAGGCACATACTAAATTTTATCCCCATTTATTTTGTTTTTTCACATAATAAATGAGTAATGTTCTAAATATTATATTCGCATATGCTTGTTTGTTCATTTTTAGTCTGCTGATTTTTTTTTCGTCCTTATTTTAATCGATATTACATATCGCCAGCATAGGTTCCCTTCAGGACGAATTTTCACCTTTTCACGTATGCCGTGTCGATAGCTCACTAGACGACTAAGTCACGTGATGACGCACATCAACAATATGTTTCGATAAAAGGAGGATAACTTTATGTTTTTGCATAGGCAAATCGAAATAATAATTTTTTCTTGCTTCTTAAAAAGATTATATATCTACAAAATACCGCGAGCATAGGTTCCACCACTCTAATTTTCCAACATCTCACCTATCCCAGTTGTAATCCCATTTTACACTGGGGTTGTGACTTGTTGTCCATGATGAAAATACTGGATTATTTCTGCTTCTCTCATAGACAATGATGCCAACAATTGCAACTACACCGGCTGCTGTAAACCCGTAAACTTTTGAACAATGATAAATCTTCTGCAAAATTCGTTTCATGATTCTGAGTATTACATGACATCGAAATATCTGAGTAATCCGAATAGAGATCCAAGATGGCAGCTCCCATGGAGGCACGTCTTGCAGTTCCGCGACTTTGTAAAATGCTTGCTAGTTCCAACAAACGGTCATATTTATTTATGGTAAACACATGTATAGCCTTTTATTCTACGAGTTACAATAAACTTGCAGCATTTAGAATAATAATATGAAATTAGGTGCTACCTAAAAGGCAGAGCTCCCTTGAAAAATCTGGAATTATCTGGAATTATGGATTCGTTTTGGAAGATTATGTTCTATTAGATCTATTAAAATTATAAGTATTAATGATAATTCATGATTTCTGAATGCATGTTTTAGACTGCATCAAGATTAATTCTTGACATGGGAAAACTCGAAAGATATTCTATATATTATCAAAAGAAAGTTCGATATAGATTAAAATCGGCACCAAGATAAAGAAAAAAACGTATTTGAAATTTTTTTGTTATTCTTATTAAAACGTACTGTACTGCATCAACAATTTTACATATATTATTATCATACTGGAAACCAGTCACACATGATAACTCCTTCAAATTGAAAAGCTTGAACCTTGAAAATTTCAAACCTAACAGAATCTCATTAGGCCAATAGCCAAAGGAATTCTGTCTCTTTGCGTGTGAATGTTTGGCAATGAGGACTTAATGTAAAAAGTTAATGTTCCAATTCTAAAGTTAATAGAAATCAGAATTTACGTAATCCTGGAAATGACTATTGTAATTCTTTTAAATGTCATTATTGTCAAATTTTGGTTCTTTTTGGAAGGAAGAATGTGTCCAACTTTCAGTCAAAAATACTGCTATAAAAGATGCCTGGTATGGGAAAATTACAATCATTTACATGACTGTTACAAAGCTTGTTTTCAACCCAAAAGACTAGCAATTTTTAAAAGTTAATGATCAGAATTTTACCTAGAGAAAAACAGTGTTTGCCGAAATTCTCGAAAACCCCCGTTTATTTACTGAACTTCTAAGTAACAATCTATGGCTTTTTATGGTTAATCTTTTAGCACTAGAGAATAGGGATGGCAGTAAGAACCTTGATAGTTTTAGTTTTTTTTAGAAACTCTGGTCAGTGATTTTAAAGCTAACGGATGAAATATATGTCAACGGGGAGAAGAGCATTATTTGCTTTTCACAGTTCAATGCCTGTATATTTTGATCCTAAAGTTTTGGGGGTTTTTTTTAAGTTGTGTCTCCTGACTACTGCACAGGCACTACATTGGAACCTGACATCACAGCTATAAACACTTGTTAAATTTCACATGAATGACTTTAGTTATACAATATTTTCAAAACTCATAATAATACAAAAAAAAAACTGAAATAAAAAAAGGAATTTAAAAAAAAAAAATTCTGGTTCAGGTGAGATTCGAACTCACGATCTCTGGATTTCAACGCGAAATCGCTAACCACTACACCACTGTGGACTTATGACGTCATCAGGGCAAACATAAGTATATAATAAAGTTCAGTAATGGCAGCGTGACGAAAGTCATTTCAAAATGAAAATATTGTATTTGATTTCTTTTTTCGTCGTAGAAAATGTATTCAGCACTAATTTCTTATTATCAAATGCTCATTTACATTTTTATTCAATATTCAAAGCAGTAAGCGAGACGCTTTTGTCAACTGTAAACAGTAAGCGTCTACTGACGTCTTTACTGATTAATTACTGTGTGCATAGTGCACATGAAAAAATCCGAACAACACCGATTCCAAAAAGTACCACGGATTTTCAACTCGATAGTATACACAGTTAGGTCTCTCTATTCATTTTCTTTTTCATACGTCTAACCGTAATGCGACGCTGTCGGCGCCGCTTTGCGGCGCCGGTAGCTCTGCTATTAATTCAGTTGAACGGCGATATATGCAAATTCTTATGGGTGGGACACTTGACCTTTTTCTTTCTTACGGGCATGACTAGATGCCGGAAAGGGCCCTTTCCGTGATATTGGATTGGAAAGGGCCTAACATGGTCGGAAAGGGCCTGCCATATGTTTAATATGAACTTAGGTACTACCTAGAATGCAGAGCTCCCTTGAAAAAACAGTGCCCATTGAAAATTAAAGTAGTGCTGCTGCTGGAATTATCTGAAATTCGTTTTAGGAAGTTTATGTTCATTAAGATCTAATATGAACTTAGGTGCTACCTAGAAGGCAGACCTCCCTTGAAAAATCACCAGTGCCCCTTGAAAATTAAAGGAGTGCTGCTGGAATTATCTGGATCCGTTTTAGGAAGTTTATGTTCATTAAGATCTATTAAAATTTTAAGAATTGATGATAATTCATGATATCTGAATGAATGTCTTAGAATGCATTAAGATTAAATCTTGACATGCGAAAACTCTACAAATATGCTATATGCGAACTAAAGAAAGTTACGTTTCTTTTTAGAAGGAAGAATGTGTCCAACTTTAAGTCAAAAATACTGCTATGATAGACGTCTGGTATGGGAAAATGAAAATCATCTACATGTAAAAAGCTTGTTTAAAATCCAAAAGACTAGCCATCTTTAAAAGTTAGTCAGGGTTGTCAATAAGTTTTTGTTGGACAGACTGAAATAAAAAAGTAGGCGGCCAGCTAGGGGGGTGCCCCCCCCCCCCCCCCCCCCCCCCCCCGGGAAATTTTGAAAATCAGCGTTTCATTTCCTGCATTCTGGGGCATTTTGAAAGCATTTAAGAACATCTTTTCCATTGCATTTTTAAATACAATATACCCTTATTTTCACATTTTTATGAGCTCACCTGGTTTATTTGGAGATAATAATAAAAGTGAGTTTACGTGTTCATGAATGCATTTTTCAAGTCTTGAAATGCTAATATCTAACTTGTCACCACACTTCAACTCTTTGTTGTACTTCTTTGCAAAATCTAATAGTTATTGCACTCCTGTATATCTAAATTCAAAATTATACTGAGAATTAAACCTGTACTCGTATTTCTTATGTGGGGAACAAGATTCCCCAGGTGAAGTTTTATACGCCCGAAGGGACGTATTATGTTATGATGCTGGTGTCCGTCTGTCCGTCCGTCCGTCTGTCCGTTAGCAATTTCGTGTTCGCTCTGTAACTCTTGAACCCCTTGAAGGATTTCAAGGAAACTCTACACAAATGTTCACCACACCTAGACGATGTGCAGAGCACATGTTTTGGATGTCTCGCTTCAAGGTCAAGGTCACACTTAGGAGTCAAAGGTCATATCAGTTTGTTTCGTGTCCGCTCTGTAACTCTTGAACCCCTTGAAGGATTTCAAAGAAACCTGACACAAATGTTCACCACACCAAGATGACGTGCAGAGCACATGTTCCGGATGACTTGCTTCAAGGTCAAGGTCACACTTAGGGGTCAAAACTCATATCAGTCTGTAACTCTTGAACTGCTGGAAAGATTTCAAAGAAACTTGGCAGAAATGTTCACCACATTGCAACGATGTGCAGAGCGCATGTTCCGGATGACTCGCTTCAAGGTCAAGGTCATACTTAAGGGTCAAAGGTCATATATGACTTTGCTTTATGTATATTGCTCTGCATTGCAGTGCTCTTGTTTTTATTTGGCAGATCTCTTTTTTTGTACTTACAATAATTTTTTTTTTTAATTAGTTCCCTTTAATGTTACTATAAATAGCTTATTTTGAAACTTTCTTATTATTGGCCGTAGGGAAAAACCGAGACCACTTTTCTGTGGTACAACATGGATGGTACCTCCAATTTTAAGGTGTATTTTTATATACCTGTACCTGATACGATTTTTTTTGTAGACTTTGAATATTTTTTTTGTGGACTTAGATTTGTTTTTTGAAGTTTTCCTTTTGTTGTTCCAGTCCTTTGGGGCTACAACAGTCAAGTTCTTAAAATTTTGCTCCCATCCTATGATGTAAGCCTTCGGGCGTATATTGCCCCGCTTGGCGGCGCTCTTGTTACAATTTGGCATGACAAAAAATGTCACTGTTAGAACCATCAAAACAAAATGTACAGAGTTAGAAATAATACAAGTTTAGGCATAGAAAATTAACTGTTTGATTCTCATCCTCACCTATCCTTATCCAAAACCTCGATTTTTAGCTCACCTGTCACAAAGTGACAAGGTGAGCTTTTGTGATCGCGCGGTGTCCGTCGTCCGTCCGTCCGTGCGTGCGCGTCCGTCCGTAAACTTTTGCTTGTGACCACTCTAGAGGTCACATTTTTCATGGGATCTTTATGAAAGTTGGTCAGAATGTTCATCTTGATGATATCTAGGTCAAGTTCGAAACTGGGTCACGTGCCTTCAAAAACTAGGTCAGTAGGTCTAAAAATAGAAAAACCTTGTGACCTCTCTAGAGGCCATATATGTCACAAGATCTTCATGAAAATTGGTCAGAATGTTCATCTTGATGATATCTAGGTCAAGTTTGAAACTGGGTCACGTGCCCTAAAAAACAAGGTCAGTAGGTCTAAAAATAGAAAAACCTTGTGACCTCTCTAGAGGCCATATATTTCACAAGATCTTCATGAAAATTGGTCAGAACTTTCACCTTGATGATATCTAGGTCAAGTTTGAAACTGGGTCACGTGCCATCTAAAACTAGGTCAGTAGGTCAAATAATAGAAAAACCTTATGACCTCTCTAAAGACCATATTTTTCATGGGATCTGTATGAAAGTTGGTCAGAATGTTCATCTTGATGATATCTAGGTCAAGTTCGAAACTGGGTCACGTGCGGTCAAAAACTAGGTCAGTAGTTCTAAAAAAAGAAAAACCTTGTGACCTCTCTAGAGGCCATATATTTCATGAGCTCTTCATGAAAATTGATCAGAATGTTCACCTTGATGATATCTAGGTCAAGTTCGAAAGTGGGTCACGTGCCTTCAAAAACTAGGTCAGTAGGTCAAATAATAGAAAAACCTTGTGACCTCTCTAGAGGCCATAATTTTCATGGGATCTGTATGAAAGTTGGTCTGAATGTTCATCTTAATGATCTCTAGGTCAAGTTCGAAAGTGGGTCACATGCCGCCAAAAACTAGGTCAGTAGGTCAAATAATAGAAAAACCTTGTGACCTCTCTAAAGGCCATATTTTTCATGAGATCTGTATGAAAATTGGTCTGAATGTTTATCTTGATGATATCGAGATCAAGTTCGAAACAGGGTCATGTGCGGTCAAAAACTAGGTCAGTAGGTCTAAAAATAGAAAAACCTTGTCACCTCTCTAGAGGCCATACTTATGAATGGATCTCCATAAAAATTGGCCAGAATGTTCACCTTGATGATATCTAGGTCAGGTTTGAAACTGGGTCACGTGCCTTACAAAACTAGGTCAGTAGGTCAAATAATAAAAAAACCTTGTGACCTCTCTAGAGGCCATACTTTTCATGGGATCTGTATGAAAGTTGGTCTGAATGTTCATCTTGATGATATCTAGGTCAAGTTCGAAACTGGGTCAACTGCGATCAAAATCTAGGTCAGTAGGTCTAAAATTATTAAAATCTTTTGACCTCTCTAGAGGCCATATTTTTCAATGGATCTTCATGAAAATTGATATGAATTTTCACCTTGATGATATCTAGATAAAGTTCAAAACAGGGTCACGTACCTTCGAAAACTAGGTCAATAGGTCAAATAATAGAAAAACCTTGTGACCTCTCTAGAGACCATATTTTTCAATGGATCTTCATGAAAATTGGTCAGAATTTTTATCTTGATAATATCTAGGTCAAGTTCAAAACTGGGTCACATGAGCTCAAAAACTAGGTCACTATGTCAAATAATAGAAAAAACGACGTCATACTCAAAACTGGGTCATGTGGGAAGAGGTGAGCGATTCAGGACCATCATGGTCCTCTTGTTTATTGATCAAAATCCAGATATCCAAAATTGTATGTCCAGATACTGTTACACTTTCGTAGACATTGACCAGATCTCCACTTTAAAGGATGTGTTGGACAAATTATGATGGTGCAAAGACAGTTTAACAGCATTTGACAGTATCTGATCAAAAAATTTACCTTGACATTTCCTCTTATTTAAAATGATTTAAGAGAAATATTTATCCAAAATCGGCCGGCTGATACCGCCACAATTACTGTACTTTCGATTTCAAAAACTTACAGAAAAAGGTAAAAGCTAATATATTTTCTGATGTAAATTTGATTATGATTAATAATTTTTATAGAAATTTTAAAAAATATCTGTCTCAGTTGTCACCACATTAAAATCAACACCTGGCTTTGTTATAAACAGCACTCCACATGGATAAATAGGTGTGAAAATATCTGAAAATTGTTGTTTACAGATTAGTTATAAGCGATGTTGGATTATTAAATATAAAGGAGCTTGTGGATAATTTCTTTGTTTTGTTTTTTGTTGTCTTTTCTTTGAAATCGGGACCGTCATTCATGATTTCAAAATTCTAGGAAATTATCCCATGTCCCATCACTCTTTCTTCCGAAGCTTTTGCTACAAAATATAACTTTGACACTACGATAACTGATGAATATTTTTTCATGTATATCTCTAATATTAATTCAGTCCGTGAAACATGATTTTCATCGCTTTGACATTAGCTTGGATTTCGTCAGTTATGACGTACGTATATCATCATTTGTAAAGGCGGAGCTTAAAGAGTTTTGCCGATAAAATATGTCACGCGTTCTACATCCAAAACTGTCATTGGTTTATTGCGTGTTTTAACTCAAGTCAAAGATCGACAGGCACGTGGCAGTGTATGAAATACACCTCGGCAATTAAAATTCAGTGAACATCGCCCGTGATGACACGCTGTGTATTAATTATGAACGGAAACGACCGCGGGTAATATCAATTTTTAGACTGAGTTCTTTATACAAATTATATTTTCGTGACAGAATCGTGAAAAAAACATTAAAAATACTATGGTCGGCGGGTTAAGGTTTTAAGGCCCGATTTTTTTTTGTTGCGAATTTGAACCAGCCCAAATGCCATTTGAACCGTCCATTTCGGCCGGCGGCCGGTTCCTATTGACAACCCTGGTTAGTGATGAGAATTTTACCCAGAGAAAATCACTGTTTGCCGAAATTCTCGAAAACTCCTGTTTTATTTACTGAACTGCTGAGTTAACAGTCTATGACATTTTATGGTTAATCTTTTAGCACTACTGGTATAGAACATGAATGGTAGTAGGAGCCTTTTTGATGTTTATTGATAATTCATAGGCAATAGTGTTTTTCCTAATAATAAACTCTGGTCAGTGATTTTTAAGGTTGTGGATGAAATATATGTGAACGGGGAGAAGAGCATTATGTCCTTTTCACAGTTCAATGCCTGTATATTTTGATCCCAAAACCTTTTTTAAAAATAAGTTTTATCTGCAGACAGTACATTGGAACCTGACACCACTAACAAAACGCTTGTTAAATTTCACATTAATGACTTTATTTTTTACAATGCTTTCAAAACTTATAATAAATGAATTAAAAAAAACTGAAATAAAAAAAAACTGAAATAAAAAAAAATGCATTAGGTGAGAATCGAACTCCCGACCTCTGGTTTTCAACGCGAACTCGCTAACCACTGCACCAGTGTGGAAGTATGACGTCATCAACTCAAATATAAGTATAAATAATAAATTTCAATTATGGAAGCGTGACGAAAATCGCTTCGCAATGAAAATATTGTATTTTATCTTTTTTTTCTTCGTAGAAAATGTATTTAGCACTAAAGACTTATTATCAGACGCTCATTTATATTTTTATTCAACGTTCAAAGCAGTAAGCGAAACGCTTTTGTCAACCGTAAACAGAAAGCGTCTACTGACGTCTTACTGATTAATTACTATGAGCATTGTGTGCTGGAAGAAATCCGAACAACACCGATTCCAAAAACGTACCACGAATTTTCAACTCGATAGTAATTCTTTACACAGTTTTATTCATTTTGTTTTTCACACGTTTAACTGTAATGCGACGCTGTCGGCGCCGCTTTGCGGCGCCGGTAGCTCTGCTATTAATATTTTAAGAATTGATGATAATTCATAATTTCTGAATGAGTGTCTTAGAATGCATTAAGATTAAATCTTGACATGCGAAAATACCAACTAAAGAAAGTTACGGTTCTTTTTAGAAGGAAGAGTGTGTCCAACTTTAATGCAAACATACTGCTATGATAGACGTTTGGTATGGGAGAATGAAAATCATTTACATGTACAAAGCTTGTTTAAAATCCAAAAGACTAGCCATCTTTAAAAGTTAGTGATGAGAATTTTACCCAGAGAAAATCACTGTTTGCCGAAATTCTTGAAAACTTTTATTTACTTACTTATTTACTGAACTGCTAAGTTAACAGTCTATGACATTTTTATTGTTAATCTTTTAGCACTACTGGTATACAATAGGAATGGTAGTAGAAGCCTTTTTGATGTTTATTGATAATTCATTGGCAATATTTTTTTTTCCTAGTAATAAACTCTGGTCAGTGATTTTTAAGCTTGTGGATGAAATACATGTGAATGGGGAGAAGAGCATTATGTGCTTTTCACAGTTCAATGCCTGTATATTTTGATCCCAAAACCATTTTTTAAAAATAAATTGTATCTACAGACAGTACTTTGGAACCTGACATCACTAACAAAAGACTTGTTAAATTTCACATGAATGACCTTATTTTTTTACAATGCTTTTAAAACTCATAATAAATAAATAAATAAAAAAAACTGAAATAAAAAAACAATAAAAAAATGCGTATGGTGAGGATCGAACTCCCGACCTTTGGTTTTCAACGCCAACTCGCTAACCACTGTACTAATGTGGAAGTATGACGTCATCAACTCAAATATAAGTATATATAATAAATTTCAGTTATGGAAGCGTGATGAAAATCGTTTCGCATTGAAAATATTGTATTTTATCCTTTTTTTCTTCGTAGAAAATGTATTTAGCACTAAATTCTTATCTTCAGACACTCATTTACATTTTTATTCAACGTTCAAAGCAGTAAGCGAAACGCTTTTGTCAACCGTAAACAGCAAGCGTCTACTGACGTCTTACTGATTAATTACTATGAGCATTGTGTGCTGGAAGAAACCCGAACAACACCGATTCCAAAAACGTACCACGAATTTTCAACTCGATAGTAATTCTTTACACAGTTTTATTCATTTTGTTTTTCACATGTTTAACCGTTATGCGACGCTGTCGCGGCGCCAGTAGCTCTACTATTATTGGAATTTATTTAACTATTTCTTCATATTTCATTATGACATAATAAAAGAAAATAAATTACGGAAAAAAAGTTATCAATTTGTTATTTTTAAATGAATTATAGACAAAATATGAGTCATGGCATAAACCGCACTGATCGGAAAGGGCTTAACATGATAGGAAAGGGCCTGCCATATGTTTATTATTGGAACTTATTTTATTATTTCTTCACATTTCATTTAACAAATGAAAAAGGAAATTATTTAAGATATCAATATTCGATTTTTAAATGAATTATGGACAAATTACGAGTCATGACATAAACCGCGCTGATCGGAAAGGGCTTAACATGATAGGAAAGGGCCTGCCATATGTTTATTATTGGAACTTATTTTATTATTTCTTCACATTTCATTTAACAAATGAAAAAGGAAATTATTTAAGATATCAATATTCGATTTTTAAATGAATTATGGACAAATTACGAGTCATGACATAAACCGCGCTGATCGGAAAGGGCTTAACATGATCGGAAAGGGCCTGCTATATGTTTATTATTGGAACTTATTTTATTATTTCTTCACATTTCATTTAACAAATCAAAAAGGAAATTATTTAAGATAAAAAAAAATATCAATATTCGATTTTTAAATGAATTATGGACAAAATACGGGTCATAACATAAACCGCGCTGATCGGATAGGGCTTAACATGATTGGAAAGGGCCTGCTATATGTTTATTATTGGAAATTGTTTATTTATTTCTTCATATTTCATTTATCAAATCAAAAAGAAAGAACATACGAAAAAAAATATCAATTTTTTGATTTTTAAATGAATTATAGGCGAAATACGCGCCAGTACATAAAGCGCGCTGATCGGAAAGGGCTTAACATGATCGGAAAGGGCCTGCTATATGTTTATTATTGGAAATTATTTATTTTTTCATATTTCATTTACCAAGTCAAAAAGAAAAGAACTAACAAAAAAAATAAAAACATTCTTTTTCATTTTTAAATGAATTATTGACAATATACGCGTCAGTACATAAACCGCGCTGATTGGAAAGGGTTTAACATGATCGGAAAGGGCATGTCACTTGTTTTTTATTAGAAATTCAAGAATTATTTCTTCATATTTCATTTTGGCATAAGAAAGAAAATAGATTAAGAAATATGTATATTGTAGATTTTAAATGAATTAAAGACAAAAAACCTATTAGTGCATAAAAGCGCTGATCGGAAAGGGCCTTACTTGATCGGAAAGGGCATGTCACTTGTTTTTTATTAGAAATTAAAGAATTATTTCTTCATATTTCATTTTGGCATAAGAAAGAAAATAGATGAAGAAATATGTATATTATAGATTTTAGATGAATTAAAGACAAAAAAAACCTATTAGTGCATAAAAGCGCTGATCTGAAAGGGCCTTACTTGATTGGAAAGGGCATGTCACTTGTTTTTTATTAGAAATTAAAGAATTATTTCTTCATATTTCATTTTGGCATAAGAAAGAAAATAGATGAAGAAATATGTATATGATAGATTTTAAATGAATTAAAGACAAAAAAACCTATTAGTGCATAAAAGCGCTGATCGGAAAGGGCCTTACTTGATCGGAAAGGACATACTGTAATCAAATTCGAGTATTGATATATTTTTTATTTTAAATTATTTTCTTTTTCATTTTCTAATTGAAATATGAAGTTATAATAAAATGATTTCCAATAATAAGCATGTGACAGGCCCTTTCCGATCATATTAAGCCCTTTCCGATCAGCGCGGTTTATGTCTTGACTCGTATTTTGTCTATAATTCAATTAGAAATAACAAATTGATAACTCTTTTTTCGTAATTTATTTTCTTTTATTATGTCATAATGAAATATGAAGAAATAATTAAATAAATTCCAGTAATAAACATACGGCAGGCCCTTTCCGATCGTGTTAAGTCCTTTTTGCGGAAAGGGTCCTTTCCGGTATCTAGTCATAGCGCTTTCTTTCTTCAAGAAACCACACCTCGAGGGTTCAACGCAATAAGGGTGTATCTACATATAATAATTATATGTAGATACGCCCTTATTGCGAGGGTTCAACGCAATAAGAGATATCTAGATCTACATTATTATATGTAGATACGCCCTTATTGTGTTGAACCCTCGACCTGTCAAGTCTGATGCTTGAATCATGATTCGCATGAATAAAAGGATTGATCATGACTTGATGAATTTGGAACATTTTCTCATGCTTTCTAAAAACAACAGACTAGTGATAGTAGGTTTATAGGCCACTTCCAACAGTATGACTGACTAGCAAAATCTAATCAAATTAGCGAAATCTAGACCTAAAATTTAAACTAATGAATATTTTTTAAAATCCTTTTAAGCTTTTATTCAAAATATAAATCTACATGTGCATGTCAATTTTCAAGAAAAAATATTTATATTTAGGGTGGTTTTGAAGCGAAATACATATACGGGTCTTGATTGTCAAAGAAATATATAAAGAAGATAAGGTACAATTCGTGATGTTTATTGTTTGAGAGTGATTAGTGGTTTTACAAAATTGAAACCGGTTTTACAAAGTAATCAAATCGGATCCGATTAACCGTGTAATCGTCCAAGTTCTAGTTTAAATAACGTTAATATGTTTTGATCATCGTAAATCTTCCCTTTTTAGCTCACCTGAGCACAAAGTCACCATCAGGCATCCGTCCGTCCATCCATCGATCATCCACATTTTTCTTCAAACAACAGCTCCTTTGAAACAGTGTGGTGGATTTTGATGAAACATGGTCCAGATGTTCCTCAGGTGGTCTCCTTCCAAATCTGCTTAAGATTGTTCAAATTTTTCTGATTTGTCAAAAAACATGGCTGCAAGGGGATGTGAACCTTTTCTCTATATGTATATACTGTAAACTTTAAAAATCTTATTCTATGAAACTGCTGGCCTGATTTTAAAATGATTTCACACAAATAGTCCTTATGTGACCCTCTACCAAGATTGTTCAAATTATTCTGATTTGTCAAGAAACACTGCTGCCAGAGGGGGTAGTCACTTTTCATTAGTATATAGTGGAAACTTAAAAAAAAACTGTATGAAACTGCGGGCTCGATTTTAAAATAATTTCACACAAATGTTCCTATGGTGACCCTTTATGAAGATTGATCAAATTATTCCGATTCCTCAAAAACATGGCCGCCAGGGGGCATGGTCACTTTTCCCTATATGTAAATAGTGGAAACTTAAAAAATCTCAATGTCAATTAAAAACTGCTGACCCCGATTTTAAAATAAGTTTACACCTATGTCATCATTTCTCCAACCTATTACCCCAACTCCGCCCCCAAACACTAACACACATCACTTACATGTATTTATTCAGTAGAAACTTTTAAAATAATCTTGTCGGAAAACACTGGCACCATTCAAAATAATTTCAGACATTTTCGTTGCACAACCATCTACCAAAACTGTTCTAGCAAGCGGTGTAACTCAGGCGAGCTTAGCTCTAAGCCCATCGTGGCCGTCTTGTTTCAATCTTTGCGTTGCAATTTCACCCTCATGAGGGCATCTACCCTCTTTCACCAAAATGAGTAGAAACACTTGGAAAGGTTTTGTTGAATCTCATTGAATCTCATTTTCTTGAACAGTGTTACTGAATTAAGTTTTCGTGAAATATATTAATGATCATTATAAACTGAAAAAGTTCATGTTATAAAAAGCTTCAAGAACATCTATGAATAAACATGAAACTGTTAGATGCTGACAATGGTAAGATTAACATTTAATGAAAGTTGCTTTCTTACAGTTACATGCAAGACAGATGGGCTTTTTAGACAAGCTGAAATTTTTACAGAAGAAAAAAGACCGTGAAATTGAAGACGACATTGTTTCTTTGGAAGCAAATGAGAAACTTCAAGAAGGACAGACTAGACAGTTCAGGAAAAGAGAGTAAGGCTTGACAGGGTCTTGTTTACATGCATGGTTAAGAGCGAGTCCAAATTAAATGGATAACATATATATAGATTTTCTCAGAAATCTTCTTTGTCAACTCCTCAATCAATATTCAGCTAGTGTTTTTAGCTCGACTGTTCAAAGAATAGGTAGAGCAATTGGACTCACCCATGTGTCGGCGTCCAATTCGGTTACATTTTTGTATGTAAGCTGGTATCTCAGTAAGCACTTGTGGGAATGGATTGAAACTAAACACACTTATTTGTTGTGATAAACTGACTTACATTTTACAGGTTCAATAACTCTGTTTTCCTTTTTTAACAAATATATGCCCTTTTTTGTGACTTAGCCAATTTTTAGTTAAGTTTTTGTATGTTAGCTGGTATCTCAGCACCCACTAATTGAAATGGTTTGAAACTCTACACACTTAGTCACTGTGATGTTTTGACATGCAATGCACAGGTTCCAAAACTCTACTTTGCATATTTACAAAATTGTTTTCCTTTTTTGACCTTTTTAAGTAAAGTTTTGTATGACATGATAAAGTTTTGCATGCAAGTACGTATAGCTATCATTTAAAAGAATATAGCTTTGAAACTTTACTTATTTTTAGCTCGTCTATTCGAAGAATAGTCTAGCTATTCTACTCACCCTGGCGTCGGCGTCACACCTTGGTTAAGTTTTTGCATGCAAGTACATAGTGATACAGCTATCATTCAAAGGCATATAGCTTTGAAACTTATTTTTTCTTTTTCTAGGTCAATAACCAACCTCACTGGGTCAAGTCCCATAACTCTGACATGTATTTTGAGCAAATTATGCCCCCTTTTGGACTGGTTAAAGTTTTACATGCAAGTTACTATCTCCAAAACTAATGCAGATATTGAATTGAAACTTCACATGTGTCTTTGGGGTTATAAAACTAGTTGATAGCACCAAGTCCCATAACTCTTGACCTTCATTTTGGCCAAATTATGGCCCCTTTTGGACATAGAAAATTCTGGTTAAAGTCTTGTGTGCAAGTACATACAGCTATTACTAAAAGGCATATAGATTTGAAACTTATTTTTTCTTTTTCTAGATCAAATACCAACCTCACTGAGTCAAGTCCCATAACTCTGACATGTATTTTGAGCTAATTATGCCCCCTTTTGGACTTAGAAAATTCTGGTTAAAGTTTTACATGCAAGTTACTATCTCCAAAACTAATGCAGATATTGAATTGAAACTTCCCGTGTCTTCGGGGTTATAAAACTAGTTGATAGCACCAAGTCCCATAACTCTGATATGCATTTTTGTCAAATTATGTCCCCTTTTGAACTTAAAACTCTTTTGATATTTAACCTGTTTGGGTAATATTTTCCTGTTTCTGGGACAATATTTCGAATAGTCCAGCTTGGCTGTCTTACGGACAGCTTTTGTTTCTTTTTGTACCCCCCCCACCCCCAACAACAAAGTTGTAATTGGGCAGGGGGAGGGGGGTATATGTATGATTTCAGGTTTGTCTGTCTATCTGTAGACACAATCTTGTGCGCACCAACTCTCCCTATCCCCTTGACACAATTTAATGAAACTTCACACAAGTGATCAATACCAGCCCTAGTTGTGCATGGGGCATATTAGGTTCTTTCAGAAAAAATATCTGCAGAGTTATTGGACTTTGTTTTTAGCATAGTGACAAGGTGAGCTTTTGTGATCACCCTTCGTCCGTCGTCAGTCCGTGTGTGCGTCCGTCCGTCAACAATTTCTTGTCTGCACGATAGTGTTTTCATTTATGATTTTATTTTAACCAAACTTGCACACAACTTGTATCACCATAAGATCTCGGTTCCTTTCTTGAACTGGCCAGATCCCATTATGGGTTCCAGAGTTATGGCCCCTGAAAGGGCCAAAATTAGTTATTTTGAGCTTGTCTGCACAATAGTAGCTTTATTTATGATTTGATTTTAACCAAACTGGCACACAACTTGTATCACCATAAGATCTTGGTTCCTTTCTTGAACTGGCCAGAATCCTTTATGGGTTCAAGAGTTATGGCCCCTGAAAGGCCAGAATTAGCTATTTTGACCTTGTCTGCACAATAGCAGCTTCATTTATGATTTTATTTTAACCAAACTTGCACACAACTTGTATCACTATAAGATCTTGGTTCCTTTCTGGAACTGGCAAGATTCCTTTATGGGTTCCAGAGTTAAGGCCCCTGAAAGGGCCAGAATAAGCTATTTTGACCTTGTCTGCACAATAGCAGCTTCATTTATGATTTGAATTTAATTAAACTTGCACAAAACTTGTGTCGCCATAAGATCTCAGTTCTTTTGTTGAACCGGCCAGATCCCTTTATGGGTTCCAGAGTTATGGCCCCTGAAAGGCCAAAATTAGCTATTTTGACCTTGTCTGCACAATAGCAGCTTCATTTATGATTAGATTTTAACCAAACGTGCACACAACTTGTATCACCATAAGATCTTGGTTCCTTTCTTGAACTGGCCAGATTCCTTTATGGGTTTCAGAGTTATGGCCTCTTAAAGGTCCAAAATTGGCTATTTGGCTTTTGCAGCTATATAGAGACTTCATTTATGGTTTTATTTGATACAAACTTCCAAAATATCGTCAACAACAATAAATCTTGGATTCCATTACAAATCAGATCCAATCGTAGGTTCCAGAGTTATTTTATATCTGATTACCTCCCCTGATTGTAATCAAAATGGATTTACATCAGTAAGTTCTTATAGGACGTATTTGAAATTTCATTATTGTCATTAGTTGGACTGAGCCAATCAGGGTAGATAACTATGGACTGATTTTATGTCAAATTACCTCCCTTTATTTCAAATTAAAATGGGTATATTTCCGTAACTAATGAAGATACTGATCTGAATTTTCATTTATGTCAACAGATTTATTTGGCAGATCCTTCTTTTGTTCACTTACAATAATTTTCTTTTTAATTACTTCCCTTTTACGTTACTATAAATAGCTTATTTTTTGTAACTTTTTTATTATTGGCCGTAGGGAAAAACCGAGACCACTTTTCTGTGATACAACATGGATGGTACCTCCAATTTTTAGGTGTATTTTGACATATCTGTACCTTTTAAGAATTTTTGTTTCGTTTTGTTAAATTTCTTCCCTTTGTTGTTCCTGTCCTTTGGACTTAGATATTTTTTCTGAGGACCTTCTTGTCCTCAAGTGCAATGATAACAGGTGAGCGATATAGGGCCATCATGGCCCTCTTGTTTGTTTATGTACTATATACATATAGTCTGCATATGCAATCTTGTGCGCACCAACTCTCCTCTTCCCTTGACACAATTTAATAAAACTTCACACAAGTGATCAGTACCAACACTAGTTGTGCATGGTGCATGTTAGGTTCTTTCAGAAAAAAAAATTGCAGAGTTATGGGACTTTGTTTTTGTTACTATACTATATACATAAAGTCTATATACATACAGTCCACATAATTCAATTTTGTGTGTGTCAAATTGCAATGTACTGTCAGTGCGAGTAAGTGGGGGAGGGGTTGTACATTCAACACCTGGTTCTAGGTCAATTACCAATCTCACTGGGTCTAGTCCCATAACTCTGACATGTATTTTGGGCAAATTATGCCCCCTTTTAGACTTAGAAACTCCTGGTTACAGTTTTGCAAGCAAGTACATATAGATATCATTTAAAGGCATATAGCTTTGAAACTTATTTATATAATTATGTAAATATCTTAAAACATAAAAAAGTTATGAAGAATTGAAGTTAGGAATAAGTCCCATTTTTCTAGTATTTTAAACCAGTATATTATAAAGGAAATCAAGTCGCGTTCGTGGACCTAAGAAAAGAAAAATTTTAACTTCAAATCGTCATAACTATTTTATTTTTAGCTCACCTAAGCACAGAGTGCTCATCTGTCCACTTTCCTTTAAACAACATCTCGTCCTAAACCACCAGTTCAATTTTGATCAAACTTCACAGGAATGATCCTTGGATGGCCCCCATTCAAAATTATTCAAAGAATTTAATTCCACACATAACTCTGGTTGCCAAGGGAACCGAAAGAAAAAACTTAAAAAATCTTCTTGTCAAAAACTGCAAGGCATAGAGCCTTGATATTTGGCTTGTAACATCATATAATGGTCCTCTATGAAGACTGTTCAAATTTTGCCCCAGGTGTGAAAAGAGGCCCTGTCCCGGGGCTCTCAAGTTTTACAGACTTATTTAGGAAAAAACTTTAAAAATCTTCATGTCTGAAACTACAAGGCCTAGGCTTTTGATATTTGGTATGTTGCATTGCCTAGTGATCCTCTACCAAGATTATTCAAATAATGCCCCCGAGGTGAAAACAGGTCCCATCCAGTTAGTCCAAAGTTTTAATCGAATTCATTAAGTAATAAAGGTATAGTGAAAGTACACCAACATCAGCTTGAAATTCTAAGTAAAAAGGGGACATAATTCATGAAATATTGGTGCAAGAGTTATGGCCCTTGTGTCATTTGTTTCCCAGAGCTCTTGTTTAATGTTTTGATACACTTCTATCTCGAGCCCGCCCGCTTAGCCGAGTAGGTAGAGCGTTGGTCTACGGATCGCGGGGTTGTGAGTTTGATCCCCGGATGGGGTGCATGTTCTCCATGACGATTTGGTAAACAACATTGTGTCTGAAATCATTCGTCCTCCACCTCTGATTCATGTGGGGAAGTTACTTGCGGAGAACAGGTTTGTACAAGTACAGAATCCAGGAACACTGGTTAGGTTAACTGCCCGCCGTTACATGACTGAAATACTGTTGAAAAACGGTGTTAAACCCAAAACAAACAAAAACTTTCCTATCTCTGTTATAACTAAACATATTTGACACAGACTTATGCTATTGTCCAGTATCTTCATCCACATTGGAGTCATTAAACACTCCAGTGACAGCTTCAGCTTCCTCAGATGTGCCCTGTTTCACTATCCAGCATGGAAATAGTTGAGCACACTGTTTCCTGTGCCAGCTCTTGTTAGTATATCTGCTCATTAGTATGAAAGTAATTACCCATAAATTAATTAAAAAGTGAATGAATTTGTCATTTATCTTTGGAAATAGATAGTCAGATCCAGCTGATAATTGATACTTATTAACCTTTTTATATCAAGATAATTGGCTTAGTTGTGGGGGTATAATTTTGTCACTCCTGTGACAACTCTAGTTTTCTTCAGTGGGAGATATCAGTTCTGCAGATCTGCCTATTTGAGTATGAAGCATTTTCATATATCTGTTGTGCTAATGATGTTTGGTATTAATGTTTCAGATCTATAGAAGAGAGGCCTGCCTATCAACCTCCTGCAGATGCTGCTAAAAGGATTCATGCCATTACACATGATATCTTTGGTCCAGAGAAAGACTGGTTAAACATTCAACTTGACGATAGAGTTCATAAGTTTGATGTACGTTGTATTTTGTAATAATAGCATAGGACATTGTTACCAGTATTTAGTGCATTCTTTTAAAGCTGTTTAGTAATTGTCATTTGTAGTGATTACAGGGACCGATTAAGGATGTTAGTTTGGAGTGGGCACGGGCAGAATTATTACGGGGGGCACGGTCCGTCCGAAATGTTTGGCAACTAAACATCAAATGACATATATTGATATAGTTTTAGCATGATTGACACAGTATCATCTTTTTATACGCCCTTTTCTGAAAGAGCGGGGTGTATTATGTGACCTGTGCTGGTGGGTGGGCAGTCAGCGTCCAAAAGCATGTCTGCTCTCTAAATCGTACAGTTTTCATCCGATCCTCACCACACTTGCTGACAATGTTTGTGGGCATAATATCTCAGCCAAGTTTGATAACAAGCCAAATTGCCTCAGGCCCTTGAATTACTCGAAAAACAGCAAGTTTAGCCTTGTCCGCTCTCTTATTCAAACAGTTTTAATCCAGTCCTCACCAAACTTGTTGACAATGTTTGTGGGCATAATATCTAGGCCAAGTTCGGTAACCAGCCAAATTGCCCAAGGAACTCTTGGATTATGGCCCTTGAATTACTCGAAAAACTGTGAATGTAGCCTTGTCCGCTCTCTAAGTCGAATGGTTTTCTTCCGATCTTCACCAAACTTGTTGACAATGTTTGTGGGCATAATATCTAGGCCAAGTTTGATAATCAGCCAAAGCGCCCCTTGCAGTCTTGGATTATAGCCCTTGAATTACTCAAGGAACTGCAAATTTAGCCTTGTCCGCTCTCTAAGTTGAACAGTTTTCATCCAATCTTCACCAAACTTGCAGACAATGTTTGTGGGCATAATATCTCAGCCAAGTTCAATAACCAGCCAAATTGCCTCAGGCTCTCTTGGATTATGGTCATTGAATTACTCGAAAAACTGCGAATTCAGCCATGTCTGCTTCTTAAGTCAAACAATTTTCATCCGAATGTTTATGTTTTTTTTCAATGTTTTATAAAAGATTTCTCCATAGATTTCATAACTTCATATGTTTTGAAAAAAGATACACCATAGTTTACCTTTTTCAACTGAGCTCCTAAATTTCATAATAAACCATGTGTTAAAAGTCTTATTTTTGCATGATTTTTGACTTGACACGTTATAATAGAATAATAGATATGTTTCGTAAGATTAAGCCTTTAGAAAATAAAACCATTTCGCAAGAATTTCTACAACAGCTGATTTTTTTCCCCATTTTAGTTGGTGACACGTGTAATGGAAGAACTGGATCACGAGGTACCAAGTGTAGATCTTAATGACATAGAGACAGTAGAAGATGTTGTAAAATTCTTCAATATAGAGGTCAAGGACACTTCAGTTTTAGAGGACCTCACAAAACTGGACTTGCCAAAAAATCTTCACATGAATTTGGAATATATCAGATTTCATCCAGACACAGACAAAATTTATGATGGTATTACAGCTTTTCCTGGTCGACCAACAATAGTTACAAGTATAAAATATAAAAGAAAATACAAAGGTTATGATGGTGGGGACCCAGTTAATTACCCAGAAAAAGTTATAGGGAGAGACTGAATCACATTGATACAAGTTCAGCTGTAATATTTTCAACATGTATAAAAGGGACAAATATGGTTGTTACAACTGTGAACATGTCACACATTTGTATCTTTGATGACTTTTAAATGTTTGAGTTTCAATAATAGTTTTTATTTAGATAAAAGTTAAGACAAAATCATATTTCTTAATTAAAGTTTGTAATACTGTGAAATCACTAATATTTGTTGGGGACTCATTTTCGTGGATTTCATGGTTGAGTCAATCCAAAAAATTTAATCCCAACGAACAAGAAAAATTCCCATTCATTTTATGTTCAAAAGTTGAAATCCACAAATTCATATCCCCGCGAAGTTTGACCCACACCATGGAATTTTATGCCCACAAAATTAAATGATTTTACAGTGGCTGAAACAACTGGAAAGTCACCATATGACCTTTATTTGTGTCAATGTAATAATGTTAAACCCAACAAAAATAGAAAAATATATTTTGCTGAAATTCAGTAGAAATTTAGTAGAGCTGGGACGATTTCAAAATTTTAAAACCAGTTAATCATTTGTATGAAATCGAATCGAACCGGTTAATCGGCCACCGTATTTGAAATGCTGTTTTCTTTCCTGATGACCGTATAAAGGTACTTCATCAGCTGACTTTATTATGAACTTACAGTCTGAAATATCGTTTGAAGCAGTGTGCTAATTAATAAGTCATATTTTGGTGTATTTTATTTTAGAGATATCACGTTAAGCAAATCCAAGACTATCAGTTGATGTGTTTTAGTGGAAATATGCTGTGGGTCTATGTGCTGGTCAAAGAAGTGTATATAGATAAAGTATTTTTGATGTTTATTGTTTGAGAGCGATTAACGGTTTTGCAAAACTGAAACCGGTTTCACCTAGTAATCGAATCGGACCTGATTAACCGAGTAATCGTCCCAGTCCTAAAATTTAACTTTGAAAAATTGTTACTGGTATTTACCACCCCTTGTCTGTTTTGGTTGTGCAGGCCAAAACATATTGGAAATAGCTAAATTTTGAAACTAAATGCTGTTGAAATATCCAGATATCTATTTAAGTAATATAAACTTAAAAATTTTATTGGAAAGAAACCCTCAGCTTTTTAAATACATTCATATGGAAGAGGAGTCATTACAAAATTTCATAAATATTAAAACCTAAAACCAAAACCAGGCACCTGACTAGAACCATAATAGATATCTTTTATAAATATTGTTAAGACCTAAAACTAAAACCAGGTGCCTAACTTGAACCATGATATGTTTATCTTCACTAGATTGCTTGTTGGTTATGTATGCACATGTATATGCCTTATAACCTAAAGACCCCACTGCATCTATGGACAGGTGCCAAGTTTTATTTGTCACCCATTTGTAATCTAATAAAAGCTTTTCACCTTTGAAATGACCCAGTTTTTAATATTAATGACATAAGTTTATTACTGTAAAAAAAGCAGCAAAATGAGAAATATTTCTGGTGGTTTTGTTCAAGTTGAAGTGATTGTATATCAACTGTATCTAGTGAAATTTTGTCAATATATGTTTTGTTGAAAGTCTTTCTTTCATTAATAAAAGTTTATATGTTTTGTGTCTTATGTTGTTATTTCATTTCCCTTTGAACGCCAATTTTAATGGTACTTCCATTTGAATTTCGAAATAGCCCATAGTTACCTTTTTCATATAAAAACAAGGGAACCAGCTGGTTTTGGTTACACTTCACCCTCAGTCCTAGATTCAGTTTTTACCAAACTTGGCCAAAAAGTATGTAAGGTTACAGCAGTCAAATTTTGCTTACAATTTTCGGTGGTCTGACTTTTTTTACCACTTTTCAACTGTATTTTAGATACTTAATCAAAATCAAAGCAGCAGGATTAATAAATAATCTAAAGCGCCCAATTTATCTGTTCTGATTAATTAGATTTACCTGAGTTATTGCCCTTGAGTATTTCTACATAGTGCTTTTTATGAAAATTGTCATTTACAATACTGGATGCTGTAAGATTTCACATCGGCTGCAAATAGACAGCTCTGTTATAATTCAGCATACACTTTACAAGTGAAGACTTTGATTGTTACTAAAACAGTTCAAAGAGTTGAGAGTCTGAATTTGTATAGTGAGAAGTAGCAGCACTGCTCTTAGTTATACCCACACAAAGTTTATTGTACCCCTTCAAACAAAGTTTATTGTACCCCTTCAAACAAAGTTTATTGTACCCCTGCAAACAAAGTTTATTGTACCCTGTTAAAGCTTATTGTATCCCTGCAAACAAAGTTTATTGTACCCCCCTGCAAACAAAGTTTATTGTACCCTGTTAAAGTTTATTGTATCCCTGCAAACAAAGTTTATTGAACCCCTGCAAACAAAGTTTATTGTACCCTGTTAAAGTTTATTGTATCCCTGCAAACAAAGTTTATTGTACCCCTTCACACAAAGTTTATTGTACCCCTTCAAAAAAAGTTTATTGTACCCCTTCAAACAAAGTTTATTGTACCCCTTCAAACAAAGTTTATTGTTTTTGTTTGTTTGTTTTGGGTTTAAAGTCATTTTTCAACAGTATTTCAGTCATGTAACGGCAGGCAGTTAACCTAACCAGTGTTCCTGGATTCTGTACCAGTACAAATCTGTTCTCTGCAAGTAACTGCCAACTTCCCTACATGAATTATCAGAGGTGGAGGACTAATGATTTCAGACACAATGTCGCTTATCAAATAGTCACGGAGAACATACGCCCCGCCCGAGGATCGAACTCGCGACCCCGCGATCTGTAGACCTACGCTCTTACCTACTGAGCTAAGCGGGCGGGCTAAAGTTTATTGTACCCCTGCAAACAAAGTTTATTGTACCCTGTTAAAGCTTATTGTATCCCTGCAAACAAAGTTTATTGTACCCCTGCAAACAAAGTTTATTGTACCCCCCTGCAAACAAAGTTTATTGTACCCCTGCAAACAAAGTTTATTGTACCCTGTTAAAGTTTATTGTATCCCTGCAAACAAAGTTTATTGAACCCCTGCAAACAAAGTTTATTGTACCCTGTTAAAGTTTATTGTATCCCTGCAAACAAAGTTTATTGTACCCCTGCAAACAAAGCTTATTGTACTCTGCATATAAAGTTTATTTTACCCCTGCAAACTAAGTTGTTGTACTCTGTAAACAAAGTTAATTGTTTTATTATACCCTGTTAACAAAGTTTAGTTTACTGCTGTAAACAAAGTTTATTTCAACCCTGCAGATAAAGTTTATTTTATCCCTGAAAACAAAGTTTATTGTACCTTGCGAACAAAGTTTATAATACCCCTGCAAACAAAGTTTATTTCATCCCTGCAACAGTTTATTTTAACCCTGCAGATAAAGTTTATTTTATCCCTGCAAACATAGTTTATTTTACCCCTATAAACAGTTTAGTTCAATCCTGCAAACAAAATTGAGGGGTACATACAGCCTTGCAGTCAATTCTATTGCAATTTATTTTTGGCCAGTAGGTCAGTGCCGCATTGACCTTGAAGTTAAAAATAGTTTTAAATCAATAACTTGAGAATGTGTTACACTTCTAAATGGTTTTGTAGATTTTATTTCTGTCGGAGTGGTGGCTGGGAGCATGTGATATATAAAACAAATTTATTATTGGTATAGCAAGCAATGATTACAATAATTAGATATAGAATCTATTTAACCAAGTTGGAATGTAAAATTTCACTAGTTTAACAGTACAATAAGTTTGAATGAAATTTTGACTAGATTTTCTGAAATATTAGAAACTTAATACACCTAGATATATTGAATCATAAATTGACTATAATACACTATTTTAACAATTTGCTATTGTCCTTTTTTATTTAAATTCAGAAATTGGTTTATGTCCATTAGATAATTCTTGAAAGGATGAATGGAATGGATTCATTTTTGGTAGACAGGTACATGATTATAAATTGCAGGCTCAGTTGGACACCAATTTTTGGCAGAGTTATGGTCACTTTTCTATGTAAAATTTAGTGGTTCAATTACCCTATAACATATGTAAGGATTGAATTCATTTTAAGTACATTGGTAGGAATGATATCATAAAATACAGACCAAGTTCATATTTAGTAAAATTTCACCATTTTTTATCTCAGAATTAGGGCCCGCTTGCAAAATGTTGATGTCTGATAACTAGTAATAAGATGAATAGATTAAATTGATCTTCAGTACAGAGGTATATGATAATAAAATACAGGCCAAGTTCGATTTTGATTATTATCCACAAGTTTTAAGCAGTTATGGCCCCTTTTCACCTTTAAATTTGTAAAAAAATGGTCTTTATTTTGTACAAGATTTTTAGTCTGCAAAATGCCTCACAGTTATAGTATTAACAAGTTTCTTAAAGCTAACTTAACAGCCAACAGATTGATCTATCCAGTCATTAGGTAAACCTAGACATTAAAATTTTGTAGGATGAATGCCTTTGGTATTGAAAAAGGTCAAGGTCACAGTTTCCTGTAGACTGAAAATATTTTTTTCGGACAACTAGAAATGCAGCTGCTGTAACATTTCTAAGATTATTGCTTGTATGAGTAGGTTATCTCTTGTATCCGCTGTCAGTAGTCAATAGTTACAATGACCTCCTGACAGAAAGAGATAACTGTCATCTCCCACGTTGGTCTCGATGTCAAAGTAAACTGGACGATGCCATGATATCTTTGGGAGAATATTCGTATTACAAACAGATACTATACTTCGCATGTATACAAACTGAAAGTGTAACTGGAAATCACCATTTTTAGTTCGAAAAGAACAATATTGAGAGCTTTCCTACTTGACCTCGTATTTGGGTCCAAACCTTAGTTAAATGGCCATAACTCTGGCACCAATTTTTTCATGAATTATGACCCCTTTTTACTTAGAATTTCAGGTAAATTTCAATGCATTTTCTCTATCTATCTATTATGATTACAGAAGGGATTTTATTCAGACTCATTTGATTCAGATTTGTTCCACATCATCACCCTCATCAAATTAAACTCGGCACAACATTTTATTAATTATACCCCTTTTTATCTAGAATTTGTTGCACTTTTACTATTCCTTTGTTAGTACCTAATGAATTTTATTCACACTTAACATATTTTTTCACCATCATCATCCTCATCATATGACACAAGATTCGTGACTTGCTCAAATATTTCATGAATTACTAGTATGTCCCTTATGTACCAATTTAATGTTTTGATATTTTTTACCTCTATCTCTGTTATAACTAAATACATTTGACACAGACTAAACTATTGTCCAATATGAGTCATCGACATTGGAGTCATTAAACACTCCAGTGACAGCTCCAGCTTCCTCAGATATACCCAACTTCACTATCCAGCATCAAAATAGTGAAGCATGCTGTCTCCTGTGACAGCTCTTATTTGGTTTGAACTCTGCGAGGGTTTTTGTTTGTATTTCAGTTTATTGTCAGTCACCCATATAGACAATATCTTCAGAATAATGTGAGTGAATTTAGTGTGGATGGTGCAAAATACAGAAGCTGCTCATAATTATGTTAGAAACTTTGCTGGTTCTTTAGCATGTGAGATGGAAATCACTCTTACAGCAAGGGCACAAACTCATGATCCTTCATTTTGTAGTCATGCATTTTAGCACTGAACCATTGCTTCTGGTTTTGTGTCATTATTATCATTGTAATGAATTAAGTGATTCTGCAGTATTTGGGTGTAGATACACTTGTATGCAGCTTAAGCCAAATACTGAGAGCTGGTATTAATCATACAGATGAAATTTTTTTTTCAGTATTTTCATGTATTGGATTCACCTGGACAAAACTACCATTTTTCTAGAGCCATATAACAATAATGAATTTTCAAGTACAGTTAACTTCAATTAGAACAAAAATAAATTCTTTAAAATTCAAAATCTATAAATCCATTCTCCATAAAATTTAGTCTTTTAATGAGTATTCTAACACGATCCGATTCATTTTCCTGTTAAACAAAGAAGGCTGAAAACAGTGAATTATTATACAACAAATCACTGTTCTGACGTCACAGTAATTACGTCATAGCGTCAAATGGCAAAGGATGTACTTAAAAATCCTTGGTAACGTGTTAGAATTGAAATAATATATCTCATCCAGTGATTTGTCGTTGAATAAATCATTATTTGTCGTTCAGATGCGTATTAGTATATCACTCGGGCTGCACCCTCGTGATATAATTCCTTCGCATCTGAACTCCAAACAATGATTTATTCAACGACAAATTACTGGATGAGATATATTATTTCTTAAATAATGATTGTCTGTGTAAATTTAAAACATGTACTTCACAGTACAAAATTCATGCTCCTCTACCTGCATGAACTATGTATAAGGTTTTGTGACTACATGTCAGCAATCTAAATCTTGAGTCAGGAGTCTAGTGGATCCGTCGCACTAAAATGTTTTATTTTGCAGGAAAATTAAACAATCCTCAAACAAACTGATAAAATTTTGTAAGTAAAACAACCATGTCGAGAAAAGTACTTAAAAACTTGATAATTACTGCGGATGACCTGGGCTACAGTACAGAAAGGGATAACGGAATAATTCAGTGTTTCAGACAGGGAGTAATCAGTGGTGCATCACTGATGATGAATGGACATTGTGTTGTAAATGCAGTGAGGCAAGCTACAGCAGTCAAAATGCCAATAGGTAACTATTAACGTATTTTATGTTTACTAGGTTCAAATTTCAGTGCATTTTTGTTTGTTTGTTTGTTTTGGGTTTAATGCCGTTTTTCAACAGTACTTCAGTCATATAATGGTGGGCAGTTAACCTTACCAATGTTCCTGGATTCAGTACCAGTACAAACCTGTTCTCAGCAAGAAACTGCCAACTTCCCACATGAATTATAATTTCAGTGCATATACGATTTCATCAGATGTGTAGAAACTATGTCCCCTTCCGTGAGAAGATGCTGATTTTGGAAAATATTTGGGTCTGCTCATCTCTGCATAATTTTAAGAATAATCTATATATGGAGCTTTCATGCATAAATAAAATAACTGGGGGCCGGAATTATCCAGTAACTAAAGAACAGCTCGGCCTGTAGCAATCAAGTTCATACTACAATTGTCATTGGTCAGTAAAGGAGACGTATTGTTTTGTGGATGAGTAGGTAAAAGGTCAAGGTCACACTGCCTTTGAGACTGGAAATGGTTGTCTTGATAATGCTTGAACCTATCAAACGTCGTGTTAATTGCAGATTGTCAGTATTTTTGTCAAATGTTAAGGTCATCGCTTTATCTCGACTTAAAATTAAATGCCATTTGTTTTTGTTAGGCCATCATATGTTATACTTTATTCCTATCAGAAATAGCTTTGGTTTGAGCTTGCTTTTAGTATATTTCCTGTAGGGTTTTATCTAATGCATTCATCTGTCTGTCTTTATGAGAGTTACAAAATCTTGTCAGTTCATTCAACAAATATTTTACAGTTTTAAAGATTATTTGTTATCAAGTTGTGACCCTTTAGTTTAAACTAAATGCATGGAGAGACATGCATTCTTTAAAAAAAAGCATTAACATTTTTGTTGTTACTGGATTCCTTCAGTTTTGATGAGAATTTTCTTTACCTCTGATTATAGCTTTGCTTCCCATTTCCAAAATATTTTTCATTGCCACATTTTACATACATTGCTTGCTAGGTAAGAGAGATTGGGTCATGATGACAGATGAGAGAAGTGGGGGCATGATTTTTACAGATGAGAGAAGTGGGGGCATGATTTTTACAGAATGAGAGAAGTGGGGGCATGATTTTTACAGATGAGAGAAGTGGGGGCATGATTTTTAAGCTCTAGTTTCAATTCAGTTTTAATATGCATAAATGTCATCTGAGAAAATGTCACCAAAATTAAGTATATATTCCACAATGCACTGCACATATTTGCTATTTAATATATGGTTAAATGAACCAATTTCGGAATGAAACAGCAATGTTTAAATGGTACTGTAAGTGGTATAAACATTTTAACTTTTAAATGTTCAAAAATGTATTGCAACTACCAGTTAAAGAATTATTTTCTGTCTCTTAGAATTTGTTTTATTTCTTAATCTGTCTAGATTTGCATTTGAATTTGACCGAGGGTTATCCTGTAAGTACTAGAGAGCGTAACAGTTTAACAGGTGAAGATGGATTTATGCTTGGGAAGATGGGATTTAGGCAAGCTGTTGAGGAAGGCGCAGTCGACCTTAGTGAGGTAATACACACAATCTTCTGCTTTATGTTTTTTCCTTTCTTATTCCCCTAGTGGATAAAATAAGGAGGGGCGGGGACAATAGACTACCCCTTAATCAGTCTTTGAAGTTTTGCATACTAGTCAAATTTTGTTTGCTTGAAATCAGAGAATTCGTACACAACTTGTCGATGGATCCCAGCAAAATCCCTGTATAATGTATTTTGTTTGATGAATTACCGATAACTTGAACAAATTTTGCTGGTCCCATCCAGTTTAAGAGAACAAAGTTCGACTGTACATTGAAAATAATACAAGGAATATGCTCATTTTACTTCTTCCATCTGTATGTCTATTCATCCTTACTTACATTCTGGATTTGTGTTCTGATAAATTCCTTGAGGATATCTTGACGGTCTATTTTGAATTACGGGGTACTCGCCCACAAGTTGTGTTTAACTCTTCATGGACATAAAAGGGGACACTTTAGTCCATATTATGTGTCCAAGGGTCTATAGGCTTATATTAGGAGTTATATCAGGATTGCACATGAGTGCAGAGTTGTCCATCTGCATTTTTGGCCTATTTGAACAGCTTTAGCCTATAAGTTTGATAACACTTGAGTCTGTCTGTGCATCTGTCACATTTGACGTCAAGTGGCCTCTGTAGCCAACTGGCTTTGAATCACTTGGTATTTTATGTCTGTACTTTTGTCTGTTTGTCCTTCTGTCAGATTCAAAAGGTTTACCTAGAAATATCTTTCAAAGCACAAAAGATCTTTTCGCAAACCTGGACATCTTGGAGAATGTAAGAAAAAGTTTTTGACTATGCAACAGTTGTGGTGATTTCATAGAGGGCATGTAGTAAAGCGCTATATTTTAATAATGTGTCTGCAATTCTACACTTTTTTTTAAAATTTGCATCTTCTTTACAAGAACATTTTTAATGTGTATGGCTACACAGGACAATGGCATGGCCAGAGAAAAACAGATAGAACCTTTACAGGCTGTCAATGTAATATATGTAGTTATGGAAAAAGTTTTGTTTTCCTTTACTGCAGTGTTTTGACTTTTGACACCTCAAGGGCTTATTGAAATAATGAAATGCTAAATATACCTGTCACAACCTTTCTATCATCATTGTTTAACAACCATGTTGTCAAAATATTTCAATGTGAAATATTGTTTAAGGTGAAGGCAGAAATTCAGGCTCAGATTGACAGATTTCATCAACTTACAGGACAGCTGCCAATTAAAGTAGATGGACACCAACATGTTCATGTTATTCCAGGTATAAAACATTCTTTTAAAGAAGCAAGAATACATATTTTTATAACCCGCCCGCTTAGCTCAGTAGGTAGAGCGTTGGTCTACAGATCGCGGGGTCGCGAGTTCGATCCTCGGGCGGGGCATATGTTCTCCGTGACTATTTGATAAACGACATTGTGTCTGAAATCATTAGTCCTCCACCTCTGATACATGTGGGGAAGTTGGCAGTTACTTGCGGAGAACAGGTTTGTACTGGTACAGAATCCAGGAACACTGGTTAGGTTAACTGCCCGCCGTTATATGACTGAAATACTGTTGAAAACGGCGTTAAACCCAAATCAAACAAACAAACAAACAAACATATTTTTATACTATACCTGTTTAAAGTTATTCAGGTTCAAACAGTCAATCCCAGATTCCTGATTTGCATTACATTACTTATTTATATGAAGTCAGAAAAAATATTTTGAAATGGGCAAGCAGTTTCTAACAAAAAGATTTTAAAGCTTTCGCAAAGGTGAATAATTAAAACAATTATGTCTATTGTATATAAATTTATAGAAGAATGCTTTATCATACATGTATTTGTCAAAATTGTGCAAAATGTTAGAATTTTAGCGGTACTGAAAAAATGTCATCATAAAGGGTATTGTTTTTGGTATTTTTAACAATGAAATAGATGTTTTTTTTATTTTGTTCTTTTTTAAAAATCAATGAGAAGACATATGCCAGGGTCAGAGGTTGAAAAAACTGTCTCACAACTCAAGTATACATGATTAGTTGTTTGAGAGCACAAATATGAAATTGACCAATGCCAAGGCAGAGTTCTGATATTGGTATCCAAATTCAGTGTTATAACACATTGCACTTTGAAGTATTATTTATTGATTTGTTTTAAGGTGTATGTGTAGCATTTGCCGAGGCTCTGGAAAAGAATGGTATAACAATGAGCAGGCTGCCTATAGAGGAAGACATTTCCAGTCATGTGTGGTTGTCAAGGCAACAGCAGGAGTTCATGGAGGGCGTTGTCCAGCAGTCTAGGTTAGCTCAGAGAATATTTACCAAACATGGAATATGGTAAGATATTGATTATAGATCACCTGCCCATGTATTTTATTGTTTACACTGACATTCACATTATAGCTCACCTGTCCATGTATTTTAATGTTTACACTAGCATTCACATTATAGCTCACCTGCTCGTGAATTTTATTGTTAACACTATCATTCACATTATAGCTCACCTGCCCATGTATTTTATTGTTTACACTAGCATTCACATTATAGCTCACCTACCCATGTATTTTATTGTTTACACTAGCATTCACATTATTGCTCACCTGCCCATGTATTTTATTGTTTACACCAGCATTTACATTTTAGCTCACCTGCCCATGTATTTTCTTGTTTACACTACCATTCACATTATAGCTCACCTGCCCATGTATTTTATTGTTTACACTAGCATTCACGTTATAGTTTACCTGCCCGTGTATTTTGTTGTTTACACTAGGCATTCACATATCTGGAGTAATTCTCCTTAAACTTGTATACAATTGCTATGGCGATAAGTTCTTGGTCAGGTTCAGTTGCAGGCTAACCTGGACGACAACATTAAGAATTTGACCCTTGATTGCACTCTGTCATCTTCATTTATCCTAATGATACTTATACAGAATGTGTTTTACATTAATATTTTTTTAAATTCAATTTTGGGTTTTAGCAATAATTGCCATGTAACTTGTTGAGCTGATAACTCCTGAATTTCTGTTGAGTGTAATTTACTTCAGTTAGGTATCTGTGACCTGGTATTGAACTTGCCATTTAAAGCAATGGTATTTAGTGGGGTGATATAGGGCCATTATAGCCCTCTTGTTTACTTTCACGACACATGGATATTGTTTGGACTGGTTTTCGAACCAGTTTGCTAGTCAGAGTCATTTTTGCAAGTCATTTTCCCATCAGACAACTGAGTTTGACCACATATATATCAACCCTTCAGCAATAAGGGATGAGAAATATTCAAACACATTACTTAATAAAAATGTTTATCCCTACTTGAATTAAATTGACTGGCAGACATATTTGATACTTTGAAATCATTTATTTCTTTGGTTTTAGTAAAAACTGTTACATGTATTTTGTGTGGATGTTAACTTTGTGGAAAGTTGTCCTGTTGCAATTTGTTTTCATATAAAATTACCGCTAAGTACACAAAATTAGTCTCACAATAATAGTGAGTTAACAGAATATCATTATGCTGAAAGGCTAGATTGCCAGATTTGTAATATAAATCACATACTTGTGTTTGGAACAAGCTATTTTTGTGAGAGGTATATTAGGGGCCTCCGTGGCCGAGTGGTTAAGGTCGCTGACTTCAAATCACTTGCCCCTCATCCATGTGGGTTCGAGCCTCACTCGGGGCATTGAATTCTTCATGTGAGGAAGCCATCCAGCTGGCTTACGGAAGGTCGGTGGTTCTACCCAGGTACCCGCTCGTGATGAAATAATGCACGGAGGGGCACCTGGGGTCTTCCTACACCATTAAAGCTGGAAAGTCACCATATGACCTACCATGCGTCAGTGCGACGTTAAATCCAAAAAAAAAAAAAAAAAAAAAGAAAAAATCAGTTTAAATATTTCTTGACAGGTGTCCAGAATTTGTTGGCTTGAAAACTATGGGGAAAGATATGGTGCTCCCTCATCTTCAGTCATGTATTACAGAAGCTTTTAAGCAGCAGTCAGACATTCTTACAAAGGTAAAAGGCTTCAAGTCCACTGCCACAAGTGTGGGACAAGATAAGATGCCAACATCAAAACCAGCAGAAATGTCATATAGAGGGAAATGTTCATCTTCAGCTAGTAAAGTTCCTTTTAAATCAAAGGAAATTTCAGGTGAAGCAGACCCAAATCCATTCACAGCAGACGGCATTGTGTGTGAATTAATGGTGCATCCTGGGAACAGAACAAGGAATTCTGGGGGATGTGGGAATGGGCCTGATGAATTTTCACAATCAGCAGAACGGGAACATGAAATGAGAACACTTATGTCACAAGAAATGCTTGATTTTTACAAAGACAATAATATTTCATTGGTATCATTTCAAGATTGTATGGCTGAACTGAAATAATATCTCCTGGCTATTATATGCCATAAATCATTGGTATTCATATTGAATTAACTTGTATATATGCAAATATTGGCTACACTACCTCGCTTACATAATATTGAAAAGTCTCAGATGTTATAATAATCTTGTAAATTATATTTATACACAGTATTACTGGTATCTGTAATCAGAGAAAACAGGTAAAGTTTTGTGTATCTATATTGATGTGTATCGTTTCATTATGTATCCTTATCAGCAACAAATGACTTGGCAAGTTATATGCAGCCTTAAAAAAATCAAACTCCTTTTACTGTTTTAGAAAAGGGATTGCTCATTTTTGACATACTCAAGTAACACAAGTGACAATACAGAAGTCCCCCAACGGTGGAAAACTTTGTTAATGGTCATCTCTTGTGGTTGTTGGCAACAGTGTAGGACTAAAAATGCTTCATGGCATTGAAGAGCTAAGAGACAAAAACTATTTTTACTTAAATTTCAATAGTGACCTTGACCTATAAGCATAGATCATGTATGCAACACTTTGTCTCATGATGGGGAGCATTTGTGTGCAGTGCTAAGATAATCCATCAATGCACATAAAAGGTATGGAGTGGAAACAATTTTACTTGACCTTCCATAGTGACCTTGACCTTTGACCGACAACCATGGGTCATGTGCACAACACAAGCAACACATCATCTGGCTATGGGGAACATGTGTGTGAGTGTACAAAAATGCTTGAAGGCATTTAGCAGCTAAGGAACAAAAACTGTATTTACTTTAATTTCAGTAGTGACCTTGACCTTTGACCGTCAAGCATGCAACTTCCTTCAATGCATATAAAAGTTATGGAGTGGAAACAAATTTTTACTTGACTTCAAACTGTGACATTGACCATTAACGGACAAGCATAAATCATGTGTTGACATATTCAAGATAAACATTCTTACCAAGTTTTATGAAGTGGTGACCTAGTTTTTGACCAAATTTTTGAACCATGCATAGGAATCATCAAGATAAAAATTCATGGGCTGTAACTTGGATCTGATGGATATATCGTGGAATCCAAGATCTATTGTTGTTAAAGATATTTTGCAAGTTTGTATCAAATCAAACCATAAATGAAGTCTCTATATTGCTGCAAAAGCCAAAATGGCAAAGGTCAAATCAAAGGAAAAGCTGCTTAACACCCAGAGGCCTCATTTATGACCCTATCTTCATGAAACTTGGTCAAAATGTTTATCTTGATGATTCCTAGGCCAAGTTCAAAACTGGGTCATGTGGGGTCAAAAACTAGGTCAATACTCAAATCAACGGGAAAGCATGTTAACAATGTAGAGGCCACATTTATGACCCTATCTTCATGAAACTTGGTCAGAATGTTTATCTTGATGTTTCCAAGGCCAAGTTTAACAGGTGAGTGATATAGGGTCATTATGACCCTCTTGATTTCTATTCTTTGGCTATTACATTACATTTTTTTAGAGTACTCCAGATATTTCATGTATTGACATATTTACACTAATGGCAACTTTTTTTGTAAATAAACATTAAAATGTCATCATTCGAACATTTTTATCTGATCAAAACTGCATAAATTTCATTCACTTGTTTCTTTAGTGCATGAACTGACTAACTGCCAGTACCAGTGAAATGAAACTTACACCAAATCTTTCATATTGGCCACATTTAGCAGCTTAAATTGTCCAATTTTCAACAATGATTTTATAAATTTTGATAGGATTTCAGTTGTGATAAAATTACAAACTAAATACCTCCCTGCATCACACAAATTCATAAACATTCCCTGTCAAATGGTATTTTGACTAAGATTCACTGTCATTCATTCATTCCTAGTCCATGGTTTATATGTACTAATTACCAGTGCACCTATAAATAACAGTCCATTACCAGGATCAAAATATGCAAAGAACTCTTAGTACAGTCTCTAGTTATGTGGTAATATACCAAGTAAACAACAAAACACACATAATTTAGTTTTCCCTCTTTATTCCTTTTTTTTTATGGTAAAAATATAATATGAAATGCTTAATTCCTTTTCTTTCCAGTTGGGCAAGACACATAACATTACTATAAAAGTATAAAGTTAACAATCACTATAAATATAATGCTAGAGCTAAAACTTCCACATGTATCAACAATTATCATAAATACAATGCCAGAGTATAACCTTCAATGAATCTACGTGAAAGCATGATAGCAGATAAAGCTGTTACATACAAATATATGTAGAAAATGCCTAAACTCAGATACAAATGTCTACTTATAAAATAACCAAAACAATCAAATATGTATATATACAACACAGGGCTGCTGAAATAACCCATTTCTCAGTTTCAGAATTTTTTTTAACTTTTCATGATTTATAAAATGAAAACGAAAATTTTGGTCCAAAAATTCAACCATGTTTCAGTATTGAAACATGTCAACATTTCAAATATCACCCTGGTAACTGGCCCATAATTAGCAAGTGCCACTACTGTAACAGTGTTTGAATAGTATATCCTTTGATGGTTGAGGCTAGGGAATTTTAATAGCTGATTTATTGAGCAAATAAATGTTTGAATTACGTTGACTGCATCATGCAAGGGAAAATTTTGATAGTTGTGGCCCTAAGTCACTCACCTAATCTTGACTGTTTGGCCTTGAATATAATGTATGACACACTAAATCATGAATGGTAAAAGCTGTGTTTAATATAAAACACATAAAACAGATCAAGTGGCCCCTTCTGAACAAATCTGAAGGAGGAACAAGTTTAATAAAGCTCCGCCAGTTCAAGGGAAAAAGTATTTTAAATGTACTTCAATTATTTGCTCTAGTACCCCTCAAGGATGCATGAGCGTTTTTTTTTCGGGATATCAGCCATTTTGAAAAATGTTTCTTTTAATATTGCTTTCTAACAAAGTTTTGCAAAAAAATAATGATAAATAATTAAAATATGGCTAATAATGTACCATTTGACCAAATACATTCTACTTTTTGCGGAAATTTTTTTCCACTCTATTTTTGGCTGGCATTTGCCTAAAATTGACGTAAGATTTACAATGGGGTTAGGGGTAGGTGATTTCAAATATCTATTAAAGTAGATCAGGTTTGGTTTTGATATTTTCCTGACTGAGACATATAATAATAAGCTACAATTGAGATAAAAGTTTTCAAGATAGCACTTTATGTTATCTAGAAAATATAAATTAAAAGAAAAAGGACAAAAAATATCGAAATTCACCAGTTTTTTCTTAATAAATCTCTTAGATGCACTGTGACCCCAACTTTTTGTTTTTCCAATATGAAGCAATTTTGTGTCATTAAAGCTGCAAAATATTTTGAAAATCTTAGCGTCAGAATTTTTTTGTAGATCTGTTTCTTGCATTGAAAATAAAGTGGGTGGGGTAATTATGTCAACATGTAAAAATGAGAGATTTATTTGTGACATTTATGCTTATATAATACTGACATCACCTTGTTTTCATATCAACCTGTAAGACCCGAAATCCCTATAACATTAAGTGGGATATTATATGTTTTATAAAGTACTACCATTTTTTCAGTTTTACAAAATTTCAGAAATGCTAAGTGGGTGAAGGAAATGCCCTATAAAATTAAAACGAGTTTGGTGACCTATGTTTTTTCTTCTCTTGTTTGTCTTGGAAACTAATGTTCTTCAAGCTCACAGAGAATGAAAAAATTCTTAATGTTAGAAAAAATTTGCTCCTACATTCTTAAATGAGCAGTGCACTCATTTGTTAAACTTTTACAGAGGACTTAATAACAAAGCAACAGACCAAGTTTGATGAAGATCCATGAGGAGAAGGGCCTTAGAACTTTATTCTTTGAACAAAATGAAGAGACCTTAAAGTGATGCTATCTTTTGATGAGGATCTACCAAGTGGTTCATGAAAAGAAATTGTTAAAACATATTTCTATTTTTAGCACTAGCGGGTCCTGAAAGGGCAAAGTACCCCCATTTAAACAAATTTGGGAATGATCATATAAATAATGTACAAGCCAAGTTTGCTGAAGATCCATCAAAAAGTTCAGAAGATAAAATTGCTTGAAGAATTTTCTATTTTTAGCTCTAGTTGCCTCTAAAAGGGCCAAGTAACCTAACAAATCTGTCTGAGGACAATGATGCTAAAGACTTAGTTTGATGAAGATCCATCAAGCAATTCATGAGAAGTCATCTACAGGTTTTTCTACTTTTAGCTCTAGCAGGGGCAAAGTACCCAAATTTGAACAAATTTGACAGAGATCCTACAATGATGCCACAGAATAAGCTTTATGAAGACCTATCGTGCAGATCATGAGAAGAAATTGCATTTTCAAAATTTTTTAGCTTGGCCCCTACAAGGGCTCAAGCAGAATCATTTGATTATATTAACTGTGGACGACGGATGCCAAACTATCCTCCAGTACTAAAACCTTGGTCCAGGTGAGCTAAAAATGTGACTGATTCATAAAATAGTGGAATGTTTATTCTTCAAAGACAATGTATGAACACAATTAACACAATAAACTGAAATAAACAGGCATACTTCTTTTGATTTCCCACAATTCTAGAATGCAACTTAAGAAAATTTTCAAAATGCAATTTTGTATTAAATGCTTTGAAAATGCTTTTAAGTGATGCACAATTCGTACATGCAATTTAATAAATGAAACTCAAAATGCAACTTACAGTAGCATGAACAAATGATCAAAATAGTAATATAGTACATTTTTGTATATATAGTGTATTTTTGTATAAACGTTTAAACAGAAAGAACATTGCACTGTAATAATTTACATCTATATTCAAATAAAAATATGAAAACATTGGACTATGAAATGCTATGAAAATGAGAAAAATAATTTTTTAACCAATATTTTTTTCAAAACATGATAGAATAAGAAAAGCAGTCTGTGTTGTATAGGACTGATCTGAAAAAACTTGACATCAAACAAAGTTCTATAATGGAAGTATATCCATTTTCCACATAGAAATACTCTTGTATATATACTTACAAAGTAGGTTTTTATAAAATTTTCTACAAATTATGAATTTGCCTATTTTCTATCATATTGTTGATTTAACTGAAACAGACTGTGTGCTTAATTTTAAGTTACATGTCTATGATTAAAGCATACCCAAAATATGGAATGAATTACTTGCAAACATTTTTGAAAATATTATTATTAATTTCTCATCCAACAAGGACTTTAAAATATCTTACCATAGACAGTAATGCTGCTAGTTTTATCAGTTAACACAAAAGTTGCCATTTAATTGTAGTATGTTACCATATGAAGGTGAACTAGATATATGATTATAAAACAACAACTTATTTTGTGAACATTTTGACATATTGAATATTTAAGAAAACATAAAAATGCTTCTACTTGTAGATCAACTTTACTGACATGTACAGCATTGTTCTCATATCAATATGCTTGTAATCCCAAACACTGAAACTATATGAAACTTTTATGTTTTCAACACTGGTATATCTTTAAGAATGTCTCCTACCATGAGGCCACTGATAGTAAAATGATCAATATTTACACATGCATTTGGAATGTAGAATTATTACTCTGAACTGAATGACTTTCAAAAATATCAAAATGGTTACAGAGTACATTAAACAACTGGCAGTTTGAATGGTTATGGCATATTAAGGAAGATGTACAAATGCTGAACAACTGGAATGAAGTACATTGTACTAAGTCCAAGATATATTTATACAAAATCTACTACTCTTTAAAGTAAATTGTTTTCTATTCACCCCGCATGAAGTTTTAACAATACATGTAAAAAACAAAAATCTTTTCATTTCATATTTTTACAATGCTTTTAACTAAGTTTTATCCGTTTTGTATTTCCTTACCAGTAAAAATATATATTTCAGGTGATATTATTTCACTAGAATATTTCAATAATTCATTGAAAATCATGTCAAATATACAACTATCTATAACAAAAAGTATCCATAAGACAGTGCATTCAACTATTCGATAAAAGTGTTAAGTAAAAACAAGGGTCATAACTTGCATTATAGTCAACCAGGAGTTCTGTAACTTGACTATGTAAGTACCACTGATGAGAAGTATGCCATGTGCAAAATTTCAATCCAACAGTGTATAAGATATACCTTGACATTAGGTTTGAAACAAAACTTTAAACAAATGTTTGAAGTCAGAAAAGGCCCATATTTTCTATCAAAATCAATCAAGAGTTATCCAACTTTATTATATGTAAGGAGGTCTGATGACTAGAAAGCACTGTGTAAAGTTTCAATAAAATACATACAGCTGTGAATGAGATACAGCTTGTTAGTTAACTGCATGCAAAACACAAGAATTTTCTACAGCCAAAAAATAGAGAAATCATAGTTCATATTAAATTCATCCAAGAGGTTTCATATTTGGTATTTCAGTAGGACTGATAACTAATGAAGCCATGGGTGAAGTTTAAACACATTACATGCAACGGTTACTGAGATATGAATTTGCACACAAAACTTAACCCAGGGATGATACCATTGCCGAGTAGGATAGCTCTCACTATTCTTCAAATGTCCAGCAAAAATAATATATAATTTCTCAGGAAACAGCACTATCGATATACGTCAGCCTCCATATTTGTGTGTTCCACAGCTGGAGTTAATTCTATAACAGGCACTTGTATTTCAGATGTTAAATCCACTTCATTACTGTATGTACCTTTTTCCAGCACCTGGTTTTCTTTTGATATTAGACTGGTTTCCATATTCATGGAATCTAATGAAAAATCCACTTCATTTTCACCTAAATCCATTTCGGACATGTCATGGTTTTTTCCTCTAGACTCGGGGTATAGACTGATCTCTACAGTCTTATTAATGTTATTTTCTTGAGAGATTGCATTATTTTGGGTGAATTTTCTATCACATTGTTCAGAATCATCACTTAAAATAACTTCAGCACCTTTTGAAATATCTTCAGTTTGCATATGTGTTAGAGATTGCTCAGTTTCATGACTGGAATTTTCCATTGCAATGCCAGAACTTCCTGAACTGTTTTGGGAACTTCCAACAGCAGTGTGGAAACTTTCAGCACTATCTGAAGAATCTGTCAAAATAAAAGTCTTATTATCCATTGCACTTTGGGAATTTTCCACTGAGTTTTTGTGATTTTCAACTGCATTTTTGGAATTTTCCATTCTGTCAAAGGAATTTTCCTCTGCATTTTTGGAATTTTCCACTGTTTTTTGGGGACTTCCCATCAAGTCCTGGGACTTGTTTATCACACCTTTGTGACTGTCCACATTTGTTTGATTTTTGGAATTTTCTTTTATCACACTTAGGCTTGATTTTCTTCTCAGTCCCTTCTTTGAGCCTTTTCTCTCCACAGATTTTTCCTCCTTTCCCTTTGAACCTGTGTCAGTTTCAGACTCTTTTTTAGAGGTCTTTGAGATGACACTGGCCTTGAAGTCCTTGTAGAATTGCACAGCATCACCCTGGAGCTCTTGAGGTAATGCCATACCATGTTCTAGATGGAGCATAAGATTCTCTGACCAAAGATTCACCTTTTCAAAAGATGGCCTGAAATATATTTTTTCTTATGTAAAAAAAGAAAACCAATACACAATACTCCTCACACAGACAGATTATGATAGGCTGAAATTGGTTTAAAAGAAATTGCATCATAATTTTGAAACATCATCCCAAACAAGAGCTCGTAGAACCCAAAATGCCCCCTATTGCAGAAGGAACAGAAATTATTTGGTCACTGTGCACAAAAGTTCTACTGTTCTTGGTCAAAGTTACCTTGACCTTTGACCTATTGACCTCAAAAACACTAATTTTTCACTTGGCATGGCCAGAGAGGTCTAAATAAAAGCCTGTTTCTGTTTAAATTTCATTCATCATTGTGGGTGCATTTTTGACATTTCGGTAGAAAAATTAGGAGAGGAGGTTGTATTTAGTGAAGCGAAACTCAATTTTAGGATGAGTTGTACTTCCAGGTCACAGCAGTGTGATTTTGATGTGATTTTACAGTAAGCAAATGTGACAAGAGAAATCTCTCTTAGAAGATACATGACCCCTACTTTTCTCTTCATTTTATGTCAGTTTTATCATAATCTTTAAAATGAAGTAAGGATTTGTTCTCTAAAATTGGTCTAGCTATGTTTGGTAGCTCATTAAACAAGAGCACAGCCTTGCGGGTGCAGATGCTGATCTGATTTTTTTGTCTCTGTATAATAGAAATATTGTCATACCTGTGATATTCTAAGTCCAAAAGGGGCCATAATTCTTTCAAAAAAGCAATGTAGAGTTACGATACCTGCTGTGCAGTCAGCTTTTAATGGCAAATAACTGTTCCAAGTTTTAAAGCAATAGCTTTGACCATTAAGGAGAAAAGTTTACCTAAACACAAAACTTAACTTAGAAATCTGATATTTTCCAAATCCAAAAGGAGCAATAATTCTTGCAAAAAGCAGGATGGAGACTGGAGTTACGTTTCTTGTTGTACAGAGTCAGCTTTTGACGTTGAACAAGTGTTTCAAGGTTTAAAGCAATAACTTTGATAGTTTAGGAGAAAAGCTGACATAAACACAAAACTTAACCAAGAAATCTTATTTTCTAAGTCCAAAAGGGCGCCATAATTCTGCAAAAAGCAGGATGGAGTTATGTTTCTTGCTGTACAGAGTCAGCTATTGGTGGTGAATAAGTGTTGCAAGTTTTAAAGTGATAGCTTTGATAGTTTAGGAGAAAAGTTGACCTAAACATAAAACTTAACCAAGAAATCTGAAATTTTCTAAGTCCAAAAGGGGCCATAATTCTTGCAAAAAGCTAGATCTAGATGTAGTTATGTTTCTTGCTGTACAGAGTCAGCTACTGATGGTGAACAAGTGTTGCAAGTTTTAAAGCAATAGCTTTGATAGGTTAGGAGAAAAACTGACCTAAACATAAAACTTAACCAGGCAACGCCGACGCCGACACAGACGCCGATCAAGTCATGACAATAACTCATCATTTTTCTCTCTCAAAAAATCAGATGAGCTAAAAATATCAGATTTATACAGAATATATTGGGAATACTATTTATGCTAGTTTGGCCTTAAGTTTCCTGATCCTAGGCCCAAGCATTCTCAAGTTACCGTCCAGACACATCCTAACTGTTCCAGGTCACTGTGACCTTGACCTCTGACCTACTGACCTCAAAATCAATAGGGGTCATCTGCCGGTCATGATCAACCTCCCTATTAAGTTTTGTGATCTTAAGACCAAGCATTCTCGAGTTACCGTCTGGAAACGGTTTAACTGTTCCAGGTCACTGTGTCCTTGACCGTCTGCCTACTGACCTCAAAATCAATAGGGGTCATCTGCTGGTCATGACCAACCTTGCTATCAACTTCCATGATACTTGGCCCAAGCATTCTTGAGTTATCATCCAGAAAACGTTAAACTGTTCCTGGTCACTGTGACCTTGACCTTTGACCTACTGACCTTGAAATCAATAGGAGTCATCTGCTGGTCATGACCAACCTTTTTATCAATTGTCATGATCCTAGGGCCAAGCGTTCTTGAGTTATCATCTGGAAACCGTTTATATGTTCTGGGTCACTGTGGCCTTGCCTTTGACCTACTGATCTCACAATCAATAAGGGTCATCTGCTGGTCATGCCCAACCTCCCTATCAACTTTCATGATACTTGGCCCAAGCATTCTTGAGTTATCATCCAGAAAACGTTAAACTGTTCCTGGTCACTGTGACCTTGACCTTTGACCTATTGATCTTAAAATCAATAGGGGTCATTTGCTCATCATGACCAACCATCCTATTAACTTTCATGATCCTAGGCCCAAGCGTTCTTGAGTTATCATCCGGAAACCGTTTAACTGTTCTGGGTCACTGTGACCTTGACCTTTGACCTACTGATCTCACAATCAATAGGGGTCATCTGCTGGTTATGAGCAACCACCATATCAACTTTCATGATCCTAAGCTAAAGTGTTCTTGAGTTATCATCAAGAAACGGATTGGTCTACATACCAACCAACCCGACAGACATCTGCAAAAACAATATACCCCTCCTTCCAAGGGGGGCATAATAAAAGAGACATATCTTAACAGTACCATAATATAAGAACTCTGATTTACTATACTGCTGTTATATATTATTTTGCCCTGGAAAAATAAAGATACCCAGAAGATAATAAATACACATTATTAATGCCTCAACAGAATCCAAAATCAATAAAAGCATACAATATTTTTGATATCATCCTGACAGTGAAGTTAGGGTGCTCGACCAATAATGACAATCTTAATTTTCCCATTCCCCATATGCAATCAGCATTTGCCACTTGTTAAAATGGTAAAAACAATTTGCTCATATTACAGCTGTGGCAAAAAAAGCCAAAATATATAATGTAACAGAAACTGCTGTCATTCCAGCTCAACTGCCTTCAAAATAAATTGCAGAAAGTTTTTAAGAATTACCTGCTCTCTGGAATCATTTGAGCGCATATAACTGCCAATTTCAACAGGCCATTTGGGCAATCCCTGCAGAATTTCTCCTTGAATGCCTCTACATTGAGACTAAAGTCAAAACTCCTTGGCAAAATGTCAGGATCAGCGTACACTTGACCAATTATCTGAAATTGTAAGACAGAAACTAGAAAGAAATTCTTCAATTTTCAATCTTTCAGATATAAACAATAATTTAAGAACTGATTTTTATCTCAATTTTGTTTAATATCATTATCAAAGTGGTTACTAAATTTAAACAAGATGGCCCATAGACAAGCATCTGACCTGGTAAAGATACATGATAAACAAGAGCACCGCCTTGCGGGTGCTGACGCTCATCTGATTTTTTTTGTGTAATAGAAATATTGTCCTACCCATGATTTTCTAAGTCTAAAAAGGGCCATCATTCTTGCAAAAAGCAGGATAGAGTTATGTTTCTTGATGTACAGTGTCCACTTATGATGGTGAAAAACTGTTGCAAGTTTTAAAGCAATAGCTTTAATAGTTTATGAGAAAAGTTGACTTAAACATAATACTCAACCAAGAAAATGATTTTCTAAGTCCAAAAGGGGCAATAATTATTGCAAAAAGCAGGATGGAGTTATGTTGCTTGCTGTACAGGGTCAGCTTATGATGGTGAACAAGTGTTGCAAGTTTCAAAGCAATAGCTTTGATAGTTTAAGAGAAAAAGTTGACCTAAACATAAAACTTAACCAAGAAATCTGATATTTTCTAAGTCAAAAAGGGGCCATAAATCTTGCAAAAAGCAGGACGGAGTTATGTTTCTTGCTATACAGGGTCAACTTATGATGGTAAACAAGTGTTGCAAGTTTTAAAGCAATAGCTTTGATAGTTTAGGATAAAAGCTGACCTAAACATAAAACTTAACCAAGAAAACTGATTTTCTAAGTCCAAAAGGGGCAATAAATCTTGCAAAAAGCAAGATGGAGTTATGATTCTTGACGTACAGGGTCTGCTTATGATGGTGAACAAGTATTCCAAGTTTCAAAGCAATAGCTTTGATAGTTTAGGAGAAAAGTTGACCTAAACATAAAACTTAACCAAGAAATCTGATATTTTCTAAGTACAAAAGGGGCCATAAATCTTGCAAAAAGCAAGATGGAGTTATGTTTCTTGCTATACAGGGTCAGCTTATGATGGTGAACAAGTATTCCAAGTTTCAAAGCAATAGCTTTGATAGTTTAGGAGAAAAGCTGACCTAAACATAAAACTTAACCAGGCAACGCCGACGCCGACGCCGACAACCGCTCAAGCGATGACAATAACTCATCATTTTTTTTCAAAAAATCAGATGAGCTAAAAAGAAGACGTTCAATGTCTATATGTAGCTTTGGATACTTCTAAGTGCAGCCAACCTGAATGTTTTGAACAAACTTGAGATAGCTTCAAGCAAGATGCTACTAACCAACTTTTGTAAACTTCCATAATACACTCCATGAGAAAAAGTTATTTAAATGTTTTTTCTACATTTAGCTCAGATGACCCCCTAAGTATGACAGAGTACATTCAACAACCCCAACATCCACTGACCAAAGTCATTTATCAAATCATGTTAAGAGGCTATAGGACCAAACTTTCCAGAAACTGGCCTGACACAGTGTCAATGTTATCTACAAGTTGAAGACATTTAGGGTCATCTGTCGATCATAGGTAATCATAGGATCATTTGTTGATCACAGGCAATCATAAGTCATTTGTTGATCACAGGCAATCATAAGTCATTTGTTGATCACATGCTATCATAGGGTCATCTGTTGATCACAGGCAATCATAAGTCATCTGCTGATCACATGCAATCATAGGGTCATCTGTTGATCACAGGCAATCATAAGTCATTTGTTGATCACAGGCAATCATAGGGTCATCTGTTGATCACATGCAATCATAGGGTCATCTGCTGATCACAGGCAATCATAGGGTCATCTGCTGATCACAGGCAATCATAGGGTCATCTGCTGATCATATGCAATCATTTAATGTAGAAGATAGTAGACTCAATTATTCTTTATTCACTGATTGTTAAAACTGTTTTCAGTATGAAGGTCACTATGACTTTGACTTTTTGACCCCCAAAACAATATGGATCATCTACTGACGCTGGCAATCATCCTGTGAAGTAAGAATGGCTGTAGACCCAAGTGTTCTTTTGTTACACAGCAGAAACTGTTTCCAACTTCTGGAAAACTTAAACTTTCACCTCTGACCTACCAACCCGAAATAAACAGCGGTCACCAACTGACCACAGCCAGACATATGAAACTAGAGCTATCACTAAAGGTGATGAATGTACCCCCCGCATGCACTGACACAGTGTATTGCAATTTGATGCACACAAGATTGCATAATTATGTGGACTGTATGTATATAGAATGTATGTATACAGTATAGTAACAAAAAACAAAGTCCCATAACTATGCAGAATATTTATCTAAAAGAATGTAACATGCACCATGCACAACTAGGGTTGGTACTGATCACTTGTGTGAAGTTTCATTAAATTGTGTCAAGGGGATGAGGAGATATGGTGCGCACAAGATTGTGTCTATGTATATAGTATAGTAACAAAAAAAAAACAAAGTCCCATAACTCTGCAAATTTTTTTTCTGAAAGAACCTAACATGCCCCATGCATAACTACTGTTGTTACTGATCACTTGTGTGAAGTTTCATTAAATTGTGTCAAGGGGATGAGGAGAGATGGTGTGCACAAGATTGTGTCTATGTATATAGCATAGTAACAAAAAAACAAAGTCCCATAACTCTGCAAATTTTTTTTCTAAAAGAACCTAACATGCCCCATGCACAACTACTGTTGGTACTGATCACTTGTGTGAAGTTTCATTAAATTGTGTCAAGGGGATGAGGAGAGATGGTGCGCACAAGATTGTTTCTATGTATATAGTATAGTAACAAAAAAACAAAGTCCCATAACTCTGCAAATTTTTTTTCTAAAAGAACCTAACATGCCCCATGCACAACTAATGTTGGTACTGATCACTTGTGTGAAGTTTCATTAAATTGTGTCAAGGGGATGAGGAGAGATGGTGCGCACAAGATTGTGTCTATGTATATAGTATAGTAACAAAAAAACAAAGTCCCATAACTCTGCATATTTTTTTTCTAAAAGAACCTAACATGCCCCATGCACAACTACTGTTGGTACTGATCACCTGTGTGAAGTTTCATTAAATTCTGTCAAGGGGATAAGGAGAGATGGTGCGCACAAGATTGCGTCTACGGACAGACGGACAGACAGACAACCTGAAACCAGTATACCCCCCCTTACAACTTTGTTGTCGGGGGGTACAATTAGGCTACTGTAGACCTAAGTGTTCTCTAGTTATTGAGTGAACAAAATTATTTATCCACTGATATGAGTGAAACAGCACACCCTTCTTCAAATAGGGGCATTAAATTGCAGAAATAAACTGTAGAATTAACATAAAAAAGAAAATTCTGTTAAACTTTACCTCACACAGAACTATACCAAATGAGAAGACATCAACTTTTTCATCATATTTATGACCATTGATCATCTCCGGCGCCATCCAGAAAGGATTACCGACCACGGTGTACCGTTTCTTCCTCTGGTATCTCCGCTTGCCTGGACCTTTTGTCGGAGATGGTGTCTTAGGAGGCTGCCTGAACAAATCATGGTCAGAAATCACTCTAGCCAAACCAAAGTCTGCCACAACCACAGTCTGGTCCTATAAAGAGTTAAAAGTAATTATGAAAGATTAAAATGTGATGGAACTTCATAGAATTTTGTCAATTTTCATTGAGACTTTTATATAAATAGTACATGTATATTCTCTGTTGGTACACCTCTAATTACTTTCATAGTTTAAAGAAATGTCTATGATAAGCAGAATATAGTCAATATTAATGCATCTTTCTCATAAATATCAAGCAATGCTTTTGTAACTTGGAATCTAATACAGAAATATCATAGCAACAATATCCTAAAGATTCCTCAGACATTTCTCATAAGTCCATACTAAGACAAAATATGTTTCGTAAGTTTCTAGCAGTTTCAATTTTGAAATGACATGATCAATAAACAGCTATGAATCACGTAAAAGTAATCACAGAATTTAACAAAATATGGACAGACAGATTAGATTATTTCAAACTTAAATGAATTACGAATATTATATAAAAGATATTAATTTATTGCTAAAATGAAAAACACTTACTGCTCTACAAAGACAGTTATTGGAGTTGAGATCACGATGTATTATGTCCATAGAATGTAAGTAAGACTGAAACAAATAATAATACATATAAATACATGTTAAATATTGTCACAAAACAAAACTTTCCAACTACAAAGCATTAACATGATACTGATGACTTAAGACGTCCCTCTTTGTATCATTTAAAGCATCAGCTGTCCATTCATTCAAAAGAATGTACAGCTATTCTGTTATTACAGTCTTCAATGCCAGTTTTTTTCACTGCAAGTTCTGTTTATTACAGTCTTAAATACCATTTTTTCACTGCACGTTCTGTTTATTACAGTCTTCAATGCCTATAAAATTGCAGATGGTTTCCTAAATATCACATTGGTACTGTGGAAAATATTGCACAATGTCTGATGTTACTGCAGGTCTGCAGACAGTTTTATTTCATCCAATTATTGTGTCTTCTTTCCTTAATGTTTGGAATCAATACACTACTGATCATATACTGCACAAATTAATCATGCAAAAAATAAAAAGTACTGACGATTCTGATAAAACAGAAATAATGTCTTTCATATCAGCACACAAAACAAGATACACCACTGACCTATCTTTGAAAGTCTTAGGATTCTGTGATAATGTCAACAAAATGTGTTAGGAATCATTTGGCAGTGTGAGCTTTTATATGGATACAGAACAGCAGATCAATGAAGTCAAGATGAAGTCAGAATAGATCACATTATACCAACATTCCCTCCAAAAGTTTCTGAGAAATCTGCTTATAACACAGGTAGATACTTTATAACAAAGACGCAGGTGCTGACATTGACGAAAGGGTAACAGACAAAACAATTGTTACTATAAAATATTTCGGTTAACAATTTACATACCATCCCAGAAGAGATGTCTTTTGCCATATTAACTTTCTGTAACCATGACAATGTCTTTGACTGGTCTTGCAAGAGATCCTTTAAAGTGCCACCCTCTATAAACTCTGTGACGAGATTCAATTTCTTTTCTTTATACATTACGCCGAGAAGCTTCAAAACATTTGGATGGTCTAAACTTCTCAGGACGGATACCTGAAATCAATAAATTTCTCCTGATTTTTAAATGTGCTGTATTTTTTTGCATTTTTATAAAATGTTGTCTGGAAATTCACCTAATACCATTCCTAAGTATTTGTCATCATTCTACTAAAGATGTAAGTTTTGATCAAGCTATCAATGGACTGCGATCTACTAGTGTCCCGGCTGTTCTGATCATTAATAATCACCTGTAGTTCCCTTAACTATCAATGTTTTTGATTGTTTAATGAAAGTATATTTTTGCTTAAATGAATTTTAACATTTCATTTCCTTTGAAAGTGGTAATAAATTAACTCCACAAAGAAACACTAGCACTAAGCAATACATAATCCAGTGAAATTACGTAACTAGAGATCAGTATTCAAAGCCTTTTCTGTGTCTTCCTATTCCCTCTGTTTGAGCACAGTGCTAAACAAGCTTACAAATACTGCCTCAAACAGTCAGCAATGTAACAGTAAGATGCACAGACAAAAATAAACAGACTCAGGCTGTGTAAATCACTCTAGACTATTCAATGTATTACCTCTTTCAAAAAACTCTTTTGAGCATCTTCATCGAACCTGTACAATTCTTTCAACACCATCACCTCTCCAGTTAGTTTATGTGTGACCTTGACAGCTTGTCCAAAGAAGCCTTTCCCTAACACTGGACCAGGGACAAGATCACTTGTACGGAACACACGGTGAGTCTCTGGCATGGTACGGAATGACTGAGCTCGACTAAGGTCTACACTTTTTTGGCGGGAAGTTGGAATGGGGGAGGGAGATTTGCTTCTTCTTCTAACATGACTACTTCTGCAAACATATAGATTTCAAAACAATTGATCATCATCATAAATATTTGAAATATAGACAAGCTACAGTGAAACACCGCTCGCTCGAGCATCGATGACTCGAGCACCCGGGCTCGCTCGAGCAATTCATGTGGTCCCGGCCAATTTCCTTCTATTTTCTATGTGATATTACCATGGCTGGGTCGAGCATCGATAACTCGATCGCTCGAGCATGACACCTGGTCCCTGTGTATTAATTTACTCTTTGTTGCTTCTGGCTAACTCGAGCAGAGGTGTCAAAATGTTTCACACCTTCGGTGGTCAGATTGTATCGGTTAATTAAACATTTTCACACACCGTGAGAATTGCATAGTCTATTCCCAGACAATCTTAAATGTTTGTTTGTCGGTATATTGGATCTTATGATGAGATTAATTATTAATAAAAGCTTAAAGAAAAGTTTTATTGATTAAATATCGATCAATTACTGATTACTTAAAGCATCTTTTCTGCGGGATTGAGAAGATAGTTATGAGATCTTAGTACTTTAATCAGCAGTTGTCTGCTTGCAAATGAAGGAAATAATATAGCCTTTTCATAAAATTGAGACGATAATTATGATATGCACTTGTTGATGAATAAAAAAGTCTTAGTTGTTTCTTCAAATGTATTATTTACAAATTACATATTGAGACATCTATCAATAGATAACGTTTGTATTAATACGTTTGTTTTTGCAAATGTCACAAGTTTGTTATTATTAAGCATCACCGTTTACTCTGCAAATGGTCCCGATGACACTTTAGTTTTCTTTTTATGATGGTCAATGTTTAGGTCGCTCGAAACCATGGATAACTCGAGCATTTTGCTCATCCCCTTGCGACCTCGAGCGAGCGGTGTTTTACTGTATATGAAACTCATGCAACAATATTACCATATAACATCTTTTAACAAAACCTCTGAACAGCAAACACCTTTCTACAAACACAAATAATTTCTATACCATTAGGAAAAATTAGTTATTAACCCTACCAGAGCAACAATTTCTCTACAGCCGATATGTCTTCTCCTGTTTGCAAAATAAAAAGTTTGTGCTGCATGTGAGAATAAAGAGTTCAACAGAAAGTGTTTATATAGAGATGAAGAAGTGTTTTTACCAACAACCCATCATCTGACTAAAAAGGATAATACCTGTTTGGACTTATTAAATTCTTTGGTCTGAGCAGAACTTTGGTTCCTTCTATGTCCATAGATTCTGGGGATGACACCGACGTTCTTTCAGTATCCGACTCTGTGTCTGAACTATAAACGCTACGGGCATTGCGTTCACGAGGAAGAGGTGAGGGATCACGTTCCACCATAAGGTGTAAGGCTTCATTAGGGTTTTCCAGTACGGATGTTATTTCTTTTATAAATTGATCTTTAACAGTTATGCCATTCACTTCAATTATCTTGTCACCAATGTTCAGATCCTCAAGTTCAGGATTGCTATCAATTCTGTGGAAACAAAACATGAACAGTAAGTTAATTCTTATTCCCAAGGGCCTAATTTTGTAAATTTTGTGGCTGCAACAATACACAAAACTAAATTCCAACAAACACATAAAACTGTATGTTCAAGGATGACAACTTATTGGAATATCATGTTCTGCACAGAAATTATATAGTAAGAATCAAGTAAAAAAAATTCTATAATAGTCCCTTCCTAGATTTGTGAAGTTACGGACTAGACATAAAAAATACCAACAGAAAATAGTTCATTTCAATGTCTCCCACATTCTTTCTTTGGAAATGGCCAAAGATGAATGAAGTAAGAAGGAAATATATCAAGAAAGACACAATCAACTTAATTTATCTAATTGTTCATTTCCAGAAACTTCAACTTTATACATTATGCAAAAATGCTGTATATTTTTGTATATTCATTAATCTGAGCTGCACAAATTTAGTATTCAATCAATTTATACAATTTCCTATAACAAACAAAAACGTCCTGCCACCTTACTTGGAAATCTTTAACTGTGGAGAACTAGGATTATCTTGCTTTCTGTTGACAGATTGTCTCGAATTGAGTGATTTCTTCTCAATGCTGAAATGGAGGCCACGAGGCCTGTCTGGGGTAGGTGCAACTTCGATCATCTGTATAGAATGTGGTTTACGGCGGCGACGAGGTGTCTCTGTTAGAATAGGTTTCATTTGCAGATTGTAACATATTCCACTGAAAAAAAAACAACAAATTCCTTACTTTACAAGAGCCAAATACTCACCAATCATTTAATTCTACAGCAAAACATTTGGCTTATAAAAATTTTGTTCTTACACAAATGTTTTAAGAAGCTGGAAGTTTCATAACAATCCCACAACAAAAGGTATTATAAAAGCTATTTTTTTGAAATTCTGTAGCTTAATCTTTACCCTGCTAAATTTCTAAAATGGACTGGTCCATCATTCAATTTGGGCAGTACCACTTCTTATTCAAAGGGATGTTAACTGAAAATTTACTGACTGAATAGTGAACATTTCAGACCATTATCTTGGTCTGCACTGGTCTGTCAGAAAGGCAAAACCACTTGCCGCCAGCAGGCTGAAGGTTAAACAGGCAAAAATTTACTATTTCCTATCAGGATAAATATTTAGCAATAAATTAAAAGCTATTGTTGGCAAAAGATATCCTAAATTTCTTTAAAGTTCTTATTTACACCATTGGAAATGTTTAGAATAATGTACAATATTGGTGGTGTAGAATAGTATCATGAAAAATCAAAGAATGTCATTTAATAAAAGTTCGCTACTGCTTTAGTCCTTAATTTTTTACTTTTTACAGCAATTCATTCCTGTAACCTAAGGGCTTTGGTGGTTCTACTGTGTCTGAAAGAATGTTCGGAAGGCCACCTTGAGTTTTTCTCCACCATTAATCCTGTAAGTCACCATTAGACCTATTACCTAACTTGTACCACAGGAACTACATTACAATAAAACAAACAAATAAAACTGAAACAGAATGACTTTTGTCTGTAAATAAAAAGGCAGACAAGCATCAAATAATTACCAGAATAGTTTGGACCTTTCGATGAGAGCATAATTTTCCCCGTCGCCAATATATGTGTGACAATTTACACACTGGAAACATTCTGGATGATACTTGTGCTCACCAGCAACCTGAAATCAAACAAGATGCCAAACTGAACCTAAGTCACTCACCTGAGAAGAAAATTGCTAGGTACTGTGCAACTGTTCAATTTCATGGGCATGAAATGTCATGGTTATGACCAAAAATGGCTGTTTCGTAGTGGTATGAAGTCATAGATTTCAATATCTGAAGATCTAATTAATGAGAATTTTATTAATTTGCTGGGATTTACATTCCTCAATTGTCTCAACCAAAAAATCCACAAGAAAATAATAACCAACAAATACTAATGATTTCACAATATCACCATTAGTCAGACTAAAGTAAAATCATGCCAATGAAAATGAAACATTTCGCAAAAGTTATTTTCTTGTTGTGCGAAACAGGTTTAACATCTTTTACACGACGGAAGGAAAACGTTTTACTCTAACTTAATCTGTGTATGTAAAAGGTGTACTGTGTTAAAACCAATCAGGATCTTTGTATTAAATTCAAAGTTTACCAATCAAAACAACTGACTTACCATAACAGGCCCTGTAATAATTTCTGTACATCCATTGCATGCCTCCCCAAATGACGACCAGTAGTCTTGTTTACAGAATAATTGACCATGCTTCTCAAAGTACCAGTTTGAAAGACAATTTCCACATTTGGAGCACCTGAAAATATGTCAGATTGAGTGAAAACATGACTTTTTTAGCAAAATAAATTGGCCATGTTTTTTAATTACCAGGAACAACATGTCCCCATGAGAGGTTTTGTTTTTTAGGCAGTGTTTTTTTTTTTTTTTTGTTTTTTTAATAATTAATAATTCTTGATATGTTATTGAGGCTATTTTATACTTAGTAAACATGGTTGTGAGATTGCAGCTATTTATTAATGTCCTCAGATAACTTAATTCCTGAGCAAACACCAGGGAGCACTTAATTAGCAGTAACTGATAAAACAACAGTTTTCATGATGTGTACACATTTGGTCAGAGCATTTATTCCTTTACTTTAAATAATAGAAGTTATACATTGCAGCAACTCATACAGATGCAGACACAAACATTTCTAATTCTGTTCAAGGAATTTGGTTTTGTTTGTTTTGGGTTTGTTTGTTTTGGGTTTAATGCCGTTTTTCAACAGTATTTCAGTCATGTAACGGCGGGCAGTTAACCTAACCAGTGTTCCTGGATTCTGTACCAGTACAAACCTGTTCTCCGCAAGTAACTGCCAACTTCCCCACATGAGTCAGAGGTGGAGGACTAATGATTTCAGACACAATGTTGTTTATCAAATAGTCACGGAGAACATACGCCCTGCCCGAGGACCGAACTCACGACCCCGCAATCCGTAGACCAACGCTCTACCTACTGAGCTAAGTGGGCGGGCTCAAGGAATTTGGTAAAATACGTAACTATAATTTGTTTTTCTTATGTCTTTTATTTATTTCTTTCCTTTATCGATTTTACCTCTGCTGTCTTTATCATTCAAATATTTTCATGACTGAAATTTAACTTTCTACTTTCTGTGTTTATCTGTATGTGTATGCATTCTATTCATTTATCATATTTGATTTGGAAACTTCTTCCTGGTTACATTATATTGAAAATACAACTCTTTCATGATATATATCTGTTCCTGAGAAAATCAAGTCTTAACTTACATTGTGTGTGGGTCAGCCAGGGTCGCTTTCACACACACGGTGCTTTTGACTTCAATCCTTCAACCATGAAAGGGAGAACCTACACCACATACTTATTATTTCACACATCAAGAAAATTTTGTGATTTGTTTTTAATAGGTAGTTTACCTTTCCAGCTTTTAAAGATAAATTAAAAATGTTAGTTTTAAAGCTACTCTCCCACAGTTGGGTGAATTTTTTAAACATGTTCATTTTCACCTTAAATGGCACAGAATGTATTTTTAAAAAAACAACAACACAACCACGGAAAAATGATATAAGGCATGAAAATATTAGTGTAATATTGTGGTTAAAAGGCAAGAAAAATGTTGATTTTCTTCACTATTTTAAAAGCATTGCTTGGGTTTACTCCCTTCTGCACAATATTTTTGGTAGTTTATTTAGGATATCTTGCAAAAATCATATATCAAGAACTTTATACAACATCCACAGTACCCATACTTTATGAATTTCACCTAAAAGTATGAACAAGTTGCTTCATGAAATTTTAACATAAATTCCAACAACCAGTGCCTTTAGTTTTCTTTTCAATTTAACTTCTTATTTTTCCACTTTGATATCAACATGTTATACTTTCATTTTCAACAAGGCTAACAGAGTAACTATCTTCCCATAAAATACAACAATTAAATAATAAGTACATACTCTTCATTGTTATTATCCATTCAATTTTGAACGCAATATTTTCTAAATAAACAAACTGACATTTTATATATCAGCCACAAGGTTAGTAATTGTTTGCTTATTAATTTTCATATTTAATCACGATATATTTTGAGAACTATTTCCGATTTCAGTAATTAAAATTACTTGCAACACTTCAGTCTCATTGACCTACTTAAAGGGGCATGCCTTTCACACGTTCATCTTTAAATTTAAAGAAATAAATTCATATTATAATGTAACTCATATGAAAATGGTAAAATATACTACTAAGTTCTTGTTTTACTACAAGCCTTACATTGAGGAGTGACTTCTTCGAATGTCATATTTTACTGTATGACATTTTCTACTAATGTCATATTTTACTACATGTCTAACGTAGATGAGAGATTTCTTCGAATGTCATATTTTACTGCATGACATTTCTGCTAATGTCATATTTTACTACATGTCTAACGTTGATGAGAGATTTCTTCGAATGTCCTATTTTACTGTATGACATTTCTACTAATGTCCGATTTTACTGCACGTCTAACGTAGATGAGAGATTTCTTCGAATGTCATATTTTACTGTATGACATTTCTACTAATGTCCGATTTTACTGCATAGCTCTGTAACCTCACAATGGTTTTGCCCTAAGTGGGTGTTCACTGCTACAAAAATGTGAAGTTTGATTTTTACTGGAATTTAATTTCATTAATTGATGAAACTACAAAATCTGTGAAAATTAATCACCCGTGAATATTAACAATTTCACAGTATGACCAAAACTGTTTCAGTGTAAACACAACAAATCAAACAAATAAATTCCTAGAAATCAACAATTACTTCAGTTTAGTACTTCCACATTTTCCAAAAACTGACATATATCTGGAGGATGTCCCTTTAATTGCTTGTGAAATACGAACATTTCCTATTATCACGTGACTGTGGTCCTATCAAGTCATGACAGTTAATCACAAACAGAAAAGTACTGTGATTTCAACATTGCCTGACAAAACCACTGGAATTTTCTATATTTGACCATTTTCATAACATTTATAGCATGTGTAAAGTTGGAGCATTGTCATAAACATCCTTGTCCTTGAAAACAAATGAACATGCAGTCGGAAGATCAAACTTTTCATTTTGCATTTTCACTGTATCATTTTTAGTTTTTAATGATCAACAATATTAATTGTATACTTTGTAGATTGTTCTTTTGTGAGCAAAAAAAACAAACTGGTTGCATATATATCTTATACCTTGTTAATTTCAAAATATAACTGTAAGCATATAAGACAACATGTTTAAATGAATAAATAAGTTTACTCTGCCACTGAATGGTAAGACAACAAATCATGCTAAGTATGGGATTCTAACCCATCACAAAATGCCAAAAATGTGAATACTGGTGTTTGAGGTTGTCTATACTTATCTGCTCTTCAAATATATTAATTAAGCCCTATTGACCTGTGTCACCCATTCTGTGTTACTTTATCAATACTGACAATATTACAGAGGAAATGTGATAGTTTACTGATAATCAATAAAACACAAAAAGGTGAATCAGGTTAATAAAGTGTTACATCACACAACTGAAATACCTTTACCCTACAGCACAAGGGAGTTAGGACCATAACTTGTGCTGTGAATTTCGTATCCAGTCAAACTTGGTTGAATTCCAAAATGTAGTACTGGAGAAGAAACTGAAGAGAATACATACTATTCACACCTATTGAGCCCTGTTTGCCACATGACGTCCGATACATTACTCCTCAGGTAAATGAAGTCAGGCATAATATTTATTAGAATATGTCAATGAGCATGTGCATGTCAGAATGAAAACAATCAAAGCCTTCTTGTGATTTATCGTCTAATTAACCACGGTTCATCGTTCAGAGGCTTCAGTATTTAACCACGAGATTAGCCCTCATGGTTCAATTCCTACACATCTGAACTCTGAACCGTGGTAAATCAGACGATAAACCACTCGAAGGCCTTGATTATTTGTTAAGTATACAATTTTTCTTATCTTACTTGCTGCATTAATCATGAAACATTAGCAATCTTACATTCATTTAAAAGATTTTTTGTATCATACATAAGACTGTGATCTTATCATCAACTTCTCTGAGATTACACGTCATTGCACATCTAAGTCGTCTTTATGTTTCGTTTTGATTAAGGCTATCTTACTCCATGTGCAACAATTAATGTTCTAGAGAAAATATAACCAACGCAAATTCTTTCTTTTATCCGTTTGGTTTTAACCGATTATATATAAAATATTTATATCTATGTTGTTATTTATGACAAAACATGCTGCGTTACATTTACTGTTATTTATGACAAATGTACTTATTTATATTGTGTTTATAATGTGTTCCTATCCTGTACTTTTATATTTATCATGTAAATGCTCTTCAGTTATGGAGGAAATAAAGATAATAATAACAAGCAAATTCAATGAATTGGTATCCCCCGCCGAAAGCGTTTGTAGTAAGGAATGGCAAAAAAATATATCCGTCAAAAAGTTTAACAGAAAACAAATGTTTAATTAAAGAGTACATAATAAATGTATGATACTTTGATCCTGACTAAAGAATTTATTTGAATGGGATATGCTTATTGTAATAAGCTTAGCTTTTAAAATTAATTGCAGTTAATTGAAATGTGAGCTTGAAGTTTAACTGGAACGGAATGTATATATTTATTTTTTTAGTGGGTGGGGGGAACGGGAGAGGAAACAAAATTTCACATGTTGATTATAAATATTGATGGAAAATTAAAAATGAAAAAAAAAAGGGTAAAAGGGTGAAGTTGGAGGGGTGGGGGGGGGGGGGGGGGGGGGTGTGTGTAGAGGATGCATGATCAGTGGTGGGCATGACTGTATTGAGGAGTGAGGTGGGGGAATGGTACAACTTGCATGTTGATAAATAATCATGGAAGGTTTGAAAAAAATCTAAAATAAACAAGAGCACCGCCTTGCGGGTGCTGATGCTCATCTGATTTTTTTTGTGTATTAGAAATATTGTCCTACCCATGATTTTCTAAGTCTAAAAAGGGCCATCATTCTTGCAAAAAGCAGAATAAAGTTATGTTTCTTGATGTACAGTGTCCACTTATGATGGTGAAAAACTGTTGCAAGTTTTAAAGCAATAGCTTTGATAGCTTATGAGAAAAGTTGACTTAAACATAATACTCAACCAAGAAAATGATTTTCTAAGTCTAAAAGGGGCAATAATTATTGCAAAAAGCAGGATGGAGTTATGTTGCTTGCTGTACAGGGTCAGCTTATGATGGTGAACAAGTGTTGCAAGTTTCAAAGCAATAGCTTAGATAGTTTAAGAGAAAAAGTTGACCTAAACATAAAACTTAACCAAGAAATCTGATATTTTCTAAGTCCAAAAGGGGCCATAAATCTTGCAAAAAGCAGGATGGAGTTATGGTTCTTGCTGTACAGGGTCAACTTATGATGGTGAACAAGTGTTGCAAGTTTTAAAGCAATAGCTTTGATAGTTTAGGATAAAAGCTGACCTAAACATAAAACTTAACCAAGAAAACTGATTTTCTAAGTCCAAAAGGGGCAATAAATCTTGCAAAAAGCAAGATGGAGTTATGTTTCTTGATGTACAGGGTCAGCTTATGATGGTGAACAAGTATTCCAAGTTTCAAAGCAATAGCTTTGATAGTTTAGGAGAAAAGCTGACCTAAACATAAAACTTAACCAGGCAACGCCGACGCCGACGCCGACGCCGACAACGCTCAAGTGATGACAATAACTCATCATTTTTTTAAAAAAAATCAGATGAGCTAAAAATGAAAAAAAAAAATTTTTTTTTTTTTGGGGGGGGGGGGGGGGGGGGGGGGGGAGGGTGTGTGACCAAGGCAAGTGGGTGACCAGGTGTGGGTGCGCAACTTCACATGTTTATAATAAATGTTCACAGAAAACAATGAAAGAAATTTAATGAAATTCTGCCAAATGGTAAGTTTGTTATGTACAAATATGAGGATTTTTAGACAATTAAAGGGCAATAACTCTGAAGTTACAAAAGAAATCCGTATAAAATTGTGTGTGCACAACCACATTAAAGTGCTCTAAATTCTGTTAAAGTTTCATAGTTCAAGGTCAAATATATCAAAAGTTATGATGCAGAAATTGCCATATCTATAGATCTATAGTACCCTATATAGTTAACACTAGAAACTTCTATGGGCCATAACTCTGGTGTTACTTGGGCAATCTGTCTGAAACTTGATGGGCCCCATAACCTCATAGTGGTGAACATGTTTATGAAGTTTGTCTGAAAAAAATGTAAAATAATTATTTATTTTTTTTTTGGGGGGGGGGGGGGGGGGGGGGGGTGTCAGGGGAGGGGTGTGATCAAGTGATCAACGTAAGAGGATGACCAGGTGTGGGTACACAACTTCACATGTTTACAATAAATGTTCATGGAAAAGAATGAAAGAAATTTAATGAAATTCTACCAAATGGTAAGTTTGTTATGTACAAATATGTGGATTTTAATACAATTAAAGGGCAATAACTCTTAATTTACACATAAATCCAAACGAAATTGTGTGTACACAACCACATTATGGTGATCTAAATTCTGTTTAAGTTTCATAGTTCTTGGTCAAATATATCAAAAGTTATGATGCAGAAATTGCCATATTTACAGTACCCTATATAGTTAACACTAGAAACTTCTAAGGGCCATAACTCTGGTGTTACTTTGGCAATCTGGCTAAAACTTGACGGGCCGCAAGAACTCATAGTGGTGAACATGTACATGAAGTTTTAAATAAATTTTCCCAACCATTTCCTAGATATGGCTCCGGACGGACGGACGGAAGGACGGACGGAAAGACGGACGGAAGTTCCTACATATGGATACTTACGTGGCTACTCTTTTGTTCTCTTTATTGTTCTTTTAGCCACGTAAGAGAAAAATAGCCACATAAAAGCCTTACGGAATGAATGACATCAAAGGAAAAGTACAGCTACCTATTGTTCCTATAGCCACCTAAGTATGCAAATGTGAGCTCGGATGGACGGACAACGCCAAAACTATAACCCTCCGACTTTCGTCGGGGGATAATAATAATACATTTCTCTATCACCGAGGTTTGATTCTGCTCCTTTTGAACAAAGTGTACGGGGTGAAACTTGTGGTGCCAAACTTTAATATTAAAGTGTCCTCAAAGAACAGTCGCTGCCTTAATCTTCAACATTAACATGATGGAACGCTTTTGTGACAAATTAAGTGACACAATTTTATACTTACATTCGCATAAATACTCGCATCACTGAAAACATATAATAATCCATATTGTCTGTTTTGCTTTTATAATTCCAGCCTCCCAAAACAGACTGATTCCAGTCAATATCGTATAAAATCCAGTCTGATCAAATAGTAGGATATCGAGAAGGTCACCAGTCTGTCTTGCAACATCATGCATTCAAAACCAATTTTTTGCAGTAACTGTTTATTTTCAAATGATCAATATAAGAGCCTTCTGTCGCAGATTTAAAAAAACCCAATGACTCATTTTTCCTCATTAAACAGAATGAACACACAGCCTCAAGTAAGGTGGAACCTTATCACAGAACCTTACCACGTGAATATTTTATGATTGCTCTATTTGCATTCACCAGAAAATATTGAATGCTTCCTCTTTTTTTTGCTGTTTCTCCGGAAATGTCAAGGACAATTTGTACGCCTCTGAGAAGCATTTTTTACTTAATTATTTTCTATTTCATGGCGAACTACTCCTAATTTGCAATGAATAATGAATGCACCACACAACATTTATTAATCCTGCATGTAAAATAAACTGAATTTTTACAATAATTAGATTCAAGTCTGAACTACTAGTAATCCATTCGGAGCAATAATATTTCTACATTATCAGCACAGTAATCAGCAACATGTTGTACAAAGCATCCAAAAGTACACAAACAATTACATATCCGACTGGTATTATATTCATTAAAAAAAAACTTATGTCAATATCCCTTAGCACATAATATACCATAACTTAATTCAGATTTCCTTTAACACATTATTTCTGTAACAAATAAAATGTCAACTCGCTCGTAAAATGGCATCGATAATCACTCCCTATGGAGACATGAGTCAGCTAGCGGATGTCTCTTTTTGTATTGTTTAAAAACTATAATATGCTGAGGTGGCAAGCCAAGAATCAATAACAAGCCCGCATCCAGCAATGATCACCAATACAACTGTGGGTACATTAGTGCTGTTAAATAAATGCTAGAGTACTACTTTAACTACTGTAAGACTCCAGTTACAGCCATGTATACAGAAAATTTGCAAAATGTGGTAGGAATTATTCATGCATAATTGAACCTGCCTTAGCTGACACCTGTACTAAGCAGGCACTTGCTTTAAGCAACAAGTTAGCTATCTTCCCTTATTCACTTTTTATTCTAATTCCAACCTGCCTTACAAAGCCACCTATCTTAAGCAGCCAGATTGTGTTGCTGCCTAGGCTGGCTGCTTAACACAGGTTTGACTATACAGTGTTCTTCCAAAGTTCTGTTTTGTTGGAAAAAGCACATATCTCCTAATATTGCTTCATTTAATTAAAGGGTAGAAGGAAATACACTTTCCAGCCACAACGTGAAAGACATGTGGAGGGAGATATACAAACTGGAGAGATGGACAAAGCAAATACAATGTATTTTGGGAGAAATAGAATGAGAAATGGCAAAAGTAGAAAATTCAAGCCTGAGCTCGATTCTGCCAACACCCATTTACCTTAAGATTAGAATTAGTCAGAAAAATTCTTAAATGAAGTATGCACAAAATTGTACAATGAGCATCTAACAATAATCTATAAAACAAAATACCTAACCCTGTGTACATTTTGTTGTGGTTACAATCAAATAATTTGTGGTTAGCTGAAATTTCGCCTACTGTTAAAGTAATAGTGCAAAAGTGGTAAAATGAGTTTAAATGACATAAAATTTTGATACATGACTCACCTATTCATATCTTAATTTTCCTTTTCCTTCTCAAGCTAACTTTTATTTATGATTCTACAACTGATTTAAGGAGGTAGGATACCTTGTTACAAGGGTAAATTCAAATTAGTTGAACCGCAGTATGATTTTGTATTTCGTGTAATATGAAGTTTTAACTGCTACAATCTCAATTTCGTTTGTCTCTGTCCCTTCAAGTTCAATTTTTATCCAGGTTTGAAGAACATGACCCTCCAAAGGTATTTCATATTGAAAGAAGAAGGAAAATACGGATATTTAACACTTTTCAGCGCAATTTAGTTTCATTGATATCCGTAGAAATCTGCATAATTGATAATTTTACTGGTATGCACGTTATCTTTCTAATATAAGCTTAAAATGTATATGTCGCGGGGCTCGTGTTTCCATGGTAACGCATTTTCTCTCATTTTTAAACAACTATGTATAAAAAAATAGGGGTTTTCGACGGCTTCAGTGCCATTCTGTTAATGACCAACATGAAATATTTGGGTAATATTATTAGCAAAATACCAAGCACTTTACATGGTACCCTATTTTTCTTAAATTTTAAAGTAACCATGGCAACAGAGATGTTTAAAATAGCTTATATCTTGCTGTTTGTTGTAATTTCTTTAAAAAAAATATTGAATAAGATTACCTTTCTAGTTGATGTAGCTTTAAAACATATTATTTTCTAACGTAGGTTACATTTTCGTGTTATTTGCATTTATTCAAACAAATTTCACAGCTTAGAATACGTACAGCAGTACCCCTCGTCTGCCATTTTTCATGAAAAAATCGTTCAGCGTGCTGCTATTATTCTCATGGATATTGTCGAAATGAAAATAAAAAGCCGAAGCTGTGTTTCTTAAATAGACCATGTCAACGCTTTTTAATTTTACATTTAGATACATAGGTCACGGGCTTCGTTTCCATGGTAACATCAATTCAATTCAAGAAACCACAATTTTCTACTGAAATCTGAACAATTTTAGATCTTAGTTTTAGTATGTAAGTAACAAATTATCAATGGAACCTGAAAAATAGGTATTACAAATCAAACTGCAAGCTTTTTTATTTGAAAATGGCCGTAACAAGTAACTTTTCACCCAACTATATTCCAAATAACATTGGTTGCCATCATCCATTTTCTTACATTCCGCATAACATTTCAATATAACTACATAAAAGAAGCAAAATATTGATTATTATTCAGATCAAAAGACTCATAAAAATATTTCAGCAAATAATGGTTATTTGAAAATAGTAAAAATAAAGAAAATGTACAGAATTATGTACTTTCAAGATAAAAGCTATTAATTTTGCGCGGTAACTGACACGTAACGTCATGACGTCAATGACGTCATTTTAAGGCAACATTGTTTTGAAGCGTTTCTGCGGCAATTTATTCATTATTTCTGCATTATTAAACCATAAAGCATCAGATCGAAGACAAATTCATGATTTGTTTTCAGAAGAATGAATATACAAACACATTTAGTTTGTCGTAAACGTCGTCGTAAATCGTCACATTAGCTTCCGGTTGGACATGCGCACATACAAATATAAAGGTAACCTACCTCCTTAAATATTGTGAAGGGATGAGGAGGAAGTTTGTAGTTATCTTATCAAAGTTATTGTATAGGGAAGATATTATCATATAAACTTTATATAGTCTAATTGATGTAGTATTCATCTTGCAACTAACTTTAATCTCAGTATCTATAGGAGTTCAATGGATGTCAAATGGTCCCTTCATGAGCAAAATTTAGTCAAAACTCAGACAGGCAAACCAAGATTCACTAACACTGGCTCAATACAGACTTGCAGGGTATTATACAATGTAAATTCAGCCTGTAACACTTTGTGAGGACTGCCAAGTAAGGATGAAGGTATTTTCCTAGAACCATACTAGAAATTTTTTCCAGTTACTAGTTTTCATTTCACTGGTCCAATATGCAAACCCAACACTGGTTTCAATATGAGCTACCTCACCGAAAGTATAGATATGTGATGTCACCATATTTGTTGTTTTCAGAAACGACAATGACCCCATTATTCTCATGTGCAGTCCAAACATTTTGACTAAAAACTCCATTTAATAGTTCCTGAAAATTTTGCTCTCTATGGGTGTAAACCTTAGCTAATGTAGTGTGCAATGATTTATGTTATACTTACTTAAAGCAGGCTTGATGCCAGTCGCTATTTAGGGCCTCAATGTACGGTTCATCTTTTAGGGAGGAGGAACAGCCAAAACATGTTCGGGGCCTCTCTGAAAACATACAAATAAAATTCATTGAAATAAGCTGAGGATAAGATGTAAAACAATTCCGCATCAGGAGACAAGTCTACTGGCCCCCTTTCACAATATATCCTCCCCTAGCCATCATTATTTTCAGCCCCTATTTATTTTCACAATGTATCTTTACCCAGCCACCATTATTTTCGCATAAATAACAAGTTCAAAATTTTTCAATAAAAGAAAAGTAATAAATTTAAATGCAAGCATTTTTTTTTATTTGTAACTGATTTTTAGCACTTTAGTTTATTTTTTAAATTAAAAACCAAAGCCTTCAAAGATACTGTCACAATAACAGACAGAGGGATTTTGTCCAAGGGTGACTTGATCTAGCTTTAAGAGAACAGAAATGCAATAACACGGCAGTAAATAATAACTGAAGCAGTTTGAACCAGGACTCCAGACAGACTACAACAGTCTCTATTCAGGTAATTTTGCATATTGCCAGTAACCCTCAATGAATACACATACTTCATTACAAGGAAATAGAAATTTCTTCACAAGGAAACAAGAAAAAGGCTCTAATGTATGCACTTACCTAAAATCAAAGATGCTTCTGAAGTTGGCATTATACTTTTAAATATTTTTATAACATCCCTAATTCAAAAATAAAAGTATTTCAGATTCAAAACTGTATGAATATTCCGTTATTTTCCAAGCTGAACATTTAATCCACTACTACTATTTAAAATAAACTGAAACAGGAAACTTAAACATTCCATGCCATGAAAATTACCACAATTATCAACAAATTTACTAATAACAAACTTATCACAAGTAAAATCGGTACACGATGAAAATAGTACGATAAATATTTTCTACAACGTTCTTATTAGTTCGCCCCGAATGAGCAGACAAGCCTCAATGAACTGACAGTATTTTACATTTATAGGTGCATCGCTTTTAGTTCGATATATTTTAGTGTATTAAGATTTATTCACCAGGTAATAAATTCTTTACGGGCTATGTAATAGCTTAAACTTTTCCTCTTTTAACATTTTACAATACACGTCACAATTAAAACTGCAATAAATGTTAGTAGGAAATAAATTGAATTTGCCTTACAAAAATGTTGAGTAATTTCAATATTTCAATGTTTTAACAATAATTTCTCATCAAGTAATATTCAATCAATAAACTGTTCAGCTGAGTTTTAAATTATTAAGAAGGAAAATCTTACTGTAGATAAGACGCAAAGTTACTGTAATCTAGCATAATTGTGGCATTTTGTTATAATAATGGTCGAGTCAAATTTTCCTTGATTCTTAAACAAAAATTTACGATTTTCTCCTACATCCCATAATTTATTCCTTATATCTGTAGAAAAATTGCAAAGACAAGTAGTTTTTCATGAAACAGAAGCAATCCAATATTTCAAACAGCAAAAACTAATATGAAAGTCAGTTTACAAACACTCTGTTTCAGATTAGATTTAGTGTTTATTAACAAATACTTGTTTACATTTAAGTTCAAACAAACTTTTAAATCACTGAAAATCAGGATAAAATTTGGAGGCCTGCCTATTTACACAATGTCAATTTATGGTCAATTGAATATCCTTTAGATACTAAGGTCATTCAGAGATGTTATACCTATATCTTTTCTCTTCTGTAATAGTGCCAATATTTATAGGTTGAGAAATATGCACAAGTTCAGCAGCGGAAATATTGCGCTACTTTAGTCCGCGAAAGAATGAGTGCATATTTCTAGATGCAAATCTGATAATCTTTTAATTACATATGCATTTATACTTAATATTATTATATAAATGATATATTTGTTCTTAAGCCTGAGTAAAACTGAAAATATCGTCTTTAAAGAATTTCTAAACGCGACAAGATACATGAAACTGATGTCACAAATGACGTCATACACTCGATATGTTTGGATGTCAATATGGAAAAATCTTGACATTTTAGGTTCCATTGAAACTTAACAGAGTATATAAATGAGAATGTAATATTTAATGTTATTAAAAGTGGGCTGTTTAAAAATAACGCAGACTTTGGCTGTCAAAAGCCGCCTATTGCATTTAGTGCAATGTGAAATATAATTATGATTGTAATTCGCAATCTTTGTCCTATTGTGTAATTCGCTCATATAGTTTTTGTAACATTTTTGCTAAAAGGCGAAGCGTGCAGAACATTTTAATTACCATAATTATGTAGAGCTGTCATTGATTGGGTCTTAGGCGTATCGACGATACCGATATATCAGAAGACAAATATCGACGATACATCGATATATTGATTATTAAGTTAGATTAACGACCTATTTGTTCATATGCATACAATATACCTTCCTGTAAATGCTATTTTAAGTTTTATTGCCTACTTTCCATATTTCTGTTTGATTGTGTTGTATTTGTATTTATGAAATAAAAGAAATACATAAAAATTAATAACATCTTTCATTTTTATTTTGCCTTCACTCCATTTTTGCATTTATCCAAATTTACAACTTTTTGAACTTTAGTTGTTTTTTAGGGTCTGAGTGTTTATTTGGGTAGTTTTTTTCTCTCTGTAAAATATCGATTTTTGAAAATGGGAATCGATAATCGATCGACAAAATAATATCTTTGATACATCGATATCGTTTCTATCGATGACAGCCCTATAATTATGCATATCTGACGCAGTCGCTTTTTCATCTATCATGATTTGAATTCGACCGCTAATGTTCACACCATCAGTCCACTTGTTTACCTGAAAATACACCAAAATACAGCAACACGTCTAGGCGCCATGCACTGAAAGTATGGCGTCGTTCGAACATTGGAGGTGGAAGTAAAAACGTCTAATCTAAGTGACTATTATTGTTTATAATGCATGTAATGTCATCAGCTGCTTGCATAGATAATCAGACAGTTGTTAAGTTATGTAGAGATTTTGGCAAGCACTGAATGAAATTTATAAACTAATGAAACTATTTTCGGTCCTCTGCACCTTGGTCTTCAAGTAGTACAAACAATTCACAAATGGCCCAGACCTGCTAGAAGTAAAGGAAGGTCGAGGGTGAAAACAAAACAAAAAAAACGTGATTCGAAGTTAATGACAATCTATGACACTCTGGATAAAAACCAATTGCTTAGTAAGGCATAACAGTTCATACTGTTTTCAGTATTATAACCAAACAACTAATTATTACTTAGTTATTGTTCATCAAAATTAATAACAGAAATTTACAAATACAAACTAGAAAATGCTTTTGTAAAAAAGCGCATGTCTCCCCCAATGCAAAGTCCTATAGGCAAGAAGTCAATAGGGGTCAGGAGCTAAAGTCAAGAAACACTGATGGTTGGCTGCAATAGGGATCATCTACTTGGCATGTCCAATCATCCCGCTAAATTTCAACACTCTTGGCCTAGTAGTTCTCAAGTCACTGTTCAGGCTTCTGTGATCTTGACCTTTGATCAAGTGACCTCAAAATAAATAGGGGTCATCTACTCTGCATGTCAAATCATCCTATTAAGTTTCAACATTGTAGGTCAAGTGGTTCTCAAGTTATTACTAAAAAATGATTTTACATGAACAGGCCACTGTGACCTTGACCTTTAATTGACTGACCCCAAAATCAATAGGGGTCATCTACTCTGCATGTTCAATCATCCTATGAAGTTTCAACATTCTGGTTCAAGTGGTTCTCAAGTTATTGATCGGAACTGGTTATCAATGTTCAGGCCCCTGTGACCTTGACCCTTAACGGAGTGACCCCAAAAACAATAGGGGTCATTTACTCTGCATGAACAATCATCCTATGAAGTTTCAACATTCTGGGTCGAGAGGTTCTCAAGTTATTGATTGGAAATGGTTTTCCATGTTCAGGCCCCTGTGGCCTTGACCTTTAACAGAGTGACCCCAAAATCGTTAGGGGTCATCTACTCTGCATGACCAATCATTCTATGAAGTTTCATCATTCTGGGTCAAGTGGTTCTCAAGTTACTGACCGGAAATGGTTTTCAATGTTCAGGCCCCTGTGACCTTGACCTTTAATGGAGTGACCCCAAAATCGATAGGGGTCATCTACATTGCATGTACAATCATTCTATGAAGTTTCAACATTCTGGGTCAAGTGGTTCTCTAATTATTGATCGGAAATGGTTATCCATGTTCAGGCCCCTGTGACCTTGACCTTTGACGGAGTGACCCCAAAATCAATAGGGGTCATCTACTCTTCATGACCAATCATCCTATGAAGTTTCAACATTCTGGGTCAAGTTGTTCTCTAGTTATTGATCGGAAATGTTTTTCAATGTTCAGACCCCTGTGACCTTGACCTTTGACAGAGTTACCCCAAAATCAATAGGGGTCATCTACTCTTCATGACCAATCATCGCATGAAGTTTCAACATTCTGGGTCAAGTGGTTCTCTAGTTATTGATCGGAAATGGTTTTCAATGTTCAGGCCCCTGTGACCTTGACCTTTGACAGAGTGACCCCAAAAACAATAGGGGTTGTCTACTCCAGCAGCCCTACAACCCTATAAAGTTTGAAGGTTCTAGGTCAAATGGTTCTCCAGTTATTGCTCGGAAATGAAGTGTGACGTACGGACGGACAGGGCAGAAACAATATGTCTCCTGGGGGAGACATAATTAATGCAATCTTAAATGGAAGCATCTAGATGAAGTCAAGTTGTTGTTTACATCATTGAAATATGATCACCGTGTGCCAGGTACATGCAAGTGACTGTAATTTCTGACTGTATGTTCAAAATCACATCAAATGTGCAATGAAATTAGTAGAAAGATTGTGAATCATGATTTTGTATTCCTTGTTTAACTTCACTAAATTATCTAGAAGCTAGGGACAAAGTCTAAGTTATTTTTGAACAGCCCTTGTAACACAATCTGCTTTTTTAACAATAGAAAAGGAACCGTGAAATTTATCTCTTATAAATTAAGTGGAACTATTTGAATAACTTTCTATGTCACTTACTCAGCGCGAGCTAAAACTGCTCTTCTCAGCAATTCTATAGGGAAATTACACAGAACGAAAAGATATTAAACAGAAATTTAACAACTCCCTATAACATTCCAATAAAAACTGAACAAACATTCAGATTTTTAACTCAATTCGCTACATTTTTGTAGCATCATTTTATCTCCCGTTTTTATCTATTAGTCAATATGTTAATGGCACGCCCACAGCAATCAGATTTTACAAAACAACAAAAACAGTGTTACATATGTTTACTTAATTTAAAGGCAGATATAAAGTAATCTATCAAACTTATGAAAATGCACCCCTTTCTTAAATGACGACAATCATACATACTCGAGATATACAGTGCAATCCCTCCACAGTGAACACTGCTAGGACAAGTAAATGTTTGGTATACAGAGGTTGTTATGGAAGGAAAATATCTTCTTATTTTTTTTTTATTTTTTTGATTTAACGTTGCACCGACACATGATAGGTCATATGGCGACTTTCCAGCTTTAATGGTGGAGGAAGACCCCAGGTGCTCCTCTGTGCATTATTTCATCATGAGCGGGCACCTGGGTAGAACCACCGACCTTCCGTAGCATAGAGGTTATACTGTAACTGTATGGTCACTATTTAAAAGATTCTCGCCTTATGTCTAACACTAATTATTAAACAAAAAACCATGTCATCATGGCTGAAACTGTAAAAGTTTATGACAATGAAACTGATTTTATAGTATTTCATGAAATACTGACACATGAATGACAGATGTTTTTAATGCGAAATGAATCATTTTCACAGGGAATCTATTTTTGTTGATTTCAGTGTTGCGTCAACATACACATTAATATCCCAATGAAGAAATAAAATTCTCATTAAGTTAATCTTTAAAATTAGAAAGCTTTGAAATTATTTTCCCATGGCTTATCAGTTTTGGCTGCAACAACTGAATATTTATTACATCATGTTGGTGATGACGAATTACATAGTAAGTTTAAAGCAAACCCATGGACTAATTTCTAAGTTATGGTGAAAGAACACAAACAAATAACCAGGTCAATTCACAAAATAGATCCAGTGATAATCAGACCATTTTTGCATTTCCACATTGTTTCACCAGACACGATTAAAGTAATACTGTTGCAGGAACTATGGACTTTATTACACACTGTGTGGGACATGATGAGAAACGACTCTTTAGGCTTGAAATAAATCCAGTGAGTAACTAGAGATTTATTTTCATGAAAAACTTATGTCTCCCACTACTTACCATGCAAACATTGCACAAAGGCCATAAATTAAGGGTCATAACTCCAGGAAAGTAACTGAACCTTAACATTCAGACAATATACAAGGCAGTGGTAACTGTGCTGGATAAAAGAATTTGACAAATCAAGGGTCATGACTCCAGGAAAGTCACTGAACCTTAACATTCAGACAATATACAAGGCAGTGGTAACTGTGCTGGATAAAAGAATTTGACAAATCAAGGGTCATGACTCCAGGAAAGTCACTGACCCTTAACATTCAAACAATATACAAGGCAGTGGTAACTGTGCTGGATAAAAGAATTTGACAAATCAAGGGTCATGACTCCAGGAAAGTCACTGACCCTTAACATTCAAACAATATACAAGGCAGTAGTAACTGTGCTGGATAAAAGAATTTGACAAATCAAGGGTCATGACTCCAGGAAAGTCACTGACCCTTAACATTCAGACAATATACAAGGCAGTGGTAACTATGCTGGATAAAAGAATTTGACAAATCAAGGGTCATGACTCCAGGAAAGTCACTGACCCTTAACATTCAGACAATATACAAGGCAGTGGTAACTATGCTGGATAAAAGAATTTGACAAATCAAGGGTCATGACTCCAGGAAAGTCACTGACCCTTAACATTCAGACAATATACAAGGCAGTAGTAACTGTGCTGGATAAAAGAATTTGACAAATCAAGGGTCATTACTCCACTGAAAATTTAAAGTAATCAGAACCTGATGATAATATGCACAACTACACTTCACTCATGAGGTTTGGTGAAATTAAGCCTATTTGTATACAGCAAATAGTGTAAATACTGTGGAATTTGACAAATCAAGGGTCATAACTCTGCTGAAAATCACTGAACCAGAACATGCTGATGACATGTATGAATAAGCTTGACACTAATAACTCCTGTAAGGTTTGGTGGGAATCTGCCCAATGGTGTAAGAAAAGTTGCTAAAATACAATAACATTTGACAAATAAAAAGCCATAACTCCCGAACCACAACATTCCAATAATATGCATAATATAACTTGGCAATGATCACTCCTGTAAGAATTGGTGGAAATCCCCAAATATTATTATAACAGAAATGGCTAAAACATAAAAAAATTGATCAATCAAGGGCCATTATATATAAACTCTGCTGAAAAAACATTGAACCAAACATGCCTAGGATATGCATAACTAGGCTTGGCAATGATCACTTTTATGAAGTTTGGTGTAATAGCTGACCTTGCTGTGACCTTGACTTTTGACCTACCACCTTGGTTTCTGCACATCGTCTCATCACAACCTACCTAAACCCCAAGTTTGAAGTCAATACTTTAAATGGTTAATAAGTAATGCTCTGGACACGAAATATGACATATAGATTTGACCTTTGAGCTCGATTTGTGACCTTGACCTCTGACAGACCCCGTTCGTGTGCTCTGTACATCATCTCATCGCCACCTACCTTTTGAAGTCAATACCTTGCATGGCTATCAAGTTATGCTCCGGACACGAAATATGATGGCCAATTTTGACCTTTTAGCTCAATTTGTGACCTTGACCTTTGACCTACAAAGCTGGTTCAAGTGCTCTGCATATCGTCTCTTTGCCATCTACCTATATGCCAAGTTTAATGTCAATACTTTTAACGGTTATAAAGTTATGCTCTAAACACAAATTAGGACGGACAGACGGATGCACGCACCATCACGTGATACATCAAGTTTTTCAAAAACAGGTGCGTTAAAAGAGAAACCGGTTTCACCTTTTTTGCTGATCACGAAGCAAGCTTATACTTTGTACAAGTCAAGATAATAATGTTCAAATGTTTAATAAGTTATAGAAGTCATCTGACCTTTAACTTCTGACACCGAATGACTTTGACCTGAAACCATTGCAGAGAACTGTCCTCGACATGCTGTCGTAGGCTTGAGCTAAACTACTTTAAAAATGTTATGAACTGTCTAACTGTAAATACTGAGTGCAACAGAATATTAAACTTTTCTTCTAAGTTTAATTTATTACTAGATCACTTTAAAATATTCAGAAATGATAATTTATACCCCCTGTACTACATTAAAAGTTCACTATAGAAACAAAACAGGACACAAGCATGCTGGAGCACAAGACAACAGGTTTACTGTTCACATTACATATATATATACCTATGATCTGGATAACCTTCCAGTCTTTGTGACATGCCCATCATTCCTGTATTATCAAGAATTAGTGTTCTATGTTAAAAGGTACAAGTATAAAATGCAATGATTACAAGAGTACTGTTAAAAAATATGAAACTTAAAGAATCATGGAGTATTGTTTATGTCACACCAACAAAATTAAGCTTATGTAAAAACTTCCAAGTTTTTTAGAGTGGAGACAGACCCCAGGTACCCCACAAGGAATTTCTTCAAGCACTGGTGGGCACCTGGGTAGAACCATCATCCTTTAATAAGCCAGCTGGATGGCCAGGTACCTGGGTAGGACCAACATCATTCAAAAAGCCAGCTGGATGGCCAGGTACCTGGGTAGGACCATCATCCTTCAATAAGCCAGCTGGATGGCCAGGTACCTGGGTAGAACCATCATCCTTCAATAAGCCAGCTGGATGCCAGGTACCTGGGTAGGACCATCATCTTTCAATAAGCCAGCTGGATGGATGCCAGGTACCTGGGTAGAACCATCATCCTTCAATAAGCCAGCTGGATGGCTTCCTCAGATGAAAGAATTATACACCCCAAGCAAGGATTTTGAACTGGCAGGTGAGAGGGGCAAGTGACTCTAGCTCCCGTAACCTTAACCACAAAGTCCCAGTACTTCAATGTTTAAGAACTATCCTAAATTAGGTAATTCTCGTTTACATGTACCTTAAGATACAGTACATTATCATGAAAGGTTATCTTTAAAGAAAACAAACCTTTTCTGTATGCAAACTTAAAGTAACAGTTACTACTGAACTAAAATTCTACTATTCATCATTAATAAGCTTTGAGGCAAGTCTCAAAACTCCACTATCTGGGTCCAGAGTTGTAAAACTGAGTGCGGAGGCTGGTCATAGAAATCCAGCATCTAGGTCCAAACTGAAGTTGGTGGCTGACCTCAAAACCCAAGCATTTGGTTCCAAGGCTATAAAACTGTGTCTGAAGGCTTCAAAACTCCAGCAGCTTGGTTCAATAAAAATTGAGACTTGGAGCTGGCATCAGAACTCCAGCATCTAGGTGCTAGGTTACACTAGAAGATCCTTTTGTAGAAAAGTGCATGTCTCCCCAAATGCACAGTCGTAATAGGCAAGAAGTCAATAGGGGACAGGAGCGAAAGTCAAAAAGACACTGATGGTTGGCTACAATAGGGATAGGCTACTTTGCATGTCCAATCATCCTATGAAGTTTCAACATTCTGGGTCAAGTGCTTCTCAAGTTATAGATCGGAAACTGTTTTCCATGTTCAATACAAGTTGTGTGCAAGTTTGATTAAAATCTATTGCAAAATGCAGTCTTTATCTTGTTCACAAGCAAGTTTGATTAAAATCTGTTTCAAAATGTGGTCTCTATCATGTTCACAAGTAATTGTGGATGGACAGAGGATGGACCAACGGATGAAGGGTGATCACAAAAGTTTTAACAAAAATGTATTCAAAGGCCATTCAATTTATTCTGCAGATACTGGTTACCACAAATGACCCAAATCAAATATTGATAAATCTTCTGTCATCTGAATGGTCTAAATGCAGTAAAAATTTGCTGACATTTTGTTTTCATATTTAGTTTGATTCAAATGCACATCCTAATGATTTGCAAGTATGAGTAATTGTACATACATAATAAAAATCAAATTATAATTTTCTATTGTATTTCTGTCATTGTTATGATATCAGGTACACTTCAATTTATTCATGTGCATATTACTACAAATGAAATTGGTCATTTAAATTCTAATGAAATATAATTTCACAAATTCAAATGACAAAATCTGTCAGTGGTTTATTTTTGGACATTCCTATGGCCGAAATTCAGCCCCTCCCCTCTCAAACAAGATCTTTCAGCAGACAATGAAGATGAAAAGTTTAACAAGAGCCATGTTAGACATGGCCAATCCCCCCGCCGGGCATATTATAATTGAAGGCTAAAGTTCCTGGCAAGTTAGTGTCTGAAAGTATTAATTTTGGGGAAAACTTTGAAGAACTGTTTCGTTGTGGTCCGCATCAGGGGTTTTAAAGATGTGGAAGAAAGAATAAGTCAGTGGTGAGGTGGTTTACTGCTAAATTTTATTAATTTTCATGAACAGTATAGCTATGATGTTTTTCTATATGGCTACTGTAAAAAGAAGGAATGGAAAGCTAACAGGGAACAAGAGTGCCAGAATGTCACAATATACGCCAGTCACAGCAAATTTCTTTACTCTAGCAGCTGTATTTGCAAATGCAATTTTAATTTTGTGGTTGTTTAGTAATCATTGTAAGTCTTTTGTTTTTCTAAGTCCACAAAAAAAAGTCCTTACCAGGTAGAGATATCTTAAAATACACCTAAAATTGGAAAGTAACATCCATGTTGTACCACAGAAAAGTGGTCTTGTTTTTTCTCTACGACTAGTAATGAAAAAGTTACAATAAAAGCTATTTAAAGTAACAACAAAGGGAAGTAATTCTAAAGAAGGGAACTGCGCATGACACTTCGTCTCATGATGGTGTATAATTAACTCTAAAAAATATTGGGTTGGGTAGGGGCAGTGGCATTAAAACAAGAGCTGTCACAGGAGACAGCGCGCTCGACTATTTCGATGCTGGATAGTGAAACTGGGCACATCTGAGGAAACTAGAGCTGTCACTGGAGTGTTTAATGACTCCAATTGTGGATGAAGATATTGCACAATAGCCTGAGTCTGTGGATGAAGATATTGCACAATAGCCTGAGTCTATGTCAAAAATATCAACTTAAAGTAATAAGAGAGGTAAAGATAAAATGTATCAAAACACTATATAAGTATATCCTAAGCAAAAAGGGGCATAATTCATTAAATATTGGTGCAAGAGTTATGCACCTTGTGTCATATGGTGTAGGTGATGATGTTGAACAATTATTTTAAGTTTGAATCAAATCCATTCAGTAATAACAGAGACAGAGTGAAAGGGCATCAAAACTTTAACCTAAAATTCTAAGTAAAAAGGGGGAATAATTAATGAAAAATTGGTGCCAGAGTTATGCACATTGCGTCATATGGTGTGGGTGATGATGTTGAACAACTATTTTAAGTTTGAATCAAATACATTCAGTAATACCAGAGACAGAGTGAAAGTGCATCAAAACTTTAACCTAAAATTCTAAGTAAAAAGGGGAAATAATTCATGAAAAATTGGTCCCAGAGTTATGCACCTTGTGTCATATGATAAGGGTAATGATGCTGAACAATTGTTTAAGTTTGAATCAGATCCATTCAGTAATAACAGAGATAGAGTGAAAGTGCATAAAACTTTAACCTGAAATTCTAAGTAAAAAGGGGAATAATTCATGAAAAATTGTGCCAGAGTTATGCATCTTGTGTCAAATGATGTGGGTGATGATGCTGAACAACTATTTTAAGTTTGAATCAAATCCATTCAGTAATAACAGAGGTAGAGTGAAAGTGCACTAAAACTTTAACCTGAAACTAGAGATGCTTTTGAGAAAAGCGCATGTCTCCCACAACTGCCCCTATGAAAAATGTTAGTTTCTCTAGATTTTTTAGACGAGTGGATCCAATTAGATGGTCTGGATGAGTGGATCCAATTAGTAATTCAAGGGCCATAAATCAAAAGTGCCTGGGGGGATTTGGCTAGTTATCGAACTTGGGTAAGGTCTTATGGCCAAACACATTTTGTTCAAGTTTGGTGAAGATCGGATGAGAAATGTTCGACTTAGAGAGCGGACAAGAGTAAACAGATGGATTTTTTCGGTAATTCAAGGGCCGTAACTCTAAAATGCCTAGACCGATTTGGCTAGTTATCGAACTTGGCCGAGGTCTCATGGTCAAACACATTTTGTTCAAGTTTGGTGAAGATCGGATGAGAAATGTTCGACTTAGAGAGCGGACAAGAGTAAAAAGGCTGATTTTTCGATAATTCAAGGGCCGTAACTCAAAAATGCCTGGACCGATTTGGCTAGTTATTGAACCTGGCCGAGGTCTCATAGTCAAACACATTTTGTTCAAGTTTGGTGAAGATTGAATAAGAAATGTTTGATTAAGAGTGCGTACATAAGTAAAAAGGCCAATTTTTCGATAATTCAAGGGCCGTAACTCCAAAATGCCTGGACCGATTTGGCTAGTTATCGAACTTGGCCGAGGTCTCATGGTCAAACACATTTTGTTTAAGTTTGGTGAAGATTGGATGAGAAATATTCGAATTAGAGTGCGGACAAGAGTAAAAAGACCGATTTTTGGTAATTCAAGGGCCATAACTCCAAGACGCCCGGACCGATTTGGCTAGTTATCGAACTTGGCCGAGGTCTTATGGTCAAACACATTTTGTTCCAGTTTGGTGAAAATCGGATGAGAAATGTACGACTTAGAGTGCGGACAAGCTTTGTGACAGACACACATACAGATACACACACACACAGACTGGAGTAAATCAATATGTCTCCCACACCACTGTGTGGTGGGAGACTAAATGACAAAGATATAGACCGGACACGCCCATCAATGCACTATCATGAAATATGACCTTTAACGTCTAAGTGTGACCTTGACCTTTGAGCTACGGACCTGGGTCTTGCGCGCGACATGTCGTCTTACTGTGGTACACATTCATGCCAAGTTATTTGAAAATCCATTCATGGATGACAAAGATATGGACCGGACACGAATGCACTATCATGAAAAATGACCTTTAACGTCTAAGTGTGACCTTGATCTTTGAGCTACGGACCTGGGTCTTGCGCGCGACACGTCGTCTTACTGTGGTACACATTCATGCCAAGTTATTTGAAAATCCATCCATCGATGACAAAGATATGGACCGGACACAAAAATTGCGGACAGACCTGACAGACCGACAGACGGTTCAAAAACTATATGCCTCCCTTCGGGGGCATAAAAAGAGAAAGTGTAAAAAAACTTTAACCAAGGTGGGGACGCGGAAAGACGCCGACGCCGGGTCAAGTAGGATAGCTCTCCTTATACTTCGTATAGTCGAGCTATAAAGGTGAGATGAGTTAAAAGGAACACTGAGCTGACACTTAATATTCCTCAGATGAGCCGCGCTATGGCAAAACCAACATAGTGGCTTTGCGACCAGCATGGATCCAGACCAGCTGTGCATCCGCGCAGTCTGGTCAGGATCCATGCTGTTCGCTTTCATAGTCTATTGCAATTAGAGAAACTGTTAGCGAACAGCATGGATCCTGACCAGACTGCGCAGGCTGGTCTGGATCCATGCTGGTCGCTTAGCCATTATGTTGGTTTTCTCATGGCGCGGCTCATATGATCTCTCTGTGAAACCAGGACCTTGAACTGAAATGTCCAGAACTTGCATTTGGCAGGTCAACTCATTATGGTTAACATTTGAGGCAAGTTGTTTGCAAATCCATATAGGGGAAAGATAAGACAAGAGACACACAATACTCCATTTAATTGACATGTGATCTCATTGTGCGACCTTTTACTTGAACCAACATGACAAAAACTTTCATTCTGTATACATTTTCAACATTTATTTATTTCATGTTAATTGTGACACAATTTTTTTAATTTTATAATATTATCACTCTTTTTGATGTTCCAACTGCCACAAGGTTATGAGAGAAGAGATGCTGAGCACCAAGCACTTGAGCTACTGGTACCATTTCTCAAGTATTGGCATGACACAGCCAGGAAGCATATCAAAGAATTCCCACTTGAAATAGGCACACTACACTATGACTAGACTACTGAGGTGATTTTTCAAAATCATCTCATTATGGCTAACATTTCTGACAAGTTATTTGAAAAATCCTTACAGGGGTTAAAAGATGCAGAGCAATCAGACAGTCAGATCATTGTACCACAAACAATCTGACAAATTTTTAGGAAGACATAATAATTATATACAAGTCCACATATATACCGGTAATTATGTTAATTGATGTGTGGATGTCTAAATCTGAAGTTCATCCAAGGGTGCTACAGTTTAACTTTTGTGAGCATCCATTTACCTGATCATGAGAAAAAGTCATTCAGAAGTTTTTAGTTTTGCTTTGACAGCCAAGAAGTGGTTAGGCAAAACCTTATCCTACAACAAAGAATACTACAGACCAAGTTTGGAGGAGATCTGTTAAAAGAATCTTGGACTGGTCATATGGCTGAGTGCTAATGCAAATTGTTTTAAACAGAAGGGCAAATCAGTTGAAACTTCAGCAACTATTGTCAAACACAGCAGAAATTTCTTCCAACTTGACAGCAGCTTTTTGAGCATGACAATCTGGTCTAAGTGTTTGTTTGTTTGTTTGTTTTGGGTTTAACGCCGTTTTTCAACAGTATTTCAGTCATATAACAGCGGGCAGTTAACCTAACCGGTGTTCCTGGATTCTGTACCAGTACAAACTTGTTCTCCGCAAGTAACTGCCAACTTCCCCAGATGAATCAGAGGTGGACGACTAATGTTTTCAAACACAATGTCGTTTATCAAATAATCACGAAGAACATATGCCCCGCCAGAGGATCGAACTTGCGACCCCATGATCTGTAGACCAACGCTCTTACCTACTGAGCTAAGCGGGCGGGCTGCAGTCTAAGTGTTATTTTTACACTATATAGAATTTTGCGAAAGTCTGCTACATGATATCTGTGCATTCTATTCAGATTTCATGGGCATTTTTAAATGTCAACATGCAAAGTCAGCAAGCACATAAAATTATTTTGTCCACTACATATAATTCACATGTATTTTTTTCAAAATTAAAGAACTAATAAAAAATTAAATGATTTTGGCATTTAATCTAGCCGCGATGTCACACGTGTCAAAAAATGAAAAAAAAAAGAATTACAAAGTTATTACATGCCGAACTTCGAGCCTCTATGGTTCATACATGAAGCACAGACTAACAGCTACGTTTTCGTTTTGTTAGGTATTTATCCATTTTAAGTTCGTATTTATCCAACACTGTTCCCTATATCAGTCAGGAATTAACTGCAAATCCAAATCCACTTCATAATCAATACAGTTTTTAAGCTATAAAAAAAGTTAATTTTAAACTTTGATGCTGTTACACATTGTCATAGAGATGTTTATTGAGCTAATACAATTGATAAGTAAGGTATCACTGCATTTTCAGATACTTTAAAACGGTCGGAAACATTGAAATGTTCATTTTGAAGACTTTTTCAGGTACGTTTTAATGAATTCCAGCAACATAAAGTGATTTGTCGAACAAAATATTTAGTACACAGAATTAATCATGTTACCAATACAGGATATTATGGCTATTTAAAGTTTTATGCTAACTTTGCACATAAACATAAAAACATGAAAAAGACAAGAAAATTAACTACATACATCATCTTTTCGTCAGCCATGTTGGCACTGAGTCAGGGTCTCTGAACAGAGTCAAGATTATCCGGGTGCATAGTGTGTTAAAAGTAGTTTTAGATTAAAAAACGGACACAGTCATGCTGTCATTTTTATATTGTCTATTCTTACATAAACATTAACTTCTAAGCTTCAATTAATTCAAGTGCATGGTCCTTTGTGATCAGCCGATAAATGCAGAGGTGCTATATTACAAAAGACATTATTTAATGTAACCCACAAGTCGTCAGCAAGGTTTTGCTACTTTTACATTAAGGGAAAGGACGAAAATTTCACAAACTTAAACATCTATTCATGACTTCTCCAATAAAGCATTTGTTGTTGTTGATTTGTGACTTTTTCTCACAGCATGGTCACTGTATTTCGACTCTAAGTCTTGAGTTCACTATGTTTTATGAAGATTTGATTTATTCTTTAATCTGTATATAAATAACAATATAGTATACAATGTATAATATAAAACAATAAAATTCAAACTATAATACAATGGAAATCAAGCATAAATACAAATCAATTTTTTTTGGGGGGGGGAGGGGGGGGGCGGGGGGGGGTGGATTACTGGTACTTGCTTTTTAGTGAGTGTACCAAAATGAGGAAAAAACCATATTAAAAACTTAAATGTTTAGAGAGATATTTTTAACTAAATATAAATATTAACTAGAATGTGTCTGTAGGACACAGGGTGTGCCCTCCACTGGTACATTTGTCACAAATAAGGAGAAATAATTCAAATGTTTGCAGTCTATATATTGCCTAAAAAAAAAATTATGAAAAGGATTCATTATTCTATACCATATACATTTTGAGCTATGAGCATGACAAACAAAAAATCCACTATTTCGGCTATTTCAAGGGCCATAACTCTGTAATAAACGCTAAAATTCTCAAGAAGAATGTCAAGTGTGCAAGGTCACATTATGATAAAGACTCAAGCAAGGTTTCATGAATTTACATTAAATACTTTCAGAGTGCGGCACATAATTAGGTGAAAATGTGCTTTTTTTGACTATTTCAGAGGCCATAACTCTGGAAATAGGGGGCAGACCCAGATGAAAAATAGTAGGTGCGCAAGTTCATATCATGATAAAGACTCATGCAAGGTTTCATCAATTTATATCAAAAACTTTTTGAGCTAGGCGTGTCACAAGGTGAAAATGTGCATTTTTGACTATTTCAGGGGCCATAACTCTAGAAATAGGGCGCGGACCCAGATTGAAAATAGGAGATGGGCAAGTTCATATCATGATTAAGACTCATGCAAGGTTTCATGAATCTATATCAAATACTTTTTGAGCTAGGCGTGTCACAAGGTGAAAATGTGCATTTTTGACTATTTCAGGTGCCATAACTCTGGGAATAGGGGGCGAAGCCAGAAAAATAATAGGAGGTGCGCAAGTTCATATCATGATAAAGACTCATGCAAGGTTTCATCAATTTATATCAAATACTTTATGAGCTAGGCGCGTCATGAACTTCGGACGGATGCATGGACACACGGGCGGAAGGACGCACGAACTCACGGTATGATACTTAAGTGACTTTTCAATGTTAAATTTTAGCCACATAAACCCAAAAATTTTGTTTGTTTGTTTTTGTTTTTTGGTTTAACGCCGTTTTTCAACAGTATTTCAGTCATGTAACGGCGGGCAGTTAACCTAACCAGTATTCCTGGATTCTGAACCAGTACAAACCTGTTCTCCGCAAGTAACTGCCAACTTCCCCACATGAATAATCAGAGGTGGAGGACTAATGATTTCAGACACAATGTCGTTTATCAAATAGTCACGGAGAACATACGCCCCGCCCGAGGATCGAACTCGCGACCCCGAGATCCGTAGACCAACGCTCTTACCTACTGAGCTAAGCGGGCGAAACCCAAAAATTAGTCACATAAACCCATTTTTGGACACTTTTTAAAGTGACTGTCATATAAACAAAGAGTCCAAACCCTAACCTGCTAGACACTCAAGTACCAATTCGTTAGCCTGGATGCACGGACAAGAGCAAATCTATATGCCCCCACCACTCATGGGGGGGGGAGGGGAGGGGGGAAACAAAAACTAACTATTTTGTTAAAGGTAATTATTTGTATCATAAAATAATTCTCTTAGGAAATTCTTTGAAATAATAATTAAGAAGAAAATGATTTTAGAACATAACAAAAATGTTCACCCAAACTACCCCTACCTGAAAATTACGAATAAGATGTCCAGTTGGTAACATTACCGGTATATACAAAAACTGTTAATGTTCCTTGAAATTGCAAAGAGAATGTGATTAAGAAATCTTAAGAAAATTACTAAAAAAAAGGTATTAGCTGGGATTTTAATATTATTTAAAATAATTTATTTTATACCTTAATACTGTTAAATGGCTCTGAATTGATATTTTCTCTAAACAAGGATTTATACATATACCTATAATTAAAGAAGATAGGACAACAATAAAACTCTATATTCTTCAGTTAATACCTACACAAACCACAGAAGCAGATTATTTTTTAGTTTTCCATAACAGACTTTACATTAATATTTTTTCTCACATGTAGATACAAGTCAAATAATTTCAGATAAAAACTGATTGAATAATAAACAGATATAATTTTAAAGACACTGATCAGTGGCAAAACCTTGTCACACTATTGTTGAATAATCAAAGGGCCATTACTGAGTGAATAATCATCCAAAATATGCGCATCTCCTCTTCATAGTGAAGCTGCTTATGAAGACATACATAAGGGTAAAGTGACATTATTTCAACACAAATGTATGCATCTGAGTAGGGGACAAGGCAAAATCTTCCATATGAAACTCATTAGGAAGATGTAATATGCTCAAATGTATCAATCACATTCAGTCTGATAGTACCTACTGTATGCTAGTTTGACATATATAAATGGTTCAATATACTTTGTTCCGGATGTATTAGCAAATACACATTACACATACGCACATACACCCACTAATTTGCATGTTTAGTGGAGAATCAATGTTATTATCTCAACTGCAGCATAACCCGATGATTTTTAAATTCGTGCAAAAATAGAGAGAAAAAATACTTCATCATATTCATTTTTTAGGAAGTAATTCTGAAGAAAATACAACAGAAATTGTTCTTACTGGGACCATATGACATACCGACTTGATATGATGATTACTTACACCAAATTATTTAAATATCTATGCATGCATGAAAGGTTACATACTGGACCAGATTTTTCTGAACTTATAAACTTTGACTTCTAAGTGTGACCTTGACCTCTGAGTTTAAGGTCTGGGTTTTGCATGTAACACACTGTTTTGTTATGTAAAGCATTTTGTGACAGGTAATAAATCCCTTGATGGATGGAAGTTACGGACAAAACACAAAAATGACCCAGTTAACTTTTAACTTCCATGTGCGACCTTGACATCTGACTTAAGGTAGGTGTTTGAGTATTGCACATGACATGTCGACTAATTTATGGGAGAAATATATGCTAAAAAATATTAAAATCCCTTGGTGGACAGTAGTTACTAAGCAGACATGAATCAAAACTTGTTAACCTTTGACCTCCGAGAATGACCTTTATTTAGGGATCTTGGTTATATGTAGTTCTTGAAGTAGCACTCGACATTATCTCATAACTTGGAACAACTGTGCAGGGCCATCTTAAAATCCCTTGATGAATGGCACAAAACAGAAACAGTTTAAACTTTGGCTGCCAATTGTTACCTTTACCTTTGAGCTACAGCTTCATCATCTCGATATTGAAAACACTGGTGTCCATTTGTGTAATCATTATCAGGGTTCAACACCAATGGGATCCTAGGGGCCCCGAGGATCCTTGATATTTGGGACAACACTTTCTCTCAGACAGCTAGACAGACTCCTTATCTCAGCAATAACTCTGTCATTGAAAAATAAATACTGGACTTCAATATTTTACGATTTTCACATTTCATGCAGTCCAGTGTTATATCAAAGTTTTAAATTTCCCTGTAGAGCTTTCAACAACATATCTTGCGGAAGGTTTTATAAGTTCACGACAGAAGTTTCTGAAATGGGATTGCTAATCATCAACAACAGACTAAGAACAGTTAAGGAGACGTCACGACTGAGATAGTTTAGCATTATTACAATACACAGTCGGTATTGAAATTGTGTTTCCAATACATGTGCTCATTAGATAAATCCTCAATATCTGTGTGAAAATAAGGGATGTGTTTTGTATGATTGCAACACTGTGAGTTGCTCTAATTACTGACAAATTACTGAAACAATAGGAATTCGTACGAGAGATGGATAGACAAAACAACAGTGAGGTAACAATATATTCTTTTATTGTTTTAATGTATGAGTTGTAAGCTACAATAAAGAATACCCATTTTATGAAAATCAAACTGGAAGTTAGAAATAACAGAAAAAAATTAATTAGGTCATGAGTCATCATATACCTGTCAAAATTTGTCATTAGTTTTCACGAGCTGTCAAAATTATTTTTATCTCTCTATTCTGCAAATGCATTGTTTTTGAAAGTATCTTAGACGGATATTGTAATGTGAAACTTACTTTACATTCCACTTTAATATTTGTGCTTGAAATTGCTTTGTTGAGCTCACCGACGTCACATATGAATGTCTATTGTTTTAGTTTATTGTCTGTTATAAAGGTACCAAATCTCAATATTAAGATCTAAAAATTGTTCCTTTCTGGTAGACAAAGGAAACTATTTGGTTGAACCATGATATAACGGTTTTTGGAAAGAACTGAATATTCTTTGGTTTTTTTGTTATTCACCAGAAATTCAAAAAGTGACATCACCTTAAATGCATTAACTAACTAAAAACACTAATGATATGTCAATACTCTGAGAAACTTAAATCTATTCACTTTTGCCGGAAAACAAGAAGCTGTCAACTCTTTATTTGATATAAAAAATTTCAATTTAAAAAAAAATATATCTTTACTAGGGCCATAGGTTAAACGTATTTGTTTTCATCTGAGCACATATAACTATAATTGCTTCTGTAAATTTCTTTGTGTTGCATTGTTGATAACATTTCATTAAATTTGGCTAGAACAGTCTGTAGCATATGCTCAAGAAATGCTTGATGTTTCATTTTGATTACAGTATAATACTGTTTGATACTGATGTCATGCAATTAAACTGACCACAGGGCCATGTTGAATGTCCAAATACTGAACAAGAACTGTCTGTTGACAGCGCACTCAATTATTCAAAGAATTAATGGAAGTATGGGTCAAAATATTACCAGAAATTGCACTGTATGGCAGTGTGTGACCATGATGGTAAGCAAGTGTTCGAAGTTTCAAAGTCATATATTAAACAGTTTAGACAAAATATGAAATAGTATGCGAACTTAACTTATTTCTATGTCAAAAAAGGGCCAAAACTGAGCGACAGAGTTATGTACTCTTGCCTACAGGTAGAGACTGTTATGATAAACAAGTGTTCAAAATTTCAAAGCCACATGTCAAATAGTTTTTACAAAACATGGCCTTGTACAAAATCTGAACCAATTTTCAAGTCCAAAAAGCAGGCCCGGATCCAGGGGGCTCTGACCCCTCCACCCGCCCAGTTGGCTGAGAAGTGACTTGTAGTCATTAAAAAGGCACTCTACTATTTTAGCAAAGGAATAATATTTTCTCAAAATTTAGACCCAGAAACGCACTAGAGGCCTGGCACCATTTCACACTTGTATTTCAAAATTTTCAAGGGGGAAAGCCTCCTGATCCACACCCCCAAATCAAGGGGGATAACCCCTCCGTTACCTCAAAATTTAGACCTAACAAGAGCTGTCTCCGTAGGATGACACATGCCCCCGATAGCACTTTGAATAATAGTTATGGCCGATGTTACAGTTTAGGACCTTTGAGCTACGGACCTGGGTCTTGCGCGCGACACATCGTCTTACTGTGTCACACATTCATGCATAGTTATTTTAAAATCCATGCATGAATGACAAAGATATGGACCGGACATGCCCATCAATGCACTATCATGAAAAATGATCTTTAACGTCTAAGTGTGACCTTGACCTTTGAGCTACGGACCTGGGTCTTGCGTGTGACACGTCGTCTTATTGTGGTACACATTCATGCCAAGTTATTTGAAAATCCATCCATCGATGACAAAGATATGGACCGGACACGCCCATCAATGCACTATCCTTTAACGTCTAAGTGTAACCTTGACCTTTGAGCTACGGACCTGGGTCTTGCGCACTGCATGTCATCTTACTGTGGTACACATTCATGCCAAGTTATTTGAAAATCCATCCATCGATGACAAAGATATGGACCGGACACGCCCATCAATGCACTATCCTTTAACGTCTAAGTGTGACCTTGACCTTTGAGCTACAGACCTGGGTCTTGCGCACTGCACGTCGTCTTACTGTGGTACACATTCATGCCAAGTTATTTGAAAATCCATCCATCGATGACAAAGATATGGACCGGACACGCCCATCAATGCACTATCCTTTAACGTCTAAGTGTGACCTTGACCTTTGAGCTACGGACCTGGGTCTTGCGCACTGCACGTCGTCTTACTGTGGTACACATTCATGCCAAGTTATTTGAAAATCCATCCATCGATGACAAAGATATGGACCGGACACGAAAATTGCGGACAGACCGACAGACAGACAGACGGTTCAAAAACTATATGCCTCCCTTCGGGGGCATAAAAATGCACCACAGGCCATCATTTCATGCCTGTATCTTAAAAATTTCCAGGGGGAATGTCCCACTGACCCACCTAAAATGAGGGGAGGTAACCTCAACAGTAAATGCACCAGAGGCTACAATTTCTACCAGTATTTCAAAAATTTCCAGGAGGAGACCACTCTGACCCTCCTAACATGACATGGGGAGAGCCCCCCCTCCAATACCTGCCCACTCTTAGCGCTATGTGCCTTGGTGGTAATGTCTTCGTTCCAGACTGGAGCCCCCCAGTCAAATATTTCTGGATCCGGGCCTAAAAAGGGCCATAATTCAGCTGAAATACTCGACAGAGTTATGTACTCTTGCCTATAAGTACAGACTGTTACATAAACAAGTGTTCCAAGATTGAAGTAAATACCTTTGATGGGATACAAGATATTAATTATAATTTCATAAAAACTTTAACCAACACCGATGCCGGGGCAGTAGTATTGCTCTCCATATTCTTCAAATAGTCAAGCTAGAAACTAGGCAATTTTAATGCCATTCAATTTAAGTTGACTCAAGTCCATGTTGAATGTCCAAATTAATACTAAAACAAAACCTATGCTAGTTTATGTTATAATACTGGACAAGGTCTTTGCCCATCCTAGTCCATATACCTGTAATACATTCACACTGAAGGTATAATAGTACTAAATAGGTAATCAAGCAGAACTTCTCAGATAATGGTGGAAAGAAAAAATCCTCATTTTTTTTTATTCTGAGTTAAATTGCATTTTCATGTTTTATGTAAGCTAGTTGAAGTTCCTGTTTTTATGTCAGTGTGGACCAATACAGTCAACTCGCCAATAGAGAATCACTGCCAATAGCGGGTCACTTGAAAATAAAATGTAAATCTCTCCTAAACATATTAGAGTATACAATGTTTAAGTATCCAGTTATATAAACTTATCATTTTGCAATTAATAGACAAAAGATGATGGATCTAATCTAATGAGTTTGAGTTCCACGAGTAGATAACTCTTGCAACCATGCTTCCTGACTTGGATCTTAGCACTCTTGAATTCTTCAAAGTAGAATATTTTTGAGCATACCTCACAATTTCTTAAATAAAACCACACAAATCTGGTACCATTTTGAATAGTGAAATGCACACTTTCATGGGAATAATATGATTATGAATTTTAGATTGACTTCGATGAAAAAAAGTTCCATCAAACAGAGGCGGCCATTCAGCCAGTAGAGAATCACTCATTTCAGGGATAATCAAAAGGTTGTTTATTTTGCTTAAAAATAGAAATCAAAGGTTGATTTGATGTTGTACTGGTTTGAACTGGCAAATCTAGATAAATGAATAAGGTTCTCTGAATCAATATTTTGATTTTAGTTTTAGATATAGGTGGTGCTAATTATGCATAGAAATACAACTGTGAAAACTAGTGCTATATTCTTTGACTTAATATCTCCTGTTTGAAATGTAAACATACTGTCTCTCATTATATTCTGTCTTGAAATGTTCATTTCTAATACCACAGTCATGTTTTGTCAGAAAAAGACTATTTTAAATGGATAGAAAATATGATAAACTAGGTGACCCCCTATTGGCAAAAGTGAACCTATTGGTGAATCAGACAGGCATAAATATTTCATCATAACTTCAGACATAAAAGAATGATTCAAATAAATCAAACATTGATATAAATGTGAGCAATTGTTTTAAGTGTTAGTAGGTTTAGATATCATGAAAGTCTATACATTCTTCACTATATGCTAAAAGTCTAGATAGTGACCTGCTATTGGCGAGTAATCTGTACTCCACATTTTAGTACCATTTTCAAAATTTATTTTGTATTAATAGAAATGCAAACAAACCTTATTACACATGTGTTCATACCCATAATTTAGCTGTCAGTTTGGAAGATATTCCATACCAGTAGTGTTGACCTGTCAGACAAAAATTCTCTCCTAGAAGACATGACCCCTATTGATCAGGTCGGATATCCGGGCACTTCAACGATTACGTTGCGTAGCAACAAGAGCGAGGTGAAAGTAGACGCCATTTTGTAAAGAGAAAGCATTGTGTGTATCACGGTTGTTCATTGTTTTTATTAATTTAAAGTGATTGAATGGAAAAATAAAAAGATGCCAAAAACTTATAGCGTTGAAGAATGCATCAATAATCATTTGAGAGAGAGAAACCTTTCGTTCTTTAAGTTCCCTGACGTGAAATTGAACAATGTTCGCATGCGGCAGACAAAATCCTGACGGCCCTGAATGGATACAAACTGCAAAGTGTGTTTACATTTATAGTCAGCACTTTGTGGCTGGTCCGTAGTTTGTATTATAGGCCCTAAATTTATTTAATCCATGCCGTAATAATCGCGAGAAATCCGATGCCCTTTCAGTCTCAGGGCGTGAAAATAAATTGTACGTGCAAGTGGATCTGTCTCCATTACAGTACAGTCGTTTTGTAGATGGCCTCCAACAATAACACTTCAATTAATTTTTTTGTCGTAAACCGTTTTGTTTATTATATATATTTTTTTTTACTTTTACTTTTACTTTCATTTTTGGCAAAATTATTTCTAAACACTCCCTGTTAACTCTGGCCTAATCTGGACTGTTGAAATGTGTTACAAGATAATAATTGTAAACGGTTGACATTAACTTTTATTTTATCAACACCTTCAATGTAGGATTTAATTAGCAGATGTCATAATAATTAACACCTACAATCAACCTGGAAAATGTGTGATGAATAATGGAGAAAGTATTATTTCAATAACTTCTCCAGCAACATTTTATATGATAAAACAACACAATTATGTAAATAAATTTTCTTTATTATAAATTCATTTTTTTTTATCAATGTGATAATGTGCTTCCGAGGGATCTACTTTTCAGATTACATTAGACAGTCGCAGCAATATGTAGCATGCTAGCCTATATTATAAAATAAATGCATGTAAACCACATTTTTGTATCAGTGCTATATCATCCAATTTACACATGCAGATCCAGTTATAATAAGGCGATTTTATATTTTCATTCATACAAAAATTACAATTTGTAATTCTCAGTGATCTTCATGTGAGAATAAAATTGCTCAGCATTTTACAACTAATTCAGTACTGCTCATTTCTTTTTAAATATTTTAAATTAATTTCATACTTGTTAGCTTAGAAAATAATGCGTTTGGTATATAGTTCATCAGTTATTACTTATTTACTGTTATCAGTGTAGATCTTATGCAATGACATAAATTGCCAAAATCATAAGTCACAGGGATCACAAGCAGTTAGTATGTGGTAGGTTGGTAAAAGCCAGTTCTGACCAGTTTTGACCAGATCCTGGATGCCCATCACTAATCAAAGAGACTGATTTCCTGTTCCTAATCCTTTGATGTACACTATGCCTCCAGGGACTTATGTTAATTGGAAGAGTGACAGGTGGATGCACATTTTTGTTATTTGCATAACAGTATACCTTAAAGAGATTAATGACACCATAGTAATAAACCCACTAATTACATAAAACAGAAATTATATAATTCTTTCATTGCTTTATGTAAAATATTGAGTTCCAAAATATTTCATTCAAATAGTCCTGGTCAATCTAACTTTTTTCAAGAGGCAATATTTTAGAATAGCGTTATATACAAAAAAAATATGTCAAATTCATTTCTATAATTTTCACACTATATGTTTATTAACATGTATAGATATAACTTACATAGTATTCAAATGGAATCTTGACATCCGTCGAAGGGCCGAAGAACTGGAAGTATGTAACGATATCTATTTTGACACACTAATAAATCGATAATTTCCAGTAAAATTAGAAAAAAAAACTTGAATATGTTATAAATGGACAGGGAATGAAGAAAACCAAATAAAACTGCATTGTGATCAATTTTATTGAAAAACAACATCGCCGAATGGACGAAAAACTGACAATACACAACAGATGTCACTTCTACCAGACCGGTATTGACATGCTAATAAATCAATAATTTCCAGTAAAACTAGAAAAAATTTTCAGGAATATATTATAAATGGCCAGGGAATAATAAAAGTTATGAAATAAAAAGGTATTATGATCTATTTTATTGGAAAACAACATTGCGACCCGTACCGCTAGTTTAATCGCTACGGGTTGCTACGTGATACTTTCACCTTGCTGTATCTCGGATTTATCGGTTGCTAGGAAGTGACGTCACGCCAACCTGATCAATATTTTTCTGCGTGCTGTTTTGTGGGTTATACTTATTGGTCATTTTAGAACATCATGGCTAGTAATCCTTTTTTTAAATGGGCCTGGCTATGTATTACAACTCTCAGCATGCTCAAAAGATTTTTAACTTTATACAGAGCATATAGCAAATTTATTTACTACTGTATACCATTAATTCGTTCAGAGTTATATCCGCCTACTAGTGTACTTGGACACTTAACCGTAATGTTACTTTAATGGCTACAATGCATGCTTACTCCATAAAATTAACATAGCCGATAACATGAAGTGAAAAAAATCATAGAAAGATTACGTTCAAATATCTTTAAATTTCAGAAAGAAATAAAATTTGGCTACCTTCCTGGTTTTCGGACATTGATGGAAGACACCGGTTGTTGTTGTTGTACAAAGGTTATAGGATACTAAATTTATTCCACCACTTCATATAAAATTGTTATGAAATGTACAGCAGGTTATTTACAAAAGTAAGAAAAGACTTTAGAAAACAAAAAATTCTTACTGCTCTTGTCTAAATAGAATAGAAGTTAATATGATATCAATAGTAATCCCGTGTTGTACCAAAATCTGGGTATTTCTTATATTATTTTTCCTTTCTTACACTGTATCTTTTATTAGATAGCATGGACCCCATTGGAAATAAGCTTTTAGCTTAATGGGTTATCCATAGATCTTTAGCTTTCTTAAAGTATAACACCTTGGCTTAGAATTTTCTGTTTTATTAAAAGTATGCATCTTACCCTAGTCTTAAATATAGACTTTTTATAACTATGTAAAGAAATTGTTTTTTATATGCTGTGGTATTTATATTTATTGCCATGTGTTGTGTTTTATGCTACTGATCTAAAATGTCAATAAATAAATAAATGAAATTATGCATGGACGACGCATTGGTCAAGAGGGCTAAGACACTTTCCTACAGAAGTGAAGGCCCCGAGTTTGAGGTTGCTCAAAATCTCTATAGAGCTTATGTTCATTGTTTCACAAAGCGAAGGTAAATAAAATTTACCTTTACCTTTTACTGCCTGATCGATAGGAAAACCTGTTATGTTGGATAATTTGGTCTTTCTGCAGAAATGCTTATTCAAAGTTATTCCATAACATTTTTCAATATTGTCAGTAACCGAGAAATCATTTGTTCTTGGCCTGCATTGCAAATTTAGAAATAAATGTAAATCTTTCAAAAATATATCTTAATTGAATGTAGAATCTAAATATCAATAGGAATTATGTACTATTTATGTCCCTGATATCAAGTTTTTCTGATGTTCACACGTTAGAGAATTTTGATCTTCATCATCATCTCCAGTAATCCCCTCAATCTAGAAAAGTATACTTGCGATCTGATTAAAATACTGTACATGCTTTGCAATAAGGGACAACTATTTTCATCTGAATTAGACTAAAAGTCTCTCTTTGTACACTGTTTAAAGAACTGATATTTAACAAAGACTGGCATTTAGAATGTGTTGATGTTTCCTAGAACAACCTTAAAGCCCACCAGCATAGACTGATTTACAGCATATTGAGGCAGGCAGTTCCAAAGCACAATGGCAGGAAAGAAGCTTTATTGATGGGCAGATTAACTGCAGGATACAAATGTATTTGATTGTACTGTTGGTTGTGGATTCTAACATATCTTGACTGCTGTAGAGGAGGATCTGAAATAATATCAACAAGATTGCCTGATTTTGTACAGCATGGTTATTCTGGACATGCCGTGTCTGTGCTAAGTGTGTCCCCCTGAACTTCATGTGATCAAGTGAAGACATACCTCGTAGATTTTTTTTCAAAAACCAGACAAGCTAAAAAGTGAATTTGTCATTCAAGATAGCAAGATGGATCTTTTGCTGTGTACTTCCTCATACTGATTTCTATCAATAATGCAAGTTTCTTTAAAATACCTTCTGTACTTTTGGGGTGATACTCTGGACAAAACAAGAGCTGTCAGACTTTCAGTTAGATAATGCGCTTGACTTTCTCAATGCTCGACTCTGAATTAGAGCTTTGCCAGTAAATTTTTTTAAAATCTTTAACAAAAAATTTCTTATTTAAAAAGGGGCATAACTCTGTCAAACTTTAAATCAGAGTTATGGGGATTGTTTCTCCTGATGTAGACTTTGATAGTAAATAACTATTTTAAGTTTCAAGTCAAAAGCTTTGATAGTAACATAGATATTTGACTTTATCAAAAACTTTAACCAACAAGAGCTGTCACAGGAGACAGTGCTCGACTATTTCGATGCTGGATAGTCAAACTGGGCACATCTGAGGAAGCTGGAGCTGTCACTAGTGTTTAATGACTCCAATAAGAATAAAGATATTGGACAAAAACTTGAGTCTGTGTCAAAAGTATTATGTAATAAGAGAGATAAAGAACATAAAAGAAGTATAATTCTAAGCAAAAAGGGCCATAATTCATGAAATATTGGTACCAGAGTTATGGACCTTGTGTCATATGATGTGAGTGATAACATGGAACAACTATTTTAAGTCTGAATCAAATCCATTTAGTAATAACTGAGATAGAGTGTAAGTACATCAAAATTTTAACCTGAAATTCTAAGTAATAGGGGGCATAATTCATGAAATATTGATACCAGTTATGCACCTTGAGCCATATGATGTGGGTGATAAGGTGGAACAACTATTTTAAGTTTAAATCAAATCCATTTAGTAGTAACTGAGATAGAGTGAAAGAGCATCAAAACTTTAACCTGAAATTCTAAGCAAAAAGGGGGGGGGCATAATTCATGAAATATTGGTACCAGAGTTATGGACCTTGTGTCATATGATGTGGTTCAAATATTTTAAGTTTCACTCAAATCCATTTAAAAAAGCATCAAAACTTTAACCTGAAATTCAAAGTAAAAAGGGGGGATAATTCATTTACTGACCTAGTTTTTTACTGCAGTTGACCCAGTTTTGAACTTGACCTAGATATCATCAAGATGAAAATTTAGACCAACTTCCATACAGATCCCATGAAAAATATGGCCTCTAGAGAGGTCACAAGGTTTTTTTTAATTATTTGACCTACTGACCTAGTTATTGAAGGAATGTACCCTAGTTTCGAACTTGACCTAGATATCATCAAAGTGAACATTCTGACCAATTTTCATGAAGACTCATTCAAAAGTATGGCCTCTAGAGCGGTCACAAGGTTTTTCTATTTTTAGACCTACTGACCTAGTTTTGGACGCAGTTGACCCAGTTTCAAACTTGACCTAGATATCATCAAGATGAACATTCAGACCAACTTCCATACAGATCCCATGAAAAATATGGCCTCTAGAGAGGTCACAAGTTTTTTTATTATTTGACCTACTGACCTAGTTTTTGAAGGCACGTGACCCAGTTTCGAACTTGACCTAGATATCATCAAGGTTAACATTCTGACTTAATTACATGAAGATTCATTGAAAAGTATGGCCTCTAGAGAGGTCACAAGGTTTTTCTATTTTTAGACCTACTGACCTAGTTTTGGACCGCACATGACCCTGTTTCAAACTTGAACTAGATATCATCAAGATGAACATTCTGACCAACTTTCATAAAGATCCCATGAAAAATATGACCACTAGAGTGGTCACAAGCAAAAGTTTACGGACGCACGCATGCACGGACGACGGACGCTGCGCGACCACAAAAGCTCACTTTGTCACTTTGTGACATGTGAGCTAAAAAAGAGAAAGTGTAGCAAGAGCTGTCGGTGAACAGCACGCTCGACTATTCTCAGTGCTTGATAAAGCAGTGAGTAAAACTTTAACATTACAATAAGCATATTTAAAGTCGAAAAGGGGCCATAATTCAGTCAAAATGCTTGACAGAGTTGCCTCCTCCTTTTTACAGACTGGGGTCATGATGGTAAACAAGTACGCAAAATATGAAAGCAACATCTCAATGGACTTTGAAAATATTTGGAGTGGTATGCAAACTTTAACATTTATTCTAAGTCGAAAAGGGGCCATAATTCAGTCAAAATGCTTGATAGAGTTGCCTCCTCCTTTTAACAGACTGGGGTAATGATGGTAAACAAGTATGCAAACTTTAACATTTGTGTGACGCTATTGCTCACGCTGATGCCGGGGCGAGCAGGATAGCTCCTCTGTTCTTCGAATAGTCGAGCTAAAAAAACTTTAACCAAGGTGGGGACGCGGAAGGATGCCGACGCCGACCCCAGGGTGAGTAGGATAGCTCTCCATATACTTCGTATAGTTGAGCTAAAAATCAATTAAATGGAACCTGCTTCGCACATGCACAACTAGGCTTGGTACTGATAATAATTACAAGGTTTGATGGAAATCTGGCAAACAATTGCTGAGAAATACCAAGGACAAATTCTTTCCACAGACTGACAAGAATCCAGTATAGCCCCAATATTAGTACATGTACTAGTATCTGGGGGTATTATAAACAAGTGATAGAAGTTTCAAAGCCATATGTTAAACAGTTTACACAAAATATGAACTGGTACGAAAAACTGAACCAAAATTTATAAGTTAAAAAGACGCCATAATTCAGATAAAATCCTTGATGGAGTTATGTCCTCTTTGCTTAAACTAGACATGGTGATTGTACACAAGTGTTGATAGTTTCAAAGCTACTGTTAATTCATTTAATTTCGTGGGCATGAAATTTCGTGGTTTTGGTCAAAACAGCAATTTCTTGGGGATATGAATTCGTGGATTTCATCTTTTGAACATAAAATGAATGGGAATTTTACTTGTCCGTTAGGATTAAATTTAATGGTTTGACTCAACCATGAAATCCACGAAACTAATGATTTCACAGTATATTATGTCGAACGTTTTGTGGATTGGTACGAAAAACCTTACCAAGGTGTGGCGCTGACACCCTGGTGAGTAGGACAACTCTCCTTATTCTTTAAATAGTCAAGCTAAAAATGCATCAGGACTTTAACACGGAATTGCAAGAATTCATTCCTACTGGGGAATAGAAACCCATAAAAGATGTATGATTTTTTAGACCAAGTAGGGATTTTACCACTCTACTACTGAATAAGAAATTCAACTGACTTTCAAGTAGGAAGAACATCAACAATTCAACCTTCTTATACTGATTGCAATACCCTTGATTTTTTAGCTTAGAGACAAAAAAATTAATGGTCAACAAATAATCAGTCTCGAGCTTTCACGTTAAAAGAACACTAATCTTAATGTTTCTATATTCTGTGGCCAGCCTTTAAACAAACTTGTTGACAGTTTGAACACACATTGTGAAGTAACAACTTGACATTCTTAAATATTTAATATCTATGCTCTTTTATATAATTATACAATGCATACATATAGCATTTAGCATAACCTGTACATAATTACACTCAACATATATGCAGAAGATATCTGTTGGTTTTGAATGAATTTATCTGACCAAAAAGTGAGAACATTTTTACATATTTTAACAAGCAGTTAGCAAGAGTGAAAACTTTCTCAATTTGACATGAGATATATATTACATATTCACTCAAAACAAATATTTACAACCCTTAAGCCAGGTCCAAACGGAAAATCTAAAAATTGACAGATAGGAAACCTTAAAACTGTATCACCTGTCTTCTACAACTAAAGTGTCTAAAATTCAGAAAAATGACTTTTATCTGGAAAAATTCAACCAGACTAAAACAGGGCTCACGCTGTCAGTCGCCATTATCGCCATTTGCGATTATTTTATTTAAATGGCGAATATTTTTTTATTTTGGCGACAGGAACTGGCGATTATTTTATTTAATAGCTACATAAATAATTATGCCAAGTGAGACAGTAACCCGCGGTCTGCTAGTGTAGAAAATCAATAGAGCGGACTGTTTATTACCTCGTGTATTCCAAACACGTGTCAACTATGCCGATAACATTGCCCAAGGCGGTATGATGCAGACGACAATTAAACTGATTATAACCGGAAGTTAATTTTACTTATTTAGCTATCAATCAGATTGAACTGGCAGGCTACTTTTTTGGAACATTTTAAAACGCCAGCGCAAATTTTCTTCAACTCTATATTCGGCAAACGACAATTAAACCAATATGTACGGGCAGTTTCCAGATGAAAAATTAAATTGCCATCTATAGTTACCGCTAATTTAATTATCTTTAAAAACATATCATAAACTGACCTAACTGTCGACGGTTTCAAAATGGCTTTAATCAGGATCTAGGTTAGATCTATATCTGTTTTTAATCTAAAATGAAATTGTTCGAAGCGGAAAAAATTTTTTTTTTTGAATTTTCAGAATTTGTAAAGAACGCGAATTTGTTGAAATATTACATGCCAGATATTTTTAATAGTTTTTTTTTTTACCAAGACAATTCTGGCATAATAAATGTTTTTTGTTTTGCACATTAATTAAAAAAATATCGGAAAACCCAATCCTGTTTCTATTTTTAGAAAGGTATCAAGTCAACTCGTCCCCTAGTCAACTCGACCCCCAGTCAACTCGTCCCTGATTTGGTCATTTCGTCCCCCAAAATTGGTCATTTCGTCCCCCTCATGATAAAATTTGGTCAACTCGTCCCCATTTTGTCAACTCGTCCCCCTTTTGGTCAATTCGTCCCCCCTTTGGCAATTTTGTCCCCATAATATTTTAGGCATTTTTGTTTTATTTATGACATTTTTTACTTCGAAAACTTGTATTTAAAATTATCTTGAGTTTTGAAGGAGTTATATTGGAAATAGTTCACTTTAAATAATTAGGTTTGATACAATGATAAAAGAAATATACTGAAAATATATGACAATTAACTGAAATAATATAAAATAAAAATAACTAAAATGCCCTTAATATGAAAAATACGATATAATAGAAAATCTAACTGTTTAAAAATCATAGTAAGAAAAGAGAGATCAATAAATCCTTACCCCTGATCATAATAGAAGAAAGTTTTAATTAGAAATACAATAAAGAATAAATAAACAACGAATATCTGTCACTTATGTTTTACTTAAAATAACCAACATGCTTCATATTTATTTTTGTCATTAAAATATATTAAAAAAATACTTCAAAAGTAGGGAGACAGTGGTTTCTGAAATAAAGTAGAATAAGCATATCCCTGCATACGAAAGGTGTTAAAGATTATTAATCACATTAAAAGGCGTTGATTGGGCTGACTGGAAGGTGTTAATGGTATTTTATTGCATGAGAAGGTGTTGACTGACCGAATGAAATGTGTCAAAATTGTCCACTAGTAGAATTACATGTGTTAATAGTTGACTGAAGTGAGGAAATTATTTTTATAAAAAAAGTTTAATAGAAAGTTCAATCTTATTCAAGAGTTTGAAAATAAGCTGCATCAAATACGGACATTTAAACAGTAATCATGTTGTCCAACATAGCAGACTTACGAAAAAAAAAAAACACAAAAAAACCCCAAAAAATCCTCCTTGTTAAATAGATCATTTTTAAAGCAAAAATTTCTTAAAACGAACAAAAACTTATGTATATTTTAGCATAAAATATACTTATTTGGCATGTTTCAAAGAAAAAAACAAACTAATTAATCATACTATGATTTTTTTTTCAAAAATACGTTTTAAAAAGGGGGGGCCGAAAAAGGTGGGACGAAATGACCAATTTGAAATCCCCTAGGGGGACGAAATGACCAAATCTGGGACGAGTTGACTGGGGGACGAGTTGACTAGGGGACGAGTTGACTGTAAATCTTTAGAAACATGGCCGATACCGGCAAACTAAAAAAATCAACAAATAAATGTGCTTGCATACTGTAATTAGCGTAAGTAAAAACATTCTAAAACACTTAAAAATTAGTATATTTATTGAATAAAGCATCAAAAACTTCTTGACAAAAAGCTGTAATTCAATAGTGTGCATAGATGCCAAATATCACGTATTTTCGCGACTTGATTGTTTTGTACTTTTCGAGCAATTTAAGTGCAGTTATGGTCAAAAGAATCATGAAAACACTTTTGTATAAAGAAAAAGTATAAACATGAATGATACTCAAAGACTTGGTAAACTTTCCATTGTGTGCAACTGTGTCCTTATTGTGTGTGCATGAATGGGGCTAATTGAGCCATTGCCCAGTCCATAATGTCAATATAAACAATTTCAGCTGCCTTACACAAACTAACTATGTGTCCTGTAAATGCCATCAAAATCCATCAGAATATAGCATTTTAAACTGTTATAGTGGGACCCCACCACCAATATTAGGAGGTAATTTCCTTGAATCCCCGATTCCCACACCCCCTGTTGGGGCCTGCTACTTTTTAAAGTAATTAAGTAGGTATATATGTTGAAATTTATCATTCTTATTTTTATAAAAATTGCACGCAAAGATCCGCATCAATTTTGGCTATTAATTTTTCATAGGTTAAAAAGTTGGCTATTATTTTTTGGAGGCCAGTGTGAGCCCTGCTAAAAATTATTTCTTTAAAGAAAACCCTTAATACAAATGTGCACAGTAAAAACAAAGCAAGAAAGGCTGCAAATAAATAGGACAAGTTAACTTAAATTACATCTTGTCTCACCAACTCAACATATATGTCATCTTTAAAACAATTAAAATTGACTGTTTTCGAAGTATACATTCCTTTTATTGGCATTTTTTTTCAGTAAGAAGGAATGCTTTTTTTACTATGCAATGACCAAAGTTTTTTACCATTACTTTATATTACACCTCCATATTTTTAAACAACCAAAGTGACACAAGTTAGAATTTATGATTCAGATTAGTTATTAAGTGAATGCAAATGATAAACAATATAATCTTACATATGAAAATTAATACTGATGGTCCAGATTAACATATAAAACAAGACGACGCTATAGTATAAATACAAGAGAACCAAAGAGTACATTTCCTTGATGATAGGTTAGCAGTACATCTGAGACATTTCACAACCATTTTTAATCACAATAATGAGCCTTGCCATGAGAAAACCAACATAGTGGGTTTGCGACCAGCATGGATCCAGACCAGCCTGCGCATCCGCGCAGTCTGGTCAGGATCCATGCTGTTCGCTTTCAAAGCCTATTGGAATTAGAGAAACTGTTAGCGAACAGCATGGATCCTGACCAGACTGCGCAGGCTGGTCTGGATCCATGCTGGTCGCAAACCCACTATGTTGGTTTTCTCATGGCACGGCTCATATCATAAAATGCCTCTGCAAATGAATTTTTTTTAAAAGTATGGTGACAAGACTGAAGTGCGAGACTTCAATGTAACTTTGTAAACTTGGTGAAAATAGTTTCTAATCTACTAAACCCTTTCTTTTAAACAAAGAAAATTCTGATAGAAAATGATAACTTTCTTATGTGAAAAAGGATGCCAGAATAGCAATATATGCATAGAAACACTTCATAACTGATCATTTTTAATCAAGGCAATGATCTCATAATGAACAGAATCTCATAACTGTCAAACTTGCAGTGTACTTTTTGTTTTGTAACAATGTTAATTAAATAAGCTGAATAAAACATTATATAAAACGAAAAAAAAAACACAAAAAAAACAACAGAATAAGAACACTAAAACACTTCAGAACATACAATTTCTGCAGTAAAAAAAGTCAGTAAAACACCATAAAACAAACCTAGAGAACATAATGTGGAATACAACAACAATACTTAAACGAGATGGATGTGATGGCCCTATATCACTCACCTGAATATTGTAGAAATCAGTTACCTTTAGACAATATTAAAGCAACCAATTAGTATCATATATTAGCTATATTTATTCAGAATTAAGTTTCATGAAAAATGCCTTTTGACTTATTTCAGAGTAACAACTGGTGATAATACAGCAAGCCTGATCGCCAGATTTAAAAGACCACATTTGATACATTCTGTGTAAATTTTCAAGAAAGTGGTCTCTAATTTGTTAACAATAACAATTTTGACTTATTCAAGGGTTGCAACATTAATGTTAATGAATGTAAAAATTATAAAACTTAGCCAAGATCTTGTGGACATTACATCTCCAGGAAAGCTCTACAATGATGTATGAAATGTGTTACTAGTAAAAATACTGATGGATGGAGGATAGTTGACCAAAATACCCTACCTTCCAGCACAGGTAACTTACTAAAATGACATAGAAAAAAAAAACACAAATAAAAAAACAACAACAAAAAAACAGTACATAGTCTTCTACAATGAGTATTTTATCACAAATTTGTCAAAAGAGGATTGATGTTCACTATCTGAATTTCTGATATCTATATAGATATATCTATTGAATATGCATGACACAGACAAATACATCACTTCTTACTAAGACGACAAGCATACCAAAAGTCTATTATATACAAATTCTACTTCAAATTTTGTAAAATGTCTACGCTCTTAAGGTTATTAAAACTGTGTTTAGAGACCAGTCTCCAAATGCTTTGCCATTGGTCAATTTCAAATATTTAACATGAATTAGCCAATCAAATATGACACTTCAGACACTGGTGTAAAATGTTTGGTAAAAACTTGGTCAGAAATAAACTTTGTTCTTAATATATGGAAAGGAAGATAAAGTTTGTTTTTTCTTCCTGTATGTACGAGATAGTATTCAAAAATTGCACTATCTTTTTTGGCAGATGATTTACCCCCCCCCCATAAAATAACAGTTACAAAAATAAGCTCTATGCATATCTTTTGTCTATGAATGAAGCTCCAATTCTTTAACACATGACAAACAATTAAAATGAACTACAAAGACAAAAAAAAAATAAGATCATGAAAATACATTGCACAATATTCTAATGCAAAATGTACAAACTTTGGAAGCAGAAAAACAGAAAGAATAAAGACTGAAAGATGAAATAAGCACAGACTACAATTCCTATAAATTGTCTTTTAAAGTAATGTTAAAAGACTCTAATTTGATATTAAGATCAGGGTCCATATTAATCATCATTTTAAATGAACAATGAAATTTGGGTTTTAGCTTTCAAATTGGAACTTCACAGTTTCTTCAAGCTTGTTCATTGTTGTATTTCAGCTGAATGCTTACCACATAGTTACGACAACTTGAATATTTGCCCTTCTTAATCAATATTTTGTTTTTTGTTGGGTTTAATGTCACACCAATACAATTTAGATGGAAGATCTTTCTATCAAAAAGTGAAATTTTTATCTATAAATAGTGATTAGGTCAAAGTCTGTGCTTTTAAAAGAATAGAAAGAAAGAACGAGATATTTAGAAAGGTAAATTCATATGTACAATATATAAAACAGTGACTAACTATAAACAGACTAGAATAGCTATTTCATATAGCACTAAATTCTGGCCAGTTTGAGTATATTATGTGTTGACAAGGTTACTGGCAATAACTGGTTTCAAAATTAGCTACCTTCCTTGATAAAACTGGAGCCAAATAATTTACAAGGAAAGAAAAAGTAATCTGATTTAAAGCAAGAAATGGCCCTCAAAATGGTGATTTTGTGAAAAAAATTATGTTCAGAAAGGAACTTAGTACCGTTATTAATTTCATTTCTGCCAAAATTACTTGCAGCTCTACACTCTGTTCAACTTTCAAAAATTCCTTAACTCCACTGTAATAGAAATCGTGATCAGATAAGATGGTCTAGCATAATAAAAGCCAAAAGCTGAGATCAATCTCAGAATACTACTACATGATTGGTCAAGTTTAAATAATGTGCTCACATACTGCCAACCAAAGGCTTGAGTTCTGGCTGGTTACCGGCTATTATTGTGCACAGTTTTAAAAGCAATATCTATTTGTCTGAATTGTTTGCAAAGACAGGCATTTTAAAATTTCAGTATATACATATAGCATACATGTACATAAAATATCTATTGTAATGATTATATTATTATAAACAATAGTTGGCAATATATTGATATATATTACAGCATTTCATTCTAATAGTATGACATACTTTTAAAGAAAAATTTGTAGCAACTAAACTAAATTCCTTGTAATATTAGCTTTTTTAACATTTTGTACAATGTTAAATAATTTTTTTATTTTATGTTTATTTTTCTCAGTAAAAATTCTATAAACTATCAGACAGGCATGAATGTATAGAATCGAACTGCTTTGAGCATTTATTATGTTGATACTCATTTGGATACTTTTTTTCTGTCAACAGCTTTTACTGTTTAGTTAACATGAATATTCCAATAAAAACTGTTGCGTTGTCCATTACGGAATATAATGTACCAAAAACAAAAAACATAATGGACGGTAACATGGTACAAATGAAAATCCCTGACTGGAAGAGAAAAATAGGTAAAGAATGAGAATATATAATCATAGACATTGAGAAATCATACACATGTTCATCAGTGTACAAGTGTAAATTGAATATACACTTCTTTTAATTAGAATTACCCTTGAATTTACTGGACTTAAAAAATTGATTATATAGCACCAAAACAGTCATGAATTCCCTACCCTGAAGCACCAAGATGTCATGAGATTCACTATCCAGACATTGAAGTTTATATATATATAAAGCTTTACACTCTCAGTGGCAAAGTGTAACATAAACACAGTTATATTTCTGTTATCTGTTCCTGTCTTCTCACTGTTGTTATCACTGCTTTACGATTTGACTTTGGTGTCTTCAGAGAACCATTAGTAAGTGGAGAAGCAGACTGTAGTGACCTGTAATAAACAATTGTGAAGTGTCATGTAAAAACAACTTGAAAAGGTCATTTTATGATTTCTGCTAATACCAAACCTGGTAATCACCTACGGTAATTAACAAGAGCACCGCCTTGCAAGTGCAGACGCTTATCTGAAGTTTTTGTCTCCGTATAATAGAAATATTGTCATACCCATGATTTTCTAAGTCCAAAAGGGGCCATAATTCTTAAAAAGCAATGTAGAGTTACGGTACTTGCTGTGCATAGTCAGCTTTTAGTGGTGAATAATTGCTCCAAGTTATAAAGCATTAGCTTTGACCGTTAAGGAGAAAAGCTGACCTAAACACAAAACTTAACAAAGAAATCTGATATTTCCCAAGTCCAAAAGGGGCCATAATTCTTACAAAAAGCAGGATTGACTTCTGTTTCTTGCTGTACAGAGTCAGCTTTTGGTGAACAAGTGTTGCAAGTTTTAAAGCAATAGCTTTGATAGTTTAGGAGAAAAGCTGACCTAAACATAAAACTTAACCAAATCTGATTTTCTAAGTCCAAAAGGGGCCATAATTCTTGCAAAAAGCAGGATGGAGTTATGTTTCTTGCTGTACAGAGTCAGCTATTGATGGTGCACAAGTGTTGCAAGTTTAAAACAATAGCTTTGATAGTTTAGGAGAAAAGCTGACATAAACATAAAACTTAACCAAGCAACGCCGACGCTGATCAAGTGATGACAATCACTTTCCAAACATGATGGTCCTGAATCGCTCACCTCTTCCTCCATGACCCAGTTTTGAGTATGACGTCGTTTTTTCTATTATTTGACATAGTGACCTAGTTTTTGAGCTCATGTGACCCAGTTTTGAACTTGACCTAGATATTATCAAGATAAAAATTCTGACCAATTTTCAAGAAGATCCATTTAAAAATATGGTCTCTAGAGAGGTCACAAGGTTTTTCTATTATTTGACCTGTTGACCTAGTTTTCGAAGGTACGTGACCCTGTTTTGAATTTTACCTAGATATCATCAAGGTAAACATTCTCACTAATTTTCATGAAGATCTCATGAAAAATATGGCCTCTAGAGAGGTCACAAGGTTTTTCTATTTTTATACCTACTGGCCTAGTTTTTGACCGCACATAACCCAGTTTCGAAACTGACCTAGATATCATCAAGGTGAACATTCAGATCAATTTTCATGAAAATCCATTGAAAAATATGGCCTCTAGAGAGGTCAAAAGATTTTAATAATTTTAGACCTACTGACCTAGTTTTTGACCGCAGTTGACCCAGTTTCAAACTTGACCTAGGTATCATCAAGATGAACATTCAGACCAACTTTCATACAGATCCCATGAAAAGTATGGCCTCAAGAGAGGTCACAAGTTTTTTTTATTATTTGACCTACTGACCTAGTTTTTTAAGGCACATGACCCAGTTTCAAACTTGACCTAGATATCATCAAGGTGAACATTCTGACCAATTTTTATGGAGATCCATTCACAAGTATGGCCTCTAGAGAGGTCACAAGGTTTTTCTGTTTTTAGACCTACTGCCCTAGTTTTTGCCCGCACATGACCCTGTTTCGAACTTGACCTGGATATCATCAAGATGAACATTCAGACCAACTTTTATACAGATTCCATGAAAAATATGGCCTTTAGAGAGGTCACAAGGTTTTTCTATTATTTGACCTACTGACCTAGTTTTTGATGGCACATGACCCTCTTTCGAAACTGACCTAGATATCATCAAGATGAACATTCAGACCAACTTTCATACTAGTTTTTGATGGCACGTGACCCACTTTCGAACTTGACCTAGATATCATCAAGGTGAACATTCTGACCAATTTTTATGGAGATCCATTCACAAGTATGGCCTCTAGAGAGGTCACAAAGTTTTTCTGTTTTTAGACCTACTGCCCTAGTTTTTGCCCGCACATGACCCTGTTTCGAACTTGACCTGGATATCATCAAGATGAACATTCAGACCAACTTTCATACAGATTCCATGAAAAATATGGCCTTTAGAGAGGTCACAAGGTTTTTCTATTATTTGACCTACTGACCTAGTTTTTGATGGCACATGACCCTCTTTCGAAACTGACCTAGATATCATCAAGATGAACATTCAGACCAACTTTCATACTAGTTTTTGATGGCACGTGACCCACTTTCGAACTTGACCTAGATATCATCAAGGTGAACATTCTGACCAATTTTCATGAAGATCTCATGAAATATATGGCCTCTAGAGAGGTCACAAGGTTTTTCTATTTTTATACCTACTGGACTAGTTTGTGACTGCACGTGACCCAGTTTCGAACTTGACCTAGATATCATCAAGGTGAACATTCAGACCAACTTTCATACAGATCCCATGAAAAATGTGGCCTCTAGAGAGGTCACAAGGTTTTTCTATTATTTGACCTACTGACCTAGTTTTTGACGGCACGTGACCCAGTTTCGAACTTGACCTAGATATCATCAAGGTGAACGTTCTGACCAATTTTCATGAAGATCTTAGGAAATATATGGCCTCTAGAGAGGTCACAAGGTTTTTCTATTTTTAGACCTACTGACCTAGTTTTTGATGGCACGTGACCCAGTTTCGAACTTGACCTAGATATCATCAAGGTGAACATTCTGACCAATTTTCATGAAGATCTTGTGAAATATATGGCCTCTAGAGAGGTCACAAGGTTTTTCTATTTTTAGACCTACTGACCTAGTTTTTGATGGCACGTGACCCAGTTTCGAACTTGACCTAGATATCATCAAGATGAATATTCTGACCAACTTTCATAAAGATCCCATGAAAAATGTGACCTCTAGAGTGGTCACAAGCAAAAGTTTACGGGCGCACGCATGGACGGACGACGGACACCGCACGATCACAAAAGCTCACCTTGACACTTTGTGACAGGTGAGCTAAAAATCAGATGAGCTAAAAATGTAATTGTAATTAATTGCAATTGAATTACATATACATTTCTGGCGCTGTATTACTTATAAACAGGTTAGTTTGCGTGTTCTTTTGTTTGTCATTCAGTCTTTATGCTAATTTAAGTTACATGTAGTAATCACTCGGTGAACACAGATAAGTGAAAATGATCATTTGTTAAACTTTTGAACAAATCCATTACATGATCAAACTCCAATTAACCACCTTTAAAAAGAGGTAACCAGACCTGGGTTCAATTATTTTCAAAAGTAATTAATTAATTACAATTAAAATAGAAATGCTGCAATTAAATTACAATTATTTTAAGGAAAATAATTAATTATATTTAATTATTTGGCAATATATTCACAAATAGAATCATGATGTTACTATCAAAGACATATTAGTGATGCGTATATTTATAAGTGCTTATTGAATTTCAAAAACCTAACACCTCAAAGTTTACTGTCTGTCAGTGAACACCATTCACAGCTTTATGATGCAGTAGCTTGTTTATAAGTCCTTATTGTATTTCAAAAACATTAATGCTTCAAAGTTACTGTCTGTAAGTGCCCTACTCCGTCTGTTTTATACCCTACATTGACCACAGAGCTTGTAAACACTTCTTACTTACCTACTCTGTACAACTGATGACATCACATTCTCTTCCTTCAGGCTAATTATACTACTAGTTATTGTAATTAAATGGCTTAATATTCATCAGTGGTCTAGCAACAGTTTCAGGTACATATCCAGATTAATACCCCTTTAGATGACCAGCAAGGGTGAAATTTATACCCACAGGTGATACAAGCTACTGCACAATAACCTGTATTTTTGCCAGTATTTAATCGCCAAATGTTTGTGAGAAGTTTGCTACATGTAATTGAAAAGTAATTGAATTTAATTGACAATTATTTTGCATTTGTTTGGATTTTAATTAATTAATTACAATTAAAACTAGAAGATGCTTTTGTAAAAAAGCGCATGTCTCCCCCAATGCAAAGTGCTATAGGCAAGAAGTCAATAGGGGTCAGGAGCGAAAGTCAAAGAGACACTGATGGTTGGCTGCAATAGGGATCATCTACTTGGCATGTCCAGTCATCCCACTAAATTTCAACACTCTTGGCCTAGTGGTTCTCAAGTCACTGTTCAGGCTCCTGTGACCTTGACCTTTCATCAAGTGACCTCAAAATAAATAGGGGTCATCTACTCTGCATGTCTAATCATCCTATTAAGTTTCAACATTGTAGGTCAAGTAGTTCTCAAGTTATTTCAAAAAAATGATTTTACATGAACAGGTCACTATGACCTTGACCTTTAATAGACTGACCCCAAAATCAATAGGGGTCATCTACTCTGCATGTTCAATCATCCTATGAAGTTTCAACATTCTGGGTCAAGTGGTTCTCAAGTTATTGATCGGAAATGGTTTTCAATGTTCGGGCCCCTGTGACCTTGACCTTTCACAGAGTGACCCCAAAATCATTAGGGGTCATCTACTCTGCATGACCAATCATCCTATGAAGTTTCAACATTCTGGGTCAAGTGGTTTTCAAGTTATTGACCGGAAATGGTTTTCAATGTTCGGGCCCCTGTGACCTTGACCTTTAATGGAGTGACCCCAAAATCGACAGGGGTCATCTACTTTGCATGTACAATCATCCTATGAAGTTTCAACATTCTTGGTCAAGTTGTTCTCTAGTTATTGATTGGAAATGGTTTTCAATGTTCAGGCCCCTGTGGCCTTGACCTTTAACAGAGTGACCCGAAAATCGTTAGGGGTCATCTACTCTGCATGACCAATCATCCTATGAAGTTTCATCATTCTGGGTCAAGTGGTTCTCAAGTTACTGACCGGAAATGGTTTTCAATGTTCGGGCCCCTGTGACCTTGACCTTTCACAGAGTGACCCCAAAATCAATAGGGATCATCTACTCTGCATGACCAATCATCCTATTAAGTTTCAACATTCTGGGTCAAGTGGTTCTCAAGTTATTGACCGGAAATGGTTTTCAATGTTCAGGCCCCTGAGACCTTGACCTTTAATGGAGTGACCCCAAAATCGACAGGGGTCATCTACTTTGCATGTACAATCATCCTATGAAGTTTCAACATTCTGGGTCAAGTGGTTCTCTAGTTATTGATTGGAAATGGTTTTCAATGTTCAGGCCCCTGTGACCTTGACCTTTGACAGAGTGAACCCAAAATCAATAGGGGTCATCTACTCTTCATGACCAATCATCCTATGAAGTTTCAACATTCGGGATTAAGTGGTTCTTTAGTTATTGATCGGAAATGGTTTTCAATGTTCAGGCCCCTGTGACCTTGACCTTTGATGGAGTAACCCCAAAAACAATAGGGGTCGTCTACTCCAGCAGCCCTACAACCCTATGAAGTTTGAGGGTTCTAGGTCAAATGGTTCTCCAGTTATTGCTCGGAAATGAAGTGTGACGTACGGACGTACGGACGGACAGGGCAAAAACAATATGTCTCCTGGGGGAGACATAATAATTGATTTTTGTCTCAATTATTAATTATTTTTAATTCATTGAAAAACTGTAATTAATTATAATTAATTAAATTATAATTGTAATTGGACCCAGGTCTGGAGGTAACTGCCTCCTTTAGAACAAAACTGAGAGAGACCTTACAATGTGGCTACAGACCAACTTTGATGAAGATCCACTAAGACATTCATGAAATTAAGTGGTTTAAGTTTTTTTTCTATTTTTAGCTCCAGCAACTTTAAATGGGGTCAATCGGAACAATTTGAACAAGGCAGTCTGAAAGACAGCTAAATCCCCCGCCACTGCTATGGATAGTGAAAGGGTAAAACCTTTGATTTTAGCTGTGACCCTGACCTTGAACTGACACGGCTGACTCATGAATTCTGCACAGCGTCTTGATGAGGTGATCATTTGACCAAAGTTTCATGAAAATCCTTCAAGGGGTTTAGAAGATAAAGAGCTGAAACCTTTGACCTTCAGTTGTGACCTTGACCTTGAGTTGACATGGCTGACTCATGAGTTCTTGATGAGGTGATCATTTGACAAAAGTTTGATAAAAATCCTTCAAGGGTTTCAGGAGATACAGAGTGGACACCAAATGGAAGGCTCAAACCTTCGACCCTTAGTTGTGACCTTGACCTTGAGCTGGCATGGTTGACTCATAATTTCTGCACATCATCTTGATGAGGTAATCATTTGACCCAGGTTTTATAAAATTCCTTCAAGGGGTTTAGGAGATATAGAGTGGACACGAAATGGAAGGTTCAAACCTTTGACCTTCAGTTGTGACCTTGACCTTGAGCTGACATGGCCGACTCATAAGTTCTGCACATCACCTTGATGAGGTGATCGTTTGACCCAAGTTTGATGAAAATCCTTCAAGGGGTTTAGGAGATATAGAGCACACACAAAATGGAAGGTTCAAACCTTTGACCCTAAGTTGTGACCTTGACCTTGAGCCGGCATGACTGACTCATGGGTTCTGCACATCGTCTTGATGAGGTGATCATTTGACCCAAGTTTTATAAAATTCCTTCAAGGGGTTTAAGAGATATAGAGCGGACACAAACTGGAAGGCTCAAACCTTTGACCTTGAGTTGTGACCTTGACCTTGAACGGCATGGCTGACTCATGGGTTCTGCACATCGTCTTGATGAGGTGATCATTTGACCCAAGTTTTATAAAATTCCTTCAAGGGGTTTAGGAGATATAGAGCGGACACAAAATGGCAGGCTGAAACATTTGACCTTGAGATGTGACCTTGACCTTGAACCGACAAGGTTGACTCATGGGTTCTGCACATGGTCTTGATGAGGTGATCATTTGACCCAAGTTTCATGAAAATCCTTCAAGGGGTTTAGGAGATATGAACCTTTGACCCTAAGTTGTGACCTTGACCTTGAGCCGGCATGACTGACTCATGGGTTCTGCACATCGTCTTGATGAGGTGATCATTTGACCCAAGTTTTATAAAATTCCTTCCAGGGGTTTAAGAAATATAGAGCGGACACAAAATGGAAGGCTCAAACCTTTGACCTTGAGTTGTGACCTTGACCTTGACCCGGCATGGCTGACTCATGGGTTCTGCACATCGTCTTGATGAGGTGATCATTTGACCCAAGTTTTATAAAATTCCTTCAACGGGTTTAGGAGATATAGAGCGGACACAAAATGGCAGGCTCAAACCTTTGACCTTGAGTTGTGACCTTGACCTTGAACCGACAAGGTTGACTCATGGGTTCTGCACATGGTCTTGATGAGGTGATCATTTGACCCAAGTTTCATGAAAATCCTTTAAGGGGTTTAGGAGATATGGACCGGACACGAATTTGTTACGGACAGAAGGACGGAAGGACGGACGCAGACCGTTCCTATAATCCCTCCGCCACGGCGGGGGATTAATAAATCTTAGACAGGACTTTTCCTTCAGACCAAAGTTGGTGTAATTATGACCAGTAGTTTTAGAGGAAAAGATGTTTATGTAAATTGAAGATGATGGACAATAAACATGGAAACTTCACCATCCACCTAGACTAATAGCTCACCATGAACCTTTGGTTAAAGTGAGCTAAAAGTGTTTAGAGTGGATATATGTATTTACATTATGTATAAAGTGCATATAGAGTAAAGTTACCTTCTAGAAGCGGCTCTTGTTTGAAGTGTTCCTGGTGTGAGGTTGACCAATGCCTGCATGTTTGCAGTAAGATCCTCCACTTCTTTCCTCAGTCTTGTAGGTGTCTCCACATCGTGCCTAGAAATAACATTACAGTTTTGGTGAATCTAATAAGCTTTCTATCTATGTAAAAAAAATGGCCCAAGATGGCCATAGATCCGTTAAATCTGAACCTGAATGATGCTTAAACAGGTAACATTTGATAGAGAATCACCCTTCCAACAGTTCTGCCAAATTATAAATTGACAGGATAGCCCTTTTTAAACTAAACCATAAATTTCAAATTTGATCCACGGATAACATTTTCAATGACTTTCTGAAACTTTTCACTGATAAATCAATGGCACTGCAAAAAATCGAACATTCCTCAAGGTTGAATTTTGATGGTAACCATGCTCAGAAAGAAAAGAAAGCAGTGTGAATACAAGAGCTGTTCGTAAGACAGCGCGCTCGACTTTTCTCAGTGCCTGACTCTGAATTAGAGCTTTGCCAGTAAAAAAAATCCAAGTTAAAAAGACATAACTACGTCAAAATTCAAATCAGAGTTATGGGTGTCCTTGTGTAGACTTTAATAGTAAATAACTATTCTGAGTTTCAAGTAAAAAGCTTTAACAGTAACTGAGATATTTGACTTTATCAAAAATTTTAACAAAAAAATTCGAAGTTAAAAATGGACATAATTCTGTCAAAATTCAATCAGAGTTATGGGAATTGTGTCTCCTGGTGTAGACTTTGATAGTAAATAACTATTTTGAGTTTCAAGTAAAAAGCTTTAATAGTAACAGAGATATTTGACTTTATCAAAAATTTTAACAAAAAATTCGAAGTTAAAAAGGGACATAATTCTGTCAAAATTCGAATCAGAGTTATGGGGATTGTTTCTCGTGGTGTAGACTTTGATGGTAAACAAGTATCTTAAGTTTCAAGTCAAAAGCTTTGATAGTAACAGAGATACTTGACTTTATCAAAAACTTTAACCAAAAATTCTAAGTTAACAAGGGGCATAACTACGTCAAAATTCAAACAAAGTTAAGAGAATTGTGTCTCCTGGTGTAGACTTTGATAGTAAATAACCGTTTTGAGTTTCAAGTCAAAAGCTTTAATAGTAACTGAGATATTTGACTTTATCAAAAATTTTAACCAAAAATTCTAAGTTAAAAAGGGGCATAGTTCTGTCAAAATTCAATCAGAGTTATGGGGATTGTTTCTCCTGGTGTAGACTTTGATGGTTAATAAGTATTTTAAGTTTCAAGTCAATAGCTTTGATAGTAACAGAGATATTTGACTTTATCAAAAACTTTAACCAACGGCGACGCCAACGCAGGGGCGAGTACAATAGCTCTACTTTTTCTTCGAAAAGTTGAGCTAAAAATGATTCAAAATGATTCTCCCCCTCCTCTCACCTATACCCCACAACAACCACTATTACTAATAAATAAAAAAATGCCCTTTACCATTTGCTACAATTAAAAAAATTATGTTTCAATGAGCTGAATTACAAAAATATTGCTCTACAAGAATTGTTTCAGCAAAAAGTGACAAAACTTTTTCAAAACACTACTAGGAGGGATCTGATTATGAATTATAAATCTACTGTAGCAGACACCATCAGTACTAATGAGGTCATACACTATGACAATATACTTACCATCTGGGTCTGGCTCTGATGCCCATTTTTGTTTGTGACTTGGGTGTTTCTATTTGGAATGGAGAGAACATTCTCACCTCTCGATAACCTAAAAAACACAATTTACATTGTTAAACTAAATCAAAATATATCTTTTTAAGTTACAAATCTCCTATAACCAATGGTACGAGTCTATAAACTGTAGTCTCCTGAATTGGACATGTCTCTCGCAACTGCCCCAATGAAAAGTGTCTAGTTTCTCTAGATGGTTTAGATGAGTGGATCCAGTTAGATGGTCTGGACGAGTGGATCCAATCAGTAATTCAAGGGCCATAATTCAAAAGTGCATGAGCAGATTTGGCTAGTTATCTAACCTGGCTGATATCTTATAGTTAAACATATTTTGTTCAAGATTGGTGAAGATCGGATGAGAAATGTTCGACTTAAGAGAGTGGGCAAGAGTAAAAAGGCTGATCTTTCGGTAATTCAAGGGCCATAACTCCAAAATGCCTGGACCGATTTGGCTAGTTATCAAACTTGGCTGATATCATATAGTTAAACACATTTTGTTCAAGTTTGGTGAAGATCGGATGAGAAATGTTTGACTGGAGTAAATCAATGTATCTCCCACACCACTGTGTGGTGGGAGACATAATTAATATTAATTCAAATGCATTGTTATAACTGAATGACAATGCGATACACTGTTTTATTTGTACATTTATCTATTTTATGTTTTTAGAATTATAAATTTATTTCAGCAGACGTATGTACCAAAACTATGTACATTGTACAGGACACAGGGTTAAGCATGACAAATTTTGCACAAGAAACTAATTGAGTTTTAATTCTCCTTTCATTTTGGACCTGGGACAAGAATATCAGTCTCACTCTGGGTTTCACTATCAACTATAAATAATTAACAAATAATTGTATATTGTTTGTTTCATTACTTTTGCTTTCAGTGTAACTTTACATAAAACCATGTTGTTTATTCTATTACCTTCCTTATGTAAATTTCATGTAATCCTCTTATATATGCTATTTTGCATTATAATCCCTTCATGACTTTGTTTACTTTAATTTGTTAATTTGTGTTTACTGTATATATGTACATTTGAGGCTCACAGGGAAGACTGGGTACACCCAACTGTGTTGCCTCGTTAAATAAAGACTTTATTATTATTATTATTATTATTATAATGTCTGTATTTGAATCAGGGTTGGCATAAAAGCGGGAAATACTAGTTTTTACCAGGACAGCGGGAAATACAGGAAAATAGTGGGAATTCCCGGGAAAAAAGTGGGAAATAGTGAGGAAAAGTCAACATCTCATTGTATGAGCAGAGACTTAAACAAATGTAATTCAGTTAACATGAAATATTTCTCTCAATTAAAAACAAATAATATAAATATTCTTTTTAAGCACTAAATGTACTAAAATCAAGTCCTAAATTTTTATTTCAATTGTTTTTTTTTTCTTTTTTGTTTACCAAAAATGCCTATTACTATTGAGAATCAGAGCATCACATTGTGATGCCTAATTATACATTATTAACACCTTTTCACAATAACTGGGACTAATACTCTTTTCACACTATGTTGGCCCCTCAATTGTCATAATCAGTTACCTGTACAATGTATAGGTAATCTATTAGCCTGAAGCTGTAAAGTAAATTTTCATGCCAAAATTTTTCAAATATTGAGTATTTCCCACTATTTCCCACTTTTGTGAAATTTGGATCATTTCCCGGGACGGGAATTACCGGGAAATACCTGTGGTAATTCCCGCCCCCGGGAAATACTTGCCAACCCTGATTTGAATGACTTTTAAACAAAGACGGACAATATTACCTCTTAGACTCTGTACCACTAGCTGGCATTGGTACTGGGACAGGGAGAACAAAGTTTCTGACATAGATGGTTCATGTTGTATTTCACCATAAGATATGCTGTTAGATGCTGCAGATTCAGAAGCAGACTTCAAAATAGTTTGTTTAAAAACAGAATATCAATTTTCTGTGATCCCTGTGCACAGTTTTAATTAAGTTTTTTCGTATAGAACTCCATGTCACTTTTCACTTTATTGCAAAAATTGTTGAACGCTTGATTGTGCTTTGCAAATTGTTATAAATCAAGCGCCAAGACATTAAAGACTAATTTTGCGACACATACTGCATGTGACTACGGCATAAAAAGTTGAAAATCTCCCTTTTTTCTACTTCCCCCTATTTTGCGAAGGGAATTGGGCTGAATATCAGCCCTAAATTAGCTTTAAAAAAATTACCACACTGAATGTAATAACAAGTCACTGTGACCTTGATCTCTGACAGAGAGGAAAATGAACATTCATATTATAGAGACTTACCCTAAGCCTTCTTTACACAAGGGAAACAATCTGTTTATATAGTGAAATTGTTCAGTGAACACCATTTGTTAATCCTACTCCTGTCCATTTTATATCAGTGTAAAGGAAAAGTAACCTATCTATGTTAAATGTTATGTATTATAACACAGGGGAGACAATCAAAATCCCCTTGATCAAAATCCCCTTCACTGAAAAATGACAGGGTGTTACAAAATCCCCTTCATACTTTTGCAGGGGGTATCATAATCCCCTCTGTGATTTTTACTTATTTCATCAAGTTCAAATACAACTATATACAATTTAAAAGTCTATTGCATAAAGCACGTAAATATAATGTCTTTAGCAAACATAATATAATTTGGAGCACTGATATCTATATATCTATAATGAAAATCACAGAGGGGATTATGATACCCACTGCAGAAGTATGAAAGGGATTTTGTAACACCCAATCATTTTTCAGTGGAGGGGATTTTGATCAAGGGGATTTTGATATACACTCCTAACACAGTCATGCATCTAACAGTCCTGAAATTGATTTCTTTGATTTTCTCATATTTCTAGATATTTTTCCCATACTTTGACGCATATATATGGGTAGTAGCTAGAGATTGTTCTCTTTCTAACAGTAGCCTTTTCAACATATTTTACCCTGTGAAATTCCGTTGGTTTTGACTTTTCCAAAAAAATTGTCTGTTTGATGACAAATTTCACCACAGAAAATGTCACCAAGGGCATTAACTTATTTGATCTTTACATAATTATCTATTCAGATTGCTAATCCATGTGGCAATTATGCATGCTTTTTCCCTGCCAAGAGGTAAAAAGCACAAAGTTTGCATCAGGTCTAGGTCAATAGCCACCTAAGCCTTAGCGGAGTTGTCTCCAATTTTTTCCAAATATTTAAATACGATTTTACCCGTGATCATTTTTTTCAACTCAAATAACTCTTTTTCAGGAAAGGATATTTTATTTTTTCAGTTTACGTACTTTGATGCAGTAAACTACACATATATCTAAAAAAGATTGTTCCTACTTGAAGTTTGTATTTTTATTTCCTACATATTAAAATTTAATGTAAAGGTTCATTTCTGTGTGATTACACTGTAAGTAATATTTAACTAATAAATGTAAATCAAACAAAAACAAGTAAGTATTTTAAAGTTTGAGGTTCTGTCTTTGATGAATATTTATTTATACTTTCTAATATGCTTTTCTCTGTTAAAACACTCTTAGGCCTTTATTTTTTTATTGTTCATTTTACAAACCGTGGAACTGCCCAAGTGTCGTAGGAGGAGGGAATAAAATTAAAAATAAAATTTCAGATCCCAATTTTATTATACTGTAGGAAAGGAATATAGAGTAAAAAATAAAGAATACTGACAGAGGAGGAAATAAAAAAATAAATTGATAGAAATTCCCCCAATAGAAAAATAGAATTCCCCAATTTATTTTGTCGTAGGAGGGTTTTTAAAACGAAGAATAAACAAGAGCACCGCCTTGCGGGTGCTGACGCTCATCTGATTTTTTTTGTGTAATAGAAATATTGTCCTACCCATGATTTTCTAAGTCTAAAAAGGGCCATCATTCTTGCAAAAAGCAGGATAGAGTTATGTTTCTTGATGTACAGTGTCCACTTATGATGGTGAAAAACTGTTGCAAGTTTTAAAGCAATAGCTTTGATAGTTTATGAGAAAAGTTGACTTAAACATAATACTCAACCAAGAAAATGATTTTCTAAGTCCAAAAGGGGCAATAATTATTGCAAAAAGCAGGATGGAGTTATGTTGCTTGCTGTACAGGGTCAGCTTATGATGGTGAACAAGTGTTGCAAGTTTCAAAGCAATAGCTTTGATAGTTTAAGAGAAAAAGTTGACCTAAACATAAAACTTAACCAAGAAATCTGATATTTTCTAAGTCCAAAAGGGGCCATAAATCTTGCAAAAAGCAGGATAGAGTTATGTTTCTTGCTGTACAGGGTCAACTTATGATGGTGAACAAGTGTTGCAAGTTTTAAAGCAATAGCTTTGATAGTTTTGGATAAAAGCTGACCTAAACATAAAACTTAACCAAGAAAACTGATTTTCTAAGTCCAAAAGGGGCAATAAATCTTGCAAAAAGGAAGATGGAGTTATGTTTCTTGATGTACAGGGTCTGCTTATGATGGTGAACAAGTATTCCAAGTTTCAAAGCAATAGCTTTGATAGTTTAGGAGAAAAGTTGACCTAAACATAAAACTTAACCAAGAAATCTGATATTTTCTAAGTACAAAAGGGGCCATAAATCTTGCAAAAAGCAAGATGGAGTTATGTTTCTTGCTATACAGGGTCAGCTTATGATGGTGAACAAGTGTTGTAAGTTTCAAAGCAATAGCTTTGATAGTTTAGGAGAAAAGCTGACCCAAACATAAAACTGAACCAGGCAACGCCGACGCAGACGCCGACGCCGACACCGACAACCGCTCAAGTGATGACAATAACTCATTATTTTTTTTCAAAAAATCAGATGAGCTAAAAATTATCGCCCTTTGCTAGAATGATGTCACTGTTTTTGTTGCGACCAAGAAAGAGTGCTACTGTATCTTTTCTACTGTTTTAGATTAAGAGCATATTAAAATCTAAATAATTTATAGCAAAAAAGTGTTTTAACACTATTTATACACTCGGGCGGTAATACGTTGTACAAATAAATTATGCCTGGCCATGCATAAATAGTGTTAAAACACTCTTTTTGCTATAAATTATTTCTTAAATAACCACATCTGCAGCTGCATCACTGTCTTTATTTAGTACAGATCTATGCGCTACTTTGTTCAAGTGTTTCAGTCAACATTACATTTAAAGATGAACATGTACCTTGTCTTTATTTAGTACAGATCTATGCGCTACTTTGTTCAAGTGTTTGAGTCAACATTATACATTTAAAGATGAACATGTACCTCCTTTTCTGGTTGATGTCCTTTTACTTGATTTAGATTTTCGAAATCTTGATGCAGGAGTCATCGGTGAATGTGGTCCATCTTGAAGACGCTTCCTCTGACGAGTGGACTTCTTTAATTTCTGAAATATTGCAACATTTGAATTTATCAATTATGACAATAAGGCCATACCAAATTGATTCATAGTTCTTCGGAAAATTTTCAAAAAAAATGGGTGCGAGCGAGCGAAATTTTTTTTTTTTTTTTTTTTCTCAATTTTGATTTTTTCAGAGGCGGGTAGCTTTTACATGGAGCGAGCGGGTTTTTTTTTTTTTTTTTTTTTTTTTTTTGCAGTTATGATTATACATGAAGTTAACATTTCTTTAAGACGGATAGCTCAGTGGTTTGCACACTGGCCTTCCAATCCTGAGGTCTGGGGTTCGATCCCCGGCAGCTACTCGGGAATTTTCAGAAACGCTTTTCAGTGTTTCCCACCCAACTAGAGGTGTACTGGTCAGAAACCCAGGCAATCCTTGCGTGTATCAGTGCTATACACTGGGCACGTTAAAGAACCAGGCTGTCTATTCGCAATGAGCTAGGCTAAGTTAGCCGGACAAGCCTGTATCTGATTTCTGATCTCTCTGTCGTGGGGGCTTTGTCTCACTCTGTCCCTCTGGTCAGATCGCTCTGTGTCTGTACTAGTAGAGGATGAATTATGCGCCCTGTGTGGCTGCATTTGAACTATGTAAAGCGCCTTTGAACGTGAAATTGATCATGAAAAGGGCGCTATATAAATCTGGTATAATAATAATAATAATAATAATAATAACACAGAACTTAAACATTTATAGTGTGACTAAGACGGTAGATAGCTTTTCTGTATGTTTTAAAGACTACATGAATGGTTTTGCAAATAAATTCTTGCTAAAACTCACTGAATCACTTTGTTTTTATTTTGTATTTATAATTACTGAGGGATGAGTGTCTTATTTTTAATTTTGATTGGTCTACATTAATCTGAAGGCGTGCCCATTTAACGGCAGAGGATGAGGAATATTTAAAACAAAACAGGCACCCAAGTGGAATAACATATCTTCTGAAACCCAGTTAGATGGCTTCGACACATGAGCAACTTTGTGCCCCTAGTGAAACTCCAAACGGTAGAGGTGAGGGGAAAGTAATAAATCACTTGACCAATGAGACCAAACGGAGTTGGGCACACAAATGCTTCGACACTGCTCGAATCCATTGGAATAATTTCTTAACAGATAAGCTTAGCTTAAGTTTTTGTGGTAGAGGTTCATTTCAGTCAAAAATGATAACAGACGGACAAAAAATGATCCCAATATGGCCACTCTTTAAAAGTGTTATTTGTTGTGCTTTGATTGACCAAGAAATTTTGAGTTGGGAAAGTCTGTTTTTTTTTCAGATTCTTTCTTTCAATCAATTCACAGCCAATTAATATACAAACAGGAAAAATTGGGGTTACAATACGACATAAATTATTTTTTATATCTACACAACTTATTTGAAAAGCTGAACACTTTTTAAAAATGAATATATGCATTTTGATAGAATATCTGACTGCCGTACTAAAGAAGTTACGTTCAAAACGATTTGGGCCCGAGACAATTAATGTGATGGATCCATCAGTCAGGATCTGTGAACAAACTTTTTTTTCAAGAAAGCACTGGCTTTGGCTCTAGATCTAAAATATTTAACTAAACACACTGATAACAAATGGTTTGAAAACTTTATCTGAACAATATTTCTATGTTTAATCCAAATATTTTCAATTTGAATCCCCGTGGCCGTGCACGTCTTACAAGTCGGGCTTTGTTCTTTTCACTGTATAATTTGAACAATCGTAGAACGTGCCTACTTCATCACCTACCAGTACATCGAAGGACATGTGTGGCACTAGCACAGACACTTCAGATTTAAAACAAATGATGAACAACACCATAATTCCTGACTTTTTTAATTTGTGTCATCAGCTACATGTATTACGAACGCATGGATTCCGATCAATATCACTTTGACGCATTAAAACAGCGATAAAACCTGTTTACCGTTATCATTCCTGACCGCGTAATCAGAAAAAAAAAATTTTTTTCGGCGATTTTTATGTACGTGCGGGCGGGTGATTTTTTTTTTCTTTTTCTCGGGAATGAAATCATTGATGCGGTAGTTCCGACGAACGACAAATCAATTTGGTATGGCCTAAACGTGACAAACATATACTGGAATGTGTTTCAAAGTCTAATAAATGGTTAACAAAAAGTTGAAAACATGTGGTAGGCATTATAACACCCAAAGCAGAGTTTCCTCTGGGTCAATTTCACTTTGCGCCAATAAATTCGCCAATCAGGAAAAGTTTGCGCCAGTGGCTCTCAAGTTGGAGCCGACAGTCTGTGATGGGCGACATACCATTTTCTTTTTCAATCTCTTTTTCATTTGATTCTTTACAGTAACCATGCAATTTGCTCTTGAACCAGTCTATCCTAATATCACATTGAATCAAAAATAGTTTTTAATCTTCTAAACCATTTTCAAGAACATTTTCTAAACAAAAGTAATTGCTCAATCTATTAAATTATCCCTTTATATAGTTTGCGATTTTTAATTATCTCCCTTTAATGGTCATTTTCACTAAATAGATGTTTTTAAAACATGAATATGTATCTCTTTATTCTTTTTTCTTTTTATTTCAAAATTTATTTAGGTCATTTATGAAGAACAGTGTTATTTTATAACTTTTAAAAAGCTTTTTAAAATGCTTAATTTTCAATATATATATATATCTAAATTTCTATTTCCTTTCATACATATTATTGTATAGCGAAAATACCACCTACATGTATTATTAGCACTTTGTTTTGTAGCTCTGGGGTTGAGCTTTTTAAAATTATCCCCCTGTATCAATGCTTTACACTGGGCACGTAAAAGAACCAAAAGAACTACTTTAAATTCATTAATTTTGTATCTCAAAAACTCTTCGATTGAAATTATATGACTGCGACTGAAATTTACTAACGCGTAGATTTACGGCCGCAACTGAAATTTACGAATGCGTAGATTTATTTAACAATGATATTTTACGCTTGCGCAAAATTTATCTATTTACGATCGGATAATATGTTTTGATCGCGCTTCAACATGTCACTATTTCCGGCATTTTCTTTGTCTCGATTGTCGATTACTTTGGCAAATAGGATTGTCATTAAAAATAAACTGATAATTTATCTTGCGTTTTTTGCATCATAAAAAAAGGGTGGTGCATTAGACAAAGCACGCAGTTAATATTTCGTTTCATTTGCTTTCGTAGAAGTAGGCGGGGCTAAATTTGGTGAATCAGATTGACTGATAATCGTTCTTGCGTGGAGGAACGCTCTAGTGACTCGGCGAAGTTTTAAATTATGCCCCGAGGTGTAAATCGATATTGACCCGTTGTGTATTGTCTTCGTGTTGTATCAGATAATCCGTTATTGCGTCCTTGAGAAAGATCAGAAGATCAGATCGACGATTATCCTGTAGGCGCCAATGAAATTCGCCAACTGAAGATTTTTAGAGCCAGAATTTACATTTTGTTGCATTTGGCACCATTGGCGACAGACAGCAGGAACCCTGCAAAGTCAGAACTACAAGTAAACTGTAAATGCAGTTTTAAATGTTAAGATCTGACATAACAAGGAAAATAAACAAGAGCTGTCGGAGGACAGCAATGCTCGACTATTCAACAGCTTTGTCGAAAAAGGGGCATAATATAGTAAAAAAGCAAAATAGGGTTATGGAAACCTGCATAGTGCTTATCAGCTCATGACAGTGGACAAGTATATGAAGCTTCAATTCATTCCCATTAGTGGGTACTGAGATACAGCTTACATAATAAAATTATAAGAATTTAACCCAAAACTCCTAAGTTGGAAAAGGGGCATAATTTTTTGAAATGCGAAGTTGAGTTATTGACCCTTTGCACTGCATGTCAGAACATGACAGTGAACAAGTGTGTGAAGTTTCAATCCATTCCAATTAGTGAGTACCGAGATACCAGCTTAACCTTAAACCTTAACCAAAAAATTTTAGTCAAAAAAGGGAAATAATTTTGTAAAAAAGCAAAATAGAGTTATGGAACCTGTGCAATGTAAGTCAGTTTATCACAGTAAATAAGTGTGTGAAGTTTCAATCCATTCCCACAAGTTGTTACTGAGATACCAGCTTACATACAAAAGCTTAACCAAAAACTTCTAAGTCAAAAAAGGGGCATAATTTTGTAAAAAAGAAAATAGAGTTATGGAACCTACGCAATGTAAGTCAGTTTATCATAGTGAATAAGTGTGTGAAGTTTCAATCCATTCCCACAAGTGGTTGCTGAGATACCAGCTTACATTCAAAAACTTAACCAAATCGGGACACCAACGCATGGGCGAGTCCAACAGCTCTACTATTCTATGAATAGTCGAGCTAAAAAGTAAAACTCATTCCATGTTAAAAATATGAAAAACATTTCAATTCTTCAGTTTGAGAAAAACATGATATTGATAAAGCTTCGATCTCATTATGGCTAATTTCTATCAACATTAATTTTTACTATTATCAAATTTGCAATTTGTATTTCTCAGGATTAAATAATTGTAAATAATTCTGTTTCTGTCATTTACAATTTATCTGAAACGACAAAAACCAGAACAAACTTTCAATATCATCTTCTGTTTCAAAAGATAAATTATAATCTCCTCTATGTAAATACATTTCTTAGTATTCATTTTGATTACCGCAATCAGGGTCACTCAAAATTCATTTTTGAAAGTCCCTGCTGCAATTTACCGGACATCTAAACAGCCCTACTGTACATAATTATATTGTCTAGAAGTCTATTCTATGGACTTAAGCTGATTAAATCAAAGTTGTTTTCACAGGTAATTATCACATATTGACAGTGCTACACAATGAGATACAATTACTATATAATATATAGGTGGTACACTAAGTGTCAAAGTGGTACATAAAGTGTCTGGTAGCCTGTTTGCACCTATTTTCGCGGTACTAAGGGAATAAATGAATAAAGGAAAGAAAAACAATATTATGTTGCTATTATTTCCTATTAACTTCGTAAACCTTTTCTTTTCCACTATTATTTCAAGCAGAAAATCATTTTTCTAGTCCTTGTTTACTTTTAAACCGATCATGTTTCCGGTGCATGTGACTTTCACTTTCACCAAGGGAGTTAATTCTAATTTCGCGGTACGGCATCCGACTTGATGAAGCGCTTCCTGTGAAAGTGTAAAATGTATAGGACCCCTAAATTTTCAAAATAGATTTCGTGAGTAAGACATAAAAAATTATTGCAATGTAAAATTAACACAATGGAAGTGTAATTCTGTCAAATATATGGACAACACACAATTCATTAACGATTTTACTTAGTCAAATGATCGACGAGGCCATTTAAAAATAATTTACCTACGTTTACAAAAATAGGGTGTGAAACGTAATCAGCTTTCAAAGTAGGTCAAATTTGTTTACTGTAGAGAGCGCTGCACATTGTTGTTCTCGCAAAAATCAAATACCAGATCGAGACCAGATGTAACGCGAAAATAGCAACAAGTGATATACATAAAGTGACTGGTACATAAGGTGTCGCACCCGACCACAGGCACAGAAATTCTGTGATCATAGTCACATAAGCATAAGAACTATTGCGATCTTACCTGCCTAAAGTTTCCAACGACGTCTCTCACCGACTGAGTAACAGTGCTGTTTCGTCTAAATTGCATGCTTGCTGGTCTTTCGGACAGACTTTTGACCTCTTTCGTCGTGCGTGTGCGTTTCGAGTGTGGAGTTTCAACGTAACCTTGGTTTTCCTTGCCTTCTATTGCCTCAAACCGTTTGTTCAACCAGGCGCTTCGTAGTACTTTCCGTATTGAAGCCATACTTACAAATATATTGGTAATTATGGAGGATTAATTGGCTTGTTTATCGTAATTTCACACTAATTTCAACTTCAAACGGACCGCCAATGAGGGATCAAACCACGTGACTAAACGTTATTTTTTTATATCATTAAATTTGCTACAATCTTTGGGCAAGATACCACCAAATTATCCACCCCCTCTCTTATGGCTGAAAACCACTAAATCCAGCTGTCATATCCACTATTTTCTATTTATAACATGTTTTATTATCAGCATTCCAGTCTTTCACTTCTTACGAGACTGCCCTTGTCTTGAAGGTCTGTCTTTAGGCAATCCAAAAAACAAACAAAAAACAAAAAAAAAAAAAAAAAAAAAAAAAAAAAAAAAAACCATGGGATTTTAATTTAATCATATTTTATTGCTTTTTAATCTTTACATTTATAATAACAAACATCAAAAATGTACATGTACAGCCAAGAAAATAAGCAAATGGGTCGGGCCACAAGTTCTCACAACATCAGTAAACGGCCCTTCCCAAACATGGGATTGACCATAATGCAATGAAACCATGGTCACTAATTTCACTTTTAATTTGTCACCAATCGCTGTCGAAACACCAACAGTGTATCAGTCTCAGATATGCTTCAAGACTTGCAAGTGGGAGTCCCTCCAGAAAAACTTTAAGGAGAGAAACGTCACAGCTCATCATGCTCTACAAGATCGTGCATAACCTAGTGGATATTCCAGCGTCTACATATCTCATACCTGTCACTTCTAGACCAAGAGCAGCACATAACAACCAGTTCCACCAGTACTCTACATCAACCGGCGACTACAAATACAGCTTTTTCCCTAGAACCATCCCATGCAGAATGTATTATAGCATGAAAAAGTGTGATTAAATCACCAGTTCTACACGAATTTGCGCAAAAGGGGCAAATTTGGATCTATTTACTTTGGACTTCTTTCGACCACGGAAGCACATTTTCAACCGAATTACTGACCTTATTCCTGAAATTTCTCGACTGACCCGGCGCTGATGGCGCTTCTTCCAGTTGGTTCCATTTAACCGAAGTTCTTACAGAGAAAGAGTTCTTACATTGTTCAGTGATAACACTTTGCACTAAGAAAAGATAATGATTTCTGACCTGGTTATTAATAGTGTTCATAGTTTCAAAGTGGGAAATGTTTTTCATGTTTTATGTAAGCCAGTTCCTGTTTTTATTGCACTGTGGACCTATACTTGGGGAGGGCTGTCGTAAAAATTGTTAAAACTTGTAGCCCGGCCCATTTGCACTACATGTATATATATATGTATACATATGTAATGCTACCATTCATGTAATTGTAATAGCTGCAATAAAATATTATTAAACTAAACTTATACTTGACATTTTGGTAGCATTTTCAAGGAGAGTTTTTGCATTTATAGAAGTGTAAACTAACCTTATTACTCATGTGTACATACCCGCATTTGAAAGATATTCCATAGTGTTGACCTGTCATATAAAAAATCTCTCTTAGAAGATACATGACCCCTACTTTTCTTGGTTTTTTTGACGATTTATAGGTCATCCAAGAACATAAGGCTAGTAATTCTTTTAGCCAGTGCTTCAGCAACTGGCTATAGCTCCAAATCAACTACTTAGTTTCAACCTCGCGTCGTTTGTGTTTTCATTCAATTCTATGTGACCGCATCACACAACTATTCTGGACGTGTAAAAAGTAGTCTCATATTTATTTTTTAAAATCTTGGTATTGTGTGAGTGTGTGAACAACTGAGAACTACTGTTTTAAACATCCAAAACAAGCAGCAATGGACTCTAGATTATTATGAACTTTATATTTACATTCGAAATATTCATAATCACTCCATTCTAGCGTTAGGGTTTAGGGTTAGGGTTAGGGGCAAACTTAGTTTTACAGTATAGGGAAAACTTTTTAAAATCTTCTTGTCTTGAACCACAATGCACAGAGCTTATTAGAGCTTATTTGGCATGTAGCATTGTCTAGTGGACCTCTGCCAACATTGTTCAAATCATGGCCGGTCTATGCACAATGAAATGTTGATTCTTCATATGTATCTGTTGAAATATCACTCAATAAGCACTGGCCATCAGTCCTATCTGGGCTCTGCTTTTAAACTGGAGCTGGCTGTATATGTGTTACAGCACTTAAAAGATTGCTAATTTTATAAAGAGTGTATAGCAAACTTATTTTCTACTGTACAGCCTATATTGGACTAGTTTATGTCTAACTAAGTGTCAACTGTCGGCACCAGTCCCTCCATAATCTTGAATAGGAAGATTAGCCTCGGTGTTGTTAGAGGGACAACTTTCAGCCTTCCTTTGGGTGGTCTCTCAATAAAGGTTCCGTAACTGTTTTTGTCGGCCAAGTTTGAAGCTGCTTTTTGTATATTAATTGTAATATTTCGCTTGACTCAACTCGAAGTTTTTACTCCCATCTTGTACACAATGGTTTAATCATAAGATGACAAACTGTATTAAAAATGATATAAAGTCATTCTAAATTGTTCTGGATTGTTCGAGTTATCTAAAATTACAAAAAAAAAACAACAACAAAAAAAACAATAACAACCAAATATCGGATCCTAATTGTTCTGTATGGCTGTATAGACATTAAACTGAAAAACCGCATCAATTATGTAGAATGTTCTGGTGATATTAGACCACCATGGCCCTTTTATTTATGGTGTACGCGTCTCCCTTTGAAATTTTGATTTATTTTGCAATTCGACACATTCTGGAGGCTTCATTTGCTTCAGGTGGGAATGGTGCTACTTATAATATTTCTTACTATAACATAAAATATATTTCAGGAAACGCGCTATTACTGAATGACTAGATTATGGTTAGGCCTAGAAAAAAATCTGTTTGTTTCCGGTAACATGCTAAAAAGATCGGGTGAGTAGGCCGGTATTTTTTTTTGGATTTTTTAGTGGGACTTTTCGGAAATTAATTTTGTGTCAAAAATGAATACAAATAAAGGGGTTAGGCCTTTACAGCACCAGTTAGTTAATTTCTAACATCAATGACCATGTTTAAAGCATAAAAAGTGCAGTTTTGCAACTTTTTGTGAAAAAAGTTGAAAAAAATTCTCCAAGGCCATAAAAACATTTAGGGTCGGGCCAAAAATTTAGGGTAGGTCAGGATACCGGAAACAAACATTTTGTAGGCCTTATGGATTAACAGAACTTTCGATTACAAAACAATATACATGTACTTCACGTATCGTTTTCCATAAAATGCATGTTAATATTTTCTATGACAGTCCAAACGTTGCTAAATTAAACATGTGTTATTCTTGTTCAACATTATTGTTGTCAAATGTTCATATTCATTTGTTATGTTTTACATTCTTATAACTTGTTTTGTGTTCCTATTGAATATTTTTATTCTTATGACCAAATATAAATATTTGTAGTAATGACTATTTATTTTTTTTCTGTCAACCTTTCCTTGCAGGGTTAGCATGTATCATGCTACTTAAAACCTACAAGGCCCAAGACTTTAAACGTCACACATATCTTTGGCACCATTAGATGACCCCCACAGAACAAGTAACATATATTACCTAACTATCTATGTTTCTTGTGCCACTTTCTAAATTCTGGTGAATGTTTTGAATGTAAATGGGGTACCCCAAAACAACTTGTCCGTATGCTTTCAAACTCATAAAAAATCATTGGTATCATCAGATGATCTCACAGAACACGTGTTATAACTTTAGCATACATAATGTTAAATTTATGCCCTTTTATACTATTTAAATGTGGAAGTATTTCTTATGAGTAGGTTTCTCAAAATATAATTGATAAATTGTTTCATTAAACTCCCCACACGTCTTTTGGCATCGTGAGATACCTGACAGGGGAATTTTCCTAACCCTGATGTACGTCTTGGCGAAGTTTTGCCTTTTTAACTTACGAAATTTTGGTGGAAGTTTTGCCTGTAATCAGGGTCTCAATAAGTCTTTATAACCAATAAATGACCACAATTAAACATGTTTCGTAACACTTACTTACAGTGTACCAAATTATGCTCCTTTTTTCAAATTTTGCAAATCCTGGTAGCTGTAGTTTATTGTGGAAGCGCACTATCATTAGACAGCTTTAATTACATTTATGTTCTTATTGTTAAAAGTAAGTTCTCGAGTTGTATGTTTTGTTTTATTGTGAACCTGTTCTGTTTATTTTCGACACTTTTAGAACAAAAGCGAAAAATACCAAACATCATTTAGAATTGTGGAATGACGCAACATGATTTACTACGAAAGATGTCATTATAATTCCTACCAAAATTCACCCAAAATTCTTATTGTGAAATCTGTGTATCTGGATGCTCACGTATGCTTATGTTCTTCGTTTTAACAAGGCAAATGAATGCTTTGTTACATTCTAATTGATCTGTATGTGCGTTCTTGATCTAGCAATGGTAAATACGAACAGAAAACAAAACAACCAAATAAGAATGTAAAACAAAACTCATACAAAAAATATTGACAAGAGGAAAAAGAAACGAAACAAACAGCAAGAATATAAATATTAAACAAGAAAAATGTTGGGTAAAAAACAAGGCTAACACGTATGCAATTCAGCAACGCTTGACCTGGCATCGTCTTTTTCGATGTCGTCTGTCTCTTCGTTGCCGCAATGTGATTCCGCGTCTTCCTCGCTCTCGTCTGCATCCTGCTTGTTTTTCTTTTTTTCAGTGTAGCCAGTCAAGTCATAGATATTTTTAGGATTTTTTCTCAATGATGTTAGCATATCATCAAGTACCCCTAGAGCCATTCTTCTTTCAGTTTCAGTTACGCTGTAATTCATTAACAAATTCTGACGTGGTAAATAGAAAGACGGCAGGAAACAAATCCTTAGACCCGTGATTAAGACTTTCACCAATTCCAAAAACCAGTCATGAAGTGCAGTTAGTCTAGAAAATCTCTTTTGTGAAAGGATAAATATTGAATTAACTAGAATCTCGTTGTTTAATATTCCTAGTTCATGAGGATATTGTTCCCTAATGATGTTCATGAGGATCAAAACCTGTCTGAAGTCCACAGTCTTACAGTACTTGTCCATGGCTTGAAAAATGTGATGGTCGGTGAAGTTGAGGTTCAGCCGCCAGCAAAGTGATTCTTCCAATGGCAGAGAACACCGACCTTGACTAGAATAGCAGTTGTCATTCTGAAAATAGATTTGGAAATCTCATGTTTTTACAAACGTGGTTTGCTGGAAAAAGTTTACCTGCAGCTTTAAACACATCAGTTCTAGATCTGCTAGATAGGAGAACAGTCAAACAGTTCTATTTGATATTGATCTAAATCGATTTTTGACAACTTCTTATTAAGTTTAGTTCGCATAAGCTAATAGTATTGATTCTCCACTTTAAATAAAATGGGTTGTTTACTTTGAAGTTGACATGCATTTTAACATGATTTGGATATATTTAACCTTTTTAAAGAAGGTTTACCTTAGATTCAAGGAAAATTATCTGTTTTCCATTCTCTAAGTCATCCAGAATGGTTTGCTTCAAGTTCTTCTGAACAAGTACATAGGGACCCGAGATTGGTAGTGGAGAACTAAATCTTAAGTCAGATGGCATGTTGAGACTGTCTATGGTAAAAACCGGATAAATGTTGATACTGAATGTATCAACATGGTTATCACCTTTATTGAATTGTTCGTCACCAGAGGAATCTTTCTTACTGGATATTGTTGCATGGACAAGGACCGTTCCATCATGTAAGGTTTCACACCGTAAGGATGAAACATATTCACTCTCAGCCATAAGTACTGAACACGCCTTTGTCAAACCTGTAATGAAAAAAAAAATACGATTTAGAAATGAATGAAACTGAAAATACTTTTATGTGTAAATGCTTTCGAAAATTGTGTTCTACGAAATGCAGTCCCTAATTTGTTAACAATATGAAATATGATGATTCTGTCTAATTCAAGGAGACAATTACTCTAGTGTTTTTGAAACAAGTTTGACCATTATCAATATGTTGTGAATATACTTATATTAGGTTTGTGTATTAGTTTTGTTATATCCCCCCGAGAAATGTGGACTCTAATGCGTAAACAATTTTCATTTCTATTGTTGGGTGTAGAGTCGCCTTGACAGAATGTAGGCCGCATGGCTACTTTTCTTGTCTGCTTGACAGAATGTAGGTCATATGGCTATTTTTCTTGCCTGCTTGACAGAATGTAGGCCATATGGCTACTTTTCTTGCCTGCTTTTTAATGTGGGAGAAGACCCCAAGTGCCCCTCCAGGCAATGTTTCAGACATGAACGATTACCTGGGTAGAACCAACGACCTTCCGTAATCCAGCTGGATGGCTTTCTCGCGTGCAGTACTCTACATCGCTAGCGAGGTTTCGATCCAACATCGATGAAGGGCAAGTGATTCAAAGGCGACACAAAACACTCAGCCACGGAAACCACAAAATTGCGATAACGGATTTTTTTTTTAAACATAAACACTGGTTAAATGTTGCTAATACTAGAGCAATAGTATCCATTAAAGAATAGTTTAAAATACAAATGTACTGTATTGCCATTATTGCCACAAGTATTACGTGATAGTATTAAAAGACAATGTTTCTGGTATTATTAAAACCCATTATCAAACTTGTCCAATTACATACATTTGTATTCTGAGTGCTAAAGAAAGTAAGTCTCTTATGTTTATTTTAAAAGCAGTATATTTACAACTCTAGTGTTATTGGAGCTAACTCCATAGAGAGCTTGCACCAACATACATTTTTTATAGGTCCAAGAAATATGGCATCTGATGTGAAAATAATGTCACATATTAAATTTGCACATCTCTCATGTAATTACAATAATTTTCTTATCAATGGCAGTTTTTTTTAATGGATAGTGCCCAAGAAACATGACTTTTTCTGATTAGAAAACAATGTAAAATAAGGCAAGTTGACAAATATATCCATAGTATTACCGAAGCACTATTTCCAAGTATCAATCTTGTCCAAGATCTCGTTCTTATACCTACACATGTTCTATACTTATCTTATGAAAACTGTTCTAGAAACATTAATTAAAATAATAGTATTTCAGTTTCCTGGAAAATTAATGAAAGAGACTATAGGTCTCTTATGTGTTAACAGTGAGGTACTGTGCCAGTTTTGACATAGTTAAAGACCTTAACTGTGTTGTCACTAGGACAATCTCGCTTAATATTAAACTTGATCGAAACCTTTTGGTAAATCAAACTTGCCCTAGATCACATGGCTATATGCATTTTATGTAAGTTTCATAGCATTACTAGTATTCTTGTTATTCTGTAAAGTAACATTTACCAGTTTAAGGATAAAGAAATTAATTACCTGTGTTAAACCAGTCAAGAATTCCATTTGGCTGAAGATGACCGTGTTTGTCAATGTGTGGTTCCCATTCACGTCTAACTAGTAAAGCTTCTTCTTTGCTGAGAGCGGGATTTACCTTTATGTAATATCGATAAGATGACTGCTCTCCAAGTCGTTTTCGGACAATCTGCAACGAAAGATACCTAACATTTATCAGACCTCACTATCTCAACAACCTCCTTGAAATCTTTTATCTCGCAATGGGAGATCATTGAGAAAAAAAAACTACCATAAATACAGGACATAACACGAGTGCCTTTTCATTAGACTTTATCAAAATGTGTGTAAATTCATTTTGGAAAGACACAAATGGAAGCATTAATTAATTGCTTTATTAAATGATGACATTTTCTGCTGATTTCTTTCTTTACATATTATAGATAAAACAAGTTTGAGCAACGTCTTCTATGCTTGAAACGACATCAAGACACAAATGTTATTAAATCAGAATGTCATTTCGAAATTTGACTACGTTATTTCACTCCCTGACGTCAGTATGTAAAAAAATATATTTATGGTTCTTGTCCTGCACTATGATGATTTTTTTTTATAGTTCGCAATTTTGACCTATATGCAGCTCAACATACCTAAAAACGTAGATGTCGAAATTCACATACACGCGTTTTGAAAGAGGGCGTTTTTATTTCCCAAAGGGAGGGTATAGATTTGTGACAACGGCTTTTAAGGTGATTTCCCCGAACTTCGACAAGAAAAAGTTTTTATTAATGTTAGGAAATGCCCCTTGAAGCATCTGGTTTTAACGGTTCATGAGAGGTCCATACATTCGTATAGACCCTCTGTGAGATGCTTTTGATGGGGTCCTGTTTTTCATTTTTTTTTATCTGCTGCAAAAAAACTCCCCATTTGTGTTAAAAGCTTGTGCCAATCCTGTTCCCGGGTGAACCCAATCGAGACCCATCTGTCAAATGAAGTGTTTTTTTTTTTTTTTATTTCTCAACCTCCCACAACACACACACCACGCACGCCGCACTACACACAAAATAAATAAATAAATAATAAATAAAAAATGTCAATTTTTATCGTGCATGCCAAGACTTAAATTTAGTCGTGTCGTAAGACAAAAAGGAACGGGCCCAATTTTATTTCTAGAATACCAACTATTTTGTTATTTTGCTAAAATTTTCCCAAGAAAAAAATTTTTCTGCGAAGAAAAAAATTATCAATTTAACGAATTTTCATCTTATAAATTGAATGATTTTTCGAAAAACCCGAGAAAGAGTAATTTTTGCCCAAATTTTATCGAAATTTTTTCTAGAATGCAAAAGTCGATACAACTTTCCCAGACAAAGCAAAAAAGTCTCAATCTGTAAAATAGAATTTTCAATGTTCAATCTTCAAATGTGTTTTTTTTTCTAGAATGCAAATTCTGTTATCTGGCGGACCAAGCGTGCCCAGTTTATGGGATTAATTTTTTAGGGGTTTGAAATATAATGAAAAACCCTTCCATTATGGGGTTATGAATTTTTTGTACTTGGAACAAAGAAAAAAACAATCCCAAGAGAAAAATAATAAACAGTTCCGCCGCCCCCAGCTGTCAATTAAATTTTGATTCCTTTATTACTGTTTCGGCACCATTCTTTTGGGAGAATTACATCTTCTTTTTCTAATTCGGCGAGAAGGGGTAAAAAGGTTTTTATTTATTATCAAAGCTAAACGATCCGATTTTTTTCCCCTACTAATTCTGAACATATTTTTTTTTTTTAAAAAAGTAAAATGAAAAACTAAAACTGTGGGGTTTATGAAAACAAAGCCCAAAATTTATTACGTGATGTATTGAAACGTCATGGGGCGGAAAAAAAAAAACACAAAAAAGCAGATAATTTGTAAAATTTGAAAGGATGTAAAAATCCTTATAAAAATAGGGTTTTCTTTTGAATAAAACATGCAAAATTTCCATAAGGATTTCTTTTACAGGTCGGAGGAGTCGTGCAGACCCTCAAACATTTACTGAAATTTGTCTTCGTTTTGGCGATCACTTTGAAAGGGAAACCTGTCACGACATCAATAGTAATATTACATTAGGGAAAAAATAGAATTATAAAAAATGGGCAAATGGTAGATTTCTTCCAACATTTTTGGTTTTCTTTGCCCAGTTATCTAAATCTTTAAAAAACCTATGTGATCCCCAATTAAATCTAGAATTGCAAAATCGGCTGATTTTGATGTTATAGGGGTAAAGGGGGTAAAAAAGCAGGTTTTAGTTTTTCGGTAATTAGTTGACTTCTACTACTATGCCTAATAATGACATGTGTCTTAGTTCTGCTATGCGTTTTCCTGACACACCAGCGTTCAGCCTACATCTAATGCCCAGTCCGCTTTTCAATGTATGCTGAATGTTGCTTCTGACAGGCAACGCATGAATTCAAATCTTTTTTGTTTCCTATCAAGAGAATTCATCCATTTCATGTTTGTTCCTTGTGGGTCAGTATTTAATTTTGTTGGGAAATTTATCTTGAAATATTTTTCCCAAGATAAATATTTCCAAACAAAAAGAAAAATTTTCCTAAACAAGACTTCGAAAAAATCTGCTTTGACTTTTGGGCCCGCGTATGGGAAAAAAAACATAGGGGGGAGCGACCAGCGGGTCCGCCCAGTGCGCATCGCGCGTTGGTCAGGATCCATGTGTTGCAAACTTTTCCCCAAATTTCCGTAGCTTTAAAAGCGGACGCAGGTCCTGCCCAGCTGCGCGGAGCGAGGCGGGTTTTGGATCCATGCGGGTGAAAACCCCACTATGGGGTTTTCCATGGCGGGGCTCTTTTATGTTTTTAAAACTTTTAAAAAAGTAGACTTGCCTTGTACATCTTTCTGTTGTTTTTTGGGCAAAACGTTTTTCAAGAACCTTTCTTTTACCCCGATAAGTCGGGTTTTTGGGGTTTTTTTAGGTTTGACCCAATGCGATCCTCTAAATGGATCCTCGAATGGACAAGTGTCGGGGGGAAATGTATTTTCCTCTTCTGTTGCCAAAGAAAAAATAAGGAAAAGGGACCAAATGGGGAATGACCACGTTCCCTGTTTATTCCTCACTTAACATTGAAACATAAATTACGTAGTTATATATTTGTTATCCATTTGTGCCTGGACAACCGATATTTTGAAAACTTTGTATCTTTAGTTTCAAATAATGGATCTTTTGGGGAAAGTTTACACACTTTCAAAATATCTAGTCATTTTAAATGTCGAAATTCCGCACCACCCCAAATAATGTTTTTAAAAATGCACAAAAATACACTAACTGTTGAAGTTTAATAAACGAGCAATTAATTGTTGGGAAAATGCACAAAAACAAAGGCAAGACATTTTTTTTTTCTGCCATATTTTTTTTTCTGGAAAAAGTTAAAACATTTGAAAAGTAAATATCTACTTCCTATTTTTTTTAAAAATTTATTCGTCTTTTTTTAATGAACGTAATTTGTGTTTATCGGGGCCTTTTGGGAAAAAGGAATGGGTTTGTAAAACGAAATTTAAATTGTAATTACTTTAAAATTTCGGTACATTGTGCCAAAAATAGAGAAAATTTTAAAAACTTTAGCAATTTTAAAAAACACGAATCAAAACTTAAAAAGCCCTGTTGTATTTGGGAATACCCTTTTTCATTAATCTAAAAGTAAATTTAAAAATTCATGCATTAAAACAGCTTTTGTGAAAAATGTCAACAAAATCAAAAACCGCAAAGCAAAGATGTATTAAAAGCATTTTTCTACCCCTTCCCATTTTCAAATCACCAAAAAAACAGTGCTATTTTTTTTTTATTCAAAGATAAAATAATTTCATCAGGATAATAGATGTAGTACTGAATGGTCAAATTTAAATTTTGTTCCCAAAGATTACAAGATAAAATGTTTTTTTTTGTTTATGGTGATTTCCCTGCCCTTTGAACGAAAGGTGTTTATTTTTTTGAATTTTAGAATTAGGATGAGGGTTTTAAAACATAAAAGCATTAAAATAAATTTTTTTGAAAAAATTTTATTTTATTTCCAACATATTTTTAAAAGCTTGTGAAATTTTTAAAATGTATTTGAACACAAGGATTGTCAGGGATAAACTACATTCTATGTAAAATGTTTTAGAAAAAATATTGCAAAAAAAAAACGTGAGGCATTTAAACTTTTGTTAGTTGACAAAATAAAGAAGATATAACGTCCCCATTTATAGAAGCCAATGCGGCTTTAAGGTTTATTGTAATGGGGAGTATAACTTCTCATTCGGAAGTGGGTTTTTTGTCAATGGTGTGCTCTTGTCATTCGGCGGTAAACTTGTTCGTTAGGGCTAAAGTTTCATTCTGATGTTGTCATTTGCATTAAGGTGTTCATTTGGATGAAGGGAAAAAAAAAAATGTCTGTGTAACACAAAAAACCCTTTTGATACCCGGCCTCCCTAACCCCCTTTTTTAGAGGATGCCCGCCATCTTTCGTGTAATATTTCTAAGGCACATGGCTTGTAATTAGAAAAAAAATGTCTCTTTTTAAAGGTTCGCTTAAAAATTTGTTTATTAACCCTGTTGGCATTTGATGTCATTTGTTATTAGCTGCATGCACGGGAAACACGGGGCGTACATTTCCGGGAGTTGCGGAGATTGTACGGCAAAATGCACTGAAATTGCACCCTTTCCGAAGCGCCTCGGATTTTCCCGGCCCCCCCGAGAGCCCGTAGAAAAAAAAGGCACGATGCTCGTATTAATGTGAAAAATACGCCCAAAACCGTAGCCCCCTACAATGCCCCCCCCCCCCCCCCCCCCAACCAAAAAAAAAAAAAACGAAGGAAAACCCTGATGATTTTTCGCAGGGCCCTGGTCAATGTGAATTTAGGCATCAGGTAGAAAAGAAAAAAAATGGGGGTTTAAAAAAAGTTTTTCGGGCAATTAATTAAAATAAATTACGAAGCGCAGGAAAATTGCGTTATGAAGGGAAAAACGTCATGGCGTTTAAAAAAAGGGACGACAAAATAAAATTTTTTGTTTTTTTGCAGTGAGCGGACATGTTTTTTCTACAATATTAAAAAATTGAAAAATATGCGAAAGGAAAAAGGCAAACTATAAAAATTTTGATTTTATAGCGTTTCATGAAAAAACAGAATTTTTAAAATGTTAGATTAAATTCCCCGTAAGGGGAGATCTAATACTTACAAAGTCCATAATAAAAACAAACACTTTAAACAATGCATTTTCATACAGACCCTTTTCCATTTCACAAGTCTTTTCGCACTTCCCCAAAAAAGGACTTTTTTAGTCGAGTTTTCCCTTTTTTGGGGGTTGGGAAAAAACTTCAATTTAAACCCACAAACTAAAATTTTGATGGTTGTAATAACATCCCTTTTTTGTGTATATAACCCTTTTTCAATATGAAACTCAGTAAAAAACGTTAAAAAAGTGCTGGGGCTCAATTCATTTATCTTTTGAGAATAGACCTTTCAACAGAATTTTACAAAGGGTTTCAGGTCAATAATAGTAAAAAAGTAAGTTGGCGAGCGTACCCAGCTAAAAAACAAGAATGGACATTTAAGGATTTTGGGAATGAAAATGCGCTTTGCCAAAAATGGGGGGGGGGGGGGGGGGCGATCGCACCGTCGCACCCTCCCTGGTTTCGCCTTGTGAACGTAACGGCGTGAAGTTTTTGATAAAAATTCAAATTTATAAAGGGTACCATTTGTTCATTGTGAGTAGGATCAGTTGTACGGGGGAGTTGGGCATATTTGTACATGGGGGGTACAGTACATTTTTAAAATAGGGAGGGTACACAATTTACATCGAGTGGTTACCTCATGTATTATGTCCCTCGCCATAAAATATGATCCCATTCACCATGTATATATGTGTTCTTCTGAATCTACATTACTCCCATGTAATTTCCCCTATTATTATGTAGATACCAAAAAACAAATAACCCCTGCGAAAGACAAGTCCCTTGTACTGCCGTAGACAAGAAAACATCAAGTCATGTTGAGGTTTCATACATATTATTTGTTTAAAATATTTAAAAATTTTAAATAAACATGAATTTTGTTAATAGCTTACATATTTGTACTAGTAGAATTCGATAAATTGTCATTTAAATTTTATTTTTCATAATTTTTTTTGTAAATTTGTAAAGGGAAAAATTTTATTTCATTTAGAATGAAAGTAAACATCAAAGATTATGTTTTTACAGAAAAAGGGTTTTAAAAATGTTTTCCCCAAATTTTTCGCAGCTGTAATTTTTTTGTAATTGTTTTTTAAAAAGGCAGGAAAAAACCCCGAGGCTGATTTTGAAATAATTTCAAAGAAATGTTCCTTGGGTATCCTTAAACCAAAATGTCTGCTATTCCAACCTTAGTCAAAAAGGGCCTAAATATATCTAAACAATATTTGATATTATTCAGCATTTGAAGTTGTGCACCTAGGGTCTTATTCAGTCAAAAGCTTTTGCCCAGATTTCAAAAAATCTCTCTTGTCTCCCTCTCCATGCATGTTATTTTAATTTAATGGACACCAGCTAATCAAATGTGTTTCTTCAGCAAGGTGCAAATGTATGCGGGGGCAATGCCTCACCCAAATCGGGTTTAAGAAACCACTCATGGCTGCTTTCTGCAGAAATAAAACTGACAAGTTACATGATTTTATGATTCATTTATTCACTTGTGTGTTTAAAGATTTGAAAGATACACATTTAATTCCAAATTACAGGTATCACTACGTCGCTCTCAATGCGGTCGTCCCTATTATCAAACATTCAGGACACAGAAAATTCTATAGCACATAGAATTGGCTGCTAGTATTACACTTGCACAATCTAATCTCAAAGAAAACAAGTAAAATTTTGATGCAGAGCATCAATAAAATCTGTAAAAAGATCCTTTGGAAGCAAAGAATGCAACCAAGAAGAATAATAGCAGGCTTGGTTTGATTGAGTTTGTTCATGAGAAGTAATGAAATGTGCAACACCTCTAGCACCGGCTTAAGCCTAACTCTATCACACATATGTTGCATGGACTCCATGATCCCAAAGGACTGGAAAATATAACAACACTGAGCCGGAGAATTGAATTTATTATTGTGCTGCGACTGTTACTGTTATAAACCTTTATGCTAGTTTAACGATCAGTGTTGACGATGAAAGGCTGAAAAACGTCGCATCCTTCATAAGAACGGAAGCGAATGGAAATCAACGACGGAATATATATTTTTCACATTTTCAAACAATAAATGCAAAAGATTTCTTGTAACTGAAACATTTCGACAATGAAAGGCCCATAGTTTGACAATAATGTAAAAAAAATCACCATTGTAGTGGGAAATCTTCTGGCATACATGATGTTACAGACGTACAAGGTCATCAATTTCATTTAATTGAAAATACATAAAGTTTAACCATGTATTAACAATGCTTGAAACTCATGTTTTGCTCAAAATAAATAGTAATTCAATTCCGTAGTCATCTTTGTTCTGACGTAATTTCATTAAAGTTACAAAAAGCTGATCACATGAATATGGTTACAGTTTGTACTTCTTATTAAAATGAACAACTACAGGTCCTAATTATGAATAAATAAAATCTGTAAAAAGATCCTCTGGAAGCAGAGAATGCAACCAAGAAGAATGATATAGCAGACGACGGTTTGATTGAGTCTGTTCATGAGAGGTAAACATCACAAAGTGCTCGTAATCGTCAAAACCGGTGTAATATTTCATAGTAGTCGAATTATTTCTAAACTTTTCAACCGAAAAAGGTGCTTCAAAGTCTACTGGCAGTTCACATTGAATGGCAACATTTATTATTGCAGGGCTCAAAACTTCCTCTGATGTTGTTTCACTGGAAACTTCTACTTTTTCAATAAATCTGGATTTTGGTGTGAACAGCCTGCAAATGTTTAGTACGTCTTTGTTCAACCCCCGCTCTTCGTCTCTTTCTCAAGTGAGCTTGTGGACATCCTTTCAAAGAAGACAGACGGAACTACTCCATTCTTCTAACGCATTATTTTGTCTGAAAATTAATTGATATAACTTAAAATCAATCAGGAATATTTTTGCAAACAAGTGTCAGAATTAAATATCAAGAATACTAGTACATCATTGACTCAAAGACTATATATATTTTATCAAATTGTGCTATAATAATGCAATGAATTCAGAAAATGTGTATTTAATTTTTTCACTTGTTGTGTAGTCTTCTGGTTTGAAATACCTATAGCAAACAACATCATTTTTTAATGGATCCCATAATTTACCCTCCTTTTTTTCACAGCTAACCTCTCATGCATGCAGCACTTTAGAGGAATATCACTTATTTGACAGGGGCAGTGAAAAGATAACTCTAACTGGATTAACTTGAAACTGACCCATTTAATGATATTCATATCGAGATAAGTTCTTTATACATTTTTCCTATTTTCTAAGAAAGCCATCTTTTGAAATAATAAAAATATTATGCAATTTTTAACTCCTTATTCCTATATGTAAGCCTTTCATCAACTGCCTTATTTTTCTTTTATTTACAATATCATTTTTGATTGTCAAATTTTAATAACTTCTACTACCAGCCGAAGAATCTTGAAGCGTATCAAATATAGTCACCAGTTTCTACATCTATTTAAAGGACTAAATTGCATAGTAACTGAGATGATCTAAATGATAGATACTATTTGTTAGTGTCTATTTTAATCACACACGAATGTAATATCATTGTATAAATATGACACTTTTTGCCAATATTTTTAGAACCCTTTTAGAACCCAAAAAGAAGAAAATGCTCTGTCATGAAATGTCTTAACAGTTAATGAAAAGAGGCAGTTAAAATATGAACATCTGCATAATTCAAATATATGTACACTAGCATATTTTTACTTTGAACAAAGAGAGACAAAAGTTATAAATTAAAGAAATAAATGAGTTTGTTTTTTTATATAATTATACAGGAGCATTTTGGTGTTTTACATGCCGTACCTTTTGTTTCCATTGCATGTGTTAGAGATTCACCTGACGGGGATTACTTATATTTACACTGTCCCGTGACTTTGGAACATGGTACGTGGGGGTTAGAGTGAGGTTGGTTGCGCACCATAAACTGGTTTAAGCTCCCCATTGGTGTTTTTACCACTGACCATTCCAAGGTGTTCTTTTATTTGTTCGATTTGTCCTCGTGTGTTTGCTTTGCGTGTGTGTGTGTGTGTGTGTGTGTGTGCATGTGTGTGTGTTGACCGTGTGCACGTCTACGTGCTGTGAGTTTCGTTTAGGGAAGGCTGCATTTTTGGAACGTGGCATTCCCTGTTTGATATTTATCTTGTTTTTTCCCTAACTGATGCCAAAGGAATAAAATAGTAAACTGTTCAGCTTTGGGACCTAGCTCTGGGCATTGAGCTCATCCACAGATGATATGGGCCAAGATTGGTTTTGAAGCATCATATCGTCGCACCCCCGTAATTTTACGCAAAACCTATTTCGACGCCATTTTGTTTTGACCTCGTTCTCGATTAACTTGGGGTTTCCCATGACGTAGTTACTCGGTGTAATGACAGAAACTTCATGGGTTTAAATTTTACCGATAAAAAGGTTGGAAAAATTCAGGAATTTGAAGATATTTATCAAATTACATTTACCCCATACATGATTTTTAATGTTTCTACTAATGCAAATTTTCATCCATTTTAAAAAAAGTCCCTGTGGAAGCTTAGATTAAAAAAGTTACGGGGAAATTTTGTTGTACGTCTGCAGCCCACTTTGGTGCTATCAAGGTCACATCACTGCCACGTGACATATGTAATCGCACATTTTATGCACTGTTTTGGAAGGTGTACGCATTATATATCAATGCGATCATTACTACACACTTCGTTTTTTTTCTCTTTTCAACTAGGCTGCGAACACTGGGTTCATCTAAAGTTTTGTATAAAACAAAATGTGCCAAATTCCTCTGTAAACACTGCAGTCCAGAAAAATGAAAGAAAAAAATCAGACAGTGTGTATTAAAAAGCAAAGTGATTATTTATGTTCTTAGCCCCTTATGTTGATGAATGTTTAAATGTTTTCCCATTTATTACTATCATTTGGCCTTTAATATTGATTATCTACTTGCATCTGCTTTTATGTCAAGTTTTATTGCAGCATCCATGACAGTTATGGTGTAGCGCATTACTTACAGTGATTGCACAAATATTTAAGCCAATCAAAAGCTTCGTAACAAGTATCATGTAAGATGCGTCGAAATAGGTGTGTTAGAAAAAGTATGGCCGATCACACTAGTTGTTGTTTACCATTTGATTTCTGGCAGTCAGTTGTTTAGAATAAGATGTTATTGGTATGATTCAATGCATAAAAGGTTAGTGTACATGCAATATCTAATAGAATGAAGTATGTTACTGAATGAAAAAGCGCGGCCATGCTGCTTGTTATGTGCGTCGAAACTGGTGACTCTGGGATATATATATATATATTTACTCACTCTATGTCGTGAGTAAATCAATTATTCACTAATTTCATGTTCCTAACTACAAAAACAACAAACAAAAATATAGGATACAGGTCTTAGTATTTGACAGCATTCCAATGTACAAAAAATACGAATATATTTGTCTTGCAAATGTCAGACGGTACGATGTTGTGCGATGTGTTGATGATCGACCAGTAGAAGTGGGGTAAATGTGGTTATCTTTATCTTTGTACACCACTCAGCCTGAAAACATACTATCAAAATTTAAGGCAAACATACAATCAGATGTACATGAAAATCTAAACTGTAAAAATGTGCTTTCTATTAGGTCCCGAATGAACCAAATGTAATAACTTGAACTCATCTTATCTAGAATAGTTAAACAGCATATAAGATGGCAATTCTGGTCTCTCTCAGCTTCGTTGAATAACCACAAAATAAGAAAAAATGTGCAGTGTGTAAAACATAACATTCTTTCAAGGTAAAATCAAAAATAAAATGAAAAACTAGCTCAAAGAGGATAACGGCAATTTCCATTTGATAACGAAAGAATAACATTGCATGGGAAAAAATAGCATAAAATATATTGATATAGAATTAAATGCGTACTTGTGAATGTTACTTTTCTAAATGTAGAAACCGAGTCTGGCATGAAGAATTCAAATGTTCTCATATAATGTAAAATGTATATCTGCCTTCCAAGTTCTAGTAATACATGAATACTCAACAGTAATAATTATCAAGGAACTGTTCATGTCTAAAGACCCTTGAAATATAAGGTACGTAACTGTGAACCTTATTTTCTATCAGAACAAAAAGGAGACGTAATGTCTGGCCTGGGGAATCTCTCTAGAACTAAATGATTACTCTTGTTTAAATCACAGTCAAAAAGTCAAATCTGCCTTTGATATTCGAATACAGCTACAAGCCATCAGCAATAACTATTAAGAAACTTGAATGTCTGTAAGGGTGGGTGGGAGGGAATTAACAAATAATCAAAATACTTGTTATGCTGTCAAATATTCAACCTCGAGTGAAGAATATCAATTAACAATCACTTATATAGTGCACTGAAAACATGAGAAAATCGTGAATTGCAAGCAGAAAACGCGGTAAAAATAACTACCGGGAACTGGAGACAAAATAGTTAGCAGACGATGAAAAACGTGAATAATTTTATTTACTCACTCTATGTCGTGAGTAAATCAATTATTCACTAATTTCATGTTCCTAACTACAAAAACAACAAACAAAAATATAGGATACAGGTCTTAGTATTTGACAGCATTCCAATCGAGCTAAACAAAGAAGGTAATTGTAGTGTAATAAATTCAAAAGATTCTTTTAGAAATATCCAAAGTTTTCAGAACGCTAGCCAAAATAAACGCAGCACGGCCTAATATTCATGTATCACAGATAAAGCATTCAAAAGACAGTCAACGCAATAATGCACGACTAAAATTTACAGCCCATGCTTTCTCAGCACAGTCAAAGCAAAATATCACTTTTTACAGCAAACGCTTTCACAACACGACCAAACGGTCACTTTTTCGATACAGCTTACGCTTCAATAACACTACCAAAGTAAAACGGTCATTTTTTCCAAACACCCACCGCTTTCACAGAACAGCTGAAGTAAAATAGACACATAGCTTGATACTCAAAAAGTATACTTATCTTTCATTGCAGTTCTCACCAAGTTTTATATGAATTACATATCCATCTTTCTATCTACATTAAGCTACAACTTGCACGCCATCTGAAAATATTAATTCACATATTAAATATTTCATTTGGAAAGAACTCGGCAAAAATAAATTACAGACAACATTTCAAAGTTTAGCAGAAATGAAACGGCTAATGTTTTCGCATCACGGACTCGAAATATAAATAAACAACATCATGTCTTGTTATCAAAGTTTCGCTAAAACGATATACGTTAAACTATTCACAACATCTAAAAGTAACACTTACTGCAGAGTTTAATATAAACAATTGTTTGGCTAGTCAGCTCTTTTGCGTTATAACCAGTCAAAACAGTAAAACCTTTTACAGTACAGTTAAAGCAAAACGAACATAACTTCCTTAGCAAATTGAGCTTGAACAGGTAACACTTAGCCGTACAAGCACAATGTAAAAAATCAGTGCTTTCGCGTATCCTTTTAAATTAAGTTTGAAGCGACTCCCTATATTACAAATGTACACTTATCTATTCATTGTTGTTCTTAGCTCAACAGAAATAAATATCCACCAAACAAGGTAACACTGATCACTACATCTGAAAAGAACATAATAAGATTAACGATTGATCTAGATAAAATAAATATATATATATATATATATATATATATATATATATATATATATATATATATATATATATATATATATATATATATATCACAGCACAATTAACGTAATTGAATATGTCAAAAATGAAAAGACAAAATCACTGTCGTTTTTAAAACAACTTCATTTATCAAAATATAATAATCATTCATTAATGCAGTACCCAATGCTGTAGCTAATGACTTCACAACACAGAAATTAAACGGTCAACAAAATGATACACGACAAAAATAAAACAGCCAACACTTCCATATCACAGCCGACATAAATTACAATACCTAACGTTTTCACAACACTAATAATAAGAAAGTCGACGCAATTATGCACGACTAGAACAAAACATCCCACACTTTCAAAATACGGCAAAAGTAAAAGTGTCATAGCTAATGTTTTCACAACACTGACTCTAAGGCAGTCAACGCAATAATGTACGGTTAAAATAAACAGCCAACGCTTTCTCAGCACGGCCACAGTAAATTGTTCCCTTTTCACCAAGAAACGCAAATGCTTTCCCAGCACGACCAAAGTAAAACGGTCACTATTTCCGCATTATAGCCAAATACTTATCTTCCGTCGCAGTTTTCACATATTTTTAATTAAAAAATCTAAACAGATATCAATCAAACAATCTCTTCGTTAAGCTAATAACTACAGTTTGAAAACGTCTGAAATTTATGTCAGCCAAACAATGTTACGGTTATCACATCTAAAATAATTAATGGATTAATGATTATATTTTGGTGTAAAGGCCAAGGTAAAACGAACAGTTGCCCCATATTCGAAAAATTACAAGAACAAACACCATCACAGCACGGTCGTAAAACAACTGAATATATCAACACATAATAATCCGTCATTGAAAAGAACATTATATATTAGATATTTCATATTTTCATAGCAGTTTTTCGTACATTGTAGTTTTTTGTTAGCTTTACAACTTCTAAAATAAATATCATCTACCAATCAACGTTTTCCTAATCACGACATCTGAAAACAACAATCAACAGATTGAAGATTGTTCTGCATGTAAAACTCTCATAGTATAACAAAAATAAAACGGTCAGTGGTCTCAAAGTACGGCAAAAATGTAAAAACAAATGCATCATAGCATGGTCGTTCTTTAAAACAGCTCAATATACCAAAACAATATTTTTCACAGATGTACTTCTTTTTGTAGTTGAATTTATCACACAACTGCAATAAGACAGTCAACGCAATAATGCATGACTTAATGGCAGAAAACGTACTAATGCACGAAAGGCTAAAAGCAACATAGCTAACTCAGTAATACATTGTCTCAAAAATCCATAAAATACTCTGAAATGACTAGTGGTACAAACTTATAGGCGTAAGAGTTTTGCAAGATACTTTTATAAATAACCAAATATATTGTGCAGAAAGTATAAAACAGTTGGAACGCTTTTGAAATAATGCACACATTTTACATTATTCTTGCATTTTTCCAATATCTATCTTTTATTTTCACCCACTTCATTTTTCAGTGTCATATGCAAAACATGGCAGAAATGAACATATTGAAAATTTTCACCTACACTATGGCCGAGTAGTCTTAAAAACCAAATTTATCTAAAACGTATACTTATCTTTTCACTGTAATTTTATTCTTGAAAACATATTCATCACGTGGTCTACAATTAACCAAATCAAAGCTTCTGTGCTAAACACAACATCACACGATTCAAAATCAACATAACTGACGTTTTGGTGACTTCATGTTACAACTAAAATATAAGAACAAATACTAAATTTCTATCATAGTTCTAACCAATTCTGAATACTGAATTGCACATCAATAAACGATCTCTACGTTAAGCTGAACATCTCTAATAATTTTTCTCAAAATTCCATAACAAGAGGGTACTCCTCTGAAGCGACTAGTGGCATAAGATTTTTTGAAAGATACTCTTAAAGACCCACCACGACCTAGTGACCTACCTTTTCACCAACAAAATCTTCATGAAAATAATTCTTAAAATACAGCTATACCACAAGATTTTAGGTTGACAATTTAGGCCTTTCCTGAATAAATGTGTTTTGACAACTTCATCTGCAAACTTATTCAGGAAATCTCTTTTCAGCATAGTTTAAAAAATATATATGAATAACTATCTTAAACTGTTGAAACAAAATGTGATCGAAATTTAACTAAATACACTGATTTATGTACATATTGCTACAGTAATTCAATAAAATCTTAAAACATTACACACATTGTCTTGGCCATATATCTGTCCCTGTCAATTTGTAACTAGATACTTGTTATTTCTCATTTTCTTCATGCAAAACATGTATAATTACCATCATGGAAATACAAAAGAATACAGTTATTTTGTGGTGCCTCTTTAAAAATAACCAAATATAGTGTGCAGAAGGAACAAACAGTTTCAACTATTTTGAAGTAATGCAGCCAATTTACATAATTCTTGCATTTTTTCCAATATCTAACTTTATTTTCACCTACTTCATCATTTTTTCAGTGTCATATATACATTCTATGCCAAACATGGCGGAAATTAACATTGAAATTTTTTCACCTAAACTATGGGCAAGTAGCTTTAAAAACCAAATTTATCTAAACATATACTTATCTAATTTATGAAAACATATCCGCCACGTGGTCTACATTTAAGCAAGTCAAAGCTTCTGTGCTAATCACAACATCACACGATTCAAAATCAATCAGCAACTTTCTATTGTTGTTTTCTCTGATTATGCTAAAAGCCAACAGCATCATCTGAAGAAAGAATAATTAACATATCTAATATTAAATCGAATTGTAAACGCTTTAAATACGACGAGCTGTAACTACTGAATCATTTACGCCCGATAAATTAAAGTACGAATACGTATGCTTCGCTTCGCTTCTACTTACTGATACAATATGCACACCTTTAATGTACTAGTTCATAAATCTCGTCCCAGAAGTAGATACATGTAATATTTACTTTCCTTCAATAACAGCTTTTTTCATCGTGAATTTATAATAAATAACATTACAATAAATATAACACAATAAATATAACACATTAAGCAAGAAAACATCTGCAAAGTCACGGAGAAAAACAAATAAACGCATCTATATGTGTTATACAAACCTTGTGCACATGTACCATATAACTAACTGAAAATATACAAAACAGATAACAAATTTTAATATGCACGTTTTCTTTATTTGAACATTCTGACCAGACGGAGTAATTTGTTGCACAATTTGCACGAAAGCTTCGTGACCCGAAAACCTTCTCTGCGGTTATTAAAACCGAATAACAAAGAATTATGAAATTCGTCAGGTACAAATTTGCTATGTAGGTAACATATCCGCCGCTTAAAATATTCAAAATGTTTACAGATAAACTGTTTCAAATTTCTACAGCCAACATTACCACTAACTGACTAATTCAAGTGCACAGTAGGCCGAAATTAAAACAAGATATTTTGTAAATCCGTATTAGCATATATCCCTTAGCGTTGATGAACCTTACCATGTCAATAATCTTTGTAAAAGATATTCTAGCCAAAATCAAAATTTTAAGCAACATGAAATGTCTCATTTTGTGGAAACAGTATGTTGATAAATTCTAGGACATTCCCGTTACACGTGTCAAATTTTCAAACTAAAAATATTCATTTTGACAAAACACTACGGAACATAGATAAAAGTGATAAATCGTTACCTTTCCGAAATTGCTACCCTTTTCGCTGAGTATAACGTTGAGTGTTCATTTCCAAATGCAAATGATGTCCAAAAACTGAATATTCGTCTCAGAAGGGTTTGTCAAGTTTTCTTACGAGAATAAACAAATAATCAAAATACTTGTTATGCTGTCAAATATTCAACCTCGAGTGAAGAATATCAATTAACAATCACTTATATAGTGCACTGAAAACATGAGAAAATCGTGAATTGCAAGCAGAAAACGCGGTAAAAATAACTACCGGGAACTGGAGACAAAATAGTTAGCAGACGATGAAAAACGTGAATAATTTTATTTATCACGTGGCTTTTCTGTCTGCATCAGGTTTTATTTAGAGCAGTCCACACACTTTGTTAACATTCCAGAACACTACTCTTTCCATTTACTTAGGGTATGCACAGAATCTTCCGATTCGTCGAAGGAATATGCCAGTGTGTTCCTAACATGAAGGCATAAGAATTTTATGTCGAAAAATAGACACTGAAAATTGTGAAAAGGGGTAATTTAAATTATTGTAATGAAACATAGATTCTACCTTTCATTTCACACTTAAAAAATAACAACGCTTGTTACTTTTGTTTTTCTATAGAAGAGATATGCGTAGTTGTTTGGGGTTGACATATTAGGATTGGTGAACCCGGAAGGAGAGCAGATTTAGTGGTTTTCAACCTGGATGATAAGGTACGGTATACCATACGGCCGTTAGATGAAACCATTTTTCACAAATTCAATTTTAATTGGCACTAATGGACAGAGAAATCAGTTGTGTTTTAACCAGATGTCTTTATCTATTTCTATGATATGTTTAAATGATATGTTTTTATTCCATTTAAGGTACAATTGCTATCTACGAACGTATTTATCTTCAATGCAGTTGTGTATTCGGACAAACAGGTTCGGATATTAGCCTTGTTCTGGGCTTTCTCTGGGGGGGGGGGGGGGGGGGGGTTTGGGGAAAGGAAGTGTCTAGGGGTACGGATCCGTACCTCTAGAATCTGATTCTAGAGGTACGGATCCGTACCTCTAGACAAGCCTGTTAGGGGTTTTCTAGGGGTACGGACTTCCGTTTTTCTAGAGATTAAGGGTCATTTACATTTCAAATTTTGTTTAAAATGGAAGAACAAATAACATTTCATCAGAAATCACCTTAAACTTGGATCTAAATGGTTTACAGATAACAACGCTTATCCGATTTGTTACATTTTCTTTCGGAACGTAAATAACCGAGGAACACCAAATAAATCACGAGGATTCGAACTGGCAGAAAAAATATAAAGATTAAACAAAATAATGTTAAATAAATTATGTTGGGAAAAATATTTTAAATTGATAATTAACCATTAGTGTATTTATGTTTTCCACACATTTGGTAGCTATGACGAGATACATGGGACATTTTCACAAACAGTTTCTTTTCGCTTAATTGATTACTAAGCAATCAGTTCCGTGCCGATTGTCATTATACCTTGTTAAATAACAACATAAATTGGTGCATATTATCATGCCAAATTTATTTATTTATTTTTGCTGAATTTCAAATAGAATTCATTTAAGGAATAGATTCATTCATTAATCTAGCTTTTATCAACAGTTTATTTGACAACAATCTAATCGATAGGAACTGTGTGTATTCATTTGGAGTTCCTCGGTTATTTAGGTTTTGAAAGAGAAGGTAAACAATCAGGTGAACGCTGGTATCTGTAAACCAATTAGATCCAAGTTTTAAGTGAAGACTGGTAAAGACTTATTTGTTATTTTATTTTCAACAAAATTTAAGATGTAAATAACTATAAATCTCTAGAAAAGGGAGGTCCGTACCCCTAGAAAACCCCTAACAGGCTTGTCTAGAGGTACGGATCCGTACCTCTAGAATCAGATTCCTTGGGGAAAAGGCCCCTGATTAAATTGAAATTTGGTACATGCAGAGAGCATTAAAAATAAATAGATTGGCATCTTGAAAGGCATATTGTCGTTTGAAAAATAGACTCCAAGATTCCGCCAGTTTTATACTTTAGTAAGCGTCACAATTGATCAAGTCGGCAAACGCTTTGAAATAAGATAACAGGAGATGACGCGAGATTATCTCCAGTTTCCATTCTGTGTATTTTATAGTTCTTTGGTACATGGTAAATTGTGAAAATTGGGAAAAAAGTATTGACAAGTCAAATAAATTGTGAATTTTTAACATTTAAAATAGATAGATCTGCATGTACGGTGTAGCGCCCCCCCGGTATTTAAGGTATCAAGGCAAAACGTCCCCTAGTCAAAACACCCCCCATTTTGGTCAAAACGTCCCCCATTCAGTTTAGAATTTGGTCAAAACACCCTCCTAATATTTTTTTCTATTATTCTTAATTCTTTTTAATTAATTCATATATTTTATTATCTTTTCAGTTTGAAACTTATGGATTATGTACTGATAATACACAAAATTGATTTATTAGCACCTAAAATAATGCAATCAACACCAATCAACTATATATGGTTGCGCTTTAATTGAGCTGTGGGTGTGGGCTTAATATTAGTAGGTGTCATAAACCCATTAATCACCAGTAATAAGGTGTGAACATTTGTGAAGGGAAAATCTTTTCTTCTATACAATCAAAATTTGTACAGAATGAACAAAACACTGATCAGAGTTATAACTTTATTTATAAAACATTAATAAAACTAGTGTTATTTCTAGAGTTCTAAAAGGGCAGGGTGCTGACTAAAAGGGGCAGGGTGCTTTCCGAAAGGGGCAGGGTTCTCTTTTAGACGTGAAAGTTACCATAGCAGTAGTTGAATTTCTAGATGCCTATAGTTAATATGTATTCCATTTATGTTTATTGCACGCTTAAAAGAAATGTCACAGAATAAAGTGGTAAATCTTCCCAAAACCAGTAACACAGTTTACAAGATATTTTACTTACTTTATAGTTTAGTTTAAACCATTCAAGCCTTTCTCTTAAAAACTGTCATCAAGAATGTCAACTTGTTCATATGAAATAGTGGAGGGACGTACAGTATAAGCTTAATCTCGAAACAAAGATCATGTTGTAAACAACATAGTAAAAGGCCTGTTTCAGGTCACATTGTAAACTAATAATTATCAAAAGTCGTGTTGTATTGATCAGGTCTTTCATCAATATTTCATTAACAGAAAAGCGCTATTACAGTCAGGTTAAATTTTACTAAAACGCATATCCAAAATATACTATCCGGATACTGGTACACTTTTGGAATGTTGTCTGAAAGTAGCTTTACATGACCCACTAGGGTAAACCAAAGATAGTTCCTCAATTTTTGATGTTTTTCATCATAAGAAATACACCGACTGTCAGCTTTTTTGAAGGAAATATGGAAAAATTGCATACGACATCGGGAGTAATAAGACTCGTGAACGGACATTGTAAACTTTCTTTTACTTTCGATATTCATTAAAATTTGTGCATTTTCTAGTTGAAATTACAGTAGAATCAAACTGCATTGATATATACTTGTTATTATACTAAACAACGGTCCAGGCTAGTTTAAATTTTGCGCACAAAAATCTAGGGCACTTTTCACGTGCTCGGTAATCAGCTGACCACTTACGAACGCCTTTTTGACATTACACAGGATCCATACTCTTAATCAATTAATTTTAACGCTTCATTGATTCTCATTACCTGTGTACACTCGCCGTGACGTAATTTGCTGATCAAAAAATCGTCGAGGCATGTCAACAGGGAAATTGGCGGGATTTAACAAAAGATCAAAGGCAAGAGGGCACATTTTAAGGGCAGCATGGCGGCAGTAAAAAAGGGCCGGGCGAGGCGCCCCGCTGCGTCGCTCTAGAAATAACACTATAAAACATCAGAACAGTCACAACTGCATATTTACTAAGTAAAAATAACATCACACTATTCATTCACTGTTCTTCACCAAGAAGTCAAATTCACAATATCATATATTATTATTATTATACCAGATTTGTTGAGCGCCTTTTTCATATGAAATATACGGTCAAGGGCGCTTTACAATTAAACATGTGACATATCGCAGATATGTAGGAAAATCACAAAACATGGCATATGCAATCATAAAACTGAAACTGAATAATTTGCTGTACCAGTGTTCGTAGGTAACTGTAGTCTTAGTGAACCATTCTGGGATCATAAGTCTCGTTTTGGTTGGTATACATTCAATAAATGTTCATGTATTTATGTGTTTTTAATATTCATGGAATTTGATCAGAATGTTTGTCTTGATGAAATCTAGGCCAAGTTCAAATATGGGTCATCTGTGGTCAAAAACTAGGTCACTTGGTCAAATCAAAGAAAAACTTTGTGTGCAATCAGGGCTGCATTTTTAACTGGATATTCGTAAAGTTTGATCAGAATGTCTTGATGAAATCTTGATAAGTTTGAATATGGTTCATCTGGGGTCACAAACTAGGACACATGGTCAAAGAAAAACTTTGTGTATGCAATAGGAGCTGGAATTTTCCCTGAATATTCGTGGAATTTGATCAGAATGTTTGTCTTGATGAAATCTAGCTCAAGTTCGAATATGTACATTGTATCATCTGTTGTCAAAAACTAGATCACTCGGTCAAATCAAAGAAAAACTGTATGTGTGCAATCAGGGCTGCATTTTTCACTGGATCTTCGTGAAATTTGATTGGAATGTTTGTCTCGGTGAAATCTATGTCATTTCTGAATATAGGTCATCTGGGGTCAAAAACTAGGTCACTCGGTCAAATCGAATAAAAACTGTGTTGCAATAGAGGCTGCAATTTTCATTGGATATTCGTGAAAATTGGTTAGAATGATCTTCTTGATGAAATCTAATGGGTCATCTTGTGTCAAAAACTAGGTCACCTTGTCAAATCAAAGAAAAACCTTGTATATGCAACAGGAGCTGCATTTTTCACTGGATATTCGTTGAATTTGATCAGATTGTTTGTCTTGATCAAATCTAGGTCAAGTTTGAATATTATCAGTCATCTGGGGTCAAAATCTAGGTTACTCGGTCAAATCAAAGAAAAACTTTGTGTGTGCGCAATAGGTGCTGCAGTTTTCACTGGATATTCATGAAATCCAGCGCTTTTGAACGTTTATTTTATAGATGAAAAGAGCGCTATAAAAATCTGATAAATAATAATAATAATAATAATAAATTTAATCAGGATAATTGCCACAATGAAATGTAGGTGAAGTTCGATTATGGGTCAACTTGGGTCAAAAACTAGGTCACTAGGTCAAATCAAAGAAAAACCTTGTGTATGCAATAGGGGCTGCATTTTACACCAGATATTCATGAAATTTGATCAGATTGTTTGTCTTGATGAAATCTAGGTCAAGTTTGAACATTGGTAATCTGGGTTTAAAAACTAAATTACCCAGTCAAATCAAACCTCAGGTGAGTGACCTAGGACCATTTGGTCCTTTTTGAGAATTTTACTAAAAAGATATTCTGGCAGAATCACAAACCAGGTCAAACCATAACGCTAAAATGGTACAATTTCTTCTTTATCAGGGATATAAATTAGCAGGGGCCCAGTAGCCCGTGGTCCCTAGATTTTGGGCTGGGCCCCTAAATTATTGGAGAAAATGCCCATATCCCTTATGTTTTAAACATTTATTTTTGACAGTCTGGGCTCCTAAATAAAAATAGCTAGTTTATATCCCTGTTTATCTGTATGAATCATGAAGAGAAAATTTTTCAATATTTGAAATCTGATTCAGGTATGAATGTTGATCACCAAGGTGTAATAACTAGATCACTTTATCTACTCATAGAATAAATACTATCTAGAAATCACATTTTTCACTTGTCTTCAATGAAACTTGGGTCTTATTGCTTATCTTTATATAAAATTCAGATTACATGTAAGTTTAAAACTATAACTGAACTAGAACCTTCAAACTTCATAGGATGGTAGGGCTTATGGAGTGGACGGCTGCTATTGTTTTTGGGGTCACTCCATTAAAGGTCAAGGTCACAGGGGCCTGAACATGGAAACCATTTCCGATCAATAACTTGAGAACCACTTGACCCAGAATGTTGAAACTTCATAGGATGATTGGTCATGCAGAGTAGATGACCCCTATTGTTTTTGGGGTCACTTTGTTAAAGGTCAATGTCACAGGGGCCGGAAGATGGAAAACCATTTCCGATCAATAACATGAGAACCACTTGACCCAGAATGTTGAAACTTCATAAGATGATTGGACATGCAGAGTAGATGACCCCTATTGATTTTGGGGTCACTCTATTAAAGGTCAAGGTCACAGCGGACAGAATATGGAAATCCATTTTCGGTCAATAATTTGAGAACTCTTTGACCTAGAACCTTCAAACTTCATGGGGTGATAGGACTTACAGAGTAGATGACCCTTATTGATTTTGGGATCACTCTGTCAAAGGTCAAGGTCACTGGGACTTGAACATGGAAAGTCATTTCTCATCAATAACTTGAGAATCACTTGACCAAGAATGTTGAAACTTCATAGGATGATTGGACATGCAGAGTAGTTGATACCCATTGTTTTTGGGGTCACTCTGTCAAAGGTCAAGGTCACAGGAGCTTGAACATGGAAAACCATTTCCCATCAATAACTTGAGAACCACTTGAACCAGAATGTTGAAACTTCATAGAATGCTTGGACATGCAGAGTAGATGACCCCTATTGATTTTGGGGTCACTCTATTAAAGGTCAAGGTCACAGCAGACAGAACATGGAAATCCAATTCCGGTCAATAGCTTGAGAACTATTTGACCTAGAACCTTCAAACTTCATAGGGTGATAGGACTTACAGAGTAGATTACCCTTTATGTCTTTGGGGTCACTTCGTGGAAGGTCAAGGCCACAGAGGGCTGAATGTAGAAAACTCCTTCCAATCAATAACTTGAGAACAACTTGACCCAGAATGTTGAAACTTACAAGGATGATTAGACATGCATGGTAGATGAACACTACTGATTTTGGGGTCACTTGATCAAAGGTCAAGGTCACAGGGGCCTGAACATTGAAAACTGTTTCCAGTTCATAACTTGAGAACCACCAGACCCAAAATGTTGAAACTTAGTGGTATGATTGGACATGCCAAGGAGATGATCCCTATTGCAGCCAACCATCAGTGTCTCTTTGACTTTCGCTCTTGTCACCTATTGACTTCTTGCCTATACGACTATGCACTGGGGGAGACAATGCGCGTTTTTACAAAAGCATCTTCTAGTTGATTTAGTTTCCCATTTGACATTTTGGTCTAAAATTTTTCAGTCAATATCTCTGCATATACATTATTTTGCAGAATGATACCACATGGATACAATGAATCATTATAGAAAATGTAGGACAGTCATTTTTGAGTTGTCAAAGGTAAGGATAAAAACAACCATAGTAAAAGATGATGCAAATATTTTGTGTGCTTATATTCCATGTAGTTGTAATTTGCACACTCCAGAGTCCCATGAATGCATTAATGTTAGAAGTCCATGAGTAACAGAACTCGTACAGTGCATCAACAAATCAAAAATTGTAACAAACAGACCTTTACATTTTGTTTGAGCATATGATGGAAAATTGGCAAATCTACAACCATGAAATTTTTTATTAAAATCTACTTGGAACTTTTTCTATACCCGAAAATGACATACAAAGTGCAGTTTTCCTATAGAAGGCCAGTGTTAAAATTGACTGGAGAACCAATATTTTCCAGTCAGAATAACAAAAAATATCAGTCAAGAACACAACCCTATCTTTTGTTATTGGCTGCATGAATTTTCTTTTGATAACAATGATGCTTTGAAAAAATGTGGTTTAATAAAATTCTGCGTTGTATGTTTCAAACTAGTAGAACCACCTTATACTGAAATAAATTGAAATATTTCTGATTTTAAACTAAAGGACAAAAAATTGTTACATTGGAAGCAATGACTTGTTAGCAGTTGGAGAGCTTGACCATGCATCTGTGATGCTTACTGTAAGACAAGTGTGTACTATTGTGACAACTTGGTCCTCTTGTTAATACTGCTTATTTATAAGAGTTTGTTATTGAAATGTTAGTTGTGTTGTTTTTTTAATATTGCAGGAACAGTGTCAAGAAGTTGAGCCAAAGGACTGCCATCATGGATGCTTTTAACTATTTCTGAAGCTAAGAAGCATGTCCTGAATAGAACAACAACTGTGATGGTGGTGGTAACATTTAAGACAGCCCCCAAAGTAAGATAGATATTGATGTAACAATGGCTTGTCTTAATACTGAACCTATCTTTGATCAGCAGGAAGAAAGCAAGGATGCAGAAGATGAACATGATGAAACGATAGGAGAAAAGCCATGTGTTATTGGGGACAATAGACATAACAAAAAAGGCAGTGACGATGGTATTAAAGAAAACCCAGTTCATATGGACTCTGTATATGCATCTGATGATGAAGTATTTACATGCAAAGAATGTGGGGAAGAGTTTGAGGTCGAGTCGAAACTGCAGGCCCATGTGATGCTTCATAGCGAGGATAAGGTTTATAAATGCCAATTTTGTAACAAATTGTTCAGCAAGAGTTCAAACTTGACGTCACATCTTAGGATACATACAGGTAGGTTTTATATACATGTATGTTTGTCATGTAGACCTCTTTTGTCAAATGATTTGGTAATGTTTGCAACTATTTATTTAGGACAAAACTTATAACGAAAAACCAACCAATTCATCCAATATTTGATAACATATTTATGTAGCAAAATGTATTTGTTTAAATTAATCAGTTGCATTGAACAACAGTTTTTAATATAAAAATCTTGCCAACTGCAGGTCTTCAGACTAACCATAAAAGATTGGTCAGTGACACAGATGTTTTGTATAGTCTGTAAAAGTTACTTATGGAAAGTTGTCCTTTACAAAGCTGTAATAGTCTGTAGTAGTAATAACTCAAAATGTTTTACATTTACCCTTGCAGGAGAGAGGCCATTCCATTGTAAGATATGTTCAAAAACTTTTGCATGGATGCATAGTGTTCGTATCCATGTTCCAAGAGTACACAAAGTTGAAAAAGAATTAATAGAAAGCTTCATTGGAAATGATTATGTTTCAGAAGATTGTTGTGGAGATAGCAGCCAAACTGAATTTAATGAAGTAAATAATGGAGAGAATATTGATGTAGCTGTAAGTGTAGGAGATGAAAAGAAAAGAATTGAAGGAGATGCTCTGCTAGATGCAGAAAACAGCAATGAAAAACAGGATCATGTTGAATACAAAGATATGGAAAATTATCTCATTAAAACACAAATTTCCAAATCCAAATCTGAGTCGAATGGTTCAGATGATAACCTCAGATTCCTTGAAAAAAGAAAGGTAACATATATTTGTAAACATTGCTCTAAGGAAGTGAGTCAAAAATCAAACATGATTGATCATGTGAGATCACATTTAGGTGTGAAACGTTTTAAATGTAGGCTGTGTGGAAAAGATCTTTCAAGAAAACAAAACATTGTACATCATTTGAAATATGTCCATTTTGTTGATAATTCCTCAGTTAATGATATGATCATTTTGAATGATGAAGCCATTACACCAAAATCAAAAGTTACTGAAAAGGGTTTGGATATCGCTAAAGCAGAAAACATGGATATAGGTGTTGTTAGAATTGAAAAAGATGATGAATTGGATGAAAAGAAAAATGACAGCCAACAAAATTCTGACAAATATTTAAGTAATGAAGATGAAAATGGCCTAAAGGCTGTATCGGTTAAAAATGAGGAATGTGCTGAAGGTAAACTTTGTGATAGTACTGTTGAGGATGATGTTGATAATGATGTTGAAGAACTTACATATGAAGTTCTTGAAGGTGACACCCCTGCTGAGAAAAGGTATTTATGCAAAATATGTGGATTCACTTGTGATAGACGGTATTATATGACAAATCAACACGTTATGAAACATACGGGTGCAAAACGGTACAGATGTGTTATATGTTGCAAAGCATACACTAGGAAATATGTATTCAGAAGGCATGTATTGAAAGAACATAACATTAGAGATGAAGAACTGGATTCAATTTTTGATGCATCAGAAATTGATAAAAAGAAAAGGCAGCCTACTGGGACCAGTTCTGTATCAGACCCAAAAGGCGAGAGTCCGCCAGATCTAGCAGAAACAAACTGTGAAACTGAAAATGGTGTAAATTTTGACAAAATATCTTTAGATGTCATAAAAAAGAACTTTGATAAACACCAAGACTTTGAAAATGATGATAAAGCTTTTAATGGTGATCCTGATGAAAGGGAAGAAATAAATGGAGAGTATCCAAAGACAGAACTGAAATTTTCATTTAGTACAATTCGAGTAGATAACCCTAATAAATTTATGTATAAATGTAACATATGTGGCTTTGTTTGTACAAGAAAATACTACATGGTAAATATGCACTATTTGAAACATACTGGTGGTAAACCTTATATGTGTATTGTTTGTTGTAAGTTATACAGTAGAAGATATGTTTTGAGAAAACATCTTGTCAAAGAACATGGCATTAAAGGTGAAGAGCTAGAGGAATTGTTGAAAACAACTGGAAAGAGGCTTAACCCTGAAGATGGCCTTCAAGAAGCTATTCCACATTCAAATATTGAAGCAGACATCTCCCCTGGTAGCGACTCGTACTTCAAATTGAAGAAGGGAGAATCAAGCGGTATAGGTTCTGATGTAGCATTACAAGGCTCAGGTGTAGATGGGGGAAAGTCATCAAAAGAAATTCCAGAAGCATTCTTGGAATCTAGGGAAAAGCGTTTACCTAGACATGTAGATAAAGAGGAAAACAGCAGTGAAATAGAAAATATAAATCTCAATCCTGATCGTGAAGATGCAGTAATGACAGATCCTAATAGGACTAGTCATACAACTAGTAGCGAAACAGATTTTACAGAAAACAGAAAAGAGTCGGACAATGAGTTTGAAATGTTTATGCAAGATGGCGATAATGGTAAGTGCATTTCCCAAAGAAATACCAAAACAAGTAAACGACAACTTATTGATAAAGCTGAAGAGGAATTAATTGATACAGCAAATAGAAGTCAAAGCAAAAGGGCAAGAAAGTATGAGCATCCATTCGACCATGTTATGAGATCTTTAATGGACTCGAAAACATTGACATGTTTGAAGTGTAATAAACAGTGTTCAAAGAAGAGCAATCTGAAACAACATATTAGAATTCTTCACTTTAATCTGAAGGAATATATATGTCAAGAGTGTAATAAAACCTTTAATACAAAATACAACTTGAAAGTGCACATGAAGCAGCATTTACAGCCAGAGGATCGAGACTCAATGAGTCATGAATGCTACATTTGCAAGAAAGCATTTACAACCAGATCATATTTAAAAGTACATTTGACGAGGTACCATAGTGACAAATTTGAAAATATTTAGCAGATTATACCGCAAGATGAAGACTTGATGAAAATGCTGTGGAAATTCCTTTTTGATCATGAAAACCATAAAACAGAGGCAAACAATTTGACTAGTTTCATGGAAGTAGATAAAGATACTGTCAGAGTTAATATTTTCAGAAGTAGGGATGTAAAGTTACGTTTTCGAGTAAATAATACGTTGTGGTTTATTTGAAAAAAAAAGTTATTTTGATTGGTTCAGGTTTGCTTGCAAATATTTAGGCCACTGTAATTTTTTTGTAAGTTCTAGAAAACCATTTTATACATGTATTTTTATGATATGAATTTTTTTTTACATTTTTTAGAGAGAGAGTTTTAATCTTTTATATTTAATGTTACAAGTTAGAACACAATAGCAGACATGAAATTTAAGCTTATGATTCAAGCATTGTGATTTGTGCTCAGTTTATATAAACATTGAGCTTTTAGTTTTACCAAAGTCTCCCTAAATTTTGTGGCCAGGTGAATTTTAACCTAGATACAATCAGGATCATTATGTCTCCCCCAGGAGACATATTGTTTTTGCCCTGTCCGTACGTCCGTACGTCACACCTCATTTCCGAGCAATAACTAGAGAACCATTTGACCTAGAACCTTCAAACTTCATAGGGTTGTAGGGCTGCTGGAGTAGACGACCCCTATTGTTATTGGGGTCACTCAGTCCAAGGTCAAGGTCACAGGGGCCTGAACATTGAAAACCATTTCCGATCAATAACTAGAGAACCACTTGACCCAGAATGTTGAAACTTCATAGATGATTGGCTTTGAAAAGTAGATGACCCCTATTGATTTTGGGGTCACTCCGTCAAAGGTCAAGGTCACAGGGGCCTGAACATTGAAAACCATTTCCGATCAATAACTAGAGAACCACTTGACCCAGAATGTTGAAACTTCATAGGATGATTGGCCGTGAAGAGTAGATGACCCCTATTGATTTTGGGGTCACTCCGTCAAAGGTCAAGGTCACAGGGGCCTGAACATTGAAAACCATTTCCGATCAATAACTAGAGAACCACTTGACCCAGAATGTTGAAACTTCATAGGATGATTGGCCGTGAAGAGTAGATGACCCCTATTGATTTTGGGGTCACTCCGTCAAAGGTCAAGGTCACAGGGGCCTGAACATTGAAAACCATTTCCGATCAATAACTAGAGAACCACTTGACCCAGAATGTTGAAACTTCATAGGATGATTGGCCATGAAGAGTAGATGACCCCTATTGATTTTGGGGTCACTCCGTCAAAGGTCAAGGTCACAGGGGCCTGAACATTGAAAACCATTTCCGATCAATAACTAGAGAACCACTTGACCCAGAATGTTGAAACTTCATAGGATGATTGGCCATGAAGAGTAGATGACCCCTATTGATTTTGGGGTCACTCCGTCAAAGGTCAAGGTCACAGGGGCCTGAACATTGAAAACCATTTCCGATCAATAACTAGAGAACCACTTGACCCAGAATGTTGAAACTTCATAGGATGATTGTACATGCAAAGTAGATGACCCCTATCAATTTTGGGGTCACTCCATTAAAGGTCAAGGTCACAGGGGCCTGAACATTGAAAACCATTTCCGGTCAGTAACTTGAGAACCGCTTGACCCAGAATGTTGAAACTTAATAGGATGATTGGTCATGCAGAGTAGATGACCCCTAACGATTTTAGGGTCACTCTGTTAAAGGTCAAGGCCACAGGGGCCTGAACATGGAAAACCATTTCCAATCAATATCTTGAGAATCTCTAGACCCAGAATGTTGGAAACTTCATAGGATGATTGTTCATGCAGAGTAAATAACCCCTATTGTTTTTGGGGTCACTCCGTTAAAGGTCAAGGTCACAGAGGCCTGAACATTGATAACCATTTCCCATCAATAACTTGAGAACCACTTGACCCAGAATGTTGAAACTTCATAGGATGATTGAACATGCAGAGTAGATGACCCCTATTGATTTTGGGGTCAGTCTATTAAAGGTCAAGGTCACAGTGGCCTGTTCATGTAAAATCATTTTTTGGAAATAACTTGAGAACCACTTGACCAACAATGTTGAAACTTAATAGGATGATTGGACATGCAGAGTAGATGACCCCTATTTATTTTGAGGTCACTTGATCAAACGTCAAGGTCACAGGAGCCTGAACAGTGACTTGAGAACCACTAGGCCAAGAGTGTTGAAATTTAGCGGGATGACTGGACATGCCAAGTAGAGGATCCCTATTGCAGCCAACCATCAGTGTCTCTTTGACTTTTCGCTCCTGACCCCTATTGACTTCTTGCCTATAGGATTTTGCATTGGGGGAGACATGCGCTTTTTTACAAAAGCATTTTCTAGTTTACACTATTTTTACACACTTACAGAAGTTTAATTTAATAGGTAGTATATTTGTTAGATTTATGAAGTTTTTTTCTTGCATTATAAGTATAAATGTATTTGTTAAAATAGTTTTAGGAGATACTAAACTACATGATACTGTTGTATATATGCAAAATGAATTGTGTAACAGCAACTGCATTTACACATTTAATTTCTCATGATTTATCATTTATAAAAGTTATAGATGTCTTTTAGTGTAATTATTTTAAATGTCACATATTATAAACTGAATTGATTGTCAAACTATATTTTGTATTATAATTTGATGAAATATCTTAAATATTTTGTTTTTATGTCCCCTTTTCCAAATTGCATGACATTCTTTGACCCACCGTTTTATTTCAGCTATGAAGTTTATGGAGAGCTTTTAAAGTTTTGATGCACTTTCTGTATGAAACTGTCATTATTTCAAGGATTAGTTTCAAACTTTGAATTTAAATTTCTCATCATCACTCGCTTCATGCGACACAAGGGTCTTGCTCTAGCACCAATATTTCATGAAGTTTCAAACTTTGAATTTAAATTTCTCATCATCACTCGCTTCATACGACACAAGGGTCTTGCTCTAGCACCAATATTTCATGAATTATTTCACCTTTTCACTTTATTTCTGGCTAAAGTTATATTGCACTTTCAATCAATCTCTTTTATAACTAAATGGATGCGATTCAAACTGCAAATAATTGTTCCCTTTTATCACTCACATTATAAAACAAAAGTGCCATAACTCTTTTAACCTTACATCACGAATTGTGCCCCCTTTTTACCCCTGTTTGAAGAACGGGACGTATTATGGGAACGCCCCAGGCGGGCGGGCAGGCGGGCGGCGTCCACAGACTTTGTCCGGAGCATATCTTCTTCATGCATGAAGGGATTTTGATGAAACTTGGCACAGTTGTTCACCATCATGAGACAGAGTGTCATGCGCAAGAACCAGGTCCCTAGGTCTAAGGTCAAGGTCACACTTAGAGATCAAAGGTCAAACTCAAGAATGACTTTGTCCGGGGCATATCTTCTTCATGCATGGAGGGATTTTGATGTAACTTGACACAATTGTTCACCATCATGAGACGGAGTGTCATGCGCAAGAACCAGGTCCCTGGGTCTAAGGTCAAGGTCACAGAGGTCAAAGGATACAAGAATGAAAACTTTGTCTGGAGCATTTCTTCTTCATGCATGGAAGGATTTTGATATAACTTGGCACAAATGTTCACCACCACGAGATGGAGTGTCTTGCGCAAGAACCAGGTCCCTAGATCTAAGGTCAAGGTCACACTTAGAGGCCAAAAGTCAGATACAAGAATGACTTTCTCAGAAGCATTTCTTCTTCATGCATAGAGGGATTTTGATGTAACTTGGCACAATTGTACACCATCATGAGTCGAAGTGTCATGCGCAGGTCCCTTCTTTAGAATTACTTCCCTTTGTTGTTACTATAAATAGCTTATATTGCAACTTTTTCATTACTAGCCGTAGGGAAAAATCGAGACCACTTTTCTGTAGTATAACATGCATATTACATCCAATGTTGAGGTGTATTTTGACCTACGGTATCTCTACAGGGTAAGGATTCTTGTGTGGACTTACAAATTTTTTTTGGATTTTTTTTTTATTCTTTTTCTTTTTTTTTGTTAACTTCCCTTAGTTGTTACTATAAATAACCTATACTGTAACTTTTTTATAATTGACCGTAGGAAAAAACCAAGATCACTTTTCTGTGGTACAACATAGATGTTACTTTCAAATTTTAGGTGTATTTTAAGGTATCTCTACTTGGTAAGGTGTTTTTTTGTGGTCATAGAAAAACAAAAAAATTACAATAATTACTAAACAACCACAAAGTTAAGATTCCATTTGCAAACACAGCTGCTATTTGCTAATTTGCTGCGACGGGCATATATTGTGACATTCTTGCACTCTTGTTACTTAGAAATTCTTGTTAATTTTGTTTCTTTTTAACTAGTATGTCTTTGTTGTTTTTTAGCTTTTCTGATTTTTGAGAAAAAATCTACGAGGTATTGTCGTCACTTGATCATCTACGTAATTTTTTGTTAAGATCCACTTTTTCTAAAAAATTATAAGAACTACAGCTTTGACTCTTTGTACACTTGTTTATCATCATTAGGTGATTAAGTAGGACAAGAACAATAACTCAGATATGCATTTTGTCAGAAATAAGACCCTTTTTATACTTTTTGAAATTTTTTGTTTAGGTACACCTTTTCTCAAAAACTATAAGAGCTACAGCTTTGAAACTTTGCACACTTGCTTATCAGGCCTTTTTTGTACTTAAAAAATCAGTATTTCTTGGTTGTTGTTTGTTTAAGCTCTCTTCTTGAATACTTACTAGAGCTTTGAGTAAGAGGGCCAAGAACTATAACTCTTTTTCCTATATATTGTCCAGCACTTGCAGACGACTGCAGGTGATGCTCTTGTTGACGGATTAGTTTCGGACTTGAGATAGTTGTTCGACATTATCACCCACAGTACATAACACAAGAGACATTACTCTGGCATCCATATATTTTTAGCTAGACTATACGAAGTATAAGGAGAGCTATCCTACTCGCCCCGGTGTCGGCGTCTTTCCGCGTCCCCACCTTGGTTAAAGTTTTGGTGCACTTTCTCTTTTTTCAACTTATCTCTGTAATTACTTGATGGATTTGATTCAAACCTGAAATACTTATTCCTCATCATCATCCACATCATCTGACATAAGGGCCATAACTCTGGCACCAATATTTCATGAATTATCCCCCCTTTTCACTTAGAGTTTCAGGTTAAAGTTTTGATGCACTTTCACTCTATCTCTGTTTTTACTAAATGGATTTGATTCAGACTTAAAATAGTTGTTCAACATCATCACCCATATCATATGACACAAGGTGCATAACTCTGGCACCATTTTTTCATGAATTATTCCGCCTTTTTACTTAGAATTTCAGGTTAAAGTTTTGGTGCACTTTCACTCTACCTCTGTTATTACTGAATGGATTTGATTCAAACTTAAAATAGTTGTTCAGCATCATCACCCACATCATATGACACAAGATGCATAACTCTGGAGCAATTTTTCATGAATTATTCCCCTTTTTACTTAAAATTTCAGGTTAAAGTTTTATGCATTTTCACTCTATCTCTGTTATTACTGAATGGATCTGATTCAAACTTAAAAAATTGTTCAACATCATTACCCTTATCATATGACACAAGGTGCATAACTCTGGGACCAATATTTTATGAATTATTTCCCCTTTTTACTTAGAATTTTAGGTTAAAGTTTTGATGCACTTTCACTCTGTCTCTGTTATTACTGAATGGATTTGATTCAAACTTACAATAGTTGTTCAACATCATCACCCACACCATATGACGCAAGGTGCATAACTCTGGCACCAATTTTTCATTAATCATTCCCCCTTTTTACTTAGAATTTTAGGTTAAAGTTTTGATGCACTTTCACTCTGTCTCTGTTATTACTGAATGGATTTGATTCAAACTTAAAATAGTTGTTCCACATCATCACCCACACTATATGACACAAGCTGCATAACTCTTGCACCAGTATTTAATGAATTATGCCCCTTTTTGCTTAGGATATACTTATATAGTGTTTTGATACATTTTATCTTTACCTCTCTTATTACTTTAAGTTGATATTTTCGACATAGAGTCAGGATATTGTGCAATATCTTCATCCACAATCCATCCATCACTATCCAGCATCGAAATAGTCGAGCGCCCTGTCTCCTGTGACAGCTCTTGTTTATGATTTATGTCTGCTATTTATTTACTGGCTAAAACTGACAGCCATAAGAGTCACCCTGATAACATCTCATCAGCTGTCACAAGACTTAACGAATATGTTAAGTTTATGTAACGTTTCTGTGTATTTATTAATTCTTTGCTCTATCTCTGTTATTATTAAATAGATTTCATTCAAATAAATCTTCTTCGGGGCCTCCATGGCCGAGTGGTTAAGGTCGCTGACTTTAATCACTTGCCCCTCATCAATGTGGGTTTGAGCCTCACTCGGGGCGTTGAATTCCTCATGTGAGGAAGCCATCCAGCTGGCTTACGGAAGGTCGGTGGTTCTACCCAGGTGCCCGCTCGTGATGAAATAATGCACGGAGGGGCACCTGGGGTCTTCCTCCACCATCAAAGCTGGAAAGCCGCCATATGACCTAAAATGTGTCGGTGCGACGTTAAACCCAGCCGAATAAATCTTCACCCACATCTTATGACACAAATATCTATAACAGTGGCATCATTTATTTCATGAATTACGCCTATTTACGTTAACTTTGGGTAAAGTTTTGATGCACTTTCGCTCTACCTCTGTTATAACTGAATGGATTTGATTCAAGTATAAAACAGTTCCTCCTCATCTTACGACACAAGGTCATAACTCTTGACACATATATTACTTGAATTATGCCCCCTTTTTACTTAAATTTTAGCTAATTTTGACTCACTTATGCTTCATCTCAGTTCTTTCTGACTGGCTTGGATTCAAATTTAAAATGGTTGTTCCACATCACCACCCACATCATATGACACAATTAAGGTATATAAATCTAGCTCAAATGTTTCATGAATTATGCCCCCTTTTTAGCTCACCTGAGCCGAAGGCTATTAGGATAGATGATTGTCCGTACGTCCGTCCACATTTTAAAGCAATGTTATTCAAACTTGGTCACAATGTTTTTGGTCACAAGACCTCGGATGAGTTCGATTATGGGCTAGATCGGATCAGTATGTCCAGAGTTATGTGCCCTTGATTGACAAAATTTGCTATGTTTCACTTTGTTGATACTCTAGCGTCTTCATTTCTTCACCAGTCCTAATCATATTTTTGTAGAATGTGTATGACTTCAAGATCTTGGATGAGTTTGATTATGAGCAAAATCGGGCCGGTAGGGCAAGAGTTATATGTCTTTGATTTACAAAAATTACTACATTTTACATTGTTTACACTCTAGCACCTTTATTTTTTCACCAATCCAAAACATATTTACATAGTATATGTATTGCCATAACATCTTGGATAAGTTCAATTTTGAACAAAATCAGACAAAACCAGAGTTATGGGCTCTTGATTTTGCAAAAATCCCTATATTTTACCTTGTTACTCTAGAGGCCACAGTTGTGACTCAATCATTATGAAACTTGATCAGAATATTTTTCTTGATAATCGCTAAATCCAATTTGAAAATTGATCATGTGGGGTCAAAACTAGGTAAGTAGGCCAGATCGAAGGAAAAGCTTGTGAACTCTCTAGAGGCCTCGGTTGTGACTCGATCTTTATGAAACTTGGTCAGAATGTTTGCCTTGATGATTACTAGGTCAAGTTGGAAATTGGGTCATGTTGGTTTAAAAACTAGGTCAGTAGGCCAGATAGAAAGTTTGTCTCGATGATCTCTAGGTCAAGTTGGAATCTAGATAATGTGGGTTCAAAAACTGGGCCACCCGGTCAAATCAAAGGAAAAGCTTTTGAACACTAGAGGCCACAGATGTGACTTAATCTATATGAAACTTGGTCAGAATGTTTTTCTTGATGATGTCTAGGTCAGGTTTGAAACTGGGTCATGTTTGGTCAAAAACTAGATCACTTGGCTAGATCAAAGGAAAGTCTTGTTAACACTCTAGAGTCCACAGTTTAAGTTTGAAACTCATGAGAATTGGTCAGAATGTTTGTCTTGATGACCTCTGGGTCAAGTTAGAAGCTGGGTCATGTGGGGTCAAAAACTAGATCACCCGGTCAAATCAAAGAAAAAGCTTGTTAACACTCCAGACACCACAATGTCATATTGCTTTGAAACATTGTAGGATGGTTCAAAAATAATTTTACATCCCAGTGAGTCTTGGCACCCTAGTGACTTTGAAGAAACCAGCCTTTGAAAATCCACAAAAATGACAATTTTTTGAAAAAATGATACAGATATAGCTTTGAAACCTTGGAAGATGGTTTTAAAACTCATTCTGCACCTATTTCATGAGTCAAAGCTCCTGCGGGCGATACACTTTCTGGCAATGGCCTTGTTTTCCAAATAATTTATCCAGGTTCATTTTTTTCAGCTCAAATGATTCTTTTTTTTTTTTTTTTCAGAAAATGATATTTTAATTATTTTTTTCAGACTGTAATTTGACGCAGCTAACTACACACATATGTATATATAAAGTAGAATGCTGCTACTTGAAGTTTGTATTTTTAGTTCCTAATTTAAGCCCTTTTTACCCCAGTTCACTAAATGCAGATGCTGAATGATACCAGGAATGTAAAAACAGTAATGTACGTATTTAAAAACTGGGCACATGATCTAAGTGTCACTGTAAAGTATTGCTTAGCCTTCTTGTGTATGATACTCCATTAATGTTACATGTAAGTTCATTGTGCTCAATCTCCGGAACACTCTCCCATAAAAAGATCAATGCTAAACATCAAAGTCGCCGAACACAAGTCGATTTAGAATCAAAGGATTTACCTCTTTTCTTTAAAACCCACTAAAATCAGAATGAAAAAAGAGTCAGTTTTCTGGCCTGAAAGCTAGGTGAAAATATGAACCAACTGATATAATAAAGTACTACTTTATAGTGTTTAGAACAGAGATAGTCCAGGTTATGATCGGTACTAGAAAACGTCCAGTCTGTCTGCTCATCAGATGATCAGTAAATTGTTATTTGAAGAATTTACATTTCATCGTAACAATTGAACAGCATGACAGTTGTAAATCGTTCTTCAGCTCTTAAAATGCAGGCACAAAAGCTGTATTAATTTATTATTTAATGATCTTGTTTCTTCCACTTGTACTTAACATTTGTTTTAAGTTTTAAGTGTCTTTATGGCTGTCTCTAAGAGACAGCTAAGTATATATAACAGGCGCATCAGAAGTAACAATTTTCTTCCAACAACTATTACACCTTTGGTGACAGACCTGAGATTTTTCAGGACGGGTCCTGATTTCCTCGTATTATAACTCTTTTGGAAAAGGAAATTACAGGCTTTAGGAGGTAGATTTTCAGGGTTTTGGTTTTTGACAGAATGTTTTCATTTAAGCAGTGTTAAGCTTAAGAACCTTGCGTTTTTGTCACTTTGCTGTCATAGTTTTAGAAATAACATTGTTTACAATTCCGAGGGTAACCTAGTTACCACAGCTCTTGCTGCTGTAGGTCGTTTTTTTGAAATTTTTCTGCATGAAACCGACACTATTTGTATTGCGCCAAACACATGCACATATTTCATACTGGGCCCAAAGTTTATACAAGTTCTTCTCATGAAGCAGTCAACAGATCTTCATCAAACTGGGCGAATGTAGCATTCATATAAAGTTCTCTGTTCAATTTCTTAAAATGGGGATGGGCGTGGTCGGGAGCACTTGGTCCATTTAAGGGGACACTAGGGCTAAAAGATCTTTCAATTCCTTTTCTTCTTTGACCTGCTTTACGGATTATTATTATTAATCTAGATCTGTAGCATCCTTTTCAGGCCATGTCTCAATTGGTTTAAAATGGGGGCACTTGACCTGTTTTATGTTGTTGCTTTTTTGCAGAAAACAGTTGTTGCCATTTATAATTCAGTATGTCATACATATATTCAAGGTCAAATAGTTTTGATAGGTGAGCGAATTAGGGCCACTGTAGTCACATTGCTACGTTTTATGATTTCTTATTGCACGCATGCTATCTCCTGCCCAAAAGTAATATCATGACATGGGGTACAAAATCACTTGACACTGTATTGGGAGTTAAAACACGAATAACAGGAAAGTTTGCTATCAGCTTTGCTCCTTCAGAAGAGGCGAATTTCTTGAAAAAAAATCCAATTCACAATTTCTGCACGCGATTTTACGAGTGCAGAATTACTCAAACGAATAACAAGTGCATATTTCTCGATGCAGTGCTAGCATTTTTTAAATTTGTTTTTATATTACATACTCCTATTGATACTATATAAATGATGAACATTTCTGGTTTAGTCGCATTAAAATTAATGGCAACTTTAACGCGACGATACACATTAAAATGACCTCGGACTGAACGTTAATATGCTCGATGGGAAACGAATACAGCAATGTTATCCGAAACCAATACAATGAGTTGTCCACACGAAAGTTTACGCCGTGTCAGATAAGAAAGCTCTTTAACCCGCTTTCAACTGGGGATAAAAAACACCGTACCCGCCAAACAGTATATTATTCCATGTACGTTAACCTGTTTTTCTCCCGAAAACACGAATAGCTGACAAAAGGGCTTGAGTAGTGCTACACTGATGTCCGTGTATGCATGCGTGCATGAGTTCGAGTGCGTGTCCGCTCTATTACTTAATTGTGTATTGTTGGTTTTTGGAAAAAACAAGAACAAAAAACAGCTTGGCACATATTACAACCATAACAAGACTACGTTTCGCTTTCAAATTCCAGACTCAAAGGTCAAGGTCACATTTAGAGGTCAAATATTTAAGGTAATTTTTCTTGCCCGTTCTTGTAATGTGAACTATGAAAACAGAATTGCATTGATTCAGTTCCCTTATGGTTCATAACAAATCTGCATTTTTATGCCCCCGAAGGGAGGCATATAGTTTTTGAACCGTCTGTCTGTCTGTCGGTCTGTCAGTCTGTCGGTCTGTCCGCAATTTTCGTGTCCAGTCCATATCTTTGTCATCGATGGATGGATTTTCAAATAACTTGGCATGAATGTGTACCACAGTAAGACGACGTGCAGTGCACAAGACTCAGGTCCGTAGCTCAAAGGTCAAGGTCACACTTAGACGTTAAAGGATAGTGCATTGATGGGCGTGTCCCGTCCATATCTTTGTCATCGATGGATGGATTTTCAAATAACTTGGCATGAATGTGTACCACAGTAAGACGACGTGCAGTGCGCAAGACCCAGGTCCATAGCTCAAAGGTCAAGGTCACACTTAGACGTTAAAGGATAGTGCATTGATGGGCATGTCCGGTCCATATCTTTGTCATCGATGGATGGATTTTCAAATAACTTGGCATGAATGTGTACCACAGTAAGATGACGTGCAGTGCGCAAGACTCAGGTCCATAGCTCAAAGGTCAAGGTCACACTTAGACGTTAAAGGATAGTGCATTGATGGGCGTGTCCAGTCCATATCTTTGTCATCGATGGATGGATTTTCAAATAACTTGGCATGAATGTGTACCACAATAAGACGACGTGTCACACGCAAGACCCAGGTCCGTAGCTCAAAGGTCAAGGTCACACTTAGACGTTAAAGATCATTTTTCATGATAGTGCATTGATGGGCATGTCCGGTCCATATCTTTGTCATTCATGCATGGATTTTAAAATAACTATGCATGAATGTGTGACACAGTAAGACGATGTGTCGCGCGCAAGACCCAGGTCCGTAGGTCAAAGGTCCTAAACTCTTACGTCGGCCATAACTATTCATTCAAAGTGCCATCGGGGGCATGTGTCATCCTACGGAGACAGCTCTTGTTTAAAATTATTTTTCGCGAAGAAGCACTTAAATATATGCTTTATAAAGGAGAGTGCCGCACATTATCACAGATCCACATTATGTAAGGTCTGAAACAATGCTAATATTAAAAAACTGCATTAAAATTACATGCAAGGAATGTAGCATTTTTTTTTACTTACAGCAATTAGTTTGTCATTTAAAGTATGAGGTAAAGAGGTATATAAAGAAGATGAATTATATGTATTGACTCAAGAAACATTATGATTTAATTAGTAAATTCCACCCACGTGTAATTAATTATTAAGCCTCCCTACGAAGGAGTATATTGTTTTGCAGATGTCGGTCATTCTGTCAGTCCGTATTGGTTTCAGGATGATAACTCAAGAACGCTTGGGCCTAGGCTCATGAAAGTTGATAAGGAGGTTAGACATGACCAACAAATGACCCATATTGATTTTGAGATTAGTAGGCCAAAGGTCAAGGTCACAGTGATCCGGAACAGTTGAACGATTTCCGGATAATAACTCAAGAACACTTAGGCCTAGGAGCATATAATTTGATAGGGAGGTTTGTCATGATCAGCAGATGGCTCCTATTGATTTTGAGGTCAGTAGGTCAAAGGTCAAGGTCACAGTGACCTGGAATAGTTAAACGATTTTCGGATTATAACTGAAACACGCTTGGGGTTAGGATCATGAAAGTTGATAGGGAGGTTGAACACGACCAGCAGATGTCCCCTATGGATATTTAGGTAAGTAGGTTAAAGGTCAAGGTCACACTGATTCGGAACAATTAACAGTTTCCAGACAATAACTCTAGAATGCTTGGACCTGTGATCACAATAGGTGACAGGGAGGTTGGTCATGACCAGCAGATGACCCCTATTGGTTTTGACGTCAGTCGGTCAAAGGTCAAGGTCACAGTGACCAGGAATAGTTAAACCGTTTCCAGACAATAACTTTCGAATGCTTGGGCATATGATCACAAAAGTTCATAGGGAGGCTGATCATGACCAGCAGATGACTCATATTGATTTTAAGGTCAGTAGGTCAAAGGTCAAGAAGTCACAATGACTCGAAACAATTAAACCATTTCCGGTCGATAATTTGCGAAGGCTTGGGCTTAGGATCCCGAAACTTAATAGGAACATGACCATAAGATGACCACTATTGATTTTGAGCTCAATATTAGTAGGCCAAATATCAAGGTCACAGTGACTCGGAATAGGTAAATGGTTTCAGGATGATAACTTAAAAAAGCTTGGGTCTAGGATCATGAACATTGATAAGGAGGCTGGTCTTGACCAGCAGATAACCCCTTTTGAGTTTGAGGTCAGTAGGTCAAAGGTCAAGGTCACAGTGAAAAGGAATATTGAAAAGGTCAAAGTTCAAGGTCACAGTGACCCGGAATACTTAAACGGTTTCCGGATAATTTGAGGTCAGTACGTCAAAGGTCAATGTCATACTGATCCGGAACAGTGAAACAGTTTCCAGACGATAATTTGAGAACACTTAGGCCAAGGATCTCGAAACTTTATAGGGAGGTTGACATGATCAGTAGATGACCCTTATTGAATTTTCACAGGGACTTGGAACAGTTAAACGTTTTCCGGATGATAACTCGAGAATGCTTGGGCTTACAATCATGAAAATTGATAGGGAGGTTGACCAAGACTATCAGATGAACCTTATTGATTTTAGGTCAGTAGTTCAAAGGTTAAGGTCACAGTGACCTGGAATAGTTAAACCGTTTCCAGACAATAAATTTAGAATGCTTGCGCCTAGGATTGCAAAAGTTGATAGAGAGGGTGGTCATGGCCAGCAGATGACCCCTACTGATATCGAGGTCAGTAGGTCAAAGGTAAGAGGTCACAGTTCAACCGTTTTCGGACGTTAACTTGCGAACGCTTTAGCCTAGGATCCCGAAACTTAATAGGAACTTGATGAGCAGATGATGCCTATTGATTCTGAAGTCAGTAGGTCAAAGGTCAAGGTGAAAGTGACTCGGAATAGTTAAACGGTTCCTTTAGGAAAACTCAAAAGCATTTGGTTCTAGGACCATGAACATTACACTGATAAGGAGATTAATCATGACCTTGACCTTTGACCTACTGACCTCAAAATCAATAAGAGTGATCTGCTAGTCATGACCAACATCTGTATCAATTTTTGTAATCTTAAGCCCAAGCATTCTGAAGTTATTGTCCAGAATCGCAGAATAGTAGAACATGTTTTGCGACATAACTAAAGAATGCTAAACGTTTGATACGGAGGTCACTTATGACTGGTAAATGACCCATAATTTATGTTTTAAGGGAAGTAACCAAGTGACCAAATAATTTCTGTTGCTTGTGCAGTTACTGAATGAATCATGGGGGTGAGGCATTTCGTATTTAACGAACTCTTGTTCTCGTAGTGATATTTTAAGGACGAATGCATTATGACATGTACTGCTGTTTTGTAGCAAAGACACGGTAAACATTCGATAGAACATTTGTAGCTTCACAACTTTCAGCGCTAGACGCTATCGCCGCAAGGGTCCAAGTTTGAATCCCAGCAAATATTTCTCTAGTGCAGACCGGCGCATAGCACGTGACTGGTGCTAAGTGCATGATACCAACAAGAGCTTATGTCGGAAAATGTTGGCATAAAATGTAGCCAGCAATATTTCAATAATGATAAGTACGCTGTATGGGACGCAGGTTGGATTAAAGTTATCAATCCTTGTTTTTTTTTTAGTTTCAATCTTTGTGGGTATCTTGTGTACATATTCGAGGATCTCTGTGGCCAAGTAACTAAGGGCTTATGTGGCCGTGTGTTTTAGGCCACTGGCTTTAAAACCCTGCGCTTGAAACCTTACTTGTCATGTACAATACTTTCATGTGATTGGTGTAAAGTTCTTTCATGTGAGGAAGTCACCCAGCTGGCGTACGGAAGATCCGTGGTTGATTCTACCCATGTGCCAACAATAACACCCGGAATGGCACCTTGGGTCTTCATCCACAATCAATAGCTTGTTACGCCACAAACTCCCTGCAGGTTGCATAGATTAATAAAGTCAGCAGTTTTGTTTAACACACACACGTTTATTTACAAGATGTACTACATTAAGAATTGATCTAGGTATAAATACACTTAAACAACTTTCTTCCACGTCAAAATTTAAACTGATCAGGTCGGATATCCGCGCACTTCACCGCATCGCGTTGCGTAGAAGCGGAGGTGAAAGCAAACGCCTAGCGCTGCATGTTCACTAGTGACATTTTGGGCAAAATAACAGATGCAATTTATGATTTGCAACGTTGTAAGATATTGCAAAAGCCACTTAGAGAAAGAAACCTTTCGTACTTTAGGTTCGAGACGTGATTGATAGATCTTCGGAACAAATAGATCTGTACATGCTGCAAGGTAACTGCAAAATATGTTTTTATTTGTGACAGGCTTGAACAAAATTATAATTCTATAAATGAGCTGCTTTAATGTTAATAAAGTGTTTGTGTTTCTCCGTTCTAACGTATTTCCACTGTTCTCGTTATTTTTTGAAGCCTGACGTTATAAATATATTTCAAAATGCCAGGTTAGTGTATATGTCATACCGACCTGATCAGTTTTAAGCCGTTACACTATCGGCGTGAAGTTGGCAGTACAGCAGTAGCAGCAGTTAACTGCTGTAACTGCTGGCAGTAGGAGCAGTTAACTGCTGCTACTGCCAGCAGTAGGAGCCAGCAGTTACAACAGTTAAATTGCTTGTACTACCACAAGTGAAGTGCTGCTACTGCCATGAGTTAATGTTCGGTTTTAAAGTTAGCGATGCTTTATCCTTTTTATAAAGGAACGGTCTATAGTTTGGATAGTGTTTGCAAATGCAATATAGCAGTAAAGATTTATTTTGTATAATAATTAATTTTAGCAACAAAAAGATGAACCGCCTAAATAGCTGTGATAGTATTGTAGGTATAAGCATTGCTTAAATATCAATCAGTATTTTAATCAATATAAATTTTCATCTTTAACACAGTGTTATGTAAAGCCACAACAGATCAAACAAAGTTATATGGAAGTCTAATGCGTATTATAATACTTTTTTTACAAGTAAGTACAAAATATTTTATATAATGCACTATGGATGTGATGCATGCATGTGCAAATCAAATTATTTATAATTTTATGAAATTCTTGGCTAGAAAAAATTATACTGTGGACTCAGACGAATTAGCTGGCGAAACTTACCAATAATGAAAATTGTGCATGGTATTTTGCGTTAAGATGAAAAGAAAAATAGAAAACATATAAGTGAAAGAATGAATAAATTTTATCGCACATAAAAGGTTAATAAAAAGTGAATTGACAGAGTACAGAGTCCCAACCGCTTACGTGACAATACTCTACGCTTTATTTAGACAGGAAGTGAATATACATTTGTAATAAAACACGGCAGATTTACATAATCGAGAGACGAGCCTATAAATTGAACTCTCAAATATCAAATCAGTTTATAGTATAGTGTATTTAACTCTGAGTTTGGCCTTTACTATGATGTAATAACCTCCCCAGATTGTTTGTTAAGAAACTGAAAGTAGAAAATCCCGCGATTTTCTAAATGGCAAAGGATGGTTTCGAATTTGGCCCGGGTACGTTTTCTGAATAAAATCAGTACATGTATTTTATAGGCATATATATTCAAATAGTTATTTTTAATGATAACTGAAGTAAAAATACAAACAACAGTTTGAGGGAAGTTGTTATGTGCTAAAATCGAATTTCCCAGCTCCCAACTAAAAATAGAACGGCGAGAAAGATCAGGCAAACCAAAAAAGGACAATTATCCATCAATGTATTCATCCATGTACATTGTATAGATTAACATCATGACTGTTAAATAAGACAAAAGTTTGGGGGTCCCCAGCTCCGCCCCAGACCTTGACTTTTGGATCGGACCGGGTGGCCGTTGTAGAGGGGGTCGTCCCCCACCTGGCACGGGTGGCCGCCATTCGGGGAAAACTCTTGTTTGGGAGGAACCCGGGGTGAGGTGTGAGGCGGGGGTGGCGTAAAATGCTTGCAGCAGTTAATAGGAGGACGCTACGGGACATTGACTTTGGGACGGGACCGGGTGGCCGTTGTAGAGGGTGACGGTGTATGGGGGGCCAGCATAGCGGCTACCCCGGGAAAACTCTTGTTTACTCGTGAGCGGGTCTCAAAGTTGGTCCGAGGCCGTTTTTGGAAATGTTCACTTTTTTCAGTTTGGGCACCCCCAGCTCCGCCCCAGACCTTGACTTTTGGATCGGACCGGGTGGCCGTTGTAGAGGGGGTCGTCCCCCACCCGGCACGGGTGGCCGCCATTCGGGGAAAACTCTTGTTTGGGAGGAACCCGGGGTGAGGTGTGAGGCGGGGGTGGCGTAAAATGCTTGCAGCAGTTAATAGGAGGACGCTACGGGACCTTGACTTTGGGACGGGACCGGGTGGCCGTTGTAGAGGGTGACGGTGTATGGGGGGCCAGCATAGCGGCTACCCCGGGAAAACTCTTGTTTACTCGTGAGCGGGTCTCAAAGTTGGTCCGAGGCCGTTTTTTGGAAATGTTCACTTTTTTCAGTTTGGGCACCCCCAGCTCCGCCCCAGACCTTGACTTTTGGATCGGACCGGGTGGCCGTTGTAGAGGGGGTCGTCCCCCACCCGGCACGGGTGGCCGCCATTCGGGGAAAACTCTTGTTTGGGAGGAACCCGGGGTGAGGTGTGAGGCGGGGGTGGCGTAAAATGCTTGCAGCAGTTAATAGGAGGACGCTACGGGACCTTGACTTTGGGACGGGACCGGGTGGCCGTTGTAGAGGGTGACGGTGTATGGGGGGCCAGCATAGCGGCTACCCCGGGAAAACTCTTGTTTACTCGTGAGCGGGTCTCAAAGTTGGTCCGAGGCCGTTTTTGGAAATGTTCACTTTTTTGGCCGCCATTCGGGGAAAACTCTTGTTTGGGAGGGACCCGGGGAGAGGTGGGGCGGTGTTTCCAAGGATGGCTCTTGTTTTTTTGGAACTCGGGGCTGAAATCCGCTTGAGTGGTTTTCTTTCAGCAGTAAATACACCAGAAATATAGTCGAAACTGGTAAGTTGCTCTCGTTGGCTGTAACAGGAGCCTTGTTTTTTGCTGGTATACTGGTCTCATAAACCATTTGACTTCTGCCAGTAACACATAGAAAACTAAAAAAATGCTTTCATTGGTCATTTCACTGCTGGGAGTGACATGCTGTCATTACGGTGTACCGTTTGGACAATCGTGACATTTTACTGAATCCTAAACCGCGATGTACGATGTTACGATGACGAAAACGCGATGGTGCGATGACACGATGATGAAACAACGATGGTTAGATGGCGAAAACGCGATAACACGATGATGAAATCGCGATGATGCGATGATACGATGATGAATTGTCGATGTAATATCGCGTTTTCATCATCGTACCATCGCGTTTTCACCATCGTATCATCGCGTTTTCACCATCGTATCATCATACCATCGCGTTTTCATCATCGTACCATTGCGTTTTCACCATCGTGCCTTCGAGTTTTTATCATCGTACCATCGCATTATCACCATCGTACCATCGTATTTTCACCATCGTACGTACCATTGCATTCCGGTGGTCATGCGCAGTGGTACAGTTTATACGTCAGTAATATACAGGCTTAATACAATCTCATTTTCACATTGCACTATATACCTTCTACATCCTAACAAGAATAAGCTGAGTTTGAATAATATCATGTGACTATTACACCCAGCTTTTTATTTACTTTCATGCATACATAAAATACAAAGGACGTAGCCTTGAAGGTTTTACACAATTTTAATGAACTGAGCACTGAACATTTTGCAAAACATATTGCAAAACAGCACAATCTAAATGGTAAATTTCTTCTCACAAAATACATTGAGATACATTCATCTATTGTTGACAAAAAGTACAAGTGCACGGGACTAAGCATTTCCAGCCGGAAGGCGATGGTACGATGGTGAAAACGCGATGGTACGATGGTGAAACCACGATGGTACGATATGGTGAAACCAGGATGGTACGATGATGATAACGCGATGGAACGATGGTGAAAAAAGCATTTCCAGCCGGAAGGCGATGGTACGATGGTGAAAACGCGATGGTACGACGGTGAAACCACAATGGCACGATGGTACGATGATGACAACGCGATGGCACGATGGTGCGATGGTGAAAACGCGATGGTACGATGATGAAAACGCGATAATCATGTTGAACAATTCTTCTCTTTGGCGATCTTATCAGTACATCTACGGCACATATTCTGATAAGCCACCAGACAGCGCAACTGATAAATCCTATTCCTAAACTTACATTGATTTATATAGGAAAATTATACATTTACCATAGAAAGTGTCATAAATTACACGTTTCTATTTATTCTATTATACCATCCCTGATATTTCCTTAAGGTTTCGATGGAGGCCTTGAGAAACAAAAATCAAACAACACCAAATCATGGAAAGAAAGAGTTGTTTGACATGAAAATTGAACAGCATGTAAAACATGTATATTACTTTACGAAACAAGTGTCAGTATACTGATATAAACATTGAATTCCAGAAAAGGGCTGCCTAAAGGGGCTCCACTTCCGGACAGTTAAACGCCTTTAAAAACTCACCATTTTCAAAGAACAGTTACACATGTGCGTTTTGATGCATTTGCAATAGCGTGCGAGTGGTGAAATTTCGCATAACAAGGTGGAACACAGTTTTCAGCAATTGTTTATCTTTATTTATTTACAAATGGCATTCATTTTCAAAGGGAGACAACTGTTCCCGATTATTTTAAGTACAAATGACATTCATTTTCAAAGGGAAACAACTTTTTCCGATTATTTTAAGTAATCTTTGAGAAAAAGTTGTCTCCCTTTGAAAATGAATGCCATTTGTAAAGAAAAAAAGATAAACAATTGCTGAAAACTATGTTCCACCTTGTTACGTGAAATTTCACCACTCGCACGCTATTGCAAATGCATCAAAACAAACATGTGTAACAGTTCTTTGAAAATGGTGAGTTTTTAAAGGCGTTTAACTGTCCGGAAGTGGAGCCCCTTTAGGTAGCCCTTTTCCGGAATTCAATGTTTATATCAGTATACTGACACTTGTTTCGTAAAGTAATATACATGTTTTACATGCTGTTCAATTTTCATGTCAAACAACTCTTTCTTTCTATGATTTGGTGTTGTTTGATTTTTGTTTCTCAAGGCCTCCATCGAAACCTTAAAAAACAATTCAATACCTTTACGATGGTATATTTTTCTTCAAAATAAGTCAATATTTGGTTGCTTCTAAATTCGTTTGAAAAAAGTCTCTCAAATTCAATATACTCCCTATATATATTTGGCAGAATTACACGATAACCCTTTTTTTACTGATTATTTTTGATGGAAATATTAAAGTTAAATTTCCATCCCTGATATATTTGGAAAGTTCTCTTCATGCACATTCTAGACATATATTTTATTATAAAATAAGTTATTTTTTTCTTGCTTCTAAATTAGTTTAAAAACAGAGTTTCAACGCTTTCTGTATATTGACAAAAACGTGCTAAGTTTTACGATAAGATAGTGCCGTATCGGAATAGAAATACATGATTGTATAATTATTTAACAGAGTTTAGCATGATTTTTAGGTGCGTTCCGTCTGACAAATGTTCTTTTAAAAGTTTTTTTTTCTTTTTAAAGTTTTCATGGCATTTTCCTTTGAAAATACTGAGATATATTTTTAAAAATTCGAAAATAAAAGTGAAAGCAGCTCTACTGGTTGGGAACCATTTTCCGGACAGGACCAGTTTCCGGACACGTGTAATATCCGCTTTATTTCGTTGTTATTCATGGAATTGTTTCCTCTAGATAATTTAGATGTTTAGTCTTTATGTCTACAACAAACCACTATTTTATAAGGCTATGTAATGTTAGGGTTTTTGATGATAACTCACCTGCGTTTACAAAACAACTTTCTGTCTTAACGGGGCATGAAGATAGCATTGCGCATGCGCAGTAGTTCATACATGCCGAGGTATCAAGTGGGGAAGAAATATTCAAACTACATAATGATTGTCTGCTGATAACATGTTCTACTTTTAATTTCACGCTAAAAGTTACGTAAGATGCAGGGCTGTCGATTTTTGCACTAATTTTATTCTATATCTATTGGAATTAGCAAGAATTCGTATAAGACGAAATTCGAGTTTTTTATAGTCAACCTCGGTTTGCTTTCATAGCTGCTATTGAAAGTCGGGTTATGTTTCATGTGTAATTTTGAAGAGTTGAATGATAAAGAAATGTGTAGAAATAGTTTAATTACTTATTTTGATATCAAATTAACAACAAAACACCGTCAAAATATTTGTCCGGAAACTGGTTTACCTGACGGGAAAAATAACTCATTTTAGTGACCCCATTTGAGGGCCCATGGAACCCATATTTTACGTCACAACGCGATGCTGATTACAACATCGGATGTGGAAGGAGCTGAAGTATGTTCAGTATGGGCTTCATTTGTGTCAAATATCTTTTTAGGGAATAATGGAGCCGAAATATGAAAATGTGTCCGGAAAATGGTTCCCAACCAGTATAGTTGCATTACAGTAATAACCAAAATAATAATACAATATATTTATTATGACTTATTTTGACAAAATTACTGGGTGTTTAAACTTTATTTAATTAATTTATTTATTTAATTTAAATTTAAAGTGTCATTTTGGTCAGGTAGCATCCTGTTTCTTGTATACATGTATATCATCGTGGCACGGGACAGCGTATTGTATTGACAAAATATTAGCATTATAAATTTTATGGTCATATGCGTTAAATCAGTATACGCAGAAATTAAATTATGTTAATTATATTTTAAAGGGACACGTATGTTGCAATCCGAATCACGGCATGTATGAATGAAAGGTATAACATCGTGACACGTCCCGATGTATGACATAAGTATTTGAATTTAAACGCGTGATTTATGTCAAAGTAGCGGATTGTATCAGTGGATTAGAATTAAAAGAAAATTGACAAGATATTAGCTGTGATTTGTAGGGTTTTTTTTATACGCACCTTGTAAAGTGTTCCAATAATTAAATGGAATAACCAATTGTAAAAAAATCTCGCAAAGAAAGAGTTGAAATGATCCTACAATATTCGAAATCTAAATGGCTATAATTTTTGACAATGTAGTACTAAACTTAAATGCCTTTCAAAGAATTAATATGAGATTACAAAATTTCTAGTGCGTGCCGTTTTACGCCAAAAAGATGTTTATCTCTTAATTAGATGTAATTAACAGTGGACAGATGCACATGTGTTTCATAATGAATGGAGAATCGACAACTAATAATTACCACCTGTGTTCATTTGGGCCAACATTTTAGGTTTTATTATTTTTTTTCTTCATGTTTTACCCTTTATTAAAAATAATCAGTAACAAAGAAAGAAAATATTTCTCAAATAAAACTATATAATATAATTACGTATTGTCCGTAAGTATTGACCTGGCACTCAGTAATATTCCGTATGTTTTCGTAAATTAATTTTCGGTGTCCGAACCTAAACAACGATATAACTATTGAAATGCCAATTATATACTATCATGTATCATGTGCAGATATCGCTGTGCGGACAAAGCGTTTTGCCACTAACCGCTGGGTTGTGTGTTCGAGTCATCTCTCTGACATTTTTTGTTTTAAATCTTCAGGACCGGGCAAACATTCATAAGTTAATATAACTATAAATACAAATACAAGCACAAGGAATTATATTTTATATTTCATCGTAAAAAGCATTAAAAACGGCAAATTCTAATGTGTGTCCATAACATAAAGTTTGTCAGTAATTAAGTTTTAAAGCAATTTGAAAAAGAAAATGAAAAATCCGCCAGTGAAATGACCACGGAAGAACTTAAAACAAGACTGAAATCACTAGGAATCACTACAAAAGTTACTCCGCAAAGCTACTGATGCTGACTGATAAGTGTGTGTTAAGATGATGCAAAGATAAGGACTCTGAAAATAAGGGGAATGGTGTTGGAGATGATTGATATATTATAAACAGATGTGCAGATATTGTATATAATGTACCTAATTCAATATTATCAAATTTCATAAGAACTCTATGTTTTATCATAGCTGCATACGTACATTTAAAACAGAGTATAGCCATTCATCCATACATCATATACATGTATACTTTGATTTGTTTGAATACTAATACATGATATTATTGAAAGATGTGCAATGAAATTATTGAATAGATTTGGTAAACTTGATAGATCAGTCTGAAGAATACATCAATTATTCAAAAAAAATCTGATTTCTGGTCTGATAATAAATACTATCACAAAACATACCACTATCTTGTACTGAAATGTTTTCCTCTCGTACAGTTTAAATACTTTTGTTCGATTAAAATTTCAGATCAGAACTCTATAAATCTATAAAACGAATAAATTTCTAATGAAACACTTGCGTATTAGGTGCGAAAAAGTATCCATTGTTTCGTGCAAAGCACAGAAAAGAAATTGCTAAAATATTTTGTTTAAAGAAAAATATCAGTCACAACATTCACATTCCGAATAAAGAATGCTATTGATTTATATTAATTGAATGTATATAGGCAATCAAGCATGTAAGAGACGATGTCTTGCTACTTGATAATTTGTTTGAGATTAGAGTTATCAAAGCGCTAAGGGGAGAAAACGCTAACAGCGAAATTGACTTAATCGTAGTATTTGCACACTTCATTCCCCTGACAAGAGAGGAAAATTTCTCAGTATGACATCGACATTTCACCATCGTACCATAGCACCATCGCGATTTCATCATCATGTCATCGCGTTTTCAACATCGTACCATCGTTGTTTCATCATCGTGCCATCGCGCCATCGCGTTTTCGTCATCGTATCATCGTGCATCGCGGTTTAGAATTATATAAAAAGTCACGATTGTCCTAACGGAACACCGTATCTCATAGACCATTCTGCTGGCAGAAACATAAATGAGACGGGAGAGACTTGTAAACCATTTAACTGCAGGTATTTCATAGTTTATAGGAGAATTTAAGGGTAAATGGGACAATTTCCTATAGGGCAAAAACTTTTCCTACGGGCAGTATTTCTTTAAACTTTGTATACTTACTGAGAATCAAGTTTACAACGAAAATATGTATTAAAATCATAGGTACCCAGGCTTGATCCTGAATTTTCTGCCCTTGAAAGTCGGTTTCAAGGGCAGAAAATTCTTGATAGAAATAGATTAAGAACGCTTCAATGATCTTTAAACGATACGGACAAATGTATAAGCGGGAAGGGTAGGTTTTACGGCCTATTACACATCTGAAGGAAACTTGTAAAACTGATTTTAATAACACAATTTAACTGCTGGCAGTATTATATGTAGGACACTGACAAAATAAATACCTTATGTCATTCTCATCATCTGGTAATACAGCTTTGTTAACTGTTATAATTGCTGGCAGTAGTTGCAGTTAACTGGTGTTAGTAAACACGATCAATTGCTGTAACTAGTGGTAGTTAACTGCGACAGGCAATAAACTGCTGTAACTGCTGGCAGTAGTAGCAGTTAACTGCTGTAACTGCTGGCAGTAGCAGCAGTTAACTGCTCCTACTGCCAGCAGTTACAGCAGTTAACTGCTCCTACTGCTGCTACTGCTGTACTGTCAACTTCACGCCGATCGTTATACTTGACATTAACATAGCCATTCCATCTATTCCAAATCTTTCATTCTTCTTGACCCTCCAAGACGCTCTGTAAAACATGTTCCTTCTTCCCACAAGTCCAAATCTAGGTCTTTTAATCTAATCTCATGTACACTCCTGAACTCCTCACTCTGTGACTATTTGATAAACGACATTGTGTCTGAAATCATAAGCTAGCCCTCCACCTCTGATTCATGTGGGGAAGTTGGCAGTTAGTTGCAGAGAACAGGTTTGTACTGGTACAGAATCCAGGAACACTGGTTAGGTTAACTGCCCGCCGTTAAATGACTGAAATACTGTTGAAAAACGGCGTTAAACCCAAAACAAACAAACACTCTCTCACTGTGCACCCCCTCTCTTATTCATTTTCCAACTCACTACTTCCTTCTAAACATTTTTGTAGAGTATTTATACCTTTTCCAAGACCTATAGCGCAATGATATATTTGCAAAAGTTTTCAAAAACTCCATAGCACTTTCAACAAGAGGGTCATGATGACCTTGGATCGCTCACCTGAATTATTTGAGCTACATGGACAAGTGTAAGACATTAGGTCACTTTGAAGAAAGTAAAATATAAGTTAGAAATTTACAATATAAACCATATAGGGAAAATAAGCCCCGCCCCTGGCAGCTATGATTTTTTTGCCAAATTAAAACGGCTGAAGCAATTTAGTAAGAGTCATTTCTACAAAATATTTTTGAAATCCGGCTAACATTTTCTGACAAGAAGATTTTTAAAGATTTTCCTGTCGGTTGCCGCGGCAATCATAGTTTTGCATGGATTTGAATAGTTTGGGCAATTTTCTTAGTGGGGGGCACCCAAGGATTATTTCTGCGAAGTTTAGTGTAAATCTGCCCAGTGGTGTTAAAGAAGAAGATTTTTGAAATTTACGATATTATTAAAGCATATAGGGAAGATAAGCCCCCAACCATGTTTTTTTACCGAAACTGAACGGCTTGAGCAATTTTAGTACAGGGACACCGAGAGATCATTTCTACTAAATATTTTTTAAATCCGGCTAACAGCTTCTGACCATGAAATTTTTTTAAAGATTTTCCTTTCGGTTGCCATAGCAACCAAAGTTCTGCATGGATTTCAATTCTTTGGGCACTTTTAAAAGGGGCCACCCAAGGATCCTTCATGTGAATTTTTGTGTAACTCTGCCCAGTGGTTTTGGAGAAGAAGATTTTTTAAAAGAAATTGTTGACACATGACAGACGACGGACATGGAGCGATCACAAAAGCTCACCTTGAGCTTTTAGCTCAGGTGAGATAAAAACATGTTAACCAAAACAATCATTAAGTTCACATATAACCGTAAACAACAAATGTAGAAGCAATGCGTATTTTTGTAATTAAATGACTAGTACTAAAATAAACAATATAATGAATAAGTAAGGTCAAATCTAATAGATATAGATAAAACTGAGATATCCGCAATATTGTACCAGACCAGTTTATGATTTATTATGTTAAAAAAATGTACTTTGAATTTGTTTGTCCTCCAGATTTAAAATTTACAGCCAGTTTTTAATCCTGATAATAATATTTGTAATGCGATGTTTAACTTTAACAGTTTTCAGCAAGCATAAAGTACAAAGTACAAAGTCAACACAAAGTTGTATTTTCCTCTAAAATATCCATACAGTTGAAATGAATTAAATGCGAGAGAAGTTCTTGAATGTGATTACTTAAAGTAATCATATATAATTCATTAATTTATTTTAATAAAGTTTCCTTCGAGAGCAACACACAGTTGAAATAAAATAAAGAGAGACAATTATTTTTCAGTATTTCGCAAAGTTTTTGCACACAACTTAAGCAAAAGATCACTTATTAGAAGCATACCTTGTTCTATGTATTGTTTTACAAAAAAAAAGTGATCTTTATATACTTAACTTTAGAAACACTCAATGTGGTGTCTGTGTCGAACTATAATAAATAAGTGATTAACATTCTTTCTACCGACAAAATTTTCCCATCAAAGGTGAAATTATCTATAATAAGATTGCAACCAGCCAGTTTGTTAACATTTACATTTAGTATTCTATGCCGATTGAAAAAAAAATATCACAAAGAAAATGCCAACATATGCATGATGACAAAAACAATGGAAATAGTATATGAGAATGATTCATATATCAATTAAATGTGTAACATTTTTCACTTGACATCTGGTTAAGGCGAGATCATCCAGCTAAAATTTAATAACATAAGAATTCATGTTCACAAAGAAATATAGAAAATCCTTAACCATATACTCAAGAATTGTTGTGCTGAAATATAATAATGCTGCAATAACTTTTATTTCATAGTAATATTAAACAAGGTCAATACGGAAAAACTTAATGGATGAAACATACCGCAGATACTAAATTTGCTATAAAAGTAAAATGAACGATGATCAAAATAACTAAACAAAATAATTAATATTTCTAATAAATATTTGAATTTTCTTATTAAAAAATAACAGATTGTTTATAAAACATTTTTTGCAGTGTAAATAAGCAATGATTTGACATGCGCGCTATCATTGTGTTACATCACTATCCTAATCAATCGAGAATATTCATAGTAATGAAGATTCCAAAATGTTTCTAACGTTAGATTATATCTATAGATTATTTTGATAAATATAATATGGAGTATCAAAAGTTAACTTTTTACCTTGAGATACTTTAATGATGGTTTGGTTGTTTTCAAGTGTGATATAATGCTTTTATTTTCCTCTATTGTAGAAACACATTACATATTGATAATTCAAATTTGCATTTTATACTTTACTTATGCCCTGATATTCAAAGATACCGCATATCCGACAATATTGATAACCAAGCGAAAAATATATCCTGTTACGTGTTAATCTATCTCTACATGTTTACGATAAATTAAAAAAAAATTCAAACAAATTTAAAATACAGACATGACAAAATGTTTAGCACGATTTTATGGTGTTTTTATTTTTAATTACGTTTTTATCTCATTTCATCACTCAAATCTCCTTTGTTATCTTTTCGAGTTTAACAGTATTATTATTGGCTGTTTCATTTTCATAGAACTATCAAAAATGAGGATTCGCGTCTATATAAAATCTATATCTATGCACATCACATCTAAGAAATAATTAAAATGTGTCTGTAGCACACAGGGTGTGTCCCACTGGTACATTTGTCACAAATGAGTTGCAAAAATCTCAAGACGAATTCCAAGTGTGCAAGTACACATCATGATATAGACTCGTACAATGTTTCATGAATTTACATCAAATACCTTTTGAGCTAGACACGTCATTAGGTGAAAATGTGCAATTTAAATATTTCAGGTGCCAGAACTTAAGAAATAGGGGGTGGAGCCAGACGAAAAATAGGAGTTCGTGATAAGGACTCATGCAAGGTTTCATAAATTTATATGAAATACTTTTTGAGCTAGGCGCGTCGCAAAGTGACAATGTGCATTTTTGACTATTTTAGGGGCCATAACTCTAAAAATAGGGGGCGGAGCCAGACGAAAAATAGAAGGTGCGCAAGTTCATATCGTGATAAAAACTCATGCAAGGTTTCATCAATTTATATCAAACACTCTTGAGCTAGACGCGTCACAAACTTTTTTTCGGACGGACTGACACATGCACTCGTAGTGGGGGCACAAAAACACTTCTATAAAATAAAAAAAAACGTCTATAAGAAGAACACGTCTATGAAATAAAAACGCACGACGTCTATTGATTAAACCATAAACATTCCAAAGATATAATCATACAACTTTATCACGTTTGCACTTCCTGTGGTAATTTGCCGTTATTGTTCAAGCTAATATAATGTTATATATGTGTGCTTATATATATATATAAGCTTTACGTTACATTTCTTTCAATAATTCCGAAAACTTAAAATCAGCTTTTCTATTAGTTGTTATGACTGTTCAGAATCTCTGCACACCTCTGGTAACTATTCAGAATATTATCTTCAACTATACCCGCATTTCTTATGACTTGCCTTGAAAACGTTAGCATATAAAATTAACTTTTAAAGGTGGTTTATCACATTTTGTTCAAATAAAAGATTTGTTCTAAACTAAACCAACTTATCATTTACACTTATTTGTTTTCACCGAGGTCCTAATACACGTCAGCTTTTCACTGGAAACTTTGATTTTCCTATCCTGGTTGCTCAACTGAGATAGCTTATTTAGCATAAGTATAAATTCAATAAACACATTTTTGCCTAAAATGATATGAATATAAGCACTACTGTATTAAAGTTGTCAAAGATTTGCATTCACAAGTACATATTTTGCCAAAATGCATTAGAAAATGCAAGTTTATAAAATTAATATTACCTCCCTTTGTCTATCTAGGTTGCGCAACCGAAATAGATTGATAATTATATTAATTTCGAAGCCTCACCTGTTTTAAAACTTTTCTTATGTTTCAGGTAGTTGATTTACCCCAATATTTATCAAATGCTAATGTAAATCTAGAAATTATACAGAAATCAAAAGAAATAATTCACTTTTTAAACAATTTTGTATTACAGGGAGATATCTACAAAATTTCATAAAATGTAATAAATTATACATTTTCAATAGGGATCTAACTCTTTACAATGGATCTTTTTGTCTCAAACAGAATATGTGAAAACTAAAATATGTCAGATATTGTTGCTCAAATGTGATTGACCATCTTAAAAATAAAGTAACGCATCTTTTCATTTTTCCCGAAAAGAAAATAATGTCTAATGATTTTTTACCACTCCTGCTTCTAATTATGCACGAGATACTAAAAATACATCTTACGGTACTTGTACAGCCATCCCCAATAATTCATGACTCCAAGAACAAAAATCCTCTACATTTATTTTTACAACAATTGCATTTCTGGCAAATAATTCCCTATAGTTCATCATTACAAGTGCAATTTTGTAACCCAGGAATTAGGCAGGTGTTCATCTATTTATTCATAAATACTAGTACGAACACTTTGAGATATTTCAAGACTAGATGTCGCACTGTAACGTATGTCAAAGAAAAATTACGGTCATTTTAAATAATCTGGTAGACGAAACGGTTGTGGACTTTTCTCTCTTTGAAAATCTAGCGTTTACAAATGAAATCCCACAAGGCTATTTCAGTACTGATTTTTTTCTTAAATATGCAATTGTTCTAAAGCAAGAGAAGTCTTGTTGTAACAGTTTATTACAAATGTTGACGTCCTCTACCTAAAGTTAAGGGTTAAAATACCCCACCTACTCAAATTTAATACAATTAACAAAATAACTGGATTTTGTGACAAAAGATATCACCGAACGATTCTGTTAAAATTCATAATTATATAACTTTTCGTGACTGATCGTAGTATTTGAAATCAAATTAGATTAAAGACTGCGTGCATACAAATGTAATGACATATATCAGCTACACGCTGTTTCTCTATACAATGAACCAATTAATGTTCCAAAGCATATATCCCAGTCACCAATATCTTTCTTTTATCTTAGGTACTAATATAAGTTGATCTGTATAGGTTTTATTTTTATTGCGTAAATCTACCCTAGAACGTAACCTACGTTAAGTACTGTTACCACTCAAGTGTTCCAACTGGGATACCTAACAACATAGAAAACTTGCCAACGGTGGCATTTGTGTACTTAAATTGAATAAATAATGCTTAATTGAAAAGTATTTTTGTTGCATTAAACCATGTTGCTATTATGAATAATAGGACTTCCTTTTAACAGCACATATTAGCATTTGTTCATGATTTAAACAAAATTGATATATGTCTAATATTTAAGTGGATTTAGTACAATACGTACGATACCAGGATATGTTCAACTTTCAGCAAAAGGGGCATTTAAAAATAAAGCAAAAGTTACCTAGGTTTAATGGTAATTTTCAGTTACATCTCTCATTTATTAACCATTTTAACTATTGTATAAATCATGCGCCTTGTCATTGCAAAGCGCTCAGTAATTTTCTTCAGCATTGCAAAGTAAAAATTGAAACTTCCGTGTCGAACCTTATGTTACTTAGATCATGATGATAAATTAACTGAAAACTGACATGAGTTCTATCATTGGGAAGTCGCGATATGACCGATTTGGATACTTGTATTTCTTTATACATTAGGCGAATTACCATATTTTTCTAGTTGCATAAAATGATTACAATTACCACCATAGAAAAACACAAAAAAGTACCATTATTCTGTGGCGGGTCTTTAAGACATTATTACAATTAACAATATAAAACCAAGTAGAGATAGACCCTAACATTTTCAAAGATAGAAATGCATATAAATTCTAAGTCCTTCAAATGATATAAATGTGAAATTTATGAGAGTTTTGTTTATATCAATAACAGAAGTTTTAATGTCCGCGAAGAATGACAACTCTTGCCTTAGGCAGATATATCTATTAGTTTACTTCCCTTACAATTACACACTTGAGTGGAAAATGAAACTGGTTTAAACACAATATCATACATTTTTGCACAAGAAGATTTCAAGATTTTCAAGATTTCAAGATTTTATTTACAATAAATGCATAAGTCCCACTATAGCGGGAAACATCAGCAGTATGATATCATATATTTATATACATAATACATAATGGAAACGGCTATATATTACATTTACAGACAATATATAAAGTGCATATAAATTCGTACAAACGTATTTCAAACTTGAAACATATAAATGTATCATCTTAAGTATGTACAACATTTTACAGTGACAAAAACATGCTTACAATTTCACACTGGTCTAAGTAAAAAGGTTATCAAAGTTCTAAAGAAGAAAAAAAAAGTCTTATTTGAAGTGTTGCATAATCTTGTCACAGAAAATACTTAGTTTTTCAAGTTTCTTCATATTATTAGATGTTAACAAATTAATAAATTTAAACATACTTGGTCTATACATACAGTAATTATCTATATACTTTTTCCTTTCGGTTTCAAATGTTGGACAAACAAAAATATAATGAAATTCATCTCCTATATCTCTACAATAAATACATTTTCGGTCATGTGCCGGTATATTTTGCCATCGCCCCAGTTCAATCGGAAGCCGATGATTTCTTGTTAAAAATAGACACAACTTTTTAGATGAATAAAGAGGTAGTTTATCTACGTATGGACTTCTTGAGAAGTTACTCTTAATATATTTGTAGACATTTGAATCTGACGTATTGCTGATTTCGGATCTCCAGTTTTGTAAATACATATCTTTTAGCTTTTGGTACGTTGCTTTTATAAGCCATTTACTACTGTTGAAACTTTGTATATACCAGATTCCAGAGAAACCAGTCTCAAATAGACACTGCTTTACATTTTCTATCCATAGTGACTTCACTATATTTTTAGATTGTAATTCCCTTAAAACAATATAACTTTTGATGAAAGTTTTGTTGTGTCCTCATTATTTATATTATCAATAAGTCTGGCCCAGTAAGCTATAACTCTACTTTTAATATCAATTTTGAGTGGTAAAACACCTGTTTCTCCATATACCATGTATGACGGAGTAGACTTTTTCATGTTAAAGATATATTTATAAAATTTAAGCTGGACTTTCCCTAAAACATCAACATTTCCAAATCCCCAAATTTCACTTCCGTACAATAAAATTGGTTTAATTGTCTTTTCAAATAGTTCATTTTGTAGATCAAATGGTAGAGCCAACGACTTGATCTTTCTTAGTAATGCAAACATTGCTTTATTTGCTTGTTCGGCAATATTTATTTTTGATTTATAAAATGAACCACTCTTATTAAAATATATACCTAGATATTTGTATTCATTTACAATTTCCAAAACATTTTCTCCAATTGAGAATGATCTGTTACATTTTGAACGGCCTTTACTGAAAACAATGACTTTAGTTTTGTTTACATTTATGCTTAACTTCCAATAATCGCAGTATTCTTTGAATTTGTTTAAGGCTTTTTGAAGATCCTCTTCACTTTCACCGAAAATTACTGTGTCATCAGCGTAAAGTAGAATAAAAAGTTTTAAATAAACATGTGCTCCTTCGATATCTATATCTTTAGAAACTCCATTTACATCACTATTTTGTAAAAAACTTTCAAGATCATTCAAGAAAATTGAAAATAAAAAAGGTGACAAATTTTCCCCTTGACGCAAATCGACAAGGCAATCAAAAAAAGGTGTACATCCATCAGAGGTTATTACTCTTGACTTGATGTTATTATAAAGACTTTGTATAACATCAAAACATTTCCCATTTATGTTCTCTTGTCTCAATTTTTGCCAGAGTCCGACTCTCCACACAGAATCAAAAGCTTGTTTGAAATCAACGAAACAACAAAACAATTTTTTCCTGTTTGACTGTACGATATCAATTAGTCCTTTAAGGATAAAAATGTTATCAATGGTTGAATATTTCTTGCGAAAGCCTGCTTGCGTTTCATGTATCAAGTTCGAACTATCTGCAAATTTCTTTAGTCTATGATTAATTATACATGTAAAAAGTTTCCCGAGACAACTCAAAAGTGATATTGGGCGATAATTTTCAGGTAATTTTGGATTTCCCTTATTCTTATATATTGGTTTTATATGGCCTATAGTCCAGCTTTCTGGAATAACCCCTTTATCTAAAACAATATTAAACAATTTCTTGTAAATATTTAACATCGGACCAATGGAGTATTTAATTTGTTCATTTAAAATTTCATCTACCCCTGGGGACTTATTCCTTTTGAGAGTTTTTACAGCATCTAAAATTTCTTTTTCGGTTATTATACCATTGATTTCCTCATTTATTGTATCATTTATATTCACGTGATTTTCGTCTTCATTACTTTCACCGTCTTCGGCCATATTTTCATTCAAATTTTTGAAATAATTATAAAATTCGTGAAGAGGGGCTGTGTTATCTTGTTTAGCGGTTTTTCCATTTATAATCTGCCAATATCGTTTTGGGTCAGCATATTTTAATTTCCGTAACTTTTCAATCCTGCTTGCATTAAAACTATTGTTCGCCTTCCTTAACGTATTTTTGTATTGCTTACTCACAGACTTTAATAATTCTTTAAAATATGGAGTTTTATATTTATTATAAGTTTTCCTAGTTCTATGATATTTATCTCTCGCGACTTTACACGACCTATCAAACCATGGAAAAATGTTCTTGACATTCCCCGTATTTTCTTTTTTCTGCGTGATTAAACCAAAAGTACTTTTTGAGCATTCGTTAAACAATGTTGAAATATTCGATATGATTTCGTCTAATTCGTTTTGTATTACAGTATTATTTGCAACCATTTGGTCAAGCTTCATTTCAATTTCGGAAATTTTTAAAATATCAAGATTTTCAACAAATAGCTCTGACTTTTTACAATCCCACAACCTTGTTTTTGGCGCTAAAGGTTCACATCTTACAGCTGTGCTGCATGCACTACCCGACTTAGTTTTAATTGTAGCGTCTAACGCACAATGTACATCAGAAAACAAACTACAAAACTCATGAACTTTAAAGTCAATGATGTTTTTAAAAACGTAAGATGATGACAAAAAATAATCTACTGTACTTGAATTCTTACAAGTTAATTTTGGATTTAAAATATCGTCTCCAATTCTACCGTTCCATAGAAACATATTATTATTTTTACACAAGTCAATCAATTGATTTCCGTAATAGTTAACAATAGTATCAGCACTGTTTCTTTTCAAAGGTATATCATATAAACAGAAATTTTCCATAACACAACTATTCTCGTTTTGTAGATCTTGTAAATCATACAAATCCGACATAAATGGGTCAACATTAATATAATCTGCAAGCTTACCACAACGTGCATTATAATCTCCAAACAACAGATAATGTTTGCTATTTAAGAAATATCTAAACATTTCGTTTTGAATCTCAAAAAATGGATCATTATTCACAAATTTAGAGCCCGCGGGCGGTATATATACAATTCCACATTTCAAATCTTCGTCATTTGAATTATTATCCGAGCCGTATAATTCCTTAGATATAGTAAAACATTTTACTAGACTACATTCATTTTTGCCATCAACTCTGATATATTGAGCTATATTATCTTTAATTAAAAGTGCTATACCGCCTGATCGGTAATTTGTTAGCTTCTTTCTATTATACATATAAACAATGAAGCCAGGTACACAAATTGTATCAGTATCGTCTGTCTTGGTTTCCTGTAACCCTATGATATCATAATTGCTAATAAAAGAAACAAATTCAGGGCATCTTAACTTTGAGATAATTCCACAAACATTCAATGACAAAATTTTTAAATTGTTTTTAGCAAACACTCTGTCATGATTTCGGCAGTTAAAACTGTCTGTGTTATCATAACCGTTTCCCAATACCCGCTAATCCCTTTCACGGCTGACCTGTTGATCACCCTCCGCATTTGCACGTGGAGAACGGGATACATGATCATTATTACTTTCAATTGAGATGTATTGCGGGGGCGTAGGTATTGTGATTTGAGGCGATGGTTGGAGTTCAACACTTTGTTGATATGATGGAGACTTTTCTCGACTGTAATTGTCATTATTTAATAAAGATTGCGAATACTGAGAGTTAATTGTTTCTTGTGTTAGCTGACTAGCCAACAGTGTTTCATCCTCGCATTCGCTATCAATAATGTGTTGCTTCTTGAAGGTCGAGTCCTGCTCGAGAGGGGACGTGGCCTTCTTCTTCCCTGCATGTGTTTTGTAAGACGGTAACTCCCGTAGTGGCGTATTTACTTCCAGACCATCGAATCTGTTTTCCAAAGATATTTGAAACGATTTTTTGTTATTATTGTTCGATGCGCTCCTTATGCCATTTGTATCATACATTCTATTCTGGTTCGTTTCCCAATTGTTTGTATTTCTAAAATTAGAATTTCTGTATATTTTTGGTCTAGCACCATTGGCGTCTATGTTGTTTTTCTGTTGTTCGTACTGCATGGTTTCTGGATTATATAAGTTGTCATTTATGTATAGTTTGTCTCTGATCAGTCTAACTTTGTTGAATTTGTTTTGTCGAGCTCTTTTTGCAACTTCGTAAAGCATTTTACGTTTACTTTCTATTTCAGGCGGAAACTGTTCAGATATGCCAAATTTGGTGCCTGATAATTTTTCAGGTGCTGTCATCCTCACAAGTTCTCTGTCTTTGAAGAATGTGAATTTCACAGATATAGGTCGGGGTCGAATATTTCTACTATTAAAGCGGCCGAGGCGATGAGCACGGTCCATTGGTATCTCTTTTTTAATTCCCATTTCAGTTTCGATAAAGGTTTGAACTTTTTCTTCGCAATTTTCTTTTTCTCCCTCTTCGTAAAACTTTTCAGACTCTGGTAGACCAAAAAATAGCAGATTTTCTTTCATGCTCCGCCATTTAACATCTGTAACATTTTCATCTGACTTTTTAATATGCTTCTCAATTTCTTCTTGGCTCTGTACTAAATCATTTAATCGTGTTTCTAAGTGCCTTATTCTTTTGTCTGTGTGATTGTTGTTTAATGATATGTCATCATACATATTGCTGTATAATTGAACGGTTTCATCATAATCAGTTACTTTTGTTTGTAGAACTTTTATCTTGTTTTCAATATCATACACCTTTGTGTTTGTAATTGTGATGTTTTGTTTCAAACTTGCAACTTCCGACAAAAGACATTCCATTTTCTTTAACTTTTCATTTTGCGCAGACATAGTATTTTCAACTACTTGCCAGGCCTTTGTGTGATTATCAAGTACTGTTTGAATACTGTTAACTTGCTGGCATAAAGTTATTGCCCACGGCGGGATACCATTATCTGCCCCTGTACCGTTGTATGACTGTGTAAGCATGTGACGGTTTGAATTAAATTGCATCGAGCCTTGGTTAATTTGACCGTTATACTGTATCGGAGTTATGTGGGGCATAAACGTTTGTCCTTGTTCTTGATCTGACTGATAAATGTTTACGTTATGAATACCCTGTTGAACATCTCCCTGGTTCACAAAATTTGTATTTGTACCGTATAAGACTTCCCGAGATTGCCCTAGCATATCAGGTGTATTTGTTGTATTTAATGCCAATATTCTGTCTGCATCTTGTAGGCTTTGAACAGTGTTTTCCCCTACCTTTTGTGCTCCATTTTGTACTTTCCCTTGTTGTATACCATTCATATTTATGTGTCCAGTGCCTTTGTTTTGTCCTTTGTTTCTATTTCTTGTCGGCATTACGTTTACTTTACTGACGTTGAATTTGATGTTTCAATGCCATAACCAAACTGCATTTATTTTAGTTTACAAATTCATACAAAAAAGTGTATTCAAAAGCGTTGTAAGCTATATAAACTATACCAATTAACAGGATTTCACAAGTCTGTTTCCATTGTTCTGCACTATTCAATGTTTTGAGACGAAATGCACGTAAATTTCAGCTTTTCTCCTTCACAATTTTAACTGTTGAAAATTCTTAAGCATTTAATAATATTCCTCTCAGTTTTACATCACTTTTAAACTTTTAATCTATCCAATTTTTCAATTTTTCACAGAGAGTAAAAATTTTCACGTTTAGCCGCCATTATGTCACGTGAGGGAAAACATTTAGGATATACACATATGTGTTTGATTTATCCTTCACAAACTGCTGAATATGTTTTTGTCAGTTTAGTTATGTTAAAAATTAACCATTAACAAGTAGGTAATAAAATGAAATACCAGCAAGTGTTTTATAGTGAAGATAATACAGTTTTGCTTGTATTAAAATGTCACAATAGAACAGGTTTTGTAATACAGTACAGGTGTGATTAGTAAAGGTGCAATTATATTGATCTCTATTTCCTATGCCTACATCAAGGTATAAATAATGAAGAATATTAAGTCATTAGAATTTTAGAGAAACGTGCCTCCAATCAGATGTCAATTTGTTTCGAAATTTATCTAGTCATTTTCATTTAAAGATATCTATCCAGCCTAATCCAATAATACCTCCTTACTACATGTTAATGGATTTACTGGTTGATTGATAAGAGACAAAACCAGTGAACAATTCTGAGGCTCTGCATGGCAGTTGTTACAGATTTTATTTCATGTAAAGTACTTTTTTTAAAATTCTGAATCAATATTAATACACCCTTTTACACTAAAAACAATGACGGTCAGACTAATGTAGTGGATATTCAGTTTTTGCTATTAAAGCTGTAGATTCTCTATACAGTACGTAATATCACTTCGGTCGTATATTTATCTTAAATTGCTGGTACAACAGTCTTCAAACTTATAAGTATTTAATTATCATGCTTTTCTAGTAGAGAGATGGCTAGATGTCTTTGCGATTCATAAAGGTTTAGTACTTATTTATAGAAACATTATTTAGCATCATCTGTCAAACATACAGAAAATAATGCAAATATGACTTGTATACTTTAAATTATACTCGTATCAGCTTAAATGATATCGATAAATGGTTCTATATTTGATTTTGGTAACTAATTGTTAAAATATTCATTTGGAGACATGTCTCTCAAGATCACTACGGGGTTTGAACAATGACTTCACACAACACCATTTTCTCCGCCATCCCGTGTTTGATTTTCAAGAACTTTCCGTAAATTGTGCTCTCACAGTTAATTGTAAGGTGGAAGGGTGCTTTGTCAATCGCCGATCCGTAGTATGTCCCACAGAGTGTTCCATTGTCATTAGTGACGTCATCACGGCTCTTCGATACAGTGACAGTGAAATTGTTGTTGCGGAAATAGACTGAAATACAATATATAGAGGATATTTCGCCTGAGTGAAAATATCAGAATTGTCTCCCTTATCGGTGAAGATATATTTCGACATTTTTAGTGTTTGTTTCAACTAGGATAGTGTGTCCGTACAGGTTTCCTTGCAAATTCAATATTGTTCCTACTGGATTCCTCGTTTTGTTTTAAACACTATAACATTTTCCTCATAAAAAGCATTTTCTAACTTGACAGTCTTACGTAGATCAAAAGATTAGACACAACACAATACATGAAGTTTTATAATAAATAAATCATATTCCAAGTAGAAAAACAACTTTCAAACTTAATATCCAGATAACAGATGCCGCTAAATGTTGTTCTGTGAATTTATTGAAATATTAGAGTGAACTATTACGGTGAACTGTTACAGTAATCTATACCTGGTAAATACAATTTAAATTATACCTGGTGAATTCATAGTTCAGTATACCTGTGATACCCTGTGAATTCATAGTTAGTACCTGGTGAATTCATAGTTGAATATATCTGGTGGTACCTGATGAATTCACAGTGAAATATACCTGGTGATACCCTGTGAATTCGCAGTGAAATGTAACTGGTGATACTGAGAAAATATCAAATATACCACCGAATATGTTGTATAGGCCTATCGTTTGAATAAGATGTATTTTTTTTTACAAATATAAGTTTCTTACAGCAACAGGACGTCCGAAAGTAGATTTCGACCCCCTTCACGGGGCCGGGTGTACCAAATTCTACTGCCCAGTAAGAGAAATTATTGTATGTGTGGGCAATCGATGAAGGATTATCACAATCACTAATACCATCAATAGCATGGTCAGCGGTAAACGAAATGTCTTTATTGACATATGTAGAGGACTGCCAGGCTGATGCTCCCTCTAACAGGTCTATATCTACAATATAATTGGTCATTGAAATGAAACAAATATATAACACAATTATTTTCGTCTTTTGTTTAGCGTATTGTTTATATTTCCCTGAAAATTCTAAATTAATTTCCGTTTAGTTTCTCTTGCAAACTATTGTTATCAAGCCACGATAAATATATATTCCCCAATATTATACAGTCCATGGAATATGTCCGGGGAAAGCAAAAATACTGCAAAATTTCTTTCCTTCTCAAACAAAGGTATTAATTAGGTTTTTACTGAGGGCATATGATTGCCTGCAATTAGTTTGATTATAAAGTCAGCACCACTGAAATACAACTACAAATAAAAAAATCCAATAGTTTATTTACGTCTTATCATTATAATAAAATCTTATTAAAATACATGTGCCATTCTTAACAGAATAACAAGAGCCGGGTAAGCATAGTTTACTTTAATTAATATCAAACAAGAGGGTCATGATGACCCTATATCGCTCACCTGTTAAACTTGGCCTTGGAATCATCAAGATAAATATTCTGACCAAGTTTCAAGAAATAGGGTCATAAATGTGGCCTCTACAGAATTAACAAGCTTTTCCTTTGATTTGAGTGTTGACCTAGTTTTTGAACTCACATGACCAAGTTTCGAACTTGGCCTAGGAATCTTCAAGATAAACAAGTTACCAAGTTTCATGAAGATAGGGTCATAAATATGTTCTCTAATAGTGTTAACCAGCTTTTCATTTAATTTGGTTGGGTGACCTGGTTTTTGACCCCACATGACCCAGTTTCAAACTTGGCCTAAAGATGATTAAGATAAACATTCTGACCAAGTTTCACGAAGATAGGATCATAAATATTTGTCGTAGATAAAACGAAACAAAATTGCACCCCTACGAAACCTTTTTGAAAAATTAAAAGAGAACAATTTAAATTGTTAAAGTGTCGTGTTTAGTTTTGCTTTTTGCAAAATGTTAGATAGATGATAGAATAACACAGATGATATAAAAAACCCATAAACTTCTTACTTATTACAATTCACAGACCATCATTTTAAAAGATATTTCTTGTTAGAAGTAAAATGGCATCATAAAAGTCACGAGCAAAAGCAGTGAGCTTCTTTCTATACATATATTAGCGTTGACATGATTTAACAAACCAATGTCAAAATGTGCAATATCGTTATCAAAATTCAAGAGAAGAAGTCGAGAGATTATACATAAACGGAAACTTAATTTGGCAACGTAGTGTAATTTACTTTTAGCTTCCTCTGTTTCTAGTTATTGTTCTTTATAATAATTCATTTTTGTTTGCAATGTTCCTAACCAGTAGGAAGTCTTGTGTTCCTCTGCAATACTTCTCTCGTTTGTACCCCTTACAACTTGCACATTGTCAGCAGTTTCATTGTCCTTTGGACAGTTTTCCAAACATGTGATTGCTTCTCGGTATATTAATATGATCTTTTTTTCTACAAAAAAAAACCATTTATTTATATGCAAGTCTATATTAAAGTCAATGACTCAACTTGGTTTTAGGAGTTGATTTTGGAACCATGACGGGGCCAAGCATAAAGATACAAACGCAGCATAAACGGTTTAAATTTACCAATGTGTTTGCCACAGACGGTTACAAGACGGTGTCCGATTGTGTTCCTTTCCTTGTTCATTTTGTCTCAGTTGTCTTTAAGTTTTACTTCGTCTACATTTTGTCAGATTCCAAAGTAAGAATTACGTTCTGCTTGTCTCACTAATTGTGTTATCCCCAATGAAGCAAACACTATGTGTTTTTTTTTCATCATCTATAGTCCGTTATATCCTAACGCTACCTTTCTCAAGTTAATTAACATGATTCCTCTCAACAGTACCCTATGCTCGCCTTAGTTTGTAACTGAAAACCCATAATATTTCAGATTTTGCAAACAGGTTTTCCACACAGTTATTTAGTGTTTTGTGGTAGCATGCCTTTCTGCACTTTCAGTACTTTGATTCATCAACGTTTTAGCCATTGCTGTTCTTGTTTTAACCTACATTATTATTATATGAGCCATTAAACGCAGTATTGGTTCGTTCTCTATACAGACTGGTCTATAATTGCTGCATCTATATTTACAAATGCCTCGTTCCGAAACTGTTACTCCTTCAATCTACAACCGAGACATAAACCCCCCCCCCCCCCCCAAAAAAAAAAAAAAAAAAAAAACAACAAAAAAAAAACAACAAAAAACAAAACAGAATCGTCTTCCCAACTGAGACTATAGGACAAAATACATTTCTACACAAAAAATGTATTTTCTTTTTCTTTCTTGTGTGCTGATGCAACGATTGATGTATCTAATTAATGTATCCGATCCACAAATAAGCAAGTTCTATATAACTGTGTTATTAAAACATATCAAATATTGATGCCTGGTAAGCTCAACGGTCATGCTTCAAGTATCACAGAAGAAGCATATATACTGGGTCGAATCAGTTTTAATGAATAATAATAACAACTGAATATCAAAATATTTCGATATAAGTTGCAAGAATGAAATAATTGAAATAATGAAGTTATTGTGTGTATAAAAACGACATTTAATTTGAATTATTTACGAATGTGCATATCTGTATCTAAACACATTATACATAAATAAAATCCGTTTTTCAAAGACACCTGTACCAAAAATGTTTGTGTGGTCTAGATCGAGTTGATAGGATTATACAAACTGTCGAACTGATAGACTCATTTTCAACCGTCACAACCGTTACAAAGGAGAGAGTTTCAAATAACTTAGTTTGTACTCAATCATTCATGCTTTAATTATGTAGCGTTTCATGTTGTAAATGCATATATATGAATAAAATATTGTTTAAACTAACCGTTACAAAAAGTATAAAACCGAAATATTTATCAACATCAAGCCGAGACTTCACTCGGAATCGAACAGTAATAATGTACATGACCGTTTTTTTTTGGTCAGTTTTACGGAGTCTGAAAAAGCTGAACAAGTGTGTGGTCAGAATTTTACCAGTCGGTATTGATAAAATTTTATAAACTTACAGATGTACGTGTCCGATTCCAATTTCATTCAGCAGAGATTATGAAAATTATTATGTAAAATATGCCTATTTTTACTTTTTGTACGTTGAAGTTAAACGAGGCTGTTTTTTTTTTTCGTTTAAGGAAACTGTCGTCATGTGGCAATATTATACTTTATCACATGTTTGACGTCGCGGGGGTGTAATAAAGCCATCAAATAAAAATAATAATACACTAGTGTAATAAAGCTTTGACGTCGACGTCATTTATAGTATAGGAGACATTGGTCAAATTGACTTGTTTATATAGTAAAAGAAAGTAGATTTTTTAATGTTTCGACAGGAAAGGTTAACATGTGATAAAAGAATGTTACATTTGTGACTTTCCACTTTGAATTTATTAAACTCGTTGAAAAAAATTGATATGAAAAGGCAGTCATGTAATTCCTCTATAAATTGTTTTTCTATTGTACCTGCGATTGAATTCAAATTAATTACTGATTGTGTGTACAAATCATAGTTAGTTAGACAATTGTGTGTTGTCAGCTAATATAAATTATGAATTCTTAAATGCAATTTTCCATGCTGTAGAATTAAGTTACATCTGTCCAGATTTGCTTTGCACGACAATGAACAAAACAAAACTCATCACAAATTAATAAATGAGAAACGAAACCTTAAACGTCCCATTGTTCTTCAATGGTAATTATTTATATGTAGCTTTACGGTTGAAAGGGTTTTTAGCTTTACGGTTTTTCAAGTAGTTATTTATGCGTTGTAAATAATAAATAATAAACTAAAAATATGTCAGTTGTTCCCGAATGTACGAAAGGTGTGCGATTTTCTTTATCTCATGGTCACAGGATACTGGGTCGTGGTAATGCGATAATTAATTCGGTACTACACGATAGTGTATCATCCACACAAGCCTCGTTCCAACCAGTTAGTATCTCGAGACTACGCGATAATTAACTCGTGGCCACGCGATAGTATCTAGTTCCCACGACTTACTTAACTCGTAATTATCATCCAGTTTAGTTTATTTGATGTGTAAAATACGCAAAGGGCCATAACTGAACTCAAGTCCATAACTGAAATGGTATATAATCAGGCACTGCCTAAATCGGGAATCGATCTGCCTTCAACTCATCCGAATTGAATTTGAAAATGAATGTTGCTGAACAATGTGTATTTAAGTCATTTTCCTTAAGAAAGTGTGTAACATTAAAGGTAGCAGGGTACACTTCGAATTTTGGATGTCTGTAAATTAAGGTGAGAGATAATGATTGTTAATTCTTTAGAAAATTTATACAGCCGACACATGTAAAACTCTGATGTCAGTTGTAAAACTAACTGCTGGTAGCTTTGTATGAACCAATGAGGCACCAATTCAAATCACGGAAGGGATCTGTGCTTGTTGATTGATACTCAGGAACATTTTCGCTATTTTGTGAAAAACGAGCTGGATGGACCCCCATTACGTTGATATCCTGAAGTTCAGTAAGGACTATTAAATTGAGAAATGCAATAAAATTGGGCATTGTTCTTGCAGCGGGATCATTGCAGGCTGTTCAAAAAGTGCAAAATTGATGATTTTGGCACGCTATTTTTCATGGATGGTGTAAAACTTTCGTTTTGATAACTTTCTTTATTCTTGTATGAGAATCCTGATCTTGCCATTAATTAAAAGCACAAAACATGCACGCAATTTTAAAATGGCCACTCTGATTCTGCTCATAAGGGAAGTGCAATATTGCGACTCGCTACATGTAAGACTGTCCGTGCCAAAAATTTTCGAATCTAAGTGTACCCTGCTACCAAAGTATGAAAGCTACTACATTGTATTTGTATTACGATGCAAATTTCCCCCTATTTCTGCCGTTACGGCGATATTTTGTTCCTCTTGATAGGCCCTGCCACTATACCCGAAGAAATAAAACTAAGAGGGTCATTGGCTCAGCTGTGTAAAAGGCTTCAAGTGTGATTGTTTAACGTAATGGTACATTAAAGATTTACATGTCACACTCAGGGGCGTGGCAATTTCTGAACCTAGGGCAATAGCTTGAAAAATTAAAGTAGAGAGTCGAACCTTTATATCACATGTCAAATATCAAGGCTCTAGCTTTATGGCTTCAGAGAAGAAGATTTTATATAAGCTTATAACATATATCTATCACACCCAGGGACGTGGCCATTTTTGAACATAGGGTAATACTTTGATCAATCATGGTAGCGTATCAAACCCTGATATCAAATGCCAAATATCAAGGTTTTAGGTATTATGGCTTCGGAGAAGATTTTTAAAGTCTCAAGGCTTACATATAAGCCAATAGTATATGCAGTCAATTCACGCTCGGGAGCTTAGCCATTTTTCTACCTAGGGCAATAATTTGAACTATTTTAATAGAGGGTCAAACCCTGATATCGTATGTCATTCAAAGTCTCTTATATATTAGCTTATAGTATATATACGTATCTCACACTAAGGGGCGTCGACATTTCTGACCCTAGGGCAATAATTTGAACAGTTACGGTAGAGTCAAACTCTGATATCACAAGCAAAATATCAAGGCCCTAGCTATAATGGCTTCAGAGAAGAAGATTTTCAAAGTTTCTTATATATAAGCATGTAGTATATACGGCGTCGGCATTTCTGACCCTATTTGAACAATTACGGTATTGAGTCAAACGCTAATATCAAGGCTCAAGCTTTTATCGCTTCAGAGAAGAAGATTGTTGAAAACCTATTTTTAACCATAGTGACCCAAACGTTAAATGAGCCGGAACCATTTGAATAACTTTGAAAGAGGGCCACCCAAATTTTTATCAAAACCCATTCAATGGTTTTGGAGGAGTTGTCGTTTTAAGAAATTGTTGACGACCGACGCACGCACACATGTATGCACGACGGACACAACGTGATCACAATAGCTCACCATGAGCACTGGGTGGTCAGGTGAGCTAAAAATCGGGCCGGGAGTTTCATACAAGAAAATCTTTTTACGTTTCCACTATATACATATAGGGAAAGAAGACCATGCCCCCTGGCGGCCATGTTTTTTTCGATGAATCAAAATAATTAGTAGAAGGTCACGGGACCATTTGTGTAAAATTATTTAAAAATCGGCTAGCAGTTTCACACGAGAAGAGTTTTAAAATTTCAACTATATACATACAGGGAAAAGTGACCACGCCCTCTGGCGGCCATGTTTTTTGACGAATCTAAATAATTTGAACACTCTTTGTAAAGGGTCACAAAAGCACCATTCGTGTAAAATTATTTTAAAATCGGGCCAGCAGTTTCAACAAGATTTTTTTAATTTCCACTTCATACATATAGGGAAAAGCGACCTTGTCCCCTTTTTGACGAATCGGTATAAATTGAACAATCTTGGTAGAGGGTGACATAATGACCATTTGTGTGAAAGTATTTCAGAATCGGACCATCGGTTAAGGAGGAGATTTTGTTTGAAGATTTTTCTATTTTTAGCTCTGGCGACCCCTATGTGCAATATAGCGCGTGCTCGAGCTTGTAGAGAAGACCACGGTGCCAAACCTTATCAAAAGCCTTGCTTATATAAACATATAACCCTTACTTCAAGTCCTTTATCGAGAGCATTGCAAAATGTATTGTAGAGATAGGCCAATTGATTCACAGTGGAGTCGCCTGGCATGAAACCAGGCTGACAACAAGTAAAGAAATTAGTGTCATGGAAGAAACTGAACAGTTGTATAAATATGATTTTTTTGAAGAGTTTCTCAATAGTATCAAGAATATTAAGAAGTGAAATGGCGCGATAGTTGATTGGTTTTCTTAAATATGGCGCCCACATTCGACTGTTTCCATAGTGTGGGCATTGCAGTTGAGCTCAAAGAGGCATTGAAGAGATCGCAAAGGGGGATGGAAAGCTGATCACATGCTTTAACAAGAACTAGGTTGCCAATGCCATCAGGACCAGACATTTTGGCTACATTTAAGCACTTGATAGCATCGATAACTTCAGAGGGATGTATTACAAGTGAGTCCGGAATCTGTTCGGGCTCTTCAATTGGAATAACTGGTAGCTGACTGTTTGAGTCATCGATTTGGGATTGTTGGGCAAAGAAATCGTTCAAAACGTTGGCCTTTTCCTGGTCGTCCAAAACTTCTCGCCTGTGACTGGGTCGAGAAGAGGTTGTATTGATGAGGGCATAGAAGGGGATATGAAAGATTTAAGAATGCAAAGTGACATTCTATTTGATCAAATTTGAAAGGGCTATTTCTTGATGCTTAAACGGCGCTAAATAGATGCTTACACGGCGCTAAATAAAGTATACATTTTTTTTTACTATGGTCCTGCCTGATATTCATTGAGTTGATTTTCATTTGAATAACACTCGGGTGATATTCGTTTGTTTAACAGCTGCCGGGTAGGCCTAATGTTCATTTCAATAATACCCGTGCCGGAAAACGTTCCAATTATTTGATCATTGGACAGAGTAGACAATACTATACAATAAAGTTTTAATTAAAAGTCGGTTCATATATAAAGAGAAAAGATTGTGAAGTGCGGCAGTACGATGGCGAAGCGCGAAGGTATGATACTGACACTACGATGGTGAAGCGCGACAGTACGATGGTGAAGCGCGATAGTGAAAAGTCGACACTAAGATGTTGAAAAGTCGAACAACGAAACCACGATGGTGAAACGTCGAAAGTACGGAAATAATTTCGACTTTTCACCATAGAAGTTTCGTTATTTCGACTTTTCTACATCGTAGTTTCGCGTTTTCATCCTCATGGTTCCAAGTTTTCACCTTCGTAGTTTTGTTATTTTGACTTTTAAACATCGTAGTATCGTTTCTCCATTGTTTCAAAATAAAAAAACCGCGATGGCCCTAACGAGACACCGTACATTTACCATTTTTTGAACAAATGTTTTTACCATAATGTGAGCGAGTAACTTAAATTAATGCAGTTTATTTATCAATTTGTATTTTGCGACGTTTTCAAAGTTTGTTGAGGTATCAAAATAAATCAAACGATGCGAATGCATAATTATGTTTTTCTGTAATTTTGGTAGCCTTTTAACAAGTTTGTTTCTTAATCTGTATAGAATTTCTAAAATGTTAATTCAGTAATTTAAAAGATACTGGTATAACACTTAAATATTGCGTTACAATATGTGTATATTCCAATTAATCCCGTTTCGTCTGACAAGACAAAGAGAGAGAGAGAGAGAGAGAGAGAGAGAGAGAGAGAGAGAGAGAGAGAAACACTTACCAAAGTTTCTCCGGAAGAATATTTTCCAGCCGACACTAGCTTCGCCCGATCTTGTATTATCGGTAGGATAATAATCAGTTAGCAAGCATTTAGCATTGTCTTTATGGAAATTTACCGAAAGACACCCAAACGTGCTATCACAGAGGGAAACACAAGCCACAAGGGAGCTTGTATCAAAACTTAAAATTGAATTTCCGTGAATTTCATTTTCTGAGTATAACTCATATTTTACGAAGCTGGTTGCTATCCCATATACAGCCGCAAAAAGATGAAAATAAACGTAAGAGAAAATAACCATTTCTATGGCTTTACTTTTAGAAACCATGTCTTCACTTTTTAGAGACCAGTAATAGTTTCAGCCCGTAAAAATCAATTTAAAGCCTCATTCTGAATCAGCCTCAGTTTGAATACAGTTTAATTGCATTTCGTGTGCAAAGAGGGTCGTTATGTAGAAATATTTACATTCGCCCTATTCTTTTCCATTGAAAATTATGACGTTCATTTTGTATGAGCAGCAAAAAGAAAGGCGCCAAAGCTACAACAACGCTGCTTAGTGATAACGGGCCGCTGTTTTGACGACGTCCGCGTATAGTCAGGGAGAACGTTATCTAGATGACGTCACAGTTGTTCCGTCTGTTGAACAGAATGGCCGGGAAGCTGATTTTAATGTTGAATGCAACAAAACGGTGTGCAATTTATAATATAACCTTGTTTACAAATGAAAAGTTCATGCGAAATGAACGACAGAATAGGATCGGCAAATGGAACATGACTTGGATTTGCTATTCATGGATTTGCTAATCCTATTCTGTCGTTCATGTGTGAACATTTCATTTTAACGGTCGAACCCTTTATATATATATATAATCTTTATGCAATATTTCTTTAACCGACTTTGTCACAAATGAAAAAAAAAACGTGATGGAACTGAAACAAAAAATCATAGAATACCGTTTGGATGTTCTTCAAATCGAGCAGCCGGGCCGCCTGCACACGTTATTGCAATGATGTTAATAAAAGAAAGTACTGAACTTATTTAAAAGTCCTCGCAGGATCGACGACTGATATAAATTATATTCAGTTACATAATATAAACTAAACAATAGGACGTTGCTAAAACAGATGAAATATTCGAAAGTATCGCATTAACAAAACCGTGATTTACGAATTGTGTACAATGATGAGAAACAATTTGTAACTTTTATATTTGAAATTATATTATAACTAGAGCTGCTTTTGAGAAAAGCGCATATCTCCGACAACTGCCTAATCATCCGAATAGTAAAAAAAGTACACTTATTAAGGAGTAAGTTTTGGTTCAGAAAAGTACACTTCAGGGCTAAGTTTTGGTTCAGTAATTCAAGGGCCACTCAGTTCAGTAAGTTTTGGTTTAGTGATTCAAGGGTTCAGTAATTTTTGTGTTTAGTGAGTCAAGCGCCACTCGGGACAGTAATTCAAGGGCCATAATACCGAAGTGCCTGGGCCGATTTGGCTAGTTATCGAACTTAGCCGAGGACTTATTGGCAAACACATTTTGTTCAAGTTTGGTGAAGATCGGATAAGAAATGTTCGACTTAGAGTGCGAACAAGGTTTGTGACAGACGGCAGACGGACGGACACACACACACACACGCACACAGACAGACAGGAGCAAATCAATATGTCTCCCACCACAGTGGTGTGGGAGACATAATTATGCTAAACTTGCCGGGCTTTTTGTAATATGTTTTGATGATTGCCTAATAATCTGCAACGATATACTTATTGGTAATGTGGTGATTTCCCAGTGTTTAATAATAGAGAAAGTCCCCATGTGCTGCTCCGTGCATTATTACAGACATGGTCGGGCACCAGGTGGAACCACAATCCAGGATGGCTTACACAAAAGATTTTTACAGCGCTGCACCGCGAGGAGGTTTCGAATCCAGAACAGTAAGGAGCAAGTGATCCACTCAGCCAATTTAACCACCCGGTCACAGAGGCCCCATCACACGCAATAATTCTCTGTCAATTAAATATATACTTTTATGGCGAAAGGTAATAAATCTCTTGAAAACATATATATTTACACCTTAAAACATATATATTTACACCTTAAAACATATAAATTGTATGTGCGGTTAGATGGTCATTGTTCTAGTGGTAACTTGAATTACGTCAAAATCAGTTACACAGAGTCGGATATTCCTATTCGCCGCCAAAACTATTAATTTTCTTGCATACCACACACCTCAAACAATAAGATAAAAATTGAAAATCAAAGTACTGAAAGTACAGAAAGGCTGGCTACCACAAAACACTAACTAACTGTATGGGAAACCTGTTTGCAAAATCTGAAATATTATGTTTTTTTTCGTATCAAACTAAGGCGAACATAGGGTACTGTTGAGAGGAATCATCTTAATTAATTAGCATATTACAGACTATATATGATCCCTTATCGGAAAATCGGATCTATGCATTACAGCAGTGGTCTTCAGGGGAGGGCCCCCGCTAATGTTATTATAACTTCCGGCCCAACCCTTTTTGTATATTTACATCGATGTATGTATGTTTGTTGTATGTGTGTGTATTGAATTTGTATATATATACAATAAAGTATGACTTAACTAAACTAAATTAAACTAAGCAGTGGTCTGGAAGACACTTCTATACATAAAAGACTTTAATTGACCGGCTAATCACACCCTTATCATGTGATACGCAGACCGTATTCAGCTCTCTCTGTAAATTGATATTCTTGGTATCTCATGAGCAGGTTTTTATTATATTTATTAAACTTATTTATCATTTTTAGATATATCAATATTCTTGCTAAATATACTGAGCAAAACGTAGCTTTAAAACTGTAAACAGCGTCATTTATAGGAAAAACGCTTTGTCTGACATTTACTCAGCGTTGCACAATCAGCAGAGTGAAAAAATAGACAAGCTCGTCTAATCAGTCAGAGTGTTGCATAATTTTTCATTTTGATAAGTTATCTGATGATGCGTTATCAAAAAATCTTATTTGCAAACTTAAGTCAAGTGGCATGGGATAGATCAGGTCACGAATTCGTTCTTAGACGGCGTACGCCGAAAAAAAATAATTTAGGGACCTTTATAATATCAGAGAAAATATAAAAGTAACAAACACAGCATCTATACTTCGATATGACATCCCCAAAACTATGTATAAACATTAACCAGGTTGAAAAGACTTGCAATTATTTATCAATTTCTATAAACATATACATATACTTAGCACAGAAAGGTAGAAGAAACGTACGTGCGGTACGGCTTTTATTATGAGTCGCGTATAGCCTAAAATAGAACACGGAAAAAACCTAAATAATCTCAGGAAGAAATCTAACAATAGATCATGCATGCTTCGGTATCTTCACTATTTATTTCGATATTTCTATTTTAGATTATTGTTCCTTCTCTTGAGAAGGAATATTATAGCTTGGTAGAGCTATTGATATCGAAAGCTGTTGTCATTACAAGCTGGCCAGTCAAACTCCGTGACCTTAGAAATAACCTCTGACGTTAAAACTATTCCTAATTGAGGCGACTCTCTGACTGAACGCGTCCATGTATTACATATTACTAAACCCAAGGATGGTTGACTGATACATTTATTTCCTCCATTCTTGAAGAACATAACATATGTACAAACAGACATATATCAGCAAATTTACATGTAAACAACTAAATATTATCGTTACCTTCAAATGCATGGTTAATATATGAAAACAAACCCCACTACGACCCTCTAATTATGTGCAACAAATTCACGCATCGGATCATAACGGATTGACCGGGTCAATGTCTTATTGCCGTATTTACTCAACTGAAAGTGGTAACAGATTTAATTTGTTGTTGGATTTAACAATTTATGTTAAATAATAACTAGGGTAAATACCTACTTGACATTTTTTGGCAGTATAAAACAGACATTGCAACCAAAATTTTACAAGATGATCATTATATAGATGTGCCCTAGAAGGAACTTTTGCTATGCTTTAACTTGTATATGTAAAGTGGTTGGAAAAACTTTAATTAAGAACTTAACGCATTTTTGGGCTTAAAATAGACTATTCCAAAATCTACAAATGAAACTTGTTTGCATGCATAATGTAACAGTCTAGTATACGAAGGTGAGTGAACAAGCCGAATGACGTTACGCCAGCTTAATGAATAAACGCGTAGTAAGTTTGAATATGTAAATAGCAACGCCTTTATAGAGATATGTTTTTACTTTCAGATATATTTCCTTTAAGCAGTCTTTGTGACATTCGATTTGTGGTAATAATAGTCTAGCGAACAAAAGTTCGCCAGCCTAAAAACGGCTTATTCATAATCATTTATAGCATGATGGCGCCCTGTTCTGCTGTCTATAAATTGAGGAGAAAAAAATACACCTTGTTTACACTGCAGAATGTATTACTTACCAAGAAGAAATATATATTCTCAAGGTATAGGTTATTGTCTTACAGTAAAACCTGTATTAAACAGCCATTTAAGGAAGCGAGACAATCGGGCTGCATAAGGCATGTGATTGTTAAAAACAAGTTGATATTAGAACAAAAGGTCAATATGGGAAGATGACTGACTGCTTCAAGAAAGTGCGTGCTGAATACAGGTGACCGCTAAGACAGGTTCAACTGTATAATCATTAAGTGCCCGTTTAAGGGAGGGGCTCACTATCACTGGAAACTACCAAAACTCCGTGTTTCTGCAAGCAGAAACTTAGATCCCATTGGTCAGCTATTGTTACGTAAATAGAGGGAACACTTAAAAGACAAGCGCGTCTAGGCTCTCACTTCTGATATGTATCTTTTAGGTATTTGCGAATATGGTTTACATCCGTCTAAAACAAAACAATAACTTAAAAGTCCTTATAGGGGAGGGCCCCCGATAATGCAATGCTTCCATTTAAAGGTGGTTAATCAAATTTTGATTAAGGAATTGACTTGTTCGAAAGTTTAACAAATGACCAATCACACTTATTTTTGTTCACCGAGTGCTTACTGAGTGACTGAAAATTATTTAGTCATGTCGATTCAGTGTTGATCTTTATCATCAGAACAATGAGTTTTAGCTATGATATTATGTAAATATATTAAACTTCGGTTGTCAATTCCTGGCGACGCCATTTTGTTTAGTGGACACATCGCGCGGAGCTTGCTGACATGTGTTTATGTAAAGAAGAAAGAGCCCGCGGGAATTTTGGAAAATATTTAAAAAGAAACCAGGTAGCCCAAATGGTGAAAATATAAGCATCGATGAATTCTATGAACACTTCAAAAATTTGTCCAGTAATACAACTGTGAATGAAAATGCGGAGTGTAACGAGTTTTTATCGCAGTTTAATAGTGAAGACCATGGAAGTTCGTTTGTTGAACTTGATCAACCAATCACGAGGGAGGAAATATTCTCAGCAACTAAGCGGTTAGGTTGTAATAAGTCTTGTTCACTTGATAATGTTTTATATGAATATTTTAAAGAAAGCATCAATATAACTGTACACTCTATTGAATTATTGTTTAATCATATTTTGAATACAAAGGTATATCCACGTAGCTGGTCGACAGGATTAATTATTCCCTTGTACAAAAAGGCGATTCTGCGGACCCAAATAATTATAGAGGAATTACACTGACAAGCTGTTTTGCTAAATTATTCACTGTCATTATAAATGAGCAACTGAAACGCTGGGCCGAGAAAACGGATAATTTGACTGATGCACAGTTCGGGTTTAAACAGAACTATGGTACTGTCGATCCTATTTTTATATTGAATGCTTTAATTGAAAAGCAAATCAGAAATAAAAACAAGTTGATGTGTTGCTTTGTGGATTATAAAAAAGCTTATGATTTTATAGACAGAAATTGTTTATGGTACAAATTGATAAAGTCGGGTATAGATGGGAAATTGTTGTCGATTATACGCTCTATGTACGATGATGTGAAACTTTGTGTAAGGCATATAAATAGCTTATCAGATTTTTTCAGTTGTGAAATTGGTCTCTTTCAAGGGGAAATAACTTCGCCTATAATGTTTTCCTTGTTTTTGAATGATATTGAATTGTATTTACAAGAAGATTTGAATGGCGGTATAACGCTTGATCAAATATCTATTTATCTGTTGTTATTTGCTGATGATGCTGTCTTGTTTTCCGAAACAAAAGAAGGGTTACAAAATGCTCTTGACAACCTAGAAACATATTGTAAAAAATGGAATCTCACGGTTAATATTGACAAAACAAAAATAGTTGTTTTCAGAAAAGGTGGAAAACTAAATAGAGAATTCAAATGGACATATGATGGTAAAGATATTGAAATAGTTCAGAACTTTAATTATTTGGGTATTGTTTTTCAAGTGGTGGTTCGTTTATACCAGCAACAAATACACTTAGTGGTAAAGGCCTAAGGTTCATAATTCATTGTTCAACATTACAAAAGAGTTAGATGCCAACGTAGAAATAATGTTAAATCTTTTTGATGCTTATGTTTTATCAATTTTAAATTATAGCTGTGAAGTATGGGGCTTTGCTAAAGCAGAAAATATTGAACGTGTGCATAAAAAATTTTGTAAATGGTTACTGAATGTTAAATTGTCTACGAACACATTGTCATTGTACTCAGAACTAGGTAGATTTCCACTGTATATTGAAAGGTATGTAAGGATAGCTAAATACTGGTTAAAATTACATGGAAATAAGAGTCAAAACTGTATTTTGTCATCGATTGTACAAAGTCAAAGAAATGATATTATAAGTAACCAAGCTGTTGTAAACTGGACTTCCAAAGTTCGGGATATGTTACAAAATGCAGGTTTCCTAGATGTATGGTTGTTTCCAGAATCAGTTATCATAAATCAGTTCATTCCATTGTTTAGATTACGACTTCGTGATATTTATATTACACAGTGGCGTGCTGGTATGGAACTATGTTCATCGCTACAAATTTATAGAGAATTGAAAAGTTGTTACGAAAAATCGAAATATTTTAGTGTATTAGAAAATGTTAAACATCGAAATATGTTAGCCAAAATAAGGTTGAGTTCTCATAAGCTATTTATTGAAACAGGAAGACACAGAGGTATATGTAGAAGCCAAAGAATATGCACATTATGCAATATGGGTGACATAGAGGATGAATTTCATTTTATATTGATATGTCCGTTGTATAATGATTTGAGAAGTATGTTTATTTCAAGGTACTTTACTACTAATCCTAGTGTTCATAAATTTATACAATTGTTAAACGAAGATAAAAAATCAGTACTGCAAAAGTTAGCACTATTTTGTATTAGAGCCTTTGAAAGACGCGACAATGAATTAGATTAACGTTTCTTTATTACTATATGACTTTGTTATATTGTGTTATTGACATGCTAAGGTCCCTTTATTTCTATTATTATTATCATGTATTCGCTCTCTCTCTCAACGCATACATTGTTATTTACATGTATAAAACATGTTGTTATGACGATGAGTATTGTGCTCAAGTCTAAATAAACCATATGTTCTGTTCTGTCTGTTCTGGCATTCTTTCTTTCTTTACGAAATATATAGCGGAAATGAATATGTAATTTTCAAAGGTGGTGGTGGTTTATGAGAATATACGACAAATGTGATAGTTCGGCTGTTTAAATCCAAGCTTACAATTTGGCTATGTAGACCCAGTTCTTTTTCTCTTTGTGATTCTGGCAATCAATGAATTTACTCTTTATGCGGAAGAGAGAAGGATTTTATTACGAGTTTTATAATATATATAAAGCACACAATGTTTACTGTGAAACATCAACTGAATTATTCATAATCGGCTTGCTGGTTAAACAATAAATCAATTATTTTGAAATAACAGCCTTATAATCCATTCAGTCAGTCGGGTTTGTGCGGACTTGTTGCAAAGTATTGACGATTTATTTTTTCTAGGACTCCTTAACAACGCTTATGAAACAGTCACATCTGGTTGCATGCACAATTTCAGACTATTAAAATGCACTGAGTAATGTAATTATAGGCTGTTACCAAGACCACAGTTGTTGCTCAAATCATTTTCTAGCCCCAGACAAAATTATAGGATATGAATGTTTCTTACCAATAGCTGGAGATAATGTTTGGACCTATGGTCATAAAGTAGCAAAGCATAATGTCCATGATAAGCAAATGTTCCCAACTGCTTTTTGAGTGTCACAGTGGCAATGAAAGCTTTTCACGGTAAAGGAAGAACTAACATATAGCAAAATTAGACCCGTCGTGAAATTCAAATAAAATTGGCCAAGTAAATCGGCTGCCAAGACTATATGGTGTACTGGGTCGAACGTCTGTTTTGCGTGGGCGTAGTACATTTCAAAATATACGTACACGCAAAATTATATACATCTACCTGTTTATCTTAATACGTGCACGCATAAATATGTGTGTGCGTGTGTGCGTGCGCGCGCGCGTGTGTGTGCGCGTGCGTGCGTGTGTGCGTGCGTGTGCGTGTGTGTGAGTGTGTGTTCGGGTTTAACGACTTTTTCAACAATTTTTCAGTCATATAAACGACGGGGTCTACTTGTAGCAGTGAGCAGAATGCCCAACTTTATAATGCTGCCTCACTGGAATACCACGCCGTAGACACGTGACATGATACCCCACCCAGTCACATTATACTGACACAAGGCTGACCAGTCCTAGCCCTATCCTCTTAATGCTGAGCGCCAAGCGAGGAAGCTACTAGTACCATTTTTAACGTATTTGGTATGACGCGGCCAGGGATCGAACCCACACTCAAAGCTTTCGCTCTACCACTAGGTTACCGAGGCGGTTTCATAAATATGTAGATGCACGCTTATAGGTATGTGCGCGTGTATATATACGTGTTCTTGTAAATACGCGTGCGTGTATAAATTTGCGCATGCACGTCAAAATATGCATGCGCGCAAATATATACGAGCAGCCAGAACTACGCGTGCACGCGTAAAATTATAAAATAGTGTACTTCTTATTCAGAAGGTATCGCTTGTTTGCAATAGTTCGGCGAAGGGGAAATAACCCAACCATTTTTGTTTAGTCATCGAATGATTAATCTCCCATTTTGATTAGTATGTTATCTATAATTTAAACTGTTTAAAGTGGTGCTTATTGTTTTTTTTTTAAAGATATGCAGATCGTGGATTTAATATGAAAAATCAGGTATAACATGTTGATTATTTTCCAACTGTTGCTGTAAAAGCCCCACATTTTAGCAGTATTAGATTTAGATCTATTCTTCCTGTTTCTGTTGTTTTTTTTTAATTCACTGTTTTCTTTTTTTTAATCTATTCATTATGATACCGGTTTACATTTAGACGGAACAAGTCTAGTTGGTCTGCTATTTGTAGTATTGCCTATGTATATTTACATGGGCAATGATGTAAATGTATACAGAGCAGTAATAGGATCCTTTTACAATATTGTATTCAGAGGAAACAAAAACATGAATGTTTATATATGAGTCTACCAATACATACATTTATTTAGAGTATTGATAGTGTTTATTTACTTGATTGTTGGTTTATTCAAATTTTTTTCTTATAGTCTCAAGAACTAATTGCAGCTTCATCCCAAGTTTAGATATGTCAGAACAAAAAAGTTATTGTTTATTAGATCATATATTTATTTCCAAAGCTATCTTTGATAGCACAAGATTTTTATTAATTGTTATCTATCTCCTTCTACTTTCAGGTGATGTTAAACTAAACCCAGGGCTTGATAACAACCAAAATCAATGCCTATCCATTTGCATCAAAATATAAGAAGTATTAGGCATAAATTAGACTTTGTTAAAGACTTTTCACTAGATTTTGATGTCTTATGTTTCACTGAGACTCATTTAAGTAATATTATTACAGATCAATCGTTGACTATATATTAAAAAATCAATATGAAATATACAGAATAGATAATGCTGCACATTTAGTTGGCTATATTGCCTATGTTTCATCAAAATTAATATTTGTTAAGTTGAATTACTTGAAAATTATCTGCCCGAGTCACTATGGATAGCAGTTAAAGATAGGAGTACTCAATACTTAATAGGGACAGTTTATCATGCAGAATTTTGGAACAAATTAGAATTATGTTTAGAAAAGGCATTTGAAATATCGACAAAAATATACTGTTAGGAGACATAAATGAAGACCAATTAAACGATAGTAATCGTAAATTTAAGGATGTATTGATGACAAGTAATATGTAGAACATCATTAAAGAACCTACTCACTTCTCAAACTCTACGTCTACACTTATTGATCCAAAAGCACCCTCGAGAGAAATTATAAGTTGCAAGTCAGGTGTACATCCAACTATTAATGATATTAGTGATTATTTTGGAACATATGTCTATATTGAAATCTTCAGCACCGTATAAACGTAGTATTTTGAATTATACGCGCGCAATACTGACTGGTCCTTTTTATTACTAGGTTCCTCACATACTGCCAGTTTAACGTTTACTTCGACTTTTTATAGCATGCCAAACAATGTTTACCTACATCTTTTGTAACAATTCGACCAAAGGATCGGCCCTGGTATGACAGTGAAATACGTCATTATTCGCGAAAGAGAGACAGGCAAAAATCAAAATCTATTCGCACTAAACTTGATTTTTAAAAAAACTTTGCAACAAAGTAAATAACATAAAGAAACATGCAAAGGAATTATTTGTCAACAATTAAGAATCAAACATTTGTGATCTCACTGCAAATACCCCGAGGCAATATTGGAAAATGGTAAAAATGTTGATAAAAAATAATAATAATAAATGTGAAAGCATATCGCCGTTAAAACGTGAAAATGTTAATAATAATTCTGCTTTTTCAGATTTAGAAATAACAAATTGCTTTAATGATTATTTTGTTTCAATATCAAATATTGATGATTCAGAATCAACCCTTCCTCCTATCGTAAGGAAAACCAATAATTTGATAGAAAAATATTATTATAACCGAAGTAGAAATATACCTGATATTCTACAGTTTCTAAACACAAATAAAGCCAACTGTCCAGATGAAATAAGTGATAAAATGTTAAAGAAAACCGCAAAACAGAGTGTAAACCTTTATGTCTTTTATTCAGTAGATCCCACAATGAAGGTATATATCTAGACAAATAGAAGTCTGCTAATGTAATGCCACTTTTCAGAAAAGGGGATAGAAACTTCCCATCGAATTACAGACCTATTTCTTTGATAAGCTGCGTGGTAAAGTGATGGAACGTTTTGTATATAAACATATATATAATTACTTACACTTTAATAACATAATCCAGTTACTGGAACAGACCCATGTGATTTATTGCTTTTTATTGGCTGCATGCTGGTTAACTGGCCATCACTTCAATTACCATGCAATTGGAGCCACCTAGAGTAAGAGTAGTTTCAACTCTCTCTCCGGGTCTGTTCCAGTAACTGAATCTATAATAATCAATCAGGATTCTTAGCGGGCAGATCAAGGGTATACCAACTTATAGACATGTACAACCGAGTAACGTATGGACCAGATAATAAAATTCCGACATGCATATTCTTCTGTGATACCAGTATATCAAAAGCATTCGATAGGGTGTGGCACAAAGTTTTTTTTACTTAGAATTAAACAGTATGGTATTAAAGGAAACTTATGGCTCTGGTTATCTGATTATTTAACATTTAGAAACCAAAAAGTTTTTATCCATTCTAGTTTCTCGCGATCAAAGTTTATAAAAGCTGGCGTTCCGCAAGGCTCAATGTTAGGCCCTTTACTTTTTCAATCTATATAAATGATATCGCAGAAAATCTTTTAAGTGTTACGAGACTTCTGCTGACGATAGCTCCCTTGCAGTTACTTTAAGCAACATCGAATATATTGAAACTACGTTAAATAACGATCTAAGGCAGATTAATGAGTGGGCAAAACAGTGGTTAGTTCAGTTCAATCCCCAAAAAACTGAAGTTATGTTGTTTTCATTAGGGTCCTTCAGAAAACCAGAATTATATTTAGATGACATAAAATTTGATTACGCCCAACATCATTTTTACAGGATTGCAAATGGCACGAACGCATAAATAAAATTTCTGCATTAGCTTCTAAGGTACTTGGCTCAATGAGGGCACTTATATTCAAATTGAAAAGAGTTTCATTAAACCAAATATATTTGTCATACATGAGACCTGTTTTAGAATATGCATCTGTCGTTTGGGATGGCTGCACAGATGCACAGAATTTGAAAAGCTTTCACTAGAAACACTTCGGTATGAAGCTGCAAAATTAGTTACAGGTTTAACCAAATTAAACTTCTTGAAATAGGATGGGTGTCACTCTCTGACAGGAGAAAAAATCAAAAACTAAAAATGGTCTATTACTAGATTACTTGAATAGAAGTTGTCCAAATATTGTCACAAAAAAAAATGTACCCAGCAATCTACGTAATAGAAATCCATCTTTAATTTCCATATGGAACAATTTTGAACTTGAAATTCGGAATTCAGCATCACTAAGTATTTTCAAAAGTAGATTAAAGAAAAAAATTCAACCACCGCCGGTTCCTTCTTATTATCTTGTGAGGGAAAGACGTAATTCAGTATATCATGCAAATAAGAAACAATTGCAGTAACTTAAACAATGACCTTTTACTAAATCAGCTTCGTGAAAATTCAACATGTCACTGTGGAGCCGTATGTGAAGATGCTGAGCATTTTTTTTCAATGTCCACCTTTTAATGAACAACGCACAAATCTATTTAGATTGACCGATTGACTCGACATTTTCATCCTTTGAACTTGGACTGTTTGTTATTAGGAAAACATGTGCTATTACCAGAAGAAAATGAAGAACTATTTACCGAAGTTCAAAATTATATAAAACATACCAATCGTTTTGAACAGTGATTTGCATGTGTATCATTAATAGTCCTTAATTACATCCCTCGTGACCCTAAATCTTATTCTTTATCCTTGTGGAAACTGGCCTCAACTTCTTCAATCTCTTCAAGCTATTTTCTTCTTTTCTTATTAGGTCTTAAAACAACCAAAACATAAATGTTGCTCACTTACATTGTATTTTGCTGCTTTAGATATTTGTCAGCCGATCAACTTTATATGTTTTTGTTAGGGGAGGGTATTCATTAAAGTTGGAAGAACCCTTTTTGCTTTATTTCTTTATGCTGTGTATATGTTTTGTTATTGTAAATATGTAAAGAGCAAATAAAATATGATTAAACTAATAATTAAGCGTGCGCGTTTAAAAGTATACACGTTGACATATTATATTTAAGCGTGCACGCATATTTTTATACGTGCACGTATATTTTGAAATGTGCGCACACCCAAAGCAGACTATCGATCCAAATGGTATATCATAGTTCTTGGTCTACTCCGTTACTTGCCGCTGGTGTTAAACATGACCTTTTCTTCTTCTTTCATCTTTTATAATAATGGCAAACGTACAGGGATGAAACATTATGGCCATGCGTGTTGGGGGCGGGGGGTGGGGGTGGGGGTTAAACCAGCTTTTCCAGGCTACTCAATCCAACTAGTACTCACTGGCAGTTGGTGATAAAAAATTGTGCAATACCTAAAGAGAACCTTAAGTCCCTATCTGGATAAAAATGTACATGCATACTATGTTGTGCAGAAAGGAAGATGTTAGTAGGGATAAAGGCAAGTGTAATACATTTATGGTTGAAACATGTATGCAGCCAGCGCTGATTTGAATCCGGAGATTGATATAATGCTGACTACATACGATGGGAGTGTGTTCCATTGCACAACTGTCCGTGGAAAAAATGAAAATTTGTAATAGGGAATCGATCTTACCGATTTGCGTCGCGAAGCGACGAAAATCGGGATCGATCCTTTACGGTTACATGCGATATACCGAATGAGATATATACTATCGAATTAAAAAATGTGTACTTCCGGCACGTGCACAGTGTCTGACTTCGGATTTTTTGGAAGAATATGCCTTTTCCTTGTGCCTAATAAGCGTCCACATAACTTGTCCGAACCGCAACGTCTTGCACATCAGTACTAATAGGGATATATGGTATATATACACGTAGTGTGCACTTGTAAATAAAAGCACCTAGTGAGCACAGTTCGTATAAATATATAAACCTCTCCGGAGGGTGCGCCTATTCAAGAGGCGGAAATTACCTGTAATACAATACAATATGGACAGTGTTGTTTTTATTACAAAATCTACCTTTAAATTGATAGGGAATCGATCCTACGCGTAGCGATGAAAATCGGGATCAATCCCCCTACGCCGGCTACGGTAACATGCGATATACCGAATGAGATATATACTATCGAATGTTATTAAAAATGCTGTCATTAGACAGTTCTTTTCCAATGTTATGGGATGAGTTGAAGTCGGATCAATTCCCGATTGAGGCAGTGCCTTATTTCATATTACAAATGTAATCTACTGTAATATGCTAGGTGATAGTAATGCCTAGATTGTCTGGTGTATGATGTAAGATGCTGACTTAGATATCAACATAATTATAAACCATTTTGTGAAAGAATGATGATCTATTATATTTTCTTCTATCTTGTAAAGTATGCCATTTGCGATCAGTAAGGATATTTGTGACTGTGCCCGGAGTCTTGCAACAGTTATTAATAACGAATCTTGCAGCTTGCCTCTGAATATTATCTAATCTCTCGATATCTTTCTGATGGTAAGGATCCTACATACTTGATCCATATTCTTATTTCGATCTTACTAATAAATTATAGATACAAGATACAAATCGTTCACGCTAAAATATTCAAATTTTCTAAAGGGGTATATGGAGAATTTCTACATTTGTTGACGATTTCATGAAACTTTTATCTCATTTTATGCACGACCTGTCACACGAAAATTTAAATATAGTTTTGTATGTTTCCCGTTAAATAAACATACGCATGATACCAATTGTATTTTTCGGGAGTGCTCGCCAGTAGCATCCGTGTATTCATTGTATTCATAAAACTAGCTACATAAACTAGTGAAAACTGTAAGGAAGTTAAAGACATAGGCATATAAGCCATCAATACAGGTCATATATATCAGACCTGATTCAAGAGAGGATGGCTGGGATAACAGACTGCCCATATATAGCTATGGTGTACCATCTGGGTCGAAATCTGCTTTGCATGCGCGCACATTTCAAAATACACGTGCACTTATATAGAGGAAATTACACGAGAGTCTTGTCATATTGACTTCATTACACGAGTTGAATGAAATAATAAATGCGAGGCTCGGTGGTCCAGTGGTAACACGCTTGACTGTCAATCCAGAGGTCCGTGGTGGAAATTTCTGAGATGCTCTTGCGTGGCTCCCACTTAACTAAGAGGCCTGTACTGGTTCTTCCAGGAAAGACGACTTGTATTGGTGCTATACACCGGGCACGTTAAAGAACCAGACTGTGTATTCGCAAAGAGCTAGGCTGTTAGACGGACAGGCCTGTATCTAAAATGATTTTTCTCTATCTGTTTTGGGGGCTTTATCTCACTCTGTCCCTCTGGTCAGATCGCTCCGTGTCTGTACTAGTAGAGGATGAATTTCGCGCCCTGTGTGGCTGCGTTTGCTATATGTAAAGCGCCTTTGAACGTGTTTATCATGAAAAGGGCGCTATATAAATCTGGTATAATAATAATAATAATAATAATAATAAAAAATAAAAATAATAATAATAAGCATTTTACGAGTTTAATAAATTCAATGTGGGAAGATTTTTTATCACATGTAAGTATTTTTTTCTGCTGAAACATCAAAATTTCTTCTTTTTTTCGGATGGATAACGCATGTTTTATTTTCGTGTTATAACGTCTGCAGAATCCCGAGGGATTCTGAAGATCTTATAACACGAAATGAACATACGCTCACGCTATTTTAGCATAAACAACCCTAAACACTAACCCTACGGTAAACCGAGCGAACTAAAGGCAAGAAAACGTATGCTCAAATGTTGGTGTCAACAGAACATTTTTGGTCTACCCATCCGACTTAACACCTCATATTTTCGAAAGTAATGGAGATTTCTCCGGGATATTTGGCAGACGGAGAAATAAAGTGTTGAACTGTTTTTTTAGGGTAATGTCCAGCTTGTTGTATCAAAAATGAGAAAAAATCCTCGGTTCAATATCCGAAACAACGAAAATCTGGCCGTGGATTAGCCATCTTAGTGATTATTTGGTGGTCTTTTTAATTCAGAAAACATTCCGTTAGATGCGTCTTTCTATCCTTTCTATCCTGGTAGAAAGCTGCGCCCTCGTGAAAATATTACGCCCGACATATTGCTATAAATCATTTCTTAATTCTAATATACTTGTCTCTGTTAAAACACTCTGACGTCACGTTAACGTGCAGTGACGTAAAAGTTTTTGTTGCGACAAAGAAAGAGTTCTTCTATATTGTATCTACTGTTTTAGAGTAAGGGCATATTAGAATCGAAACAAATAATAGCAAAAGAGTGTTTTAACACTACCTATACTGTGACAGGAAAGGCCGTACCGGCGACAGCAACCATCAGAACAAATCAACACCCTTTACAATATTTACAAATTTATTTACATAAGATGATTATTAACAATGAATAGATATGAAAAGAAAAAAAAACTGATTATAAGAAAGAAAAAAAAGAAAGTTCAGTATCTCTAGATACAAAAGTTCTTATACTTCCATTCTAATCTGACGTGACACAGGTCTTTAATGTAATTGTGAACTTTAAGTAGCACAAACAAAACAGATTTCTAAATTCAGTCCCTTTAAACCGTGAATACGTTGATTCCGTGTTGGCTCCCTATGGCGGTAGGTGATTGCATCCCTGAGCTGACTTCAGAGGATAACAAAAATCATCGTCTTTGCGGTTTACGGCACAACCATGGGACGAAAGCTCTGCGCTGGGAATATCACATCCAGGCGAGTGAAGACAAGTGAACCTCGGGCATTGTACTTCCGGGTTATGACATCACCAGGAAAAATCGTCTGGCGGAAGAAGCTAAAATATATAACATATGGTAAGCACCATAGCAAAACAAATAAGTCAGGGCATAAAACTGCTCCTTTGGGTACACCATACCTCCGTAGGCTCCCATAAATAATACGTGCTACTTATACAAAACATATGTGCTACTAAGTTCAAATGTCACATGATTAAAATACGTCACTTATTACTTCCATATTACAAAGATTACTTACTTAAAAGACTAAAGTTAAAGTATGAAATGATATGAAAAGTATATGATGAAACATTATAGATACGGACATGATAAACTGCAGCTATTATTTACAACTACAAATTAACAAAATTCAATGTAAATCAAACGTTATATGATAGTTGGCATCCATATAATATCTAATGCCATACACTAAAACGGACATTAATTAGATGTGCTATAGACTGGCACACAATTACAAATTACAATAATATATTACATACATGGTGCTAGACTTGCCATATAGATTTATACATAACAATACAATGCAGTAATGGCGTTCCATAATTAACAAAATGTTTGACATAAGTTTTTGAAACAGTGCTTTACAATTATCACGATACAAATTTCAGTATAAATCTAACATCTTATATAAATGAAACATTTTAGATTCCTCTTTCGAAATAATTTACAAAAGTCTGAAAAATTTAATAAATTATCCTAACATACCGAAACTAGCTAAAATCACATGCCGAAAAGTAAATGTTACAAAATTCTGTAGAATGAACAAAAATTTACCAAATAAAAATCGTAATGCAAAAATCATACAAAAATCTAACAAATAAATTTCTTACCTCGATCGAGCATAAATTTCTAGCAAGAAAATAATTCAGACATAGATTCGTCTATAAAGTCGTAAGGTGGTGTGCGCAAGGCATATCTAGTCCAGTCTATTTAAAGGATAATGTCCCGCCAAATACTAAATTTCATGGGATTCACGGCTAAGCCGTGGACTCCGACTATTGTCATTTTCACGGGATTCACGATATAGCCGGGGAATCTAACTACTTTGGCGCGAATTTAAATTGACAATTTGAGGCCCATTATAGTGGTTTTGGGGATAAAAACATAAATTACTGAAGTTTATAAAATATCAACTTTCTTATTACTGAACCGAATTTAATGAATTTTACATTGAAATTTAAGTTATGAAATACAGAAAAACATGAGAGGTATTTCATGCGTGAAATCTGACATTTACCTCAATAACTCAAAAATTTACAAAAAGATGATGCAATACCTGCATTTACAATACATATAAAATAAGGCCCGTATGTCAATTTGTGACATATACACTCGGGCGGTAATACGTAGTAGAAATAATTTCACTCGGGCTACGCCCTCGTGCGAAAAATCGATGTCGTTTTTTAAAGCTCAGGGAATGTTAAATGAAATGTTCTGCTGGCGTGAAACCATACAGGTTCAGAAGTCAGGATATGCTCATGATGTTCACAAGTATGATTATTATATAAAAATTCCAAAAGTGGGGAGTGTTTATGTCTAATATACAGCTAAATGCACCAGAGCTGTTCTGCAATTCATTTTTGTTTCGTCGGAGCATGCCCCCTCACCCCACACTAATTCGTCCTAATAAACATCCAGTTATTATTATTATTATTATTATTATTATACCTCATTTATATAGCACTCTTTTCATGCCCGTGTACACGTTCAAAAGTGCTTCACAGAAAAATTGCAAAAATACTAACAAATACGCATACAAAAATAATGCATTCCACATTAACAAAATTCATAAATGTAAAACGTATAGATTAAACAAGATAAACATACATACATATTTAAAAAGTATTTAGGTTACCCTAGGATAAAATACTGTTCTACGCAATTTTATGAAGAAGAAAAAAAAGCATTAATCAATATATCGGTTAGTTAACAAAATATTGCACAAAGAAGTGGGTTTTAAGCAGGCTTTTGAAAGCAGCTAGCGTGTCAGCTTCCCTGATCTTGACGGGAAGGGAGTTCCAAAACTTTGGAGCAGTGCACGAAAAGCTGCGATTGCCATACATCATGGTTTTAGTTTTTGGCATAATCAGTGACAGGTTGTCTTGTGATCTTAGGTTTCTGACCGGTTTATACACTTCTATCATATCCCTAATATAGTTTTAGCAGGTTTTGCCCCTTGGGGCTCATTTATCTGTAAGATTTATGTATATGAACATTAAAAGTATTTGTTTTACCAATTTTGCTTAGAGAAGTATATCACACTGGATAACCGGCTATTCTGACGCCCGCTGGAAATGTAACCCAGCTGGAAATGTAACCCAGCTGTAAATCGGTAGGTAAAGGTTTTCATTTATTTCTATCAAAACGAAGCCAATTCTTGTAAATCAACTTGACAGTTTTGTCAAGGAATGACCGTGGCTTACATTTACAATATCTGGGCCAAAAATGATCGTTATGTTTTGAGATATTCGCTAACAATTTCTTCAGTTTGAAAAATCGAGCAAAAATCCAAAGTTTTGCGCAAACTGTTTTGTTTATAAACAATCTGCGAAAACTTTTTTCATCTGGTTTAACAGATGTGTCCTTTCGGAACACCTGTGTGAAGTTTCCGGATTCTATGTTATTCTTGAAAAAGTATATTAGCCGTTAAATAGGCATGGTCGAGAAAAAAAGACTGTCGAAAACGGCCGCTGTATTTAAAATAGGCAGTCGTTGAAGTCAGCTGTCGGCTATCGAGAATACAGCTGTATAAAAGTAAAAAAAAACAACTGTCTTGTAGACATGATATATGCCCCGTTGTGTCTCTTCTTTATGTATATTTTGTATCTGTTTAGTCTGTTTGTGTTTTAGCGATTTCTTTCATCTTTCATTTGTGTAAAATGTGTATACTTGCAGTCAGTAAACAGTTTGTATATACTTATGTATGGTCCTTATTGCCATGTCGAGTAATTCTGGTTGATTTCATTATCATTGTCCTTTTGGTTTAGAGTCTAGAAGTTGCTTTGTTCCTTTCGTCCGTCCGTCCGTCTGCCTGCAGTGTCTTTGCCGGGCTCTGATTCTACATGCATGGACTGATTTTTAAGTATTTATTTTTAAACTTCAAATGTGTGTTACCGATGATACAAGTATTAGTGAGGCCCATTCATTAATGACCACCTTCAATGTCAGTATAACGAAAAAAACAACAACAAAAAACAACAACTTTAACACAGAGCTATAAATAAGTATTTTGTGTCAGGCTGGCAATTCCTTTACATGCATAGACAAAATTTCAAATATATTGTGTTGTATAGTAGAACTTTTATTTTCATGCGATTTTATTTGATAGCTGACTGTGTAAGATCGTAAACAAGCAAAGAAGAGTTCCGATCTACCTTGTTATATGTTAATTAAAGCTACATGTGGCTGCCATGTTAAGAAATAACTGATTAACAGTCATGTGACATTTTGCAAAGTTCTATACTTATTTAGATTTGAAACAATCGTTTTCAATCGTTCGCCTCTATACATCAACAACTTGCAGTTTTAGACCACGAATAAACTGGTATTTGTTGAAAAGGTATTTATGAATAAAACCAAATGGCAGATTTACATTAGGAGCAATTAAATAATTATGTATGAGCAAATAAATTTATACACCTATCAAGCACCGTACTAAGAACACTTTTCAAAACAAGAACGGGCATTTGAGATTCATTAAAGATATTGAATTCTTCAAACGAAATTCAAAGGACTGACGACCAGAAGCAATCATGTGCACTTGCAAAACCCGAGGTGAAATTATTTTCTGTAGTTGCCCGGAGGCACCTGTAGTGGTTTTCTTCCACCATCAAAAGCTGGCAAAATAACAATATGTACTATATTGCTTCGGTATAACTGCAAAAAATATATGGTTGGCTTTCGCATGGCGGTAAAATGGCAAGAACGCGTGAACTAGGTTAAAATTCAGCCCGGATGTGAAGGAATATAGTCCTAAAGCCTCTTGAAATGAAAGTGCCATTTTCAAAAATAATAACGTTTCCGTCAAATCACTGCCAGTAATACTTTTTACATACAAAAGTATTCAAAATCATCGGAGTTAATGGATAGTCTACAACTGTTAACATCCGAGTTCAACGACAGCACTAGCGGCCGTTTTCGACAGTCTTTTTTTCTCGACCATGCCTATTTAACGGCAAATATACTTTTTCAGGAATAACGTAGAACCCGGAAACTTGACACAGGTGTTCCGAAAGGACACATCTGTTAAACCAGATGATAAAAGTTTTCACAGGTTGTTCATAAACAAAACAATTTGCGCAAAACTTTGGATTTTTGCTCGATTTTTTTTCAAATTGAAGAAATTGTTAGCGAATATCTCAAAACGTAACGATCGTATTTGGCCCAGAAATTGTAAATGTAAGCCATGGTCATTCCTTGACAAAACTGTCAAGTTGATTTGCAAGAATTGGCTTTGTTTTATTAGAAATAAATAAAAAAACTTTACCTACCGATTTACAGCTGGGTTACATTTCCAGCGGGCGTCAGGATAGCCGGTTATCCAGTGTGAGTATATAACTGCGTCAAATTGCTTCTTATCAGAGACTTGCATTAAGCTATTTCATGTGTACTTAGGCAAAGAACTCAATACAGGATGTATTAACTTTATCGCGTTTGTTAGTTTTAAATAACATAAGTATAGCAAAAGATATTTTGAGAAAAAAGATATCGTTGCTTTACTCTGAAAAACTATTCAGGCTTTTAAATTCTGAAAAAAAAATTCTGACCTTCATAGAATCATAGAAGGCTTAAACATTTTTTTTGGCTCCAAGTAAAATCCACCCCCCCTCCCCCTCAACACCCGCCCAAAAGTTCCAATGGTCGGCTTCTTATCAGTTTTGACAGTAACTGTTGATGAGTTTACATTAAAAAGTGGATTTAAAACTTTAGAGGAGGATATATATTCTTTCGATATACTAAATTGCTGCTTTGTCTGTTAGTAGTTTAAGTTACAAGTAATTGTTACCCTTTAAACGCAACAATACAATCTAGCATCTTTGTAAGCTCTGGTTTGGACTGATTGAAACATTTACCGCTTGATCATTTAAGTGATCTTATATGCGTGCTCAAGCTACGTACCTTTATTTTTTTTTCTCAAAGGTGTGTATATTTTTTCTACGTTTTTGGTTAAGTTTCTGCATGAAAATCTAGTGTCTCCTTTAGTGTCATAAGATGCTTTAAATTACCTTTAAGAGAAATTGCTGCGTTCTTTTGTACTTAAATCTGTTTCTGTCAATGTATGTCAAGCGAATTTTTTAGAGTCAAGATATTTGAATAACCGAGGTTTGCGGTCCTCTGGCTGCTTTTGTTTTCCAGGTGATGCTTTTTCTGTGTTTGATAATGTTACAACTATATTTTGTACATTATGTGCTCACAGTTTCTAACCGTCAAATGAAACAAAGTAGACTTCGTCAACATCAAGCGTGTCAGAAGTTGTATGGCCGAGTCTTTCAGTTGACTCCAATATTGAACTTTATAAAATTATTCTATTAAACGTTTTTTTCAGTTGACATGTGTCATGTGTATGCCATTTAATAGATATGTAAAAAATGCAGGAAATGTTCAAAAACCTCTGTCCAAAATTTGAAACAATACTTTTGCGCCCTGGCTAGCTCGAATAATTAAGGTACTGGCTAAGGCTTACTTAGCTACAATTGATACACTATCCCTGGTTATCTTGATATTTTAAGTCGGTTCATTACACTCTTAAGCATTACCTATTGCTTAAGGACAGACAGGCTTAATTCAGCATAAGAAAGTGTTGAAGTTGTACTCTAGTTAACTGAAAAACTGATAGAGTTTAAAGTACTCAATTCAATTAGCGCTAATAAAACTGTATATATTTCCTAACTAAAATTACTGTTACCTTTGAATTCTGATCATTTGCACGAATAAAGAAATTTATGTTAGAAATCATTTTAAAAATGGAGTCTTTCCGGGAATTCTAGTTTAGGGTGTGAATGGTAACTGCCCAAATAGCTGCAGCCAGACAGCAATATATCTTACGAAACGGAGCACATCTGAATTAAAATGATGTATATAGAACGTAAAGAAATACTTACATAATAAATAATGCATGACATCAATAAAGCTTGCAGAAATCTTGGTAAGATGATACTGACACTGTGCTAAAATAGAAAATATAATCATAGAACACACTGGGATGTATCAGTGTCAAGATGACCCTGTATGAAAATTGCAAGAGCTCTTGTTTTGCAAAAAGACATAAACAGCAAGAATACCAATGACCAGGCTTTTGCATGTTCAAAATAAGTGGGAACTATATGACTAATAACCAAAAAAATGAAAAGATTGTCGGTACTTATACCAAATGGAAAACGTATTCTCTTCTGTTGGCCTGAGTGACATAAGTAGGTGATACCCAGCCTTAGGAAATAAGCACAGACAAGGTTCAATGTTTGGTTCTCAATTTTCAGAATTTACCAAGATTCCTCGGGGAAAAAAACCCAACCAGTTGTCAGAATTTATTAACAAAAGTAACAGCCAAGTCGTCGCCTGTCGAAAAGCTGCCCGTTTAGTTATAACTTAATATCGGGTCATCATGCACTCTTATCATAGTTCACGCGCACTAGGTTCCCGTCGTTTACTTATTTCACTAGGATGACGTCGAGGACCCTAGATAACGCTTTGAACACTTTCGTTACACCTGTTTACCGCGCGATAATCGCGAACATGTATTTATAAAAACGTTTGTACTTCCAATAACATTTCTGAGACAGGAGATAATTGCCGGATAAACAGGTCAAAGTGTTTTAACCAAAGTGGTCACGATAAACGGGTCACGGTATAATAGTCGGAGAGACCCTGATAGTTCAATGGCACGTTTTCCCCTAGCGTAAAATGGTTTCGTATTATTTATAGGAGAACCCGAGGGCCTTTATCAAAGTTTATGGTTGTTTGTTGTGACTAGAATGGACCATTTCCTCAGTCAGTCAAAAGCTTAACTCATAAAAATGTTGACTATCAAATAATAAAGTTTTATTAAAAACAAACGTCGGGATAGATTTGTTTCCTAAAACGTGAAATGAGTACGATAATTTACTTGCATAATGCAAGACGCTATGCACACGTACTAAATTTGCTGCATGAAATATTTCAACTGTTACATATTGACCGAACGAAAGATAATTATATGCAAGATCATTAAATATGTATACTTATACATATTTCATTATCATATTTGCATATTTAAATACACTTTATATCAAATGATCATCATTGTTGACAGGTATGTAATAAAAATGTATGTTTCTTATATGAATTAATAATAAATGTCACTTTCATATGGACAAAGTGGTTGGAACTTACGGAAAGCTGGTTTTATCTGGTAATAACTGGAAAGATAATTCTTGAAATTTGACGTATTTGACGGATCTTGTTATTTTGCATATCTTCCCTGGCGTCTGCCCAGAGTCGTAAAAGGCGAACGTTATACTATTGTTTGGTTATTGTACGTAGCCAGTGTTACACAAAACATTTCAGATGTTTCGACAACGAACGACTTATTTCCCATAACAACAGACCTCATTTGTCTTTTTAATTGAAATTACAATATTAAACTTTAGACCACCAATCTATAATCAGCATGTAATAATTTAAAAGGACAAAAATGATAAAAATGTGAACCTGCTGAAGACTTATCTAAAAGTTTCAACCAGTTATTAATGTATAAATATTACTTTTGACTTCTGTCATTCCGAATCAGATCAACCGCCAATGACGAAGGAGATATAGTAACGGTCCCCGTCAGTAACTACGCGTTCGTGTGTGCGTCCGTGAGAAGAAATACTAAAATCAAGGGATTTTGTCAATCTTCACATTTCAACAGAGGACATTTAGAGGAAGTACAATGTACCAGAACCATAGTTCTCCCTTGTTTCCTTTTGAATTTACGGGGCATACTGCTCTCTACTTGCATTGTGTTACAAAGATAAAGAACAACAGCGTGCACTGTCTGGGATCCATAACTCTACTTTTCTGCAATGAAAAAATGCATGAATGAACGAATACATAAATAAAGTCATTAAATGAATAAATAAATAAATAAATAAATAAATAAATAAATAAATAAATAAATAAATAAATAAAAGATAATCAAATGTAAAAAGATTAGGAAAAAATCTTACTCTCAAGTACAAATGAACTTTTTACCATTTTATGTTTGGAGCAACAGAAACTATTAATATTATAGTTTGGTTGTCCGTATTACTAAGTTGAACAGTGCTAATGTCACATTTGCATAAATTACTGTCATAATATTAGCCGGTATTTTTTACAGATATTCATTTACAGAATGTAATGATACTAGACAGCATATACACACGCACCTTTTTAAAATCTGCATAAACTGATTTTCATTCCATAGAAAAAAATACAACATTAGAAGTAAAACTCGGTATTAAAAATTCGGAGTCTCTTGCGCAAACCCTAGATCCATTGTCACCCTTGCGACCAAAGATTAAATATCATGCTTGCGCAAACCCTAGGTCCATTGTTACCCTTGCGACCAAAGATCAAATATCATGCTTGGACTTGTCCCGCAATAACAATTGTCCCTAATAGTCCAGTTACTTCACACATATTACCTTTTTAAAAGATAAAATTTGCAAAAATATGTACGCGCGAGTTTCTAAAATAAACGGTAGTCCCTTTACTAAATGGCAGAAAATGAGCTTCCATAGATACCAGTCGCAATCAATTCTCGCAGAAAGTTTAAGCTAACCAAAGTAAATTTTGTATTTCAGGACAGTTTCCAACCTTGAGCTTGAATTTACATTTAAAGGTTTCTTGTTTACGTATGATATTTTATTTTAGTAACAGAAAATTTAATATTATTCAGTACAAATACGGATATGGGATGCAACTCAAGGCCAACTTTCAGGTTGTCAAATTATTTTTCAGCCGTGGTAATGAATCTTTGGGTTCAGCGCTTTTGCTTAAAATTGTATGACATTTTATACATTAGTAACATGTATGACTCTAAAATAGGTATATTTATTTCTTCACGTCCAAAGTAAACTAATAAATTTTAAACTTCATACGAATGTCAGCAAAATTTTCCGTTCACCTCAGTGGGCGGCGCTTCGTATATCAAAAGCGCTAACGGTACAATATATAGGCCCAGCCTGATATCAGTTTAGGTAAAGGTGTAATCAAACCAGGATGAGCGTTAACTGAAACAGTTGTGGTTTTCCAGTGACACACCGCAATCTTAAAAATACATGGAGGGAAGATAGTTTGTGATTAAATTAGACAATTATTTTGTTATAACTTCCAAGGCAGTGTGTAGTCGGCCTGAAAAGATAACTGTTTATATATACATACACTTCATTAAATACAGTCCATGGGAGTGGGGAGAGTTTCGTTCACTATATGTGTTAGATAATTTATTTTCCTTGCCGATGGGGTAATAAGAAAATAAGGAGTTATACTGAATACTTTGCTGCGCGGAGTGATCTTATTTTATTCCTGACAGACTGGAGAAAACGTTATAGGGTTTATAAATAATCTGCCTTCAAAATCAAGACGATGCATTCCTACGGATCAAGTTCGTCTGATAGTGACATCAGTTCCAATTCTGGGAGTATGTGTTTTGAAACTGATGGTAGTTTCCAGAGGAAGCGAAGAAGAAGAATACGTCAGGATTCCATCACTTCCGGTAATTTTTTTTATTTTCCATATCAAGGTCTTTTAATGGCCGTTAATTGAGTTTGTAATGTATGTGAACTGGTGAATGTTGAATGATACGTTATACATGTTTATCTGGTATATATTCTATGTTTTCCGAAACCAGTAATGCCTATAATGCCATCTTGTATGCACAAATAATACAATCATTGTAATTAAGTGTGCATTTATTATTATCACCGAAGCTTGTTCTTGAACTTGTATCATGACCATTTATTCTACCAGTTGGATACTCTTGTTAGTACTTGAATAAGGTTGAGGACATGTCAAATGGTTGTAGGCACGAAGAAAACATACATGTCCTTTTGCTTCGGTGTGAAACAGTTTCAAAAATACGCGTAATAAAATTTGATTTAGGAAGCAGTATACAGTTTGGTACAAATTAAAGTTAAGAACCCATTTCAAGTAAGATATATAAAATTAATGAAAATTCTACTACGTACCATGAAAGGTGTGCCCCAGGGCACAACATTGCATTTTCTTCATACAATGTAGAGAGGATCATACACGAACCTGGGCCTTTTCATATTATGCCCACCATTTTACCAGTTACATTCAACTTGTTAAATAAATTTAGTATAAAAAGACACAAATGTGAAATTCCTTTTATTACATGTTAGCTATTTTCTGCAGAAACTTGAAATTTCTTCTTTCTTTTACATATTTCAGTGTTTACCCAGCTTTTTCAATCAGTCACATTCAAGACAAATTCAATTTCATTTTTTTCGGATACTTAATTATGAGTGCATAATATCTGATACAGATCACATGTACTAGGCATAGGAAATAGAGATCAATATAATTGCACCTTTACTAATCCTACCAGGTGTTCTGTATTACAAAAGTGGATCTATTGTGACATTTTGATACAAGCAAAACTGTATTATCTGCACTATTATTTACCTACTGGTACTTCGTTTTACTATTGGCTTGTTAAAAGTTAATTTTTTACCATATGTAAGTTGACAGAATCATAGGAACCATGTCTTGAGGGGTAAATCAAACACAAATGAATAAATCCTTAATGATTTTGTTGTGCAAAAAAGTATGATATTGTGTCTTAAACAGTTTTCATTTTCCACTCAATTGTGTAATTGCAAGGGAAGTTAACTAATAGATCTCTACTTATAAGTACTAGCCCAAGGCAAGAGTTGTCATTCTTTGTGGATCACAACTTTAAATTAAAAATTAAAACTTCTGTTATTGATATTAACAAAACTATCATAAACTTCACATTTGTGAAATCATTTTTGGTTATTTCAAGGACTTTGAAATTAATTTCTAGACTTTATTTAATGTAATTCTATCATTGAAAATTTTAGGGCCTATCTCTACATGTACATACATTGTTTTTACACATCATAAGATTTAAATAAATTGAAGAAAATAAAATTTCATTGAATACAAACCATGCATGTCAGTTGAAGAAAAATTAAAAGTGTGCACCTCAAGAACATCTAAGAACTTTTTCAGGTAGATTCATTTTAATAATTTGGTCTAGAATCTGAACCGAATAAAGTTATGATAGTTCTGTCAAGACAACGTTTTGGAATAATATAAATGACACGTGTATGCATAAATACATACATTGGAAATAACTTTGGAAACTTATTAACTTTTGTGAAAGATGTCCCAGATTCAGTGCTTATCTGTCCTAAATTAAAACGAAATTGAATTTGCAATGTCAATTTTGAGCTCATGACCAGGTCATAGATTGTACTTTTATTTGACAATTAGTTTAACTCATGGTTTGAAAGTACTTTTATTTGACAATAGTAATCACGGTGAGTTATAATCAGTTAACTGAACAGGGAATACGATACATTACTATTACATAGAACATGGCGTGCAATAAGTGTAAAGACATATTAGGAAAATTTATAAATATTTTGTTGCGTTTCTTGCGTATATTTTTATTGTGCATTTTCGAAATCTCCATTACGTCTTATGACCAGCTGAAAAATACAGGGGGCTTAATTGTCCAATGAAAATGCTATTTTTTTTTTTATATATTATACAATAAATAGTGTCATCATTGTTGACGAAACCATTACACTAAAGCGTAAATTAACACATGTGTGTATAATATCAATCCATTCATTCATCCTTAGGATGTTTCAAGCTAAACAGTCTTCCTGATAATTCCCAAGTGTCTAGTATGGCAGACTTGCCGGCGCATTTAAGTTTTCTGGCACCGGAAGTCACACATAATAACTACTGACAAATGATTATCTTGGTTTCAGTATCCACCAACCCAGAAGAAGAGGCCTATGTTATGGTGCTTCAAAATCGCCAAGGCCTATATGATGACATCAGAAGTATGACGACCCTTAAGGATATTAATGACGTCACGTTTTTAGCGGGCGAGGAACAAAAACCCGTGGATGGAGTTCGAACGCTGATATCGACAAGAAACAGGTGATTTTGACAATAAAAATACTAGAGTTCTAGTTTTCATATAGCAGAATAAAGCATTTTATATAACATGTAACTACTTTTATTAAATTAGTAGAGTACTCTAAATCTAGTAAATCTTTGCTTAAAATACTGAAACAGTGTTCAACATTTCATTAGAATAGTCATAACAAAAATTCTTCTGGGTATTGCATTACTTGGTTGTTGCCAATATTAGCTTAGGTTTATCGGCTAATTATGATGTTTCAAAGTTGAGCCAATTTTAAATATCTACTTTCGTTTCATTTTATTTTCTTTCTCAATACGCAAAAGACCAGCTATGGTCATGACGTCATCTCTAAAACGGTTATCTTCCTATTACATTGAAAATTATGCCTTTTATCAGCGAGTTTGGCTGTTTGACAATTTATCATTACTCTATCCTTAAATATAGACATTGTATAGTCTTAAGCTCAATGTACTTTTATATGCGCTCTTTAAAAAGTAAAAGTATGGACAAAACTTCCAGAACATGACTGTAAGATTTGTTCCGCCGTAGGCCTGCAATTTAACCAAAAAAATAAGGGGAGGTAATAGTTAAAAATATATTCACATTTAGAACTATTTAACAAATAAGCCTATTACTGACGTGAGGAATGTATTATCAGTAAAATATTTGAAATATGCCGTACATTTTCTGTTCAAAACATAACATTTAACATAATACAATGTAGCAATCTATATTGTATTAGGAATTTTATCTTAACGGTTGCAACGAACAATCCGTTTTAAGGTCGTTGACATTGATAACTGTAATACCAAGAAGTAATAAAGATAATACATAAAATATAAGATAATATTAGTTGCTAGCATAGGAAGTGGTAAATATCCTATATATTGACATTTTAAAAGTTAGATAAAGGAAATATTTCAAAAATTAGATAGAGAAAACATATAGAAATTAGGTAGAAATTAGATTGGAAATAGACAGAGAACATATTTCTAAAATTAGATAGAGAACTTTATTAAGGAATTTATCTGATCTTTGCATACCCTAAAATATCACGGAAAACAAAAGTATCTTTTGCAAAAAATGGCATTTCAGAAACACTTTCCCTCAAAACCAAAGTAAAACTTTAAAAGATTTTGTATTTGTATTTTGATTCTATATTCGCGGTATATATGCCATTTTTTTGTTTGTTTTCAGATTACTTGGCCAACTCATTTCTTCGTTTGAGAAAAACAAAAAGGTTGCTGTTTGTGCTAAAAGGTCTAAACTAAGGAAAACAATAAACAAACTAAATAAACTAAGCTGTGTTCATACCAGTAGACGTGAAAATGACAAACAATCTGACCTAAAAAAGAAGCTGCTGATTATTCCAATGAAGGCTTTCGATCACGAATCTTTTCAAAGATTCATTAATTACATTCACTGTGGGACTTTAACCATAGACTCCGGAACAGTAATTGGTAAGTACTGAAATATACGCCTTCAACTGCTGCATTATATGGATAACTTATCACACCGAGTCTCGTTATGCAGTCAAACATGTCTTCAGCGTCGGCCAAAGTAAGCCGAAAATGATCACTTGATGCTGATGCCTGCTTCATATAGACATGTATATTTTCATATAAAATGAAATTGGAATACCTTGTATGCTAAAGGTCAACCTACGCGCAGGAATATTGTCGCACAATCATGTACCGATAGGGGAAGTAACACTTGTGTTGGAGTTAGGCTACAGGATCAGGTGATTCAGAACATGTCGAGCTGTATTTATAAACTGTTGACCGAAATAGGTCCATAATTAAACTAAAATTATATCAGATTACAGATTTAACGATAACAGGACAGTGTCCCATCACTGTACTAGTAATCTAGATAGTTTTGCTGGTTTATCATCAACAGCATATCAGTTACAGTATTTACGTTAGAGGTCTGCCTTGGTGATAATTCCAGGGACCATAGTACCACTGTTAACCTGTTCTCCACAAGAAAATGACAAATGACCTCAGACAAACCGTCTTTAGTCAGTTGGACAACTTAAATCTCGCCCGGGGTTCGAACCTACAGCTAGAACAGTAATACACAATAATTCTTTGTAGTCACTGCCTACTAGATCAAACTGTACTTTGGTTTATCTGTGCGAATCACCAAAAACGTAAAAGTATTTTTGATCTGTACCGACATACGCGTTTTTCTTGTCTTGGTTTTTTTTTAAAGAATTAATGTAATTATTTTTACACATTAACGATAGACATTTAATTGAGAGTGTTTGTATCTAAAATTCAGTACATGAAAGTACAAAAGGAACTATTCAGACACATGCACTGTTTATGCTAACAGACCAAAAATTACGTTATCTACAGTGTTCAAAAAGACAAGTTAGGGTTTTAATAAGCACTGGTAAAACATACTTACTTTATGCGATGACCGAATTTCAGCAGGTGTGTCCTTGATTAAGAACCCGTGCCGAATGACATACTCCGGTTATATAATAATACATATATGTCATACAACTGTCCACGACATATAATCTTATGCAGAATTCTGTTAAAATAACGAGCTAAAACTGGCGTAATGAATGAGAAATCCTAGCATAATTAATTAGCATAATTTTGCAGAATCATTTCTTTGTTCTTTACAGGAAGTAAAATGATATAAATAAATGGCCACTTGCTGTTTCTATCAAACCTTCTGTACCATTCATGTTGTTTTTCCTGAGGGTTTATCAATAAATAATACCAATTTAGAAATGAAACTTGCATGCACAGACTAATATACTTTCCATATTCTAATTGTCAACTGTTTTATGACTAACCATAACGTCCAGACAAATGCTCAAGTTTGATAAAGTTTCTATGTACCAGCGAAAGGTAATCTCTAGGCTTCAATTAATGTTTATGCTTGACATATTTTATTGGCCTTGAGTTTTCCAGTTTTTATCGGGAAACTTTTGTCACATCTTTCTGAAAACACGGAAAGGGCCGATCTTTTACCTTTTGAAAAAATTCACGTACGCCGACGCCGGGGAAAATAAGACAGCTCTAAACATACTTCGTATAATACAACCAGAATCATGCTATATGACATCTAAAACAAATTTAAGAGTACACTCTATGTTTGTTTTCTTTCAAACATTATTTATCCTGTCATTATTATGAACGCTGAGACTGTCTATCCTACGTGATAAACCAATCATGATCAATTTGATGAACTTTCACATTATCTCCCCTGTAATTACTTAATGGCTTTGCTTCAAACTTAAAGAAGTCTAGTTTCCTCAGATATCGTACTAGTTCACCATCAAGAACCGAAACAACCCTCTGACAGCTCTTGTTGATCACCCCACACTTTTTTCATACACAAAGTGTTGCACTGGTAGCGGTTTAAATGCCTTTATGTAGATTTGGTGTTTTCTGTCATAGCTTAATGTCAGCATTTAATAATTTAGATAAATAACATATTTTTGTATTCCGTTGGAAATGTAGTTGACAAATGTGCCACTCAAAGTTGACGTTACGCACACTTATTTTGATAAATGCAGATGTGCAGCAAATATTTGAAGTCGACGAGTGCGAAAAGACATCAATATCTAGTCGTTTGTATCTTATCATATTAATAAACCTTGGCGTGTCTGAAAAAAAAAAACAACAACAACAAAAAAACATCAGAACAAGATAATAATTTGATTGATAAAATATAACTTATCTGACGGTAAATTTATAAAAGTGACAGCTATTTCTTTTTACAGAAAATCATGCAGGAAACATTTAAGCAAGTGTGACCGAAGTGAAAAACACGGAAATGCATAATGCATAAATTTTAAATAACTTTACGCACTACTGTGAGCAACACCTGGAAAAGCAAATACTTTCCCGACAAGATATTTTTGTACGAAATTAAACTTTTCAAAGCAATACCCCTCTACGTAAGAAAACACATTTCAGTGTTCCAAATGTTTTTACTCTACAGAAGTCGCATTCATTCATATTTTCAGGTCTGTTAAATGCAGCTTATATGTTTGACGTTCCGGAAGTCCGACAGGCATGCTGGGATTTTGCCCTTGGTTGTGTGGTACGAACAGACAACCTTAACGATCTTTTCACGTCCGCTCGGAAATATACAGATCACAAAATGACAAACGAACTCATGAAAACGGTAAATAGTTGCATTTGCACATCAATTTTTGTTTTGTAAATGTTCATCATTTGAAAATTATTGTAGAGCTACAATACTGACATGTTTCTGCTTTAAACACTGTTTGCTATTTGCATAAGTTTCGTAAGTTAGATCAAAAGTCAAAACAGTAAAGTCATATAATATAAACTGAACAAGTGAATGATTTCTAAAACCGCACAGTTAGTACCAACCTGTTCACAAATGTTCTTTAGCGGAGCAGTGATACTTTCACAGCTGTCTGCTGGGAGTCATACAAACATGGTGTTGTGAACATACAGTACAGTTCAGCTATTTTGTGGTGGTCAGAATCACAACGCTAAAGTTATGCTGAGATTGTAAAAGGCGGATTAGAAACAAAGGGAACAACTCAAATAATCAGGACCCCGGTACCTCAGTGTATCAAAGCCACAGTTGTCTGTTTTCAGATAAATCAATTTTGTTTTAATTGTCAAAATTTTATTTACAGATGAAAAAGTACTCCGTAGAGCATCCGCATATTCTTGAGCATTCTCGGTCTCTGTCAGAATTGGCAAAAGCGGTTTTCAAAGAACTGGAGCCGGAAGTTACCCTAAGTGTTACGTAATTGGATGGATGTCTTTGGTGTTTTTTTTGCAAATATACGAAATCTTTACTCGGCAATGAACTCAGTTGTTGTTTCCGTAATCATATGACGTCATCTTACTGAATACGCACATGATTTTACAAGTCAACGGAACAATAAACAACAGCACGAGTACAGTTTATGCATTACAATTTTTCAGCAAAGTTGGTTTCGTATAATCTTTCCGAGTGATGAGAAGACCTATACATTGAAGAAAACTTTTTGAAGTTACTTGCAGCCTGTCACCGGAAAAATCATTGACATTCTTTTAACGATTGAATGCTTTCTTTGAATGCATGATTTAGTCGGAAGAAAATATGATTTGATTTGGAAGAAGTAGCTTCTTTTTCGTATTTTTATTTCGTTTTAAGAAGATACGGACGGAATGAAAAGAATCAAAGTACTGTGATTAATGTTATATATGTGATTTACATGAAACAGTAAGTGCCTGTGTGATCTAGTGAACGTTTATGTTTTTGTTTTAGCTTTGAAAAGGCACCAGGTTGTTTAAAATACTGAATTTTATTATTGTTTTTGTATTCAGAATTTTACAAATTGTGACTTGTAAAGATAGTTTTATGTAGATAAGAAACATAAATGTGTTTTGGAAATGCATATGTACATTCGGAGACGGATTAACAGCATATGCATGCTTTTAAACTCATTATAAATGTGATATAAACTTGACCATTAGTGTGTTATTTTATACATGGGCATGTCATCAGAGACAGTATTGATAGAACGAAAGCCTTTTTAAACTTTATTCTTAACAGAATCTCCTTCATCATAACATATTATATAACTATTATGTTGTATTTTTATTGTATAGGCTGTTGTTTCTATACAGTCTCTTGTACATAATGCACACATTTGTTTTATTTTTATACATGAGATGATACTAAATTAAATTTAGACACAGGGATTTAAAAAGTGTGTTTGTGTTTAGGTTAATGAAATTGCGCACAATGGTTTGTGTAAATGTAATGACGCACAACTGTGTGTTAGCGTAATGGCGCACAATGGTCTGTATTAATGTTATGGTGCACAATTTCATGTGTTAGTGTAATGACACACAACTGTATGTGTTAACATAATGGCGAACAACGGTTTGTGTTAATGTAATGGCGCACAACTGTGCTAGTGTAATGGCGCACAATTGTTTGTGTTAATGTAATGGCGCACAAAAAGTCTTTGAGCAAACGCAACGGCGCACATATGTTATGTTGCATGTGGCAGTTGCATAACAGCTGTATTTCTAATTGACTTTATCATTAGAAAGCCCTTTGTATACAACTTTCAATATAATGTTTTTCTTTAATATTTTGTGTCAAAAGTCTTACACATCTAAGAGTTTTATGAAAGAAAACTGTTTTATGAGAGCTATTTTAATGGAAGTATGTTCTCGGTCGTAAATATTTTGATTTAGTATCTACAAATCAGCCTTGACCAAGTTGTTTACAGGCAATATTGTGCAAATACATTAATTAACCTCATATATCTAAATTGATAACAGTATTTAAGGTGAGTGTCGCCGTCACCTGTTGAAAGTTAAGATAAGTTTGTTTATCCAGGTCAAAAACACATGATTCTTACTAAAAACTTTCATATGTGGCAGTTTACTAAATTACAGTCGACATGTTTATTTGATACAGTAAATCAGTAATTTGTTTACAATATCTTATGACGGATTATCATTGAACACCCCTGGACTTATTGAACTCAACTGCCACATTATCAAAGCTTATTAGTACATCAATATTTACAACAAGATGTAGCACGATACCCGCTACTATATTTAGAGTGAGTACATAGATAAAACATGTATATCACTTCGTACCGAGTACTGACAGTTTTTCGGCGTGACTTTGATCTCGAGATTTTAGCTAAAAATACATATCTGTTGTTAAACTAACAGGAAAGCCACCATTCCAAGAACGCCTGTACCTCACTACCGTAACTTACGACATGGCTGTGTATGTATATGGTGTGTACATACAAATTTCACACCTACATTTATGTTTGTCTATGATCTATATATTTCGGAAAGCAATAAAATTCTCATGGGAAGGTCCACCTGTGCACACGAATGGCTTTGTTACTGCTCTAACCAGACACGATCACGTGCACGAATAGAGCTGGGCACATGCACAACGAATCTTTCTTATGCAAACAGTCCTTCGTAAGAAATGAACTCGAGTATTATATATAAACTTCACATTATTCTAATATCTTATATAATTCTGAAACTATGCTGTAAAAATGTGCATTATGTGGAGTTGGGTCAGGATTACAGTTTGGGGCGGAGAGAGATGGAGGGCATGAATACATCAAATTGTATAGTGGACGCAACTTGACCACGATGGTTGACCTTTGCATTATAATACATGATAAGGCACAACCTATTATTGAAAAGGAGTGTACGTAAAACACGAGCTGCACGAGAAAAAGGAAATACAAATTTGCGTAAATATAAATAAGTGTATTGGAAAGTTTTAACTGATAAAATGTAAATAAATATACTTTGATACTGCACTGTATACAAACTAATTCCATATAAATATACACGGCTACTCTAAGAACCCTTGATTTCTACAATGAAATAATCGATATGAATAAATAGCCTAAGGTCAACCATCGCGGTCAAGTTGCGACTACTATACAGGTTGACGTTAGTTTGTATTTGTATATATCTAAACAAGAATTCAACACTTCTTAGGCTATTTACAAAGAAGCGTTAGGTTCTTGACGTACGCTGTCGGTGTCACATAGCTCGTTGGTCCAGTCGATGTCCTGTGCATAGAAGAAGTAAAGGCATTATATTTTCATAATCCTGACCTCATTGGTCATAACATGGTGAAGGATTTATCTTGACTTGAACTAACTATCAACTTGTATTTAAGTTACAGTGAAGGGGGATGGGTGAGTTCAGGGCGGGTACATCAAACATAAACAGCTGTGCGCAAAGTACGTTCTTTAGTCCGAGTTGAAATGACTTGTAGTGAAGCAACTTTGAAACTATATGAAATTATATATAAGTAATATAATAGTACAAATATTTAATATTAATTTTCAAAAATAAAATATAATTAAAAATTTCAAGTGACGTGCTACACATGACTGATTTAATCACACAATCTCCCCACAAAAAAATGTGAACAAACTAAAACGCTGTCACGGTGCAAGAAAAATGAGTAAGGAGTGGTAATATTCACTTTAACTTTGTCAAAAAAAAAAAAAAAAAAAACTGACAGGAGAGACTGTTTTAAGGGTAAAGGATCCGTAATGACACTCGGCAAATAACGTTTTCTCCGTAGGCGGTTTCGGCATTTTCCGTTTATTACGGAAAGCTATGTGCGCGTTGAGCAAATTTACGTCCGAAAAATACTGAATAAACTAACGAGAATACGCACATTTTGTAATCTGACGGATATTGCCGAGTGCCATTATGGGTCCAATTTCTTAATGCTACAAATAAGACATATATGAGCAGTACCATGAGAAAACCAACATAGTGGGTTTGCGACCAGCAAGGATCCAGACCAGCCTGCGCATCCGCGCAGTCTGGTCAGGATCCATGCTGTTCGCTAACAGTTTCTTCAATGTCAGTAGGCTTTAAAAGCGAACAGCATGGAGCCTGACCAGACTGCGCGGATGCGCAGGCTGGTCTGGATCCATGCTGGTCGCAAACCCACTATGTTGGTTTTCCCATGGCACGGCTCAATTATATAAAGACAAGTGATTTTCACAGAAAAAGGTCTGAAAGGGTACTGGACGCAATTTTGTCATTGGCCAGTATACAGAGTAAACCATTGAGAACGAGAATGAAACGAAGACTGTTGAAAATACGGACAAAACCTTTAAGAAAAACATCAGTTGCAAGTACATTCAATAACTTCGTAAAGCCTCAACCATGTATAATAGCGGCATGAAAACAATTCAATAATACAGGAACATGTCTAAAATTGGCATCATAAATCACTGAAACACAGCGGAAATAATGGTGGTAACTATTTTAACGGTCGAGTAAAAAATACATAGTATACAAAATGAAAAATAGTGTAATAGAAACTTATACACTTGGAAAAGGAAAAACAACAGAAGACCGAAAAGTGTTACATAACGTCTAGAAATACGTACAGAACTTACATAATTTGAAACTGAACTCACTGTGACGTATACGATCAACTCTGATGTATACCAAATTCTACAGCCTTTGCAAATTAGATGAACATATAAATCATGTAAGATATTAAATGATGTGTGTGAGTTGGCTAACAATGGAGGCACCCGGGTCGGATTATTTGCTTGTCGAATCTTACAGCACTAGCTGTCTAGGAAATGATTTTCAGCCTAGTACAACAGGTAGGGAGAGATACAAAAGAGTTTATGAGTGAGTGAGTGAGTGAGCTGCATTTTACCGCAATTTGACAAATTCGTGAAGTTTCAGTACTGATTTAATTTAACTCGTTAAATGAAAATAAAAATATTATATGCGAATACTTTAGTTTTATTCAAATCGTTCGATACATTCAGTACAGAGACTTTAGAATTTATACAAGTGAATCAAGTACATCGTGAAGACATTGACAAACGATCTGTACGATAGTTTACTTCCTCGTGAGGTCAAGGCCAGAATGTTCAAGCTGATTGGTAAGTGTGTTTCCGGGAGTACGATACTGCCTCATGCAGGTATAAATATAGGAGCCACGGACAATGGTCAGGCCCTACTCTTTGGTGTAACGTTTTACATAAATAACACATTCTTGAGAATAGGGACTTTATAAAGTTTTCCAAATATCTAAAGAAGCATTTTATATAGCATAGTTTAAACCCCATCTTATATTTATGGTTAAAGTTGTATTTACATATTGTACTTTGATCCCAAATCATATGAATATCGAATTTGAGACAAAAAATACATGTAAGTATGAGTACGTTTAAATAAAAATAGTTTGATCCAATGAGTTTCGGACCATATTTATTTCAAAACGCACTCGCAGGATCTCAGCCATTTTTTCTCGGATACCAGAATTCAAACTATTTTGTGCTTACGATGCTCTATCGATAGCTTCTTTTTCTTTAAAAATTTAATCTATTTAAACGAGATCCTTAAAAATTCTATTTGTTCCATATGTAGTCATTTTATGGGTTATTCAGTTGTTTATTTCCACTTCAACGTGTCATATGTTTTCTTCGTTCTAAATAAGTCTGTTTTATAGGCTTGTTGAACTGTTCAAAGTCACACTGAAATATGACATGTCGTAAACATTTTCTGGTTTTAATCAAAAGGTGAAGGCACGAGACTGATTTCATTGCACGAGAACATGATACTGACACTTTATTTTCGCATAAGGAGTGTAATGTTTTAGTTATAAACATGATTCAGGGGAGACAAAGGTTTCTTTATATTATGCAACATACCTTCGAACTTTGCATTATTTTTTTTAAAATTGAAGTTCATTCACCAAGAAAAGGATTTATAGTCAGGACATGATTGAACGTTATGCATATTGTATTAGAATGCAAAAAAAACCCTAGCAAATACAGAAAGTTCCCACTGCAAAGCAGTTCTTAATTTTTCACATTCTCTGTGCTTGACATTTTATTAACATTATCATTACAGACTACTCGCATTTTTGAATCTTATCAGTGACAATAGCTTTTCTTTGGCCCCCACTTTTAGTTATAAGAGTTTTTTAAACTTTAAAAAAATATCTTCTTCTTCTTCTTCACAATAAAAAAGAAATTTTAGTTGATATGTTTTTTTTTTCTTTTAGGTAACAAAGCTAACACGTTAAATGTCAATCTTTCAAATGTTTGATTCTCCTGATCTTTACCAACCTTCATACAACTGTAAATAAAACCATATATCAAGTAAAACGGTAAATTCTCTATATTTTAAGGTCCATACGGAAATCCTGCGTGTTACAGAATACTTAAGTGACATGGACAGTTTTGTACTTTTGCCTGTTGCTCTAAAATATCCACATTTGGTCAGTCATTCTCAGTTACAACGTGACAGATTTCAGTATGCGAATGGTTCCAACACTTTCTGAACATAAGACAATTCTATTTAAACCGTTCTCTTAACGGGCAATAATGAAATGCTACGAAGTGCTCTGTACTTTTCTCCGATTATCTTCTCACCGGTTTCAACGCTTTTATTTCACTGTCGTTTGCTCATTTGCATCTCTTGCATGGAAGGACAGTCGATATGAAACTTAATTGACACGCATAAATAAGGTTTTTGATTTTGTTTTCCCAAATGATTTTATTTTATCAGAAAACATACTCTAGACGACGAAAGTCGATTTTTATGCGTATCTTAAATGAATCCAAGATTGCTACTAAAGCTGGCACGCCGAAATTGAAATTTCACAAAATGGCAGACAGAGTAGGCATTTCCTCAACATCTCGATATATTTTAAGCGCACAAAATGTCTTAAGCCTTTAGAATAATAATAATAATAATAAAAAAATCTGTTGCACTTAACAACTACAAATGTTCTAAACCAAAAATGATAGTTCATTGGAGAACAGGAACTACTGACTTCAGAGACAAATAATTTCCTTGAGAACTTGTCATTTTTAAGAATTGACAGGTATATTAATAAATTTATTTCTGATTATCATGCAGATTAATCAAATGAACTTATTTTGAATTTATTCATTAGAATATTTGTCAGTTTGATTATATAAAGATGAATTTCCTGCTCACTAGAAAGTAACTGAGTTTACATTATGAGACATTGACCGAGAAGGAATTTGACAATTTATAGTTTTGACCTTTATTGACCGAATTAAAATTCACATCCTGAACATGTTCAGCCTTGCAGAGTTCCATTTGTCATATGTATGGGTTATAGATCATTTACTGATCTTCTTGGTAGTGCGTCATAAAGCTAATTCACCAGGGCCCAGTTGTTCGAAACTTTAATCGGCTGTTAAACTAACTGCCTGTTAAATTTTGATTCAAAATATCAGGCATGATGGGAACTACTAGTATGATGTTTTAATTTTACTCTAAAGACGTTTTAGTGTTGACGATTCTTAAATTATAATATGTTTTAATAAGTCTTCTAGAATGTCGAAATGTAACTCGAAAAGTTAATCGACCGTTAGCTTAATCGCCTGTTAAAGTTTCGAAAGTGACTATAAAACCAGTTTGCTATGAGGTAGGCCAACCGACTTACTGTTAAACGCTCGATATGTTCAGAATGTGTGTTAGTCATTTTTAGGGAGTAACTAAATAAGTATAAACACTGTTAAAGAAATTTTGAAAAAAAAAAAAATATATATATATTTGTGCCATAGGAAAATGATAAACTTTCTTGCCAATTATTTTGCCATCGCAAGTGACTATAAAACCAATTTGCTATGACGTATGCAATATTTTCATACATCTTTTCATGGAAGATTAATTCATTCAAATTTTAACAGATAAGCCAATATAACAATCTGCATTTTTTTGTAAAGCTCTAATAAGGTGGCAGTGGAGCGAGATTTTTCGTTTTTATTAAATACGGCCCGTAAATAAAAAATCCATTTGTATTCAATAACTTCAAAAAGCAGCATTTCTGATTTATTTTGTAATATGACAGTAATCTGTGCTTCAACATGATATTATTAATTAATTTGTTTTAGTGGTCACCTTCAGAATAACAAGCGACCGAGTATTGTACATTCACCCGTCAGAGGTTCGTCAAAATCCCGAGACGAACAACAGGGACCATGGTAGACCTCTGGTATTGCAGTGGCAATACAGAAGTGCTCTACAGGTAGAAAATGCTAGTGTTCATCCCTTGTGGTTGTTGGCTACAGTGTTCAGACTAAAATTGCTTCATGGCATTCAGGAGCTAAGAAACAAACACTATTTTACTTTAATTTCAGTAGTGACCTTGATCTACAAGCATAGATCATGTACGCGACACATTGTCTCATCATATATGAAGTCATTTTGAGTTACCTTTTTAACTCCTAAAAGTTTCTTGCAAAATTGCATGTGCACCCTCTCGACGGATAAATCATTTACAAAACCCCAAATTTCGCTGCAATAGTTTAAAATAGGTGACACAAGCTTATCAAATAATTCCAATTTATGTTTTGGTGATATATAAGTTAACTTATACAAATTTTTATTTAATTTGAATATTGCTTTTTGTGCTTGGCCTGCTAAAGTATTTTGGGCTGTGCTCAGTGACCCTCCACAAGTAAATACTATACCTAAGTAACAAAATGTATTGACAATTTCAATCCTAAAACCATCATATAGAAATTCTATGTTTCTTGGAAGACTACCTTCTTTTTTAAAAATCATTATTTTTGTTTTTGTAACATTCACCTTAAGTTTCCAAAGCATGCAATAATTATGTAGCAGATTAATATTGTTTTGTAATTTTTCAGCAGAATTTGCAAATCTAACTATATCGTCTGCATACAACAATAAAAATACTTTAAACATATTAACATCTATTCCAACTGCATCACTATTAATAAATACATCTTCCAAATCATTGATAAATATTGTGAATAAAAAGGGAGATAAACACTCCCCCTGTCTGACCCCTAACATGCAAGAGTACTCTTCGCTTAAGGTAATACAATATTTAACTCTAGACTTAACTGATTCATAAATTGATTTAACAATATCTTAAATGTTACCTGGCAGTCCTAATTTTATTAATTTATACCATAGATTTTCTCTTACCACATAATCAAAAGCCTTCGTGTAATCAACAAATAAAGTATACAGTTGCTTCCCTTGATTAAAAAAAATGCGATATTAAACCATTTAATACAAATACATTGTCTACAGTATTCATTTTTTACCTGAATCCCGCTTGAGCCTCAACATATACATTGTAATTCTCAGCCCATAATTTTAACCTATTATTTATTATACGGGTGAATAGTTTACCTATACAGCTTAATAAAGTAATGCCACGATAATTTTCAACGTTATTTATGCTTCCTTAGAGCATAGATCGTGTGGTGACACATTGTCTCATCACTATACATGTGTGTATAGCACTAAGATAATCCATCGATGCATATAAAAGTTATGGAGCGGACTTTATTTTACTTGACTTTCAATAGTGACCTTGACCGTTGACCTACAAGCATAAGTCATGTACATGAATAATCTAAATATCGCTCTCTATTCTATTGAGTAACTGCAGGATCCAGATTTGTGGACGGAAAGAAGGACGGACGAAGGGCATTCCTACAGTCCCCTCCGGTGTTCCATAAACAACATTATCTTGACACATGTCATACGCTCTTGTGTATTTAAATACAATTTATGCACGTTGATATGTCAATTAACTGCAATTGTGCAAGACCCAACAAAGCAATGTGCGCGCCACTATCCATGGTGTTTTAGGAGAAAAAAGCGGTACAACGATTATTACTGCCGATTTGTTGCTCTGAAAGAACAACATCAGCTTGTTAAAACCTACCTTTGAAATGATAACTCATATAAAATTATGGTGCCATACAGCCGAATATTCGTATCAACTCCGTTACTTTTAATTGAAATGCACTTTTGATAAGTGTATGCTAGATATTTGAAAGAAAATTGAAGAGGGACAGTATTCGAAACTGCTCCCCTTCACGTAAGATTGTGATTAATCGCTATATATAACTACCGGCGTTGCAAACAATTGCCGGCAGCTTTGACTGGCGGGAAACATGACAACCGCTGAATTTTACAAATGAACCTTTTTAAAAAATCTTTTTCTCTATAAATTCTTCAAGGGATGACAATGTTGAATACAAGTTAGTCATGCAAGAAATTATTTTCTGTCACAGAAACAAACTACATTCGACATATAAAAGTAGTGATAAGTGATCATAATTCTCGTGAATAACTGAGAAGTGCAGGTATTTTGTAATGGAAATGCCTTCAAAATTTTAAGAAAATACATGTTATGTGATATTGGTAAGAAATTGTCAATTAATTCAAGAAAAACTGTTATCTAGAGAGAACTGCAGTAATTAGACTTCTAGTACGCTAAATGTCCTTTCATGGCTTTTCTATAAATATAATTTCTTTGAAAATGACTCAAAACGTCGATAAATTTATGAAAGTTGGGATAAAATACAAAACATTTGACGGAATGACCACACATATCATGAACATCTCGTGTATCGTATGAAATATCGACTTCCACCTTCTAACCGACTTGCTATATTTCAAGAAGCCTTTGAGCTGTTTAAGTACTCATAATTCAGACTTATTCAGAATAAAGAAAATAAATAACATGTTGAAGAGGCAATAAACAAACTGCATAACTAATAAAATACCTAAATTTACAACAAATAAAGTTTTAAAGATTAACGTCAAAATGATACATTTTTTATTTTTTTAGACGAGAGGGTATAAAAGCATAAATTAATGTAATTTAATTAGATAAGCTAGGCAAAAACTGGCTGAAACCCTACTTATATGTTTGGTAATATGTATTGTCGTAAAGTCAATAGATAGCAATGGATTTATTTATCTAAGAAGGCATTTAATAAGGTGTTCCGTTAGGGCCATCGTGATTTCGCGCTGTCGTTCTAATTTCGAAATCGCGAAAACACGATGCATTGACACGAAAACACGATGTGATAAAGCGAAAACAAGAGGCGATAAGGCGAAAACATGATACCAAAAATATAGCGTTTTCGCGCTATTAATATCGTGTTTTTCGCGTTTTCGCCCTCCATCTCCCATCGTGTTTTCGTGTTTTCGCCTTCGCGATGAGTAGGGCGGAAACGCGAAAACACGATATTAATAGCGCGAAAACGCGATATGTTTGGCATCGTTTTTTTTTCGCTTTATTGCATCGTGTTTTCGCCTTCTCAACAGCGAAACACGACGTTTTAATATTTATGTTTGAACTTCACAGGCATCCTTAGATCCTAAAGATATGATATGATATGCAGAGTGATTGCCGATTTATCAAAGCGCAGAAAGACAGACAGTCAGATGACAGAAAAGTTTCAGCTTTATGCATAGCTGTACCATTAGATGACAAAAAGGTAAAGGACAACATAGAAGATGGACGACTTATGTTAGGAGATGGACAATCCGTTTCGGTCATAGCAAGCACCTGTACCATTGATTCAACAACAGGTGAAAGGAACTTGGTATTGAAGAAAGGATATATAGGTGATAAAGAAGTTCAGGTTTTGAGAGATACAGGGTGTGAGCTGGCAGCTGTCAGGAAAGATCTCGTATCAGAGAATCAAATGTTAGACATGAAGTATCTTATGGTTGCGATTGATGGACGTTCAAAGACAGTACCTACAGCAAAGATACAGGTTGATACACCATATTTTATTGGTGAAGTTGAGGACATGCGATTTGATAATCGGAAATATAAAAGGAGTTTCAGATAGGCCAGACATAATCTTGAAAACCCGAGATGAAAGGCAGTCTTCATCCGGCGAAGATATTGCTGCAACTTGGATGACGGAAACCCAGCATGCAATAAATGTAGAAACTACGGAACCGTCTGAACAAACGTTTAATGTGAGCAAATGAAAATTGCTTAGAAAGATGATGAGACGTTAAAGAAACTTTGGACTTATGCTACAGATAAGGCGAAACTGAAAACAATATAGCATGCTTGATGATATTTAAATTATAAGATTGCATGATATTCTTCAAATCATATACTATATGTTGAGTCTTTTAGAATTGTTTGATCTTTGATACTTATTTAATCAGTATATTACTGAATGTATGTTTGTGATAGCAGTGATACATGATTTGTAAAATATCGAGAAATAGTAAAAAGATAAGGAGATTTTGTACACAAATTATTCCTAAAGTTTTTGAAAAACTAAAAGTATTTCCTTGAGAAGATGTCTATTGTCAGAATAATTTGTATGTTTGATATATTGAGAACGTAACATATAAGCACAGATAGTGTTTGACTCCCTTTTAATGGTACCATTGCTATAATTATTGTTGAATTGATGTTTATAATAGAGTTTGGGTCATTTCTGGCTAATTTGGGTTCATTATGTTGATAGCTGGATCCCAGCATCACACACTATGTCATATACAACAGTTAAATGGAACCAAATATTTGTCAGAGCAAGTACTCGTTGTAAAATACTATGTATAAATTTGGACCAATCAGAAACAAATTCTAAATATAGCACGTATGCTGAGGTATAAATAAGTAGATGGATGACAGAGAGAGCATTCTGTATCCAGCGATGGAAGAAGACACATCGAGGATTCAACTAATAATTTATCCCAGTACCTTGATGAGGAAGTTATTGCAACTACACTGTTAGGGCGCATAAATTATTAAAAAGAAAACGTTTGAAGTTCATAGACTAAAGAAGAGTTTCAGAATTTCAACAAGGTTTCGAGCTATAGGGCAGCGCATAGGAGTTTTACCTTAAGGGTAGTTGAATGCTATGGACGATAGCAAATATAGACTGAGCATCGGGAAGCTGAGGCAGAGACATAGGTTTTGGTGATGTACTAAGATAGTAGGAGAGTTCTAGCTTATAGACGAAATTCAGTGTTATTGGCGAAGTACAGCCAAGGCATCAGGGTTATACCTATATGGTAGTAAAATGCTATAATTGATAGCATATACGTGCTTAGCATCCAGGAGTCAGGGCAATCTTAGTGATTTGCAGCTTTAATTAAAACAACTGAAGGGAACTTCGACACAAAGACCAGTTAAGTATAGTATCTCCAGCCTATAGGAGTTTTAGCTGCTGATTTTGAGTTGAAGACTGATAGTTGAAACATTGAATGATTTTTGCCTGATCCCTGAAATTTTATAGCTCATAATTGAAATCATTTTCGAATCATTGGTACACAAATCATTTAGGCAAGGTAGCCAGAGGAAAATTATATATACGAGATATTTGGTCTCACCAGCTATACGTTTTAACAAAGGACATTCTATTTCGTTTGTCAGCTAGTCTAAGACATAGTCATCTTAGCGATGGGACCCATTTAATTGTTCAAGATACTAAAGGCGTAGGCACTTCCCTGGGTCATATAACTCGTATCCTGACAATAGGTAGTAAGAATTATGGCTCTATTGTTTATAGTGTAAGTCTCATTGTATGCTTGAGTATGATAATCGGAATCACGTATTGTCGAACCTTAGTTAAAAGGTACATACCTTTTTTGATACATATCATTTGGCACATTGTACCACTCAACCCTTGATATGCGAATAATTCAGTGAATGGGATCACGTGATGATGTAATGACAGAATTTGGATACCATACTTGGATACAGATGTACTGATACCAACATAGACTCAGCTAAAAACTCGTGCTTTATAGGTCACTTGAGTGTGTGCAGACAATTACGAACGATATTCAAATCATGGCCCAAGTGTCAAATTGGCACCACCCCAGGATTCACTTAGTGCTATATAGGCTTATATTAGAAAAACGTGTGTTCTTATTGTGAACGCAGGATCAGTTGGTCCTCTTGTTTATTTATTGCTTGGCGTTTGTTCTTTCAGATAAATAGAAGTCGGGAGCTGTTTATGCTGTTTCTTTAGGTATATGACTTTTTAGCTTAAGCCTCCTACTTCCAGACACCTCAAATAATGTAGGGGCGATGACTATATAGTGTTCATTTTTGAAGTGTTTGAACGAAGTAGCAAGTTTTAGCCAAAAAGAGATATATCGTCAGAAACAGCATAAAAACAGCCCCAGACTGGGACATGTCTGAAAGAACGCCAAGCAACAAAAATTCGACTTTTACCTCTATGTATTTCGGTATCTGTATCTGTGCATTTTAATCACGTGATCCCATATCCTGGAATCAAGTCCAGCCAATTACAGGAGGAGAATATTTGATGTTTGACCTTAATCAGCTGATATTCCTAGAAAGAAGACAAACAGGATCAGGTTTGCAGATTTAATGAATTATAATTACCTAATTTCCTAATTAAAATTCATTATTGCTCTGTTAAATCCATACGTCAGTGTTTTAACGTATGCATATACTGTTTTATATGTTTCAAATACTTCACCATTTAAATGTATTTACACATTGTATAAACCGTTAAGCAAAATATATCAAGATCTCTTGAAGAGAACACGACAAAACCGGCTGAAAAATACTCCTTGATACGCGAGTCTAATTCGTCTTCCATGTTTACGCATGTCCAACCGGAAGGCGAAAGTGCGATATTATTCAATTTCCCATCGTGTTTTCGTCTTCGCGGTCAGTAGGGCGAACACGCGAAAACACGATCGCGAAAACATGATGCGAGTAATATCGCGTTTTCGCGCTATTAATATCGTGTTTTCGCGTTTCGCCCTACTCACTGCGAAGGCAAAAACACGAAAACACGATGGGAGATGGAGGGCGAAAACACGATATTAATAGCGCGAAAACGCGATGTTTTTGGCGTCGTGTTTTCGCATTATCGCATTATTGCATCGTGTGTTCGCTTTATCACATCGCGTTTTCGCGATTTCGCCTTTAGGACGATAGCGCGAAACCACGATGGCCCTAACGGATAGATAGATAGATATCTTAATTTTCTTATCTTTATTTATCTTAAATAAATTTACTCAGAAAAAAATAGCTTAGCTAAATTTATAGATAAAGCTATACTTAAGGGAAACGAGACAAATTGATTAACTTGCCACTAAATAGTAAATTGTATATTGTGTCTGAAAGAAATATCTACTAATAAACTTCGATAATGTGGCAGTTGACCTAAATACAATCGACACTGTTTATTTTCCCATACAGGTAAATCCAATACTTGTTTTACAATGGATCTATGACGGATTATCATTGATCACCCCTGGACTTATTGGACTCAACTGCCACATTATCAAAGCTAATTAGTATGTCTATGCAAGAATTGTATGTTGTATATATATAATATCTGAAAATACTAATCGTACCATGTACTAATCCAAGGACAATTTTTGACAGTGACGTCATTTTGTCAACAAACTATAAATAACCACGGTATATCCCAAAACGGATATATACTTATAATAGATAGAAATATGTCCTTATCATATGAGGTGCTCAACTTATTTCGAAATATTACGGGGCTATGTTAATAAGTTAACGCAGCTGTACATATATAGATAATATTTGTTTTATGGAGTGACTATCCAGTATATTCACGAGTCGAATAGATGTTTGATCTTACGTGTAAACAAAATGTCTTTTTACTTCATGTTATTCAATGCTTTACATTTGATATTTTCAACCACTAAAATATATTTTCACAGTGAAATTATAAGATTTTTAAGAATGAAGAAGTCCTTCTAAAAGTGCTGTGCTTTGACATCTGATTTATTATAAATAGGAACGTATAAGAAGTTGTATATTGGGTGTACCGCTGTTATCAATGTATTGTTACAGTGTAACATCATGAAAAGACACATACCAGGCCAAACTATACTTGATAAAATGTCAATCGCTATTATTTCAGCTAAAACGATACAGTTTCTTATCTAAGCTCAAGGTACATGTAGGCATATTCGGCTTTAATAATGTTAAATGCATTCTGTTTACCTTTAAACGTATATATATGTGTTCATGTGAAATGAAAACAAGTAGAATGACAACAAGTAAATTCCTAGTTACAGTCTGAACGTTGAACAAGAACTTATTCGATTTATTAAAAACTGTGTTTTGCACATTTTCTCATTCTGACAAACACTCAAACAATTTGAAAATCAGGGGCCTCCGTGGCCGAGTTGCCCCTCACTGATGTTGGTTTGAGCCTCACTCGGGGCGCTGAATTCTTCATGTTAGGAAGCCATCCAGCTGGCTTACGGAATGTCAGTGGTTCTACACAGATGCCTGGTCGTGATGAAATACCCTCAACCATCAAAGCTGTAAAGTCGCCATATGACCTATAAAACATAAAGAAACCGACGCAGTATCATGCAATAATTGTTAAAAAGTTGAAATAACGTAATGCCTTTTACATAATGTAATCGATATTCCAAAATCAATATAAACAAGGAAATCTACAAAATGCACATGTTTTCATAACATGTATTTAAGTTAATGTAAAATGACGAGTCTAGTACTTCACAGTTGCATGGGCCGCCAAGCGGCCATGCCAATGTATCAAGGCATAGAGGCATATTGTACATAAAAGTGACAATTAGATTATTCTTACTTGTTAAATTAAGTGAAATACTTACTGAACTATGGAGAACAGGACAGAACGAACAGATTGTCATGATTAATATTCAAGAATTCATAAAATGGAAGAAACCGACTTTAAGAAATACAAAATGATCAGATAATCGGAAATTACTGAAGAGTGTTTCCATCCAATCACTAATATATTTTGTGATAAGAAATCAAACTCTTTGAAATATGAAAGTTTAAGCAAACAGAGTATTTCCCCCTCTTCAGCAGAAACTAACTAGTCATACATTCCTATTTAAACAACAACAAAAAAACTTGTTTATGTCACTTGTATTTACATGTTGTATCGCTCAGCTTTTTACACAAATGGGAAAAATCTGTTGAACGCAAACTTTTGACACATTTGCATTTTATTTGAAGTTGTGCTGGAATATTTGACGTGATATTAAGTAGTGCAGCCGTAACTTTTCATTCCTTTAATTGAGAATCATTTGTTAAATAGACAGTTTATCTAACAAAGATTTATATTTATGACATAACAAATAATACAGTCGTATGAATATATATATATATAAATAAAAGATTTTTTCACTGAATGTTTTTTTTTCAAGAACGTTTTTCAAAGATCTTCCTTTACAGTCGGCTTCTCAAGAAATCCACTACGCATGCTTGAAGACCTGGAAATATCAACTTCTATATCTAATTCCTTATCAATGTTCATGTTTGCCCAAGGTGCAAGTTCACTATTAGCAAAGATTCCATAGAGCAACGCTGCAAACATCGAAACACCGGCTGACATGTAAAACACAACTCTCCATTCTTCACTGGATTGCTGAAAATGTAAATAAAAACAAATTATTTGCAAATGCAGAAACAGACTGCTTGCTTTAAGCTAGAGTTACAGCAATAAATATATATTGTACTGTAACAAACAACATTCAGAATTACATTGTTTTTTCTTTTATTCGGTGAGAAAGCACACAGTCTAACCACAGCGAAATATCTTTATAATTACTAAAGTGACTAGTCTATGACAATACCAGTTTACCACAGTATACAAGAGTGCATACTTTCAATAAGATAAACAAGATAATATATCAAGTAAAGTTATAGAAATAAACAAACGTTTTTTGTTATTTCCGCCACCACCAAAGGCGCAAGTATTCCAGGAATGGAAGCAATCGTATTTGAAACGGCAAATATCACAGAAGCATATCTGAAAATGGTAAAAATATATGAATAAAAATAAATCTTCCAAGTAATGCATTGCTTGCTTTTATTTGACATTTCAGTAGTTACTGGCGTGATATTACGTTTAACAACCAAACTCTTCAGAAATGACGCAGACTTGCAAAGGTTTCAAACAAGAAAAGAGATCCCAAAACGATCTTGTAAATTTTACATATTTTCGTGAAAAATTGAACACGATAAAATTTACAATAAAAGGTTGAATATATATTCTAACAAACATACCATATAAACTTTCAAACTTTAAAAATTTCAAACAAGTATCATACAATACATTATAAATATAACTATATAAAACTAATGGTAGTTCTGCACGTTTGGATATTTCTTTAATGCAGAATTTAATTAAACCCTGATTTTTTAAAACTTCAAAATACATATAATGGTGTCGTTTGCTTGACTTTTTCGCTACACTAATTTGAAACATTTTGACCTAAAGTATGTTTTTATAATCACATTCTATTGGAAAGTCACAATTTTGATGACATTTTCGCGACAATGTACATTTTAATGAAACTGCTCAAAATTATAAATAAACATATTGTCCATTATGATAATTTGAGAGATCAGTAAAATTCGAGCAGATTTGACAGCAAAATTTGGACTTATCTTAAGCGTCAATATTTTTGTTACCATTTTATCTTTTGGTAGAATATCATGTTGACGTTTCACGTAGCACGATTTTCTTTTCCGTATGACGTTATGTCATGAATTCCGGTTTATCAGACTTGCAGAACTACATTGGTAGCGTTACGTTAAGGCTTATTTCATATTTCCAACATGTTACAATACCTCGGCGCTATATCGATGGAATTGCTCGTGTAACCCCCTGTAACACCAATACCTTCAAACAGAGTGCAGAAACATAGGCACATAATTGCAATGTCTCTCTGTTCGCAAGTCAGATAGCCTGGTATCAGTATAAAGACAGTCACTCCGAAGAGCCCTTTAAAGAAAAGAAAACAAGAAGAAGAAGAATTTGATAAACAAGTGTTTCTGTAGAAATTATGGCTATTATTTGAATAAAATGTAACTGTTTTAAAATAAGGTAGAGAGTATTTTTCTAACAGCTCCAAGCATGGTCGTCCATTAAGTTGACTTCTGCTGATTTTGTTCTTGGTCCTTACGAACTACTACTTCAACAAAAGTCTTTTATGGTAATAATCGAAAACTTCTACAAAAGGTCCAGTTTCTTGCTGGTAGATTGTGGCAACTAAAGTCTGGATCGCCATTAGGTTTTATAGTGTGCGTAAGCCAGTCCATTACTTGGATTTAACATAAATAATGCATTTCAACTGTCTCATTAATGTGTGAGAACGCAAAGGTTTCTTTAACCAACAATATCGGGTCAATAACCAATTTTACATTACATATATTGCTATATGGGGATTCCTCAATTACATGCACACTAATTGATTTAATATTTCTACATGTACAAAATTATAGATAGGAAACAAGTAGGTTTGATACACTGTATTCTAACTCTTCTTTCTATCCTATCCCATTTTAGATTCTGGGGGTTAAACATCACGCCAACACAATGATAGGTCATAGGATGACTTTCACAATCAAGCATTGTGACCTTAGGAAAGCTAAAATAATAAACAAGAATTGAAATACGACTGTTATACAGTCTTTCATCAAAGGATAAAGCATCTAAGTTGTAAAATTGTCACAACGTTTGTATTATTGCTAAAGTATAAAGTGGCACACCCTCTGATACTGATGTGCTCAGTCAAGTTAATACTTGTATTGCATGACTATAAATCCTACCTGTAAGTTGCAACATTTTTCTAATCGTTGTTACAGTGAAGCATTTTTTCTTTCGGATCAAATCAGCACACACACCAGCAAAGGCAATGCCAGCCATGAACGATATAAAAGGTAAACACGAGTATAATCCATTCTGAAAGTAAAACATATCAGCTGTTTTACTTGTTATAACCAATGCTAATGCCTCATTAAAATGTGTGAAAAAACAACATTTTTATTTGCTTAAAATATACAGTCATTTAGTTTAATCTTTGCAGAAATAAACTAGCTTAGAAGCTTGAAAATCTTCCTCGGTATTTTTAAATCACCACTGTTTAGGAAACAGACCTAAACCATCCCGTTTTTTTCAATCAGTTTATGACAGGCATTCCTTAAAATGCATTTTTTTTCGATAGCTAGAAAAGATCTTTAATCCTTGCTATCTAATATTGTGATGTGAATCGGTTGGCATGTCCCTTGGAAGGGGTGGGTGGGGTTGGGGGAATGATGTATGCATTCATAGTAAACATGTTAGAATAGGATAAAATAACCTTGTCACACACATGAGTAAGAAAAAATACTTACATTTTGTATATTTAGTTTAAGGACTTCTTTCATGAACTGCGGTAAACATGTGAGTAAAAGGTAATGCGTCCAGTTGTCACATGTATGTGTAACAAAAATGACATATACAGGCAAATAGGTAAATATTTTTTTCCATGGCACCTTTTCATTCTGAAACAAAAATGCATTAATAAAACGTAGTCAATTGTTTTCCTTTTTGTAGGAAAAGCGACACTGACGGACGGTGTATCGGATATATATTATATATGCAGCTCCAATCACAATTTGCACTATATGTAACTGGATATTAACTGCTCTTCATGGAATTATACATCATTTCATGTTTGTTATAACTTCAACAAGAAATAACTTTAAAATGTAGTCGGCACATTTTAGATCAATCCATAAAACTCAAAGTATATGTGTATACTTTAATAATAAAAACCTAAAACCGTATTGAGCAAACAACTTTATTTACCTATAAAACTCAGTTTGAATAAGATTCAACGTATTTCAACCCCTACTACACCCTTGTTATCCGGATAATACGAAATGTTGTGATAATTCCAAAATGCTACAAAATGACAGATGAACGCTTCTGAAAATTTCAGGTTTTTCGGTAAGTTGCTGTGGCTTGATAAGAGATTTTAAGCAACAGGTGTTGCAGAAAGAACGAATGGTGATTTGTTTCCATGGAACTCAAACTACTTTACTTTATTTTTGTGAATACAATACATAATATGTTAAATAGTTTACAAAATCCATGTAAGTTTAGTTTGAAAATTCATAAAAAATATTTAGAATTGTTTTTTATCCTTTTAATTCACTGTATATACAGCTCTACCATTACACTATCTGACATAGTTTAGAGTAAGTTGTTTACGTTTGTCGATTATATGTCAAAACAATTTATATTGATCCTTGTGTGAAAAATGGATAATAGTCAAAAATGACAATGGATAATGCCCTAGATGTGTTGTCTTTGAAAGTGGATAATAGCCGTCATTGACTTCTTTCATTTACATACCATTACACATTGACCAGTTTTGTGTGTGTGGACGTGTTTTGGTGAATGAGTTTGATGATATGAACTTGTTAACGATTTTGAATAGTAGAGCTATTGGACTCACCCATGCGTCCGCGTGCGTCCGCGTCCCTATTTGGTTAAGGTTTTGTATGTACATGTAAGCTGGTATCTCAGTAACCACTTGTGGAAATGGGCTGAAACTTCACACACTTAATCACTGTGATAAACTGACCTACATTACACAGGTTCCACCGTAACTCTATTTTGCTTTTTACAAAATTATGACTCTTTTTCGACTTAGAAATTCTTGGTTAAGGTTTTGTATGTAAGCTGGTATCTCAGTTCTCACTAACAGGAATGAATTGAAACTTCACACACTTGTTCACTGTCATGATTTGACATGCACTGTGCAGGTCCCATAACTCTATCTTGCATTTTTTTTCTCAAAATTATGCCCATTTTTCAACTTAGCAGTTTTTGGTTTTAAGTTTTTGCATGTAAGCTGGTATTTCAGTATCCACTAATGGGAAAGGATTGAAACTTCACACACTCAAGTCATGAGTATCAGTCATGAGCTGATAAGCATTGTGAAGGTTCCATAACCCTTTTTCCCATTTTTACAAAATTATGCCCCTTTTGTTGGCAAGGCTGTTGAATAGTCGAGCGTTGCTGTCCTCCGACAGCAACCTAATAAGTAGAGCATATAAAACCCATCGCAGATTAAGAGTTTTTGCCTCATATGTTTTCGGAAAGAAATTTTAACACTCTCTTTCCATGAATGTAATTCTTACAATTACAGAGATAGTCCGAATGTTGACTTTGGATAAAGACCTGATAAAGAATGCCAAAAAGATATGGCCATATATTGGCGCTTGTTTCAGTGCTGGTGTGTGTGTGTGGGGGGGGGGGGGGGGGGGGGTACCCGGCAGTCAACCTATACAGATCTTTTGCTCCTTTAGAAATGGCTTTTGGAGTTTGGCTGAAGGTTATCTTCAACCTACCAAGATCTACAAGACGTATACTAATGTCTTCAAAAATGCCCAGGATTTTCAACACCACAAAACATACCACAGATTTTGAACAGCAGTCAAAATACCATGGTTATTATAGCAATGTATAGCCCAAGGAAGAAAGCAAAAAAACTGATCTCAGTTACAATTCATAACACCAACTTAATGTATTGAACTTACACAAGAACGTAGATCTTATCCTATACACTGGAACCAACTCTTTTTATTTTAGTATAGAAATGCATGTGAGTCTTGTATTGCAGATGAAATTTTGGTAGACATTCTAAGGGGGACAACTTTGTATGGAAAAGTTAACAAGTCTACTAAATTATTAAGTACAATATCAAACTATGATCAGTTAAGGGATTAAGGGGATGTACTTCTATGAATTCACAGCAGTATTCAACATATTTTAGTAAAACTGACCTGTTAAAATGCCATTATTTTTACACTCTTAAAATGCTAACAGACTCCTAGCATACTTAATTTCTAAATATGGATGTACCCCCTCCCCCTGCGGTATCTCAGCACATTTAGATTCAGGTGTTAGATTTACCTGTTCTGGCTTGTTTAATTTTTTACCAAGATCTAGCAGAAAAGATACAGATGTGTAAGCTTTAGAACCTTTGACAGCGGACTTGAGTTCTAAAACAGAATTTTACAAAGATATAGACATTTACCCTTTTGATAAAATGTTTCAGGAACATCTGGTACTAACCATGTGTATCAGACATTACCTTGGGCATGATACAGCCATTAGTTACCACATTTTATGAGTATATACTTCTTCAGTATACAACAATTGGTACCTTTAGAACAGCATATGCAAAATTTCAAACTACAATATTGGCTATTATCCTCATATCATTTCGGGCTTTATCTTCGAAATTTCTTTGAACACTTGGGTCAGTATCCATCGACTACTACATATGCTTATATATTTGTCAATATGGGTAATTAGATCTAAAATAAAAACTTTTGAACACGTTCATATCATTGTTTATATAATAACTGAATAATACAAAACAATATTCATTACCGAAAGTCCATTAAATGAGGTTGACAATGCTTTGAATCGCCAAACTCATTCTCAAAAGCAAAATGTACACATTGTTTGGGGCTCTCCATACTGAACAGTATGTCCCATATTCAAATTGTTTAGTGCAAATGGTACAGCTTCTAAACCATGTTGAATCAGTTATAATACTTTAAACAAGCAGAATTAGTAATGAGAAAATATTGACCAAAACAATGTCCATACCAAGTTTGACATTTACTCCATTTTGTAGCATTTTGGAAATATCACATCATTTCGTATTATCCGGATAACAAGGGTGTACTAGTTCATCCTGTGTACCGGCACTTTGTATGGAGCTCACCAAATCAACCAAGTACTCGATATTAAACATTGTACATTTGACACTGTCATAAAATCATTATTTAACTGGCATAACAGATAGTTCCAAAGAAACTAATTTAATTTTATTTTTAATATGAAGAAATTAAGATTCCGGCGAATAGAAGTGTCGTGTGAAATAATTGAATCAATGATGGTGTGCAATATTACTAGAAAATGTGACTGTGTTTCATGGCAAAAGCAAAATTGCTCTACACACAGACAATATCAGTTTTGAGTCAGACACAACTGTGTTGATGGTCTGTTTATTTGATATAAAACAGCACACGAAAGCCTGAAAACAGTATCATTGACTTTTTTTTCATGCGATATCATCTAATCGAAAGAATCCTTACAAAGTCTAAAAATAACTTGTCATTCAAACAACGTTTATATTGGCTGTTGGAAGCTTGTCGACTCCGAACAAAACCGAACTTAACACGGATGCGCCGTGAAACGCTGTACAGAGACGCCATGTCGCAACTTCAAAGAATCCTTATTGGCTGCAGGCATCAGCTTATGGCCTGACTATAGTAAAGGAACCAGCATCTGGTCTTTGAACATTAATTTTTCACTTGGCATGACAACAGAGGTCTAAATTAAAGCTAGTTTCTGTTTAAATTTCACTGCGGATGAATTTTTGACGTTTTGATAGAAATATGGGAGGGCAGCTTGTATTTGGTGAAGTGAAGCTCAATTTTAGTATGAGTAGTATTTACAGGTCACAGCAGTGTGATTTTGATGTGATTTTACAGTAAGCAAATGTGACAAGAGAAATCTCTCTTAGAAGATAATGACCCCTACCTTTCTCTTCATTTTATATCAGTTTTATCATAAGTCTTTAAAATGAGGTAAAGATTTGTTCTCTGAAATGGGTCTTGCTATGTTTGGTAGCACTTTAAAAAATGTCAGTTTTATATAGAATATAAAGGGAAAACTATTTACTTGTTTGTGACCTATAAGAAAATGTGGGCAAAAATTGAGATTTGGTCAGATATTGATATAAAAGGACTAGTTTGGTCAAATATTGGTAAAAAATCAGCATTTCATTGAAATTTTGCTATAAAAATTGTTACCCCACCTCACTCCCCCCCACAAAAAAATCACATTTTCACTGTTTTAGGTGTATTTTTTAAAAAATGCACATTTACACACTAAATTTTGCCCATTTATACCTTTCAGAGGGGACATTTGGATTATTTCAAAGGTTAGTGTGTAATTTGCTTGCAAATTATCGTGAAAATTAATAAAATAGGGCAAAAACCAGCTCAGGCTAGAAGAATTGGTTAAAAATTATGTCGCTACATCAATTTTGAAGAAAAATTGGCGCAGAGACACCTGTTACTGAAAATGCCATAAAACCTTGAAAACTGATTTAATCAAGCTGAAGCATGGTATTTTTCATGCAGATATGTTACTGGTACATGTACTATACAAATGAAATTGAGACTATTACAGAAAACCAGTTTTTCTTATAGGCTTACTATAGTAAAGGAACCAGCGTGGGAACCATCTGGTCTAGTCGCGTGATGGCGTGCAGGTTTTTGAACACTAAGTTTTCACTTGGCATGGCAACAGAAGTCTAAATTAAAGCTAGTTTCTGTTTAAGTTTCATTGTGGATGAATTTTTGACATTTTGGTAGAAAAAATGGGAGAGCAGGGGTTGTATTTGGTGAAGTGAAGCTCAGTTTTAGTATGAGTAGTACTTACAGGTCACAGCAGTGTGATTTTGATGTGATTTTACAGTAAGCAAAAGAGAAATCTCTCTTAGAAGAAACATGACCCCTACTTTTCTCTTCATTTTATATCAGTTTTATCATGACTCTTTAAAATGAGGCAAGGATTTGTTCTCTGAAATGGGTCTTGCTATGTTTGGTAGCACTTTAAAAAATGTCAGTTTTTTATAGAATATATAGGGAAAACTATTTACTTGTTTGTGACCTTATACGTTGGCTATAGGCGTTAAAAGTAGTTTAGAATTTACTATCGCGAAAACAGATTCTTTTTATACTAAGACGACGGTATGTCATCAACGTTTTACCTTGGGTACTGAAAAGGTTGAACGTTCTTTCAGTATATGTATCTCAATATCTTAGACAATTTTAGATAGGACACCACTCTCTGTTAACATGACTGTCACGTATCATGTCATTCCTAAAGTACTTTAAAATATATATTTGTACCTCTTTTGGATTAGCTTTTTGAGTATTTGAATGCTTTATTAATAAGGACATCTCGGCTTCTGTAATTCTTGGGTGCTGTTGGGGCGAACTGTAAATAAGAAACCACCATGTCACCACAAACAGAGCACCAGTTATGCCTGAAATACATTAATGTGAAATATATTCTTTGTTAATTGTATGTCTGTCCTTGACAATATTTTCCCTTTCTAATATACAAACCGACCCATTTTCATAAAGTTTTACTGAAAATGAAAATATATGGGCCTGCAAACTGCAGTTTTCAACAGTAAACCTTTTTGCTTTTGATTATATATGTAAAATGCAAGGTTCAGAAATCCCATGCCCGGGGGCTACCAAAAAATCTGTCAGGTAACTACAATTTTTCGGCGACACCGTCTAAATTCGTTTTCGTTACCTATGCCACGTGACTTCAGTTTGCAAATCAAACTACTTGATAACGCATTATAGATAATTTATCAAAATGGAAGATTTATGCAACACTCTGCCCGATTGGACGAGAGTGTCAATTTCTTTCACTCTGTTGATTGTGCTACGCTGAGTGAAATGTAGACATAGCGTTTATCCTAAACGACGCTGTTCACAGTTTTAAAGCTGACTTTGGCTCAGTATATCTAGCAAGAATATTGATATATCTCAAAATGATAAGTAAGTTTAATAAATATCATAAAAACCTGTTCAATACCAACATATATCAAATTAAAGAAAGAGCTGAATACGGTCTGCGTATCACATGAATAAGGGTGTGATAAGAGTCTTTTATGTAGAGAAGTCCTTTTTAAAAGAGTTTCCTTGTTACAATTGTCGTCTGTATATGAAAAGGTTTCTTGCTTTTGTGACTTTTTCAGGTTGCATATTAAAATGACTACTTTTTTGCTTTGATATATTTGTTATGAATTATTTAACTGAGTTATTATATATGAATATTTTTCTTTAGTATCGTATGCAAATATTGAACTCAGTTGAAATCTGTTTTATTATTATATATGCTATATAATGACTGAATCCCGTTACACTGAAATGAAGGTACGCTGCATACAGTTTATCTATGTGATATGACTATGGTCAAACTTTGCTTATGAAACGGAAATATTGAAATAATTACAAATGTATGTTTTGCTTGACCTTCACTTTTTAATAGGTGTGACGTCATTGTCCAAAGATTCATGAATAGCGAATATGCTATTTGTTATAGCGGGATCAGTTGGCCTATTTTAGAAATAAAAATAATAAATAAAAAAATCCTTTAATTGATTTTTTCTCATGTATTCTAATCAAACTTGATTTGTAGCATCTTTATTAGGCCCGCAGCCAACTTGGTTCAGCTGGGACATTTGACCCCTTTTAGGGGCTGCTAGAGCTAAAACTAGAATTGCCTTTATACAGCGTCTCATGAACAGCTTGGTGGATCTTTGTCGTACTTGGTCTGGAGCATCATTATAAGGTCTTCTTCCAAATTTATTTATGTAGGAACTTGGGCCCTATTAGGGACCACTATAGCTAAAAGTAGATATGCCTTTCTTTGCATTAACCACTAAAATGTAACGGATTTTTATCAAACTCGATGTGTAACAATATCGTAAGGTCTCCTGCTATTTTGTTACAAATGGGGATAGGGACCAATTTAGCTAAAAATATAAACACGTTTAATGACCTCTTCTCATGAACCGCTTCATGAATCTTCATCAAACTACTGCTGTAATTATTCGTCTAAAGATAAACGAAACAAAAATTGCAACCCTACGAAACCTTTGCGAAAAATTAAACGAGAACCACTTAAATTGTTAAAGTGCGGTGTTTAGTTTTGCAATTTGAAAAATGTTAGATAAAAGATGAATGTTAGATGAAAAATTCATAAACTTCTTTCCTTATTACAATTCGCACACCATCATTTTTAAAGATACTTCTTGTTTAACTCTTACTCGAGTAGCCCGGAAATCAATACCTCAGTCTTCATGAAGATAACATGAAGCATGATTTTGACAGTTGTCAATAACCCCATTGTTTATGGAGTGATAAACGCCGGAAGCATTTATTATCTTACCACCTACACAATCAGCAAACAATTAACCGTTTAATCGTACCCGGGGACAATGTTAACAAAAACATATCGAATTTTGAAAGGAAATACACTGCATCAGAGACATATCATTATGGGGCAGTCGAATGCCTACATGCTTTAAAATTTAAAAAATGCGCTGCATGCTAAAATCGACCATCATTAAGCAAAATTCGGCAAGTTCGTATCAGAAACTAAACTATATTTCGGACCATGAATTTGGATAAGTTAATACACAGTGACCAGAAAGTTACAAGTCTATTAAAATGATTGGCAGTTCTTTTTATGATAAGGTCATTTCGCTATAAATATAGGGAGAAGAATTCCCAATCAACTAGTTTCATCTTCAAAATTAAGATAAAAATATAGGAGAAAAAATGAATAACAACAATAGCTATTTTACAGAACAAAACCTACAACATAAGCGTATGGCTAAAATTATGAAACCTTTTATTAATTTATGCATTCCATCTAACTGTAGCATACAAGCACTAAGCAGATATTGCTAAATAAACCAAACTGTTCGGCCTACCAGTCAAAAATATTGGTAGCCCACTGGGATTCCAGTAAATTTGCAGATTTCTGAAACCCTAAAATTGTTTTGTGTTTTATCACAACTTTCCATCAAAGTAATTGCTGCCATAATAATTGCACTGCCAAAATAACTATTTTTACTTACATAAACGTATGATATAATTACCATGAACATAGAAAATGGAAGCCCAGCCATTATCAAAGCCGTGTATACAGAGAAGACCAGATGTCGTATAACCAAGTATGGCACCAACCATTTGCCCTGAAATTTGCTAAAAGCATGATATTTTACAGCAAATAAAAACTAAGAATACGCACAAAATGCAAAACAACACTCACATAGGTGAACAAACAAATAAAATAACAAACAAACAAAACCAAACCATGTCCATATTACGTTTGAGAAAGATGTTTTACATTGGCCGAACCCTAACGATTTTATATAACAGTAAGCATATACAATGTAGAAAACTACTAAACGACAAAATATTGCTGCGGACAGATGCAAAACTATTCCGTCTAATTACAATTTTTAAAGTCGCATCTATACTTACCAAACCAACACAGTCCCATAAATCTGCTTCTTTCAGTAGGTAATGCCCATATTCCAACTAAACCACAATATCCCGGTATCACCATGCCCTACAAAATACTTAAATTAATCTATATTCCAGTTTTGTTTGTCCATTTGTTTTTATTTGTTTTTGTTTTTTTTTATAAATCAGACCGACACAACTGAATGACTCTATTTACTTTCGGTTTTTGTTGAGACCGGTTTATTTTGTTTTGCATTTTTCATTTAATATGCAAATTAATTAATCTATATAATAACTAAGACTATTGCATTTGAAGTAATTAAAATCGTGTCCGATAGCTTACTTGTCATACCGCTGCACATTGTTACTCAGAATAAACATAAGCTGCGTGCGTACCATAGACATGCCCAGGAGTACTCTAGCTGCCATCAACAAATACACGCTTACTCTCGCAAACAAAGGCATTAGCAACGTCACAGCAGAGGACAATGCCATGCATGCGCCTATTAAGGACTTCCCGCCAATTTTTGCACTAAACCAGCCACCAGGAATCTGGGTTACCATGTAACCATAGAAATAACTTGATAAAACGAATGACCGTGTCTTCTTATCCCAGAAAAATTCAGCTCCCTGTAAATTCAAATGAAAATGTAACATTGTCAAAAGAAATATACCACCAAAGACCTCCCTTGGAGTTAAGAAATGAGAATTTTTATGACGACTTGACACCTTATATCTTATGGAAAAATGAAATTCTGAAACTAATAACATTTTTCCTTACACATATACTATGATTGTTCTGTGATCTTGACTGAACTGTAATTAAGGTAATAAAATTTCTCAATTCAACAAATAAAAGTAAAAATAAAACAATGTGTTTATTCATTTTCTGTCTTTCTCCGAAGGCAGACAGATCAAAAGACGCAATTCAAAAGGAGTCTTTTATTGAGGACGTACAAAAAGCAATGCAAAATAGCAGTCGGTATTATTTAACAAACCTTTGATGTACGAGTCGTACCTTCCTCTGTCATGTAACACACTTCCGGTGGTGATTCCAACATTTCTGAAACATTTTCTAGCTTAATTCTTGAGCTATTAAACTCTTCCTCTAAGTATACGCTTGTATTACTTCTATCATAGACTCCTGTGAGGTTTTTGTCACTACCAACCATACATACAACAGCTATACTCATATTAGAATTCATCATATATGTCATAATGCCTAGCCATAATCCCATGGAAGCCAAAAGCCAACGTTGTGCACAGCATCTGGGGCTTTCTTTAACTCTGAAATCTTAAAAAATGTTTACAAATAAAAAAATATAACAGAAAATTTACAAAAGTGCACAGTATTTTACTGGTACATTTTTGTGTACCAAAAATATATAAAACTTACACAGCATCATAGCGGCTGATTTTCAAATTTACATTGACAGAATAAATCCTAGGACAGACTGGGAGTGAAGCAGACTTTGACCATCCGGCTTTTTTTCAAGTTGATAACAGTTATTTAAAGTTGTTTTTTGTTTGTTTTGTTTTTAATATTTTGCTATGACGGCCCCAAACTTCGATACCATCAAAACAAACTTTAAGATAAGAAGTTTTTTATGTTTAACCTCTGGTGTCCCCTAAAAGGGACCAAGCCGAACAGTTTGAACAAATTAGGATGATGATCCGTCAAGCTGGTAACGAGAGTTTTTTTTTTAAATTTTTAGCTGAAAGGGGTCAAGTGCCCCCATTTAAATATGTTTGGGAGAGGACGATACAATAATGCTACACACCAAGTTTGACGAAGATCCAGTCAGTGTTAACATGAGACTATGTCGATGTTTTTCCCCCATTTTTATCACCTGCGGCCCATGAAAGGGCTAAACAACCCCACATGAACAAGTTTGGGAGATGACCTTACAGTGATGCTACAAAATAAGTTTGATGAAGATCCATGAGAAGTCATTTAAATGTATTTCTATTTTCAGCTCAAATGAGTCCCTACACGAAGCCAAACGTTCCCATTTGAATAATATTGGAAACAGACCTCATGAAGATGCTATACACCAGGTTTGATGAAGTTCTTTCTGGATGTTCATGAGAAGAATTCGTTTAAAGACATTTCTAGCTCTAGTGGGTCCCTAAAAGGAGATAAACAACCCATTTGAAATAATAAGAGGACCTTATAATAATGCTACAGACCAATTTTTAGCTGAAAGAGGTCAAGTACCCACATTTAAATATGTTTGGGGGAGGACCTTATAATAATGCTACAGACCAAGTTTGATGAAAACCCATTAAGCGGTTCATGAGAAGTCAATTAAACATATTCTTATTTTTGCCCTAGTGGCCCTTAAATGGGGCCGACTACCCCCATTTGAACAAACTTAGGAGAGGATCTTACTATGTTGCTACAAACCAAGTTGGATGAAGATCCATACAGTGGTTCATGATTTTTAGTTCTAACGGACCCTAAAAGGTGCCAAGTGTCCCCCACCTGAATACATTTTGGAGAGGACCTTATAATAATAATTCTATAGACCAAAGCTAAGTGAGGATCTATCAAGCAATTCATGAGGAGAAGTCGTTTAAAGTGATATCTATATTTAGCGCCACCGTTCCATAAAATAGGCCAAATGCCTTTACATGAAAAACATTTCGAGAACACCTTATAATGATATTACAGACCAAGTTTGGTGAAGATTCATCAAGCGGTTCATGAGAAGTCGTCGTTTTAATGTATTTCTATTTTTAGCTCTAGCGGTCCCTTTACGGAGCCAAGGTAAATCTTTTGAACAAACTTGATAGAGGCTCATGCCAGAATGCTGCTGACCAAGTCTGGTGTATTTCAGCGGGGAAGATGTTTAAGTAAACATTTTGACACAGGACGTGGGACGCAGGACAACGGGCGCTGGACAATCCACCGATACTTATGCTCATAAATGGATACCATAATCTGTATACTTTAGGCTAAAAGCCTACTGTTTTACAATTACGACTGATTATCACATATCAAATGAGTATTCTTTTCACGGTTCCTTAAAGCCAAACTTTTTTTCTCTTATTACTTTTAGAATTCTCGATTTAACTGAAGCTGATGTCAAATTTGAGACTATCTAATTTACAACATTGGCAGATTTAAAAAAAGTCTTGAAATGCGCCAAAAACATCAACAATTATGATTTATCAGGTCTTAAAAGCAACCGTGATTTCCTTGATAAGTGATGTAAAACAATCTGAATTTGTTTACAGCTTTGGTAAATATTTCTTTTAAAGGTGAAATTACTCATAATAATTAGCTACAGTTTTGTATATCATCTCAACATAAACAAACTTAAAACGCTTATTGATAATAAAACATCTGTTTTTGTCCTTGTTGCTAAAAAGTAGCTGAAGCAATTTATTACGATTTTATTAAATATACAAAACACGTGCAAAATGTATTAAAATCCTAGATTATTTACAAAGATAACCGCTTACTTCCAATGTAACAGACAAATAGATGAAACGAGTAATTTTATTTTATTACGCCTTGCGTTAATATTGCATCTTCTGTTTACTATAGAAGATAAAAGGTAAGGGTAGATTTCCATATTTACCCTACTACAATTTTACATTCAAATTTACGAGGTACGTAATTATTATATAATATATGGCTTATATCAGACTACTTGTAATACCATCAAAAGGTAATTGTCCGTAAAATTATTCTGATATTAATATCAATAGGGTTTCGTGAATAGGTGGTTGACAATATAGACATTTAGATGTTAACTTTGTGCTATATTTGATCGTATCTATCTATCCAGTTGAAAGATTTTGAAGTCAAGTATTTAATATTATTATGAAGGCCAAAATAACTATCAGAGGTTATAACTTTGATGCTGTCCGCAAATTTGAGCGGAATCGATTAGTTTATCAAGGACATTTATTGGCTGGTGGTGGACAACATCAAAATATAAACTTATTTCATATGTATTTTTTTATTTGTCAGCGAACAAATCGATTTACATCATGCAAATAACGTCATCATCTTGCTACAGGTTGTGCATGCATACTATATTATGCTGAAAAATTAAGTTAGTTGAACTTTCTTGATGTGTCTCAACTTTTACTGGAATCGTTTTCGACGAAACGGGAGTAAAATAAACCATTGCATAATTTTGGTGACTATAAGTCTTCGTTTTAAGCATAGGAGACTTAGGTCGAACTGACTTTGTCTATAATAGGTGAAGAAATTTTCAATTTTGTTAGGAGAAACTAACATGTGCTAAAAAGAATATTACATCTATATCGTTCCACATTTAATTTAATAAACTCGTAGAATCTAAGAGATAAAATGCTTGACTTTGCTCCTTTATACTTATTTCAGTATAATTAGACAGCGCTGAGGTCCCAGTATTTTAAAGGCCCGGTCACACCGACCGAACTTTGTTGGAGCGTTCCTGGAGCGGTGAAAAAATTTCATCACCGCTCGTTACCGTTCACCACCGTTTAACAGAAGTTGGCCCCCGTTAAGGCAACGCCGTATACGCTCGGTCACCGCTGATGGTCACTCCTACCGCTCCGAAAGTTTTGAGCTGCACAAAATATTTCGAGCGGTGAGGAGCGGGCAATTTTCCGCTCCGGCAAAGTTCACCACCGCTCTAACAACGCCCAGTCAAGTTTGGCACCGCTAGACGCAAGTTCGTGGACGCTTGGGTCCGCTAGGCCAACGCAGAAATCTTGAACGCTGGACCACCGCTGCTTCGCCAGCTTTGCCCGGGCGGTGATTAAACGTTGCACAAACTTTGGTGAAGCGGTTGTAAGCATTTTACGAGCGGACACGGGATTGCTGGAACGGTGTCGTAGTCAAAAGCGGTATGCCGCTAAACCAACTTTAAAACCCCGCCGAGCCAACGCATGCATGCGCGGAACGCCGCTCTATCAACGCTCGCGTCACCGCTAAACCAACGCTCGCTACCGCTCGCTACCGTTAAACCAACGCTAAAGCAACGCCGGCTTCAGCGGTGCACCTCTACGGCAACGCCCGTGTTTTCGATTTTTTTCCCATTTTGTGCGCGGTGACGAGCGTTGTCTAAATTCCGCCCCCTCTCCCTACCGTTGAAGGAACGCTCCAATAAAGTTCGGGCGGTGTGACCGGGCCTTTACAGATTGGATTGTTTGAGGCTTATATATTTTACTCAAAATGGTGTTTTTTCACTGCATGTTCAAAAGAGAAGTAATGTTTTAGTATTGACATCACAAACAGGAATTAATTCGGTTTTGCCTATTTTACAGCATTATTAAAATTACAGTTCTGTGAGTACAAAGAAGTGACGCCGTGACAGTGTTTTGAAGATTAATACCAGATAGCTATAGATGACCAACGTATGGTACCTCTTTGGGACAAGAGTCATTTATCCTCATACTTTGTCTTGTGGACCCTACAGGGACCACACTGTGTAAAGCATATATCGGGTCAAAACTATGGAAGATCATATATTTATGAAATGCTATTTTTGACTATTAAATTTACTCAAGAGTAGTGTTTTCGTTGCTATCCCAAGTCCACCTTAATATTAGGCCGAGCTAAAATTTCAGTGCCATGTCCGGCCGCAAACACGTTATGTGACCTTTAAAATATCAATAAAGTCACAACTTGAAAGCTACTCGCGTACAGGGTGAAATTTTCCAACATGATCTTTTCCTCCAACTGTGACAAGAGAAAGATTCATTTTGTATGACAAGAAAGCATAACTAAATAAGTCTCTTTTTTATTTTTGTCGTAATTGTATTTGACAGTTTTATTCTTCAAAATGAATTATTGGTGTCTGGACTCAAGCCTTGCCGGTAGCCCGCCTAACAGGTTATTACGTCGTCGTGAATTATATTGTGTTGTAAATAAGTACATTCGTAGCTTTAATATCCAAACGTCGTTATGGCGCCCGGCCGAAAGTCGCCCCGCCCCGCCCCGCCGACCGTCGTTATTGCACCCCGACGAACGTTGCCTCGCCGAAATACGCTCCTCCGAACGTCGCCCCGCCAATTGTCGCACCGCTGAACATCGTCCAGTCGGATGTCGCCACGCCGAAAGTCGCCCGCAGGAACGTCGTCTTTTCGCCTTCCGAAATGACATCATAATATTAATCAAGTTGGAGATAAAACTTAGTAAGATTTAATAGTTATGATATATTTGTTAGTCCCTAATGCCGTACATTGGGAAAATACTATATATGCTTGCTTCAGTGTTATAGATTCCTGTGAGCATGACACATGCCCAAACCCCTCAGCCAAGTGTTACATTGGCCTATAAGAGAGAGATCTTATGTTTACTCGCGCGAGAATCAACCTCACTGAGGCAAGCATAAAGTATTTTCCAAATGCACGGCAAAATTAAAACAAGATGGTCATAATGACCCTATATCGCTCAGCTGTTAAACTTGGCCTAGGAATCATCAAGATAAACATTCTGAACAAGTTTCATGAAGATAGGGTCGTAAATGTGACCTCGACAGTGTTAGAAAGCTTTTACTTTAATTTGAGTGGTGAGCTAGTTTTTGACCCCACATGACCCAGTTTCGATCTTGTCGTAGAAATCATCAAGATAAATATTCTTACAAACTTTCATGAAGATAGGGTCATAAATATGGTTTCAAGAGTGTTTACAAGCTTTTCCTTTGATTTGACCGGATGACCTAGTTTTTGTACCCGTATAACCCAGTTTAATACTTGGCATAGAAATCATCAAGATAAACATTCTGACCAATTTTCATGAAGATGGGGTGTAAAAAAATGGCATATAGGGTGTTAACAAGCTTTTCCTTTGATTTGACCTGGTGGCCTAGTTTTTGAACCAACATGACCCAGTTTCAAACTTGGCCTAGAGATCATCAAGGTAAACATTTTGTGCAAGTTTGTGTCAATCAAAGCATAAATTTAACCTCTATATGGTTGAAATGACCAGAATAGAAAGCTTTGCCCTTTTCAGGGGCAGTAACTCTAGAATCCGAATAGGAATCTAGCCGTTTTTCGAAAGGAACCTAGATCTTATTGTGAGTTCAGTTGAGTGTAAGTGTGGTTAAAATCAAATGTAAAATGTCACTTCTATCGTGCTCACAAGGTAAAATTGAACAAATTTTGGCTCTTTCAGGGGTCACTCAGGGGCCGTAACTCCGGAACCTATGATTGGATCTGACGGTTCATCATGTAATCCAAGATCTATTGTTGTTAAAGATATTTTGCAAATTTGTTTCAAATCAAACGAAGTCTCTATATGGTTGCAAAAGCCAAAATGGCAAATTTTGACCCTTTAAGAGGCCATAACACATGATGGGATCTGGTCAGTTTAAAAAAAAAACACGAGATGTTATGCCAATAAAATTTGTGTGCAAGTTTGATTAAAATCTATTGCAAAATGTGGTCTCTATCGTGGTCACAAGAAATTGTGGACGGATGACGGACGAAGGGCGATCACAAAAGCTCATTCTGTCACTACGTGACAGGTGAGCTTAAAAAGAGTGAGCAAATTCAAGTAACACTTCGTTGTGGACTGACAAATATATCATAACTAGTCATAACTGTTACCACCTTAAATCTCCAATTTAATGAATAAATCTTTTCAATCCGGAAGGCGAAAAGACGACGTTCGGCGGGGTGACGTTCGGCGTGGCTACATTCAGCGGGCGACATCTGGCGGGGGCGACATTCGGCGGGGTGACGTTCGGTGCGGCTACATTCAGCGGGCGACATCTGGCGGGGGCGACATTCGGCAGGGCGACGTTAGGCGGGGCAACTTTTGGCGGGGCAACATTCAGCTTTTGTCGTTGTGTCGCTGCGACAGAACGAAATGGCACTAATCAGCCACCGTAGAAGAATGAACGGAATTGAAGTCAGATATAACCCGATGTTTGCTTTACTTGTTGTAGTCCTTCAGACGTCTATAAGAAAAAGTATAAAAGGATGGTTATTTTTTATTGGATGATTATGTCGTTGCCAAGAGTTAAGTATCTCCTGAGAGCTTCCAATACTATAATAACATACATATTAAAAGTTGATATCGATTTTGTATTCCTTTTAAGTCTGTGCCCACGACCCGTCTCATATGACCTAGTTCTGCTCTATTCAATTTTTTTATTCAGATGAGACGGTTATAATTAAAAAATGAATATACGGATATTTCTTCATAATACCTCGAATCAATGGCTCTATAGCGGCGAAAGAACAACAGATATTGTAAAACATGATGTACTCACACATATCGTTATGCAAATATAAAAGACTGGTGATGTTTTTATGATTTAACACTTCACAACTTAAATATGAAATTATGAAATGCAAAATCAGTAATTTTACTTCACGATTTCATGTGTTATTAAATAAAACAAGAGGGCCAAGATGGCCCTAGGTCGCTCACCTGAGAAATATACCATAACAGTGTAAACATGTTTGACCTAGTGATTTCATGGAAAAAAATATTCTGACCAATTATCATTAAAATTGGAGAAAAAATCTTGAGTATAAATAGGTATTTATTTTTATTTGACAAAGTTACCTAGTTTTTGACCCCAGATGACCCATATTCGAACTTGACCTAGATTTCATCAAGGCTATCATTCTGACCAAATTTCATGAAGATCAATTGAAAAATACAGCCTCTATCGCATACACAAGGTTTTTCTTTGATTTGACCTAGTGACCTAGTTTTTGACCCCAGACTACCCATATTCGAACTTGACCTAGATTTCATCAAGGCAACCATTCTGACAAAATTTCATGAAGATCAGTTGAATAAATTTAGCCTCTATCGCATACACAAGGTTTTCCTTTGATTTAACCTAGTGACCAACTTTTTGACCAAGATGACCCATATTCGAACTTGACCTAGATTTCATCAAGGCAATCATTCTGACCAAATTTCATGAAGATCAATTGAAAAATACAGTCTCTATTGCATACAGAAGGGTTTTCTTTGATTTGACCTAGTGACCTACTTTTTGATCCAAGATGACCCATAATCAAACCTAATGTAGACTTTATTATGGTAATCATTCTGACCAAATTTCATGAAGATCAATTGAAAAATACAGCCTCTATCGCATACACAAGATTTTTCTTTGATCTGACCTAGCGACCTAGGTTTTGACCCAAGATGACCCATATTCAAGTTTGACCTAGATTTTATCAAGGCAATCATTCTGACTTAATTTCAGGAAGATCAATTGGAAAAAATAGCCTCTAATGCATACACAATGTTTTATTTTATTTGACCTAGTGACCTAATTTTTTACCCCAGATAACCCATATTCAAACTTGACCTAGATTTTATCATTGCAATCATTTTGACCAAATTTCATGAAGATCAATTGAAAAATACAGCCTCTATCGCATACACAAGGGTTTTCTTTGATTTGACCTAGCGACCTACTTTTTGACCCCAGATAATCCATTGTCAGATTCGGCCTAGATTTAATTAAGGTTATCATTTTGACTTAATTTAAGGAAGAGCAATTAAAAAATACAACCTCATTCGCATATACAAGGTTTTCCTTTGATTTGACCTAGTGACCTATTTTTTGACTCCAGATAACCCATATTCAAACTTGACCTAGATTTTATCAAGGCAATCATTCTGACCAAAATTCATGAAGATTAATTGAAAAATACAGCCTCTATCGCATACACAAGGGTTTTCTTTGATTTGACCTAGTGGCCTAGTTTTTGACCCCAGATGACCCGTTTTCAAATTCAGCTTAGATTTCATCACGGTAATCATTCTGACCAAAATTCATGAAGATTAATTGAAAAATACAGCCTCTATCGCATTCACGAGGTTTTTCTTTAATTTGACCTAGTGACCTAGTTTTTGACTCCAGATAACCCATTTTCGAACTCGGCCTAGATGTCATCAAGGTGATCATTCTTACTAAATTTCATGAAGATCAGTTGAAAAATACAGCCTCTATCGCATACACAAGCTAAATGTTGACAGACGACAGACAGGCAGACGACAGACAGACGCCGGACATCGAGCGATTACAAAAACTCACCTGAGCTCAGGTGAACTAAAAAAATCGTGAACATTTAAGTCGTGAAGTTTTTAATTAACTCCGCCCGCCAGGTCAAATAAAACGCATTGAAAGGACATGGATAAACTGGATAAGCTAACCTCCAAAACACACACTTTATTGTGAAGTTGTGAATACAAAATTTCAAAATTCACGATTTCTGACTTGTTCATGAACGATATATACACAAAAAGTGAAAAAAAAAATGACTCAAAGTTCAAACTGGTCATACCTTTTATTGTGTTATTATCCTTTATCAATGACGAACTGGTATCATTCTTCATCTCGACTTTTGTTTTCCACTAGATACAGTACAAATTGACTGGTGTCTGCAATAACAATACTATGTGTAAACAGTCTCTGTAACGTGCGTGTGCATCTCTATATCGTGCACGCATAAGGCACGAGGGTGAATGCAGATCTTTATCTTTATTCTACTAAGGAAAGGCTTTACTTCATGAAACTATTTTACACGAAAGACGATAAGAAATTTCAGTAGCACTTGAAAAAGTTCATGAATGGTACATGTAGTAGAATATAGGATAAATTTATTGCAAACACATGTAGTACACTGTTAATGGTTATACTCATGTATCTCTGCTATACAATAAGTGCAAAATACATAAATATATACTTTACCTCGTTTTATCGCATACTTTCCGTCAGAATTATGCTATCTTACATTTTATGTATAATGATCCTTTATATTTACACATTGTTATTTGATTACTTCCTTTTACAAGATTTAGCATAATTCGTTCATTAATAGTTAAATCAATAAGTATACAGAGGGTTTAAACGTTTTAATAGTTAAACTCTTCAATACGTGTATAAACCATGTAGTCTAAATATAGATATTATATAAGAACGAGCTTATTATCCAGTTTTACGGAATACTGTTTCCGCCATCATTTACTCGGCCTATTAGATATTAGTACTCGATACAGGTTTGCGTTGCATGGACAGACTCATCGTCGGATACCCACGGGTGATCCATTCCGTTACCTCCATTGATGTATGAAGCGTTAGCGTAATTAGCAACCGTGGGTATCCGACGATGGGACAGACTGTAAGATCTTCTAACATGGCGGACAATTCTCGGTCTCAGAGGTAGGTGCTTTTAAGTTTACCACTTACCTTATCATTTTCATATGTGTAAACTTTACTTTGCGCTCAGATTATTAGGAAAAGCCTCCGATGCCTGATGGTGTTATAGGGTAATTTTGTCTTGTTTATCGTTTTTCTATGAATTTCAATTTTTCATTTTCATTTTGAAATAGCGATAGTTTCTAAATATTTCAATATTAACAATTTATAGAACAGAACAGAATAGAATATTTATTTAGATTCAAGCATTATAGCTTATCATCTGTCTCCGTAACATATTAAACAAATAACTTATAGAAAAACGTGTTACATTATTATTGTTATTATACCAGATTTATATAGCGCCCTTTTCATGCTCAATTTCACGTTCAACGGCGTTTTACATTGTTCAAATGGAGCCACACAGGGCGCATAATTCATCCTCTACTAGTACAGACACAGAGCGATCTGACCAGGGGGACAGACTGAGACAAAACCCCGACGACAGACAGATCAGAAATCAGATACAGGCTTGTCCGGCTAACTTAGCCTAGCTCGTTGCGAATAGACAGCCTGTTCTTTAACGTACATTGTAAGTATATTCCAAGTATAACCTTAACGGTGCTGTTCGCTAACGGTTTCTCTAATTGCAATAGACTTCGAAAGCGAACAGTATGGATCCTGATCAGTCTGCGTGGATGCGCAGGGTGGTCTGGATCCATGCTGGTCGCATAGCCACTATGTTGGTTTTCTCATGGTGTGGCTCAAATATTTCTGATGAATGTAGACCATAACCTTCACTTTTCTACTTAAAGAAGAAATAGCTATAGACACCTAAGTTATAGTGATTTCTGAGTCTGGTAAAATTGCGTCATTTCTCTATTGATAAACTGCTCTGGATCCATGCTGATCGCAAAGCCACTATGTGGGTTTTCTCATGGCGCGGCTCATTTATTGTAAGCAAATATTTATGATCACCAACTTAGTGTAGATTTTGCAAATGATCTGTATCCCAGTTCATGGACTAAAATTATTATAATTCAAGTTCCTGCGAAGAGCGAGCAGCTTAAAGCTGGAATATAGTAACTTAATCCTGGCCGTTGCATCCGGCTTCAGGGGCCTGGATCACACGAGACACGAAACGAAAACTTTTAAAAGATATTTGTAAACATAGAAAGCAGAAATAGTACGAAGATTTACAAGTCATGCACATTTACATGCTAATGATTAGGAGGCATGCGTGTAAAACCAACAACTGGTATCTAGGTTAAAGTTAATCAGAAAAAGTACACAATACAGTGATAAATAGTTATAAGCCATATTTTTTGCACGTATGCATTTAAATGTGAAGCGTATCATAATGATGTTTCGCGCTATAACTCAATATAGAACACTATTAATACAAAACGAAAGAAATACTCACAGATAGTGCAAAATAAGCCACTTTTTTTACGGTAGCTCAACGGTAGATAATTTAGAAGTTAACGCTTCTACGTTATTAGTCAATTTCACATTTTGATTTTTTAAACGTTTTATTCATCTACCGATCTTTCAAGAGAATCAAACTTTAAGTTATTCATGCGTTTAACTCTGTAAGAGGAGTCGTAGTACCTGTTGAAACAGTTTCCTAGTCCAGTTCTGAGTCAACATGAGACTTGTATTCTTCCATACCGTCATTTGTGCGTAACCACCTTAACGACGGTTGACTACTGAAGACGTCGAATTGCAGAGTTGATATCTTGATTCTCTTCGGACTGGCTGAGCGTTAAAGTTGTGGTCAGTGGTATCCTTCTGCTCTGCATTCGTTGTAGTTCCTCCACGTTGCTTTCCCCGTCCCGTGCCTTCGGCCCGGCTTCACACCCGGTTGGTCCGAAAGGCCCTGATTCGATTCTAAGCACTGTGCAGCAAGTACAAAGAAAAGACAGACCCGAATGTTCCAGATTTATGGGTTAAGTTTTATGTTTAGGTAAAGTTTTTTTCCTAAACTATCAAAGCTATTGCTTTGAAACTTGCAACACTTGTTCACTATCATAAGCTGACTCTGTACAGCAAGAAAAATAACTCCATCCTGCTTTTTGCAAGAATTATGGCCCCTTTTAGACTTAGATAATCAGATTTCTTGGTTAAGTTTTGCGTTTAGGGTCAACTTTTCTCCTTAACAGTCAAAGCTATTGTTTTAAAACTCAGAGCAGTTATTTGTCATTAAAAGCTGACTCCGCACATATGTTCAGTTCCTAAACCCGCTTAATTCTTATTTTCAAAACTACATCTAAATTCTGACTTTTCAATAACGTTAAAAAAGACAACTTTTCACTAACTGAAATATGTCATTGTTAACGCGTAATTATGTTTTAATACACTTCACCGCTCCTGTGATATTTTGAATAACAACGAGTTAGTTTTATAAATTAATGACACTCTTATTCTTCACTTCAGATAAAATTGCCGCGTCGTAATTTCAATATTGATTAAATTAAAGATACTACCGATTTTGTACGAAAATAAGAACCCTACAAAATGATTACTTATCTACCCATTCATCCCATGCGCTAACAAGACAATTATTGATCTAACTTCCGATATTTTTGTTTTAAACGAGAACGCTACTGATTAATTATTTACCTTCTGCTAAAATCAATGCGCTGAAAGCCCAGAAAGGTTGAAACCCGTATTTGATGTGCAATAAACCACTCCGCTGTAACAGTTTAAGTCACTTCCATGAAACAGTATAACATTTAAACCATTTGCTTCAATGTTATATTATATACTAGAAATTCCACTGGCGGATCCGGGGGCGGGGAGCGCACCCGGCGTCCCCAAGGTAATTTGTAAATATAAAATATGCATTTTTTCTCGCTTGCTACGCTCGCATACGTAATTTATCTCTTGTTCTTGGTGAAAAATATAAAATATGCATTTTTTGCTTGTTCGCTACGATCGTATAGGTAATTTGTCTTTTGTTCTGAGTGAAAAAATATACACGTAAAATATGCATTTTTCCATTGCATGTAATAATTTTATTAGAAGGTCATTCGGAACAAGCAAAATAACAAAAGACTCGGTTTGACTGAGTCTGTATGCATGAAACAAACAATTGAGTTACACAAAATAGTTTATACAAACATAATATAATACACAATTGGTAAATTTTATATTCCTGTGAAGAACAAAGTTGCTGCGTTTAGGGTTAAAACTACTTGAATTTGGCAGCTTGTTTCCATTAGCAGATTTGATTTTATCGAATCAAGTCTGTAAGCAAGTCTAAAACTTCATAAAATCCCCGAAAGAATTGACTATGTTTATTTAGCATTCTTGTCAATTTCATATACATCAGACGGACGTTTGCTAACAGCAACAAAACTACATCACAACTGACCAGACAATCTGATTGTAGCTCCCATTATAAAGAAAGATAAATCGAACATTCAATCTCAACCCGGATATTGTGGTCTAAGATCAAGTTGGTTTTTAGATCACACTGGCACAATTTTGATCATACACAACTTCCAAGCTTCAGCCACTGAGGAAGACGTGAGATGGCTTCATCACATGACGACCTGAGCAGAACTCAAATCTGCAGTAGTGACAGACAGGTGATTCGGTGTCAAGGGCATTAACAACACGATTACGGAGATCCAAAGATCAATCCTGTCATATCTTAGAAAACAAAAACAACAACAAAACAACAACAACTTTTGTTTGATATTTGACAGTACTTTAGTTTATAGTCAATAACTTCAACTGTTTTTGTTTGTTTATAATAATGATTTTTGCTCGTTTAAAAAGCAAATCATTTACACCTTTTAAAAATGGATGAGGGTCGTGAAAGTATTATTTCTTCTACTGATTACCTAATTAATATAGTTGACAATTATTACATGCTCTGTTAGCTAAACATTCTAGTAAAGATATGCATTGTTTATTTAAGAAACATTCTAACATGACTCGGTTTGATTTCCAGTTAAACAAAGAAGGAAATCAAGCTCTGTATATTCTGCAATAAACAACGGTTGACGCGCGGACAGGCAAGAGAACATTGTGACGTCAATTATGACGACAAATTGCCGCATACATACATGACGTCCGATACATAACTCCTCTGGTAAATGAAGTCCATCATAATATTTATAAGGTCAATGAGCATGTCAGAATGAAACCAATTAAGACCTTCTTATGATTTATCGTCTAATTTACCACGGTTCATCGTTCAGCTCCTTCAGTATTCAACCACTCGGGCTAACGCCCTCGTGGTTCAATTCCTACGCATCTAAACTCTGAACCGTTGTAAATCAGACGATAAACCACTCGAAGGCCTTGATTATTTGTTAAGTATATCCCAAACAGTGATTTTGTCATGGAATAATAAAAACGTTAAGGAGTTATTTCTATTGGGCGTTGTACGATACACCAGTGAGAAAGTATTGGAATTAATAGAAAAGGAAATGACTTAGCATCGCATGTTTATATGTTTATATGTCACACATAACCACTGAAAGAGACTTTATCATGTTTGTATTTACTGAGGTTATACGTCCACGGAATAATTTCATGAGGGCGTAGCCCGAGTGAACTATTTTGTCGATGTATAACCTCTTTTGAGTGTATTAATTTAAGTAAGACACGTTTTTTCTATACATTAGGCCCTTTATCTAAAACAGTAAAAAATATAGTAGCTCTCTCCTATGTTGGTCGCAACAGAAACATTGACGTCATCGCACGTTAACGTGACGTCATTTTAGCGTAAGCATGATTTAATTAACAGAAACAAGTATATTAGAACTATTGTATATATTATTTTTGGATGGGCTTATTTAAAACATTTGGACGTCATAGGTATTTAAAACATTTTTGATGAAATTTTCACGTAACGAACACTTCTTGTAGTTTTGATCTTTTTGACTGCTTAAGCCATTTATTACAAATAAACATTTACTTACATTAGTAAGGCCACCAGATGATCTGGCATATTTGTTACATCGCTTCTTCTGCTGAACATCATTTGTCCGGTTTTTTATTTCTTCGCATTAAACGTGCAGAAAGATAACCACCTCCGTAGCCTAGTGGTAGAGCGCCTGCTTCGAGTGCGGGAGGTCCCGGGTTCGATCCATGGCCGCTTAATACCAAAGACGTAAAAATGGTACTAGTAGCTTCCTCGCTTGGCGCTTAGCAATAAGAGGATAGTGCTAGGACTGGTCAGTATAATGTGACTGGGTGGGGTATCATGTCACGTAAGTACGGTGTGATATTCCAGTGAGGCAGCACTATACAGTTGGGCATTTTGCTCACTGCTACAAGTAGACACCGTCGTTCAATGACAGAAAAATTGTTGATAAAGATGTTAAATCCGAAGACACACACGATGCATGCACAAAGATACCATCAATACGATGAAATTTAGCAATATTTAATATTATAGGTAACCGTTATAATATTTGTATCGAGAAATATGCGCGAGTTCTGCATCGGAAATATTGCATGACTTTAGGAGCGCAATATTATTCCGCGAAAGAACGAGTGCATATTTCTTGATGCTAATCTAATAATCTTTTTGTTACGTACGCATCTACACTTAAAATTGTTATATAAATTATTGAAATTTGTTATAAAGCCTGTGTAAAATTGAAAATATCATCGTTTAAGAACATTTAAAAGCGACGGCATGCATGAAACTGACATCAAAAATGACGACACACACACGATATTGACATTTCAGGTTACATTTAAACTTAACGGAGTTTTTAAATGAGTATGTAATAAACCTGAAAATTTGACGTAAACAATAACCACTGAATAAGCAAAATATTAACAGTAATGTTATAATTATGCATGTCTCTACGTCTTTCCTTCAAGTTCTAGTACCTGTATTTATTACTCTCAGCATTTCTGGTGCAGCCAGTTTCCTATTTAACTCTGAGTGCCAAGCAAGTGGGCTACATATAACGAACCAACAACCTCTTGCATTCGAAGCGAGCGCTCTAAAACTACGCTACCGAGGCAGTTGCAATATCCTTAGTCAAATCAATAAAGAAATCTTTTATCATGTACATTTTTCATTCATAAATTTTTGGCCGTATTTCACTTTATCCTAATTGAAAATAATATAAGCGTGTATCACATTCATTACAAAACTGTATGTTTTGCTCGATCAAAGGCATCTGTTTAACTTTTATTAATTAAGTAATTGGATGTGCTGATTTTCAAACACCAAAACAGGTTTGTTCAAATATATGAACAGGTGGTAAAAATCAGATGTTGTAAAACCGAAGCAATCCAGACTGTAAATCTTTACGTTCGAAGAAATTATTCAACATATTAAGCACAGACAATTACTGTATAAGTGGTTATTTCCGCGGGTCGAAGAGTTAGCGAATTCGGAATTCCAGACATTTGGCGTGCGGAAATATTAGCGAATTTCCCTTTTCCAACTTGCGTAAAATAGCTTTTCATAAGAATTACTAATGCTACTCCCATTGCGGTGTGTCCTTGGGCAGGGCACTTTATCACGATTGCCTCAGTCGACCCAGCTGTAAATGGGAACCAGCAAATTGCTGGGGGTGAGGTATAATTGGTTTTAACTGTTCTTAATATAGGGTCGCAGAAAAGCTCTACAGAGCTTATATTAATTGTTTCACCAAGCGACAGTAAATAAAACTTACCTTTACCTTTACCTTTAATGTGTCTGGCTTAATAATTACATTTTTTTCTGCATGACAGCATTATTATCCCTTATATGGAGCCAGCGACCGTTCATATATAAGAGAATGTGCTGCACATTACTAAAATTGTCGTTTGTTTTTTCTTTATAAAAAAATAATTACTTGAAAACGTACTAGTATTTATTAAGGAAAGCAGAATATGTGTAATTATCAATCTGAGAAAAGGCTAACAATATGCATTGAAGTAAATCCTTTTGTTTCAGTTTGTAAAGGTGTGAAATGCATTTTTAAAAGTTAAATGTTTTCTCGCTTCCATACACGCCTATGTCAGTTTACGGTAAATAGCTTTGCTAGTTTTGTATCTGTCAACAAATGAATGGAATTTAATAAAATTATTATGATAATCTTTACCTTTTTAATATAACCAAACAACTCTGGCTTTTTTGTTTTGACGTACTTAAGGCCAAAAAAGGTAGCTTTAAAAACGTGTATAGTGTACAGACAGGGACAGAGGGTCAATTTCTGTCGTTTACTACTGGTATTTTTATGATGGGTTGGCTGATATTTACGGTTGAGAAAATGTTAGCGAGTTTTGTCAATTCCCGGAATTCGCCAATATTTCCACCTCGCTATCTTAACCACTTATACAGTATGCATTACTATAGCATTTTCGTGAAAACAAATGCTGTCGAACTTGTGACTAACAGAGTTTAAAATGCTTTCAGGTTAGTTTGTTTTAGAATGTCCCATAACTCCAAACATTATTCTCTCTGAACTAAAACATTACAACCGATGTTGGGTATTCCATATCCATGTATTCACTGAAATTCAAGTAGGATATACATGTATGCATTAATATCCCGTTTGACTTTTGAAAAAATTCTAGGTATTGTCGTCACTTTATCGTCGGCGTCGGCGTCAGGCGCAGCGTTGATTAAAATTTTTGTTTAGGTCCAAATTTTCTCAAAAACTATACGACCTACAGCTTTGAAACATTTTCTACTTGTTGATCATCATTGGATGACTACGTAGGCCTAGAACGATAACTCTGATAAGCATTTTGTAAGAATTATGGCTCGTTATTTACTTAGAAAATTTTATTTCCTTGTGTGACAGGATGGACGTACCGGGAACAATAACTATCAGAACAAATCAACACCCTTTACAGTATTTACAAATTTATTTACATAAAATGATTATTTACAAAGAATAAATGATAAATGACAAAAAAAAAAAAAAATCCGATTATAAGAAAGAAATAAAAAAATCTGAGCTCAGTATCTCTAGATATAAAGTTCTAACACTGATAGTTCCGTTTTAACGTGACGTGGCGCAGTTGTTTCCGTTAATTTCGAACTTTAAGTAGCACAAAAATACAACATATCTTCAAGTAAAGTCCCTTTAAACCGTGAATACGTTGACTCCCTATGATGGCAGGTGATTGCATCCCTGAGCTGACTTCAGAGGATAACAAAAATTATCGTCTTTGCGGTTTACGGCACAACCATGGGACGAAAGCTCTGCGCTGGGAAAATTACATCCAGGCGAGTGAAGAACCGCGGGTATTGTACTTCCGGGTCGTGACATCATCACCAGGTAAAGTCGTCTGGTGGAAGAAGTTAAAATATATAACATATGGTAAGCACCATAACAAAACAAAAGTCAGGGCATAAAACTGCTCCTTTGGGTACACCATACCTCCGTAGGCTACCATAAATAATACGTGCTACTTATACAAAATATATGTGCTACTAAGTTCGTACGTCACGTGATTAAAATACGCCACTTATAACTTCTCCATTATTACTAAAATTAATTACTTAAAAGTCTAAAGTAAAAGTATGGAAAAGATATGAAAAGTTTATGATGAAACATTATAGATACGGAAATGATAAACTGCAGCTATTATTTACAACTACACATTAGCACAATGCAATGCGAAATAAACGTTATTCAAAAGCTAGCATGAATATAATATCAAATGCCATACAACAAAACGGACACTGTTTAGATGTGCTATAGACTGGCACACAATAATTTCAAATTACAATAACATATTACATACATGGTACTAGACTTGCCATATAGATTTAACATTACAATGCAATGCAGTATCGGCGTTCCATAACAACGAAATGTTTGACATATTTTTTTGAAAAAGAGTATTTTACAATTATCATGTTACACAAATTTCAGTACAAATCTTACAGCTTATAGAAATGAAACATTTTAGATTCCTCTTTCGAAATAATTTACAAAAGTCTGAAAAATTTGATAAATCATCCTGACGTACCGAAACTAGCCAAAACCACATGCCGAAAAGTAAATGTTGCAAAATTATGTAGAATGAACAAAAATTTACTAAATAAAAATCGTAATTCAAAAATCATACAAAAATCTAACAAATAAACTTCTTACCTCGATCGAGCATAAATTTCTTCCAAGAAAAATCAATTTGACATAGATTCGTCTAATGTCGAAATGTGGTTGCGGTAGACATATCTAGCCCAGTCTATTTGTAGGGTAATGTCCCGCCAAATACTAAATTTCATGGGACTCACGGCTTATGCGTGAACTCTGACTATTTGCTTTTCCACGGGAATCACGATATAGCCGGGAAATCTGACTACTTTGGCGCGGATGGGAATTGACAATTTAAGGCCCGTTGTAGTGGTTTTGGGGATAAAAAACATGAATTACTGAAGTTTATAAAATATCAACTTTCTTATTACTGAACCGAATCTAATAAAATTTACATGGAAATATAAGTTATGAAATACAGAAAAACAAGAGATGTATTTTATGCGTGAAATCTGACATTTACCTCAGTAATTCAAAAATTTACAAAAAGATGATGCAATACCTGCATTTAAACTACAGATACAATGAGGCCCCTATGTCAGTTTGTGACTCCTTGGTTAAAGTTTTTTTTTAGGTCAACCTTTTCTCAGAAACTATAAGAGCTAAAGCTTTGTAAGAGTTACAGATTTGAACCTTTGCACACTTGTTTATCATTATTAGATGAGTACGTAGACTACAAACCATAACTCTAACATACATTTTGTCTGAATTATGGCCCTTTTTGTACTTAGAAAATTCTTTTTATTTAGATCCACTTTTCTTGAATTCTATATGTGCTATAGCTTTGAAACTTTGTACACTGTTTACTATCATTAGCTTATACCATAACTCTCTCTTGCATTTGTCATAATTATTGGTCTTTCTAACTTAGAAAATCGGTATTTCTTTGTTGACTGGTTTAGGTTCACATTTCTTGAATACTTTCTACAGCTTTAAAACTTCATACTTTTTTGTCACCAGTGAAGAAGAGTAAAAAGGCCAAGAACCATAACTCTTTTCTTGCATATTTTCCAGCACTTACAGACCCACAGGCGGTGTTCTTATGTTACATACATGTTTCGTCTAATTGACACAATGTAATTTGTCAAATCTGCTTTAGTACATGGACTGAAATAGATCACGTACAGTGCTTTCAAAGATAAACAAACATGAAATTATCAATGAAACATCTTTACAGTATCTAACTGCTCCATGATAAGATGCAACGCTGAATCGTAATAAAAATCAAATGACACTGTGGTGTTGTTGTATATTCCCTCTTTAAAGTTTCATAGTGCTTTTAATCATACTTTATTTAGTTAAAGCATTTGTCCAAATAGATTAATGCATCATTACATGGTTAGAAACGCACTATTTTTATTTTCAATATTGTGTGTCCAGACCATATTTTATATAGATTCTTATGTAGCTTTACCCTAGAAAGTGTGTGCCTCGATAGATTGATCGCTCTAGAACGATACTGGGTCCGTATTCAATAATTTTTTAAAATGCTTTATATTCGTTTCGCAGTGTTTTCATCAAATGATAAAACTACTTCAGTATAAAGGTATACAACAAAATGAATTATTCCACTTAAATTAGTAGACACTTAAAACGTTGAAGAGTTTCTGTGAATTGCTCTACTAATCTTAACTCAGCTATACACGCAGGCTTTCGTACATTAGACCCAGCAAGTTTAAACTAACAGTAACAGAAGGTATATAATTATGTTTCAAAATATTTGCGTCACTGAAACACTCAAGTCATAATATTACTTCGAGATCTATGATATATTTCATTGGGCAATTGCCATCAACCGCGCAGGAGTAAAGGGCCTAATACTGTGTGAATCAGGGTACCTACATCTAACCCTTAACTTATCGCAATTGCTACACATGTGAACACATTGCATATTCGAACCGTGTGCAAAGCTACTACGTGCAAAGGCAATGAATGGAGCGTTTACCCTCACATTAGGGTACACTATTTTTTTTGCTGTTATCGTTTTTTGGTTGTGGGTTTATCCCGCTACCAAAGTAAAAGTCTATTTCTGACAATCATAGCATCTTTATTTTATTCCGAATCACATCCAAAGGATGTGCATGTGCTACACAAAATAGTTCCATTGATGAACAGTGCGGATGAATTATCAATGAACAAGCAGGTCTTATTTAACCTGTATCCACTCACACTGACCATTTAGATTATATAAGATCTATCAATGATAAGGTATTCCAGCCCATGGTTACATCACAAGCTGGGTCAGGCAGAGTTCATCTTAGATATAAGGCACATTAAATTTGTATTTGTTTCTCATTCATATATATTCCTAGACTGGCATTTAAACAGAAAATAAATCTACCAAAACCCGCAACCATCAGACATTTCAAGGCTTTGATTTTAATCATTGTCAGTGTTTAATTTAATGCATGGCTTCTGCATCCACATTTTGACAGGTGTGTAATAAATGCGTCTACACAAACAATTATTATTTATATCACACCTTTCTCACGCTAAACGTAACATTTTTCTAGTCAATTGAAACAAAATTTATTCAAACTGTGCAATTGCTTACCTGACCCGGGTATAGATTGATATGTTAAATGTAACCATTACTAAAATCTTCAATACTTACGTTAAGAGAATTATATAAAACCCAACACTAGAGACCTCGGATGGCACAGACATTTTTTGGGTGTGAGAATTTAGCCAGAGCAACCAGAATAGACAGAGTAGCCAGAAACCAACCCTAACACTAACCCTAACCCTAACCTTGGCTACTCTGGATACTTTGGCTGCTCTGGTTAAGTTCATGCACATGGCATTTTTGTTCTCGCACTGTGTGCTTGATTTGCTAATATTCTACCGCATGCCTTTGAATTCTGAATATTCAGACATATGACAACCTTATATGGTATCACAATTAAAGAAAATCGGAAATACCAAGAACTTAATATATTTTACTTTATAATAAAAATATTACAGACACAGTATAACCAGAACCATTGTGTTTATTTAAAACAAACACATACACAATATGATTTATTATATCAAGTTTGTGTTCGCATCCATTTCATGCATGGCAAATAATTATTATTTTCTAAAAAATAAGTGTTTCAAAAGTAGCAAATTCTTGTACGCATTAAAGCTTCAAAGTTACGGTGCTGTCGTTTAGTTTTACAAAATCAACAAAGGGAACTAAATCATTCCTGAACAATTACAGTTTCTCGCGGAACTGTTGACATTTTACACGGAAAGTACAAATTTTCAATGGAGAGTTTCGAAATGGGATTAATATACAAGTAGGCATCTTTTAAAAAAAGAAACCTAGGAGAGGTCCTAGGTCATGTATATTGCTCCTTTTAAATTATATCAGAGACACGTCCGTTTGGGCCCAAGAGAATAGCTTCCGAGAAGCTTTAGAAAAGCTGAGAAGAAAATCCCAATCGAACTGACGTCTGCCGGAAGTGACAAAAATATACCATTCTTTTTTTAAATGTATTTTTTTCAGATATTTTTGTTGTTAATGTGCTATTTGAAAAAGAAATTCTAAACATTTTATTTGTTCTAGTTTATTACTCAATTTGTAAGTGCCGCCTTGTTTTGATCACGTGATTAACATCTCCGACTATCGGGTGGAAGACACAGAAGCTCCGGCAGATCTTCCGAACGGGGCAAACGAACCCGCCAGTTAAACAATAATTTCATTTAATTGAACGAAATACATTTTAACGTGATTCAATTCATATGCATATCTTTGAATACTGCGAACAAAGAATAGTAAATATATATCTATATAGTTTTTTGTTAATAACTGAATTATTTGCAACATTTGTAACACTTTATTTCTTTATTTTAAACGAACAATTATTTTCGTCTTAGAGGATTTCAAAACTTACTTGTTCGAAAGCGCACTGGGTCATTTTAGACTGGCTCACCGTAATTTGCGTTAGAAAGTGAAATCTAACGCCGTAAAATTAGTAGATTAGTCTAAATCCTCCTAGTGTGAAAGCCAAAACTATGGAGAGGTCTCTCCAATAATCTAAACAATTATGTTTGTTAAAGACGCGCCACAACCTAATGACCTATTTTTTCTCCCACATGAACTTCTTGAATATTGGTATAATAAAGCTATATAGACAGATTGACAATTTAGGCCCTGCCTGAATAAATGTGTTTTCACAACTTCATCTACAATTTTTTTTAGTCAATCTCTATTCAGCAACTTATGCATGCTGCTACATTCATACAATGAAATGTTTAGACATAAAACACATTGTCTTGGTTGGCTGTAAATTTGTAACAAGATGCTTGTATTTCTCAAGTCAATTATCATTACCATCATGGAAATACAAAAGAAAACAATTGTTCTGTGGCGCGTCTTAAAACATATCATATATAGAAACTAACATCTGCTTGTTTTGCATTTGCAATCAACTTTAGTGCGTGCGTGCGGGCGTATGACAAATTTACGCAATATGACTGACGGACAAACGAATCTGTATTTTCAAACCGGGCGTATGAAAATTTTCCTGTAACTCTGCTTACTTCTTCAATCATTCATTTCCGATGACATTTTATAGTTGTCGTTTATCATGTACTGATGTTACGTTACATGTGCATTGCTAGTCAAGTTACAATAGTGTTTACTTACAGAAAAATATGAACTTTTCAATATTGGCAGCACATAATGAGTTTGTTTTGAAATGAAAACATAGGACTACTTCTAGAAAACAACTGGTCTCGTATCAGATGTTTGCAGTCCATGTTAAGGCCTATGTTATTTTGAAATTATGAATTAGGTGGGTGGGGTACATGATATTATTTCTGAGAAATTTCGAAGTTATTGTAAAACAAATTTTATTCCAATGTAACAATACATTAAAACCATGCAGTGCTGAACTCTTACTTTAGTTAAAAGACTAAAGTGGGAAAATTTATCAGTATGTTCGGGTCACAATTTTCGGGGTAAGTATTCTATATCATCAAGCATAAATGCGAAAAAGTATAACATACATAGTAAAGCTGAACTATCCGTGTAAATGAGCTGAGAGTTATTTTTCTATTTTCATTTATTACTTTTCTAAAAAACACATTACAATTAACCAGGTGTCGGTAAAATTTGTCATTAAAGAAGTCCCAACTATAAGTATGGTGTGCGAGAAGGGCCTGAGCGCTTGTACGTAGTGCGCATTTACAGGGAGTGTATATGTTACGCGCATATAGCCAATCTGCGCATTTGGTAAATCGCGCAGCGCAAATAACCAATTTGTTATCTGCGCAACGATTTGTAAATCGGGCAACCTTATATATTTCTTATATGCGCAGGGCAACTGTCTTGCGCGTTTGGTAAATGAGTCTGCGCTTTTAACATATGGATGATATCTCCCGATAAAATTGAATATCATTAGAGTGTTAGACTTGTAGGCCTACATAAAATTGTAAAACTGACGGTGATCAGGCACGCGTAAAGGTGTGAATTTGTAAAGAAAAAGAAAAACATTTTTTTAAAGTAAATGAGCGTATTTATGCGGTAATTTCAATGAGATTCTCACGTCCCTGGTAGTCTATGTCCTATAAATTTCTGTTGACGACGGTATTAAGAGTCATTTGTCATAGGTGTTAAAAAACATTAAAATGATACAAAATATCCCAAGTATATTTAATAACACAAGTATTTTTTTTATTTATCTTTATACTTTTTTTAACTTTTAAACGCCGTAGCCTGTGCGGGATGTCGATCCTGCGCTAATAGAAAATCTGGAAATTACTCTGATAATATGCATATCTGCCATAAACCATGCTAACTTTTACATTGTTTAACAATTACAGACTGATATTGCAAATCTTGGTTTTAAAAATGTGTCATAAATTTATTTCAACATCATTAAATTCATGGGAGTCGGTCACCTGGTTTCAATACCTGCAATATGATACAATATGCAATAAAACTCAAACATGCGTGAAGGTGTGATTTCCTTCGGATAGCCACATCGTCCTCTCTGTTCTTTTTATAACTAAAGTATTTTACTTCATCCGATCACACGCAGTCATTTTATACCGAATATAGAACATAAAGGAGACTTACATAACAGACTGAATTGCCACACACCACATTTCACCATATCGCTTTTCTTTTCATCATATTGAAAAAGCGCAATTCTTTTTACCGACGTGAGCATATCTCTTGACATGGCCAAGATTAAAAATAAAACAAAATAAGCAGAATTAAAAGACGAACTTACAGATCTTTTATACTTATATAATTGTTTTATAGTGAGATAAATAGAATGAATAACTAATAAAATTCCTCAAAATGTGAACGAAATTTTACATTTTGTAGGTGTGCAAGATGTGTGTCCTGTGCTAACAGAAGTCTGAAAATTACTCCAATAACTTGAATATCTTTTATAAACCATTTTAACTTTTACTTCGTTTTTCGATTACAATCTAAAAATGTAGCTTTTGAAAATCTGAATATAATGTTTCATCCGTAGCCTGCGCGGGATGTTGTTCCTGTGCTAATAGCAATTTCTGAACTGACGTTGATCTTTTTAAACATATTTCAATTCTAAAAGATACTATGTATGTAACTTCATAAAAATGTTTTCGGAGTAGAAAAAAAAATAGAAAGAAGCGTGATTTCCGTTATAACGAGAAAAACGCTATAGTTTTAGTCTGTAATCGTAAATCAAAGTAAAAGTTAATATGATTTATAAAAGATATTCAAGTTATCAGAGTAATTTCCAGATTTATTATTAGCGCAGACACACATCTTGCGCAGATAAAAAATGTAATATTTCGTTCTCGTTATGACAGAAATCACTCTTTTTCTATTCATTTTTCTACAGTAACAGTATTCATTTGAAAGTTACATATTAAATAGTATGTTTTATGAATGAAATATGTTTGAAATGCAGTGTAATTTCAAACTTTGCTATTAGCGCAGGACCGACCTGCCAAGCAAGTTACAGGTGTAACATTATAGATCCATTGTGATTTGAAAACCCTATAGTTTTAGTCTGTAATCGTTAATCAAAGTAAAAGTTAATATGATTTATAAAAGATATTTAAGTTATCAGAGTAATTTCCAGATTTATTATTAGCGCAGACACACACCTTGCGCGGATAAAAAATGTAATATTTCGTTCTCGTTATGACAGAAATCACTCTTTTTTATTCATTTTTCTACAGTATTCATTTGAAAGTTACATAAATAGTATGTTTTATGAATGAAATATATCTGAAATACAGTGTAATTTCAAACTTTGCTATTAGCGCAGGACCGACCTCCCACGTAAGTTACAGGTGTAACATTATAGATCCATTTAGATTTGTAAAAAAACTCTATAGTTTTAGTCTGTAAACAAAGGCCTACTCTTTATTCAATTGATTTTGTACTACTACTACTACTACTACTACTACTACTACTACTACTACTACTAATAATAATAATATAGATAAGATCTGTAAGAATTTTCTTTTAATTCTGTGACTTTTTTATTTCATCTTTTATCTTAGACATGTTGAGAGATATGCTCTCGTTGGTAGAAAGAATATTATTAGGAAATTTCAAGATATTTCAATATAATAAAAACGATATTTTGCTAAGTGTGTGCTCGGGTGAAGTAGAAAATTATAAAAATAGCCTAAAACATACCAAGGGACGACGTGTGCAAGCTGGAGGAAATCACACCTTCACGCATGTTTGGGTTTTATTGCATCTTGTATAAGATTGGAGGTATTGAAACCTGGTGACCGACTGCCGTGAATTTACTGATGTCGAAACAAATTTATGACACCTAATTTAAGTACCGAGATATTCAGCATTTGACATTAATATTTATTAATAAATTGACCAACTGCATGATTTATCAAACACGAAATGTAAATTTCTGATATATTAAGTTACATTTGTTATTTGCGCTGCGCATTTGGTAAATCGGGCAGGTTAAATTTATCCTGCGCAACGATTGCGCATATAACCAACGTACAAAAATTTGTTATATGCGCTGCGCGTTTGGTAAATAGCGCAGATTGGTTATTTGCGCTCAACATATGTATAATACTATTGCTCAGATTAATATATTAAATATATATTTGACTTTATCGTAAGTCGGCAAATTGCACAAAAAATAGCAGTATTAATTTTGCAATAATATTATTTATTTACAAGCGTAGATAGTGACTGACTACAGAAGGAATTTTACGGAAATAAAAATACGCTGGACCTACGGAATGCTACAACCTACTAAACTTCTTAATAAATAGTGAAAAATAAACTAGAACTCTATGATAAAAATCAAATAAATCGTTTCGGAAGTGTTAGAGAGTGAGAAAGCAAACATATCCTAACTAGTATTTAGCATGGATGATTTTGCACTGGGGTCATGGGACTCGTCCCGAAAAGGCCGGTCCGTCAGCCGCGAGTTAGTTAAATGAATGGTTACAGACTTCTATCCGCATGGCGCCTGGCATAGTGGTAGGAGTTCGGAGGTAGTTGGCTAGCACAATAAAGGTGTCTCATAAGCCAATTTGACTGACCCTTTCAATAAGGGTGACACTATAATAAAAAATAAAAAGAGACCTTTACCTTTATACAGTAGGGATATGTTTGTTTTACATGTAACATCAAAGCATTAACCCCTCGTGAAAATATTATGCATGTGGCGTTCACTGTATATGTATAATTGTAATATTATACTTTGACGTTACGCTGATACAAACAAATACCCTTTTGCATATTCATTTATATAAAAATAAAAACAAGCAAACAAACAAACAACAACGGGAAAAATGTTTATCTATTTTATTTTGTTGGGTTTAGAGTATCATCAAAATGATACAATTAACTTTTTCCAGGTTTTTTTTTTTTTTTTTTTTTGGGGGGGGGGGGGGGGGGACCTCCAAGTGCACCTCCAAACATTTTTTGGGGCTCAGTTGAGTACCTAGATAGAGGCAGAGACCTTCAAAAAGTCAGCTGGTGGCTTCCTTACATGAAGAAGTTTACACCTAAAGTGAGGTTTCCATCTCACGCCGGCGGCAAGGAATTTGAAGTCAGCGACCTTGGCCATCCGGTCACGGAGACAACTATAGAAGTAATGTTTGAAATATTTACCATTATGCAATTCTCACGCTGATTTTCATTCCTGTGAAGTGAACAATTACGTCTACGTTTTTCTTTTGCAACTACAGTATTAAACTTATATATTCAATTAAATCCCGATAATATAAATGATACTGTCAATGATATTTACCGCCTGAAATTACAAATGGTTTCTCGAATACACCATACTTTTAATTACAAAAGTTTACACACCACGAGGGTCGGAAAGCACGAAATTTACGTTCTTGAACGTATATATGAAACGTCATGCTTGAAATGTAAATAAAGGAATAAAAGTAAATTTTTACATGTTCGTGGAAAGGATCGAACTGTGATTGTCGATGTTTCCGGTACAGAATATATATGAACGTATATATACGAGCCGTTTCATCTTATGGGACTTACAGGAACATTGTAAGCGATTGTTTATTTATTGTATTTATGTTCTAGTAACGTTTGACACTGATTTCGAGGACAAGCCGCATTTGTGACACATACATGTCTATTGTTTGGCTGTAAAAAGATAGATCCAAAATTTAAACTAAAAGCTATATTGCATAACTTCTTCGTCATTTCTGTGCATAGAATTCGGTTGCTATTTCGTTAGAATATCAGAAAATTACTGGAAATAAAACATATCTTTGAAAAAGTCCCGATCTTTCATCATTTGTTTGGTTGGCGTATGTTTACAAATTTCATGTTAGTAGGCCGTCATATCCAAGAAGCCGTGTAAAGTGATAATTTTGATGACACATTGGTTTTATTTTGTAATTGTGAGTGATCGTTACGTGATCAGAAAGATCGGACAGTGGGATGTTATAAAAAAGTGATACTTTATTTAGATTAGGAAGTGAATTGCACTATACAATAAGGAATTTTAAGGTAAAATACACCTTTTACTTCGTTCACTGAAGAAAACATGGCGGACATATTTTTGTAAAATATTGGTGCACGTGTGATTTGTGTAACAAAGTTTAACGATGTTTTCTTAGAAAACTAACGCTCAGCTCATTTACACTGACCTATCCTTGATTGATGAATATGTATATTGTATAAATATAAGAGACTTACAGTACCAAATACTTACCCCGAAAATTCCTGTGCATTTTCCTCTTGTGCACTGTTGGAACATGTTTTTGAGTGTCATTGATACTTTATAATTTACTCGGAGATACATTTTTTATTATTATTAGTTTCTCTTTGAACCCCATGCATTTCTCGCGTTGTTACGACAATCTCAGTTTTACACAGGAATTTTGCATGGTCAAAATAGCATAGGCCTTAAAGCCGATATTCTCTTTTAGTTATTTGATAACATTATCATATTTGGACAAAATCATGCGATAGAAATACTTTTGTTAAACATACATATTCATTGTATATATATTGTATCACAGAGTCTAACACGTAACAGTCTAACTGTAGAAAATACCATTTTTCATATGTCTCAGTATTGATTTACTAACGTTTTAGTAAGACCTCCGTCGGAAATTATGATCTGTTATATAAACCGCTATTACTAGTATAATTTTAATCATTTGATACTACTTTGTGGTAGAATTCAATCAAAATACTTGGCAATAGCTGTCACCTGATTTCCTTTGGGAATGAAAAAAAGACAATAATATGGAAGAGAAAAGCAGATTCCATCAGCAGATAACATTATAAGCTTATGTTATAGTTAATCAAGTAAACGTATCGATTTACCATAAAAATATAAAGTATTAAATTAGCTCGAGGTATAATTTTCTTTTTCGCTTTTTACACATATTATTAATACGTCTGTGGGTGCGGGTTTAATTTCTAAATCTAAATTTAACAGTTTGTTGAAGAATGTTAGTGTTATAATAAAATTAGTGTGGCATAATTTTCATCTTCGCTTTTTAAACATACTATTTTTCATTTATGGGTGCGGGTTTGATAGTGCAGGTTGATTTCTAAATACGTTCCTAAACAGATTGATAAAGAAAATTATGATAACAACTAAGGATAGGGCGTCGATGGTATCAGTATAATATTTGATCCTTCGCTAACTACTCGTCAATACAACCGCTAAATGCTTATAGTATGAGTGGTGTCACTGAATCATCCTCAAACAACTTCACACTACTTGTCGCTGTTAACATTGAGTATGGTATCCGTTGAATGCTTATAGTATCAGTGGTGTCAATGAATCAGTTTTTCAGTTATGTGACGGCAGGGCAGTTATTCTACCCAGTGTTCCTGAATTCTTTACCTGTAACTGCCAACTCCCCCACACGAATCAGAGGTTGACGACCAATGATTTCAGCCACAATGTCTTCTATCAAATCGTCACAGAGAACATACGCCCTGAGGATCGAACTCATGACCCCGAGATCCGTAGATCTGCGCTATCCCTACTGAGCTAAGCGGGCGGGTTAACCATTGAGAGACTATGATATCAGCGTTGTCACAGAATCACTTCATAATAACTTCCCAGTGTAACCACTGAGAGTATCAGCGTTGTCACCAATCACTTTATAAAACTTGTCGGTGTAGTCACTGTCTACGGTATCAGTGTGGTCAGCTAATCAGCAGTTAACAACTTAGCATGTAACCGGTGAGTCTCTCTGATATCTGTATTAATGTAACCGGTGAGTCTCTCTGATATCTGTATTAATGTAACCGGTGAGTCTCTATGATATCTGTATTAATGTAACCGGTGAGTCTCTATGATATCTGTATTAATGTAACCGGTGAGTCTCTCTGATATCTGTATTAATGTAACCGGTGAGTCTCTCTGATATCTGTATTAATGTAACCGGTGAGTCTCTATGATATCTGTATTAATGTAACCGGTGAGTCTCTATGATATCTGTATTAATGTAACCGGTGAGTCTCTCTGATATCTGTATTATATGAGCACTCTTTTCATCAAAATAAACATTTCTAATGTCATATAAATACAAATGAAATAAAGATACCTATCTACTCTACCCGTTAATTGTGGTATGTACTCTTAACAATCAATGTCAAGGCCTGAAGGCATACTCTGCAAGTACCTGGAATCAGTTTTGTTATATTTTCTAGTCCTTCTGGATCATGGAGAACATTCCTTGTTACTATAAGGGAATTCCACTGCCAGAAGCTGTAAGGTATGTTGCACATGTCTATATCGCTCAATTAATCCGAGAGTGCTATTATTTTGCTTGGTTGCGTTCCGTGCTTCCAACGGATCTTCATAAGGCTTTATTTTCACCCGCCGTTTCGAAGAAAAACAGGGAGCATGAAAATTGGCGGCGTCCGTCCATCCATTCTGTAAGTCCGTCACACTTAGTGTAGTGTCCGGTCCGTGACTCAGCTATCCATGAAGGGATTCTGTAGTAACTTTGCACAAATATTTATCATAATGAATTTTACGGCCGCTCGCCAGGCCAGGACCCTATCTCTAAGTTCAAGGTCACACTCTAAGGTCAGAGTTTAACAGTGTGTATATGTACTGTCCGGTCCATAACACTGCCATTTTTCAAGGGGTTTGATATTACTCGGCGTAACTGTTCCCACAAGGAGACAACTTGTCGCGTCCAAACCAATATCCCTAGCCCCAACGGCAAGGTCAGGCTTGAAGGTGAAAGGTTAAGAGAGTCTGTTTCATGTGAGATTTAAGATTCTACCATTCATCAAGGGATTTCAAATTTAAAACTATCTGGCACAAAGTTAAGATTAAGGCCATATTTTGATATCAAAGATGATAGGTATTTTTGTCTGGTCAATAATTTTACTTTACATCGATGGATATTTAAGTAACTCGAAAGTCATCATAACAACTTGATTTGTCGACCTGTAACTCAAGATCACAATTGGCGATAAAAGATTTTTATTTGGTCTGCAACTTTTATGCATTTATGTATATTCAAATAACTTGGCATAAATATTCTACTAAATGCATAAAAAGTTGCAGACCAAACAAAAATCTTTTATCGCCAATTGTGACCTCAAGGGTTGGGGTGCGGCCATGGCTGTTTGTTACAATAAGGCTTTAAATATTATCATTGTTCATTTATGATATTGTTGTAATAACTATTTTTTTTTATTATTATGTGCAACGCCTAAAAAAGGCGTTAATCAAATTGTTCAGTTTTGGTTTTGTGATTGCATATGTCATGTTTTGTTATTTTCCTACATATCTGCGATGTGTCACATGTTTAATTGTAAAGCGCCTTTGAACGTATATTCCATATGAAAAGGGCGCTCAACAAATCTGGTATAATAATAATAATAATAATTACAAGACAATGTGTCATGTGCAATTCCCAGATCTCTTTCTCAAAGACGTAGACCACTAATTTAAAAAAAATAAAATTATGTTTAAAGAGAAATAATTGGTATTAATAGATATGAAAAAAGCTATTAAAATGTAGAAATTCAGAATGCAAACCCAGACAAGTTATAAATTGCATGTATATACAGGTAAATATTGCATTATTGTGATTGCAATACATTAGGATGATATGCAGTGCAGATCAATGCATTGAGCAACATTTGTATTTTCTTTCATTATATAGGTATGTTATTCGCCTACTATGATTAATATCAGAAAAGGATTAAAGTCAATTTTTACCTCCATTATACTGTAAAACTAATGGATGTATCATTGCATGACTGTTGCTGTTCTGTGTGATGACAGGAATACAAATATCCATGTTTGTTCAGTTTTACATTTTTTTGTGTGCATTACTGACAGCTTTACTTCCAGTGGTATTGCACAAAAATTCATTTGGTACAAAATGAGTTCAACAGATAGAAAACACAATATTAGGAGGCAATACAAAATAAAAGTTCGTTCTTTAAATAAAAAAAAGTAAGCTGGTTCTGTTTAAAAGGCCGTTTTGGCTTTTATCTAAATAATTACATTCCGGGTTGTATTTTACATTAGTTGTCATTCAATAGTACCAATTAATATCTTGCGTAGTGAAAGCTGCATTTCTCAATTTTATAAGTATTCATTAATAATTCCTGTCTCATTTTATACTTTAAAATCTATTCCAAGGAATCCTTCACTTTGATGACAATGTATACACTTTTTGGAAACGCTGTAAATAAAACTAGCAAAAATATATCTTGTCTAAATATCAGCATCCTTGTCATTTTCTTAAGAAAAATTTTCACTGGACCGTGTTGTCAAAAGAAAGGTAAGATAACTCTTATAACAAGCTTTACAGATTATATGAATCCTTTTTGGTTTTGATATTGTTTTGTTTTTGTTTGGTTTAAGAACACACACATACAATTATAGGTCATATGTCGACGTTCCAGCTTTTCATGGAGGAGGAAGATCACATGCGTCTCTCCAGGCATTATTTCGTCACGGGCAGAACGACCGACTTTCCGTAAGCCAGCTGGATGTCTTCCTCACTTGAAAAAACCTATGCCTCAAGTGAGGCTCTAACCCACATCGGTGAGTGGGAAGTAATTTGAGGTCAGCGACCTTAACCACTCAGTCTCGGAGGCCCCTACGACTCTTCTTATCTACATTTGACATATATAAACAAATTGTAAGACTTTAATATCTAAAGAATAAATGAAAGGTGCTATCTCAATATTAGGGCAATCAGTTCTTCATTTTTTATGTAAATAGACTTGTAGAATAAAGTACGCATACGGGATCATACTTATGTTACAGTAAAGGGATATTGGTTGACATTAACTATAAATACATCAAAATTATCCCTGTAAATATGTCTAAACCCGCTGTCAATTTGCATCCTTTATGAATAAAGATGCGACATTTCCCAAAGTGATACGAATTTGTTCACGATCTGTCAAACGTCTTCTTCATTGTAAAGTGACTTATACGTCATTCTTTACAACCTGTGAGTAATCTAGTACGACATGTTGCTGTTTGTTTTCCGCACAACGTTCGTAATTTCTAGTTAGTATTGTGATGTAATGTAACAGAATGCAAAGAATTCCGAAACAATCTGTATCCACTCTATCAGTCGTCTGTCAGAATCTTGGAAATGATTAATGAAACAATCACAGTTTTCTCTAAAATTACAGTCTGCGTATAGTTAAAATGTATAATACAAGTGTTTTTTTTGTATCACAATACTCTGCTATATAAAGTTTCTATTGATTTCTGAACTCAGTACAAGTATCATATGGAATTTCAGACGTATTGTTATCGTATATTCACAACAGTTCAACATAACACATTGTGCCAGACATCTTATTTTTTCTTTCTTCTTGAAGCTAACTTCAAAAACAGGACTTTATTGTATCTGTAACCGGTTTTCACGACTATTGTCAATTATTCTTTATTCCTTCGTTTTACTTTTCCTTGTTGATTTCAGATATGCACCCGAGATACACGTAAAGAATATTGAGGAGACTGGTCTTCTAGCTATGGGAGAATCTTGATAAGTAGGTCATTCAGTCTACAGAGGAGATGAGCCAGCATGGTAATCACACCGCCAAGTCAACAAATTGCATATCGACACTCAAACATAGTTAAAAGTATCTTAAACTATCAAATATTAGCCCATACAAAGTACAGTTGCTAAATCTGGCCATTTCTCATGGGTCATATATTGTATCACAGGTCGTTTCAGCATATGTGCTTCTAAAAAAATCTAAACCACAGTCAAACCAATCTTAAGAATACATTTCCTTGATGCGCAACAACATACATACTCAACAATTGATTCTTGTGCATTCATCATTGAAAAATGTTATATATTTTTACCTGAAATCATTTCCCACGCAATATCGGATGACCATGTTCTAGAATAAGTATACATTCAAGTTTGGACTAATTGAGACAATTTCTAGAAAAAACAATCTGTCATTTTATAAAACATACTTCTCCATGCAATTTGAAACAATTCAAAACCACATACTTATATTTGTTGGCAATGTCAAGTCTTAAAAGATTACAATGAAACAAAAAGAAACCCATGGGAACACGGTATTTCAAGCCGGATAAGATATAGCATGAAGTGAAGTATTGGTCAAGCCTATAAAACAAATAAAAACCTGTCAGCATTTTTTCTAACATAGCTATAAGCCAAATTGGCTGGCCCTTTCAAAACGGGTGACACTTTAATAAACATTTTGATATTTTGAATGGTCACACTTAAATGTGTGTTGTACATTATTATTTACTAAGTAAACTGTAAGATGCATCGTATAAGAGTATATACCCATCAAAGTAAGACGATAACCATGTTTTAAATAGCGAGTAACTTGGCCTAGAAATATATATAATCACATATACTAACACATGTATGGGTAAATGTGTAACATTTGGACACCTGTAACATATTCATGCGTAGTAACGAGTCTTCTCAGCCAAAATTTTTGCATTCGTTTGAACAGGGCTTGATCTAATCTTTAAGCACACCTAATATGTTTGCCATGAATACATACTTGGCCGATCTGAAAATAAAAATGAAAAAAGCTTTGTACATAACATTATTCCAGTTTCATATGAAATATTTACTCTTTCTTATTTTGTTCACGCATGCGTTGACTGTCACTAAAGTCACAATCATATACTGCCGTTTGAGAGAAGCCTGTGTATTTCCTTCTTTCGTTTTGGTGCCGGAAATCAACATTCAGAGATGATAACATGTTGTATATCCTCCTCGTGGTAAATACATTTTCTTTTTTTGTTCAGGTGTCCGTATGTCATACCTTTTAAATTTTGTTTCCCTTTGAGCATTTTTAACATATACTGCGGTGTTGCTTGTTGAGATATAAATACTACCGCAAAATATATAAGTAATTATAAAACTGTAAATATTTCTCCATTAAAACACATCTGGCTGATATCGAGATCGTTAATGAGGTAATTACAGTACATATGTTGATTTTCAATTTTCCAGAATCATTTGTGAAGACATTTGCAGAAAATGTGGATCTGTTTTAAATCAAATTATGTTTAATATATTTCATGTTTATTAAAACAAAAACAAGGTCGTAAGTGTTTATATTTCAAGAAATCATTCAAGATAATAAGATTTCTAGAGCGCAAAGATAACAGTCTGATGATGCAAACAGTTAGCGTTTTTGGTAGGAAGAAAACCTAATATTTCACACTGAATTGTCTCCTTCCATTACAAGAATTAAATAAACGGCTTCAACAGTTTAAGCCTATATCACAGTAGCTATCAAATGGAAATGTGAAACAAGAATTTCGTTTATCATAAAAAGAATTACACATTTTAACATACTTTCGTTTAAAGGTAATCGCATATTATTTTTGATAAAAAACAACCTTAAGGTATTAGAACACTAAAAGAAATGTTTACAAAATGGCCTTTGCTTGGTATATTCTGAAAGGTAAACGTGTTTTGCACTATTTTGCAATTTTTAAACAACTTTAACCGTGCCGTTTTTTTTTATAAATTTTGTATAACTTATGGTATCTCCTCAGGCTCAAGTAGAGACAAATTTCAAAGTGATGGCCACTATCCAAAACGTTTACAGAGAACTCATTTTACCATTAATTTTAATAAAAGAAACATCAAACTATTGGTAAACAATTATAAAACACAAAATAAAAATGTCAATATCATTTTTTTCTATGGTGCCTCAAGTAAACGGATTTAATGAGACAGAATTCATACTTCAACATTGAAAAAATAAGGTCGAATGCTGTGTTTCTGTTTTGAATTTTGCTTACTTCATTTAAAAATAACCTTAGGGCAGACGTAAAACCTACCTAAATTTCTTCCACAATATATTAACTCAATATTTTTAAAGATGTGTAACTCTACCCCTTCTGTTTAAGTAGTAAATTCACTTTGAACACCAAGAAATCGCTTATAAGATTGATGTTTTTCCATTTTTGTACAAGAAATCAATAATAAGTCATGAAAGAAGTAAAAACTTACTAGAAAAAAAAGGAAAATAATGGGGGAAAAAATTTGGTCCCAGTAGGGTTTGAACATACGCCCCCTAAGAATTGCAGTAAAAGTAGGTTTATGGTAGGAATTGAATACTCTTCAAAAAGGAGGTTCTCTATTAGTGATCTAATACCTTAAAATCTACAAGGTTAGCTTTTTGTGAGAGCTAGTAAGCAGGCGGCTTATTATGCTCAACACATCTTTGACTGAAAGACCTGTAATACTGGTTAGCCATCGAGCAGTTACACAAAATGGAAACAAATTTCATTCAGAAAGAATTAGATTCTTTGAGCTTATATATTACAATAGATGGTTGTCAGCTTGCCAATGCAATTGCTATATAGGCGATTTTATTTTTTCATTAAAAACGTTTAATTATTTAGAACTAAACTTTTTGCTGCCTTTATAATCAAGTATATCTTTGTTTTTGAAAAGTTTACTTCTGTAATTCCAGTTTTTATGTAGTCAGATTGTTTATGTATTTTTCTTTGGTCGTGAAAAATTGTTCAAAGTCTGTATTTATAGCTCACTGAAATCATGTAGAAATTGAAAAGGATTTTCGGAAACTTATTGCGCATTTTCTTTTACTTTTAAAATTTTGTTTATTGCTAAAATGTCTGTACAAAGTTCATGATGTCTTCTTTCGAAAATAAAAAGTCGAACCGACAGACTGTAAAACAGAATTATAGACAAGCCAATGACGAAAGTTAATCGGTTCGAAAGTCGCAAAGATGAAATTCCCTCCGAAAGCCGATGGCACTGGCTCTCCGCTTGCCTATGCCATTGCAATTGCTCACACAGAAAGCTAGGTAAAGATGTCTTAATGGGACAATGGCTTCGGTCTTATTTGTTGTTTTAAATAATAATTCTCCCGTCGAGACAGGCCGGAATGATAGCCATATCCTTACTACATTTTAGAGGAATCGATGAAAGTACAAAGTGTAAATTCGTCTTTACGAATGAAATTCGTTGTGTACTGACAATATTAATCTGTTTTTGTACATTTTTTGTTTGATACTTTCTTCAGTACGTTTACATTTTGTTTTGTAAGATAGTATTAATACATGTTTATGAAGATCATATTAATGTCTATGCCCCGTCAGTGAATGTGAATTCCGTCTGTACATCTCTGTGATGCCTATCCGTGACCTTATTAAATGTACATGAAGTTGAGATAGACCCTAAAATTTTCAATGCTAGTAATACATTAAATAAAGTCTAGAAATTGATTTCCAAGTCCTTGAAATAACCAAAACTAATTTCACAAATGTGAAGTTTTTGATAGTTTTGTTAATATCAATAACAGAAGTTTTAATTTTTAATTTAAAGTTGTGATCTACAAAGAATGATAACTCTTGCCTTTGGCTAGTACTTATGAGCAGAGATATCTATTGTAGTCTGGTGGTTTTAGCCCCTGAAAAAAAGTTTACGAGGGCCGGAATATTAATGCTTGGAGATAAGACTTTATTAAAGTTTAAACATCCCTGATTCATCTGGGTGCTGTCTCCAAAAATATATGACCATTATATGCAAATTATAGAGGTCAAAAGGTCATGCTTTAAAACTGATATTTTCACATAATTTTCGGCACTAATGTAATGATTCATGAATAATTTTACATTATACAGGATTTGATTTACAATCATAGGTTTAAATAAACCATACACTTGTATCCAATTAATAAACGCATTGCATGCTCATATATAAAGGTTAAAGGTCATAGGGTATATACAATGTATACAGAACAAAAAGCTAACCGCATTTGCAAATTTTCCAATATCTTTGCAAATTCTGTAAATACAATTTTGAAATTTAGCATACTTTTAGAACAAAGTGTTGCTAATAACATGATAAAATTTCAGAAATATTAAATGATGCCAACATATAATTTTATTCAATTTACTAACTCACCTAATTTGTAAAAAAAGTGATAAAAACACATAAAGGCTGTGTTATAGTAAACAAGTGAATACCGTACTAATTTTTTTTTCTAGCGAATGGTTTAATATGACATGAATAATGAATGCTGTTTTTAGAAAAAGCAAATTAACGAAGTTATTTCATTATCTTTTCATAATACGTTTTCGTTTTAAGTATGTTCACTAACGCACACTCTACGGAAAGATTCAGGATATAGGCTTGTTTAGTTAATATGTAAGCTTTATAAACTTGAATACTTTTACCTCGCGGAATAGAAACGATTTCAATGTACAATTTATTGTCTTACCTTCTATTGCATTTAACTGAAGATATTTCTTAATGAGGCACGTCCAAAAACGTTCACTGTCAAGAGCTTTGTCGACTTAATATAACAAAAAGGGTATAAACTTGTAAGGACAGTAATTGTTTCCTGCACATTGTATCTCCTCTCATTATGTAAAACCAAATGTCAACTTGATACCTTGAATAATTTTTCACTTATGTTCAGGAAAAGCATAATTTAAATGATAAAAGTAAATGTATTTATCCCTGTATATTTTCCCATTTGTAATGTTCAGGACATGTAAATTTGATAAAGGGAGATAATTGGAAAAAGTAAGCACGATGGCAACACTTCCTCTCAACGTACCTTGCCATAGTGTGAAAAAGTTCCACAAATCCCTTAGATAATTTTGGAGTTGTCCTAACACAAATATTTATTAAAGGAAGTTTATTACGAAGAAAGCAATGTTAAGTTATGGTTCTTGTACACAAGAACGTCTCTTAATATCCTCTTGTATGCCGATTGAATAAAGTCTCTTCAGCACTTTTAGAGTTATAGTCTGGACAATTCAATAAGGTAAAATAAGATAAGTCGAAAAGGTTCTTGTACACAGCAATTTCCCTTAATGTCACCTACTTTTGTCTTTGTATGCAATTCCCTTCGCAGTAGCAAAAATACGGATAAAGTCATTCCTTTTGTATGTACCTACAATCCATCTTTGCCCAATATTGGTAAAATAATAAACCAATATTGGAATCTTTTAAAGTATTCTCAACAAGAGAGTGTTAGACAATTATATGACTATAAACCTATTGTTGCTTACAAAAGACCCAAGAATAATCAAGATGTTTTAGTTCATTCTAGGCTGAGTAAGAAAGACAAAAATTGTAGTATAAGTAAATGTTATAGACGTCGCTGTACACACTGCTTAAATATTAATGAAGATAATTCATTTTCTAGTTCCACCAATTCATCTTGTTATAATGTTAGACATGATCTGTCATGCAATTCAACTAATGTTATTTACTTAATAACATGTAATAAATGTTTTAAACAGTATGTTGGACAAACGCACCAGCAATGTTCACAAAGAATGAATAGTCATAGATTTGATATCAATCATTATCCAGAAACTACTACTAATGTTTCTGAACATTTTAATTCTCAAGGACATACTATCCAGGATTTCCCTTTTATGCCCATAGATAAAGTAACTAATCCTTGGAAAAGGCTTTTAAAAGAGACTTCCTGGATGTACCGTTTGGGCACTGTGTCTCCACAAGGAATGAATTCAAAAATTCTGTATTAATGCCTTTCTGAAATACTTGTTATATATGTATATTTTATTACTTGTATGTATTCCATAATCAGTTTTTACTGGTGCCATTCCTTAATCATTGCACTTATACTGCATTTTTTCACCAGTTTTTATGTATCATACTATGATCCTGTTTATGATTTTTACGCCAAACTCTTTGTTTAATTTTGACGTTGTCGTCATCGACGTCGTTTGACGTTGACGTCACTTCCTTTGTTATGTTTATTTTGAACCCTGAAGAAGGCTGATGTAGCCGAAACGTTGGTTAAAAATAAAGTGACTTGTTTTTAAAAAGTTTTTGTAGTTTTGACTACTTTTAATACTTATATTACGTTTTTAGTATGCACATGCATGTTGTAAACATTTTTGTTTACTTTTTGTTACCTGTCAAAAATTGGTTGAAATCGTAAAATGAATGAATATTATATCTGAAGACGTGTTTTGGTTTTGTTGAAAGTTCGGTATTTTATCAATAACATATTGTTTTGAATGTACACTACATTTCAAGAAGTATTTTATTTTATTTTTTTGAAGATACTGGCAAACAAATATGGGGAGCACTTAGCTATTTTGTTCAGTATATATTAGTTATATACAATTTTAGAAAAGCTTTTATTTTACAGATTAAAAACGTCCTAGTAAATCTTTATGTAATATTTGCAAACATATTATCATGAAATACTGTTGAAGTTCACCTTCTGGCAGGACATGTTTTAAAGTTTTAAATGTTTCTTTTCGTTGCTTTATTAGCTCGACTTTTCAAAGAAAAAGTAGAGCTATTGCACTCGCCCCAGCGTCGGAGTCGGGGTTGCCTTTGGTTAAAGTTTTTGATAAAGTCAAATATCTCTGTTACTATCAAAGCTTTTGACTTGAAACTTAAAACAGTTATTTACTATCAAAGTCTACACCAGTAGAAACAGTCTCCATAACTCTGACTTTAATTTTGATGGAGTTATGCTCCTTTTTGACTAAGAGTTTTGGTTAAAGGTTTTGATAAAGTCAAATATCTCATTTACTATCAAAGCTATTGATTTGAAAATTTAAACAGTTACTAACTATCAAAGTCTACACCAGGAGAAACAAACTCCCTAACTCTGTTTTGAATTTTTACAGAGTTATGCCCCTTGTTAACTTAGATAGTTTTGGTTAAAGTTTTATGAAGTTTTTACCGTCAAAGCTCTAATTCAGAGTCAAGCAATGAGAAATGTCGAGCGCACTGTCTTACGGACAGCTCTGACTTGTTTTAATTCGGGTTGAGACTACTTAACCAATACATGTATTTCTGATTTCTTGTTAAGATAATTCCCTTTATCTAACTTATGCAATCAGTTTGATCACACAGATACTTCTCAGTTTAAATGTCACAAATATATGTCAAAGGTCGCAGCAATTGATATGAAATATAAATAAATATGATCATATTGCCTATTGAAAAGATACATAACCCTGCATATAAAAGGGTATTATTCATCAACTTCAACAATGCTTAATTTTATTGATAAACCATTCAATCACATTAAAATTTGAAAGAACAAAAAAGAAATGCCAATACATTATTCTTTTCTCTTTTCAGAAGGGTAAGGTATATTATTTCATTCTATGATTAAAAATCGTCACGTGTCCGAAATAAGGCTTTAATACAAATAAACGCACACTCTACGGAAAGATTCGGGATATAGGCTTGTTTAGTTAATATGTAAGCTATATCAACTTGAATACTTTTACCTCGCGGAATAGAAACGATTTCAATGTACAATTTATTGTCTAACCTTCTATTGCATTTAACTGAAGATATTTCTTAATGAGGCACGTCCAAAAACGTTCACTGTCAAGAGCTTTGTTGACTTAATATAACAAAAAGGGTATAAACTTGTAAGGACAGTAATTGTTTCCTGCACATTGTATCTCCTCTCATTATGTAAAACCAAATGTCAACGTGATACCTTGAATAATTTTTCACTTATGTTCAGGAAAAGCATAATTTAAATGATAAAAGTAAATGTATTTATCCCTGTATATTTTCCCATTTGTAATGTTCAGGACATGTAAATTTGACAAAGGGAGATAATTGGAAAAAGTAAGCACGATGGCATCACTTCCTCTCAACGTACCTTGCCATAGTGTGAAAAAGTTCCACAAATCCCTTAGATAATTTTGGAGTTGTCCTAACACAAATATTTATTAAAGGAAGTTTATTACGAAGAAAGCAATGTTAAGTTATGGTTCTTGTACACAAGAACGTCTCTTAATATCCTCTTGTATGCCGATTGAATAAAGTCTCTTCAGCACTTTTAGAGTTATAGTCTGGACAATTCAATTAGGTAAAATAAGATAAGTCGAAAAGGTTCTTGTACACAGCAATTTCCCTTAATGTCACCTACTTTTGTCTTTGTATGCAATTCCCTTCGCACGTTTACACCAAATGCCATTAAGGATGATCAAAGTAGATGATTGGTAAAATCAAACAATATATTATTACCAATGTCATCCGTCTAGGGGCATTTTTCTGAAACTGCATGCTAATACAGCATTTTCTTTTCAAAGTAGCTTAGGGGGACATATGTATATAAATGATAACTATATGTATTATCTAATTTATGAAGAGGTATGTACTGTATGTATATAAATTATAACTATACATATATGATATAATTCATGAAGAGGTATGTACTTTAAAATTGTCTAGAAATCTATAATTGCTGAATGCTTTCAAATGTTAATATCTGCATTTTAAAGAACGAATGTGATTTTATTTTTATATTGTTAAGAAATAAAAAATATAAATGTAATTAAATGTATATTTCATACAGCGTCTGTGCTGCTACCACCAATGACCTCAGCTGGGAACCATCTGTCAACACCTGTTTAGCCCTTTTCATCCAAGGACAGGCTCGAGATGGTAGGGCAGTAATGTTGGCCAAACATTACCCATTGGTGGTTGGCTTCCAGCTACTGGCGTTCCTTCTGTACCACAGCCAGCTGGAGATTCTTTCAGCAGCTAGAGCTATCTTCCTGACGGCAGCTCTTCTTTCTTTACCAACAACCCCAAATGCATTCAATATTTTCCACACTGAGTGGGCAATGAAACCCATGCAGCCAACCTCAACAGGAAAGTTCATTGTCTGATATCCTCGTTGCTGGCACTGACCGAGGAGATCCTCGTACTTTCCTTTCTTCCGCTCGTTTGATTGTAGGCACCTATCTTCCCATGGAACTGTAAGTCCTACCATCGCAACCCTTTTGGCCTTTTCTGAGGTGATGACAATGTCTGGTCTTAGCGGTCTTTGGGCAATTTCTTGGAATTGTAGTTTTCGACCCAGGTTGACCCTTATCTCCTAATCATCAGCACATTGAAATATAATTCGTGCGGGCGTTGATGTACCTCCCCCAATATAATAATTATATAATAATATCATATTTAAGGGTATTAATTAATAAACAAATGAAATGCAAGATATGTATATGGTACTAATGAATAAAACAACAGTGAATGTTAATACCATTGTTGGTCAATGCAGATCTACATTGCATATTAACGTATTGTATTGCAATCATAACACTGCTGTATTACCTTTATATACAATAAAATCGTGACTTGCGTCTGTGTTCATATTTTGGAAATGTAATATTGCTCATAGCTTTTTTTATACAATGTATATCTATCAGAACTAATCGCAATTTCATTTTTGAATTAGTTCTAAAACTGATGGAAAAAAACACAAGAAAGATTTATAATTATACTTTATGATATAAAAGGGAAGTAATTTCATCTACAAACAAAAAGGAAACTTAATTTGGGTGTATGTGACCTTGACCTTTACACGTGTCATATTGTTTATAATGGTGAATATTTAGGTGGCGTCGGTGGAGTATACCAATATAAATTACAAGCCAATCTATGTATTATGTAAGGATGATGTCGGCTGTATGTGGGAGTCGCTAAAACATGTACATGTACTTGTAAACTCATGATTACAGAGCAATATTCAATATTGTCAAATAATTCGTCTATGTGAAGTTAGCAGAATAGCAGCATAGGGCAATGAGTTCATATAAACTTTCGGAACTATTTAACTGCGGTCCTATATGAAAACTCATCTAGGTTATCGGTATATAACACAACATTTACTTGTTTTGATATAAAAGTTTTGAAAAAGGTAAAGTTTCTTGTTTAAAGTGGGTAGTCGACGAAAGTCCCCGCCTGTAATGGATGGAACAACGTTTTTCCAGCGGAGCCCGCGGCAATTGTGATATTTACCTTCCCAGCATCTAGTCTAGGCCGATAGTCCTGGAAATAGTACCAGTACTGAACACTAAACGGGATATCAGCCGCGACCTTTCATCGAACCCGGACCGCTGGAGTTGTAGCCTAGCGTGCTAACCACTGCGCCACTCACTCTCTATCAATAGAGAGTTTTAATGAACAAAGGACATAATCTAATTAAATAACATGTATACCAATAAGCTGCATCTGGCGAAAGAATGCACTTTAAAGTAATTTACATAAAGAATTATTCAAAAGTCATTAAGAGATGCTTGTTAACTAAGCACTGAAACTTAATGCTCATTGTGTAACTTTGAAAGGTTTGTCAGTCTTAATTGTTATAATGTAAAGTAGATTTTGGTGAAATAAATGGTACGCTAAACAAAGCATTATATACTACCACTCAGTGGTAGAAGTCATTGCTAAAAGTGTGGTAAATTGTGGGAGGGGGCATTTTATTCATTAAAGTTATGTAAAAGCGACTTGTAATGAGAACTCACAAATATGAAAAGAAGTCGAATTATACCCGTGTTATGCAGTACATATTTTTCAAAAGTAAATAAATATCGGTACATACGTTACTATGAAAGCATGCTGAAATAAAACAAGAGCACCGCCTTGCAAATGCAGATGCTCATCTAATTTCTTTTGTCTCTGTATAACAGAAATACTGACATACCCATGATATTTAAAGTCCAAAAGGGGTCGTAATTCTTGCAAAAAAAGTAGAGTTACTGTACTTGATGTGCAGTGTCAGCTTTAAATGGCGAATAACTGCTCCAAGTTTTAAAGCAATAGCAATATCTTAATGAGAAACGTTGACCTAAACGCAAAGTTTAAACAAGAAATCTGATATTTTCTAAGTCCAAAAGGGATCATAATTCTTGCAAAAGGCAAGATAGAGTTATGTTTCTTGCTTTACAGAGTCAGCTTTTGATGTTTTATATAAGTGTTGCAAGGTTTAAAGCAAAAGCTTTGATAGTTTAGGAGAAAAGCTGATCTAAACACAAAACTTAACCAAGAAATCTGATATTTTCTAAGTCCAAAAGGGGCCATAATTCTTGCAAAAAGCAGGATGGAGTTATGTTTCTCGCTTTACAGTGTCAGCTTTTGATGGTTAACAAGTGTTGCAAGTTTTAAAGTAATAGCTTTGAAGGTTTATGTAGGAGAAAAACTGACCTAACCACAAAACCTGAACAAGAAATCTGATATTTTCTATGTCCAAAAGGGCCATAATTTTTGCAACAAGCAAGATCGAGTTATGTGTCTTGTTATACAGAGTCAGCTTTTGATGGTTAATAAGTCTTACAAGTTTTAAAGCAATAGCTTTGATAGTTTAGAAGAAAATTGACCTATACATAAAGCTATTATAGGAAACCTGATATTTTTTAGTCCAAAAGGGGCCATAATTCTTATAAAAAGCAGAATGGAGTTATGTTTCTTGCTGTGCAGAATCAGCTATTGATGGGTAACAAGTGTTGCAAGTTTTAAAGTAACAGCTTTGATCGTTTAGGAAAAAAGCTGACCTAAACATAAAACTTAACCAGGCAACGCCAACGCAGACGCCCACGCCGATGACGATCACGTGATGACAATAATTTTCAAAAAATCAGATGAGCAAAAAAAGGAACCCCATATTCTATAACAATGCTTAAGATATCTGTGTTAAATTGTATACAAAATATGCAGACAAAGGAAATATTCAACTATCAAAGATTATATGTTGTGCTGTACATGATATATATTGATGAGAACGTAATGTCAAGGAGCTGAGGTCTGATTTAACAAGTACATAATACGGTAAATATTAATCTTTTTGTCTATAGTATTGATTGTGACCATCTGCTGATATGGTTTCTATATAACTGAACAATCCCTTAAGCAAGTAGGGTAACTCAGACCTTTTTACAAAAGCTTTGCAGCGATCAACTGATGCCAGTAACGTAAGTACTATTTAGACCACTGAATAGAAAGAAATGTCATTTATTGTTTAACGATATGGTTCAGACAACTAAATTCTATAAAGGGAGATAATTTTTAAAAAAATGAGCCAGATAGACTAATGATTTTATACACTTCAGTTTCTTTTAATGATCTTTATCGTTGTGTGAAATTTCAACAAAAATGATTTGTTAAATTTAGAGTTATTCTTTGGGAAAAAATGTTATATGTAAGTTTAATAAAGGGAGATAATTCAAAAAGTAAGCTAGATAAATTCATTGTACCTGTACAAAGTACTTTGCCTTAAGGTCCTTTATCTTTGTATGAAGTTTGAATAAATCCCATTCGTCACTTTTGGATAGCATATTAATAGTATCTATAGATGACATTGTCTCAACGTAAATAGATAAAATGTATGACCTTTGACCCTAATTTCAGACATTGTTTCCATTTGTCATGTTCTGTTTTAGCTTTGCATCAATTCTAAATGACTAAAAATAGTTTCATAATACATTTAGGGTACAATTTTCCAGAAATATTGCTAGTACGTAATCATTGAAATAAAAGCTACACAAAAAATTCGCAAAATCAGAATTTCATAGCATGACCTTTTGACCCCTCTAATTTACATAAAACACTGTTATATTTTTTTGGAGACAGCTATCAAAGTAACCGGTAAGGTTCAAGCTTCAACAAATATGTTGTCTTCGGGCATTAACATGCCGGCCCTCATAAACTGATTTCTAGAGCACTTTTGTCACTAAAACCACCTGACTATTAGTTTACTTCCATTGCAATTACGCAATTGAATGGAAAATGAAAACTGTTTTTGACAAAATATTATACTTTTTTGCACAACAAAAACATTTAGGATTTATTCATTTGTGTTTGATTTACACCTCAAAACATGGTTTCTATGATTCTGTCAACTTACATATGGTAAAAAATTAACTTTTAACAAGCCAATAATAAAATGAAGTACCAGTAAGTAATTAATAGTGCAGATTGTATCAAAATGTCACAAAAGAATCACTTTTGTAATGCAGAACACCGGGTAGGATTAGTAAAGGTGCAATTATATTGATCTCTATTTCCTATGCCTACATGAACAAAATATGCATTTAAATCAAGTTTAATTGACTTAATATTTTCTTTATACAAAAAGTATAGGAAACATGTTATAATGATTGAAAAACAAGTGCTTAACACATTGCATCAAAGTGTAGCGGAAACTTTTGATACCGCCCATTAAATAATTGATGCTTGAGGCACCTGGAATAAATCGTTTATGATCTGATAAGCCAGAAAACATTATGTAGTGATTAAAATGCAGTAAGTATTAAACTTAGGCTGTTATGTTTCTAAAAACGTTAATTGATAGATGAATAATATCATCGATTACAAGCCGACTTTAAAGTGATGAAATCCCACCCTGTAAATATTGACTTGCCTTACTGATAAATGTTACAAGTTTAAATTAAGAACAGACACTTCTTACATTAGTTTGAAATATATCACATGTTAGAATAACCTTTGATTTGAAAACGATGTTTCAGAGATTTACGTATTTCACTCTGCCAAACTGTATTGAAAGTTTATTACCGTGGAAACACCATCAAACACAATATTTAAGGAACAAAACTTACGACTTTGTTGAAAAAACAACAACAAAAAACAAACAAATGCAACAACATAAAAACTATCCGTTACAAGACAATGCTTTAAATCAAAATGTAGTTTTGTGAAAACATAACATCGACTGCTGCTAGTCAATGTATATGGAGGGACGTAGTTACTCACAAAGATATAGACAGATTTTATTGAAAACGGTCTCTTATCAAAACAGCCTTTATTAAGATATTTCTTAAAAGGTCGGCTTATACTATAAAACAATCCACAAAATTATATCATTTTAGTTCCTTTGTGCATTTATCTTGTCACAGTGCAGTATATAGCCAGACTCATTTAGAAGTAAAAAAAAAAGAACTAAGTTATGTAAAGAAAGATCATAAAGTTTTATGTACTTTGAAATGTCTCTGAAAATTTAGGAGAAGTATTGAATTTTTTGAAGACACTAAAACATGTACAGTTCAAAATTAGATAAAGTATGTAAGTTTAAATCGGCATATTTGATTTAATGACAACATGTATACTCTATTAATCAGGAACCTTTGATGGAAACAAGTCAAAGAATGATGATTTTGCTCCCGAACGAGACACAAGTTACTATATTTATTAACAAGTTTCCCGTTCGTGAAGTAGGGAAAGACCATAAATTGCTTACAAAAAGAATATGTTAATTTCGGTATATGGTTCAAATGATTTTCTTAAATTTACCTTCTAAGCAAGCATATATATCTTTTATTTACGATTTCACTACGCAAACACAATTGTTATACTTAAATTTCATTTTGTTTATTTGTAATTGCTGGTTTTCGTGGAGTAACGAAACTTATTTTGAGAACGTGAAATTGAAAGTATAGTATTTTCGTCGGTTTTCCCATACTTCAAACACGAAATGTCTTTAAAAAGACAAATGGCGTAGAGGTAATAATGTTTGGCTCATGAAAAATTCAGAATTAAATAGAATGTACAGACAGAAAATATTTGGATATGCATATACGAACACATTTGCAAATATTCCAACTAAGCAGCAAATTTAAATGATCAAGAGGTATCTTTTCAGTGATAGAAGGTCAAAATGATTTAACGTCCTGGGCTGATTCTGAAATAAGTTCGTGTTCGGTTAGAATCCCCCATAAGTAACCCACTAGCACAATATGTCGATCAGCGTACAATTAGTTGGACTGGAAAAGGCTAAAGCAGTTGACATAAAAATAAAACCCTAGCTTTCAAATCACTAGTAGTGACCCCATAACTCTAACTACTTGATTAAGTTCTCAGTTAAAACAAAAATTAAAGCAAAAAATCAAACATTTGCAGATTGGGATACCTTTAATAAATATTGAAATCTTTTTTATTTGGGTAAAGTAATAGGTAAATACTTACATAATATATGATAGAATAGTGATTTTTAAATTTAATTTGCACGTTATTGTTATTTGCATAGTCATTATTTTCATGAAAGCCTCCATTGGTGTTGCTATTGTTTTTGTCTGCACTTGCCAGAGCGAGGCTCCAGTGGGGAAAGACCCCTGGTGTCAAATTATGTAGGAAATAACTCAGTTTCGTGAAATAATAACAAAGAATTGTTAAATTTTCTGCTTTATTTTCACGAAGAACATGAACTTGCCGTGTGTGCGAAACCGTGTACAGTCCTACACCGGGTACACTGACTACAGTTACAACCAGCCACCACTCATTCATCCATAAGCGAGGTACACAACGGGGGAAGGAGTTTACTTTCGATTTCTCTAGCGGTGATAAATTACAAAAAACTTTAAATTAGAATATATCATTTTAGTTTAGGGTAACAAAATTGCTAAATGTGTTCCATTTGATATGTGCCTTCTGATAATCAATGTCATTTAAGACTTAATAAATGGTTTATCTTCTCAGCGCGCACCTGTTCCGTGTCCCGATTACTACAGAAACTAGGTCAAAATCCATGTTATTCAGCTAATACCGAAAATAAAAATCCCGGATGTAAACAATCAACAAAGGCGGCCGGATTCAGTAGTCCCGAGATTTCGGTAAGATAATTTGACTGTAGCTTCTACGTTTTTATCATTTTTCCACATAATCGTTAATCGTTTCTGTCTCAGTTGCTTACGGCCCAACATTGACATCATAGATGTCTGCACATGCGCCAAGGTTAAATCTGCTATTTTTTTTTAAAAAAAGGTTAAATGTCGTGGACATCAGTTAGTGTTTTAGTAGTATTTCCCATTGACATCTTTGAAAGTATGCCGCTTTTAACAATTTTCACAGTTTAAATTTTGTAAGAAAAAAACTACTTGTTCTGTAGAATGTAGCTTTTTCTTTAAAATTTGGTTAGCCCTCAATGTCTTTCAAGTATGGCTCATTGCTTTTAGTTTCACATTTTGCTTTCATTCCAGTTGAAATGTGAATTAAACATGAAAATACTGATGTCCATAATTATAGAAATCGTATAGAGATAAAAAAAAAATTGAAGACTGACATCTACAGTCAAACCTGTGTTAAAGACCACCTCTGAACAGAGACCACCTGGCTCTAAAGACCACATGTTTTGTGTCCAATTGTAACATTTGCATTGTATTTTAACTCGTGAAGAAAGACCACATCCCAATAAAGACCATATTTTGGCTCTCCCAAGGGTGGTCTTTATAGACAGGGTTGACTGTAGATTAAAAAACACTCAGATAACTGATATTGATATAAAATAATTGAAAAGTGCACAGTCACTGGCTATATAAGGTTAGTAGGCTAATGAAAGAATAAAAAAGAAAGGCGAATTTTAGCAAACCTTCTGTTTTTGAAAGGAGACCTTTTTTTTCTGGTAACTTAAATTAGATTTATACTTTATACAAAACGCGGGGAATGTACGTCCATAAACAGATATAAATGCATTTATGTTCTCCTATAGAAATAAATGATATTATTTTTGTTGATATATGCGCATCAATTTTCATAATGTAATGGTTGATTGTCCGATATCGTGCAACATCAGTGGCTTTTAGGTGACGGATTAATTAGTAAATGTATAAGCTCACACGTTTTGGCGGTGGAAATTACGAGAAGTCCGTGCATACATTTGTCAGGCCCTCGAACCAGTTTTCTAGCTGAGATCGACCGAACAACACCGATAGAAAAATTGCTGTATAATGGCTACCTCGTTGTATGAAAATTAAGCTGTTACGTTGGTGGGATGGTATTCTGTATAGATGGGTAGAGAATGGTTGTTGTGACACGAACATGCAGATAAGTTTTATGTTATTTTGTTGCTGTAACGCATAACAAAGTTTATTTTGGAACAAAGAAAACATTGGTTGTTCAGCGTTGCATAACTGTTTTATCACAAACCTCCAGCTCTGCACACATGTATAATTACTTACAACTTGAAAACTATCGTGTTACAATGAATACTTTACTGTGATTGGAGATTACAATTAAAAACGCTGGGAATGATTATGACGATGATTAAAATTACTGATATCAAAGGGGGAAAATTAAGGGGACTACACTAGAGGCAGTCTTACATTTTGTCGTTTTATCTCCCCTTTGTCATGTAAATACAGCCAGTCTAATATCGCATTGTTAATGTCCGTTTACGTATATTCACAGAGCAAGGGAGGTAACTTAAAATGGAGTTGTAACTTCAAAAATGATGTGATTCATCACATGATAATAATAATAACATTAATAATAATAATATTAATAATAAATTATAAAAAAAAATCTTCTGTTGATATATTGTATGATCTCAATAAAATCATTGAATTTATAAATAGTTTTAAGGTTTGTATAATAATCGTTGTGTAGTTTTATAGATTGATATATAGAAATGGCTTGCTTCGTAAGCGATGAGGATGATATGTTGATTATATGAAAATCTTATTACCATGGCGGTGATGGTGGTGCGATGTGATGATGTGACGAGGAAGAGGATGATGATTCAAAATAATATGGTGATGCGTTGTTTGTATTATATGATCATGACAATAATAATATGATAATGATGATAACATGGCGTTGATAGTGCGATTTGACGATATGATGATAACGATGATGATGATAATTATAGTGATGATGGTGATGATGATGATGATATTAAAGAATAACTGCGACTATTAAAATGTTTATCGCTTAGTAGTTGCGAATTCGTTTAAAAAAGATAAATAAAAGATAGTAATTTTAGAAGGTCCACAGTATAATTTAATTTTGCTATATTTAATTCCTATATTAAAGGAAGTTGCACAATTTGAATTCTTAGCTTGGTCATGACAATCAGCAGTGCTCGCAGCACGATCGCCATTGGATTGACCATGTCTTATATTGGTGTTGGTGTTGGCGTGCTGTGCCACCAACCGTTAGAGGGGGCCTTGTACCATCCGTTGGTCGGTCATTCAACATATATCCTCAAATTGGCTGTGACTTAGTTTAGCAGGGCTGCGTCCACCCACCGGCCATTCAGCATCGTCGGGGGTGTTGAGCTTATTACTATGTACGAGTAAGGCCGTACATATGTTTGCTTATGTGGACCACCTTTGCTACATACCTCTAACACATGGGTTCGTTGTTGCCGAACAACCATAGCCCCCCCCCCCCTCCCCTGCTATATGGATTCGATTCCAGCGCCTTATTGCCTGTCGGGTTAGTGCAGCCTTTTTCTTGGATGGTTTCTAATGCATTAGTAATAAATCGTTGATGATGTGATGAAAATGTTACTGATAATATTTAGATGGCGATATGACTACGTCGTTGATGATGATGACGATGTTGATGATGTTGTTGTTGATGATGATGATGATCATGACCAGTTATTTGTATACTATTGTTAAAATGCTCCATATCACTAATTCGTTTTAATGCCTTGTAATCATTAAGTAATTTCAATTTGTAAGTGATATTCAGATATTGTACAAGGTGGTACACCAGGTAAAATGAATTAAAGGTAAGAGGTAAAAGACAGGTAAAAGGTAAGATTACATTTGCTTAATTTTGAGGAGTTTTGAACTGCTTCCATGGACAAATTTTCCAATGACTTTATTTTAAATGAAATTATAACATATTTTTGAGTTAAACTTAAAATGCATTTTAAGTTGGCCGCCGTTGTCTTGAGATTTATGTCATATGCTACCGATTACTTGTCCCTCTCTGCTGGGTGCTCGAACCACGTTCAGGTTAAAGGCAACATGTAAAAAAGCTATCAGCTGGTTTATAATAATAATAATAATAATAATAATAGTAATGATAACATCGACTGTTCTACTGCAGCACTCGTTTCTGTCTGTTTTCTTATACGGGTAAGATTGTTATCACTATACATACTGCCCGCTGTTTCAAAGGATATTTTCTGAAACTTCAGTACGCAGTTATGAAGGTGCAGACGTTTGGATTTGAGCTTTAGGAAAGTAAGATGGCTAGTTCCATACTATTTCTGTCCTCAATACATATTAGCAGATCAGACATTGACATACGTTTTGATACGTATTTAGTCCTAAAGAATTACTTTCCGTTATATTTTTTAGATGTCACAATATCAAATGTTCGTATTTCGTCAAATAATTTGTTTTAAATTTCAGTACAAGAAAACATATCTAGTTTCAGCCATAAATATGAAGGTGTCCGTTACTTACGATGGCTTAAAGATGGAACTTCATTATAAATGGTAATAAAAAGCGTCTTGTTTAAGTCTTTCTTCAATAAAGGTGAGTTATTCCTTTTATAATCTGTTCAGTTAATGCGATTTTAAAGCATATAATTTTGACAAAGAGCTTGAAAATTAACAGGTATTCAATATAATGTGTGCTGGTTGGACGAATTTTATGTCATAAAATATTTAGTGGCCCTCAACACACATGCGACCGCATGTGCCTTTCAGTATGGCATATAGCAATTTATAACTTAAAGCAAATCATGAATAATTTGCCTTGCTTTCTCATCAGCTATTTATGCAGAAATCAGTGCGTTTCATTAGTTTCTGCATTGTCAGCTAATAACATAGGCTTCTGCATCTTTGTGTTGCCTTTAAGTTGCTAAGCAATTTAGGCAGTGAATTTTAGTCTGTTTATATTCATTTTCTATAAATATAAACGTGCTGTATGCCATAATATTCAATGAAATAAAGTCGCGGCCATTTTCCATCAAGCTCTTTGTGTTTGTTGTTTTGTGAATAGGTTCAGAATATTTGTTCTGATGTCTTACAACGGCTGTCATAGATATTGCGAACTTCCTACATTTCTGTATGTTCTACCTTGGCCCTACCCATTCTTATGCTCGTCGTAGTATCAGGATTTAGCTTGATACGGGTTTGGCTGTATATTTTTATAATAGAGAGGTTGCGAGTTTGTAATAAGTGTGTACACATGCGTGTACGTTCAAAGAATACCTCATACGACAAAATAAAAAAGTACAGATAGTTCGCATACAAGTGTAAATGATCAAGTCATCAATCGGGTAAAGATTATCCGATAGTCTTTGCCAAACGCTGAATATTATGTATACGTGTAAAACGTTAATTCATATTTTGCGTGCTCATGCACATTGTGTCGCTATACAAACTGCTCGTTCTTCACAATAGGTTCTACCATCACCAATAAAATAATAGGCGGTCAACAACATATGACATACTCAAGCAAAGTTACGGCCTGTTACAGACCGAAATGAACATTTAGTATATTAATGAATTCCACAGTTAAAACTTTTATACATCGGATTTTAAAAGCTGTTTACTTTTTTTTTCACAGAATGCTACTGCTTTAACTCAACGATATGATAGTAGTTGTATTTTCAATGTCTTTATTGCAACGTTTTAATATTTGCCATGAAGTGAAAATCTTTCTATGAGCAATATAAATGAATACTTTGAACGACCAGATCAGTCTACATTTTATAGTTAAAACAAATGGATTGGATTTTATTTTTGCTATTTTATAACAATACAATACAGTGGCCCAATGATTCAAGGTCCACTTTCACAGAAAAAGGAAATAGATGCCTTAAATGGTATATATGTATAATTTCGTCTAGCCAGTCTATATCCTATGTTCAGTATCATACTATAATGGTATTTCTATTCTTCCTTTATTCCTCAATTACTGTATGATAAATGGGTCTCTATAAATACTGCATACTGTCAAGATAAAGACATAAAGGTGGTTACTACCTTCAAAGACCCACCTCAAAATAACTGTTACAGTATTTTTTGTGTTCCGATCAAAACGGTTATACATGATTTGCATTATAAGTATCTAGTTTCAAATTGACAGTGACATATAGCAGACCATGGAGATGTCTTTAATGTCTAAACATTTTGTTGAATCAATGTAGCAGTATGCACAGCATTTAATTTATTTTGTTAATGTTAGACCACTCTTCCGTTTTAAAGTAAAAGGTTTCATTTATGTACATTTCTATAACTAATCTGAAAAGAGATTGTCCAAATAAGTTTGCAGATAAGTTTTTCAGGAAGAGGCTAAACTGTCCACCAGTCATCTTGTAGTATAGCTGTATCAGAGCTGTATTATAAAAATGATTTTGAAGTTTATATGGGGCGGAGTAAGTCACTAGGATTTTGTAGGTCTTTTGCACTTGTTTGTATTCATTGAACGCTTAATTCATGTTAGATTTGCTCCGGAAATACTTCTGATTTTTTTCTATTCTGTTTTCCCAACCTAGTTCTCTTTATCGTAAGTATACATTTGACAAACAGACTAACTCTCAGGAATTTTATGAATATAAGAACACTTGTATAATATTTGACAAAGTTTAGATGAAATGCATTAGAATATAAATTTATACTCATTTGGTGCGGTGTCATTTTCATATTTGAATGATCATAAATAGGCAAAGAAATGTGTCTTGTATATTGGAACATCTGATTGGAGCATCCAGGTTCAGTTATAAGCATGGTCCAAGCTATTATATAGAACATGATTTATAACATGAACAGAAAAGCGCAATGTACGTTAACGACCAGAAAAAATATCAAAATTGATCCTTTCTGCTTGTCAGTAACTTTAAATCAAAATAACAGTTATCTCTTACTCTGCTAGAATGTAATGTATTTCGTAAATGTATTTAGTATTTCATACAAAATATATTTTATTAATACTTTGTACACTCTATACGTCTGTATGCAACAACAAGAATAATAACACGCCAGTTTCTCTATGATAAGGGAATTGTATTAATTGACGTTTGGTATAAATGTAAATTTAAATGTTCAAAGTCAATACATGTTGATAACAAATAACGCTTGTTTTCTAATAATTTAAGTCCTCACGGCACTCATCAATACCAATACTTGTCATATTCCTTTCAAAACATTACTATGTGTTTGCTGAATACGATTTACTTTGGAATTTTATCTGCGTTTCAGCTGTTACCGCATTCAGTGGTTTTTGTTAAGTGTATGTTAGAAATATAAAAGACTGTTTATGAGTAGAAAACGAAAACATCTTGCATTTTAAGCTTAAAATTAAATCTATGTAACTTAGTTCTAATGCAATAATGCATGCCTTTCTTATGATAGTTATAACTTGAGACCGTCTCAGAAGCCTTGTGGTAGAGCGCCGGCTTCGAGTGCGGGAGGTCGTAGGCTCGATCCCTGGCCGCGTCATACCAAAGACATAAAAAGAGGTACTAGTACCTTCCTCGCTTGGCGCTCAGCATTAAGAGGAGAGTACTAGGACTGGACAGTCCGGTGTCAGTATATGTGACTGAGCGGGGTATCATTTCACGTGTCTACGGCGTAATGTTCCATTGAGGCAGCACTATAATGTTGGGCACTGTGCTTACTGTTACAAGTAGACATCGTCGTTTATATGACTGAAATTTTTTTTGAAAAAGTCGTTAACCCCGAACACACACGCCTCTTTTTTAGCCTCTTTCCATAAAATTATATATATTTCAAATCGGGAAATTTGAATTGATTTCCATGAACTTGTTACATCATTCAAGTGAAAAGATTATTATAATAGAGTTCCGCTTAAGAATGTACTATGGGGCTTGAGCGTGTTGTAGTTTTCTCTCGAATTAGTTTGCTTGGTTGCAATTTATTCTTCCAAAAGATCTTCTAATGCAATTTTATCACATTCAAGCCGATATCTAAATGTTACTGCGTCAAAGACGATAAAAACATCAAAAACAACAACAAAAAAAGACAACAACAAATAAAACAATACGCTTTTAGAAAAGTGCTAGTATTAATTATTTCACATTTTATTAATTGACCCAGTTTGCATTAATTGCACGGTGTCAATCATATCTATAAGATTTATATCAAGGAGATGTCAGTTACTCATAAAAGATGTAACTGCATATATAAGTTTGCTTGTAACATAATCAGAGCAAGAGCGAAAGCCGCGTTCCTTAAACGTAGTATTACTACAACGTCGCGGACACGCACGTACAAAAACAAACACTTACACACACATACAACTAATATACAGAAATAAACAATCAGACAAGCAAGCAAAAAACATTACTGTGGGCACCGCACATGATAAACACGCATAGATACATATACACACACACATAAGCAGGAAAAAGCAACAGTCGGGCACCGCCTAAGGATGGCCGTCGGACAAAATTAAGGTGGGCACGATAACTTTATCATAGTAAAAGGAGAGAGGAAGCAAATGCAACGAAGCGTAAATGCAAAGGAAAGGGATGGGATTGGGCGATGGGGGCAAAGTTTATTTGAAAATGATTTTCCTCCACTTAAAAGTTTTCTATAATTTCACCGAAATCTCATACTTTGTCCGTCCGTCCGTCTGACTTGTGACATAGTTACCCAGTGGAGCTCATTGGAGCAGTGGACTTAACAAGGTCCAGCCTTGTTGCTGAGTTATTGTGATCGTGATTTGCCCGTCCGTTTGTCTCGTCATTATAACGCTGTTATCTCGTGAAGCTCAGCCTCACCCTAGCACTATAATATCATTTGATCCAGAATTGTTTGTACAGTAAATTACATAACAGACAGGCCGTCTTTCCGTCTGTTTTGCTTAATTTTCGTCCATTCTTCTGTTTACCTATCATGAATTTATCTTGGTATTGCCAACAAGAAATTTTTGATTTTGTATCTTACGACCAGACTTAAATAAAGTATGAGAACATACAGTCATCGGCCATCTAAAATGAATATAAGATACTTTTACTGTTCATTTTTGTATAGCAAATAAAGACCATGTTCAAGTGACCAATGCAACTAAAAACAATGCAATTCAAGTTTTATATTACAAAAGACTTAGTTATCACACTATTCTGTATCAGTTAATATAAATGGCAAAACAGTATGACAAATTTTCAAAGAAAATGATGATTAATTTAATCGTTCAAGCTCAAGTTTCTGAAACAATTCCATGTTAATAATACATAACACTTGTTACCTTACAATTTCAATCCACATGGTACCCATCAATAACAAACTCTGTCAAAGCGCTTCGAAAGCATTGTCATGTTGTTTTTCAGATAACGATTTACTTGCAAATTCTATCAGCGTTCCAATTCTTAACTCATTCATACGACTTTTAGCCGATGTAATGATGCACCGTGAGTTCGAGATATAGGAAGGAATTAAATGTATTTGATGACAAAACCAGTCGAAATCCAGCCAAATATCTCCTGCTTGAAAAAAACCTATTCATAGTGTGACCAATATGTGATTTACAAAGAATATGTTTACTTTAAGAAAAAGAATATATTTTGGCACAATCTTTATTGACCTTGAATTATTTCAAACATGAAACTGAGCCAACGACGACATACGCAAAAATGTAAATAAGGTGCTTGTCCAGTTATTCATACATGGACAGTTGATTACCGGATCAAATTTGTTTGTTCAATTAAGTATTTTTATGCAGGTTGGTTTATATTTAGGGACGTCAACAGTTTGAGAATATGACTTCTAGCAGATTCAAAAAATCGCTTTATTTATGTAGGTTTAACTGCAAAAATTATTTCGCTTTATAGCAAAAAACAAAAATTCCAACAACGACGACAACAACGACGACAACAACAACAACAAAAATGGGCGTTTCAATCAACTGGTGCTTGCCTGTTGTCTAAACACCTCTACGCATCGTTTATGAATACTCTAATAAAGTAAATACACATGTGCCCTTTGAAGTGCAAAACTAAGTATACAAAATGTCATGTATTGTTAAGTGCAAGTGAATTATAACATTATAATTATAGTATAATTACAAACATACACCTATCACTTTCTGCCCTGTTTCCAAAACCTGTATGCCTGATTTCGTAAAAAAGAAAATATCTAGGCTATAATAAGATAGACGCTATGGCCAGAATTCATCAAACACATAATGACAAGATGCTTTAACCCTTATCATGCTGGACACGACTGATTGTACCTTTGTGATCTGTGTAGATCATTATCAGCCTGCACATCCGTGCAGTCTGATAATGATCTGCACTGTTCGCCATTCAATCAGTATCTTTTTGGTGAGCTAATGTAATATATCCTGAAGTTTGTGTTGAGATGTTGATTGTATATGTCGATAAATTAATGCCTGTATAATTAAGTGTATTCGGAAGTATATTTGCTGTTGTCGCCTCTTTTTGAAAATTGCGCTCGAAATCAATCTTCTCCGGAACTATACTTGCGTTGAGATGGTCTTAGTTAAGCAGCCAAATATTGTTTTAAACATTCTCAGAAACGCCTTTATTTTTAGTTCGACCATATTTAATCAAGGACATCGGACATTATGCTAGGGATTTTGGCCTAAGTTCAATGCTATTTGTTGACTTCAGTAGCTGATAGTTTTATATAACAGCTTCAAATACTGATAAATAAGTTATATTCCTATCAAACTGTCACAAAAATTAGTTTGATTTTATATTCGTTTTCTTGAAATTCGAACAGTTTGTAACTAAGGGTCATATTTTTGAAAAATTTAAAATGTGTATTTTTAGTTAAAGTAAGCATTGGTATTTAAGGTATGTCTACTATGAAATATTTTAACACAATAAATAAACTGATACCATGCAGATTATCAGTTTTATTGACATTTTTGAAAATAAACAAAACGGAAAAAATAAAAATGGAATAAAACTTTTGCTCCCTAACTGTACTTCAGTTATTTCCACTCAAGTGCCCATGATAACACTGTGCATTGATCATATCCTATTGTTTGTTTTCTATACATCTATTGCTATACTGTATTTATACACATGTACAATACTGACCGGGCATAATATGGAGGATTATTATTGAATACATGCAGTGGTGTAGCTGGCCATACATTGGCGTAGTTGGCCTTTTTCAGTTGAAACGGAGGGGTGCAGGAGACGGCCTATCCCACTGCGGGTTCAGAGATGCCTTACTTTTAGCATTTTATATCAGTGGAACAGAACTTCACTAGCTAGTATCAACATTTATATAGATATTCATGGGGTGTCTGTGTTAGTTCTTTGAGGTCCTTACTAGTATTTCGGTTGGCTTCGAAACAAGTTTCAGACGTGAGAGCGAATTGATGTTTATTCTGGGGGTGTCAGTGTTAAGTATGGGCGAGACAGTATTAGTTCTATGGATGTAAATGTAAGTTCTGGAAGCAACTAGGTTAGTTAATGAGATGGTGTCTGGTGTAGTTCTGTTAGGGTATAGGATGCTAGATCGAATAAAAGCAAATGTTGCTCTTAAAATGCATTCTAGGTTCGCTTCAATTGTGTCCTACAAAAGGTAAAAATATTGCACCTAAGTGACATTATTCTCATAGAAATTAGTCTGTATTTCTTTGTCATGTTTATGTTTAAGACACATATGTAGTATGTTGAAGCCACTTGCTTGGTTCTTGACTTACGACAGATGCAGTTGTCTCAATCCTGATGACACTCAATCGACGGACTTAGACTGTCAAGAGGTAACAGATCTGATTGAAAAATTCATAAGATATACTTCTGAGGATCTGTCTGATTTCTAGCTTGCTTCACTTTCTATGTCCCCTATTTATTTAGTTTAGTGTTTTCGGTGCTTGAAATATTTACGAAAATGAATGAAGCTGTAGATATGTAAGGTTTAGGAAACACATGCAATAAGTGTCAAATATTTATGTAAAAATGTATTTGCTGACACCCTGTACGTAGTTTTTTTCAATTTTTAACACTTTTCCACCTGTGACGAAGTGCCATTTTTGCAGCATACCTATATAATAATTATTTACAAAGGCATGTGAATTTTTTTGTTGCGTCACTGGTGGGAAAGATGTTTAAAACGTAAAAATGATTTATGTTCATATTTTGATAGAAAAGAGAATGAGAAATGTCTACAAAGTCTTCTTTTTTGGTCATAAACTTGTAAAATGAAGTCGCATTTATCAAGAAATGGTCTTCAACTATCGTAACTATGCAATTTCAGAAGTCTATCCCTATGTCACTTTTTCCTTAATCGGATAGGCAATCTGAATAGGAAAATGTCCGAGGTGCTTTGTAAGTTAAGTTTGCAAACTATGTAACAACATCGAATTTTACCTCCTGAATGAGTATAGCTTTTGTTTCTAATCCTATCATTTTTAGGTATTCACATAATTAAGGTAACTGTGCAGACTAATTTTACTTTCTTGTTGGTTAGCATTTCTTTTGTCAAAAAACAATAACACCATTATTGTATATTAATAATGTGTTGTCCTTGAATTACATGTTACAGGCACAATATAATACAATCTTAAGTGACGCTTTCACAGAAAACAGTATCGTATGATAATAACAAATAGCCACTTTACAACAATGATGAAATGATATTTTTTATCCTAACTCTGTTCTGTCAAATGACGACGACTCAAGAGTATTCTCTTAGCTCGTCATTTTCTTCTGTACAACTAACACATCTGTTCTGTAGAAAATATTAGTTCACGCATGAGTGCCGGGTAACACAACCAAAAGCTCAAGTTCACGTAGTCTGGAAAGTGCACCTTCTACATAAAACTTTAGGAGGACACAAAAACACTGAATTATTTCCTTAATGACTTTGATATCGAGGTTAAAGATCTAAAGTGTAACCCCGGTATTGAAGTATTTCTGAATGGTATCCTAGGTAGTAGGTCTTTGAAATTGTTACGTTTCCCATTTGAAGTCATCACTATTTTACCTGGTTAATTTTCAAATATATTTATTGACACTGTGCAAATTTTATTGTTTCTGGTGTCTTTAAAAGCTGTTCTGTCTGTTTTCTGCGGAACTACATTTCTGTGCGGAAGGTTTAAAAAGTACTTCAGACCGATCAGCAATGACAGATGTTTGTGAAAATGGGGACTGTGTTTGGAATCAATGGTGAATAGCAAAATTGTTCATTGATGACTACACTTGTTTTTTTAGTCTTAATTGACTTTGATTGAGCTACCATTGCAGCAATTTTTGTTGCGAAAATAATAATTCGTGTACAAAAATGCTTGTTTTTCTATGCATCAAAGAAATTGAAATGATACCGTGTCGACACCTAAAGTGGGATTGCAGGTATGTGCCTGAAGTTGATGGTTCAGAAATCAAAACGTTTCGCACAGAATCGCGTATTTTCTGCTGAATTGTTCAGTAAAATCTATATTCAAATTATTTCCAAAGTCTGTAGGTGTTGCAAGAACGTTTGTATATATAAGAGGTACTTTTCACAACTCCAGGAGCTCCCCTTTATCCGTATGACAATAAAAATGCAACTGTGTTTTTCAAGAACTTGTTCACTTTTCTCCTCTTCGAAGGAAGAATGCAGCCCGTGTGTGTTAAAATGCATATGTGATTGGATAATAGATTAGTTTAATTGACAGGATGATACTTGTCCATTGTTTAAAGATGAAAATGCTTTTATATCAAAACAATAATTAAAAGAAGATTATAGACTTAGTTACGAATTTGAAAACTACGACAGTATGTCAAATATTATTTCATCGGCGACGGCCGTTGAAAATATTTAACCGTTTACCGTATCATTCTTAAATATATCTTTTAACTTGATATTATAATCAATGTATTGCTTTAGTCAGCTTAACCACGGTATAAAAATAACATATGGACAAATCACAATCCCATGTAGATTCATATATTAAAGTTTTGTCCACCAGTTCCAGAATTCTTTCACGCATGGAGTAAGTATTGTACACAATATCAAATTACAAATTTATATATTAAATATAAAACGTGATTCGTCCAAACAATTTTGGCTGTTGAATTATACATAGAAAACGTAGAGGGAAAATGCCCATTTTCTGTGAAAATATAGATATTTCTAAATGCTTACATGATTTTATGCTCCCTGAAGGGTGAGCATATAGTTGCCGCTTTGTCTGTCCTTCCGTCCGTCAGTCCGTCCGTCCGTCACACTTTTATCAGGAGTATAACTTGAAAAGTATAAATGGCATTTGATTGAAACATCACATAATCATAGGCCATTGAGACAAAGTGCAGTATTAAATAATCATAACTCTACCTTACCTAATGTTTGAATTATCTCCCTTTATTACACAAAATAAGGCTTGTCTGGAGCAATACCTGAAAAGTATTAATGGCATTTCATTGAAACTTCACAAAATGATATAGGCCATTAACGGAAAGTGCAGTGTCAAAAAACCATAACTCTACTTTACCTAGCTTTTGAATTATCTCCCTTGATTATACAAAATAAGGCTTGACTGGAGCATTACTTGAAAAGTATTAATGGCATTTCATTGAAACTTTATCATATCATACGATATTTGTAGAAACAAATTATTCCACAAATTATTTGGCCAGAATCGTCTACGAAGCTCCACGGTATTAATCCCCATATTCACACAAGAACACCACAGCCATAAACTATCTATGATATATTTTTAACATATTAAATTCAAACACAAAGCATGTAGAAGTTTAAAAATATTTACAGTTATGAATTAGAATAATTTCTGAAAACAACTAAAACCAGTAACTGAACTCGTGAAAACATTAGAAAGCGTTTATCTTATTTACGGCCCGTAAGAGTATGTATTTAAGACAAGTTGCATTGTAAAGTCAATATTTGTAATTCAATAGTTTATGCGCCATGTGCAATTGATATATTTATCTTTTCTCATTCAGCGTCCAACATTTTCAATTTACTCGTTGCAACATGTTACGCTACGATAATACTATTTGTTATTGAACGTCCGTTCGGTATCTATTTAAATAAACATCCTTATTAAGCACTGTATAATATTCAAAACAATAACATGATTTCAAACAATTGAAAAACAATCATTAATCAATCTTTCTTGTTTGGATTGTGCATAAACAGTGATCACAGCAGCTGAATAGCCCTAAGCGAAACTGGAATTATACTTGGTTTTAATTTTCTCTTGATCCGCTTTACTGCATTCAGTGCTTGGTGTGAAAGTGTGTTTTCCATAAATCCAAGTGCTTTATGTGTTCGGTGCTAACTATGCCATATTATATGGGTAAGATTAAAAAACTATTTTTTTCAATAATATCATGATTGTGTCATATATCAGTTTTGATTTAGTTGCAAATTTTTATTCAGTATATTGCAAATGAAATCAAGACAAATAATTTATTAATGCCTCTTCATACGTACAATACGAGTAGGCAATTAACTATTAACCTTCTACAAAATACGCATGCCTTTCTATAAAGAAATCAGATGACTTGATTTATACATTAGGTTTTATATTCATAAAGCTTTAAACATAAAATTTAGAATGATGACCGAGTTATAAACAAAACTACTGAGACTGTTATAAATAATTACACCTTCAGAAGGTTTTAATATCTTAAAAGCACTTGAAACTGTCAATCTATCTGTGCATGGCTACAGATAAAATTGATTGATTGTTGAAGACACAAAACTGTTACATAATAAGTAAATGCATTCAGTATGTTATTTTCAACTCCTGTACACTAAAGCAATCAATGTTTGACAAATTTAAAAAAAACATGATGTTATTACATATAGGCATCCTTACTAAAAGATTTATTTCTTTAACTTATGATAGCTTATATTTTCTTCATCTCTTCTTCAGTTTTTGGGTTTGATCTCAAAGAGAACCAACTTGGGATCTTCATATGGAGTCAAAGTTTTCCATTTTTATTCATAAAATGTAAGCCCAGTTGGGTATGATAAAAAAATGAATTTCGATACATTTTTGCCAGTCGTATCCAATCCTAAAATAATTGCAGATAACCAGAACAAGCTTTGGAAAAATGTAATAATTAAAGTAATGTTTTTGTGGTCATATCTGCAGCGTTTCTGTTGATTTAACTTCTTATTTTATACATGAAATTGGAATAACATTTTACAATACAGTTTCATAAAGCATGTAGCTGGAACAGGCAGTCACATTACACCGTGATGGATTAATCAAAAGGTATTTATAAAAATGTTGCATTCTAACCTATTAATCTGAAATTGAATTTAACTAAAGTTTATCTACGCCTCGCATCCAATAATGTATTGAAATCAGCATGACATAACAGTAAATCACCTGTAAAATCACCAGGCGATGTCAAGATTATTTTTACGTCTTTACGTTAGCTGCAGTGATTTGATTTTCTTTTTGCGACAAATATTCTATCAAATTGTATATTCTGAGAATGTCGTAATAATATGCTTTTCTATCACATAAAAATATCTTCACAAGTTTGTTCAAATCCCATGTGGTTCTGGGACGATCTGTGTATGAAAAGAATTGGAACCACTGCCTTACCCTTGCATTATCGTAAGACTTGGTTTTGCAGTAACTGTGATTTCAGCAGGTATGCAAATTTTGATTCCAGAAATGTTTTTAAAGATCATCTCAAATTCGTAAATGAATTTTTGAAATTTATTGCAATATTCTGACGGTTCATTATGACTATTTTTGTACTTGAATATAGCCAGTCTTTAAAACTTATAACAGTGAATAGTAGCGGAACATCAATTTTATACTATAGTTCAATACCTAAATTAATTAACATTCTTCTTGAAGAGTCGAACGATTGGTAACTCATGGTTACTTGGAAATTGTTAACTTTTAGATGCATAATATGAGCATCTCGGATCTCGGACAGGTAATCAGTCGTGAAGATCAATGAGGTTTTATACACTTGTATTTTGAAGTTGTTTTGGTGTAAGTGTTGAGATACATTATCTATTCAGTCAATTTGTAAGACATCATCAGAACAAATTAGAATGAAGACTGCACGCAGAACATTCATTATTACCTTATTAACTTCCGACAGAGAAAATAGATATAAACGTTTCTACAGCCGGTTTTAATTCATTGCTTGTGTTTATGCGTTTTGCGGTTACATACCATAGTTTCTTGTCATTTAGATTGAGTAAAACGTTAAGTTCGTTCAGTATACTTTAAATGAGTACAATAAACAAACATTTAATAATTACACATTTAATGCTTGATCTTTTTTCAACAATAATACTTTTTGATTGAGTTGCCGGCCACCTCTTAGCTATTTAGGGAGAGCGCAGATCTACGGATCGAGGTGTTATAGGTTTGATCACTGGGAGAGGCGCCGCGACGATTTGATAAAAGACATTGTGTCTAGTATCAACTGTAGTAAAAACAGTAAAAACTGCTGTTATTGTCACTTTTCTGGGATGTTTTAACAGGAGAGAAAACATGTGTTAACAGAGAAATTCTCGCACTCACGTGCTGTTATAATATCTTTTTATATATGCGCGCTCAGTGGCAAAGCGTACACGTATTAAAGCCCCAAAACTGATATTTCAAAAGGAAATGACGTAAAAAAAGAATGTAGACTTTACCGCGCATTTCAAGGAAATTTAATGACGTTTAGGGACAATATATTCATTTACTTGGGTTTTACGCGTTTAATGCTAGAATAGCGTTAGCGTATGTTCTTTTCTTGTTATAACATCTTCAGAATCCCTCGGGAATCGTTGGTACCCTCGCCCTACGGGCTTGGGTACCAACCAGTCCCTCGGGATTACACGAAAAAACATGCGTTATCCCTACATTCTTCCTCCTTCTCTGACTCAGCTACTTGCGAAGAACAGGTATATACTGGTACAGAACACTAGTTGGGTTAACTGCCCGCCCTTTTTAAATAGCTGAAATACTGTTGAAAAATGGCGTTAAATCCCAAAACAAAACAAGCAAAAAAGCGTTTTTTTGTGTAAGTTTCCTACCTGACTTGTTTTCATCCCTGCCGTGTAAAATATACCTGCCATTTTTTCTCAACTGCGATTACATTGTAAATATCATTTTTAAGATTGTTATATAGAGTATGAACAAAAATGTAAATGATATTATCATTTATGTGTCATATTCAAAAATACTTTTAAACAGTTAAAATGAATTTATGCCAGTACAAGTCAATGATTCAGTTTGCCTTTTCTAACTGATTGTTAGAGATCATCTATTATAAATGCCCTATGGAGACTACAGAAACATGTGCCCAGATGTACAAACATTATTATTGCTTTTATATATGATCGTTATTCAGATAATGAAATATAGTGTTCATTAATATGCACACACTTAACATTTCTGTTCGTATAACGGAGAAGTAAGTTACTTATTACATAATCTTTTCTTGAATTTTCCACCAGCTTTTAACTTGATGATACTTTGTTTTGCACAAATTTGGAAAATGTGTTATGCATATGGATATATCTAAGTGCTCTTATGTTATATATCCACTTTGCCATATTATATAGGTAAGAGTTACAATCGTTTTTAAAGGACATTATTGTGTCATTTATCAGTATGTGTTTAATTTCGCTGTAAATGTTTTTAATTCTCTTTTTAGTGTTTCTGCAAATTAAATCAAGTCAAATGGTTTATTCATGTCTCTTCATACGTACAGCGCGATAATGCAACGTATAATGAAAACATTATAAAATACGCGTGCATTTCTATACAGAAATAGAAGACACAGATTGATATATACAATAGTTTTATACATTTATACACCCTAAAATACAATATTGAGAAGGATGACCAAGTTAAAAATACATAACTTCTAAGGTTCTTATACAAATGTAGTTAACAATATACAGAAGGTTTCAATATATGTATATTAAGCACGAGGAAACTGTGCATCTATTTTTGGCTGGCAATATATAAATGTGCATCCCTAGATAAAGATTAAAAACTACATTAAAACATCAAAAACTGTTCATACACATTAAAACTAAACGCTTACAGCCAACATCTTTTTCAACTTTAAGACACTAAAATAAACTGGTTATGACAGTTGTACAAAATAATACTGTAACCATTATGGCTGAACACCACTAAATCCGGCTGTTCTTTATTCTATTTATTTATTTATTTTGTTGGGTTTAACGTCGCACCGACACAATTTTAGGTCATATAGCGACTTTCCAGCTTTAATGGTGGAGGAAGACCCCAGGTGCCCCTCCGTGCACAATTTCATCACGAGCGGGCACCTGGGTAGAACCACCGACCTTCCGTAAGCCAGCTGGATGGCTTCCTCACGTGAAGAATTCTACGCCCCAAATGAGGTTTCGAACCCACATCGATGAGGGGCAATCTTTATTCTATATAAAATCCACTCACTTTAAAACGGTTTTTCGACATTTTCTAGCATATCAGACTTTCAGAGACTCTTATTTCCATAAAGAACTATATCGCTATTTTGGAAAAACAAAAAGAAAAGCGGGTGTTTACTTTTTTATAAGAAAACTAGAGTTCGTTGAATACAACCAGCTAAATTTACTCCTTTTGTATTTCTCATTTCAAAACATTAGATTCAAAACGTGGTAGAGTAAAAGAAAACACGATGCTATTTAGAAAGGGCACGAGGAGAAGGAGAAAGATTAGCACTATTTATATTTGGACTACTTGCGACTAGACCAGCGGAGGCTTACGTTTGAGTTGGTAGTTATCTGCCTATAAGAAAAAAAATGTTTGATTTTTTCCGAGATTTAGCATCCATTCTCAAGGCACACCTATTTCACGATGATCTGCCTAATTTCGTTGCAAAATACTGGAAAAATCGGGAGAAATCAGCTTTTATTACAGGTCACCCGCCCCCTCCCCCGCCAATTCTAAAAATACGCGAAATTTAGCCCTGTGCAAGCGATATCTCAAATTTTATTTCATTGTTCATGTAATTTTGATACAAGATCCATTTAATCGTTAAGATGATTGGTATTTTCAATCAGAAACATGCTAATTTCATTAACATTTAGACATTTGCAGTGCTAAAATGTGAGAAAATGCACTTTCTATGTCCTAAAATCGACCAAAATAGGACCACCTGGTCGAAAATTGGGTCTAAATTCCAAAAATACAAGAAATTTAAGAGTTTTTAGCCATTTGTCACCATTTTACATCATTTAGAGTAGATTAATGGCCTTTTCATTGATATTCGAGGAGTTTGGCAAAAACCCATGTAGTGTCCCTTATAGGCTGAACACCACTAAATCCGACTGTTCTTTATTTTATATAAAATCCACTCACTTTAAAACGGGTTTTCGACATTTTCTAGCATATCAGACTTTCAGAGACTTATATTCCCATAAAAAACTATATCGCTACTTAAGAGAAACAAAAAGAAAAAGGGGGTGGTAACTTTTATATAAGAAAACTACAGTTCGTCAAATACAACCCGCTAAATTTACTCCTTTTCGCTTTTTTGAATTTCTCATTTCAAAACATTAGATTCTTACGCCGCCATTTTTACACATTCCGATTTCGATAGAATGCTAAGTGATACATACTGAAACGCGATAGAATAAAAGAAAACACGATGCTTTGAGAAAGGGCGCGAGAAAAGGGAGAAAGATTAGCACTATTTATATTTGGACTACTTGTGACTAGACCAGCGGAGGCTTACATTTGAATTGGTAGTGATCTGCCTTATGCAAAGTTATTAAAACTACTGGGTTTTTGTTGTTAACTTAAGATAGCTAAGTGAGATGTATGGTTTTCTACATCGTCTGATAACATAGTTTTTTTATGAAAAACAATGAATTTGAAAAATAGGCAACATTTGTATTGACAACCTTTCAATAGTTTCCGATTTCAGAGCTTCTTTAGACCTCTGACACACTGAAACGTTACTGTCGAATGTATACTCCATAATCTAAACGGCCAAGTTTAGTTTATTAGTTAATTTATATATCAGATGTGAAGGTCATAAAATGGTATGAAATATATATATTACGAATCATTCTAACAAGATCCGCTTTTTTCACCATGAAACAAAGAAGACTGCAACACACACAATTTGTACGTCACAATTATAACATGATTGCGTCAGACGTCACAGTGGCGCGCTGGAAAAGAAAATAATATAGGTCTTGCAAAACTTTGGTGAATATCTTCAAAGATGTAGGTCAATACCCTTAAAAAGGTGTAAGAATCGAAATAATATATATCATTTGTGATTTGCTTTCGAACAGAATAATTGTTTGTCGTTCAGATCATATCTTATCAAGCGGACTGCAACCTCCTGATATAATTCCTTCGTATCTGAACTCCAGACAATAATTGAGCCGTGCCATGAGAAAACCAACATAGTGGGTATGCGACCAGCAAGGATCCAGACCAGCCTGCGCATCCGCGCAGTCTGGTCAGGATCCATGCTGTTCGCTTTCAAAGCCTATTGGAATTAGAGAAACTGTTAGCGAACAGCATGGATCCTGACCAGACTGCGCGGATGCGCAGGCTGGTCTGGATCCTTGCTGGTCGCATACCCACTATGTTGGTTTTCCCATGGCACGGCTCAATTTTAGTCAACGGCTAATAAAATGATGACACATACTTAAAAACATTTCTTAAAACAATACATCTATATCACATACATTGTTTTAAGTTATTCATCAATGTTCAGTGTAAAAACCATGTCTGTATCCAATTATTAAAACGACCTTTCAGCATTTGAAACAGATTTTGACTGTAAGTTATTTAGCTATTTACTTTTAACAGAGTATAAACATACATTATATGTTCATTGTCCATGCTATTATAATTCATGTTTTAAAGACATACTTGGCTTCGAAGCTCTATAGATTGTTAAAGAGTTTTAATCAAAAAGCAAATATCGAAAATCTTACATTTAAAGTATTTGATATATCAAAAGATTCGATAGTTTGGGTCAGTACAAGAATTCAAGCCTTAAAATTCAGATAGTCAGTCAAAATCTACAAAAAAGTATTAATGTTTCTTTGGCCATATCTGGAACATTAGCTGATTTTACATTCTTTTTATACGAACGAACTTGGAAGAACATTTACAGCACAAATTAAAAGAAAAGTTAACAAAAGGCCAATAACATTCCAACGTGATCGATTATTGCAAAAGTATTTAATAACATCGTGCATTCTCAAATCGAGATTATCCAATAGTTCATTTTCACTTCGCACCAAATAAGGTTTAGAAATCAGCATGACTTAACGGTAACTCACTAAATTACCAGGCGATAATGGTAAATCACCTGTAAAATCACAAGGCGATAATGGTAAATCACCTGTAAAATCACAAGGCGATAATGGTAAGTCACCTGTAAAATCATCAGGCGATAATGGTAAGTCACCTGTTAAATCACCAGGCAATAATGGTAAATCACCTGTAATATCACCAGGCGATAACGGTAAATCACCTGTAAAATCACCAAGCGATTACGGCAAATCACCTGCAAATTCTTCAGGCGATAAAGGTAAATCACCTGCAAAATCACCAGGCAAAAACATATAAATCACCTGTAAAATCATCTGGCGATAACGGTAAATCACCTGTAAAATCATCAGGCGATGTCAAGATTATTTTGCAACGCCTTTATTTTTGTTTAATACAGTGGTAGTATTGTGAATAAAACAAACTTTCTGAGAATCGAGTTAATATTGTCGTAAGAGAACATCACAATCTCATTGTTTCTTGTTATGATGCTCGTTTACCTATAACCAGAAACTGGCAATAAAATAAGCAATTTTAATAAATTAGTTTATTTAGTCCAGTATCCGTCTGAAGTCTCGCGGGATTTCAACTGCTTACACTAGAGCTAATATCGTCGTTTTAGAGAATATCGCAATCTCATTGTTTTTGTTAATAGAAATGTATTGGTAGCGTTTCCAGAGGCTGTCAAATATGACATGATGGGCAAAAGGATACTGATGAAACATATAGTGTAGTTAAACAAATCCATGAAAACAACCTTCAACATGAAAATATATGGTTTGTGTTCAGTTTGTATAAATGAACGAGCCAAGTTATCTTTCATTTTATACTTTTATTTGTTTTAATACATCTGTATATTGTAATCATACAGGAAAAGTTCACTTTATATGAAAAAAGTAATGAAAGTGCATTTTTAAATATGAACTCGGGACTTGTTTGTAGTTTGTAAAATTAAATATCTTATATAATAAAAGATTACCTCTTTTGTAACGATTAATGATGATATTTTGTAATATTTTTGGCGATGTCGAGTATCTGTTTATTCCCAATCAATGAATCAGGTGCCTTTCCTTTTATCTCGACTGTTAACTTGTGCAGATTTGATACACTTCTTTGCAAGATTATTGTATTCTTATTCCTTAAAATATAAACAAATTTATTATATACCCATAAAAATTCTGGCAAAAATAAAACTTGTATTTCACAAGTTAATATGAACAGGCAGAACAAAATACCGTATTGTAACCGATGAGTCGGACTACTTTCATTTAATATGCATGACCTGACACAATTATATAAATAGACAAACGTCAATGACCTGACAACAAAAACTGGCCCCGCCCATACTGCGTACTAGTTTTTACATCAGTTGCATTCCAGATTTATTTTTTTATAGAGTTAAGTTTTAATGTCGTATGATTTTTGTAAACAGAATGTGTAATCTCAACTAGTAATGTCATTAACTCTGGCTCTCTCCACTTTTATCGCACAGACAATATTGGTAAGAGACGGCATTGTGTAACGTTCATCATGACATCATAATGTTTACATCAATCAATTTTGGAAAGATCTATAATACACTAAGTGAGGCTGGTTATTGCACATTCTTGATTTATGCCTTATTCAAGGCATTCATTTTTTATTAAATAGAATTTGAGTAGTGTAAATTAAGAGATTAACTCTGACTGAGTCTGGAACTGGAAGTGAATTTTTCGGCGCTTGGGACATGTAGTTGTCTGAAAATAATGTGGAAATAAGCATGTCTGTATATTTTAAAGAAGATGATTTTTCTATGTTTACGTAGGTAAGAGTTTTTTCTATTGTTATATTTAAGAATATGAGAAAGTCAAGAAACATCGTCTTAATTGATTTGAACATGGCTGCCACATTGTTTCGTTCAGATGTTTCAGGAGCAAATCCGTAAAATATGAATTTATTTATTTTTGCTTCGACCATATTTGTTAAGTTTGCAACTATGTAATTACCTAGAATGTTATCTCCTGGATGAGTATAACTTTTGTTTCTAAACCTATCATTTTTATTAGGAATTCAAGTAATGTAGCTGTGCAGACTATATTTACTTTCTTTTTGGTTATCATTTTGTGTCAAGGAACTTCCAAATCTCAATAATAACCATTATTGTATATCGATAACATGTGTTGTCCTTGAATTAAATGTTACAGACACAATATAATACAGTCTTAAGAGACGCTTTCACAGAAAACATTATCGTTTGACAATAACAAATAGCCACTTTACAACAATGATGAAATAATGCTTTTATCCTAACTCTGTCCTGTCAAATGTCGGCGACTCAAGAATGTTCTCTTAGCTCGTCATTTTCTCCTGTACAACTGAATATATTGAAGGTAGAAACTTCTGTTCTGTAGAAAATATTAGTTTACGCATGAGTGCAGTGTAACACAACCAAAAGCTTTATCATATGTTGGATCCCTCCGCCTCAAAGTTCACGTAGTCTGGAAAGTGCATCTTCGATATTAAACTTCAGGAGCACACAATAACGCTGAATTATTTCCTTGATGATTTTGATATCGAGGTTAAAGATCTAAAGTGCAAACCCGGTGTAGTAGTTCTTTGAAATTGTTACGTTCCCATTTGAAGTCATCACTATTTTACCTGGTTAATTTTCAAATATATTTATTGACACTGGGCAAATATTTATCATTTCTGGTGTCTTTAACAGTTGTTTTGTCAGTTTTCTTCGGGACTGCATTTCATTGTGGTAGTATTAAAAAGTACTCCAGACCGGTCAGCCATGAGAGATGTGTGTGAAAATGGGGACAGTGTTTGTAATCTGGAACGACTATACGTTCTTGTTTTAATCAAACGTGGATAGCAAAATGTTAATTGATTATAACACTTGTCTTTTTAGTACTGATTGACTTTGATATAGCAATCATTGCAACAATTTTGCTGTAAAAATCACAAATCGTGTCCTGACATGCTAGTTTTTATACATCAAAGAAAGCGAATTGACACTGTGCCGATACCTCAAGTGGGATTGCAGGTATACGTCTTAAATTGACGGTTCTGAAATCAAAACGTTTCGCACAGAATTGCGTATTTTCTGCTGAGTTGTTCAGCAAAACTATATTTCAATTATTTCCAAAGACTGTGGGTGTTACAAGAACGTTTGTAATGTAACATGCATTAGGATTAACTTCAAAGAAAATCTTTTGAACTTGCTACGTTTCATGATTAAGGATGGTTATAGCAATCGATTAGTAACTAGTGTTTCAGCATGATCCATGTGGGTTCCTTCCGATGATTCTTTTCAACTTATATTTAAGGTGTAAATTTCACAACTCCAGTGGCTCCCTTTATCCGTATGACAATAAATATGCAACTTTGTTTTTCAAGAACTTGTTTACTTTTTTCCTAATCGAAGGAAGAATGCGGCGATAAGCGGTACGCCCGTGTGTGTTAAAATGCATATCTGATTGGATAATAGATAAGTTTAATTGACAAGAGGATACTTGTCTATTGTTTAAAGATGAAACTGTTTTTATATCAAAACAATAAGTAAAAGAAGATTCTAGACTGAGTTATGAATTTGAAAATTACGACAGTTTTAAAAATCAAAATTTATTTTATCGTCTACATACGGCCGTAGGAAATATTCAACAGTTTACAATATCATTCTAAAATGTATAATTTTTGTCCATACTAGAGACTTGATATTATAATCAATTTACTGCCTTTGTCTCATAGGATCCATTCTCATCCATCAAATCACAATGCTATGCAGAGCATATATTAAAGTTTTGTATCGTTCACGCATGGAGTAAGTATTGTACACAATATGAAATTACAAAGTTAGATATTAAATATAAAACGTTAGTCATCCAAACAATTTTGTCTGTTGTATTTTACATAGGAAACCTAAAGAGAAAATGCCTATTTTCTATAAAAATATACTATTAGATTTTTAATCCTTACATGATTTTTCAACTTGTGTATATCTAAATATTTAAATGATTTTTTAAGGAACAGTTCAGGTCATTTCTTTTTTATATACGGTTTGGTATCACGACTTACATTCGTACAGACCATAGTATCATGATTTGTACCGCGATACGTACCGATATATATGTACAGAACTTTCTCTCACTTTAACGAGAATGTTATCCTAATTATCAGTCTTTGCCAGCTGCATGCAGAGGTTTTATTATTGCGTACGATATTTGTAGAAACATATTATTCCACAAATTTTTTAGCCGGGCCAAAATCGTCTACGAGGCTCCATGGTATTCTTCCCTTATTCACACAAGAACAGTAAGGCCATAAACCATCTATGATATTTTAAATTCAAACTCAAAGCATGTAGAAGTTTAAAAATATTTACAGTTATAAAAATATACATATTTCTGAAAACAACTAAAACAAGTAAGTCTGAACTCGCGAAAACATTAGAAAGCGTTTATCATATTTACGGCCCGTAATAGTATGTATTTAAGACAAGTTGCATTGTACAGTCAATATTTGTAATTCAATAGTTTATGCGCCATGTGCAATTGATATATTTATCTTTTCTCATTCAGCGTCCAACATTTTCAATTTACTTATTGCAACATGTTACGCTACGATAATACTATTTGTATTGAACGTCCCTTCGGCATCTATCTATTGACATAAACTTCCAGATTAAGCACTGTATAATGTTCAAAGCAACAACATGATTTCAAAAAATTAAAAAACAATTGTTTGTTCGGATTGTACATAAACAGTGATCATAGCAGTACCGTTTGGGAAGGTGAATAGCCCTCAGCGAAACTGGAATTATACTTGGTTTTAATTTTCTCTTAATCCGCTTTACTGCATTTCATGCTTTGTTTTACGATAGATATGCGAAAGTGTGTTTTCCACATGAAAAAATCCACGTGCTTTATTTGTTCGGTGCTAACTATGCCATACTATATAGGTAAGATTAAAACATCTTTTTTTAATAATATCATGATTGTGTCATATATCAGTTTTAATTTAGTTGGAAAATTTATTGTTTTGATTTTTTTATACTTAATCAGTATTTTGGCAAATGATATCAAGAAAAATAATGTATTAACGCCAATTAAATATTAACACATTATAAAATACGCATGCCTTTCTATAAAGAAATGAGATGACTTGATTTATACATTAGGTTTTATATTCATAAAGCTTTAAATGATGACCGAGTCATAAGCACAAAACTACTGAGACTTTATAAATAAATACACCTTCAGAAGGTTTTAATATCTTAAAAGCACGTGAAACTGTCAACCTACCTGTGGATGGCTACAGATAAAATTGACCGATTGTTTGAAAACAACAACACTGTTACTGTATAATAAATAAATGCATTCAGTATGTGATTTTCAACTTCTGTACATTAAAGCATACAAATTTTGACAATTTCAAAAATGATGCTATTACATATAGGCATCGTTACTTACATTACAGGTTTTATTTCTTTAGCTTATGATAGCTTATATGTTCTTCATCTCTTCATCTTCTGATAAAACAACAGTTTTTGGTAAACTAAATAACAATTTTTCTCCAGTTTCCTCATAAAGAACCAACTTAGGATCTTCGTAAGGAGTCACAGTTTTCCACTTTTATTCATGAAAGATAAGCCCATTTGGGCAATCATAGGTAGATTGGGCTTTGAAGCTCTATAACTTGTTTTAAGGTTTTCTTAATTGTATATTTACAATAAAATAGAATAATCAGGAACCGAAAATCTTACACTTTGGATGTATGAAAAAGGCGATTTTCGATACATTTTGGCCACTGAAATTGCAGATAACCAGTACAAACTTCCGAAAAATATATTAAAGTAATGTTTCTGTGACCATATCTGCAGTTTTTCTATTGATTTAAATTCTTATTTTATGCATGAACATGGAATAACATTTTACAGTACAGTTTTATAACGTATGTTTCATGATTTGTTTGTTTTGGGTTTAACGCCGTTTTTCAACAGTGTTTCAGTCATGTAACGGCGGGCAGTTAACCTAACCAGTGTTCCTAGATTCTGTACCAGTACAAACCTGTTCTCCGCAAGTAACTGCCACCTTCCCCACATGAATCAGAGGTGGAGGATTTCAGACACAATGTCGTTTATCAAATAGTCACGGAGAACATACGCCCCGCCCGAGGATCGAACTCACGACCCGCGATCCGTAGACCAACGCTCTGCCTACTGAGCTAAGCGGGCGGGCTTGTATGTTTCATGAACAGCCAATCAAGGTAGTTATGAAAATAGAGCAATCTGACCTATTAATCTGAAATCAAGTTTAACCATTAGTATATTCGCGCCACGCATCCATAAGTTTTTGAAATCAGCAAGATATAACAGTAAATCACCTGCAAAATCACCAGGTGATGTCAAGATAATTATGTTACGCTTTTACGTTGGTTGCAGGGATTTGATTTTGTTTTTGCGAAAATATATTATATATCAAATTGTATATTTGTGAGAATGTTGTAATAATATGTTTTTCTATCACATAAAATATCTTTACAAGTTTGTTTAAATCTTACAGTAAATATAATCCGTTTGCATATCTAGATGAAATAGCAGTAGTGTCATGTAATTTTATGGTTTGAATAAACTATGACTTGACCCGGGAATTAGTTTGTATCGAACGATGTTATGATACAACCAAGATATAATGGTACATCTTGATTGCAAGATATTCTGCAGAACATGTCATTGTTTAGGAATATGTATTTTAAATCGTCACTTTAAAAGCTATCATACTGAAAAAATAAAACTGCGTTCAAAATGCTTGTCCTTATTTGCTTTATCATAAAAATGTTTCAGACTGTTACAAACACTGGAGCTGTTTCTCCCTGAAACCATAGCTACTCGTTAAACACCGTTTGCCTATAACGAGAAATTGGCTATTAAAGAAGCAATTTTAATAAATTGCTTTATGTAGTCCTTTCTCCGTCTGAAGTCTCGCGGGATTTCAGTTTCTTAAACTAGAGACAAAATAGTCGTTTGGGAACATCACACTTTCATTGCTTTTGTTAATAGAAAGTAGTTTAAGCCTTCCCAGAGGCTGTCAAATATAACTGCTGAAACAGTGAATGTAGTAGCAAAAGACTAAACATAATAAAATCACATCTTAATTCTTTCTTTCTTGTTTATACTAAGTTATTTCAGCCCAACTGTAATGAAAGCTATCACTCTCGGGTCTGCTGCCTGGTAAAACCAATGATAGTGACGTGTTAGACGAAAATAAGACTCTTTACCAGGATGGCCTATGATGGAGAACCTTCTATAACAATTTTCCTTTGTGTTTTACAATATATATTTGGCAAGAAAAGCATGTATTACATGTATTACGTAATTAACGCCTTTATGACGAGCAGAATTAAGTGAGTTTCGACAGAATTTATACGTTTTAAAACAAGCAAGTTTCTTAATATAATGTTTGAAGAAAAAGCACAGTGAACACACAGACTGGGTTGATAATAAGCAATTGATATGTGTTTTTTTTTTATAGATTATCTCATATTCGTAAATTAATTTTTGAAGTTTATTGCTATATTCTGACTATTTTTGTACTTGAATATAGTCTTTAAGACCAATTCTCTGTAAAAACCAAAAAAAAGTTGGAAACTGATAGTCACAGATTTCCTTTAAACCGATTTTTTCTTGAAGAGGGTGCAAAATTAAGAAAATCCTGTTTTTCATTTTTTCAATATATGTCCCAGTTACCATGGAAACGAGGATGCAAATCCCCAACTTGCTGAATTTTCAAAAAAGTAGGGGTGCATGCCTATTTTGCTATCAGGAAAGTACTAGAAAGTGTCCTTTATTTTCGTACTTGCAAATTTTAAAGGCAAATGAACAAGGTTTCATACCAAACTAATATTTCCAAATATTTATTTGATTCTTGTATGATCTAGACTTTTATCTGCAAGAAAAAAATATTTATGGAGCAAAACATATGTTTAAATTGTGCTCTACATCTTGAAAAGTGCACAGGTCTCAGCAGAAAAGTATATTTGTTTGTTTAAAGGGAAGATGATATTTCAAAAAAAAACATAAATCGTAGTGGGTCATTCAGACACATTATTGTAGATTTGGGCCAAAGTTTATGATTTGGGGCATTTTTCCTATTTTTATTACCTCCCCTTGATGCTCTTCATTTAGGAAATCACAAAGAGCTTATCTAAGTTTACTTCCTGGATTATGCTGAATTCAGATTTCCACTCGGATTTTGCAAATTTTTAGTATATAGAGACAATGACAGTCAGAGATTTTATGCTAAATGGGCATGGGATGCTTGGATGTGTCCCTTCAAACCAAGTCCACGTTTAAAATTTGCTGAATAGCGACATTGTTTGGGAAAAATACTCTGGCAGAAAAGAGTCTAAACTGTGGATAGACATCAGTCTGACATCTGTGTGTTTATTTCCATAAGTGAAGTTTGTATCAACTGACTGAAGGATCAGTGTTAAAGGATAACACTACAATGAAAACAGGTGAGTCTCATAATATTTTATGTTTTAATATGACATGTAAAAATTCCAAGCTATGCAAGATAAGTGCTCACTTCCTTCAACAGATTCAAAGACCATACAGAGGTTATTTTCTTAAATATTGGACAGACATTTCTTATTATTTTACCAAGATAAAACTTACAGGCATTTTTCCATCATTTTGGGAATACCATGCACCAACACCAGTGGAATTGGGAAAATGCTCTCAGAAATTGTCTAATGTGGAAATTTCCAAATTACCAAAATCTATGTAAAGATATTTTTTGTGTAAATTAAGCAACACTATAAATGTTGTTGTAATAACCTAAATATAGATATATACAAATTTCAAAACCATTTTAAAACATCAAACAACCATATAAGGTAACACATTTGGGAATTTCATATTCAGACTTGGGAAGAAACATACTGTTTTCTTTGGGATTACCTCCTTTCATTGGAGGTAGATTTATAATGGGAAAAGCCCTGATTTTAATTGTAAATGACCATTAGCATGCTTTTTATGTTATTTGTAAAAAGCAGATAAAGACATATTTTCATATCAAAATGTATATACTTTTGTAAATTTATTTGTTTTGTTTTTCAGCTGTGAGTTGTTTCTTTTGAAAATGACTGCTTGATGATAAAGTTTCAAACAACTATGAAGTGAGTGGATGTTCTAGAGAGGTAATCATAATTTAGTCATTTGCAACAGTGTATGTGTTTACCAAAGTACCTGCAGAAATATAGACTTACTGAAGTAAAAACTCACTGAATGCTGAAAAATGAAAACATTTAATTGCATCCATTGCTACACATAAGTCAGGATGTTTTAATCTGCACATGCCTGTTTTACAAATACATATTGAATGTAAATGGTTTGTGTCAAAGTTAATATGTTTTTATATATATTTACACATCAGAGGCCTACATGTATTTAAATAAAGAATAAAGTCCCCCACATGCCCATATTCATACAAGTATGAAATCTTGACCTCTCAGTCTATGATACAAGAATAGCTAGTAGGACTTCATATAACTTAAATTGACATACATTTGTATTGTGACTATAAATATTGATAAGTTTTTGAAATTTTAAAATATACCCTTTTTCAGAAAAGGACCCTCTGCACATGTATGAGAAACAGATTTTACTTTTAAAGTGGCCCATATAATGTTGAAAAGGATGAAATCCTGTTTCTGTCAAAATGTAACAACAGTAACAACCATTTAAGTTTGATTTGTGTATATTCCAGACTAATTCTTCAAAGAATGAATGATCATTATCATGCTTATATTGGAATAAAAGGAAGGAAGGTATCTACATTTTATTTATAGTTTGTCTTAGTCTCTGATCAGGTCTGATTTCAGATCTTTATAAATGCTTTATTGAATGTTATTTTTTGACAGAATATTTATGAACTTTGTTTAGAATTTCATGTATCTTAAATTTAATCAAAGTGTAGCAAAGTCAAAAGTATTTAATGTATTTCATACAATTGTTCCTTTTAAAATCATTTCAAGGAGGGGGAGGTCTATGTGATAAATTATTTTCATTAAAAGAATAAAAGAAAGATGTAAATATTATACATTTACTTATACAAAATTTATTAAATGATTGAAATAGTGTATGTAATTTTTATTCATTTACAAATTTGTGAAAGGAAACCCTCCAGCTGGCTTGTAGAAGATCAATAGTTCTACCCAGTAACATGATGTCACAAATATTTTAACTGGAGAGCCCATCCCCATCCCACCACCACCCATAGTCAAATGAAAGACATTCAGATTGTTATTCTCTCACATCTCTATTTTTCAGTGACAGCTACAGTCAGGGTAAAAGTAAATGCAGTCAGAAGACCTCTGATATCACCTGAAGAGCCAGCCTTCTCATGATTCTGTATCAAATAAAAATAACAAGGACTGCTAAAAAGACTTTTTATAACTTGCAAATGTGCAGCCTGTGACATAACTGTCTGATCCAGGTAGTTTAGACAAGATGACATTTCATCTCTATAGTAGAGGACACAAGTTTGAAATGCAGTATGTCATTGTGAAGGCAAAATGTTTATGAAAATAGTGTGTGTGTGTTTCCCAAATAGAGAGGCTGAAAGTGGGGAATCATCAATTAGTGTTTTTGGAATAAGTTATGGACATCTGAATAGTAAAGATCTGTCCCTTTTTTGGATTGCCACAGACCAAAATAATGATTGGTGCCTTTGACATAAATAGAAGAACTCACACTGGACACCCTGAAGATGGAATTACAAGAATGTATGTTGTTTGCATTAATGTTTTTTTTTCTTCAGATTTATGGAAAAACAATAAGAATGTCATTTCTTAAAAATGTTGATAGTTGTTTAACCAAAGGCCCTGTAATTGAAAAATATCTTTATTCTTGACTTTATCATGTTTATATTAAAATAAAAAAAATGTGATACTGTTTGATTACTTTTGCATGTATAACATTAAATTTGTTATATTTAAATTTGATAAAATTTAATGTATTTTGAAAAAGATGCACTTGAACATATCTAAATGGAAAAAACACATGACAGTCTTTGAATATCTGTAAAAAAGCACATATTTTGCAGTTCTCATCAGATTTGGTTACCAATTTACAGCATAATTATACATGAAGGCTTATTACTCAAACATATGCAGATCTAATTGTATATTTTCTACCATAGATAATTTTATTTCATATAGATTTTTTAAATCTTTAAGAAATACTGAGAAAATATAGCAAAACAATGGCTGAATTAGTATACTTGATTTTGTGAGACTGAAATATTACAATTCTTTTTCCCTCTTAAGCCTGTATCATAAAATCATATTTTCTGATGAAATTTATTTTTTAAGAATGTTGCAATGCAGATTTTAATGAAAATTCATACATTTGTAAAGTTACCTATATTGTGTTAGGTAATAACTTAAGCCCATATATACTAATTGGCCAATGATTAAAGAGAACATCTGAGTTTCTAGCTGACTTTCTGACTAATTTAAGACCTCATTCATGTAACAACATCTATTAATCTTCAGAAATCCAGTAAAATTGTCATCTGTAAAACAGGTTTCATTTTAAGACATACAAGGCATATAACATCCTATTTTACCAGCATGTATTTACTTTAATAAATAAAGTAGATTTAGTTGTGTATTTTGATAAATTTTGGAAAAAGCATTAGGAGATATTTCTGCAACTGCAGTTTGTATTAACTGAGTATTTACTGGCACTGGAATGTGCATGATCAGGGTTTTTCTGAATAAACTTAGTAAAGTCTTAAATCTACATTATCTATAGCTATCCGTAAAAAGTCTAGCCATTGTCTTGATAGTTTGAAAGAATTAAATACATTTGAGCCGCACCATGAGAAAGCCAACATATTGGCTTTGCGACCAGCATAGATCCAGAGCAGCCCGCGCAGTCTGGTCTGGATCCATCCTGTTCGCTTTCAAAGCATATTGCAATTAGAGAAACTGTTAGTGAACAGCATGGATCCTGACCAGACTGCACTGATGCACAGGCTGGTATGGATCCATTCTGGTCGCAAACGCACTATGTTGGTTTTCTCATGGCGCGGCTCATTTAAAGTTGTATCTAGCAAAATATTGACTAAACTGTTCTGTAGATAATTTGATTTAATTTGATTGTTAAAGGAAGAATGTGCATCATGATTGTTATTACATAAACATATTGTATTATTTTTAAATATCATGATATTTTTCAGTCTTGGATTACACTGTTATTTGTTCATAATTTTGAAATGTATTTAAAATGTAAATATTAAATCAAATGGCGAAGTAGACATGATTTTGCTTTTACTACTATTTGTTTCCATGGCAAATGATTTCCAAAGCTGAAAGGACACTGTCTTTACACAAACACACATAGATATTTTTATGCCGATTCTTCTCCTTAAATTCCTCGATTTCTCCCTAAATTCTGTGGAGGACTTCTCCCTCAAATTTTGACCTAGGATGATCCCTGTTTTTTAATGCAAAATGAATGTTGTAACCATGGCAACTTGAAAAAAAAATTGGACAGTCATGATTAGTAACCATACAATACCTTAAAGGCCAGTGTCAGTTGGTTATGAGTATTTCCAACTGCTTTGAAACTCAAAATTAGTTTACCCAAAAGAAAGAAAAGTGCATACAAGGTTGTTGAGAACTGACCTTGTGACAATGCTTTAAGTTTCATAGATCATGATTATGGTTGTATCCTTCTTAATTCTGCCCAGAATGTGCTTCAGGTGGGTTAGATGCATTGCAGATGAACTTTTGTTGTTTCATAGAATACAAAATTGATACAGAAAGTGCTTTAAAAAGGTCTGAATTATAATTTTCTTGTACGTTGCCATGGTAACGGAACATTCTCCTTAATTTCTAGGCAAAGTGTTGGACAGTATAACTTTGTAAAATTATTTTACATGAAATACTTATGTTTTGCAACAATTCTGTATCTGGCAATGTAATATTATTTCAGGTTATTCTGTAATTTAGGCATAAATGAGTTTGCTGAAAACTCATTTTTTGTCAATTTTCAAATTTCTGTAAAAAGCTCAAATATGAATGACCCACTAAAATTCCTCCTTAAATTGAAATGGGTATCATAGCTCTGCTGAATCCATACAAGTATTATTTTCAGATGCGTGCACTTTTTTTTCTATTAGAAGTTGAAAAATATACATGCAGACCAATTTTTAAAGATAATGTAAAATCTTAAAAGGGGGTATTTATAAAATTGTTGCTTCTAAAACTGTGAATATGTTGGAAGACAATATTTGTTTTCAATAATTACTTCAGGTATGTATTTCAGGCAAATATGAAAATTAGTGCTCTATTGCAGACAGAGAGACCACTATGTGTAAAGAAAATTGCCACATTTTAGTAAAATTTGACTCTCAGAAATTGCCATTTTTCGCAAAAAGTATGTTCCCGTTTCCATGTTAACCAGAGCTGATTCATATCTTTTCCCCCTTGATTCTTCATATATGGCTTGAATACTAAAAAGGGTGCAAATATGAAGTAATTCTGAGACTATGAGTTTCCGACCCCTTCTTTAATTTTTTGGTTCTTACAGAGAATTGGTCTTAAAACTTATAACAGTGAATAGTAGCGGAACATCAATTTTATACTATAATTCAATACCTAAAGTAATTAACATTCTTCTTGAAGAATCGAAAGATTGGTAACTCATGGTTACTTGAAAATTGTTATCTTTTAGATGCATAATATGAGCATCTCGGATCTCAGATAGGTAATCAGGCTAGAAGATCAATGAGGTTTTACACTTGTATTTTGAAATTGTTTTGGTGTTAAGTGTTGAGTTACTTTATCTATTCAGTCAAGATGTAAGACATCATCAGAACAAATTAGTATGAAGACTGCACGAAGGACATTCATTATTACCTTATTAACTTCCAACAGAGAAAATAGATATAAACGTTTCTACAGCCGGTTTTAATTCACTGCGTGTGTTTATGCGTTTAGTGGTAAAATGCCATAGTTTCTTGTAATTTAGATTTCAGTGAGTAAAACGTTAATTCCGTTCAGTATAATTTAAATGAGTACAATAAACAAACATTTAATAATTACACATTTAATGCTTGATCTTTTATCAACAATAATACTTTTTGATAGAGCTGCTCAGCTATGTGGGGAGAGCGCAGATCTACAAATCGAGGTGTTGTAAGTTTGATCCCAGGGAGAGGCCCCGCGACGATTTGATAAAAGACATTGTGTAATATCATTTCAGCATAAAACTGCTGTTATTGTCACTTTTCTGGGGTGTTTTAATAGGAGAGAAAACGTGTGTTAACAGAGAGATTCTCGCTCTCACGTGCTGTTATAACACATTTTTATATATGCGCGTTCAGTGGCAAAGCGTACACGTACACGTATTACGGCCCCAAAACGGATATTTCAAAAGGAAATGACGTCAACGTGAATAAACGACGTAGACTCTACCGCACATTTCAAGGAAATCTAATGACGTTGAGGGACAATATATTCATTTACTTGGGTTTTACGCGTTTAATGCTAGAATAGCGTTAGCGCATGTTCTTTTCTATTTATAACATCTTCAAAATCCCTCGGGAATCGTTGGTATCCTCGCCCTACGGGCTCGGGTACCAACCAGTCCCTCGGGATTCTGCAGATGTTACAACACGAAAACACATGCGTTATCCCTACATTCTTCCTCCTTCTCTGACCCAACACGAGAAAAAATGGCGTTAAATCCAAAAACAAAACAAACAAAAAGCGTCTTTTGTTTAAGTTTCCTACCTGACTTGTTTTCATCTCTGTCGGATAAAATATACCTGTCATTTTTTCTCAACTGCGATTACATTGTAAATATCATTTTTAAGATTGTTATATAGAGTATGAACAAAATGTAAATGATATTATCATTTATGGACCATATTCAAATTACTTTCAAACAGTTAAAATGAATTAATGCCAATACAAGTCAATGATTCGGTTTGCCTTTTCTAACTGATTGTTAGAGATCACCTATTATAAATGCCCTATGGAGACTACAGAAACATGCGCCCAGATGTACAAACATTATTATTGCTTTTATATATGATCGTTATTCAGATAATAAAATATAGTGTTCATTAATATGCACACACTTAACATTTCTTTTGTGTAACGGAGAAGTAAGTTACTTATTACATACATGTAATCCTTTTCTAAAATTCTTCCCCAGCTCTTACCTTTCTTATAATACGCTTTATTGCATCCAGTACTTTGTTTTGCATAAATTTGGAAAATGTGTTACGCATATGGAAATATCCAAGTGCTCTTATGTAATTTATCCACTTTGTAATATTATATACTTTTGGGTCAGTACAAGAATTCAAGCCTAACGTCAAAATCTATAAAAATGTATTCATGTTTCTTTGGAGATATCTTGTACAGTTGTTGATTTTTCATTCTTCTTTTATTAATGTACTTGGAAAACATTTACAGCACAAATTGAAAGAAAAACTAACTCAATCACATATGCTTTTATCAGATCTTACAATAAATTTAATATGAATTGATATCTAGAGGAAATTTTTTTCATTGAATTTGATGTTTGAATGTCATATGATCACTATTCGCATTAGCTTGTTTCAAACGATGTTTTAATACAACAACGATATGACGGTACATCTTGATGCCACTGTATTATGAACATTATGTCATTGCTTTGTACTATCCTAATTAAATCGTCATTTTATAATAAAAGCATTTCCTTAATGTTTGTACTTATCTGCTTTTATTATCCATGTTAATTGGGCAACTTGGTTTAGACTGTTATGCAAACTGGGGATATTTCTTCCTGAAACCAGAGATACTCGTTAAACACTTTTTACCTATAACCAGAAACTGGCAATAAAATAAGCAATTTTAATCAATAAGTTTATTTAGTCCAGTCTCCGTATGAAGTCTCGCGGGATTTCAACTGCTTACACTAGAGCTAATATCGTCGTTAGAGATCATCACAATCTCATTGCTTTAGTTAATAGAAAAGTATTGTTAGTTTCCAGAGGCTGTCAAATATGACACGATGGGCAAATGGATACTACTGAAATATTTAATCTAGTTAAACAAATCCATGAAAACAACCTGCAACATGACAATGAATTGTTTGTATTAAGTCTGCATAAATGAACGGGCCAAGTTATCTTTCATTTTATCCTTTTATGTGTTTTTGTTTTAATCTTGTATCATTCAAGGCCTGAACAACACAAAGCATATTATTTTGTACGATTTAATAGTCTATGTTTTTGCGTAGTGAATTAAGACTGTTAAAGTTATATTCAGAAGTGTTCTTCTGTTGCAGGGCCATTATGAAAACAAATGTTTATCAAACTTGTATTATTGCGAGAAAAACATGTGCTACCTGATCACATGTACTCTATGAAGTGAGGTACTTAATAATATATAAAACGCCAGGTATGCATACTTCCCAATTGAATAATGACATTGTAATTGAATGCTTACAAGCACGTCTCTAAGTTTTACTGTTAATTTACGTCAGCAATTTGTCTTGTGTTATGCACAAAAGAGCATATTGTAAATGGATAATAATGTAACAAAAATGCTCAAAATACTTTTGTATGTTTTGCAATGCATTTATTGCAAGACAAACAATTGAATTGTGCCTTTATGACGAGTCGATTTAAGTGTTTCAAACCCGTAATACACAAGAATTTCGGTTACTTCAGCATCAAACAAGACAGGAAGTATTTTGCATTATGTTTAGAATTGATGAATTACTGTACCCTCATTATTTAAAGGCACTGGACTCAAGATCGTACAACAAAAAAGAGGGGGGAAAAATAGGTATCAGGAAATAAATGCTATATTTCTTAAGAAAGCTTTGAAACTTAAATACTGACGTACTATATGCTATGGAGACACATGAGAAATAGTCGTTTTTACTAGTTTTTACATTGACAACTGAAAAGCGTTTGTAACGCTTTACTCGAGGTATACTGCTTTAATCATAATTCTAATACGACCAGGCAATGCTTAAATCATCACAACGATATTATGTTGATGTCACGTCGATGTGATATATAGCGCCATGTACGCATCGAGAAATAGCGCTTTCAAAATTGTTCAAATAGTTTACTTAAAGCACGTTTAAAACTAAATGTCGCATAGCACAACTGTATTGATTGATTTACACACACACTGAGTTGGTAATTCGTTGTGCAGAATAAGTCGCCATCGTTTGCACTTTAACTGAACTATTCCGCAAGACGTATTACCATTTCCGGTCCAGGCGTGCATAAACAAAGGAGCGTGACGCCATACATCCGCGAAGAAACAGTTCTATCACATTTGAACTAATTCTTACAATAAAAGAGGTATTAGAATCGAAATAATTTATAGCAAAGCCATGTTTGTTTATAAACTCCGGCGGTTATACGTCGTACGAAATAATTCAATCGGGCTACGCCCTCGTGAAATTATTACGCTCTACGTATAACCGCCCATCGTGTATAAATAGTGTTAAAACACGGTTTTATTTGAGGATGCATTAAAATAATCAAATATTTCAGAAAAGTGTTACCAAGATCAGTGTTATGTCTTTATTGCCACTTTCAAAGGTTTAATATCTCAAATATTACCTGACATAAAAACATATTACAGTAAATATTTGCAGAACATCAACCTTTTACTATGATTTAGTACCTAAGAAAATTAATATTCTTGCTGAAGAGTCAAATGATTTGTAACTTATGGTTACCTGAAAATTGTAAACGCGCATGCTGTTTCGGACATCTAGGATCTAGAATAAGTTATCAGGCATGAAATTCAGTGAGATTTTACGCATACATTTTAAAGCTGATTTTGATGTAAGTGTTGAGCTATATTTCTATCAAGTCAATGTACTGTCTTTGGAAAACAGAATCAGTACAAATTAACCCAAACACTGCACGCAGAACATTTATTATAAGCTTACATTAACTTCCGACAGAAAATAGATTCAAACGTTATTTTCAGCTGTTTTAATTCATTTTGTGTGTTTATATATAATAAATACGTTTAGGAGTAACAGATCTCGTACAGTTTCTTGTAATTGTAGATTTAAAATGTTAATTTCGTTCTGTATACGTAAAATGAATACAATACTTATTATTCGTGAAATGAACCTTTGAATAATTAAACATATAAACCTTGATTTTTTATCAACAATAATATTTTTGATAGAACTGCAACTTTCGTGTTCTTCTTTTTCCTAACTTGTTTTCATAGTTGTCGTAAAATATGATCCTGTCATTTTTCTCCTCAGCTGTGGTAACATTGTTATAATCATGGTTAGAGACGTTTATTTCAGTCAGTTAACCTAACAAATATTCCTGGATATCTTACCAGACTTGCCTTTTCCCCGCAAGTAACTACCAACTTCCCCACATGAATCAGAGGTGGAGGATGAACTATCTTTTGGCACAATGTTTTTTTTATCAAATCGTCATCGAGAACATATGCCTCGCCCGGGGATCGAACTCATTGATCCGTACATCTGCGCTCTCCCTAAGGAGCTAAGGGGGCGTTATAGGTCATTTTATAAATTTATAATTACAGAAGCATGATTCCAGATGTAAAAACATCGTTATTGCGTTTGTAAATGGTCTTTAATTAGATAATGAAATATATGCTTACTGATACTCACACACTTAATCAGAAGGAGCGTCAAAGAAAGTTACTTGTGACATATTCTTTACTCCTGATTCAGTATATAACGTTTTACGCAATTACACATGGAAGATATTCCATTGCATTCTGATATTCTATTGAATTTTGTCTGTTGACAAGAACATTGTGCAGAAAATTGGGAATTAAGAATAAGGAATAAGTAACTTACATTACGCTTATTAATGATGGTCAAGAATACGTATCAATTAACGAAGCATTTACTTGGCCACATTTCCCCTGAAACGATAAACAGGACGATTATACACTTAAAGCTCCTTGTGCATGTGACTCATTATCCTACCTGGAAAAAAATGGTAGAAATAAATTACAACAGAGAACAAATTAAGGCTGGATATTTAACGTACAGTTTAATAATGACCATCATATGAATTGATACATGTTATATTGGAATGTCTTATCAAAATTGCTTTTTATCCCTTTCTTTGGGGGTCATAGAGAACTTTAGAGAACACACAAACCATGTTGCTTCATGCATTTTAGATATATCCTTATGTATGCTTGTAACTGCCATGCCTTCATGTCAATTTTTAGAGTTATTTGATAAGTTAATAGTATTTCCCTCGGTAACGTGGACGACTCTAGAATTGTTGCAGGTCTACATGGAGCAGTCAACCTAAAGGACACATTATGTGTGGGGAATTCCATTATATTATATTTTATCTATACATTCTGTACAATATATAAACGGTACAACAGAAACTATGAATTATTACAGGACGTGTAAATAAATAACAGAAAATAACAAAACAAAACCAAAAAAAAAAAAAAAAAAAAAAAAAAAAAAAAAAAAAAAAAAAAAAAAAAAAAAAAAACGAACAAGAGAATCGTTCACATATTCTTAGGAATGTAAAGTCATTAGATCCATCACCGCGTTCATTGGCTTTGGTGTATTCCTGACTGTATTCTGTAGCACACAATACCGTCCTCAATCAGGATGCACGTTTTAAAACACCAGTGAACATTTTTATAGGTTAAATTAATACTTCACGTTACCGTTTTCTTCATGATGTGTATGGACTCGGTGCTTGGAAGTGGGCGCTTACAGCAGAACTTCAAAACCAATTCAAAATGTGATTTTTCAGGAACATTTCTTTGAAATTTCAAGTACATCGACATTTAGTATTTACATTGATATATATATTATAAATCACTACATATTCACAATGACTTAGCTTGACTTTCGTACACTTTCGTAGGCTTTCAAAAAATAGTAAACCTAATTGTATATTTCGTTTTACGTAGAGTTTTATGTATTCATATGATGGGCTGATATTTACAGTTGATTACACAAGACGGTTTTATTGAAACACACGTATACCTTTCCCGAATCAAATTAAAGGCACTCGCTACAGTTTTTCCGGACGGGTCGATATTTACCCCAACACCGTGCCAATTTGGTTGTATCTCTAATCGATTTCGCTCACTACAGAGTTGGAGCTGTCTTCTTCGCATGCCCGGAAGTAATTATCTAATGTCGCGTACGGCAAAAGTTCGTAAATTATTGTATGTTCGCATACATTTAATGTAAAATATGCATAATATACTGACTAAATGTTACGGTAAGTATCACCATGGTTATAAAATATATACATTTAAAGTACATTTAGTTCAACTTGCTTCAATCCGACATATACTGGAGTGTGTAATTTATACCGGAGCTCCAACTCTGCATTGAGTCACAGCTGTTTCTAATCCCGTACCGTACCCATACCGTACATCCGTATTCGTAATCTATAGGTTTTATTCAAAGAAAGGCGGAAACTTAGATCGTTCTATGACATCAAAATGCTTCAGAAACACCTTAAAATCCGCTTATTAAGAAATCTGCCGTTTGATAATTTGATATATCTCTAAATCATTTGCTCAAACACTCAAATTGTACCACGTTGTAATTTGATTTAAGCGAAATCTAATATGGTGACCTATCAATTTTCTTTCTGTTTTAGATTAGGTAGACATTACCAAAGGTATGTGCAGAGTTTGATTAAATTCTATTAAGTGAAACTCGACAAAATAGCAGAAGTACCACTTTAAAATTGACAAAAATATGCAAAAATAACCCTTGGGTCTGCTGAACAAGTATTCCTTTCTTTACAAAATCATTTTCTTTTGATTTCTCAGAGCTTGTTTCAAATAGATATATTGTTTTATTTGTTTATAAAAATGCTTAGATATCAAATTTATGCTGGTTATTGTACTTTACTGAAATATATTTTAGGATTATAGAAATTAAAAAAAAATGTTAAAAATAGCACCATATCTAGGAGCAAATTAAATTGAAACAAATCTGGTGACCTAGTAATTTTATTTCATTTTTCAATACATCATCACATGATCTTTTAATACAAAACATTTCATCAAAATCTATTATTGAGAAAAAAATTACGAAACTGTAGCGAGCGTCCTTAAAGGTTGTAAGTGAATTATTGTTGCTATGGCAACGCAGTTCAAATTAAGAACATATTTGAGTAAGTACTCTTATTATCAATATTAACATATTTTTCCGTTTTAGACCAATTTAAAAATGTACTGGTAATTAGATATTTTTATGTACTAATGTCTCTTTTGTGGGTTGGCGAACCATATGTACATGTAGCAAGTACTATTCGCATTAATAATTAGTTTAAAATGATAGTCTCTCAAATATTAAAGTTGTGATATCACTTTTCCATTGCATGTCTCTCTATGCCATGTCACTTTTCAAGGTCGAGATTGGAAATAAGAGATGTTTCTCTTTATTGTGTCATCCTTTACGTAATTGACATGTGGTTGACATGGACGTATGCTATGTTTGTATTTTAAAGATACAGTACGTATTCTTCCTAATTAAAAGTTTGCTTTCAATGTATACATTTATTTGTTTATTTAACTACTTGTTGTTATTTAAGTTATAATAACATGTTGATGTACATAATATTTAGAAATAAATCTATGTATTTGTAGTGACGATAATTTAAACCTTGCAATTTTAGTTGAACTGATCGTGTTAGATGTTAGTTATGTCATTTTATAGATCCTAAGTAGTGCGCGTTTTACGCATTAATTTGACTAAAAGCAATACACATTACATATGCATTTTTAAATCTTTTTATAGATAAATAAATAAATAAATAAATAAAAACAAATTTTATTTTATGCTTTTCAGTGAAATACAGAAATTTTTCAGTGAAATAAAATTGATATTTTACTGCTTCAAACAGTGAAAATATCAATTTTATTTTTCACTGGTACGGAACTACACTTGAATGCGAATGAATATGAACTATATACAATCTTAAATTCCTTGCAAAATATACTTCAGTAAAGATATAGATGTATATAAATACTTAGGGGATCATAAATATATACGTTCCATCGTAATAAAATCTGAATGAAATCTGGAATTGTATAGAACTATTTGACAGTTTTTCTAAATAGATATCATGACGTCATAAAATATGACGTCATGATGCGATGCACGTGACACTGCGCGGCTAAAATGGATACAATTTGTTTAAAACCATTGAAAATACATAAAATAAAAATACAATTTGTTTGTTTCAATGTAAGATCGAAATATATTTCACTCGTAAACACCATAATTTACATTTTCACTCGTGGCTGCACCACTCGTGAAAATATCAAATTATAGTGTTCACTCGGTGAAATAAATATTTTGATCTTACACTGAAACAAACAAATATCCTCTATATAATCTCTGTATATATCATGTATTTAAATCTTAATTAACTGAATTTACGATTAGAAGACGATCATTATGTGTTGCCATCGATGTGAAAAACATAATCAAAGTACTGAAAGTACAGAAAGGCTGGCTACCACAAAACACTGGATGAAATCTGTGCGGGAAAGATGTTTGCAAAATCTTAGATATTATAGGTTTTCCATATCAAACTAAGGCGATCATAGGGTATTGATGTGATGATCCATCTTGATTAACTTGTGAAGGTAGTGTAAGGATATTACAGACTACAGATGGTGAAAAAATACACTGTGTTTGCTTCATCGGGGATAACATAATTAGTGAGACAAAACGGCACATAATGCTCACTTGGGAATCTGAAACCACAAAAATTAATATCTTACTAAATAGTCAGGTTCCGAGAACGTAATCCAATCAAACCACATAGGATAATGAACACAATTTATAGTTTATTCGAGAAACATAGTTTATCAAAATTAAACCATGGTTTACGGTCGATATATTAGGATTAAAAATCAACCATGAATTTCGGATGTGAACCTGCGTTTACGAATCTTGAACCCCTGTATTGTACCCCGCCTAGGTTTATGATCTAAAACCATAGTTTACAGACGTAACTTGTATGGAAATCGTCCAATAATTACATGAACCCAGGTTCACAGTCGAAAAACTAGTATTCACAATTGATAAACTAGGTTATTCAAACTTAAAAACATGTAAACCTATTCTTTCGAGCGGAAACAAAGGATAATGTCGTAAACCATAGTTCACACTCGTAAACATATGTCCACGTTTGTAAACCCAAGTTAAAGTTCAAATGAGAAACCTAGTTTATCGAACGTAAACATGGATTCAGCGTAAACTATGGTTTACGCCTGTTGTCCTATGTTTTCCCACGAAAACATATATTAGTATTCGATAATCCTAGTTTTTCGACCAAGAATGTAATTATTAGACTGCCGCGAACAATTGTTTATGGGCATGAACCTATGTTTACGACCATGAACTTGAGTTTACGAGATGAACCATAGTTTACGAACGTGAACCTAGGTTTACGTTAGTAAAATTGGTTTCTTGAACAAAACTATAATTTTTGGTCATAATCCTATGTTCAAGAGCCAGAACCTATGTTTACGACCATGAACTTGAGTTTACGAGATGAACCATAGTTTACGAACGTGAACCTAGGTGAACCCTTGATTACGCCCGTAAACATAGGTTCACACTCATGAACTTAGATTAACGACCGAAATTCATAATTCACTTGAAAAAAAAAACTAGTTTAAACCTAGGTTCACGGGTGTAAACTATGGTCACCGCCCGTTATCTTATGTTTCGCTCGAAAATATCGGTAAGTATTCGAAAAACTTGGTTTTACGTTCGAAAAACCTAGTTTGTCGATTGTTGACACTAGTTTTTCGATCATGAACCTGGGTTCACGTTATTATTGGGCAATTGGCGTGCCATATCCATTTATATATGTTTATAAAGAAGCAATAATAAACATTGAGGGACATAATATCAGATAAAGTATAAAGGTAGGAAACACAACATCTATACTTCGATATGCAACCCCCCTCCCCATCCACACACATACACAAACACATTTATGAAGGTATGAACACTGATCAGATGGGGTGATTTTCTTGTCGGTATGAGGGAATACCACTATAAACCGGACTATTAATGATAATGGTCTAGTCCTGTTCCTTCCCTAATACGATAATTAGGAAAATTGCCGGACTCGTAATAGTGTACCTCCTTTTTCTGAAAAGTATTCCATTCCTACCATAGGTTGCTTTAACTAATCTTTTCAGGAAGGCGTAGGTTCAAGCACCACTAGGACCAATCTTTGTTCATTATATTTCTTCTTTCTAGTAAGAAAAACTGTTGTGTTTTTATACAATACTTATTATCACTGATTTGTCGTACAAAAGCTGACATTTTTCATTTGATTAGCCATTTCTTGCTGTTTAAATTGAATTTAACCTGAAGAGTGAATGTTTAGACATTTGCATCTATTCTTTAGTTTACAAAGTTTGGAAGAAATGTAGGTAGGTTTTACTTCTGTCCTATGTTTCTTTTTGAATGCAGAGAGCAAGGCTATAATTCTTAAGAGTTGGAGCTTAATTTCTGTCCGATTAAATTCTCTTACTCGAGGCTCCAAAGAAAAATTGTTATCGACAATTTTATTTTGTGTTTTATAATTGTTAAGCAATACTTTGAGGTTTCATTTAGAAACATATGAGGTAAAATGACTTCTCTGCGATCGTTTTGCGCAATGCCTATCACTTAAATTTGTCTCTGTTTCAGCTGGAGGAAAAACATAATTTATACAAGATTTACAAATAAAAGAAACAATCAAACAACAACGACACAGTAAAAGCCGTTTAAAGATGCAACACAGTGCGAAACAGTGTTAAGGTATTAGGCCCCTAATAGTAATGTTTAAAAAAATGGCATTTGCTGGGTATATTCTTACAGTTGACCATGCTTCGCACTTATATGCAAATTTTTAAAAACTTTTACCGTGCCGTTTTTTTATGAATTTTGTGTAATTTATGGTATTTCCTCAAGTTCAAGTAGAGACAAATTTCGAAGTAGTGGCCTTTATCCAAAACGTTTGCAGAGAATTCATTAAACCATTATTTTTTATGAAAGAAACATCAAACTATTGGTAAACAATTATAAAACTTAAAAATAAAAACTGTCAGTACCATTATTTCTAGGGTGCCTCAAGTAAATGGATTTAATGAGACAGAATTCTAACTCGAACATTGAAAAATTAAAGTCGAATCCTACAGATCTGTTTTGAATTTTGCTCACTTCATTCAAAAATAACATTGGGGCAGAAGTAAAACCTACCTAAATCTGTTCCACAATAGGTAATCTAAAGAATGAAGGCAAAATAGAGAACTTTTACCACACGTAACTCAGTATTTTTAAAGATGTCTAACTCTACCCCTTTTGTTTCAGAGGTAAATTCACTTTGATAAGCAAGAAATCGTTTATCAAATGATTTTTTTCTCCACTTTTGTACAATAAATCAATAACAAGTCTTGAAAGAAGTAAAAACTTACAAGAAAAAAAGGAAAATAAGGGGAAAAAAATTTGGTCCCAGTGGGGTTTGAACCTACGCCCCCGTGAAAATTGCAGTCAAAGTAGGTTTATGGTAGAAATTGAATACCCTTCAAAAAGGAGGTACTCTATTATGGGCCTAATACCTTAAATTCAGGGCTGTATTAATTAATGCATTTGTTAAACATTTCCGTTACGGGTCCACTATCTTAATAGAACCTGAAATACAGCAAAAAAACGTGTGTTTAAACAAAAATCGCTTACATCTACGCCCTTTAAACAAAATGGTGACAAGGCACTTTTTGCAATTCGCCAGAACGTTTCTAAAATGAATTTAGTATAGAAATAGCAAAAAGAAAAAAAGAAAGAATGAAAAAAATATATAGCATGGTCACTCTTTAGACATACAACTCGTAGAATATGGTCATTTTTTCCTTTTCACGTTACTGTGGCAATTCCACGCAGCGATTACGTCCCTTAGTACCTATAGCAAATGATTTGAAAGAATAGAGTCTTACAACTTTAGCCTTAAATATAAGACCTGACATAACTCGTATCACTATAAGTTCATTTTAATTGATATTTCATATTTCTCATTTTCCATGTTATGTCAGGTCGTCGGATAATGCGCAGTGTAACTAAAATCGACAATTGTTTCTCGGAACCAGCGTTTGTTTAATTAGCTATTTACAGACCGGAGTCATAATCTATAACGAAACGGTCAACAGTGTTGGGCTACGAAAAAGTTCCATTCATATAGATATTTCATTCATAGGGGCGAATTAATTTACCATCATTATGTAATATTTTCTAATATTATCTTTCAAGTATTAACCGTTAGAAAAATAAAACATTAATATAACATGTTAAAGCAAATAGATTTACTAAATGAGGTAAGTTTAACAATCTTTATACAACTCTGTGGCAAAACTGATAAACGTGGCGAACTATTTGAATTGAGCATGAAATGGTTTTGTGTTGTCAGTCTCAGCACCTTTGAACTTTTGTTGAACTTTGCAGAATTTCGATTTATGGTTATAATAGTCTTGCGAATAAATTCGCCAGCCTAAAAACCGTGCTATCAAAGAAACTAAAATGTTGTATTACCTCTAACACCGCATGGTACTCGGGTTTACAAGGTAAATGAGATCACATCTCTCACTTTCAATAATCGTTTACATTAGGTATTGTTGTTAGAATCTGGAAAAGAAATATACAATCATTAATTAGCCCACATATGCCAAACGTTCAAACATCTTTGAGTATGTTCATGTTGAAAATCAAGAGTATCTGGAAGACATTTTGCGGTTCGCCTACTATGAATTAATGAAGTTACCATGACATGATAGATGGAATTGTGATCTCTTCATGCGATCTGAAAAAAATTGGTTACGCCTAAATGTTGGTCTGAACTATTTGATTTGTTGCACATATTTCATCCATTATCAGCGTTTAACTATCTCTCGTCTTACATATTATTTCATACTTTTTATTTATTAAATATGCTATTTTCATGGCGTGAGGTCAGTTTCAGCAAGTGAATAAATACGGATAATCCCCACGTATGATTGTGTGTAATTAGCAAAGGCATGTTATAGCGTCAGGGATAATTATGTTGAAACTGTCAATGTAGTCAATAAAGATATGCGAAATCTTAAAAATAAATCGTCTGTATAATGCAATACTTATAAATTGTAAGAATAAAACTATTTCCTAAAAAGTTTTTCCTCAGTTGTTTTTTTTTTCATCTGTGTTATTTAAGCAATCTGCATCAGGCCTGTTATCAACGCGTGTTATGTCTCCCTGTTATACTGACGTGTAGAGGGTATAAAAAACGAAACAAAATGATAAAGAAAAAGAACTTAAACATGACTTAAACAACAACAACAACAACAACAAATCTTTATTCGTATTTCTCTATAGCTCGAACAAGGCTGTAAAATATCTGATTGGTATTCGTTTTCAACATTTTTATAACTCATGGCCATGATATTATTGGAAAATCAGATTCCTATGTTAACAGACGTTGTAAAACCGACCTTCTGTCCGCTTCTGTACTTTAGAAAACCTTTTTTTCAGAAGTTAAACGCTTTTGACTATAACCAGAAATTGCCAGTTAAAGAGGCAATTAAAGACAATTTATTTTATTACGTCTAATCTAGATCTAAAGTCCCGCGAGATTTCAACACATTCATGTCATCTTGGCGCTTTACAATCTTACTGACTTTGTTAATACAATGAAGGAAACTCTTGTTAGTGTTTATAGAAGCAACAAAAACGTGACATATGTTACATAACCATATAATGCTTCAAAGCAGAAATTCATAAAAGTAACAGGAGCAGTGTCATAATTGAACAAGCTCTGTAATAATACTTTTACAACAAAATGAATTCAGTAATAAGGTAGTTTTCATGCATTAGAATGTTGGTACATGTTTTAATCTAAGCACAACCTGATGATACAAAGCTATGTATATTACATGAAGAAGCACGTTTTAAAGCACGTTTTCTATTCAGCAATAACATTTTATCTAGTGAATTTCTATTAAAGAAAAACTGCATTCATATGAACATTTTCTGTAAAAAGGAATTTATGTTTATATAGCATATCTAAGACGTAACGAAGCAAAAATCTTCTGTACACAAGTCTACTGATACGGATTACACAAATATCCCTCTGGTTGTTACTTATAATTAGGTAAGCATATACCAGTTGATTTTACAAAGACCTATGTTATAAAACAAATCTATGTGCAGCTCATCACTATGTTCGTTGGGTACTGCAGAAAATTTAACTTAATTACATTAAAATGCCTGCAAAGACAAGTCTGCTTTATTTAGATTACATCATTACATAAAATGCAAATCAATTCTTACATTGTGAAATCATTAATAATCGTGAGGACTAATATTCTTTGATTTTGTCGTTGCCTCAACCAACAAATAAGGAGCGCTGCTTTCTATTTATCTCCTTTAGTTGAAATCCTCGATCCCATATCCTAATGAAACAGCCGTTTTGGTCAAAACCAGGAAATTGTATACCTACGAAATTAAGTGATGTCACAGTAGTTATTTACCTTTCACAAAATCCAAAAAACATGCAGTTTTGACAGAAAGAAGCTTATTGAAATTGTCCCGTTCTCGTATTGTATAAAGCAAAAGAAAAAAGAAATCAGTCATTGTAAATGGAAGCAGTTATATTTAGAAATATACATTAATTTGTTTAAAATTTATGTTTTGCGAAAAACCATATGCTATTTAATTAGTATTTGTGATAAACCAACCGAAGATAATAAGCATGTGCCATTTCTAATGAACCGAGCAAAATGTTTATACATGTGCTCTATGAAGTGAGCTACTTCATAAACAAAACGCCAGGTACGCATAGTCCACAGTTAATTACAGCAAAACTAACAAGCGCATATCCTTCCCTGTGTCAGGGTTTGTTTACACCAGCAATATCCCTTGTGATTTTAAAACAATACATTGTTATTGGATGAGCCATTTTGTGTCATGGTCAATGATGGTAAGCCTATACCAACTGAGTTAATATACAACTACGAAATAAATCTATGTGCAGCTACTTACTATGTTCGCTTTGCAAATTGTTTCACTTAATTATAAATATCAAACTTAAATGCAAACAAACAGATCTTTTTTTCATGTCAAAGCTTTTCATACTGAACTTTCCAGACAATGACGTCCACCCTTAAATTCCGAAGAACAATTCAAAATTTCGGAAGAAAATATCAAATATCTCTGGGACTATTCTGTTCTATTTTTTGTTCTTTTCATGGACTTGCCAAAGCACAGTAAAGCATATTTTTCGAGTTCTCATGTGTAATTATCATCGAATACAATTTCAGCATGGCTGACTGCTCTGCAAGTTCGCTTGCACAAAACAAATCCTAATAAAGTGTAAGCGGTCTTCTAGAAAACTGTTTTTGATTTAAAATGAATCTATTGCATGACAATTAAGTGCGAACTGGATAATACTTCATTTTATTTAAATCTTTAGCTTCGTTCGAGACTCTTACATCTTTGCTAGAGCTGATGGGACTTACGGCAGAATTTATATGTAGGGAATAACCTTGCAAAGGTGTTCCAAAAATATATCTATACACCATATTAACTAAAGGTTAAATATACTTCTACTTCTATGTATGGGATACTCGTCTGCAAATCCACTGAGTAGACATCATCGACGAGGTGCGGGTGTGTGAATTGTGCTTCATTTAAAACGCGGGCTACGCGGCGTCAGGCGTTCCCAGATAAGTCATGAAACGTTAAAAAGTGAATTGTGTGAGTTACAATGGTATGGCAATTCATTACACATTGGTTTATTAAAATCCAACATGTATTCATACTCTGTAGGTGGTATCTATTTACATTGTGACATGTGTACATAAAACCTTTCGCAAATGAAGCAAGAAGCAACTACATGTATGCCCTCTTTTACTATTGCCGGGGAGAAGTAGTCTGGTTTCTCAAATGAATGAGTTTTGGCACTTGTATTTAGAAGTTGCTTTGATACAAGTGTAGACTTTTATTATCTCTTCAGTCAATTTACTTTCTTCAAAAAATATCAAAAAATCTTCCGTCTGCACGCAGTACATTCATTATCACCTTATTAACTTCCGTCTCAGAAGGTAGTTCTAAACGTTTTTACAGCCGTTTTATTTGCGATGTTCACATACATGTGTTTATTCGTTTAGAAGCAACATATATATGATTTTGTAAAACGATGATTTCGTTCAACGTACCTGCAAATAAATAAGTTCCATACCAATTATTCGTGAAACGATCTTGGGATACTTAAATTTTCCTCCTTCTTCCTGATTTATTAAAATATCTGGAGTATTAAATATTCATGTCAAGTATGCGATAAAACTGTTGGCTTCTCTACATAGTGCGACAATAAATGTAAAGATTTTTATATAAGAGAAATATTTGAATAATATTTCCAGATTTCTTAAGGTAAATATGTGTCAGCTACTTTAATTGATTTATATGCCTTTTCCCATTGATTGTCAGAGCTCACCCTTTGTATAAAACCATATAAACAGGTCCATTGATCATGTAACTGCTATATGTAAAGCGCATTTGAACGTGTTTATCATGATAAGGGCTCTGTATAAATCTGGTATAATAATGATTATAATGTACTTCTTTATTGTTTTGGTTTCTTTTTGTTTCATTTAAAGATTATAACCTATCTAGATATAAGCGAGTCTAATATATATATGGTCAGCATTTTAGTACGAAGTTTATAAAAGTGAAACAGATATGTTTCACATGTATTGTAAACTAACAAACATTGAGAAATTAACGTATGTTTAAGCAAAACAATGTTTAAACAGTAGGTTATTTTTTATTTACCAGAATAACTCTCCCCTTTACCAATTAACAAAGTATTTGCTTAATAATGTTTTCCCCAACTAGATGTTTATATAGAAAGATGACATACATTACTGTAGTTCCTGATACATTGTAAAAAAATGTCTGGGACTCATTAGTCTACCTGGAATAACTTCAAGAAGAAGGAACAAATGAAAACATACATTATTGTTCGCGTTAACTTTGAAAGGAATATACACCACGATGTTAGACTACCAACTTGTTATAGGATTTTGTATTGTTTGAATATCTTACTAAAGTTTCTTTTTTGTTGGTTTTCTAAATATAATGTTTAATTTTATTTCGCTGTGCGCTGTGACTTGGGTGAATATCATCTCATTGGAGAGCACGAGACACTGAAAATATCGAATTAAGGTAACATTTTTCTTTTATCATAAACTAAGAGCAACACAAATCCTTTTTTCATGCTTATGCTTTAGTATCCGCTGCCGGTCATTTGGGCATTTTGGCATTACTATGCGTATTTCAAAAGGGTCAACATCTTAAGATTTTAATATGAACAATGCTTCCAACCCAGGATTGATTTGGTATGATGTTGACATTGCAAAAGGCTAAATAGTTCAATAGCTAAGATGGAAATTACCCCGAGTCGGTAATACCTATACAACTGAAATCTTGTATAATCTTTAACACCATATAATATTCAGCTTTACAAGTTAAATTAGACCTCGCATCTTTCACTTTCTAGAATCGTTAATGTTGGCTTGTTTTCTTGATGTTATTTGAAGCTGCTGGAAAAGCAGTAAACAATCAGTAATTCATCTACACGTGCAGAACAATCAAACAATCATTAAATATGTTCACGCTGGAAATCAAGTTTTCTCCTTCCACGAATTTAAGTAGTCAGCTTAATATGTCAGCATGTATCTGATTAAGAAATGGTGAAATTATCATGCAATGTCAAAAGGTTTGTCAGAAGGTTATTTGGGTGAGCTTAAAATGGTTTCTGCGAATAGTTTACCCAATTGTCTATTGTTAATAAAACAAATGTTCTGGGTAATACTGGCATTGAAGTATAGACTGCACTTGTTGACAGAGAATTAAAATTGGGTGTTTAAAAACATGAGTATTAAATAATTTTGTATATAAATACTGATAATAATGTTTTATATTGATATAATTAGTGTTGTCCCTCACCGGTGCAGGTTCGAGCCTCACTCGGGGCGTTGAATTCTTTATGTGAGGAAGCCATCTAGCTGGCTAACGGAAGATCGGTGGTTCTACTCAGGTATCCGCCCGTGACGAAATAATGTACGGAGGGGCACCTGGGGTCTTCCTCCACCATCAAAGCTGGAAAGTCGCCACATGATCTATAAAAACTAATCGAATGGCTTGTCGGTCAATAGCAAAAACTATAAACCCTTAGTCTTCAGACCCCGTGCAATAGTTCTGAATATTTATCGGCAAGCCACCATTCAATAAGTGAAAACATTTAATTTGATATTTATAACAATGACAATTATAATGAAATAAAAATAACTGTGACTGATACCTATTAATGGTAATGATACATACTTATCTAAACAACCCATACGACATCAATTATAATGTTAATGATCATCATTGTATGTTTATATATAAAGTGGACTCGTTTTTCGTTTGAACCAGTACATATAGGCAAGTAGCATGAGCCAACTTACAGAGAAAATAAAGTTTTTAATTGTCCTTAAAGTAATGTAAAATAGATCTGACATTTTCTTAACGTCATTTTAATATTTCTTTTTATTCACCTTTATTATCCCTGTTAAGAGTTTCCGGGCTGTGCTATTTCCTCCTAAAAACTTGTATCTTCGTTAAACACTTTTTTGCCTATAACCAGAAATGTGCTGTCAAAAAAGCAATTTTATATAATTTGCTTTATTAAGTCTAAATCTCACAGGATTTCAACAGCTTAAACTCGAGACATAGATGTCGTTTGGACACACCAAAATCTCATTTACTTTGCTAATAGAAAAGTCTTATAAGCGTTTCCAGAAGCTGTCAAATATGACATGAAGGGCATAATGATACTGCTGGTAATATCTTTATCTACGAAACATTTTAAGCGACAACATTGTTTGTTTTTATCAAGTTTCCATTAGCATAAACAGTCAAGACCAGGCCCCGTGTTCACAAAACATTTTTCGGTCTCAGCTGAGTTTGAGTTTTAAATTTTGATATCAATTTTACTAAAACCTCAAGATTAAAGTTCAACTGATATTGACCTTCAAGGAGTCACTTGAAAGTAGTTATTAACTTAAAATTTAATTTTTAATATTCAATTTAGATATAAATATAAAAAAAAGATTCATTATCAAACTCAGCTGAGACTGAATTTGTTTTGTGAACATGGGGACAGTAATCTTTAAAATCTGTACAAAATGGAAAGAAAACGCATATATTATATCTGGAAAATAGTTATTACATGTACTACTCTATACTATTGCATAGTTTCTATTTTTAACCGGATTACCCGAGACATCTTGTGACTTCAAGGAGACGATGTTACCTCATAGGCATCGCCAGGACCATTCTAGCAGCCTTAAAACTAACATACCTTTTAATTGGCACTAATTAGTACTTATTAGTCACCGGTAGAAACCGGCGACTATATTTGATACGCTTTAGGTTTCTTCAGCTGGTAGGAGAAGTTATTAAAATGTTACAAAGAAAACATGATATTGTAAATAAAAGAAAAATAAGACAGTTAATGAACGGCTTACATAAAGGAATTAGGAGCTGAAAATTGCATAAGATTTTTATTATTTCAAAAGATAGTTTTTTAGGAAAATAGGAAAAATGTATAAAGAACTTATCCCTATCCTATTCCATATCGTAAATAAACTAACGACTGCCAGAGATTTCCAGCGAGCACTGATTGGCTGAGTCTTTACCTGTGTCTACGTCACGCTGCGTTTATTTAGATTATTGCATACCCATTAGAAAACTCCGTTAAGTTTCAATGGAACCTGAAACGTCAATATTTTTCCATATTGACGTTCAATTTCATATCGTGTGTGTAACGTTATTTGTGACGTCAGTTTCATGTATGCCGTCGCGTTTAAAAGTTCTTAAACGACGATATTTTCAATTTTACACAGGCTTAATAAAAAATTTGAAACATTTTTATAATAATTTTAAGTGTAGATGCGTATGTAATAAAAAGATTATTAGATTTGCACCAAGAAATATGCACTCGTTCTTTTGCGGAATAATATTGCGCTCCTAAAGTCGCGCAATATTTCGCTGCAAAACTCATGCATATGTCTCGATACAAATCTAATAACCTATAAATATACTACAGCAGACGAAAAAAAAAAACAAAACAACAAATCTACACGAGCGCATGTAAGACAAGGGAAGTAACACAGCCTAATGGCAAATTCTGTGACTGTCTGTTGTCTGTAAGACAAGGGAAGTACAATGTAACACTCTATATATGAATATCATCAAATTTCGTGATTTGTTTTTACTTTATTGTCAAACCATGGGCCTTTCATTAGAAGATATACAATATAATTGTCGAAATGTTTCGGTTACAAGAAATGTTTTGCATGTATTGTTTGAAAATGTGAAAAATATATGCCGTCGTAGATTTCCGTTCATTTCCGTTCTTATTCGTTAGGATACTGGCACGTGGGTTTCAGAACGATGCTTAGCGTGTGTTTTGTAAACAAAGAAAAAGATTAAGTTGTTAAGGCGGATTTTGGTTAACTTTCATCAGGGATGCGACGTTTTTCAGCCTTTCAACGGCATGCAATTCACCTCAGTAGCAGTTTCAGCTTTATTAGCCTTTTTTCAATCCAGTCTTCAAAATATTAGCCGACAGCTCTCCGGCGACTTGATGCTCTGCATCAAAATTTTACTTGTGGAGTTTTTGATAATAACAACAATCTTCCGAAAAAAAAACGAAAGTTAACATATTAATCAGACTGGATTTCAAGGTAACTATCTATAATAATTCTTATATATAGTAGTTTTATGCATTTGGCGATTTTTATTATTATTTCATATTTACAGCCTGATTGCCGGTAGGGCATTTCATTTATAATAACTTAAGAAAAGTAAAGTAACTTGAAATGTCCACAGTATTTGTTTGTGTGTTTGTTAGATGTAAAAGTCGAACCCAAATCCATATTTTATTGCTTGAAAATAATACTGCATACTGTCAAAGATAAGGGCACTCTCACTTACAACAATTTTCACATTCAGGGCTAGTTTAAAAATGAAATTATTAAGATGGTATTTGGCTAGACAAATAATTACAAAATTGTAATGCTTCCTTGTTGTTACTTGCCTGCTTATAGATTAAAAAGAGAACTCATTTTTCTTTATAAAAAAAAATCAAAATAGTTCATTCCAGACGATAGCAAAAATTGCAAAAATGTGCCCTCGGCTAGCCTGGAATATTTCTCGCGATTCTAATTATCCTAAGATTGACTGTACTGTAAACATTCCACAAAACAAAGATGTAAGAAAGTGTGTATCGGACACGAAATATTTCAGATGTATTAATGTTCCATACTAACAATATCATGTATGATTAAAAACTATCAATGTTATCGTTGTGTTTGTATTCATCGGTGTAAATGTGTATCATGCATTTACAAAGGGTTTCATTACTTTTGTCTGATAATATAAAACTAAAAATACAAAACAATCTGTTAAGGTTATATATTAATAAGAAAATAAAACGTTCAAGTGAAATGTTTATTAATTTCAGTATTTACGCAGTTAAAACTGTAGTAGAACATCTAATCAAGTCAGCTGAAGGTTTCTGACATTCTGTACAAAACAATGCCGTCTTGGTGAAATATATTCCCTCCATAATTGCGTTGCGCTTTCCAAAAATATTTCTATTTACAGAAAAAAATATTCGAATATGTTAAGTTACAACTGTATCTAATTGACCAATAATCCAGTTGAATTAGGAGAAAAAAGAGATGTTAATATATTTTTTTGAATTATTACTGGCTAAAACGTACTTTAAATTCTCATCGACTGTATGTTTTACCACGAAAAGAAAAAGCCCTAACAAACAAAGCAATATAGAGGAATTAAACTTGGAGCTATAGTCTGGCCGGTAGTATCGCGAGGCGGTACTAAAGACAAGCAAGACGTGTAATCGAATCCACTGATACATATTACCAGTGCCTCTATATTTCTGCGTTCCATTCAATATTAGGATATTGTAACCAAAATAATCTGCAATAATTATCGTTTGAATTACCAGTTTTCTGTTACATCACTATTAATTCCGAAGAGAAAAACTTATCTGACTTGACGGACGTATGTTTAACAGATACGTATGTAAGTCATGTAGTCGTTGTTGTTTAATAAGTTATATTTGAAAGTTTGTCATTTAGTACATGTTCATTTTATGAGCACGTGTTTATAAACTTGTATTACTGCAAGAAAAAGCAGGTTGTGTTACTAGGGCACGCGTGGATGATTAACCAACAAAAATCGCATAAACACATGCACGGAGTATTTTCCTGATTAATGGAGTAGAATAGTAACAAGTACTTATCCCATAATTCCTCATCTTTACTTATTGCTGGAATACATGTTTATTGTAATTTATGGGGTAATAATGAAACAAACATTGAAAATAGCCTTGTTCTGCTGCAGATGATAATGAAGTGCAAACAGAGAAAACAGCAAGTGCTAAATGGAATAAATGTTTCAAATTGTTAGATCTTCTGGCAACGTTAAGTGTTTCAAGCTGTATTCGAGACAATTAACGTCTTATTTAGAATGGTAGCGAATTTCGACATTAAATATACGTAGAAAAATACGTAAGAAGAATCCCAGATTAACTCTGTATCAGTACATTCTGTAAATCGAACGTCATATTTTACAGTCTCATTAATCTTCTCAAGATGTGATAGAATGATAGTTATCAGATTCATGTGTGCTTGCTTTTACGAATATCTTGGAGAGGTAATAAGACTTTCTGTGAGTGGTTGAAGATAAATGAGTTTTGACAGAAATATTTAGTCTTTAATTTACATTTGGAAGTTGTTTTGGTACAAGTGTAGAATGATATTATCTATTCAGTCAATTTTCAGTTTTCAGAAAATGTCAGCAAAACAATTTTTTGTCTGAACATTGCACGCAGAACATTTATTATCACCTTATAAACTTTCGTCTCAGAAGATAGATGTGGTTGTTTTATAGTCGATTTATCTGCATTCGGTGTTCACACACAACGAGTTAATATGTTTTGAGGAAACACATTTCTTACCGTTTCTTGCAAAAGCTTAATGTCGTTTTGTATACGTACAAATGAGTTTAATTAAGAAATACTTTATAGCAAAAGAGTGTTTTAAGACTATTTATGCACAATGGGCGGTTATACGTCGGGCGTAATAATTTTACGAGGGCGCAGCCCGAGTGAAATTATTTGTACTACGTATTACAGCCTGAGTGTATAAATAGTGTTAAAACACGGTTTTGCTATAAATTATTTCGATTCTAATATGCCCCAAATCTAAAACAATATATGAAATATAGTAGCTCTCTTTCTTTGTCGCAACAAAAACATTAACGTCACTGCACGTTAACGTGTCGTCATTGTAGCGTAAGAGGGTTTTAACAGAGACAAGCATATTAGAATATTTGTTAACTACTTAGCAACGTGGAAAAAATAAACACACGGGATTCTGGAATTTTCATTTGATTGGTAATGCTGCATATTTTGTGTACGTTTCTTTTTATACTATACTATAAATTATAATTTTTAAATATACAATGTATGAAAATCTTAATTAATTGAATTTACGATTAGAAGAAGAATTTTACAACGAACATTACTGCGTTGCCATTGATGTGAAAAACATAAAAAACTGTGCTATCAAAGAAACTCGAATGTTGAATTATCTCTAACACCACATGGTACTCAAGTTTACAAGGTAAATGAGATCACACATCTTTCACTTTGAATAATCGTTTACATTAGGTATTGTTGTTAGAATCTGGAAAAGAAATATACAATCAATAATTAGCCCACATATGCCAAACGTTCAAACGATATTTGAGTATGTTCATGTTGAAAATAAAGTGTATCCGGAAGACATTTTGCGGTCCGCCTACTATGAATTAATGAAGTTAACATGACATGATAGATGGAATTGTGTTCTTTTCATGCGATCTGAAAAAAAATTAGTTACGCCTAAATATTAGTCTGAACTATTTGATTTGTTGCACATATTTTATCCATTATCAGCGTTTAACTATCTCTCGTCCTAAACATTATTTCATATTTTTTATTTACGTTACCGTTTTTAAATATGCTATTCTCATGGCGAGAGGTAAGTTTCGTCAAGTGTAAATACGGATAATCCCCATGTATGATTGTGTATATTGCGTCAGGGATAATTATGTTGAAACTGTCATTGTAGTCAATAAAGATTTGCGAAATCTTCAAAAATCTTCTGTATACATGTAATGCAATACATGTACTTCAATTATAAGAATACAACTTTTCACCAAAAAGTTTTTCCTCATTTGTTTTATAGTCTGTGTTATAAAGCAATATGTATCAGGCCTGTTATTAACTTTTGTTATGTTTCCCTGTAATATTGACGTGTAGAGGGTACAAAAAACGAAAAAGAAATAATAATAAAGAAAAAGAACATTCAAACTTAAACATGACTTAAACAACAACAACAACAACAACAAATCTTTGTTGTATTTTCTTATAGCTCAACCAAGGCTGTAAAATATCTTTTTGGTATACGTTTTCAACATTGTTATAACTCATGGCCATGATATTGTTTTTTAAAATCAAATTCCTAGGTTAACAGACGTTGTAAAACCGACCTTCTGTCTGCTTTCGTACTTTCGAAAACCTTTTTCAATAGTTAAACACTTTTGACTATAAACAGAAATTTTGTCAGTCAAAGACGCAATTTAAGACAAGTTATTTTATTACGTCTAACCTCGATCTAAAGACCCGCGAGATTTCAACACATTCATGTCATCTTGGTGCTTCACAATCTTACTGACTTTGTTAATACAACGAAGAAAACTCTTGTTAGTGTTTATAGGGGCAGCAAAAACGTGACATGTGTAACATAACCATATTATGCTTCAACGCGGAAATTCATAAAAGTAACAACAGCAGTGTCATAATTGAACAAGCTCTGAAATATTACTTTTACAACAAAATGAATTCAATAACAAGGTAGTTTTCATGCATTAGGATGTTGATACATGTTTTAATCTAAGTACAACCTGATGATACAAAGTTATGTGTAGCACGTTTTCTATTCAGCAGTAACATTTTATCTAGTAAATATCTATTAAAGAAGAACTGCATTCATATGAACATTTTCTGTTAAAATGAATTTATGTTTAAATAGCAAATCTAAGACGTAACGAAGCAAAAATCTTCTGTACACAAGTCTACTGATACAGATGACCCAAATATCACTCTCGAAATTATAATTAGGTAAGCATATACCAGTTGATTTTACAAAGACCTATGTTATAAAACAAATCTATGTGCAGCTCATCACTATGTTCGTTGGGCACTGCAAAAACTCTAACTTAATTACATCAAAATGCCTGCAAAGACAAGTCTGCTTTATTTAGATTACATCATTACATAAAATGCAAATCAATTCTTACATTGTGAAATCATTAATAATCGTGAGGACTAATATTCTTTGATTTTGTCGTTGCCTCAACCAACAAATAAGGAGCGCTGCTTTCTATTTATCTCCATTAGTTGAAATCCTCGATCTCATATCCTAATGAAACAGCCGTTTTGGTCAAAACCACGAAATTGTATACCTACGAAATTAAGTGATGTCACAGTAGTTATTTACCTTTCACAAAATCCAAAAAACATGCAGTTTTGACAGAAAAAAAAGCTTATTAAAAGTGTCCCGTTCTCGTATTGTATAAAGCAAAAGAAAAAAGAAATCGGTCATTGTAAATGGAAGCAGTTATATTTAGAAATATACATTTATTCAAAATTTATATTTTGCGAAAAACCATGTGCTATTTAATTAGTATTTATGATAAACCAGCCGAAGATTATAAGCATATGCCATTTCTAATGAACCGAGCAAAATGTTTATACATGTGCTCTATGAAGTGAGCTACTTCATAAACAAAACGCCAGGTACGCATAGTCCACAGTTAATTACAGCAAAGATAACAAACGCATATCCTTACCTGTGTCAGGGTTTGTTTACACCAGCAATATCCCTTGTGTTTTTAAAAACAATATATTGTTATCGAATGAGCCATTTTGTTTCATTTTCAATGATGGTAAGCCTTTACCAGCCGAGTTAATATACAGCTACGAAATAAGTCTATGTGCAGCTACTTGCTATGGTTATTTTGTAAATTGTTTCACTTAATGTAGTTCTGCACGTTTGATAAACCGGAAGTGATGGCGTAACGTCATTTATCCGGAAAATGTAAAATAAAGCCTGGATTCGGCGTACGGAAATGAAAATCAGTTTATGAATTAAAGGCAATCTGTAAATAAATTTATTAAATTGTAACAATCTCTATCTTTCTAAAGTTAAAATATGATATTAAAACATCTGACACGGTAAATAATTCAAAATAATGTCTTAAAATCAGCTCCAAAATATATCTATACACCATATTAACTAAAGGTTAAATATACTTCTACTTCTATGTATGGGATACTCGTCTGCAAATCCACTGAGTAGACATCATCGACGAGGTGCGGGTGTGTGAATTGTGCTTCATTTAAAACGCGGGCTACGCGGCGTCAGGCGTTCCCAGATAAAAGTCATGAAACTTTAAAAAGTGAATTGTGTGAGTTACAAAGGTATATGGCAATTCATTACACATTGGTTTATTAAAATCCAACATGTATTCATACTCTGCAGGTGGTATCTGTTTACATTGTGACATGTGTATATAAAACCTTTCGCAAATGAAGCAAGAAACAACTACATGTATGCCCTCTTTTACTATTGCCGGGAGAAGTAGTCTGGTTTCTCAAATGAATGAGTTTTGGCACTTGTATTTAGAAGTTGCTTTGATACAAGTGTAGACTCGTATTATCTCTTCAGTTAATTTACTTTCTTCAAAAAATATCATCAAAAAATCTTCCGTCTGCACGCAGTACATTCATTATCACCTTATTAACTTCCGTCTCAGAAGGTAGTTCTAAACGTTTTTACAGCCGTTTTATTTGCGATGTTCACATACATGTGTTTATTCGTTTAGAGGCAACATACATGATTTTGTAAAACGATGATTTCGTTCAACGTACCTGCAAATAGATAAGTTCAATACCAATTATTCGTGAAACGATCTTGGGATACTTAAAGTCTAGATTTTGCAACTATTAAATTGTTGGTATTTCTACATAATTTTCCCCCTTCTTCCTCCTTCTTCCTGATTTATCAAAATATCTAGAGTATTAAATATTCATGTCAAGTATGCGATAAAACTGTTGGCTTCTATACATAGTGCGACAATAAATGTAAAGATTTTTTTATATAAGAGAAATATTTGAATAATATTTCCAGATTTCTTAAGGTAAATATGTGTCATTTACTTTAAATGATTTAGTTTGCCTTTTCCCATTGATTGTCAGAGCTCATCCTTTGTATAAAACCATATAAACAGGTCCATTGATCATGTACTTACTATATGTAAAGGGCATTTGAACGTGTTTATCATGAAAAGGGCGCTATATAAATCTGGTATAAAAATAATTCTAACATGGCTCGATTTTATTTCCAGTTAAAGGGAATTCCGATAGTTTTTTATGCGCATCTTTCTGCGCAGCCGACACTTTCTATGGAAAACTGAACTGAAGTCAACATTTGTTGAAACATGTTACAGACAGTCTTAAATATGAGGAATCTTGAATGAAATAACATTTTTGATAAGTTTTATCAGTAATCAAATGTTAATACTGGTTTATGTTGTATTGACAAGTATCGTGCCTGACAGGTATCTTGCTATTTTTGTGGTTGTGTTTTCACATCGCATTTTAGTACAAAGACAGTGTTGTTCATATAATGTAAGATAATTGACTTAGTACTGATAAGACAATATCACCTTTCAGATTATTTTGTATTCAATTATAGAAAGAATTAAGAATTTTTAAAACATTTTTTTAACTTCTAGCAGACATAAATGTAATCAATTTGGCCAGGTTCGCGCCATTTTCCGTCCGGACAGGTGTTGTATTCTAGCGGTCTTAACATAAAATTTAGCCTGGTGACCCATATATTTTTAGCCATTTTTATGCTCACAATACAATTATCTACACACAAGAAAAACAGGAAAAAAATCTATGAAAGAGTTTTTTCAAAATTTAAAAAAAATATTCTTCACTATGGGTATTTTTCACTGAAAAAAGTTCACAAAAGTAAATATTAAACAATATTTTTTTTTTTCATTTGTACCCATTATTGTAAGGATAGAGTATTACAAATATGACTATGATATTAAATAAGTATATAATAAAATCTGTAAAAAGAAAAAACTTTATTGTGCTGTCTTGATGTATATTCTGGTTGGTATTTATAAAAAAAGCAGAAAATTATGAAAATGTTGAAAAATCGCTAGCAGTTTCAGCAACAGTGGGTGTGTTCAGTACAATTTTTCACAAAAACAAGCCTGGTGACATATTGTTTTTATTTGTTCATTGTTTTCAGCACAAAATTTCCTATCATATATGTGAATTTAAAAAATTTCTATGAAAGGAAAAAAACTATAGGAATTCTCTTTAAACAAAGAGGAAAATCAAGCCCGGTATATTCTGCGATAAACAACGGTTAAGGCGCGAGAGCATAATGACGTCAATTATGACGTCAAATTGCTGCATGGCGTCCGATACATTACTCCTCGCGTAAATGAAGTCCAGCATAATATTTATTAAAATATATCAATGAGCATATCAGAATAAAAACAATCAAGGCCTTCTTGTGATTTATCGTCTAATTTACCACGGTTCGTCGTTCAGATGCTTCAGTATTTAACCACTCGGGCTAACGCCCTCGTGGTTCAATTCCTACACATCTAAACTCTGAACCGTGGTAAATTAGACGATAAACCACTCGAAGGGCTTGATTATTTGTTAATTATGATGTACTTCTTTATTGTTTTGGTTTCTTTTTGCTTCATTTAAAGATTATAATCAATGTATAAGCGAGTCTAATATATATATATATATATATATATATATATATATATATGGTCAACATAATAGTACGAAGTTTATAAAAGTGAAACAGATATGTCTCATATATATTGTAAAGTAATAAACATGGAGGAAATTAACGTATGTTTAAGTAAAACAACGTTTAAACTGTAGGTTATCTTTTATTTACCAGAATAACTCCTCTCCCCTTTACCAATTAACAAAGTATTTGCTTAACAATGTTTTCCCCAACTGGAAGTTTATATAGAAAGATGACATACATTACTGTAGTTCCTTGTGCATTGTAAAAATTGTCTGGGACTCATTAGTCTACCTGGAATAACTTCAAGAACAAAGAACAAATGAAAACATACATTATTGTTCGCGTTAACTTTGAAAGGAATATACAACACGATGTTAGACTACCAACTTGTTATAGGATTTTATATTGTTTGAATGTCTTACTAAAGTATCTTTTTTGTTGGTTTTCTATATATAATGTTTAATTTTTTTTCGCTGTGCGCTGTGACTTGGGTGAATATCATCTCATTGGAGAGCTCGAGACACTGAAAGTATTGAATTAAGGTAACATTTTTCTTTTATCATAAACTAAGAGCAAGACAACATCCTTTTTACATGCTTATGCTTTAGTATCCGCTACCGGTCATTTGGGCATTTTGGCATTACTGTGCATATTTTCAAAGCGGTCAACATCTTAAGATTATAATAGGAACAATACTTCCAACCCAGGATTGGTTTGGTATGGTGTTGACATTGCAAAAAAGCTAAATAGTTCAATATCTAAGGTGATGTCTATACAACTGAAATCTTGTATAATCTCTAACACCATAATTATGATATTCAGCTTTACAAGTTAAATTAGACCTCACATCTTTCACTTTCTAGAATCGTTAATGTTGGCTTGTTTTCTTGATGTTATTTGAAGCTGCTGGAAAAGCAATAAACAATCAGTAATTCATCTACACGTGTAAAACAATCAAACGATCATTAAATATGTTCACGCTGAAAATCAAGTGTTCGTCTTCCACGAATTTAAGTAGTCAGCATAATATATCAGCATGTGTCTGATTAAGAAATGGTGAAGTTATCATGCAATGTCAAAAGGTTTATCAGAAGGTTATTTGGGTAAGCGTTTATGGTTTTTGTGAATAGTTTATCCAATTATTTATAAAATAAATGTTCTGGGAAATCAATGTAGTAATAGTGTAGTATCATGATAAAATGCAGATCGAGTAAGCCTTACAGGGTTAAAATCTTAATCATTATGTCGTGTCAAAATGATAATTACCATTAAATAGTTTGTCCCTGATAGTAAGCATAGGACTACACTCGTTGACAGAAAGTATTTAAATATTTTGTATATAGATAATGATAATAACAATAATAGTAATGAAAATAATGTTTTATATTGATATAATTAGTGATGCCCCTCGCCCGTGTAGGTTCGAGCCTTACACGGGGCGTTGAATTCTTTATGTGAGGAAGCCATCCAGCTGGCTTACGGAAGATCGATGGTTCTACCCATTTACCCGCCCGTGACGAAATAATGTTCGCAGGGGCACCTGGTGTCTTCCTCCACCATCAAAGCTGGAAAGTCGTCATATGATCTATAAAAACTAATTGAGTGGCTTGCCGGTCACTAGTAAAAACTATAAACCTTAGTCTTCAGACCCCGTGCAATAGTTCTAAACATTGATCAACAAGCCGCCATTCAATAAGTGAAAACATCTAATTTGATATACATGTATATAATAGTGACATTAATAATGTCATAATAAATAACTGAGACTGATACCTATTAATGTTAATGACACATACTTATTTTAACAACCCATACGACATCAGTTATAAAGTTACATGTAATAATGATCATCATTGTATATATAAACATAAAGTGGACTGGTTTGTCGTTTGAACCAATACAAGTAACATGAGCCAACTTACGAGAGAAAATAAAGTTTTTAATTGACCTTAAAGTAATGTAAAATAGATCTGACATTTTAATATTTGTTCTTATTCACCTTTATTATCCCTTTTATACGTTTTCGGGCTGTGCTATTTCCACCTAAAAACTTGTATCTTCGTTAAACACTTTTTTGCCTATAACCAGAAATGTTCTGTCAAAGAAGCAATTTTATATAATTTGTTTTATTAAGTCTAAATCTCGAAGGATTTCAGCAGCTTAAACTCGAGACAAAGATGTCGTTTGGACACACCAAAATCTCATTTACTTTGCTAATAGAAAAGTCTTATTAGCGTTTCCAGAAATTGTCAAATATGACATGAAGTGCATAGTGATACTGCTGGCAATGTCTGTATCTACGAAACATTTTAAGTGACAACAGTCTTTGTTTTTATCAAGTTTGCGAAAACAGTCAATTCCAGTAATCTTTAAAATCTGTACTTAATGGAAATGAAACGCGTATAATATGTGAAAAATAGTTTTTTTTTACATGTTTAAATCTGAATATTATTCTGTACTGTTGCATAGTTTCTATGACGTTATACAGGTTTTTAACCGAATTACCCGAGACATGTTGTGATTCGGATATCCGAGACTTCAGTTATATGGACCTCAGGCAGGTGACTTTACCTCATAGACACCGCCAGGACCATTCTTAAAAGCCTTGAAAGTCGTTGATAATGTATGCTTTGTCAATTTAACTTACACAATATGTCTGCATTAAACATGTCTTTTAATTGGCACCAATTAGTACTTATTGAGTTTTTGATACTAACAACAATCTTCCGAAAGAAAACGAAAGGTAAAATGATCAGACTGGATTCCAAGGTAGCTTTGTACAGTAATTCTGTAATTCTTTAAGTTTTATGAATTTGGCAATTTTTATTATTATTTCATATCTCCAGTCTGACGCATTTATGCGAACCTTGCCGAAAGGCCATTTCATTTATAATAGCTTATGCAAAAGATAAGAAACTTGAAACGTCCGCAGTATTTGTTTGTGTGTTTGTTAAATGTAAAAGTCGGACCCAAATCCATATTTTTATTTTGTTGCTGCAGGGATAGCATAAAGATTGAAAGTAAGACTGCATAATGTATACATTTTATATATCTCGAGAAATTAAATGATTTTACAGTATTTCTGTGGTTAATTAATGCGATTTTAAGTTAATTATGCTATTAACCGTAAGTTATTAGAACAGAAATATTGGTTGATATATTTTATGGTTTAATTGGCTATATTTTCTGATCGGTTAATGTTTGGCATCTTTGGATTTTGGTTTTGTTACTTTGTATGCAGATCTGATACATGTTCAGATTTCAATTGTCCCGTACAACATTGTAAATTACAAAATTTGAATACTGAGTAGTCGGTACTTTTACTAATCTGAAGTAACTTTCTACATACACTGTCAAAGATAAGGGCAAGCTCACTTACAATGGTTTTCATATTCAGGGCTAGTTTAAAATGAAATTATTAAGATGGCATTTGGCTAGACAAATAATTACAAAAATGTAATGCCTCCTTGGTGTTACTTGCCTGATTGAAGAGGTTAAAAAGAGAACTCATTTTTGTTTATGAAAATAATCAAAATGGTTCATTCCAGGCGATGGCAAAAGTTACAGAAATGTGCCCTCGGCTAGCCTGTAATATTTCCCGTGATTCTAATTATCCTAAGATTGACTGTACTGTAAACATTCCACAAAACAAAGATGTAAGAAAGTGTGTATCGGACATGGAATATTTCAGCTGTTTTAATGTTCCACACTAACAATGTCACGTGTGATAAAAAAAAACTATTAACATTATCGTCTGTTTGTATTCATAGGTGTAGATGTGTATCATGCATTTACAAAGGGTTTCATTACTTTTGTCTGATAATATGAAACTAAAAATAGAGAACAATCTGTTAAGGTTGTATATTAATATGAAAATAAAACGTTCGAGTGAAATGTTTATTAATTTCATTATTTACGAAGTTAAAAACTGTAGTAGAACATCATATCAAGTCAGCCGAAGGTTTCTGACATTCTGTACAAAACAATGCCGTCTTTGTGAAATATATTCTCTCCATAATTGCGTTGCGCTTTCCAAAAATATTCCTATTTATAGAAAAAAAAAACAATTCGAATTTGGTGTATGTTAAGCCGCAACTGTATCTAACTGACCAACAATCCAGTTCATAGAATTCGGAGAAAAAAGACATGTTAATGTCTTTTCTGAATTATTACTGGCTAAAACGTACTTTTAATTCTCGTCGACTGTATGTTTTACCACGCAGTATAGAGGAATTAAACTTGGAGCTACAGTCTGGCCGGTAGTCTCGCGAGGCGGTACTAAAGACAAGCAAGACGTGTAATCGAATCCACTGGTACATATTACCAGTGCCCTTTACATTTCTGCGTTTCATTCAATATTGGGATATTGTAACCAAAATAATCTGCAATAATTATAGTTTTAATTATGGGTTTTCTGTTACATTTCAACAGTTTCTTATAAACATCACTATCAATGCCGAAGAGAAAAACTTATCTGACTTGACGAACGTATGTTAAACAGATACGTATGTAAGTCATGTGGTCGTTGCTGTTTAATAATTACATTTGAAAGCTGGTCAATTAGTACATGTTCATTTTATGAGCACGTGTTTAAAAACTTGTATTACTGCAAAAAAGCAGGTTGTGTTACTAGGGTACGCATGGATGATTAACCAACAAAAATCGCATAAACACATGCATGGACTATTTTCCTGATTAATGGAGTAGGATAGTAACAAGTACTTATCCCCCACATTCCTCACCTTTACTAATTGCTGGAATACATGTTTATTGTAATTTATGGGGTAATAATGAAACAAACATTGAAAATAGCCTTGTTCTGCTGCAGATGATAATGAAGTGCAAATAGAGAAAACAGCAAGTGCTAAATGGAATAAATGTTTCAAATTTATAGATCTACTGGCAACGTTAAGTTTTTCAAGCTGTATTCGAGACAATTAACGTCTTATTTAGAATGGTAGCGAATTTCGACAATAATATGCGTAGAAAAATACTTAAGAAGAATCCAATATTAACTCTGTGTCAGTACATTCTGTAAATCGAACGTCATATTTTACAGTCTCATTAATCTTCTCAAGATGTGATAGTTATCAGATTCATGTGTGCTTGCTTTTACGAATATCTTGGAGAGGTAATAAGACTTTCTGTAAGAGGTTGAAGATAGATGAGTTTTGTCAGAAATATTTAGTCTTTAATTTGCATTTGGAAGTTGTTTTGGTACAAGTGTAGAATGATATTATCTATTCAGTCAATTTTCAGTTATCAGAAAACGTCAGCAAGCTAATTTTTTGTCTGAACACTGCACGCAGAACATTCATTATCACCTTATAAACTTTCGTCTCAGAAGATAGATGTGGTTGTTTTATAGTCGATTTATCTGCATTCGGTGTTCACACACAACGAGTTAATATGTTTTAAGGGGAACAAATTTCTTAGCGTTTCGTGCAAAAGCTTAATGTCGTTTTGTATGCGTACAAATGTGTTTAAGTATTAAGACATAAATTTAGAGTAAAAGAGTGTTTTAACATTATTTATGCACGATGGGCGGTTATACGTCGGGCGAATCATTTCACGAGGGCGCAGCCCGAGTGAAATTATTTTTACGACGTGTTACCGCCCGAGTGTATAAATAGTGTTAAAACACGGTTTTGCTATAAATTATTTCGATTCTAATATGCCTTAAATCTAAAACAATAGATAAAAATATAGTAGCGCTCTTTCTTGGTCGCAACAAAAATATTGACGTCACTGCACGTTAACATGACGTCATTGTAGAATAAGAGTGTTCTAACAGAGAAAAGCATTTTAGAATATTTGTTACCTATTTAGCAACTTGGAAAAAAATAAACACACGTGATTCTGGAATTTTCATTTGTTTGGTAATGCTGCATATTTTGTGTACGTTTCCTTTTATACTAAGACCAGTATTTTCTTTTAAAGCTTCCATGTAGCAATGTGATAAGGATTTAGTTTTCTAATATTTTTTGTCTGTTTGCAACACTTGTATTATACCATTTGTATTAAAACATCCTCAAGATCATACACTACTTTCTTACAATGATCGCATGACGAATCTTTGACTACAGGTATAGGCTTTCAAACTGCCATGTTCAAAATACAAAAAGAGATAGTATTTTATTATGTAGGCGATATTTGTTTTTTTTTTGTGTATATGGAATATATTTTAGTCCAAGAGAAAAGTAAGAAAATGTGTGATATTTCATATTTATAAAATGCAGACTGTTGGGGGAAAACTAGATCATTCAAACAGGAGTGATATTGATTATATTTCGTTGATAAAACATAGTATTTCATCATTTGATATAATATAAATAGTAAATATTAACTACTTCTATTTTACATGAAGTTTAACTGTTTTACTGACTTAAATGAACTGTTTTCTTGATAGAGTCAGGCATAAAAGATTACGTAATTTTAGAAACCAAGTTGTTGGTCGTCGTAATAAATTAAGGTCTGGACTGTTTTAGATATAGGAACTAGAAATTCAGACATGCCACCAACTTCTAACACTATTCAATCAACGCATCGTTTCAGCATATTTTCTTGTAGGTGAGTACACCCAAGCGCATCATGTCTGAATACGAAAAAAAGTGCAATATCAGTTTTAATTCTTGAGTTCAAGAAAGCACTATTTTTGTATTTGTAGTGTCTATACTTTATAAAGCATTTCCAGTAGTATACAAAAAACGAAGCGCAGATTCTTGAAAACACGAATAAGTCTTTTGTATAAAGCAGTTGGCGCATGAATAACCCACACTACAGTCATGAAAGGAAGTGCAATGCACATGCTTTACAATCCAGAATATTTAGTTATACGTCTGTACCAATTTGCTTGGCCACGTTTTCCTGAAAGAATATACAGTAAGATGACATACATTACTGTAGTTCCTGGCACATTGTAAAAATTGTCTGGGACTCATTATTCTACCTGGAATAATTTCAATACATTATTGTGTGCGTTACGTTTGAAAGGAATATACATCACGATGTTATAGTGATTACCAAGTTTGTCGGATTAAATATGTTTGAAAATTTTAGCAAAACTTTCAATTGTTTTTTATATTGTTTAAAGCCTTTTGATTAACTTTATCACTGTGACTGGTGCAAATATCAACTGACTGGATATCGCTATACACAGAAAATATCAAAGCAAGGTAACGAGTTTTCGTACAAGATTATGAATAATGAGAAGCACAAAATAATTTGCTACTGGCATCATGCCAGAGTATCAGTGCTATAAAGGGTTTAGGTGTAAAGAACTATTTCTGTCTTGACTTACTATTTTACAAAATCATGCGAATCTCTCAGGAATAATACTTTTCCTACCCGTTGTAAGATCCAGTCCGCTTTGCTCAAATGAGAGGGCGCAGATCTGTGGATCGCGGGGTTGTGAGTTCGATCTTCGGGCAAAGCGTACTAGTATACTCTTCGTGACGATTTGATAAAAGTCATTGTGTGTGAAATCATTCGTCCTCCATGTCTGATTCAGAAAACAGAGCTTGTACTGATACAGAATCCAGGAACACTTGTTAGGTTAACTGCCCGCCGTTACATAACTGAAATACTGTTGAAAAACGGCGTTAAACCAAAGATGAATAAACTACCCGTTTTAAACATAATGTTTACTGTTATTTGAACTCTCTTAGTTGGCTCAACTACCACATAGGATGTTCACTGTGGAGGGTATTCATAAACACCATTGAACTATTGCTACAACTTATGCAGGCCCGTCAGATCCTGTTATGTTTTGTGTTTAGCTACAATATTTGTTTTATTGTGTTATAGACCAGTGTGCAATATATGTATCTATGTATTATTAACTACTGTTTTTGATGCATTTTCTTGTAGTAATGAATGGTTAACATAATTTATGACACACATATAAAAGTTTATTTTCATTAACAAAATTTAAAGCAAGCATTTATATTAACTTTATACAGATTAAAAAAAAAATACAACAATCACTCACTTCGTGTTGCATTGGTAACCTATTTATCTATTTATTTATTTATTTTCTGTCGCAATATTTGAATTTGAGTTTTGATACTCAGGTCAGCAGTATTCTTGTTAAACGGGTTGTCTCTATTTAGGCGTATTTCAATATTTACTACACACGTGCAAATGTACGCTGGACTGCAATGCATTTAGGCTTTGTTGCAAAACATATATATTCTTTGAAGGTGGTTTGTTTTAATCAAAGGGCAAAAATGTTAAGCATTTTCACTACCTCTTACAGTCATGCAGACAGTACGAAAAGAGTTTAGTATGTGAAAGCGCTCCTATCCGTACATGAATCGTAAATACTCGATATACATCTGAAATTATATGTTTACCGTTAATAGACCTTATAATGTGCGTCGGCTGTTACATTGACTAAATTATGATATTCCATATAAGATATGAATTTCACTTCCAGTTAAGTGTACTTTAGATAGATATAATTAAATTTTATCAATAAATTGGGGCAAATTTCATAAGATTTTGGCATTCAAGGGCTTACTCCGTTAATTTATCATACACGGGTAGACAGTAAAACTAGGAAATACATGTATACTACAAATTGCCTAAAATCTTTCTCTTTTTGACAGAATAATTAGTCTTATAAAAACGTTCTGATAGTTAACAAATAGAAAACTAGGGAAATGACTTTTTCAATATAAAACGATGCTTAACAGTTTACGCACATTATTCTGCCTGCGCCGATTGATAGCATTTCAATCAAACGTATTTGAACACGTTATTGTGCAAACCTATCTATCTTTGCCTTTCGCTCAGGTGCTAAACAGTTTACAGCTGTCTCTGAATAAAGTCTTTAATTACTGTTTACAAAATATGCAGCAATAATAAATAGATCTAATACAGTTATATTTTTGCAAATGAACATACAGTGTTGATCATTGGAAGCACAGATTGCAGAAGTATAAAAATTGGCTGCATTTTAAATTGTCGCTGATAGACATACATAATAGTATTTTCATGTTATAATGAAACAAATATTTAAGAAATAATAATAATAATAATCACTAAATGAGATATATTATATCTCATTTAGTGATTTGTCGCTGAATAAATCATTGTTTGGAATTCAGTTGCGAAGGAATTATATCACGAGGGCACAGCAAATCACTAAATGAGATATAATATTATTTCGATTCTAACACGTTACCAAGTATTTTTAAGTACATCCTTAACGACATTCATTAAATATTTGCCCGTTTTCAGTCGGTTTCTTTTCCAGCGCGCCGCTATGCCGTTTGACGCCATGACGTAATAATTGTGACATCAGAACAGTAATTTGTTGTATAATAACTCACTGTTTTCAGCCTTCTTTGTTTAATAGAAAAATGAATCGGATCGTGTTAGAAATACTGTTTTGTACACCGCAAAGTAAAATGCACTTTTCATTGCCTATATATTTTATTTAAGGAATAAGCAATAAAAGTTTTGTTTGTAAAGACTTTTTTTTTTTCAATATTTTGTCCTGAATTCAATTGTTTTTTGTATGATGCAATTTATCTTATACTTTTATCTACTGACAGAAACAAATTGCAGCACTACAAGAATAAATAATAATGCTATTCCCTGTCAGATGCCCGTAATTCTTGACGCTTTCAGGTATTCTTAACGTCCGGAATGCTTGACAGAGCAGCCGGATGCTCGATGATTACATGCCTTGCACGAAATGTTCTGGCTACAGCTCTTAAAGTGCAGTTCAAACGATGAAATATATTTTGTATTTAGACGTTGTTTAATACATACATACTTATAACCTATTTTTGTACAAGTTTTTGTTTTCCATTCAGTCTTTCACTTTCTTCGGAAAACAACATCAAAGGAAAATAACCAGAAACACTAAAGCAAAATCAACGTGGGATATGCATTATGATCATATCAACTTCTTAGCAAATAGATATAAAAAAATAATATTTATATATCCGGTCTTTTTGCGAGAAATAGTATAAATATCATGTGAGGTAATAAAAATTATTTGTTTTGTGATAAAGTTCCTTGTACTTTTGAACTCAGTTTCGTTCTGCATTCATAAATTGCATTCAATAATGATTAACTTTGACCAAGATGTATTGTTGTTCAACCTTTCACCAGATTACCTAAGCTTGTAAACGATGCAGATACATACATTCTGACGGCATTTGTTTTGTTTTGTTTGTTTTTGGTTCAACGCCGTTTTTCAACAGTATTTCAGTTATGTAACGGCGGGCAGTTATCCTAACCAGTGTTCCTGGATTCTGTACCAGTACAAACCTGTTCTCTGCAAGTAACTGCCAACTTCCCCACATTAATTATCAGAGGTGGAGGACAAATGATTTCAGACACAATGTCTTTTATCAAATCGTCACGGAGAACATACACCCCGCCGGAGGATACGTTTACCTAACAAGAATATTTAATATACATGTACATCACTGCAGTTCCTAGTGCATTGGTCGCATTATATACCCGGGTGTAATGTCAGCAGCGTCTAAACCAGCAATACACAGCTATGTATACCAACTGAAAAGGTATATTTGAGCCACGCCATGAGAAAACCAACATTGTGCATTTGCGACAGCATGGGTCCAGACCAACCTGTGCATCCGCGTGGTCAGGATCCATGCCGTTCGCTTTCAAAGCCTATTGCAACTAGAGAAACCGTAAGCGAACAGCATGAATCCTGACCAGACTGCGCGGATGCGCAGGCTGGTCTGGATCCATGCTGGTCGCAAACGCACTATGCTGGTTTTCAAATGGCGCGGCTCATATGTAGCTCCAGTTCATAGCAGAAGAATATTAACTTCCCGGAATATTTTACCAATGATAACTCATTTGTTTCTTTGGTTTGCGAGGAGTTACTAAAATTATCAGTATGATTTACATGAAACATTGTGTGCCACGCGACAATAAAAGATAGCCAAAAAAGGTAAATATTGTATCTAAGAAATAATAAATTACTCTTATTTTTATTAGTGAATACAATTTAGGCAGCAGTTCGGATGCGTAATAAGAGTAATAATAAAATCACGAGAGCCCAGAATATTAATGAGTTCGATTCTTACCATGCAACTATTTTGCACTATCTGTACAACTATATTTAAGCATTGACCCGTTGGTTACTACGATTTACATCTAGGTGTCAAGTAACTGCATAATGAAACTTTGAGGTGTATGTAAAACTAGTAAATTAAATTCAACAACCCGAAAACTACTTGTGAATAGAATTTATTATAATCAAATCCAAAAAAAATGATACAGTGGTTTTGTTAGTTGACCCAGTACTTGTGTATGAAGTCACACTGAATCGTACCTTAGCATTCATTCATTTGTTAGAAATCGTGCGGTCAAAACGTGTGTATGGTTTGTGGTTCCGCACACGACACCAATATTAATGTGGCTATGTTATGTATATCTTGTTTTACTGGTGCCGCACACGACACCAATATTAATGTGGCTATGTTATGTATATCTTGTTTTACTGGTGCATTTCGGGTATAAACGGTATAAAAGAGATATAATTTCTAGTGTAAATTGTAAATGCTACATATATTTTATTGTAGAGTAATGTACCAGTCGTTTTCAAATTTGTTTAAGGGGATTTAAAATATACTTTCTTGCATGTCACGAACTGCAATAGACGCTAGTTTGATATTTTTGCGTCATATTCTGACAGAACTCGATTCGTTTGTTAGCTAAACAAAAAGAAACCCAATCGTTATAGATCCTGTGGTAAAACAACGGGATTGATGCACTGACTGCAAAGGGACCGGTTTATGACTTTATTTCAAAAATCAAATATTAATGCCTGTGCCTGTTCATAATGACTCTGACAATATGCGACTGACAATGCTTTTCCCTATCTATTCACTATCAAATATGCGGTGTAATTCGTGAGTGTTCGTGCACTCTGACTTAATTTTGCACATACTGAAATTCTAAACGTTCATGCCAAGAAACTTACTATTGCATGTTAACTGCTTCATACATTTCATATGGTACTGTTTAAATGTGGAGGGGAAACAAAAAACTCATACGTCATCCACAAACACGTATCTTTTGAAATAGCAGTATGATTCTTATAAGTATTTAGTTAAAGATTTGTACTATGTACAATGTTTTAGTATACTACAATAAAAGTCGCCATATGACATGTAGATTTGTCTGTGAGACGTTAAACCCAACCAAAATTAAAAATAATTAAGTGGTAGTACACATTTATGCCTTGGCTTGTTATATAATGTTACATTGTTAGCCTATCATACAACATAGATACTTTATAGTGATTGTTCATCCTTTGTAAGAATGAAATAGGGGCAAAATATAACACTGAGCGAATACTAAAATGGGTTTCATCTTGCGTGCCAAAAACTATAAACATTTGTATTTTAATATAAAAATGTTTTAAGTAGAGAGATATAGTGAAATTGTCGGGTGAAAGTATTCTTATTTCTTTTACATGTTTTTTTTAGCGTACAGTTCTAGTTGAAAGTTTATATGACAGACAGAAATGTAGTTAATACAAAAACCTAAAACATTGCAAACCATTGCATCTCTTAAATTTGGAACTGATCTTTGTTCTTGTTTGTATTTTTTAAGATAAATAACATCTTCTATCAAACAGGAATCGCCACAGACAGTGACTTATTACCAGTTACATCTATAATATAATGAGATACATTTTCATCCTGTTGCAAAACTGCTATTTTCGAGTATGTCTAACAGCGGGTGTTAAGTGCTGTGTGGCGGCCGTAAAAAGTCGCCCGACTTCATCTCAGTGTTGTTATATTTTCTGGTCCTTCGGGATCATTGATTTCAACTCATTTAGATTTGAAGATTGAATACTGCTTAAGCCGGTGCTAGGGGGCGTGGGCAGTGTTGCATTTTCCATTACTGCTCATGAACAGACTCAATCAAACCGAGTCTGCAATTTTCACTGTTTGCTTTGTTCTCGGTGCTTCCAAGGGATCTACTTTTCAGATTTTATTTATTGTAACAATGTCATTACAACTGGCAGACCGGTCATACCCAGAGGTGTCAAGTTTATATGTTGCAATGGCGGGAGAAATAGTGGGCATATACCAGAAACGTGCTGAACTACTTGTTCTTAAGTATTGTTCGTGCAGGATATTCCGAAGCAGACTGGATCATCACTGCTTCAAAATACTTGTTATCCCTGTAGATTCAAAGAAAGGTTGCTAAATGTAAATTTCGTTTACACGAGAAATGTATCAAGAGTTATTACATTAGAAAGCTTGTTGTTTAACAGTCGCCGTATGACCAAATTTATGTCGGTAAAACTTAGCAAATATAAGGAAAAAATGCCTGGTGGAAAATCAATTTCAGACAATTTGTAACAAAAAGTTCATTCTCCATGGAAAGTCTCGCGGGATTTAACAGCTTAAACAAGCATTATTGTCGTATGGACACTTTACAATCCCCTGTAGATTTTGTGAATAGTGCTTCCAGACAATGTCTGGTATAAACAACCTCAATAGAAGTGTTGTTAAAACGTTGAATCTGGCTGAATTGATAAATTTATGTGACCAGTGCACTCTCGTTTCTCATCTGTTCTCATAGTTCTAGTTGTTTTAGCCAATGCTCTAAATCAGCTACCAAGTTTCAACCTCCATCTATGAAATTGTCCTTCTATTTCTATGTTACCGCATCACAAATATTCTGGACGTGTAAAAAGTAATCCCTTATTTATTCTTTATAATCTTGGTATTTTGTGAATGTGTGAGCAATTGAGCAACAAAATCAAGCACCAACGGATACTAGAATAACTGTGATCTTTATATTCACATTCGAAATATTCGGAATCACTCCGCTATAGGGTTGGGGTTGAAATTGCCCCGACCCTGGGGCAAACTTTATTTTACATAGCGTTGTATAAGGAAAACCTTAAAAAATCTTCTTGTCTTGAATCACAATGTACAGAGCTTAGATATTTGGTATGTAGCATTGTTTAGTGGATCTCTACCAACATTGTTCAAATCATGACCGGTCTATGCACAATAAAATGTTAATTCTCCAGGTGTAGCGGTTGAAATATCACTCAATAAGCACTGGCCGGCTTTGATTAAATGAACATGGCCTGCTTTCAACCATACTTACGTTGAGTTTTATATTTGGTAATGACTTTTAAATACTGTAAACGTTCAAAATAAGCTGATCAAATTAAAACTTTACACACGCACGCACGCACGCACGAAATAAGATAAACAGATAATTGCCTATGAATGTATGTTAATCTTTAATTTAATTATACGAAATGTATAGGGCTTACACAAAAATTGCGTATATCAAGGATCTACATGGCTTAGTTTCATTACACTGTCCTGCGAATATGGTGAGGGTAAAGAGTGGAGTTAGGTCGGTTAAGCCACATAGAAGCTATATACGTGTTTTAGTTTGTATGTGTCGCTTTGTCTGTCATGTGCGTCCGTGACATGTTCGTGTGTACGTCCATGTGTACACTCCTGTGAACAAAGATTAATTAAGAAAGTAGCGTAGTCTCTCCAAAACAAATCCTACTGCAGTGTATGTATGACTGTGTAGACGATAGCTATTTGAGTACAGCAGTGTATGTATGACTGTGTAGACGACAGATATTTGAGTACAGCAGTGTATGTATGACTGTGAAGACGACAGATATTTGAGTACAGCAGCGTATGTATGACTGTGTAGACGACAGATATTTGAGTACAGCAGTGTATGTATGACTGTGTAGACGACAGATCTGAGTACGTCAGTGTATGTATGACTGTGTATACGATAGATATCTGAGTACGTCAGTGTATGTATGACTGTGTAGACGACAGATATTTGAGTACAGCAGTGTATGTATGACTGTGTAGACGACAGATATTTGAGTTCAGCAGTGTATGTATGACTGTGTAGACGACAGATACTTGAGTTCAGCAGTGTATGTATGACTGTGTAGACGACAGATAGTTGAGTTCAGCAGTGTATGTGTGACTGTGTATACGACAGATATTTGAGTACAGCAGTGTATGTATGACTGTGATGACGACAGATATTTGAGTACAGCAGTGTATGTATGACTGTGTAGACGATAGTTATTTGAGTACAGCAGTGTATGTATGACTGTGAAGACGACAGTTATTTGAGTACAGCAGTTTATGTATGACTGTGATGACGATAGATATTTAAGTACAGCAGTGTATGTATGACTGTGATGACGATAGATATTTAAGTACAGCAGTGTATGTATGACTGTGTAGACGATAGTTACTTGAGTACAGCAGTGTATGTATGACTGTGTAGACGACAGATATTTGAGTACAGCAGGGTATGTATGACTGTGAAGACGACAGATATTTGAGTACAGCAGTGTATGTATGACTGTGTAGACGACAGATATTTGTATGACTGTGTAGATGACAGATATTTGAGTACAGCAGTGTATGTATGACTGTGTAGACGACAGATCTGAGTACGTCAGTGTATGTATGACTGTGTAGACGACAGATCTGAGTACAGCAGTGTATGTATGACTGTGTATACGATAGATATCTGAGTACAGCAGTGTATGTATGACTGTGAAGACGACAGATATTTGAGTACAGCAGTGTATGTATGACTGTGTAGACGACAGATATTTGAGTACAGCAGTGTATGTATGACTGTGTAGACGACAGATATTTGAGTACAGCAGTGTATGTATGACTGTGTAGACGACAGATAGTTGAGTACAGCAGTGTATGTATGACTGTGTAGACGACAGATAGTTGAGTACAGCAGTGTATGTATGACTGTGTAGACGACAGATAGTTGAGTTCAGCAGTGTATGTATGACTGTGTATACGACAGATATTTGAGTACAGCAGTGTATGTATGACTGTGATGACGACAGATATTTGAGTACAGCAGTGTATGTATGACTGTGTAGACGATAGTTATTTGAGTACAGCAGTGTATGTATGACTGTGTAGACGATAGTTACTTGAGTACAGCAGTGTATGTATGACTGTGTAGACGACAGATATTTGAGTACAGCAGTGTATGTATGACTGTGAAGACGACAGATATTTGAGTACAGCAGTGTATGTATGACTGTGTAGACGACAGATATTTGAGAACAGCAGTGTATGTATGACTGTGTAGACGACAGATCTGAGTACGTCAGTGTATGTATGACTGTGTATACGATAGATATCTGAGTACGTCAGTGTATGTATGACTGTGTATACGATAGATATCTGAGTACGTCAGTGTATGTATGACTGTGTATACGATAGATATCTCAGTACGTCAGTGTATGTATGACTGTGTATACGATAGATATCTCAGTACGTCAGTGTATGTATGACGTGTATACGATAGATATCTCAGTACGTCAGTGTATGTATGACTGTGTATACGATAGATATCTGAGTACGTCAGTGTATGTATGACTGTGTATACGATAGATATCTGAGTACGTCAGTGTATGTATGACTGTGTATACGATAGATATCTGAGTACGTCAGTGTATGTATGACTGTGTATACGATAGATATCTGAGTACGTCAGTGTATGTATGACTGTGTAGACGATAGATATCTGAGTACGTCAGTGTATGTATGACTGTGTATACGATAAATATCTGAGTACAGCAGTGTATGTATGACTGTGTAGACGATAAATATCTGAGAACGTCAGTGTATGTATGACTGTGTATACGATAGATATCTGAGTACGTCAGTGTATGTATGACTGTGTATACGATAGATATCTGAGTACAGCAGTGTATGTATGACTGTGTAGACGATAGATATCTGAGTACGTCAGTGTATGTATGATTGTGTAGACGATAGATATTTGAGTTCAGCAGTGTATGTATGACTGTGTAGACGATAGATATCTGAGTACGTCAGTGTATGTATGATTGTATAGACGATAGATATTTGAGTTCAGCAGTGTATGTATGACTGTGTAGACGATAGATATCTGAGTACGTCAGTGTATGTATGATTGTATAGACGATAGATATCTGAGTACGTCAGTGTATGTATGACTGTGTATACGATAGATATCTGAGTACGTCAGTGTATGTATGACTGTGTATACGATAGATATCTGAGTACGTCAGTGTATGTATGACTGTGTATACGATAGATATCTGAGTACGTCAGTGTATGTAGTCAGTGTATGTATGACTGTATAGACGATAGATATCTGAGTACGTCAGTGTATGTATGACTGTGTATACGATAGATATCTGAGTACGTCAGTGTATGTATGACTGTGTATACGATAGATATCTGAGTACGTCAGTGTATGTATGACTGTGTAGACGATAGATATCTGAGTACGTCAGTGTATGTATGACTGTGTATACGATAAATATCTGAGTACAGCAGTGTATGTATGACTGTGTAGACGATAGATATCTGAGTACGTCAGTGTATGTATGACTGTGTATACGATAGATATCTGAGTACGTCAGTGTATGTATGACTGTGTATACGATATATATCTGAGTACAGCAGTGTATGTATGACTGTGTAGACGATAGATATCTGAGTACGTCAGTGTATGTATGATTGTGTAGACAATAGATATTTGAGTTCAGCAGTGTATGTATGACTGTGTAGACGATAGATATCTGAGTACGTCAGTGTATGTATGATTGTATAGACAATAGATATTTGAGTTCAGCAGTGTATGTATGACTGTGAAGACAACAGATATTTGAGTACAGCAGTGTATGTATGACTGTGTAGACGATAGATATCTTGGTACAGCAGTTAGACGATAGATATCTGAGTAAAATGCATAGACAAAGTAAAACAAGCATACACAACAAGGCAAAATCTATGTTATTATGTTTTGTGGTTCTTTGGCATGAACAAATGTGCCATAAAAGATATTTCAAATATTTAAGATTCGAAAAACATATCAGCAGTTTAAACAACACTTGAGTCACATATAAGCAACATATATTAAAAACCCAGAAACACCTCTTAACTGCTTTCAAATCACCCGCTAGTTTGGCATGTTTGCATGTTAATCTTCGGAAGTGTATCGAAGTTATTTTGTAAATCTACTTCAAAGGAATTTAAGGCCGTTACAGTTACTGACTCCAAATTATGACCCATAAATTGTTGGAAATCGCAAAGAAAATGCCTTTACCCAACTGAAAATAAAATTTGAACGTCCATTATCTGGGTGATGAAGGTAACTTGCCACTAGTCGATGTGGGTTCGATGGTTGTGTCCAGGTGCCCGCCCGTGCTAGGAACAATGCATGGACCTGACACATCTATTACAATAAACATACGAATACAGGTGGCCATCTTCTACAGGTATTAAATATTAATGTAATAAATAATAGCGGTTTTGCATATTCCTTCTGTGCGTATTATAATATAAAATGGCGTGAAATAAAAATGGATTGTATAATATAGGGCTCGGTTATAAAAAGAAAAATAACAAGTATTATCAACAGATGAAACGGAAAACAAACAGGTTTATGTGTGATTCGGGCGAAATGTATATGAACCACACAATAAATGCTACACTATTACCGCTGAAACGTTATATTTGTTTGTAAAATACGATTAGCCAGCAGCCAGATATTTGCTGTCAGAGAATCAATTTCAGGTAATTTACAGAGTTCATCTTCCATCTGAGGTCTCAGGAGATTTCTCCGACCTAACCCCACTTACTAGGACATATTACATTTAAGTATGGTTTGGTTAATAGAAAAGACGTGTTTGCTCTTCCAGACACGACCGAACATGACATAAACTGCAGAATTATTTTATAGAAGCGTCAAGTATTTATTTTATTCCCTGATGGCCTTTGCAGTCTATATTTTACTTCTGGATTTAGTTGTTATCAAATCACCCAAAGAGGAAACATTATTCTGTAAAATATGACACATAAAGTGGATAAAACTATGATAAGTTTTAAAAAGTCTCTGACAATCTGGGCAATAACGCAATAATTCTTACTGCTTACCACTTTAATTTTCAGTACGTAGATTTCACTTTCGCAGCAGGTGTGAAAAAATGTTTGCATTCTTATTTACTGGTTGTTGGCGGCTTCTTCAGTAGTTACAAAACAAACAGTCAAAAGAATTATATTTTGTGTGATGTTGATTGTTTGTTTTATATGCAGACTCAGTTAAGAACACGTGACTTTCCCAATTTTATGAAAATCCCATGTGCACTGCTAGTCATTCCTTAAAACATTAAAACTTATCACTAAAAGAAATTTCATTCTACAAATAACTCGTCTTGTTATTACTTGTACGACAAACTAGATAATTGAAGTTCTCACGGTATGCTTTCTGAGATAGGAGTCTTGTTTGGCTAATTTAATAAGACAAGTAAGTGTTGTTTGGACACCAGTGGACCACTTTATTTGCTATTTCGAACACAGGGGATTTGTAGCGAATTACAGAATTCTGTATCACTACTTATTCAAGCCTATAAATTGTTGTTTCTTTTGTTTGTTTTATTATTTTCTTTTTCAATAATAATAACAAAATAAATGGCATAGGGCATTTTTTCACCAGGTAATGTTAGTAGAGGAAGATTTATAGTAATTAGCCTTCTCACATCCCAGCTCAACCCTACAGAAATGAGGGGCAAATAATCTGCTAAACAGCCTGAAGCTTTCGGTAATACAGGCGCCTTCATCACTCCGTTACCTATGTTCACAACACTTGAACCTCACAAGTGTTATCATCAATGTTTTTCTTATCCTTGGCTAGCTATCAATATGGATCAAAACGTTTCGATATTTCTAATATATAGATCTATGTTACAGGACCGTTGTTTATGACTGTTAATGAAATCAACCGGGATATGCCGCGATAGCTGATTACACCATACTACTTTTCCAAGTCTATTTATATCTATAATTATAAACCAACATACTTATAAAATTTGACAAAACTGAAAACAAAATCTTGATATATAAATAGAACTATTGCTTCTCATTCTTACAAATATTTATGTTATATCACAAACAATAGCATTAATGTTTCTTTAAATTTCAAATTGAAGGTTTGGACCGCTAAGCATCGAAAAGTCTGAAGTTCGAATGCTGAGCGGACGGATATTTTTCCTTTAATACAGGAGATAATGTGTCTGAAATAATATTTTTCTCTACCAGTGATTCGGTTGAGGAGGTTGTAACGTGTGGAGTTAGTACTTGTACAGAATTAAGGAATAATGAAAATGTTAACTGACCGCTGATAAATAAACCTAAATACTGCTACAAACGGCTAAAATCTGACATCAAACAAACAAACACAACTCATGGTGTTGCTATTCGTTTTCGTCGTAAATTTCTGGAACTTGTGCACCGCAGTTATTCTTACTAATGTTTCATTAGCAGAAGTCAACACTACCATGTACCTTTGGGCAGCGGGTTGATAAATCATGAGGAAAGTTTACTCTAAAGCACAAATCAGGCATCTCAAGTTTAGCGTTTTAATACCAGACATTACATTGAATTCCTTAAAATTTGCAGAACTGCAGTTCGGTGCTAGAATATTAATAAGATAAAAGTAGTTATTGTAGACAAATGGAATGTGTTATGTTTCATTGTAGTTTACCAGTAGTCTTGACGCCTCAAACGCTTGAATATAAAGATGTTTTGACATAAAATGGTACATGTAATAACTATCTCCTATGTGCTTACCAATTGCTTTTAATGTCAAACACATTTTTGTTCAATTTATCACATTACAAACTTAAAAACAGAATTTCAAGTTCTCAGTCGACTCAAAGTTGTTTCGCAGGACAAATATGATTAAATAATTAACGAATTGCAAACTATAAACGCTACAAGATAAAATAATTATATTTTGCATCACTTTTGATTCGATGCCATGTGTCTGAAAGTGTAATCATGGAACTGAGCTAAGTAAATTACATTAGACAGATTTACTGGTAAAATACAGTACTAGCATTCAAAGTTCAGACGGTTACTTATGCGTAAGACCACCTTGCCTTAGGAAAATGTCGTGTTTTGGCACAAAACCGTTAAAATATATTATATATAACATATGTGTTTTATTGTTTTCTGTTCTTACTCTTTCTTGAAAAAAGTCACTAGAAATAGATTTGTTTTCATAAATGAAACACATAATAAAAAATTATAGACTCAGAAATATGTTGCACTGAACTTTCCTTCACCTGATATTAATACGATCATTAATAACTTTGAATTTAATAATAGAAGAACCATATGGTATCAAAACGCTTCTTTGAGTATCATCATTTATAGATCTACATAGTCTCTCAAATAATAAATAAATTACAGACGTGTCGTATTAGCTTTTCTACTCTGACGATACCTTCAAAATAGAAAAGGTACTTCCGGTAAACTGAAAAAAATGAAATATGTAATAAATCTTCTTAAATAATTGATTATGAAAACAAGCATTACGAATACACGATTATAGTTTAGTAAGAAGGAAAACAGATTCTGTATATTTGTTGCAACCCTTTACTTCATAAGCACGAAACTGTATATCATAGTTTTTTAAAAAGAAACAATTAGAGACATTTTACGAGACAATTTATTTCTAAGTGTTTCTTTTGTTCGAAGTCTAGCGGGAACTGAAAATATATTAGGTTCGATACGAACAAATCTCACTTTTATATGTCTTTGTTGAAAGAAGTCCTGTTGCTAGTCCATCGAATACATAAAACAGCTGCCTTAACTTATTGATATATCCGTGTATTAGTTTGAATTACATTTCGCATCCAAACAGCCATTTTCCTTGAGACATAACTTCACATGATAAAAAGAGATTATTTCTAGAAAGGGGAAAGGGGAATCTCCTACAATTTTTCTCGTGATAAATACTATGTCTTCAATAAAACGGTTACTATTTAACCATTCTGGAAACAAGTATCAAGATATCACCATCCAGTTCTAACAATAATACAAGAAACTAATAGGATTCTGATTTATTGCCAGTGAACTCATAAAATAAGAAAAATTTCCATCAGTGACACTATTTACCATCTATCAGACAGAGTCAGTTTAGCTATTTCAAAGCAGACACTTTTATGGGGCATTCTTAAGTGGTGCCGGAATACAGAAAATGCAAATAATAGAAGATTACGTCTGTCAGTATAACATTTACACATTAGAGGAAGAAAATGCCATATAGATAAAGAAAACAGAATAGATAAAAAATAAACAAATAAAACATATTGATTGAAATTGAAGATGTCGGGATGCACGAAGATTGCTCAGAACTAACTGGACGTTTGCAGTCAAAAGCCACATTTTGTGTATACAGCCATGTTAAATATGTTATATTGTAATTTATTGTGTAGGTTGAGCATATATTTTTCACATTTCCGTTGGTAGTTAAAGCACATAGTGCGATAAAACTACCATGCATTTTGATCTTTGATGATTTGAATTATCGCTGAAAGTCTGCTAGTTGACTATAAAATATGCAAACAAGAATACTAATAGCTAGACATCAATGTGACATGATTCGAAAGTACGCAGCCATTTTGGATGTTTGAGAAAGATCACCAGACGGTGAAGGCCGAGGAAGAAATAATTTAAAAACGTTCAGTGAATCTGTTAATGTCGATCCATGTCACCTTGTAGAAGGACAGGCTAATTACGGTGTGCTGCCTGTCTAAGTTGTGGTAATGTTTTTAGTATTCTAGGCGAATAACTAATTATGACTATCAAAATTTTAAAAATAATTTACAAATATAAATTATTGCAAAAAATAATTAAATCATCATGCTGTCACCAATGACGTCGTTCAAATAAATCACGTGCACTGGATTTATGTTGGTGACTGTTTTCTGTCAATATAGTAATATTTATGTCAAATGTTCATTGAAGTTAATGGGAAGATTGCAAATTGTGATGAACTTTTGTTTCGCTTCTTTAAAATTTATAAAAGCTGGAGACAAAATCCAAGTTATTTTTGAACAACTCTCATATATGTCATAAAGATTGGAATGATTTTATTCTTAGCTAAAAATGTTGTTTTCTGGTAAAAGAAATAGCTCAATCTGATTATCAGAATGCTTCTGTTCTGGCTGTTTGGATAATTCATTGTTCTACAAAACCCAACATTCAGATGTGTTGCTGTATCTATATAAACGCAAGCTACTATCAAATAAGTTGTTAAAGTAAACCAGTAGAAATAATTGTAAGTGAACGGCATTGTTATCCTTTTACAAGCAAAACAGTAATTACCTACTAATTCAAAACTACCTCGTCTCCTCGGCTGTTCCCACCACTGAAATTCGCTCCCTCTTGCTGTTTGGAGTCTGTGAGAAAATAGGTCAGAGGTTTTTGTTGATGTAATGTAGAAATTTTCCTTATTTCCGATAAATTCTTATATTCGTTTTCACTCTATGTTTTGAACATACCCCGTATTATGTTACCTCAATGATTAGTATGAAATTGCGATTTATTATTATCAGCCTTTGAATTGGCTCAGCTCAATGGATTGATACGGGTTGTAAATCACATGGGTATATCACTAAAAGATCAGATTTCGTCTTTCCGTCATAGTGTTTGGCATAACAGAAATGAGGTAATTAAATACAGCTGTTATGCACACTTGTCTGGTGCCTTTCCGAGGAAGCTTTCTGAAAAAAGTTTTATCAAGAGAAAATAATTCATGAAAGGATGCCAATACAAGCATTTCATTTAGTATATAAGAAACCAAAATTGTCAAGGAGTCCTTGCATTCTTTGCTTCCCTTCCAAAGGATCTTTTTACAGATTTTATTAACTATCACAACAGCAATCTGCGGCTGTAAAAGGTCTCCCCGTACTTGGATTCAGTGTTGTTATATTTTGTTGTCCTTAGGGATCATGGAGTTCATTCAACATATGTGTAATAGAAACCGCTTAAGCCGTTGCTAGGGGGCGTGAGGGGTGTTGCACATTTCATTTCCTCTCATGGACATTCTCAATCAAACCGAGTCTGCTATTATTCTTCTTGGTTGCATTCTTTGCTTCCAAAGGATCATTTTACAGATTTTATTAACTATCACAACAGCAATCTTTAAGTGCTGTGAGGCGGCTGTAAAAAAGTCTCCCCGTACTTTGATTCAGTCTTGTTATATTTTCTGGTCCTTTGGGATCATGGAGTTCATTCAACATATGTGTAATAGAGTTCCGCTTAAACCGGTGCTAGAGGGCATGAGAGGTGTTGCACATTTCATTATCTCTCATGAACAGACTCAATCAAACCGAGTCTGCTATTATTCTTCTTGGTTGCATTCTTTGCTTCAAAAGGATTTTTTACAGATTTTATTGATATCAACTATTTTAATTCACCAACAAGGATTTAATTGTAAAAGTTTCATTTAAAATCATTTCCTTGATTATTTATACCAGAAAGTTGTTTAAACATCGAACTGGTGGAGCAACGTATGTATGTTCTAAGGAATACCACTTCATACTTTATGATCTGTCTCAATGTTACTAGAAGACGGATGTTAACCAAAACCTCGTCATTCGAACTTGTTTCCCATGGGATTAAAATTATGCTTCCTTTGCATGAAATTTGAGACTAGGGTTTAGTTACATAAAATTCTGTAATCCAAGGATAAATCAGGTTTAGGCTTGTTTTTCTTGGCTCAGACAGGTTTAAAGAGATTTGTTTTAAGAGTTGGTATTATAAATTTAATACTATTTTGACTGCAATCCATGAAAGTTCTTGGCAAGCAAGTTTAATCCCTTGGCATTAGTATTGCATAATGTGGGCTGTCCTGTCAAATTAAGAGATGTGTATGGAAGAGAACCATGTTTATGCGTCTGGCTAGATCACAACAAATGATCTAAACTTATATATTGTTAGACGTGAAATGCGCTAAAACGCCATCCTGGAAAGAGATATTGTGCGTGTCAATTTTGATACTTTTTAACCCGATTACAAGCTTTATTCTTCCTGTTAACCATATTTGAGCTTTATCGGCGATGTATTGGCAACCCTAAGTACTTGTATTGCACGTGCGTTGCTTAAATTCAGCACCAAATTTTATCTTATTTTTTATTTACCTCTTCGGAGTTTTTTTTTAAACGTTTGGAGTTACACATTTAATGCACGACTATAGATGGATTTCCTTTCATGACCAACATGGTCAGACTTATTCAGTAAATAATTCAATAGATCGAATATTCCATATGGCGGATTTATTGATTTTGAGCCATTTACGCGCAAGCAAAGGCCAAAATTCAAAGAAAGGTAGTCATACGTGCAAGCAAGGCCAAATTTCAAAGAAAGGTAGTCATGTTTGTCAACAATTTAAATCAGTTAAATAAGGAGATAGTGAAAGATGTAATATTTTTATAACAATCGCTAGTAGAAATAATAATGTTTCTGAATATATATCAGAGGTGCAGAATAACGTTTCTTAGAAGTTTCATTTCTATATGATGTTTTAACTTTGAAAATACTTATAGTATTTAAAAATGAAAGTCAAAAGAGTAATATTTCTGTGATACGAATTAATGAGCAATAATGTGTAATGATCAAACATTTCATATACTTCGTAAACTTATGCTTCCTTAGAGAATACAACTATGAATAATGTTCCTGCTTAAATCGTTTAGTAATAAATACAACTTTACTGCTCAGACTGCTCAGATCCTTTTTATCATTTTTATTTTATCTATCTAATATATGTATCTTCATTGAAAAGGCAACTAAAAAGATACATAAGTAATTAGCAGAAGACGTATTTGTTTCAGAACGAAACTGACGGGGCGTTTATTTTTCCTCTTCCCGATCCATCTATCATTCTCGGAATATGCAGGTAACAGACTGATAAATTACATTACCCGCTGCACTGGAGTGACATACAGGGTTCTGACGTTAAGTTAAACATACGGAGGTTAAAAAAATCCTCAGTAAAATGTCAAGACGCCGTTGTTATTTTGATTTAGTTGATTTAGAAAGACACTCACGGGCTTTTTCATAAGTGACACAACTGATTTATTCACAGGCGAAGAGAGGCAACGAAGAAAAAAGACTTTCTAGTAATGGAACACAGTGAGAGACCGTCTGAATGGACAGTCATTGTAGCAAAAACACCGCAAAGGATAACTATACAATGTATACACTTTTAAAAGTAAACACAATCTGGTTGTTTAAATTGAATAAATGCATTTACCAATTTTGGTTTATGAATGTATAATATATGTCTAAAAGGCATAATATAGGCAATGGGACGAAACAGTAAAATAATGGAAAACATTACAGTTACAGTTGTCATAACAGGAATGGAAAGTTTAAACCAGTCAATGGTGTGCATAATCAAACTCAATCATAGTAATGTTCCGAAGTTCAACAAAACAAACTTTGGAACCAAAAGGCACGATACACAAAAGACAGAAATGCTCATATACAAATATTCGAAATTATATATTTTAAACCAGATAAACAAGATAAATATTATTTAGAACCCCATGATTGCATTTGCCAAGATAGAATTAGACCAATAATACTATAATACTTATAAAATGCAACAACGTAATTTGGCTTCTGTATTTCTCTGTAAGAAGTAAAGAAAATGTATTCACGTAAAATAGTCAAATTAAATTTGCAAAGGCTATTCGAAGGTAAAAACAAAAAGTATATTATGCTGAAAGACAAAATAGCTTACTGTCTTATATGAAATATTTAAATACATGTTAAATGTATTAAGGTGTTGATCTGTGAGTTGCGTCGTAACACCTGTTACATAATTATTTTTTGCCTGGTTTAAATATTACATCGCGTGAATTTATGATATATAGATATTTCATAATCTAAATATCAGCAAGATAAAATTCAGTAAGCGTTACATAATAATCCTGTTTAACAGGTAACAGACATTCATCTTCAAAATGAATGGATGCCTACCGAAAACGTTTTGCTGATAATTTCACGTGATACGTGCTTCCTATTTAACTATAATTTATAGCATTTGATCATGCATACTTTCAGGCTTAATAGTATATAAAGCAAAATTAGAAAAAGTATAACTTGATTGACCTGTTTCGTAACCAGTATTTACACAGTATAAGATGCCCTCTTAAATAGCTTTTACAAACTTCTAAAGACCTTGGTTGGCTGTAGAAGACCTTGTTTTAAATTATGTATACACCAATAAATTTATAGTTTTTTATTGAAAGAGTAGACAAACTTTACCTTATTCATTAGTTCGTATTCTATTTGTCAGCATTACACCAAATATTGCAAGAGAATCTAGAAATATGACACAACATTTTACGATCACACTCTTTGGAAATTTGAAAAATAGTGTGAATTACTTAAGCAAAATAAAAAATGAATACTATAATGTGAATTTGGCAGACGAAACTATATTTGGTACCCTCTATGAATATTCAGATATTGCGTAGCCATCGAAACTGCTACTTTTTGCTATTCTAAACTGTAATTGTCAATGTTTTTAAGCTTATTTTTCAGTTTCACACATTTCTGGAAGGCGTCCGTGGCCCAGTGGTTAAATACGCTGACTCCGAATCACATCCTCTTCACCACTGTAGTTGGTTTCCATAACTCTCCTGGGGTGTAGAATTCTTCATGCAAAGAAGCAATCCAGCTGGTTTTCGGAAAGCCAAGGGTTCTAACCTGGTGTCAGCCTGTCCATGCAATAGAGGAGCAGCATCTGGGCTCTTTCTAAATCATCAAAAAATGTAAAGTCAACATCTGACCTACAAGTGTGTCGGTGTCACGTTGATTAAGGAACATACAAAATTCTGACTTATATGGGAATGCATTTACAGACCAGACGACAGCGTGAGTCTATTGATCATTACCCCGTTCATATTGCAATCAGTAAGATATTTACTCGTGACATTGTAAGAGGTAATGACCACACTATTTAATGCAAACTAATCAGAAATGAGCTACTATTTCTCTGGTAACAGTACAATGTATTACATAATGTTATTCTAGCCTTATTTTTACAATTCGCACTAAAACAATGATGACCCACTTCTAATAATACAAGAAACCGCTTGTATATGGATCTATTGCCAGTGGATGTATAAAGAAGTTTTCCATCAGTGCCGCCACTACTTTCCATCAGTCAAGCATTTAAAAGCAGACACTTTTATGATTATCTTAAGTGATGCCGGAAAATAGGAAATGCACATAATAGAAAATTATGTTGGTCGATATTACATTTACACTTCTGTGGAAGAACATGCCGTATAACTAAAGACAACAGAACTGACAAAGACAAATAGCATACTGTAATTGAAACTTTCCGGATAAATATAACTCAGTCATATAGGCATACAGTCATGCTAGACAGATTTTGTTTTGTTTTTGTTCTGGTTAAAAAAAATCGAAATATATTAATGTTTACTTTATTAATTGTATCTTGCAGCCACTATTTCAACACCCCTATTATACTTGCTTGATAATTGATGTAGTAACTAAGCATTTCCACAGAATCAGTGGTATCTCATCTTAAACAAACATGACGTTGATGTTGATAATTAACGTTATGCAGACCTTCGTTGACTGTAAACTATTTTACAAATTGGAAATATAGGCCATAGGTTTAACTTTACGCGAACATAATTATCATTTCAATAAAATTTAAAAGTCTTAAAAGATATTATGGCCCAACTGTTTTATGCAAAACCACAAATTTGAAGTTCTAGGGTTTTACAAATGGATCCCCTTTGTCACTCTTATTGTGTCGCCCGCCCGCTTAGCTCAATAGAGAGAGCGTTGGTCTACGGATCGCGGGGTTGTGAGTTCGATTCCCGGGCGGGGCGTATGTTCTCCATGACGATTTGATGAAAGACATTGTGTCTGAAATCATTCGTCCTCCACCGCTGTTTCATGCGGGAAAGTTGGCAGTTACTTGCGGAGAACAGGTTTGTACTGGTACAGAATCCAGGAACACGGGTTAGGTTAACTGCCCGCCGTTACATAACTGAAATACTATTGAAAAACGGCGTTAAACCCGAAACGAAACAAAAGTTATTGTGTCCGATACGACATGTTACACGGCTACTAAACCCTAGCCAAAAAGTGGTTATAAGGAAAAGACCTATCGACATATCCTTGGTGCAGCTATCACCATTTTCATACTGTAAATGTTTACATTCTGTCTTATATATTCATTTATAAAACTTATTTCAAATATCGGAGAATGTAGTGCCGTGTAAAAACACTTTTACTACAAAATGACTGTAATTTCATTAAAATATTATAAAAATTGTGGTGTCGAGAGCTTTTCTCCTGATTCGCACAATTGTATATTCCGATATCTTTCTGTATTCGAGCTATATTTCGATGCATAGACACACTATAAGAATATTATCGCGCATGCAAATGGTGGAAATATGTATGATACTTACACAGGCAAACATTAGCAGTAATGAAATATCCCTTGAAAGCAATATGCCAGTATTTTTTAAAAGTGGTGGCGCTATCGCATCAGTGGTGGCGCTATATGGTAGTGGTGGCGCTGTGGCTATGATATGCGTTTTCTGTTCAATTGCGGCTACCAGCTAACACGTTAACCTTGTTTAAGATCTGAACAAATTGAACAATTTTATTTCTCATATACATGTGACCAAAAATCTACAAACAGTAAAACACACAGAGAAAAGACAACAGTTCGTAGCTAAGCATTTCCGAAATAAAAGTGTCCACCACATAATATTTCCTATGGCCATTTCCCCCCGAGAAATGTAGCGTTATACCAGCTGAACACTATCTGCATTGTATCATTTTATTACATCTAGAAACAACATACATGTAACATCAGTATGTGGAGTTTTCCTGGCCGCGACTCTGAAATGACAGAGACTCAATTTTTACATTTACTTTTTCAAATATTTCCAGAACATCTATTTATACTTCTGAAATGATTTTCTCTTTGTTAAATAGAAAGGAGTCAATCGACTTATCTGCTTAATTAATGAAAAAGTCTTCACGCGCACCAAATTAATAATTACAATTAAGTGTCACATTCTTCCATTCCGCTAATATTTTCAAGTAATTCTCCATATTTATTGACATGATTAGAATCGTCTTGTATCTTAAAATGTTTCTTGATTCGATAGTGACTGACTTGTCAAAAGTTTTGTTTTATTTGGAATGTGATTTAAGACATTAAATTCAAAAAGGTAAAGGACAATCCTCGTAATTATACCTTATTTGCCATGAATAAAACTACTTATTTTAGTCAGACGTTCTAACGCTAACCGTTCGCTACAGCGCCACTACTACTGCGTAGCGCCAACACTGATGCAAAAGCACCACCACTTTTAGAAATGCTAGTATATTTCTTTTACGGGAGATTTTATTAATACTGATGTATGTCTTTGTGTGGATCATACACATTTAGACCATTTGCATGCGCGATAATGTTCGTATAATGTGTCTGTGCATCGTAATTTAGTTGGAATGCATACAGATGTCAAAATTTACAAAGGTCGGAATCAGGAGAAAAACTCTTGACACAACAATTTACATAAAATCTTAAAGAAATTATAGTCAACCGATTGTAAAAATGTTCTTAAGCGGCACTACATTCCCCGATTTTTGATAGAAGTTATATCAACGAAAATATAACGTAAGATATAAATTTTACTCACCCGTTTACATTTTGAAACCGGTGACAGCTGCACCACGGAAATGTCGATAGCTCTTTTCCTTATCAACACTTTTTGGTGGTGGCGCTAGGGTTTAGTAGCCGCGTATTAAGAACTAATAACAGTTTTAGAGTCAATAATGCGTGAGCTGCTTTGATATTCGTCTTCAGTCCTATCCGATCTTTCTGTATTTTCAGGGAAGAGTGATCACATTTATAGTAAACCAGAGACAAAATTCCTGAAAAATACTGAAAGGTATTGTTATTTCAATATATTGCCTATTTCACTTTGTAATATGAGTGATACCTGTTGTCAAATCATGTACTTGGTATAAAACATAATATTCTATCTGGAAGACCATATCTCAAAACTATAGCGAAAAGTAACATTGTAAAGTCGAAAGTACAAACATATCTAATCCACATACTCTATATTCTTATCAACTACCTTTATTTTTTTCTTCGATTGCAATTAAAATCTCTCAAGTAAATTTGTTAAATCTCAAGTTTGCCATTAAACCCTGGTATCAATCACTTCATAAATACAAATGTATTTGAAATATCCAAGCATGAGAACTATCTAGTATTGCTTTGTTAGGCAGTACGATAGCTAATATAGAAAACGGTTTTTAAATCACCTTTCGGTGATGACGTATTACTAGCGCAATCAGAATTATGCATTACAAAACACAATATCTTCCTTGCCTTTTCTCAAACTATTTCTTTCTAACAATGATACCATTAAGTAATGGGAAATGGATTTATTGCCTTTGAGTTAATAAAATAAGAAAGCTTTCCGTCAACGACACTATTTACCATCAGTCATACATCTTCTGTTAAGCTACGTTATAGTATCTTCAGTTTAGCTATTTATATGCAGACACTTAATGGCTATTCTTAAGTGGTGTCGGAAGACGGGAAATGTAAATGACAGAAATTTATGTCTGTCGATATTACATTACACTTCATTGAAAAAAAAAATGCAACATTATAGCAACAAGTACGAAAGTTGCTGCAAGATGCAATGCAGCAAAAGGAAACTCCGCGCCAAACAAAGCAGTGTATGTAGTACTGATAGAACTGGAGATGATATAACGATACTTGTGTCTTTGTTGTAGACCCTAGGCAAAGAGACTGTCTGATGGGGTTTCATGAATATTGGAGAAAAAACTTTAACGTTTAAAAAATTATAACCCAAGTGTTATATGCTGACGATTAAGTTGGTGTATTTACTTAGAGGGTATTGTTGTTGTTTTCTTCACCTCCTCCTTAGAACAGCTTTTGAATACAATGAATATTGACTGAACAGTTTACTACTATAAACACCTTTACCATTATATACAGTCATATACTGATCAACTGGTATTTTGGAAGGACAAACAGTCAATGTTGTGCAGTCAGCCACCTCTCAAGAAAGACCATTGTTCTGATATTGGTAAAGGTCAGCATATAAGAAATTACATTGAGATAATAGAGCAAGGATACTTTAAAATGCAAGTCACATTGGTTCAAAGGCAAGTGTTGACTATAAGTATGCATATCAAACATTAAGCACTTGAAAACCTAACTTAAAAAGATAATCAAAGTATAAAACTATAAGACATTGTTTATGGATGTTTGTTTCAGAGGTACTGACTGTGTAATAAGTTTGATGTTGATTACCAAAAGAGGAATGGGCATAGCCATGCCTACATTAAGATAACAGAACCTTGTACTTTTAAGGAGTTGCAGAGTGAGTTACAGACATGACATAGTAGCAACACGATACATACCCTGAATTCCCGAAAATAAGCCGGTCTCGAAAATAAGCCACCATTTCACTACAGGCAAAAAGGGCCCATAAATTAATCGCACTCAAAAATAAGCCGTCCACTTTTTGTAACAGAAATAGTATCAATGATCTTGTTAGGACAGATAAATTGATAAATGCGGTGTTTATCACGTATTGTGTAAGTTATTTATGCCCGTTGGACCATTACATAATAGGCGTGTTTGTTTGTTAGCATCGGATTATTTTCATTAATAACTTAGCTTTTTATATTCTGGTAGAACATATCATCTTATCATATATTATATATAGAACAATCACATTCAGAATCATAGCCTCTAGATTAAGGAATCACAGACAGATATTTAGTTCACATTTTTAGGACTCATAATGAATTTATGGTAAAATGTGTAATGGTAATGAACAAAGTTTTAAGTAGATTTGTAAAATAAACCTTGAAACTTACAAAATCTCAGTCTAGGAACGAATGTATTGCTAAAACCTGACTATGATTAAATATTCAAGTGGACCAAATACATGTATTACAATTGAGCGTATGAAATGTTCCGTCTTTATGTATATGACTGATGTAAAGGGGAGGGCGAGGAGTGAGAGAATGGTGCCAATACATATCTTGAGGTATACAGATTTATTATGTTCCCATATACGTCAAGCATACGGCTTTTATTCCACAATTTCACAAGTAAATACAAACAGGCGAAACAAATCCGTATTGTACCTTTTGTATTGTATGTTGCCGGACTACTTTCATTTAATATGCATGACCTGACACTGTTCTATATACTTAATATAGCGCACAAAAACTACACTCAGTTCTATTTTAACATTGATAAAAAGGTGGAGGTATAAAATAAAATGATCATTACAATAGTAGCTAGATCTGGGAATTTGTATTCGGCTCTCATGGATTTTGACAAGTTGGATCACATATTTGGCGCTTGCGCGACCTGGCAAATCTACTTGAACCGAATCAGGCCACCATGTCGAGCTGATATTATTGTTACCCTATTACATTGCATACTCTCAACATTAGACATCTTCTGTAAGAGAAATATCTTACAAATATTCATGCAATGCTAATATCACTTTTCCCATATGCCAGCTTTTCCGGACAGCTATTTGCATTTGTACCACGCGGCCGTCCAAAATAATTCCATGCTGGATGCAATTAATGTGTATTCTTTAATCAAATCTCCATGTTAACTAAAGATATTTACAAACAAGAAATATCTTTAAAAATGATGGTCGGCGAATTGTAATAAGGAAAGAAGTTTATGAATTTTTCATCTAACATTCATCTTTCATCTAACATTTTTCAAATTGCAAAACTAAACACCGCACTTTAACAATTTAAATGGTTCTTTTTTAATTTTTCGTAAAGATTTCGTAGGGTTGCAATTTTTTTTCGTTTATCCTTAGACGAATAATTACAGCAGTAGTTTCATGAAGCGGTTCATGAGAAGAGGTCATTAAACGTGTTTATATTTTTAGCTAAATTGGTCCCTACCCCCATTTGTAACAAAATAGCAGGAGACCTTACGATATTGTTACACATCGAGTTTGATAAAAATCCAATACAGTTTAGTGGTTAATGCGAAGAAAGGCATATCTACTTTTAGCTATAGTGGTCCCTAATAGGGCCCAAGTTCCTATATAAATAAATTTGGAAGAGGACCTTATAATGATGCTCCAGACCAAGTATGACAAAGATCCACCAAGCTGTTCATGAGACGCTGTATAAAGGCATTTCTAGTTTTAGCTCTAGCAGCCCCTAAAAGTGGTCAAATGTTCCAGCTGAACAAAGTTGGCTGCGGGCCTAATAAAGATGCTATAAATCAAGTTTGATTAGAATACATGAGAAAAAATCAATTAAAGCATTTTTTTTATTTATTATTTTTATTTATTTCTAAAATAGGCCAACTGATCCCGCTTTAAGAAATGCATATTCGCTATTCATGAATCTTTGGACAATGACGTCACACCTATAAAAAAGTGAAGGTCAAGCAAAACATACAATTGTAATTATTTCAATATTTCTGTTTCATAAGCAAAGTTTGACCGTAGTCATAGCACATAGATAAACTGTATGCAGCGTACCTTCATTTCAGTGTAATGAGATTCAGTCATTAAATAGTATATACATAATAAAACAGATTTCAACTGAGTTCAATATTTGCATACCATACTAAAGAAAAATATTCATATATAATAAATCAGTTAAATAATTTATAACATATATATCAAAGCAAACAAGTACTCATTTTAATATGCAATCTGAATAAGTCACAAAAGCAAGAAACCTTTTCATATACAGACGACAATTGTAACAAGGAAAATCTTTTAAAAAGCACTTCTCTACATAAAAGACTCTTATCACACCCTTATTCATGTGATACGCAGACCGTATTCAGCTCTTTCTTTAATTTGATATATGTTGGTATTTGAACAGGTGTTTATCATATTTATTAAACTTACTTATCATTTTGAGATATATCAATATTCTTGCTAAATATACTGAGCCAAAGTTAGCTTTAAAACTGTGAACAGCGTCGTTTAGGATAAACGCTTTGTCTACATTTCACTCAGCGTAGCACAATCAACACAGTGAAAGAAATTGACACTCTCGTCCAGTCAGGCAGAGTATTGCATAAATCTTCCATTTTGATAAATTATCTATAATGCGTTATCAAGTAGTTTGATTTGCAAACTGAAGTCACGTGGCATAGGTAACGAATTCGTTCTTAGACGGCGTTCGCCGAAAAAGATTATTTGCTATCGTCTTGTTACTTGCAATACGTGTTGAATTGTATCTAGTACCCATATGCTAGTCCGATACGTTTCTTTTGGAGTGGGTGCACGTCTAAATTTATCGCCGTTTCTATACAGAGCAATCCTAAATAGTCTAATAGTATTATTCAGACAAATACAAAACCATGTGCATTTTTATATTTAACTCTCATCGGAGAAGGAAAAAATGTAGATGGTGGGATTACCTGCTTTAGTAGTGGCGTTGAAATATGTCATCAGAACTGATGTAATGATGACGTCTCCAGGTTCCTGAAGTTAAATCGCTCAGCATTTCAAACAAGTGTTTGGTTTTGTTTTCTTGAAAGTATAGCCAAATATTGGCGAATATATCACTAGAAATAGGTAGAGGTATATAACAAAAACGTCATGAATACAGTACCTTGATCTGCTATGATGCATAATGGCTCTTGTTGAATATTACAGTCAGCATCGTGTGATCCCGGTCTTGCAACATCCACTCAAACCAAATAAGACTTTGCAAATCAAAGAACTGTTTTTTATATTGTAAAGATACAGAACAGAAAATTCAAAAAGTTACAGGTACAACAAATACTACGTTTACAACATGAGATCATATAAAGTTATGAATGCACATTGTTAGTAGTTATAAGAGTATGCCTACTGACCGCTTAATCTTAAAATTGCATTTAAAGTCAATATTGCCAATATGAGTATTTTGAAGTTATATGACACAGACAACTTCAAGTGTATAATAAATAGAACAGGTTATTATGATTCTGTACCTCAGTAATACGTTTACGTTTTACGCGGCTTTTCTGAACGTTCCGACCGAATTTTTTTTACAATGTAGAATTCGACTAGACTCTTCAGACTATACTTAAGAAATTCAGCAAATAAAAATGATAGGTTCGTATGCTTGATTTTTTGCCAAACTGAGTTGAAAAAGCTTGACCTAACGCAATATTTCATAATGGGAGTCTACTGGAAAATCATAACTTTCATAAAATTTTCGTTAATAGAAATTTTCAACAATGTAGATTCTAACGAAACTTCTGACAGATGTAAATAAACATATGGTCGATAATGTGGTGAAATAAAATGTATACGCCCGCGTGCTTATTTTTCAGATAATTGACCATAATTAAATTGAACCGCACATTTCACGCTAATTGTAAGACATTAGTTTGAATTATTTAACGTGTCAAATGTTCTTTAATTATACGTCAACGTTAAAATGATAGTAACAGTGTCATTGTAATAAATCTACTCACAGGTTGCCGTTAATTCATAAAATGAGTTTCATTTCCGTACGCTGAATCCCGGATACGCTATCACTTTCGGTTTATCGAACGTGCAAAATTACCTTAAGTTCTTTTATCTAACCTAAAATTTACACTTAAATAGAATTTATTTCAATTTGAGCTAATGTAACTCATCCACTGACGCTCTAGGAGTTGCACAGCCGGTGTTTTAACGTCGATTTGACAGTTCGCTAAACTGTCAATTTCATACGCCGGAAAAATAAGTTTTGACAAGATAATGATATCAAAGCGTTTTCTTTCCTGTTACTTCTTCTAGTTAAAAAAAGCTTCCATGCACCATAACGCTCATCATTTGCCTCCACGCAAATTTTGGGCACGTCCAATATTGTGTTACTTCGATATTTAGTGCACAATGACCATTCCTTCCGGAAAATTTCCACGTTTTAAGGCTGTAATTGAATACATTCAGCTCAGGGAACTGATGTTTTTGTAAATCATTTTGGTAGATCACTAAACTATCTGATTTAGTTTTCCTGCGTATTACTCGGTATTACAAAATGAAGTTAAGAGGAAATAAAATACGTCTGTCATGCATATCTCGTCTGGTCTTTTTCATAGAAAGAGCTTTTCTGAATAATGTTTTATCAAAGGGAATAATTTATTAATACAAGCGATTCATTTAGTATATAATGCGTTGTGTGTATATGCCTTTGTTGTTTTTTTAAGTTGTAATGGAGGAAATATAATCTGTCTGAAATGATGTTGTTGTAATAAAGTAAAGTTACAGTAGCTATTTATTTATGAATCGTTAGTAAAATTGATTGATTGCAATCTGTTTCAAATTGCTTAACCTTTTCAAACCTATTAAGATTAATTTAATATATATATATTTTTTCCCCATATATTATTGTTTAATGCTACAATATATTATGATACAAATATATTGACAAAAAGAAGGATTTTGTTTTCAATCTGCTATCGATACTTTTTGTGTAACTGATTCTACAGTTCGACCAACCTTTAGTGTAACAAGGTTTGTATCATGTATAGTTCTACATTACTTTAAATGTGGTGAAAGAAGCAGTTTTTGTTTTGCAAAAAGACATCTTGATTTTGTTTTTAATATATCATCAAAACAATCGATATGGTATCTTCGATTGTAAATCTCGGTCATTTTAACACGCACACACACACACACATACGCACGCACGCACGCACGCACGCACACACACACACACACATTAATATTTCTACTTTGACGGTATTTGTTTATACACTGGTGTTAAGCATTCAAAATTGTATTCATAAAAGCAACGTTACTCAATTAAAATCTAGTAAGATTTCAATTTTTCTTTTCTTATTAGGCAGAATTTTACTAAAAGAACATATTTTGTCATATAATCTAATCAATTTCAAAAATTCAAAAAAAGAAAAAGAAAACACACTTTAAGAATAACGTAAAACTTTTGCCTCAGTCTTCAAAAGTGAAGCTGCTATACATTAAACCATTGTTTTATATCAGATGGATTTAACTCGTAACTTTAATATTTTTGAAGACTTTGTCTTAAATGTGTCTCGAAATAAATTCAAGAAGAGTTCATGCTCCCTCGTTTTGTATAGACTTTTGCTTGTACCGTGAGGTAATTCATTAGGTTTCAAAATACATAAACTTTATTTAACTGAATCAGTATAGTAAAACATGTGGAAAATGATAACTTGGCACATTTTCATAATGCCACTTAAATATAAATGTTCTTTTGAGCCTGCACCGGTATATAGCTGTACAAACACTACATGAAGTGAATTGTATCTGTGCAATTGCAAAGAAGGCGACATTATCTTGAAGATGCGCCCTTTGAGATCGTTGCATTAGATTAGTCTGATGGTACCTGTCATGTCTTATAACGCATTTTCTTTGTAGTCTCTAAAACGGAGACTGTTGTGATTCTGAATATAAAAGTTATGCAAAACAACTATCAGTTAAGACTTTGTTTAACATATCCTACTTTTAAATCAGACATTCCTCAAATATATGCAAATGAATGAATGCAAAAATAGTTTAGTTTAAATTGAAAATTGTATATCAATTAAAAATATTTCTTGTCAATAAAGACTGTTTACCTCTAAAAGCCTTGTACAGTCATGAGCTGTCTTTAATGTCGATAAAGTGGTTAAAGTCATATCTGGTAACGAAACTAAATGTGATGTAAACACAAAATGCTATTTGTCGCTAATACTATATTATAATCCATAATGTATTGGTTTAAAGTTTTTTTCACGGCTTTGTAATGTACAATGGGCAAACATACAAACAATATCTATCGATCATATTCAGTACGTAATGAATGTGATGGAATAGCATCATTTTATAACCGGACCTCTTACATTCACACCAGAAATATATTTGTCTCAGCATAGTTTAATACATGTAACTGACAGAGAAACAATTCTTACATAAATTTTATTTCATTTACATTTTGCTATTAATAGAAAGAAAACTAAACAAGGCAAGATAAATTATATGAAATATGTACAATTAAGTCTGACCACACCTGGCTTCATTCGAAATTCGAAGTTTTAAATGGTTCTATGCTGCTATCTTTGTATTACCGTGTATATAATTTCATGAGTGATACTCGAGCATTGCCATCATTCTCATTTATAATGTTATGTATCTGATAACAACGTTTCATGACCGCATGGAACATGACTTCTACTTAGTTTTGACATGAACAGAATCCTTCTGTAAATTGTTAGGTCACTAGTAACTGAATGTCATGTTCAAATTTTGTTGTCACTTGACCGAGCCATGGTAGTACTTTCAGTTATCATAATTTGATTAAATGTAACTCACTTAAACTTTTGAAAGTTGTTGACATCAAAAAAGATTTAGCGTTGATTACTCGAGAAACGACAAAACGTTTGTATATTCTCTTGAAGACCATTCAGTTATCTTTATCATTTTATAAAGCTAGTCATTATCCTTATCCATTGTCCACAATTTCTCAAAATGTTTTCAATCTTAGCTCAAAATCTTAATAAAATACGGCTTTATTTCAAGTACATACAATATGACGTTGTCTTAGGATACCGCCTTCCTACGCAACATGTTCACATTTTTGCCGAGACAGTTGTAAAATGTTCAAATTTTAAGGAGTATAATAATGGGAATTATAAATGTAATTCTACTTTTTGCAATCTGTACGAGTTCTTTGCAAGCAAGTTTATTCCTTTGGCATAAGAACAGCATAACTAGCGCATGTCCTGTCAAAATTAAGAAGAAGAAAATCATATTTGCTACGTCAAAACAAGGAAACTGTCGTAATAAACTTTTAAAATGGGAAGAGAAAGCAATAATGACATTTTGGAAGTTCTTTTACCATAAATTACACTCTGTATTTTAACGAATTCTTTAAACCAATAAATGTGCCTTTGTTTCGTATCATTGATATAATTGCGACCTTAAGATTTATTGGAATATGTCTATCTTACTGAATGGCAATGATTTGATATTTATATCATCTAATCGTTGCTTAAATGCAGCACTAAATTATAAACACAAAGTAAAGAAATGAAATTTTTTCTTCTGTTTTATTTAAGTTCAATCTTTATGAGTAACACATTCGCAATGATCGTGTTATGATTGGTTGTTGAAGATCTCATGATCGAAATTGTAGAAATTAAGCTTAATGAATTTTTGTTCTACTAATCATTTTAGTTAAAGTAGAGTTAATGTTTAAAGTAAAGCCTCTCTATAGAGTTATATTTTAAAACTACAAAGCTACTAATTTATTTTGTTTGAGATATTTGTTTGCCTATATATAGTTTTCATTAAACCTGTTCATCATACAGTTATTTAATTAGAATACAAATTAGAATGAAAGTGTACGTTACCCGAGTACAATGTTACTGTCACTATCATATGTTTGATGGAACATTAGGTTTTTGAAAATAGAATAAATAATTTTTATCTAATATTTGACCTCTATAATTGTAGAAAGATCGCTAAATGAGCAGTATTCTGTGATATCTGATGAGTAATTATATTCTATAATTGAATAGGTCGTTTACCATGTCAGTTTGTTTCGCCTAAGAGAATACAATAAATGATCATTTTCCTGTGAAAGTCGTAAAGTTATTAATGTTAAATGGAACTTTTCTACATGATTAGAACATTCTTTTATCCGCACAATTGTAGTTATAATGTTTTTACATCTATCAAATGTACGTTGTAAAATCTTTTATTTGATAAAGAATTAGCTGTGAACAGTAATTGCAAATGAATGAGGCATTACCTAAGAAGCGAAATTGCCAATTGGGGTACATTTCATTACATTTGCCATTTTCTGAACTTGCAATAAAAATTATGATAATGACATTATTCGATGCACTTGGGCGATAAGAACAAAGATTATGGATAGAACGTGCATTATTTCATTAAAATGATAAAGTTTTTATTGTGTATGGATGTTACGTAATAAAACAGATATGGCTTCTGAAACATTTTGTGTAATTTTTCAAAATTCTGACTGGTTCTGGTGGATTTCTTTGACTGGTAATAACGGTATGAAAATAACGTTTTCGACCATGAAAAATGTCAGATTTCCTTATTTTATTTATTTTTATTTTATTTTATTTTAAGTATGATCTAACCATTTCGCCCTCGAACATTGTGATAAGTTGGACATAGCAAAATGTTAACTGTCTATTTATTTTATTTGGTTTCTATTTATTTTATAATGTTGAGCTATGTTCACTCAATTATACAAGTTGAACTAAATCTCTTAAGTTATTGTGTCTTACATTGTATAGCGAAATCCTAGATCAGAGGTCAATTAATGTTATAACGCTTGTAACATTTTGTGAAAAAAGACGTGACATCTATATACAAACGCATTAAAATCTCGATATTATCAATAGTTATTTTTTATTAAAGATATTCCCGTTTACGTTTATTTGCTTTTACCATGTTTACCATATGCGAGACAAGAGTTGATTCAGAAGATAGACAATTCGTTAGACCGATTATTATGTCACCGTTATTATCATTATCTAATAAAAACCACATGTCTTGATGTGTATGCAACTGCTGCATGCAAATTTTACATACTAGCATTTAACAGTTCTTATTCAGTTCCATTCCTTTAGCCAGAAAGCAAAATGTTCATTGTCTATGGCTGAATAACACTCATCACTTAACTACAAGTGGTTTTAACAAACTACAATCAGTTGGAAACAAAAAGGTTATGGGCTTTTTCTGCACAATGAAAGCCCAATGACTTTCTGTAAATCATATTCCTGTCTTCTGGCAGCTGCAGGCTTGGGGTTACGGAACAAATAGCTGTAACAGTAAGTTATCAATAAAAGCTTTATTAAACAATTCTTTTATGTAAACAAATTTTATTGTTTTAAGTGACTCGCATTATAAACATTTTATTATATCTGAAGGATGTATACCCCTTCAGCTATATGTTAGTTTTATTTTAATTCCAAGTTCTTTTTCTACAATATAACGTTACAAAAGGTAACTTACTGCTCTGCTACGAGAATTTTTTGTCTTTTACATTTTGTGACTTTTGTTACCAACACGTATGCAAGGATTCACCTGCGTGATTCACCTGCTGTGGATAACTTTTATCTATCCTGTTGCTTTGGGACATTATGTGGAACACGAGTTTGAGTAAAGTTAACCTGTCTAAGTTCCCCAGCGGTTGTTTTGCCACTGACCATTCCTAAAACGTTCCCTACTGTGTTCCTTAACGGATTTTTTGTCCTTGTTGGATCCTGAACCCTGATCTTAACCCGCATGAGTAAAGACATTTGATGCGAATTAAATTGTGACATGTGATATACGATTTCTTCAAGGAGGTGAAAAGACATTGAGTAAACATGAGTTTCTGCCTGCCTGAATAATATGACCTTGATAAGATCCTGGCCTTGAATCAACGTGTTATGAATGCAAAGTAATTATGTCGGCAATAGAATCGTCTAGCTTGTGAAATAATTAGATACATGCAAACATGTGTACATACATTTTTATTGTCTACAGTAGTCTGGAAAGTAGCCCAACTCAAGATGGTACACCTGCTTTATTGTTTTGCTTGGTTTAAACACTTAATCAGACAAGTAAATTAGTATAACATATATCAGCAAGGTAAAATACTGTCAAGCATTATACAACATTTCCTGTCTATCAGGTAACAGATATTCATCTTCAAAATAAATAGATGCACTTCAGCATTAACGATATTTCATTCCTACCAAACACATTAAACAGATAAGATAATAAAACATTTGATGTTTACTCTCTAGTTTACTATGATTTATAGCATTTTAATATTTCGTACTTTCATGCTAAATCCACAAAGTATCAAAATTTGATTCAAACTGAATATATGGTATTAACTAAGGTATCTCCTTGAATACATTTGACGTTATTATGATATACACAATTGCAAAGAAAGCCTTTGGTAATAAAATCAAGTAGGTTTAAAATGTATATTATAATCAGTAGAATATAGGAAAAGATCAATGCTCAGTTCTGTTGGCATAAAAAGTCTTATTTTTGGAAAATCAAAATTTATCTTTAAATCCCATGTTGATAATACAAAGAGGTTATTAGTGATAAGATTTAATCAAGTGATAAATCGGACAGTGAATAGAAGTATGAGTGAAGTTTTAAAACATGATCTAATAAGTTGAATGTGTAATAGTTAATGTGTTGTTATTATCATGCTTTTGAAGAGCCATGAGCACAATATTATCATTATTGACATTCCTAAAGTATGGAAATACAGCATGAACAATACAGAAACAATGAATGTAACAAAATACTTTTTAATGATTTTGGCGGAAAACACAATATGATTTCTCCTAGTATAATTCCATTTCCTGAACATTATATTTTTATTTTATTTTTTTTGCATCTTTACCTTACCTATTAACGCCTTGTTTTTGAATATGTCCTTCGATTTGCAAATTTCTGCTTTTATTTTGTTGATGTATTTTTGATCTTTCTTGTTCGGAATAACATAAATTATAATTACAGCATTTTAATAATTTGATTTTTCTTTTTTTCAGTGAAGAAGGAACAAATGTCTCTGAGTAAACGAAACGAATCAGAGGTAGATTTCTTAAACTGTTAAAGATTTCTTTTCGGTATCCTAACTATTCTAAGTTTAAAAACATCTACAAATAATAGATTACGTTATAAATTTTTTTGAATTTGATTAAATGAGCATATACATAACATAACACACACACAGACACAGATATATATATATAACATACTTCTTATGCAGTATGAAAACTTAATATCACAAAATCTTGATGTTTTAAAAAGAATAAACAAGGAAATTCATTTTCAAAATATCTTACGGCGCAGTCATTTAATTAAAATACAATTATTGTTCTTACAATAATACCTACCTACCTACCTACCTCCTACCTACCTACCTACCTACCTACCTCCTACCTCCTACCTACCTACCTCCTACCTACCTACCTACCTACCTACCTACCTACCTACCTCCTACCTACCTACCTACCTACCTACCTACCTACCTACCTACCTACCTACCTACCTACCTCCTACCTACCTACCTACCTACCTACCTACCTACCTACCTCCTACCTACCTACCTACCTACCTACCTACCTACCTACCTACCTACCTACCTACCTCCTACCTACCTACCTCCTACCTACCTACCTACCTAGTGTGAAAAGGGCAAAGGAAAAGTACGAGTAGCTATATCGACTGTGAAGAAAAACGTTCGCAGTTTTCTTCATTAGTTTTTTTTTTGTACAGCAGTTAATATCCCGACATTACGTTTGTTAATTCTCAAGGCTGTCGTCAAACACACTAATTTGATCTTTGAACGCAATAAACATATTCCTAACTATCGTTAACTATAACACTTGCACTGTTAACTCTATCTTTACTAGCTTGCAAAATATTGAAAGTGTCAGTATAAATTATAGACTAATATATAACAAGTTAAATGTGGCAAATATAAAAGACAAATGTGACTCGTAAAATACTGTCTGCAAGAGCCAGTTTTGTCTTTATGTTGTACCCATACATTATTGTAAATCGTGTGTAACTGTATCTTATAACATACTGTTCATAATACGTCAAAGGCATTGTTAAAGGCTTATGTCAATTAACAAAACAATAATTATATTCTTGTACTTCACTAGAAAAAGGCATGAAGAATCGCGTTTTTATTCATTACAATAAGCACGCGATCTTGATTAGCCTTCAGTTAACTATAACATGTTATGTTGCAAGGAAAATTGTCACGTGCTTGTATATTTCATATCAAAATCCATTTTACAATGACAACTAATCTAGATCAACCCTGTAACCTTAAAATCACAAAAGCAATATTTTGTACGGAAATGCAATATTTTTTGGTCTAGCTCATTTTCAATACAAAAACAAAAACAAAACTGAGTGTACCAAAAGAAATTGTCTGTTAGCTCGACTTTTCAAAGACTGTGTACATCCGTTTGACGGCACCTACATCCGTATTGAAATCCTCTTCCTGATTAGTTAAGTGTATGCATTTATCACAGAAGCCACTTATGGGAATGGATGGTAACTCCTCACACTTGTTGACTATCATGATATGATACGCTATGCACAACTTGGTATTTAGCTAGATAAAGAGTGGTATCCGATTGTCTTCCTGTCTAGTCTGCTACTTGGTATTAAAGGACATTCGGGAAGCAGATTTGTACATGTCAGAGGTGTATTATAGGTCATAATGACTGACCCTTTAAAATCTCATTTTAAAACCTCTTATATTAACAAAGGAAAAGTTTATTCTAAGAACTGCTACTCTTGTGCTAGCTTCTTTAGTCGCCATTGCATAATGTTGACATTCAACGTGTTTGAGAAGCCGGTGTTTAAACAATAATTTTCGCTAACTTTACATTCTTTAATCTTGAAAGGATTAGAAAAAATAAAATTAGAGAAAAATATACATGTACGACAGAATCGTTGTTTCTAATGTTTGTACTAGGCTAGAAAAGCATCATACACGTCTCTATTTTGAACACGTCTGCTAATTTGTCACCTCGTTTACAACAGCGATTTACCCCTGAAATTATGTTAACGTTATAAATGTTGTTACAATTATTTAGGTGCACTATTAAGAGACCGGATTTCGTCTTTCCTGCGGAATTACAGAAAAGTAACTTACAGGAAATTAAATATGTCTGTTTTGCTTTATATGAGACATCTTTCTGAAAAATCTATTATCCAGGGGAATAAGTTATGAAATCGTTATGCAAATACACGCGTTTTATTCAGCATTTGAAGACAAAATCAAAGTGCTGTGTGTATATTAATTGGCCTGGGGCACTGACTTGTAGTCAAATTAGGAAAGAACCAAATTAAACCTGTCTGATGAAGGAATGTTCTTATAAATATTATACAGTTAGTGTTTTTATAAGAGAGCTTTCTAAAATGCAAATGCTTATATACTTTTGTACACTATAAAAAGATACAAACCATTGACGATTGTAGGAAATAAAATTTTATAAAGTGCAATACACCACCTAAATGCCATTGATTATGTACATACATTATGTAATAGTTTGCAAGTCATGCCATACAGAAATCTTTCCTTTTTTGTGATTTTGAAATACCAATCGCCCAGCTGATCTAGACAAACCATGTATTTTTGTCCATTAGTAGCAAAGCAATGTCCGAGAAGTCATACTAATATATGCTGATATATTACGATCCCGTTATGTGTAGACGAAGATGAGAGTTTTATGTTTTCGTGGGCAGATGTATCATTGAAATAAATATAACAGGTTCTAGTAATATTCGTCGATCGTAAAGAGGCCTTATTTTTATTGTAGAAGGAAATGATAAACCACATAATAATATAGGCAAGGTTACAGAAGACGACATCTAAAGCTGAAGTAAGTATAATTTGTGGCAGCTGAGAGTTGTCCACATAAACCATTTGTAAAACAGAAAAATGTGACGATGTTCATTCTTACACACCAGTTAATAGAAAACATTTGAATATTTTACATAGTGACGGTGATGATTGTGGATTCTACCTTTTCAGATGTTTCATAATTTCAAAAACAAGACAAAACAAAAACAAAATTGCCCTGATTTTGACAATATTAGATGGCAATATGGAGATTTATATTCTTTTATCTGACGTTACATTGGATATTACTTCGCAACGGTGTACAAAGGTGATTTAGTACAGTTAATTTGAAAACAGTGGTTCAAATAAAAAAAGAAGCACACAGTTAATATCGACCGCAAAATTTTTAATACACTTTCATTTCCCTTCTTTTCATCAAAGACATGAAACATGAAAAGTATCATAAAATATAAATATAAATATAAATATATATGGCAAATCCACGCCATGTGGTGCATCATAAAAATATTTATAGATGTGAGTGATTCAAAATAAAAATGTTTTACCATGTCAAACTTCCTGGCCTCTACATCATATAAAATTCTTTACAGGTTTTCGTTAATGATGTTTTGAAGAAAATGATGTGTCAGCACTAGCATTTGTAGTCTCAAAAGAGGAGGAGGGGATGTTTTGCAAGACAGCTATTAATGATGGCTTTGTGAATTAACATGCTTCATCTCTCTGATTAGGCCTTATTCAGAATCTTTGCACTTCTCTTTACTGTGTTCATTTTTCAAGAATTAGGGATAAAAATAAGTTTGGTACACGTATTATCACGGTGCTGGATCTAACATCTTATCACGCATCTATACACTGCGTTTCGGTTTCGCAAGGGGTGCACAATTTTGTAAAATATATCCACTTTAATAGATATAAGTTTATATCTGTTTTGGCGTTTCTGGTTCCATTAAACTAATTAGCACACTGCAAACACTCCAACTACCGGACCTACGACAACAAATCACTTGTACATCTATCATCTTTCAAATCGCCATGGTTTTCCTTCCAAACTATATATATTTCTTTGATAAACTTATCATTGAAGTTGTTTGCATATTAAGATATGTTGCATATCGTTATAACTAGATGCAATGACATTATAAGTTTTTTCACACACCAATGGTTACTTACAGAGGGTCGAGAAAAATATTTTATCAAAATGATTCAGAAAATATTGAGCCTTCTCTTCTTAAACTTTATTGTGGGCTTGACTGTCTAATAGAGGAAGAAAATATTGCTGTTTTGCAATGGTATTTAAACAAATACAAGACGATATATTATTTTCTGTGTCAGATTTCTAGAAGTTCTATCACTATCTTGTAAAGTGTCACCTTAGCAGTTAGGTATGTCGACTGGATGAATTTTCCAACACATATAACAATATAGACTTGTTTACTTTCTATTTGCTGTAACAACAGCTGTTTGTGATGGTCAATATAGACAGTTTTGTTTGATGCTATATATAGAAATGTAAGCGAGTTTATCAACTTGGTCTGTTGAAACACACTATCAAGAGAAACACTTTGATGCTTAAGAATATTTGCAAATGATAAACATTCTTTAGTGTAAATATGAGTGTTTCATAGACAAGTGTCCATTAGTGATTCATAACTATATATACATCCATTAGCTTTTTACATATTTGTGGTATTTTTGTCTGAAATAGATTTACTGACTTAAAGAGAATAAATACGATTTGTATTGAATATGATGGATGGCCTCCTCTGATATAATTTCCTTCACTAGATCTTCTTGAATATATGCTGTAGACACACTGGTATAACCACATACACTTATAAAAACGATAAAGAAAAGATATCCACTTTGACAGTTTGAATTGTTTGCAAGTTCTTTCATTCCTAAAAGTGCAGATCCGGATTGCCTGTGGAAGTATAATTATAGGTTATTAGCTTTGTATTGGGAAATATTCACGAGTTCTTCAGCGGAAATATTGCGCGACTTAAGGAGCGCAATATTCTTCCGCTGAAGAACGAGTGCATATTTCTCGATGCAAAGATAATAACCTTTTTATTACATACAATGTAAGCATCTACACGTATAAATATAATGTAAATATCATAAATTTGTTCAATAGCATGAATAGGATTGACAATACTGAACTAAATAAAAAAAGTAGTGCAACAACACACACTGAATTACGTCACGCACCCGATATGAAATTCAGGCGTCAGTGTATGGAAAAATATTGACGTTTCCGGTGCCAGTGTAACTTAACGGGGAAAAGAAACGAGTATGTAAAAAGTGTCAGTACATGTTCTTGTGCTAATGTAACTTAGTAACTGTAATCTTCATAGATTTTTGTTATATTTTGCATTTTATAAATGTAGAACAAGGCACGGAAGGTTGATACAAATTACACACTTCATATCCCGTTTTAGACCATAGGCAATTACATGTTAATCACAATCGTATTCTGCAACAAGCAAAGCTTATATGAGCCGCGCCATGAGAAAATCAACATAGTGGCTTTGCGAGTCTGGTCGGGATCCATGCTGTTCGCTTTCAAAGCCTATTGCAATCAGAGAAACTATTAGCGAACAGCATGGATCCTGACCAGACTGCGCGGATGCGCAGGCTGGTCTAGATCCATGCTGGTCGCAAACCCACTATGCTGGTTTTCTCATGGCACGGCTTATATGACTTTACACTTGTTGTGTTTTGGTATATGGACCATTAGAATTAACCAAGTACTAAATTCATTCTGTAGAATCATGTTATTTTTTTCTGCAATTTTAGTTAAGGAAATGAACATTTTTATTGCCATGTGTGTTATTTCATGTCTACATTCAAATATGTGCCATCATAAATCATTTACACCTATGCTCTTTACTTTAATATTTATTCCAAAATATACCGAATAGTATAATAATATTATATCTCCATGTTTCATATCTTATTTTCAATTATACATTTTCATTAAACATGGTCGATAAACGTCAACAAAGCAACGTTTTGTACAAATTTACAATAATTGGACTGTTGAATTTATATGAAGAGACTGTTTATGTAACTGTTGATACAAAAATTTCCGTGAGGCTAGAACGATGTCAAACTTTTGTTTCCAGAAAGTTTCAGCTGAGCTAAGTTTCTTATGTTTTATATATTTTGTAGTTCAAAGTTTAACCTAAAACGCTAAGTAGCATTTTGTTTATTTGCAATGCTGCGCGTAGGTTGTATTTTGATATGAGTGGGTGGGCCGATGGTCTAGTGGTAACGCGCTTGACTGTCAATCCAGAGATCTGTGGTTCGAATCCCGGCCCAGGCACTGGAACTTTCTGAGATGCTCTTTAGTGTCTCCCACCTAACTAAGAGGCCTGTACTGGTTCTTCCCAGGAAAGATGGCTTCGCGTGTATCGGTACTATACTGTACGCTCTGTGTCTGTACTAGTAGAGGATGAATTTCGCGCTCTGTGTGGCTGCGTTTGCTATATGTAAAGCGCCTTTGAACGCTACATAAATCTGGTATAATAATAATAATAATAATAATAATAATAATAATAATAATGATAAGCCATTAAGCAGGATAAAGACAGTCAATACGTTCTTTTGATACGGATATTTGGGTATACTACAATATAATTTTGCTATCTGAATGCGCCTTCTGTAGCCGCTGTTAATTTTTTTTTTGTTATCCGAGATGTGATATCGATGAAACATCTGATCATCTCTTGATAAATACTTTAGAAAACGTGTCATATTACTAACACGTCGTCTATAACGTCTGTAACGTTACCAACTTGCATCTCATTAAATATTTATTTGACGTGAATATTACAAATCATGCTATGTTCACAAGCAAAATTGATGTCAATGCTTAGCTAGATGTTATTATCTGACAATACTGTTTTTTTTTGCAAATCAAAGTGCGCGTTTATTTTAGTCGACCCAGCCAAATGTTAAATGTTCAAACTTTCTAGTTTCGAATAAATGTCACTATAAAATTTAATACTATTGAAACTGAAATCTATGAACGTTCTTGGCAAGCAAGTTTATTCCTTTGGCATTAGTATGGCACAATGTAGATATGTTCCGTCAAATTAAGTGAATTCATGTAGATGAAATTATGTTTATGCGTCTGGCGAGATCACAAGCAAGTCAACAAGCAAGTCAACAAGCGTTATCCGTTGTGTAAAAGTGAAAAACATTAACATGTTATCATGGAAAGAGAAATAATGCTTGACAACCCTGAAACCTTTTTATGCTAGGCCTGTAACGTGTATTCAAAGGAACTCTTTCTATAAAAAAATTAGGGTGTTTTATCACAGGTTATGATTATCTGCCATGTATTAGCTTTGAAAGCATTTATTGTACATCCTGTTCATGATGCGGTATATCGAAATGGTTCAAAATTACATGGCAGGGAAAAATACTATAACAAATCTTGTCAATATAATATTGAAGTTTAAGCACCAGAAATCTTGCGTCATAGTTGTATGTTATTGCGACGTTTTCATATAAAGGATATGCCGACATACAAAAATACATCCTTCGATGTAAAATTTTGTAAGTATACGACAAGTTATGTTCCCTTCTGACAGCCTGTCGTTGTGTTTATTTAACCGCTTTAAAGACGCAAAACTTTTGACGTTCAGCCAAAATATTTTGTGAATAATTTAAGCATTATTATTATAAATTAAAATAAACCTGTTACGTATAATTTCTTAAGTTTAATTTTGTAATCATTCATATGTCGGAGTAAATAATTAAGTATTTATTTCATGATTTCCGTCTGAGATTTGATGTGATATATGAGGTCAATAATGATGCAAATCCCTTCTCTATGAACTGTCGGACCTAAAAATGTTTGTCAAAATTTTTCAACACCAGACACGTAGGGAGTGATTTTACGACACAAATAGAAATTACAAAGTACAACGTTCGGAAATGTTATTTATGTAAAATATAAAAAATATCGAAATTGAAGGCCCCTTTTTCAAAACCGATAAGGAAACAGCCATAAAGACAGCTCTATGGTTAACACACGAAATTTAAAAAAAAGGGGAAAAAAAGGTAGGCGTAGATTTCCAGGAAGCATATAACATCCCGAAAAGCACAGACAAAGGTCCATGCTTGGCAAACTAGGCCCGCAAAAAAAGAAACTGTAGTGGCAAAATATAGCAGACGTTTTGTTTCAAATATCAAACAAGTACATTTTAATTATATGCAAAATACAAAAAAAATAAGGAGTTGAAAAAAAGATGGGGCTATTGAAGGTAAGCGGAAAAAAGCAAATATGACTATTCAGTAGGAAAGTCACGCTTTAAAAACGAAGTCTCCGTAAACTGCAAACCATATAAAAGCAAACACGCACATGCATGTGACAAACACACGCAAAATACGCGGAAGGAGGAGCGGAAAAACAAACAACAAACAAGACAAAATACCTAACCGTCAAAAACAAGTTGAAAATACGCGCACCGCCTTGGAATGTTCAGTATCCTATGATATTGAAACTGGAGAGAGGGGTTAACGCGTTTAGGGCGTGCAAACCTCTACTTACCCTATTGCAACAAATTACGGTCAGTCTAAGATATAATTACACCATGTACTAAAAAACTTGTCAGAAGTCCGTGCACCAAGTCTAACTTTTAAGGGCACGACCAAGCAAGTTGCAAGACAAAATTCCTCTCTCTCCGTCCGTTTTTGAAGGATTTAGGAGAAAAGCATAACTGAGTCTTTCACTTTATTTGTCATTGCGCCATCAAATAGGAAAGCGTAGCGACTAACTGTAGCGGGTGAGTCACCAAACGCGCAATGTGCTTAACGATTTTCACATTGTATCCTCTTTTGATATTTTGTTTTACATATTTTACAATTACATGTATTTGATTAAAATAAGCATTATGTTCCATTTTTCCAAGTTTATAAACTACATCCTCATAATATGCGTGGTGTGTAAAGTGTTTGAAAGTTTGTGCTATATTTGCTTTTAATGTTTGGGCGATCAGTAGCAAAATTTAGTGAATATGATATAGGTAACCCTCTCGTGGGTTTACACATATACATTTTCTCATGTTATGTTTATTTGCTTATAATGCAACTAGTGTACACACTTTGTATGCATATGAATATATTTTCATGTTATGGATAGATAGACTTTATCAATTGTCACAATAAGTCATTCAAATTCAAGTCTACAATAAAACAAATAACCAAATGAATGAATCAGTTATACGCATTCGAGCGGTAAAACTTTATACTTTTAGTCAATACACCAAACCATAAGAAGAACTTTGTTGAATGCTTACATTTATTTGATATCAACATTATACAGAATTGAATCAACTCACGTTCTTGATATTGGTTTAGTTTCAGTGATTATATTATTTATGGATCAGTATACAATGTACATACATAATGTAAATAAACAAAAACAATCAAGTCTGTAAATGAGGAAAATTAAGCATGTCTGTAATGCACACCATGTCTGGTGTTTTCCGGAAGAGAAGGTTTCTGATTAAGCCAGTGGTGCCGTTGGGTATTGCTGGTTAAACTGTTATTAAATAAAATGGGTCCTATTGATGCAAATCAAACATTGGAACGCATTTTGTCTCGTAAATGAAAAACATTACCATAAAATACAAAGGCACAGTATGATTTTGCTTGCTGGCTGTGCATATTTTAATCGTCAGAACATAAACAAATTATACGTGTCGTGCAACAGTGTTTATTAGAATGAGTCCCTCAAGTTGATCCAAGGCAGTCTGTAAACTAATTGTAATGCTGGAAGAATACCAAGTGCTTTTGTACTTACATTGCTGTCTGTTTAGCTTTTAGACACTACCGGTATTCCGAATTGAACTATATTTTCTTTACTACTGTTCATAGTACCATCATGAAAATTAATGGGATTAAACTTGGTAAAAAAAGACATATTTGGATTCCGAGTCAGATACCCTAAAAATACGGTTATTGCGGTCCAGTTTTGTAGAGGGGTGGTTAGAATTGCTACTGTAACTTCTTATTTATTGCAGTTAACACTATCAAACTACTCGGGCCTTATAGTTTTTGAGTCGGCTAAACGCTGTCAAGCGTTTGACGAGTCCTTGCTATCGCACGATTTCTCATTCTTAAATGGTCTCACAACACAGCGAAGTGATGTAGTTCCATTGGATTGTCTCTAATTTCAAAGAGTTCATTGATCGAATGAAGTTCATTTATGTCAATCCTATTTGCTATGACCAATATACGATGTAATCTGTCATATTTATGACTTGTAATTGTGCAATACTCGAATAAAGCCACGTATTTTCTTCCGTGGTAACTCATTAAGCATAAACACGCATAACGATTCTGCGGGATTTGGTAATACATTTGCGCATATGATTATAGTGACGAATTTTATGCCTTTTGTCACAAAATAGCAAATATGATGTTCACAAATTCAAATAAAAACTGCATATTAACTTATTAGCCAAATTATCCATTTGTTACCCTGTCCGTTTCAAAAAATAATCTTTAAAATCATTGCGCAAATAACAAATTTATTGTGCTGTGCATTTTATGAATTGCGCAGGCTTACAAAGCTTGCGTAACATCCAGCGAAAGACAAAATATAGTTCCAGAACATACTGCTAGTAATTTATTGAGTGGGTACCTCTGAAGGCATTGGAATGTCTCTTATCAAAGAGTTTACCACATCGATGAAATTAAATTATGACAGCTTCATTTTAAATCACCCGAATAAGATATGTGCAGTACGTTAATCCTTCCGCGAGACTTCGCGGATGAATCCTAACTACATTCTAGACAATTCTCGGCGAACAAGCGTGACCTGTTTATAACAATGCTTTGCGTGGGTTGAATTTTGCAGTCAGTAAACGGATAAATTATCGGAAGAAGAAGCTCTTACTGGTTTGTTTAGATACTACTGATATTAAAAATGATATTAATTCTTATTTTTCGAGAAATAAACAAATCGGCGAAACATTAAATTGTATTTTCTTGTAGTTTTTGAAATCGAAAGTAGATCGTCTATGTTTGGCTGCTTTGACGAAACGAAACAACTTTTTTATGAAAAGATTTAAATAAGAGGTAATTTAACCGTAAACTTCAATGTCAGATACTGCCAATTGCTGCTAAATGTCTTCGTATCATCACAATTTGTAAAATATATTGTTGAAACTAGAGAAAATTGTAATCGTATCCGGATATAATATTTTGGGTAAATATCGAGCTGTGTAGATCGTCTATGTTAGAATGCTTTGACCAAACGAAACAATTTTTTTTTATGAAATGATTTAAATAATTTCACCGTAAACTTCAATGTCAGATACTGCCAATTGCTGCTAAACTGTCTTCATATCATCACAATTTGTAAAACATATGGTTGAAACTGGAGATTTTGGCGGTATAAAAGAAAGTGTAATCATATCCGGATATAATATTTTGGGTAAATATCGAGCTGTGTTATGAAATTTAAACATTAAAGTAACAGACATGATAGATATTATTGTAACAGAAATTATTCTAGAATTTATTTTTATAATACATACATAGAATCAATATCAGACTTATATTCTAGTGCTGAGGCATGACCTGAAAGTAAAAATATGAAGTGACAGTCATTCATACTTTGAATATTGTAATACTAAAAAGAATCTAGGTAATATTTAGAAATTGAAACATAAAATTTTCAGTTAGAAATCGCACCAAAGGCTGTATCAAGGGTCTACATTTTCAAAATTTCCTTGTGGTGATACCCCAAACCCTACTTGCAGGAGGGGGTATCCTCCCACACCCTCCCCCCATATTGCCACTTTACAGTTTGATAATTTGCCCTTTACCACCTGCCACAATGCCCATTTCAAAATCTGACTGCAGTTCAAAGCGGGAAGGAACACCCCTCCCCACACCCACCCTGCTACCGACCACGTAAAAATGGCTCAAACATTTTTTCAGCCCAGTCTGTGCCTGTCTGTCTACATGAATCAAAACGGATAATTGAAAGTACATAGACTTGGGGACTACTGACATGGTTTTGAAGGGGTTAACAGGTCTGAAATAGCGTAAATGATGGTTTTAACTAAAAAAAGAACTGCATTTATTAATATTGGTTATCTTTTCCGAAACTGGTAGCTAGTCCGAGTAACTTCTCTTAGTTTCGAATGTGCAATTTTCCTGTCAGTGTAAACATTCATGACACTATATATTGACACTCAGCAACATTTACATATCTTTAAACGCAAAAGTAAGTATACTTTAAATTCACATCCCTTATAATATGATTGAACAATACCTAGCGTGTGACACGGTTATTGCCAGGCCCCTTATCTGTAAAATATCTGAACATTCCTATTGTCCATCCGTTACAAATTGTATGTGGCAATCCGCGCTATAAAATTTCAATATATAAATTTTCATATTCAAATTTTATCATGTGCGAATATATACCAGCCGATAATTGCCTGTTTTGGTAATGCCGGAGGCAAATGTTTACTGGAAAAATATTTATAGTCATGGGCAGTATCTTAGTGTCACCTGTCAAATTCTAGTTTGTACTTTCAACTTTTTTATTTTTGCGAACCACTCTTCAATTTTAGAGAAATATATTGGGTTTAAATACTTGTATAATGCCAATCAAAGTTTTACTAGGCATCGATTGAATGTCCATTTCATCTATTGTAACAAAATCTCTGTTCAGTTAGGGAAAAAAACTAAAACCAAACTGAAACTGGTTGACTATACTACCAGTACATCAATCATTAGCCGACTCTCAGGCCCTTCAGGCCTTTGATTTTTTTGTCTCCGGGGCCCACAAAGTTCAGAACCAATGGATACCCTAAATTTTGTAACTACATTTTGTTTCTCTGAATCAAACCTTCTATACCCTTCATTTAATTTAAGCGCATTACATTTTTCCTTGGCGGAAGAAGAACTTTTTAGATGTTAGTATTCACCATACAAATCTTTTGTATCGATACTACGTTAAAATCCTTACAGTCTCTATACTGTTTCATCACCCCATCCAAAAGTTCTCTAAAGAACGAAAATTAACAAGAATCATCTTTCAATTAGTTTTAGTTATATTGTCCCACTTTGACAATAGATTACTTTTCAGGCCAATATAAATGCATAAAAAAGCAACACATAAACTGACAATTAGAAAGATAAAAGATTTTTTATTTTATAATTTTCGAAGCTATAATAGATGAGTTTTCCAACAACTTTCATTGCTATTTTATTGTCAAGAAACTTTTACCTGTTTGATATTTATAATCGGTCTAACATAAAGTAAATGACATGTCTTAGCAAATTTCTACGAAAGACCCGTGGTGACATTTCAACTTCATTATTTCACGATTTCTGCTTCATGATTTCACGATTTCCACTTAATGAATTCACGAATTCACGATTTCTGCTTTCTGATTTCATGATTTCCACTTCATGAATTCACGATTTCACGATTTCCACTTCATGAATTCACGATTTCACAAATTCACGATTTCACGAAAAAGCTTCACGATTTTTTGATTTCACGATTTCATGATTTCACGATTTCTTGATTTCACGATTTCCACTTCATGAATTCACGATTTCTGCTTCCTGAATTTACGATTTCAACTTCTTGAATTCACGATTTCACGATTTCCACTTCATGAATTCACGATTTCACGAATTCACGATTTCACGAAAAAACTTCACGATTTCTTGATTTCACTATTTCCACTTCATGAATTCACGATTTCACGATTTCTGCTTCCAGAATTCATGATTTCCACTTCACGAATTCACAATTTCACGATTTCCACTTCATGAATTCACGATTTCCACTTCACGAATTCACGATTTCCACTTCACGAATTCACGATTTCACGATTTCCACTTCATGAATTCACGATTTCACGATTTCCACTTTACGAATTCACGATTTCCACTTCACGAATTCACGATTTCACGATTTCCACTTCATGAATTCACGATTTCACGATTTCCACTTTACGAATTCACGATTTCCACTTCACGAATTCACGATTTCACAATTTCAACTTCATGAATTCACGATTTCACCTTTGTGAAATCGTGAATTCGTGAACTGGAAATCGTGAAATCGTGAACTCATGAAGTGGAAATTGTGAAATCGAGAATTCGTGAAGTGGAAATCGTGAATTCATGAAGTGGAAATCTTGAAATCGTAAATTCATGAAGTGGAAATCGTGAATTCAGGAAGCAGAAATCGTGAAATCGTGAATTCATGAAGTGGAAATAGTGAAATCAAGAAATCGTGAAATCATGAAATCGTGAAATCAAGAAATCGTGAAGTTTTTTCGTGAAATCGTGAATTCATGAAGTGGAAATCGTGAAATCGTGAATTCATGAAGTGGAAATCGTGAATTCAGGAAGCAGAAATCGTGAAATCGTGAATTCATGAAGTGGAAATCGTGAAATCAGGAAGCAGAAATCGTGAAATAATGAAGTTGAAATGTCACCATGGGTCTTTCGTAAATTTCCTCAAACATATTTTCTTTCCGAAAACGAACGTAGAGTATTACTAATATAATCTATTTTCTTTCATTGCTTGCAACAATCGAAATGTGAAAAAGATGTCACAACAAATGATCAAGTTAATATACTAGAGCTAGATTTATACATTGTACCCAGGCAGTCGAGGGTAAATGGTTGCTTTCAATAGAACTTAGTGTTATACGTGTGCAAGATTAGCTAGACACCTTCATTGAGAAAGCTTATATCGCGTCTAATACCTATTGTAACTCTGTTTGCAGCAGGACGGCATGGAATGCAAGTTCCATAGCTGGTGTAATTAGTCAAAAATATGCAATTACACGAAAATAGATGGCGGAAATTGTTAGATTGTCTGTTCATTAATTGTAATGTAGTACTGAATAAATAAACAATGGTAAAAACATAAATTTCTTCAGCTCCTCATACATGCTAAAATTTCAAAGGATCTACTTTCTGATTTGTCTGCATTTAGGGACATGCTGCTGAATTAGTAAATACACACGTTATACTTAATACAAGCTGACATTTCTCCTTGTGGTACCTATTCACCTGTTGGTCGTTCCAATATATCTTTCAACATATGTTGGATTCTGAACGTAACTGATGCATAACATCACAATGTAAAATAGTGACACAGCAATAAGATGCCACTAGGGGAAGTTTAGTATTCACATTTAATGTTTTGCAATTTATTTAGGCATATCAGAGATACAAAAAGAGTACTTATATCTAATTGTTAAGATGTATATTTTCATTTCTATTTCTTGTGTTTTACTAATTAAATACTTTCTGTACACTCTATGATACTAAGTAATATTGAAGAAACGCGAAGGGTCTCTCTATGTTAAAGCAAATCAAAAAATAGTACAATGCTACAAAAGCTCTTTTACCAAAGCTATGGCAAACAATTCTCAGTTACTATCAACTGTCTGCGAGTCTGTGGTTTTCTCGCAAAAATCATTTTCCAATAAGCTGTTGCTTCTGTTGTTCCGTTGCTAACATATTTTGTGAAGTTATATTGTGTTGTTACTAATACTAAAAGAAAGACATGTCTTCGTGAGGAATTATCAAACTATAAGGAGAATTGATGGACCAAACCTAAGGTACATGTAAAATTATAATTTATAGATTTTTGTTGTTTGTCTTTAACGATGTAATGGCTGCTTATTTAAAGGAAAATTGGACGTCGACATAATATCTTGTAATTATGATACTTTTATAAAACATGAAAATTTACAATGTATTGACAGTGTGAAAAATTTAGATTAAAAAATAAATTATTTGTTAGCATTACTATAATCTTACTTCCTTTCAAATTTCTTTTTAATTTTTCTCTTTTTTTTTCGTTCCGAAAAGAAAAGAAACATGAGGTGTTCTCATATTACTGTATTACATTGCATCAAACTTTGTCGTTTTGCTGCTCGACAAAAATGTTTAACTGTTTTATTTGTGAAAAGGAAGCAAATATCTCTCTTGTTTCCGAGATTGTTACAATTTTTTTTCAAATTCTGCGGGTAGAATTTAGGAATTTTACTAACGTAAAAGCACGATTCAAAGCTCCATCAGAAATAAACACGCCAAAATTACTCACTAAATCGTAGATACAATGTATGTAAATGAATTTATGTGTATAAAAATGCATTTGTACAAATCAAAAACAAATAGGCATGGGGACAAGCGAAACACATGGAACATACTGGGGCATCTTCTTCCTGGGACGGACAAAACACTACTTTTGGGATAAGACCTGTTAAATATGCACAAAGCCTGGTACTTAATATTTCACGTGATCCAAAGTTAAGGACAGTGTAAACAAAGTTATTCTCACCAGGAGAATCCTTAACATGTGTAGTGGTAACAATAGGCACGATGTATGTAACAAAGAAATGAATGTCATGTTAACTGAAATTAGGAAATCTATTTGATGGGAAGGCACGAAACACGTGTATAATTATTACAGCGGGACATGAATCGAGCACTCTGTCTGCAAGCTATAGACGCGCTTAATTATATCCGTTTTATGTACTTATCATGTCATTAAACGATGTACATCTTCATTGATATAGCGAGCATATTCCGAGTGGTTTCTTTCCAAATTATTCGATGTGCCTTTACAATATTTGCTTATTTATGGAGGAGACCTCAAAATGTTTGCCAAATTGTATTTGTTAGTAATTATAGATAAAAAAACTTAAAACAAACTGATACAAAACTTTCTAGGCAGTAGTTTTAAATCATTTGTAGACACTGTATCTACTCCATTAATATGATGTAAAACAGAAGTAAGTTAGCAGTTTTTTATACCATCCTCATAAAGCTTCAATTAAGATAATATTGATTTATAGTGTTTGATATTTTACCAACGTTGTTATCTGTTCAAAATGAATGATATTGTGGTGTTAATCTTGAGATTTGTGGAACATATTTGAATTAGATTTTTAATTCACAGATGATTGGATAAATCTCAGGAAACAACAACAAAAAATGCAAATTAACGTAAATCATGAGTGAGAAGCAAACACCTTTAAAGTACGTCGAATCAAGGACTGTAGAAACTTAGAGCAGGGGTTTTCAAAAACGTAAAGCAGTCAAAATTGTAATGTATGCCTGTTTGTTTCCTTTTGGTATGAGCAAGTACCGGTCTGGGTTTTATGTATTCCTTCTTTGTTCTTTGGTAATTAAGCGCAAAAACAACAACACTTAAACTTAACAGATGATTGTAAATAACTCACTGAGAAGAAACATAGCTCTAAATGTTTTTTACCCTGTCGCGGTTATACTGACAAGCCCTCCTGAAAAACTTCCGTACCCAAAGTTCATGTGCTATGTTTTACAGCCTTATAAATTTTCAGGATATTTAGATTTACCATAGTTGTTTTCATTGTTTTTGTATCCCAAAGTAATAGAAAATATGCTAGAATGACAAATTTATCAATGAGACAATTATAGAAAGTACAAAGTACAGCAAAATTTGTTCTTACGACCCCAGGGGAATTGTAATTGCTAACATATAACGATGTGTAAATGGTTACAAATTACTGTTTTATTTCATGTTAACTTAATAGAGTTTGTGGATGTCTTACATTCTGAATTTTAAGAACAAAATATTCAAGTATTACATAACTTGCAAAATGTGGTAATGGACATGTCAATAAAGATTTACTGAGAATTACAAAAAGAAAAGAATGTATTACGTTTATATATAGTGTATATCTAAAGAACGAGTGCATATTTCCTAATGCAAAGGGAATAACATTTTTATTACATACGTATCTACATATATAAATATAATGTTATAATTATGAATTTGTTCAAGAGTCTGAATAAAACTGACAATAACTAAATAAAAGAAGTAATGCAACGACACACATTAAATTACGTCACGCACCCGCGTTCTAATGGAAAATATTGACGTTTCCGGTTCCAACGTAACTTAACGAAAAAAAGAAACGAGTATGTAATAAACGCTAATATTTAGATTATGCGCTTTCATGACACGAGAAGTAACAAAAGTACAAACAATTAGCAGCATAATAAGTACCTACACACCAAAAAGGAAATCAGAATTACAATCGTTTGGATTATGTAATGGATAAAAACCAAACACGCAGTTAGTTTATATTCTAACGTTTTGGCTACATGCCTTCTTCAGGGAATAATAATAATAAACAACGGACGTTACGTGACAATGCGGGAAACTGACAGCAGTATAATAGCTGCTATTTGCATTAGTACATTTGAATAAGATGGAATTTAAATATCGAAACATAAATCACCAATAACGTGTTGTATATTGTAATCATTTGGATAGGAATTGGAAAACTAGTACTAACAGAATTAATTAAAGGAAGATAATGTTTTTTTCCAACACAGTTATCACGGCGATCCCTTAATACCGCCCTATTAAGACAGTTACAAGCAGCATAGGATACTGTAGGTAAGACGATAGAGAACTGGACATTTTCTTGCAACAGTGGCTTTTTTTAGAGAAAATATAAGAGCGACCTATAAACGAAGAAGAAACGACACTCCTTATTTCTAAGTAAATAGCTGAACTGCAAAAAATATATTGCTGAAAAAATATATTTGAAAACTGCAGCGAAAATGTGTGTAATTGCTAACTAATCATGTTAAGTGGCTGAGATCAAATTTTTCCGCTCAATAAGAAAAGTAATATTGTGTTATCTGTGATATATACCACATTTGAAATGTTAAATTTTAGACCAGAAAATGTGGAGGGGAATAAAGCATAAGAAAATTGTGCGAACTAATTGTAGAAATAGTAATAATATGCGTTATTGGCATGTGCACAGATGTTTGTAGTTTGAATATGGCCGATGTGATGGGAAATACATAAAATACAAATAAAACTGATATCAGTCAGATCAAGACATGTCTTTTAGGGAAATAGAAAAGGTGAGATGCGCTATATTTCCTGTTTCCGTGATTATCATATATGAAACACTAAATTCGTTCCATAGCCTCAAACATTTATACTTTGACAAGCTATAGTTACGCTGTCAGCTGTCAGTGGTAGATTAAAACTGGGAAACTGTGTCGATCGTACCAATTATCTTATCAAATAACAACATATTTAGAAGTACAAAAAAATGAAACAAAACACCAGGATGATAAGCACTATTGATTACGCCAAACCTTAACTAACGTTAACACTACATTGATATAAAGCAAAAATGTACTACCTGTATGTACATATATCATACATATTAATTACGTTCATTGTTTTCTAAAAAAAAGATGAACCTAATCAAAGATACGTTTTATAAAAAAAAAAAAAAAAGAAAAAAAAAAAAAAAAAACGATCAGCAATTTTGAATGAAGCTTTTAAAGTTCTGCACACATGGCAACTAAAATATTTGATTAAAACATGAATTAAGATATGTTTTATAAATATAAAAAGTCATTTTATGACCATTTTATCTCAAGCAGCAAGATGAGATCTTCCTCCCGATAACAGCCATAAAAATGTTGAAATAATTATTCTTAACCGGAATTGGCATTCGTTATATAATGATACTATTTTACTATTTATTTCTCGTACAACAGGCATACTGCGCTGCTGAAATAATTGCATAAAGAATCACGATTTCTGTCTTCGTCTAAAGGCGGATCAAAGTTCTTTAAACACTTTATAAAACGTGCTAGAAAGAGTCGTCTGCTTCTTCCAACTGTCAGCAGCGCTGTGGTTGTAACATTATGCATTTTCCAATAGCAAGCTGTTGCTTTCGGTCGTTTATATTTCATTTTGTTATATTGTATTGTAAGCAAAGGAAGGGCATACTGTTAGAGGGTAAGGTGTTTTATAAATAGTAGAATTAGAATGAAACTAAGCTACTATGGTAGACCTGATTTTACTTCTTGATGTGCGTGATGTGACGCAGTTCACTTGTGTTCTTATCATTTGTGTTTCCTTTGATAAAATACAGTTATAAATAGCTAAGATAGTTCAGAAACCATAGATGAAACATTACTACCAATTGCAGGTAAAGTAATGCATATTGTTTCTATAAATATTAGTTCCTTCGTGGAACAATTACACATTAAAACCTATAATGTGAATAAATAAAACTCTTTTGAAGATGTATCTACTGTATAGTAATAATACATGTAATGATACGATGTGTTGATACTAATATTTACAATACAGCATGATCATCGGGAAAAGTTTCATCACTAACATTTCATGAGCCATTTTCAATGATTTGATTGCACTTCAGATGATTTTCATTTCATTATTTTGTTTATTTTTTTTTCTATTGCACCATCATTTTGTTTGCCAGTTGGAGACAATTTCTTTCTAGCTGTTACTTTAAACGTTAAATCAGATGAATCATTTACGTTCCTCGCACCAGTAAGCGTAAACTTTCTAATGCATGTACCGTTTCTGCAGTCCCGTGCTGTTTAAACATAGGCAGATACGTACTTTTCTTATTTAAACTCTTGCAATAACATGTCCACAAACGGACCAATATTTTGATCATACACCGACAAACGTTAACGCTATAGATTACGTGACCGTTTATTACTGATATCAGAAAGACAACTGCTATGGCTGTATTTGATACGGCCTATATCGTTTATCGATAAAATACTTATCACGTCATTACTGTAATTAAAAATTGAAGTTTTGCAGATATTTTTGACATTTATTAAGTCTAAAATTTTCAGACGATTATCTGGCAGACAAAAAAGAAGAAACTGTCTCAAGTTTACAGAAATAATATCTTACAGGCTTCAAAATGGATAAAATGTGCACAATATAAATAATCGATTTGTACACGTGGTACAATGCACTATGAAATGTAGATTATATTTAGCTACAAATTGCTATTGTTTGTTCCTAAATAAGACTGACATTTTTTCATATTATTATCAATTAGCAAAACAAAACGAGAACGCATTTAACCTTTTTGTTTCAAATGTTCATCCTATGCAGCGGTTCTATCATACTTTCATGTATATTTACCGGAAGTAACCACAAGCAATAAACGAAAAATATATTGCCATATTGTCCAGATATGCTACCCTTTCTATTGTGCGTATGTATAATTATATATATCTTTTTTATGTTTTTTAGTATTTTGATTTTAATACAGTTAAAGTGAATTATCATAAATAATGCAATCCCCTTCGTCACATGAAACAGTTTCTTATTCCAATCTAGAGAATTCTTTGACGAAGTAAACGTACGCATTTTTGCTATCAACTAAAATAGGTTCATGTACATATATGATATAAAAAGAAATCGTTATATCCAAAGTGTGTGTATATGCAACAGAAAGTATATAAGCAATTCCTAATATTTCTGTGAAAATGATTCGATTCCATGACTTACAAATCGCCAAAAAAGACCACAGCTTTTACAAATTTAAAAACAAATAAACTTATCTCAACCTATTTTTAATCTATCTTAACATATTTTCCCGGATTGGTTAGACAATCAGAAACAGCCAATAATGTTCAATTGAAATGTAAGTACACATAGATAATGTTTAAATAAGATGATATCTCGCTTTTAAGGTGACAACATTGAGTCACACCATGAGAAAACCAACATAGTGCGTTTGCGACCAGTATGGGTCCAGACCAGCCTGCGCATCCATGCTGTTCGCTAACAGTTTCTCTAACTGCAATAGGCTTTGAAAGCTAACAGCATGGATCCTGACTAGACTGCGCGGATGCGCAGGCTGGTCTGGATCCATGCTAGTCGCAAACGCACTATGTTGGTTTTCTCATGGTGCGACTCAAATGATGCTTGCACTAGAAACATTCTACGTACAGAAAAATAACTAATAACTGCTACTTCATTAAATTCTTCTTTAATTAAGGATGATATTTCTGTTATGAAACTATTTCTGAACTGGATGATTAAAAAGGAAACACGATGAAACTTATAAAAGCAGTCAGCTCAAATAGCGAGGAAACTATACCAGATCAAAGTGTTCCAGAATGTAAGGCAAACAGTAAAACGCACCAAATTAAGATTATCAAACGAGTCGCAGAATATAAATACAACCGTACTGCATATATTTTCTTAGATGAGACGGACATACACAAATGTATAACGGTTCAAAATGACAGTTACCTAACATTCTATTTTCTAGACTATTCAGTTAGGAATTGGTGTTACCTAGTATAACGTACAATGATTCATTTGATGTTGTGAACTGTTTTAAGATATCTTTAATTTATATGCTACGAAATAATCCTTGACAGACGTACATTTAACTCATTTAAATGAATTTAAATAAAGAAATTAGTCATTTTGAATTTAACTTTTACAATAGGTATTTTATAAATATGGACGTTGTACCTCACATATCTTTTACTGCTGTTCATGCATATAATTATATAAAATGTCATTTTTTGATGGAGTTTGGAGCAACTGGTCACTGTACTGTGTGAAGGTAATAGATTTTAAGTGTCGTCTTATTTAAGGGACCCTGATCAACCTTGTGTGAATTTAGCGCATTTACGCTATATATCAATGTTCTAAATTTGCAAATTTCAAACGATTTCTCTGAAAATCATGTGAATAATCAAGCTATTATGAGTGAGTGTGTAACAAATTTGCTGATTGATACTAAAGCAAACTGTAATCAGCGATTGTTCAATTTAAAGCTAGCTGTGGTTCTCAATTTGACTACTATACTTGATATTCGATAACTATAGTTAGAAAAGCTGTATCAACAATAGGGATAGTAAATTGTAATTATTCGATCTAATTAAATCACTTATATATTCATTTGTAGCAAGTGTATTTTTTATTAAGTCATATCACTCCGACTGATAAGAAATGGCTGTCCTAATGTTCTGTAGGCATCCAGATGAAAAAAATGCCTTACCTTAAAGGAGTAAAAGAAAGTGATACATCTCATTTATTAAATGCTGTATTCTTCTTTATTTAAAAACGGATTCTGTCTCTTAATGAAGGTATTAACATAGCTTCACGTAACATAACTCAAGTCACATTAATGTATAGTTGTAAGGTATTCAGAATATAGATCTAAATAGTTATGCATTGCACATATATAAATTACGAATTCAAAAGGTATAATGCATGCAACTTCGAAAAAGTCGCCACAATTTAAACTAAATTATATTGGTTTGACAGAGCCTAACAAAAGAAGAAATTCAGTACTAGAGCTCATACGTAGAGGGCATGAGAATATTCTTTTCTTTTCTATGTAAGCCATTTTTATCGGCCGTGATTACACTTAATACATTAGATACGTGACTCTTGGCTCAGTTTATACCAAAGTCATCCTACTCTGACATCTTTTAGTCAAACAGCCCCTATAAATTCAAGTAAGCAATAGCCTGAAATACCTCTCAGCCCAAAATATGTTCACATATCTCTTCACGTATCTTTAAATGATGTAACATGATTGCAATACAATTAATCTTTATGTCAATATTTTTGTTATGCACACTATTCTGTAAATAAATTGAAAAAAGTCGTATAAATACTTTATATTTTATTATCAAAACATGTCGTCAGCGATGATGCACACCAATCCCTCGCACAATTTCTGTCTATGTGTCTGTATGTCTATATCTAACTATGTACCACCTCCCTATCCATTTTCCTTAAGTGTGTTTCATAGACTTGAATAATAACATAAATTAAATGTTTTGTGTGTTTATTCGCTTTTTTCTTTAGATATTTTACTAAAGATTTATACTCTTAATGATTTCTGTTGAGATATTCGAACGATATAATGTTTTTATCAATGAAGTCCCTTTTACTAAATCTAAAATACATGCGTATTTCTACGTTTTCGTTCTAATAAAACTAGAGCTGCAAACCTTGCAGACTGGCGTCACACTAACATTACAATAAAAGATAATTATTTAAACATCTGTAATTGGAGGATACGTACATTATGCTAATGTCTCGTATAACTTTCTGAGCATTATAATGTAAGGAACACTATAGCTGCTAATTGAAAATGAAAATGATGCAACATGAAGTTCCTGTTTTCGTATATACATGACATCGTGATTATAAATTTGATGCTACTTTTTCATTTACCTACTTATTGTTAAATTGTTACAACTTTAACGACCATTATTTAAAAATAATTGGTAAAGTGAATTGAAATGAGCCATGCCATGGGAAGACCAACATAGTGGGTGTGCGACCAGCATGGATCCAGACCAGCCTGCGCATCCGCGCAGTCTGGTCAGGATCCATGCTGTTCGCTAACAGTTTCTCCAATTCCAATAGGCTTTAAAAGCGAACAGCATGGAGCCTGACCAGACTGCGCGGATACGCAGGCTGGTCTGGATCCATGCTGGTCGCACACCCACTATGTTGGTTTTCCCATGGCACGGCTCAAATATAAGCATTTAACGTTTAGAATTTCACAGAGTTCCTTCCAGTTCCCGTATTCTGTCCAATTCTGTACCAGTAACATTTATACTAAGGTCACTCACATTTTAGCATCATTTTAAGACATTAGTCATTTTTGTAATAATTTAACAAAATTAACTAAATTGTAGGATTTAAAACTACGTGTAGCTTTTTCAATAAATTGATTTTCAAATTTATCTTGGTTGCAAAAACAAGATAGTGAAAAAAAAGAGGTAATAATACTTGGATTTGTAATGAATTTCAGCTAAATATACAGTCGTTAATGCAAATCTTTACTTTAAAAAATATAATAGAATAGGTCTGATATAATTATATACCATTCCTTAGGCAAACTATGTTGATTAGATTTATACTTATACTAAAGGGACTCTGTCCGCGGGCAACAAGGATGGCAAAACAACCCAAGTGAAGAGCTATCAGATATTAAGAGCTAAATGAACACATATAAGTGTAAATGATCTGTTCTTAAAGTTTTAGATACATCTTTGACTTCTTGACCAGTATCACATAGACGACCTTGTATAAGCATATGATCAATGTTTGTTTTCTATGCCGTACAAACAAATGGAGACATGCTACTAGCCAGGGATTTTAGGTTAATTGTAGAGTCTCGGGACTTAATCTGTAGCTGTAGTCGTCAGACCAAACTAATGGCTTAACGTTAATATTCCTCGACGTTAGAATCACATCTTCATTTCTGAAGTCGTCTTTCTGGTTTGTTACAAGGTTTACATGCTTGATTTACCAGCGATATTCAGAAACATTTTGAAACAAATACATAATTAACTTTTCCCAATATATCAATTTTATTACAACGGTATCAGGGACGGATACCATTATTCTAAAAAGTAATTATTTGATTACAAATAAATTTAAAACTTTCCAATTAAATTACAGTTACAATTACATGAATTTTTCAGATTGTAATTAGTTAATTACAATTATTTTGAGCAAAATAGTTAAATTAATTATTTTCAAATAAAATTGCTTAGCGAAAGACACTAGATCTAGAACATTTATTTTCACCATCAAAACATTAAATCAAACACATCAACTTCTTTGTACCAAAGTTGCAAATTGAGTGAATACAGTGTGAACCCTTAATTATGCAAAATTGTCAGAATTTGTCTTTCTTTAGGCAAGTTTCATTTTTACAAAATTCTGAATAAACATTAATCCATCAACAAAACACTTCTGTGCCATTTATGTACCTTTAGGCTATATCATAGATACTGTTAGAAATCAGTGAAAGGTGTATTATCAATTATCACCTCTTAAAAGATTATCAATAAATGTGAAAAAGGAAGCATTTTTGTCTATTTGGGATCATGTACAAATAATTGAGATTAATTAAATCTAATTGACAATTACATGTTAGATTTGTCTATGTAATTTATCAATTACAATTAAATTAATTGAGTTTTGGCTTAATTAATATTATTTTTTCAATTATTTGAAAAAGATGTAATTAATTATAATTGATTAAATTATAATTGTTATTGTACCCACCCCTGAACTGGATATATGTGTTGTCGGTAGACTAACGTTTTAACTAAAAAGATAGAATCTACATTGTTAAAGTCTGACGCTGTTTTCCTTTTCTGTAGTCTTTGTTAATTTTGTTTTCATTTTTATTCGTCTTATCTGCATACGATTTGGTAACAAATGAAACGGTAATTTTAATGAAGCATCATTGGCCAAACATTTTCATATTCTGTCACAATACAATAATAACGATTGAACCAATGACATTGAACCAGTCGGAATGGCCACGTTTCAAAAACGCAGAACACTTCCTCTCCAAACAAATTCTCCCACAACAGTGAATGGCCAATACATATGTTTTCTATCACAAACAATTTGCAATGACTGAACGAATACAAGTGGGCTTCTTTTAAAAAAGAAACACAGAAGAGGTCCAGTGTTGCTCCTTTTAAAGTTATATCAGATACATAGATCACAATTGTTATCTATGTCTCTAGTTATATGATAGATTATGCCATAGACGAAAAACAGTTTCCTTGTTGCAGGTCTATGTGACCTATTAGGGGTCATCATTCTGTTGGTGATGGCCAACCTTCGTATCAAGTTTAGAGATTCTAGGCCCAAGCTTTCTTGGGTTATAGTCTGGAGACTGTTTTTCTGGTCCAGGTCACTGTGACCATGACCTAATGACCTCAGAATCAATGCGACCATTTTGCGAGAACCTCACCTGACAGGCTTGTTTGTCAACTGCCCCGTTCGTTTGGCCGAAGAGAATAGCATCCGAGAAGCTTTAGAAAAGCTTGGAAGAAATTCCCAATCGAACGAACGTCTGCCAGAAGTGAATAATATATCATTCTTTTTATTTGAAATGTATTTGTTTTATTCCGACTATTGGGTGGAAGCCAAAGAAGATCTTCTAAAAACAGAAGACGCACAATCGAACATCTCGAATGAGCTCTTCTTATTCCAGCTCAAACGAAGAGGTCAAACGTACCGCCAGTTAAACAATAAATTCATTTAATTGAACGAAATATATTTTCGCGTGATTCAATTCATATGCAAATCTTTGAATACTGCGAACAAAGAATAGTAAATATATATCTATATATTTTTTATTAATAACTGAACCGTTTCAAACATTGGTAACAATAGTATTACACTATATGTCTTTATTTTAAACGAACAATTATTTTCGTCTTAGAGGATTTCAAAACTTACTTGTGCGCAAGCGCGTTGTGCCATTTTAGACTGGCTTACCGTAATTTGCGCTAGAAAGTGAAATCTAACGCCGTAAAATTAGTCTAGTCTAAATCCTCCTAGTTTGAAAGCCAGCACTATAGACCTCTCCAATGAGCAACCCCATCAACATTAGCTGCAAGACATTCTATTCATTCAAACATGTATTTTCATTCGCCAAAAGTACTTACAGTATTCGCTTTTTATTGACAAAACCCTAGAAGACGTCATAAATTTAGATATTGCGTACTCGAAATTTATGTGCCGTAGCTTGATTAATATGAAATAAGGCAAAGCCTCAAAGCGAGCTCAAAGAAATCGGATTTAGCTAAAAATATTATGCATCATTTATTTGTCACAAAGAAACTATTCACTAGTCACAAGAATTCAGGAGAACCTATTCACTTGAAAAAGTCTACATTTAGTGTCACCATACCTGTAACAGTGAATATCATACGTTGCAAAATTTATGGGAAGCCGGTATCACGGTGACGTCAATACCGCGTTCCTGTTTCTTTCTGCTTATTACTGACATGTTTTCCATTTTCTGGCCGATGCTTGATCTTTTAAATGAAAACAATATTTTTTTCAAACAACTGGAAATCATTCTTTCATTATTGTTGAGTGATGAATATTTTTTAGCAATTGAATGAAGTTCTGTATTCACTCCGGAAAGAAGTACTTCCTGTGAGCACCTATCCGCTAGGGTGCGCTTTTTAAATACTTCCGACGAAACTTTTCAAATCCACCACCAAGTGTGCAAGTATACTTGCGTTACCGTAAAGCTCGATTCTCCAGCTCGCTATTATGTCGGATACCTATAAGATTTATTACAATTATCTAAATGTTTTGTATCGACATGTGTATTATAATGTACTGGTAATAGTGACATCAATTTAAACGATAAGAAGTTAAATGTCATATATATGAGACACATATTTGGCATTACGATCTCAAGGGACTAGTTCTTGCTATCATAAAAGTATTTGTAAATGGTTACAAAATGACTGTTTTATGTGAACTTAATGGAATATGTGGATGCCGTACATATAAAATTGTAGATTCAAGTATAGCATGAACATAACAAAAGCTGGGTTTGAACATATTGATAAATATTTCATTGATGTACGAGAACTGCCGAATAAAGGTAGCCTGTGGATATATTTTTAAAAATACGTTGATATGGAAAAGCTAAAACGTTTGATTGTTGCCGGTTCTTATTAATTAACACAGGATAAATATTTGTGTATGTCCTTTATCATTGCGATCATATGAATAAATGTCCTTTGACATGTTCAATGTTAAAGTCTGAAACATTACTAATATCATCGACTTTGTCAGTTCTGTGCAGAACTTTTACTGAAGTTCTATTAAAATACAGACTCAATGAATGATTAACAAAGTTTTATTTGCGTTCCGTCGTTAGTCTCCATTAACATCTCAATTCAAACGAAATCAACCTTTACCACTTCTATAATTTGTGTTTAGAGTAAAGCCGATCACTGGACTTCTAGAGACAACATTCCTGTTTTGTTCTCATTTGGAACCTAACTTTATATTTACTAAAAACATAACATTATACACTTTGCCTCTCAGCAGGAGAAATCTTTCTAAAACTTGTTAAAACCGTCAATGTTGCTGAAATATATAACCCTACATTTTCTATAAAGATGAATGAGTACATAAATAAACCAAACTGTAATCACTATACAATAAAGTACGCAATATCCCAAAATACAAGTTTATGTTTACAAGTTTATTATATTCCATTCCATTAGGCTAAGAAGCCCATGGGGAAAAACATTGCATGGTAGTAATATGATGAACAGTGATATCAACAAATAATATTTGAAACTTAATGACAAATGTTCTAAATAGCCGGAGAAGGTTACATGTAATTTTGCTAAATATGCAATTCAAATAGCAGAAGTGGTATCTACATAGACACATAATTACCGGTATATGTAACCATTATACAAGAAACATTCTGCCATGTTCATAAACAATGTCATACCAAGAGAAATATATACATATACATATACATAATTATACATACCTCAAAAACAAGATCACCGTAAACCGTTCACGAAAGCAAAAAGAAAGGTCCAGATGATGATAACTTTACTGTATAAAATATTCCAATAAGTGTTAACCTTTTCCCAAAAACGAATAAAGGTTAACATTTTGGAAATATTATATTGATTGAAACATTGATATTTTCAAAATTTGTTTATTTTTGTGTTATATTTAATATATTGGCTTAACTACACTGATAAACTACAAATCGAAGTAACGATAAAAGTAAATGATGATTTTAGTACCTCGGATTCTTATCTAAACAAATAGTCATTTCTTATGGCAAAAGCATTGTGTATAAAAGATCCTAATTTTCATATGACTGATTTATTTTCGGTTTTTATAAGTTCAATAAACTTTATCATATTCGGTCGTTTCCAGTATCTTGAACAAATAAATCGTTTCCTTAAATCAACATATAATGGACATTCAATTATAAAGTGATACTCATCTTCAAGTATATTACAAAAAATACATTTCCTTTCATTTACTGGTATACGAATTGGTCTTGCCCATCTACCAGATTCAATATTCAATCTATGTGACGATACCCTTAATCTAGCTAATGACTGGCAGAATTTGCTTACAGTGAACATGGTGAAATAATATAAATATGGCTGAAATTGAAAAGATGCAATGTTCCTATAGAATAAAGCTCTACTCGAGTCATTAATTCTACTATTCCAGTTTTGAACAAACTGATCTCTTATTCTTTGTTTCACTACATGTAAAAATAGATCAACATTACCAACATTTTGTTGGAGCCAATCGTCATAAAAACCTAATGTACATAACAAATTTCTTACTGAAGAGCACTAGTTTACCCGATTCGGGTTATCTTCATAATCATGTTTTAGCATATTATAAACTCGATATACATATTTGTTTTCTTTTGCATGTAGAATTTTTATCCAATACTTAATAACATCGTAATAATGGATACATTTATATTTTGTTCTACCGAGTTCACCATAAATAAAATCATTTTGTGTCGTTTTCTTGACACCTTACAATATCTTACAAAATTGAAGATGTACATACCACATACTTCACTACAATAATTTAAGATAGGTGTCACCAATTTATCAGATAAATCTAGTTTGTGCTTAGGAGAAATATATATAAACTTGTATAAATATTTATTTAATCTAAAAATTGCTTTTTGGGCTTGGCCTGACAATGTATTCTGAGCTGTGCTAAGTGATCCACCACACGTAAATACAATTCCTAAATAGGAAAATGTATTTACTATTTCAATTGGCTCACCATCGTAAAAGAATTCAATATTTCTTGATAATGTACCACCTTTTCTAAAAATCATAACTTTTGTCTTAGAGGTGTTAACTTTCATTCTCCATGTCTTACAATAATCACTTAAAACATCGATACATTGCATATACATATATCTTGTGTAGAATAAGGATAATAACATGCTTTATCAAGTATCCCAGTGGAACGAGAAACGAACAAATAATAAAACAATCATCGACAAATAATTTCCTCTTTGATGGTATTATAATGCATTGTCTTATTACTATAACTCAACAAATTAATTTGTACATTGCATTGCAGAAGATTTGCCTTAGTATGACGTTGTGCTCACAGTTCTTTTAATTATATAATTTAGGTTACATTTAGAAACATAAATAAAAATGCCATACCTTGAAATTAAAATAACCGTTCATAAGGTATCAGTTATAGCCAAAATGTAAAATGTATTGAAGATAAAAAAATAACACTTTCAACTTAAGATATTTTGATTACCCGATTTTTATTTAGACACAAATAGGTGAAGTATTAGTAACGTCTCCCATCTTAGACAATTTTCATACATACACAATTGTTTGGCAGGACAAACTGTTTGCAAAACAAATGTTCCTATAAAAACTATATATATGTGATTTTACTGTTTTCGTAGCAACAGTTGTAAATGACAAACATATAGATGGTAATCCATCGTGTCTTTTTGGTGATGAAACGATACAAATGGTAAAGTAAAAAGAGTTTTTTCATGGGACTTACTATTATTCCATGATAGTTAACACACGATTTTGTACGGGAAGAAGGATCGTCACTTCCCGTGGTGGTTATTTTTATAACACACGTTTATTTTTTGATCGCACAAAATTGTATTCTTTATTGAATGCCCTAACTGAATGCCAAAAATTTTATACGTTGAATTTATATGATACAAAATATGTTACACTGAAGGTGAATATCTGCAAAAAGAGATAACTCATATATCACTTTTATTTTTACTTGTTAAATGAATCCAGCACGAAAAGACGCTCCAATTTATTTACTGATTGTAATAAGGAAAATTTTGTTTTGCTTGAATGAATGTACAGAAAAACGTTCAAATAACACTGTTATGGCGGGGTAGATGTTTAGAAATATTGAGAAAATGATTTCGATGATTCAATCATTTGCTTAACTTGGTTAAATTAATTCAAATGAAAAAAGAAGTTATAGCAAAACAGTGATTATATACGATTGACCGTTATACGTCAGACGTAAATAATTTAGCGAGGGCGCAGTCCGAGTGAAACTATTTCGAATGACGTATAACCGCCCGAGTGTTATACAGTGTTCAAAGACTGTTTTGCTATCACTTATTTCGATTCTAATATGTTTTTATTCTAAAAATTAGACACAGATTATGGAACTGTTTGTTCGCGCATACATTGCGCCAAATGGTATGTCGTCACGCTCATTTGTTTATATACGCCAGGACCCGAAATGGTAATATGTCTTGCGAAAGGATTCAGTTTTGGCAAATATGACGGCGGATTATTCTGCAAAGCAAATAGCCAACTCAGCATGGGTGTAAATTAATCGAAAGAGTTGTGAAATGTGACATTTCGTTTTAAACGTGCTATTAAGTAAAGTATTTAATCAAATTTGAAAGCGCTTTTTCTAGATGCATACACATGGCGCTAAATATCACGTCGGCGTGACTTCAACATAATATCGTTGTGATGATTTAAGCATTGCTAGTCATATTAGAATGACAATTCTTGAAATTACGCTGTAATAAATGCATTAAGATGTCATAAAATGCTCTGTCTAGTTCTAAGGGAGGTCTTGGTTGTGTCGCTTACAATGTTAAAAAACGACTGTGAACGAGGTGATCTCACAGGGCTTTTTGTTTCCAAATATGAAATAACAAATAGTGTTAATCAAAGAGGAAATACTGGCAGGTACCCTGCATATATATCTTTGTTTTTATTTTGCATGTAATTCAGTAATTACAGTGCAAAATATAACAATTTGTAAAATATAAAATTTAAAATAACTGAAATAAGTATTAAAAAATATTTTGACAGTTCGTATAGAAGAATGTTGCAACAATCACCGGAAAATGTATACTACTCTATTTCACATGATGCTTAGGTTTTAAGGTACAAAAAATATTGATCTTATGCAGTATTTAATGGGACATAATATTTGTTTACGGTTTTAAGAATGTTTCGAGGTATCGAATCTTAATCTTTTATCAAATACTAGTATGTGATTTTTTGTGTTTTTATTTTCAGTTGTAAACCTCGACGGTTTTAATAGCTCTAAAATATAAATAAATACACCACTAGTTTGTTTTGCCTATGTTGTATTTAAAATGATTCAATGTATATAAATTATTTGATTCAGAAATATAAACACTAACATTTCATTGGCAAAAACTCAGGCCCGGATCCAGAATTTTTGACTGTGTGTGTGGGGGGGGGGGGGGGGGGGGGGGGGGGGGGAGGGGCCCTCGGCCCTGGATCCGGGCCTGAAAATTAATAATCGATTTGCTTACGAAAACAAATCATTTATGGATACACGTATTATAATGAATTAATATCTTTTATCACATGTTTGACGTCGCGGGAGTGTAATAAAGTCATTAAATAAAAATAATAATGCACTAGTGTAATAAAGCTTTGACGTCGACGTCGTTTATAGTATTGGAAACGTTGGTCAAAATGACCGGTTTATATAGCAAAAGAAAGTAGAATTTTTGATGTTTCGACAGGAAAGGCTAACATTTGATAAAAAGAACATTACATTTGTGACTTCTCACATCGAATTTATTAAACTTGTTGTATAAAATTGATAAAATTCTAGGCAGAGCCTCGCATTTTTTATTATTTTATTCAATTCGTTTAATAAATTCAGTATGAAAAGACACTTATGTAATATCCTCTATTTATGAATTAATATTTTAAAAGATATTTTGCCGTATACGTCAGTTAAAATGACGATCACAATGATAACAAAATCCAATAGTACAAATAGATTGACAGACTCTTTCGTACTTTCACAGCATGTCTTTATCCGCTTCGTGTGTTATTGGCATATTAATATGTTATGCTTTAATGATAGGTTCTCTCTTGTCATTTGCAGAGTTCTTCCTGTAACAACTGGTTCAAGAAATGGTCACTACTGTAAAAACTATACCGGGTATGTTTATTTCAGTTTATATTGATAAGTAATAATGTTCTCAGACAGCTGCACATGTATATGTTAATTTCGAAGAGTCATTCACAACAATGTAACTAATTTCAAGAGGTATGTGGTTAAAACCTTTTGTTTAGACGTTTGTATTATATAATGATTTATTTTCTTTCGAACATGTAACTCGGATGCTTCAATTTAATTTCATTTTTCCATGTTACATTATTTACAAATTACTTTGTATTCAGAGTTTTTAACAAGTAGATAATCGTCTTTAATAAAAAAAGAAAACAAATTATATTTTCGACAAATCTTGGATTGCTCCTCACAGACTGAAAGAATTGAGGAAAACAACGGGAGAATGATAGTAGCAAATTAACTTTAAGACATAATACAGAAATTATTTCAGTTGTCCGAAGCTATTGCACAGCTTAACTAAATTTAAGAGAACGGGGAATGAAAACGCACGTTTAGAATAAAACACATCCATCTTTTTGAATCCTACTTACCGATCTATCTATTTAAATATTTTCGATGGTTCCATGTTATATCATATTTATATTGCATGTAGAGGAATTTAACACTTTTATGTTAACAAGCTATACCACAAAGGAAAGGCGAATCTAGAACTATGCTGCTATTTCTTAAAAAGCGACCGTCCTCAGCAAAATAACTACTTCCTTATTTTCCCTGTTGATATTATTTCGTTATACATGTATTTACGGTATGTCCAAATCTATTTTCAAGATGCAACATGCTCTTACTTGAATATTTAAACCTTTGACTTTTGGTGGGTTCTGTTTTAAAGTATATCTTACAAATGTCTGTACATTTTGTAATCATCGTATGTTTAAAATACACTGATTACTTCCATTAGAATTTAACGTAAGTTTTATAAGCGAACACGGTCAATTCGTTATCATTACAACTGGCAGCCTATTGAGATATTGTTTTTGTCTCCGTCTTTTGGTGGATCCCATTTGTTTAAGGCTGTAAAACCTTCAAGACACAGTTGTCTGATTCTGCCATCTATCAGTGTTGCTGATGTTCTTATACCAGTAATGTGTTTTCCAATATTATGTTGTTACTTTCAGCTGTATACATTGTGCTATTTAACATTGTATTGATGCAAGCAGAAGAAATGAATGATGTTCGTGAATGAATTGTTTTATAATAAGCGGAATTGAAATGATAATTACTTATAATTGAAGGTAAACTTTTTATATTTTTTGATAAACTTCCTGGAAGTTTATCGCTGTAAAAGCAAAGTATAGTAAAATTTACTGCTTGGTTTTATGGGCTTAGGTTTTGGACAAGGTATTCATTTTTGCCCGTCATTATTTATAATATTTAAGTGTGTACTAGCTGATTTGGGCATCCAGTAACAGAAACATATTATAGAAATATAAATAAAGCTATTTCACGACATATTATCTATTATATCGTCATATTTCTTGCTTAACATATTCTTTCTAATTTATTATCACATTGTTTCGCGAATGGAGGCCAGTTTTCTTTATTTTAATGTAAACTATAAAATCGGACGTTTCTAACTTGTAAAACTTTAACAGCATCTGTAAGCGTAAACGTTTTATACAGTTTCTGTATTTTTTTCGTACATTGTCATTATTCCTGCAACTGTTTTGTCATTGAAAACAAATGCTACTAGCTGACTTTAATCAATATATTTCAATGGTCGGCGGTCATTTAGTTAATATAGCCATTGAAAAGCCTAATTTCTTGCCACAGCATGGACAACAGAAGTAAACAATTTAGATATATGATTCTTATGATAAAGTCATGACAACTGCTTTGTATTAAATGCCACGGGCTTTACATAGGAAAACAGTACGTTGATTTCTCCACTTCATTGCAATAATTAGAGATTAAGCTTTTCCGATTTTTTTTTGTAAAAGTCCTTGATACTTTAGTTTTCAGATTGTACAACTGTTAATAAAAGTTTTGTATATACTTACCACAAATACATATAAGTAATAAATGAGAGATTTACAGCTCGTAAATTGTCCTGAAAGGTAATTTTGTCCTGAAATGTTACATTGTCATTACATATCATGCAATTTTTAAAACAACTAACCAAAACATTTAGTACATGTATGGAATGTATACAAAATATATATTTTCAATACACACGATATATACATATATGAAGCAATTTTATGTGACGGTATCTAAATAAAGTTTACGTAATTACAATCGTCTCCGTTAAATCGTAAATTTGAGAAAATACATGATTTCTCTTTTTAGCATCAAACAGTTTCCTGCAAAAATGGCGTACACATTTATGTTGTCACTCTAAAATGTAGAGATATACATAAAGCGACACATTTTCATATAATTATGAGGGTAATCATATATTTTTAACATATTCCCATTGTCTCCGTGGAAGGGTCTGCAAAAATGTTTGAGCAACTGAAAAGATTGTTTACAAATTAGACCGCAAGTTCCACAAATATTTAAACTGAAACATCCAACATAAAGTTAAATTAATAGTTTTCGTGCCATTTTGTTTTGCAAATATCAATCTGTCATTGCATATTTTTATGGATTTCATAGAAAAACAGAGACATTTTATTACAACTTTCATTTTCCTTGCATAATTATAAACCACTTTTGGGTACTTGTATTGTAAACACTTAACGTTAGAAACACTAACTTCTGCTATCAAATCAAAAGCGTCTTTAATTTGTGAGGTGTTTTGCGGAAGATAAATGTATTTCACTTGTATTAATATATCTGGGAGGAATTACGATGAAACTTTGCAGCAACAAACATACATATCATGCACTACCATAAAAAGGTGTTTCCATGGTAAAGATATAAATACTTACGTCTATAGCAGAAGTAAAAGAACGTTTCGAACGATAGAAGACAACCAGACAAATATATAGCACACCCAGTTTGCTTGATTCTGTTCATGGCAGGTAATAGAAAGAGCAACATCCCTCACATCCTCCTAGCACCGGCGTAAACGGAACTCTAATATTCAAATATTTAATGAACTCTATGATCCCGAAAGGTCTTTTTGGAACAAACACACAAACACACACATAGAGAAGTTGGTATTTTACATTATCTGAAATAAACAGCACAGTATAACTTTCATAGAGAATATCAGGTTATTGTCAAAATTAAGTTTGTCCGGCGATTCGCAGAAAGAATATTTTGGCTAGAAATATATTTTCTGAATTGAGACAGATAAATATAAATTCACAACGAGAGTAACCTTATTTTTGTTCAGACTTTTCATTAAAAAACTCCTTCATGCAATAAATGCTACTTAGCTTCTGACATAGCACACAAATATTTTGATAAATGAATGTAATTAAGCGTCTTTTACTTTAATTCAGTCTAATTCTTGAAAATAAAGTAGCATTCACAAATAAATGTTTTGTTTATTGAAACGAACTTTGATCAAGATGTTACCATTTTAAATGCACTGTACAGTCTATGAATTCTAAAACTGATGAAATTAGGGGAAGGTAAATATCATTTATCTGGGAATTGCTAACAATATACGCCGGTAACTAAACCTAAAATATTAGTATACTTACAATTCCATTACCTTTACGTACGAATGCTTGAGATCGTATGGAGATTCACGCGAGTTTTCTCATTGCAGCTGCAAATTTGCTATACATCGCCTTGCAGTCTGGCAACAAACTATCACAACAGAGGGAGATAATTAGTTAAACGTATGTTATTTGAGGATGCAAGCATTTTTAACTTTCAAAATAATGTTGATTAACCGAACTGTCTCGTTTCATAAGAGTAAATTACTGGCTCTGCAGTGTTACCGGGAAGAACAAAGTATCGTGAATACGAGAAGATGCAAAATGAATTGCAATCTGTTCTATGCAATAATAAAACACTGTCCTTCTTACAGTCTTAGATAGCCTTAGATAGCCTCAGTTTAATCCAGTCAGTTATTCATTGCATTTCATTATTAAAATGATTTCTAAAAGCACTATGATTTTGTACGTGTTAAAGGATGTAATAAATGTAACGAGTATGTTTGTTTTTCTTTGAGATTTCTAACGATTTTTATTGAAAGAATACATTTTTAAATACATTTCAAGCTCGTCAGGGTAGCGAATATTAGAGGTATTTCATCGTAAATTTATTTAAGTTTATTTTCCAGTATATAATTGGAAATGGGAGAACCCTGAACTGTAATGTCAAAATTAATTTGTTTTGAAATTGTCAATAAGAACTAAAATGAAAGTGATGTAAATAGTTCATAGCAGTATTTATCAATAGAATTATATGTAGAAACGATGTCCGCTTTGTAATTATGATGTAAAACAGAAATATTTATCTTTACTGGTTGACTTCTAATGACAACCTGGATCCAGTATGTTAGAATGTTTAATATAAAATATCAATGTATTCCTGATTTTCGCTCTGTTTTGTATGTAAAAGTACCGGTATGAATATACCGTATTGCAATAGTGCATTTCAAACTAAAACTAATGTATTTAACGCTTAATGCATGACGCTGAAAGTGACTTCTACATATTGACAGGAAAAATAGCATGATGAATACTACCAAGGGTATTATCTTATGTAAACTCATCAATGTATATATCAGTATGGATTAAGTTGAGATTAGAAAATGCCAATGTAAAATGATATTGTAATTATTTACACATTCATTTGATGTATTGATTAACATAAATAATATACTAATTCTTATTTCCTTTAGCCAACAAAAATAAATCACATAAAATAAATGGGCTACATATTATTCCGGCATTAAATAAAATATTTGCAAATTCAAATCATAACTCTATTTAGCTTCTTTACTGACAACATATTAGTAATATTACCACTACACGTAAAGTAGGATTGTTAGTACATGTGTAGGAACAACTCCGTCATCATAAGCTGTAACACAGATAACATGTGTTTTCTAGTTTTGTATTCTCTTTCTTCAACAATAATATCCTTGCAGATCACTGCGTTATTGAACGAACCCAAGAGGAGTTCCTAATAATTACTGCAGTTTCTCTCAATGAGGTCTATCATTGTATAAAGTTGCAATTTGGTACCCTTTAATACCTTTTGAGTTATCCTCCGGACGGACGGACGGACGGACGGATGGGCGGTCGGACGGACAAGATGGCGACCATATGCTCCCCCCACTTCGGGGAGCATAAAAATATGGAATATTTATTGATAATAAAAGTGACAATTTGAAATATCTTATATCCGAGAACCATTATATGATGTTAGATTAGAGCAATATATATATTAACCTTATCTTTCGTTGTGAGATCGCAAGGGATTATTAATTGCTAACATAAAACAATGTGGGACTGTTTTAATAGACGTGAAATTTTGAAAAAAAAATTAGGAAAAAAATAACATTCAAGCACAATAAAAACATTTTATAGCAGACATTTCATTGAATATCAGCCGATGAAAGAGAATTAAAAAAAAACAAAACAAAAAAAAAAAAACAAAAACAATTTACATATGTTTAAATTTAGTAAATTTGGTTATCTGTGGTTATCATTAATTCAGACAGGGCTTGGATTCATTCTGTTGGATTACATGTAACATGAAAATTCTTTCTTTCAGGTTTTATAAATACAATATAAGCAGCAAATACATTATTAAAGTATTATACGTATTATATTGCTAATTTATTTTGAAAGTCGTACAAAAGATGAAATTTCGCCAATTAAAATGACTAATTACTATTGCCTATATCATACTTGTATATAGAATCGGTGATCAGATGTGTTTTCGTTTTCTTCCGAATATGTTGTGATACAAGTGTATTATCAGTGCAGAAGATTTTGAATTCTTTGAATAAAATGGCATGGTTCTCGCTATACGACTCAAATCACATCATTTCATTCAACTCGTTCAATAAACGGTGAAAATACATTCATTGCGTATCCTCTAATTATTTTCACCCACCTAATATTTTTATTACTAACATCCTTAACGTTACAGAGAAGTAAAATGTAATGTACACTGTTATGAAGTACAATTAAGGTTTCTAATGTTGTTATGAAGTACAATTAAGATTTCTAATGTTATTTAGAGTTGTTGTTTAAACGGTAGTCTAAACGTTTCCTGTTAATTATCAACTTTCTTTTGCCAGAATGTAAATCATTCTTTGGCTTTTCAGGTAATTTAATAATAGGTACATTGCACGTGTACAATTAACAAACATAACTACCGCAGTAGTATTTGGCTTTGTTGCCTAATTTCTTAGCTTGCACAAATGTTACAAAAATAGTTTTGCCAATATAATAAATCTTGTATACATATCGTACACATGAGGTAGATCTGCATTTTTTAGGTAAAAGTGTTTCTACAGTTATGTAGAATTTGATTGAAACACAACTTTCATAGCTTCAGAATATACCGTGAACAGTCTGCCAATAAAGATAGGATCATGTGTTTAATTATTCGCTGGCTTGATTTGAAAAAAAATGGATTCAAACAAATTTTTCGTCGCGCCAGCGTCACCAAATTTTTTAAACCCAACTTTTTCCTTAAAGTTTTATACCATTTCAAAAATATGTTTATATCAAACTATGTGTGATAATAAGAAAATCCTACTCTTTATTCTTTCCATTATCAACCAAACTCAGATAGTGGTGTTTCTTTCTTCTGTTATAAACGATATCCCTTGAGGAGATGCTGAAACACTTTATCATGGAAAAGCATTTAAATAACCCGTTAAAATTTATAGCGCTGTGTGGAATTATAAACAGTATTAAACAAGGAGAAATGGCCTGTAGCCTCTCTAAATATCTCGGTCTGTGTAGTGCATGCAATTCAGTAATAACAGTGAAATATATAGAAACTTGCAAAATATCTTAAGTTCCAAATTACTCGAAGATATTTGATAGTTCGTTGAACGAAGAATTACAGTAATTACTAGAAATATTGAACTACTCTATTTCATATGGTACTTTTACATGTTAAACAATAATTTTTGTTTACAAATCATTTTAAGGGACAGAAGATTAGTCTACGGACATTTTTAATTTTCAAATTCCTCGAGCTTTTTTTTGTAAATATCATCACATCGAATGGTTTGAAATAAATGAATAGATTACAGCATTGGATCTGTATTCTGTCTACATGAAGTTACATTTTGTTAAACGTAAAAAAGGTCGTTGATAGAAATGTAAGAAGACGTGTGTACATATCACTTATGAATCAGCATTTTTATCTACTTGTTGGGTTTTTGTCACAGTATCGCTTTAGACTTTATAATAGGTTATCGAGTATGATTATTTCGGTTTATAGTGATGTGAAATAATATATACTTAAGGTGGTATCACGTTTTGAATTTCCAGTGAATGATAAAAAAACAAAACTATTCAGTTTTTTCCAGGATTCAACGAAATAGTTTCCTTTTTGCGCCAGAAAGGAACAATTCTTATATCTTAATATTGAGATTTGGTACCATTATTACAGACATTAAACTAAAACATTAGAAATTCCTACGTGACTTCGGTGAGCTAAACAAAGCAATTTCAAGCACAAATATTAATGTGGAATGTAATGTAAGTTACACACTACAATGTCCTACCAAGATACATACAAAAATAATGCATTTGCAGAATGGAGAGATAAAAGTAATTTGCTCGTGAAAACTAATGACAAATTTTGACAGGTGTATGATGACTCTTAACCTAATTAAAAAATCCGTTATTTCTAACTTCCAGTTTGATTTTCTTAAAATTGGGTCTTCTATATTGTAGCTTACAACTCATAAATTAAAACAATAAAAGAATATATTGTTACCTTACTGTCGTTTTGTCTATTTAAATCACGTAAGAATTCCTATTGTTTCAGTCATTTGTCACTAATTATAGCAACTCACAGTGTGACAATCATACAAAACACATCCCTTATTTTCACATAGATATTGAGGATTTATCTAATGAGCACATGCATTGGAAACACAAATTTAATACCGATTGCGTATTGCAGTAATGCTAAACTATCTCAGCCGTGACGTGTCCTTAAAAGTCACATGTTTATTTCAATTTCAAAAAAGAATTCTAAAAAATATAAAGTTGGAATTATAACACATAATTTCTAGAAATATTTGGTTAGTTAAAAGAGTTTGTTAAAGATTCGAACAGAATGAAGGAAACGAACATACAATATCAGATAGTCTGTCAATAACTAGGATTTCTCCTCTGCTTACAAAACTATAAGGAAAATAACTAAAAAAGTAATAATTATGACTGTCAGATATTCCGTCCATAACAGAATTCCTTCTCTTCGATTGCCAGTGATAGTATTAGATAATTAAAAAAAGAAATATTGAACCTCAATATACATGATAAACCTCTATGGCCGAGTTGTTAAGACTTTGGGCTAATAGTTGTACACGTGGTCATCAGATGGTGTGTTCATACCCTAATAGTCACATTTTTCAAACTCGTTTTATTTTGTTTTCATCTGTGAACTTTATATAGAAAATTTTGATAGGTTTATCTTCATTTTTTGACAAAAAATTAATGAAAATGAACGTTTTGATTAGAACTCGTGGATGAAAAATCTGGAATGGGCTTATTTAAATTCTGATTGATTTTGAAAATCTACATGGTAATATCTTATTATTTTATTTAGATGAGCTGGTTATAGTCCATATATTTTTATTAGGAACTTTTAAAACAAACTTTTGACCGTGGCAGTATTTCATTTAAAAACTATTTTTGCTTTGATGATTAATTTCAGTTTAAAAGAACATCAAAAACAAAAATGGAAAGAACAATATATTATTTTGTTTTGTTTACATCAGATTATATTATCAGGTATCTATAAACAATTATTTTGTCTTTATATGTTCAATATCAAAAATGAGTAGCTATTATATACGAACCGTATATTTTCTCGATATGTTTATGTTTGAAACTATTAGTCTGGACGATTTATATACTTTATTGGCTTTAAATTCGGTACTCAAATTTTGAAAATATGTTTGTCTATGCATATATTTTCAATACATAATAAATATTAAAAGTATTATTTGCTATAAATGCTTAAGCATTGCATAAAAGTTTATATCAATAGCCAGAAGTTAATATACAGCAATCATACTTCACATTGTTGGAAACAAAAAAGAGTGTCTTCGAAAATTCATGTTTCATATAAAATACACCCAACTGTTTGAATTTGTGTTATGTTTATTTCCGACCTACGTAAATATACACAATACTTCGCGATAGGATGTAATATTTTTTCTCCCAACATTCAGGGTCACGTAATAAGAATTACTTGTGGAGGAATTACACAATTGTATATTGATATGATATTGCAAAGCGAACCTAGGTGCCAGTGGAGGAAATATGCTACTTAGGTATAAATCGTTAACTAGCGACAGTCTGGAACCAAATACATTACCTTCCTCATTTTCCCTGTCGTTAATTTCTTTATATTTCCATTGTTTCAAATCTATTTTTAAGATCACACATTAAAGTTACTGTTAATAGCAATATACTTTCACTTGTTGTCTAAAACCCGGACATTATGGCGGTTTTATCAAACATTTTTATTTATTGGCAACTCATATAGAGATATCCAGACAAAATTAAAACATAGAAACTATACGCAGATGATCGAAACCTGTTTAAGATATGCTTTGTATATAGACAGCCACTATATTTCTGTACAGCGGATGACTGTCAAACGTTAGAATTACATACATGTACATTGCTTTCAAAAAATAATTTAAGGTATATTTTGTAAATACACACAGCCATGTTATGATCATAACGAGGCCAGTTATTGAATGCTTTCTCCAAATAAGAGTAAAAAATGAAGAAAATGATACCCTAACGTTGTAACCGGAAATTGCATTTGCTAGTCAATGATAAAGCTTAGCCGTCGCGATTTCTGTCTCTGTCTTAAGGCGGTTCATTGTTATTTAAACACTTTATATAAGGCTGTTAAACCTACCAGAAAGAGTCGCCTGGTTCTGTCATCTGTCAGCAGCGCTGCGGTTACTATATAGCTGATTTTACAGTATCTGTTTATATTAAGTTCTTTTATGCTGTATACGTGCACGTCTTTCACGTAGGAATTAGCGGATTACTTATTTCTGAAGGTAAACTTTTATTTTTCTGAGTTCAATTCTTGAGTAATTGTAGAACTACGAGATTCAAAGTATTAGATCTAAAGGAAACCATTTGTCTTTTTCTTTTTTTATCTATTTATTGTTTTACACGCTGCCAGTTTGCGATGAGAATTAAACTGCGCTTTGCATTTAATAACAGGTTAATAAAGCACATATATAAATAAAATATATTGGATAATCATTTATGATAATATACGTATTAATGATGATATTTGGGATATATTCTTTCTTTTTTTCTTAAAGGAGGCCGACTCTCGCTACTTGAAAGGACATCGGACAAATTTCTAGGGAGTTTGCCTAAATTTAAATGTAATTTCATGATTTCAATAACAGATAACTTGAAATGATGGCTTCAAATACTGACTTCCTTCAGTTCTGTCCCATTCAACACAAAGTGCAACAATGTACTGAAAGGTTAAGGTCAACGGTTTACGTTTAGATTTCAATGTCAGTAATGTTGCCATTTCAATATTAACTATAATTTGAGTGTCGTGGGACTCGATCTGTAACCATTCGAAATATACAGCCTTCGGAGCTATCACCTGCTAATTATCAATGCCTATTGACTTATTAGTCTGGCTAAGCTTTATTACCTAAAAGTGTCTTACTCTTTTATTGCAAGGATTTTATGCTATACAGCTACACTTGTGAATAATGTCCCAGATACACCAACGATGTTACAATAATTTCAATAAGTGCGTAATTATATCATCTGTTAAGCTAAATAATCACATAAATTTTGGTTACAGTCAAATGCATACACATATTTTATATGTATTCATTTTATAATTTTTATACACAAGTGTAAAGTCTTATCTAAATTTATCAAGGTTAATTACGTTATATAGGTTACGCTTAATCAGGAAATAACAGTGTCTAGTGTTTACGTATAAAATACAATATTGAAACCTATACTTGTACAAATTCGTACTTTTCCTACAACATACCAGGGTATACATATAAAATTAATGTTTTTTTCCAGATTTCCATAATGTGAGATTATAAGCAGTTCACAGTTCACAATCCACAGCTCAATGTAAGATTATAACCATATTTAGGATTTTAGGCGATGTCGTTACAAGTGATTAAGAGACGTAAGTAGGTTCGAAATGCCAATAGTCTGTCAGACAAACAAATATAAGAGCGACCCCATCGTATAAGCAGTAAAATAATTAAACGTTTAAACTTTTGTTGTTGTCTGGAGTTGTTTCGTCAACAATTATCCTGGCAGCTGTTGCTGTTTTATTGATGACTCCTCAAAGAATCTCCTAAATTCTAAATAATTATGCATAGTGAAACTGACTTGCCATGCGTTATAGCTTGATAAGTTCTATAGATAATCCGATTTATAGTTGCTGTCTTCATTGTTCCTCAACAAAATTATAAACAACACGCTAAGATTAATGTAGCAAATGTACTAGTAATTATTGCAGCAATTTAATGCTTAATGTATGGGAACTAAATTTGGTCTAATATATGGGTCATATTTTCGGTATGAATATCCTATGGGACAAGTAATTGCTAACATAAAATGAGAACAAACATTCAGGCATAACATAAATATAACAAAAGCTGGTTTTTGACATTTGCTAACAGACATATCAATAAACATTTACAGATGGAAGAGAATTGCCCAGCAGAAAACTGTTATCCATGTTTACTTTTATGAAAATATATCTCCTTGTGTATAAACAGAAAACATTGATCCTAGACTACTGCCATTAAATCGTACAGGATATAAATATAAAGTCAGTTTGGTCCAAATTAAATGTCATTGTGATCAGATTATTAAAGTCTGTCTTTATATTATGCATGTGAAACTCTGATGTTTTGACTATTTTTAACATTTATCTATTCCTTCAATGCTATAAATTTTGCTTGTTTTCGCTCACAGTGTAATTAAGATTTTATTGTTATAATATTTAGTGTAGTTTTGAAGGTTTCCAGCTTATTATCAACTTTCGTTCGCTTTACATCAATCATCCTTGGGGTTTTCAGGTAATTTATTGATAGTTACGGTGTGCATGAATGCATTAACAAACTTGTTTTCCATATATACATAGTTCCTGCAGAAAGCTCAGACTGTTAAACTTTCAGAAATGATATAAAATATTTTGATGATATCTCAAATATCGGATCCTTTAATTTAGCACAGGTTTTATTACACTTTCATGATCATATTCAAAATTATTCCTAGAAAGTCAGTATGACAATTGCATGTCCAGTTTTGCCCCAAAAATCACTGTGACCGTTCCATGCCCCTTTTTTCAGCGAAATTTCAGCTTTGGTGGGTACCACCTTGTAATACAATTTTAATTAGAGCCGTCTCAGTGCGTGTACAAGTATTGAATTCAGCAGCATTTCTTTCTTTAAATGGAAGCAAAGTCCCTTAAGGAAGTACTAACAATTTATATGATAGAACAGCACTTAAATAATCCGTTAGAAATGATAGCTTTGGCTGGAATGACAGTTTTAAATGAAATGGAATGGTCGATGGCGTGCATAGCTATTCTCATTTGAATCGTAAATGCGTTTTTATATTTGCAGTGAAATATATCTTAATTTGTAAACTATCTAATGGAAATAAAATTAATACGCTTAGTTATAATAATAAGCAATTTATACTAACAGCTCGTTGAAACAATTATTGTAGCAACCACCAGGTAAATTGAACAGTCTATTTATTTTGATGTTGGTTGATATGTTAGTTCCTTTAAAAATGTCTGCTTGATATGTGTTTAAAATTAACTGATAGTATTATTATTATTTTTTCCAACCAGAACAATATTTCTAAGATATTCTCAGAATTTAAGAAAGTTCTGTTCTCTTCTTTGATAGCTTTAGAATGATGTACTATTCACGTTTCAGTTTTCATCGTTAGGAAAAAAAACCCACAAAGATCCAAAAAGCACTAAAGAAAAATCCATAACTCCTTATATTCCTTTACTTGAAAATTTTATCTTTTTTTATATTTTCACTAGGCTTGTGTATCTAAGCCTTGGTTAAGTTTCCACTTAAGCCGTATGTGTTTTATTAAAACTCGTTCAAATTAAAGTGGAAATATGTTAAAAGATGTACATTATCTTTTATTTCAACAGATCATTCTTTTTCAAATTCATTTTCTGTCAAACACGGAAAATTGGGAGATAATCATAATGAAATACCTAAAAATAACTAGAATTTCTACTTAACTACTGCTGTTTAGACAAAGTCCGATAAAAAAGTCATAAAATTGTCTTCTTATACGTTATATGAGCCGTGCCATGAGAAAACCAACATAGTGGGTGTGCGACCAGCATGGATCCAGACCAGCCTGCGCATCCGCGCAGTCTGGTCAGGCTCCATGCTGTTCACTTTTAAAGCCTATTGGAATTTGAGAAACTGTTAGCGAACAGCATGGATCCTGACCAGGCTGTGCGGATGCGCAGGCTGGTCTGGATCCATGCTGGTCGCAAAGCCACTATGTTGATTTTCTCATGGCACGGCTCATATCATTCCATAGGCAATATCTATTATTTAAACAAATGTTATATGTTGTATAAGCAAAACTGATAAGAAAATTCAAATGTTAAACATGTTTCAAGTGCTCAGTGAATATGAATAAGTGTGAACGACCAATCGTAAATATTTCGAACACATCCACTACCTGATGCAATTCCGACACACCACTTAAAAGATATTGTTTAATAAAATCTTATCTAAAAGAAGATCCGTAGAATGCAACCAATCAAAGTTATATCAGACTCGGTTTGATTGAACCAATGGAAAGTGCAACACCTCTCGCGTTTAAAAGTGGCATTGATATCCCAAAAATGATACACTTCTTTACAATCACATCGTGATAGGAACCTTTGAATACAAAAAGAACGAGTGTGTCGGAACTATTTTTACATGTCTTAATGAAATATAGACAGGTTTGTAGCGTTCTCTATAAGTAAATAGTAGATACCGAAATTCAAGTGAGAGTTATTAATGTCGCTATTGTCGTAAATATATCAAGGGTTTAGGATCGTGGTGTCTGACAAATGGAATACTGTTATTTAAGTTACTGAAAATAAATGGACAGAATGAGGTAACAGTAATAATTCTTTTTTAAAATATTTCACTTATATACCAAAATCATTTGAGCCAACTCGGTTTAATCGGGTAGATGTCTACGTATTATTTATAGGTAATACATGTTTTCTGAGTATTAATTGGTAATACAGAAATAGAAACATGTGAAGGTAAAACAATTGTTTCACCAGTTCAAATTAATTACAATGTTGCGTGTCATTTCCATATTTTGAATATTATATGAAACCGTATCATTGCACCATAATTTGATCAATATTTACAGAAAACAATAATATTTTATCAGTACTAAGGAGAAAGCAAATGCTTACAAAATCATAATAGTACACATTTTCTTGTTTTTAAGGTAATTCTTATCTGTTTTTGTATTGTTGGTACAGCGCTACCTAAGGCTTAAGCTACCTGCTGACACTTCCATACATATATATTATATAATACTTCCATACATCTAACACATAAACATAATAACGGGTCCAAGAAAAGGTCATAATTCTACAAACAATTAAATCATTTTTACTCCTGTTTATAACGATGTGTGATAACATATTCAGGCACTGTTTACATTTTCATTTCGAAGTAGCATTTGCAATAGGTTGAAATAGGAATTGTTGCACCTCTGGCTTGCTTGCTTGCTTACTAGAGGTCCTTTAAGCTTTTATTTCAAACGTTGGAAAATGTAACTAAGCATTGCCTTTCGCTCTTACGAACTTAAAGAGCAGCTATAAGGTTTGCCTTGGCTTCGTTTGCAGTTTCCTTTTCCCCCCAGGTACATCAGTTGCAAATCATTTTGCTTTTACAACATTAAGATAAAAAACGAACATAATGATAACGACAAATGAAAATAAAACAACACATTATCATTTCGTCCGTTAAAACGGCGTTCAGCTGTTCTCTGTATTAAAGACTTGACAAAAGTAGTCGTTTATAGACAAACAACAAAGTAAAATAGTAAATGAGCTTACAGTTTGACTAGATTTAACGTAATACAGTTCCAATCTTGTAAACAAATAATGCATTATTTTGCTATGTTTAGTTTTGTTTATGCTGGATTGTACGTAACACTTTTAACATCTTTAATGGTATAAGAAGACCTCAGATGCATCTTGGGGCATAATTTCACTCCGCCCCCCCCCCCCCCCCCTTGTATATGTGAAATTTATTTGTGAAAAACAAGACATTTTAACTTATATTTTGGAAATCTTATAAACTCTGTACTCACTTTCATAAACAAAGTTAACGGTAATTTTTGATGATACAATAAGTTTTATATACATTGCACAGAGAAGGGTTACATATGCATGTGAAGAAGTAACATTAAATGAATATCGATATAGAAAAATGCCAATTCAATATCAAACGCTGCTCTTAAATAGCGACCGTCTGGAACCAGATACATTAATCTCCTCATTTCCCCTGTTCGTATTAATTGCTTTATACTTTTTATCATATACATTATGTACATTTTGTAATTGTTATATTTGAGTTTGACTGAAGGCTCATTGATTTCAAAAATAATATTGTGAGTTAAATTGAGTGCTTATTTTAGATAATTATTAATTCTTTTCTTAAAACAAGACACGATCATGTCAAACAGCGCGTTGAGCTTTCTCTAAAAAAGGGTCTTATAAAGCGTTAAAATAGCTATCGCCATAGCGCATCTGCTATTGAACTGTCAAGTTCTTAAAGCAAATGTTCATCAACTGTAATATTTATGCAAGAATCACGGTAACTTATTGTGGCCGATTCTATAATAATTGCGAAATGCGCCAACATACAATAACGACAAACAAGCGCGACATTCGACATACATCATACATGTCGCATTGGCGAACTTATTAGTCTTGCCGGCGTGTGTATGCGTTTGACAGCATGCCAACACACCAGAACGACAAACTAGCGTGACAATACTACAAGTAGATTATTTGTCGTATTGACGCGCTAGTTTTTCGTTTTGACGTGTTTGCACTCTTTGGACGCGCCAACATGCCATAACGAAATGACAGAAATCAGCAACCATAATACCTTAAGGCGGACCATAGTTATTCAAATACTTTCTGTTAAACCTAAGAGAAAGTTTCGTCTGCTTCTGACGCCTGCCAGCAGCGCTATGGTTGTAACACATACATTTTCCGATAGAAAACTGTTGCTTTCAGCTGTTTTTATTCTGTACCATTTTATTTCTGTGATTCTGTGACGTTGTAAGTAAATGAAAGGCATGATCTTACGGATTTATAATTATAACATTAGCGGAATTAATATTACGATAGATTAATATAGCAGGTAAGCTTTTATATGTTATATTATATATATGATATTAACAATTGAAAATGAGACAATGATCACTTGTATCAATATCGTATTATTTCGTTGAGACAAGTTATATCGACTATACAATTTCATGAATTAAATTTGCTGGATCATATCGTACATTTAAAAGATTTATTAAAAGATTAATTATACCAACTGATTTTGGCATCAGATTAGAGGTCCATAAACGTAAACAAACACATCATTTTCAAGAATAAAAATAAATTCAGAATTGACGACAAATTCATATTGATAAATCACGAAATTTATAACGATACGGTATATTAAGTAACTGAAACTTTTAACACCCCTATGTTTTTTTTGGAAATACCTTTCATAACTGTTAAAGTACATTTATCAAATTTCTAACACATTTCAAAAAGACATATTATTGATACATAATGTAACATATTAAAATTTCAACATAATCGAGTGGTGTAAATGCATCATTTCAATGAGTTTACGATCATTACTTATTTTTAAAATGTCACAAAAATATACATGCAAGTAGTGTTTTTTTGAAACAAGCAAATATCATATACAAGGTTATTAACGGTTTTGATTGACTTTTCCTGGATATGGCCCAATATCTTGAGCAAAATTTCGTAAATAAAATGATAATCATAGTATCACTCGACATTCTTGAAAATTCACTACAGTATTAGTAGCATATGCTTCTAAACGTGTAAAAGAAATATAAAAAATATACCTAAGTAATAAGGAAGATATTGTCAAAGATATCGACGGAGCGTTGGACTTTTCGTTAAGTGAAAATGCAGTGACTGTGTGAACAGTACTGTAGTTTTGATCTTCATCAATGGACTTGAATTCTAAAGCAAGTCTCGGAAAATTCCTATACATGTAATTTAATTACAGTTTTATTTCCTCATGTTATTGTTTGCTTAATGGAAAGGAATTATTTCTGTTTCCCCTTCATATTTTTTTGCTTTATGGAAACACATTATTTCTATTCCACCATCATATTGTTTACTTTATTGAGCCAAATTATTTCCATCTCGGATCCGACGTTGTGATGGTGGTGCATCACGCTTCATGAAATTGTTTTCGCTAAACTCTCAAAATGTTTGTAAATTGATTATTAAACGAAAAATATGTATTTTGTTAAGGCCTTTTTAATCAAACAAAGCGAATACAGCAGGATACAAAAACAACACACCGTTTAAGTTCCCAACAATGTCAATACTATCCGGATATATATGAATCAATATATTATCAGTTTTGTTTTCGTTTTGAAACACAATCGCTCTATTTTTTTATGGAAATAGCCTTGATAGAAATAACTTGCGATTTATTCTAATTTCGATATATAACAATAAAATGTTTAAGATTAATTTCATCTCTTTTGTTAGTAGATGCTGTTTTTTTTTTAAATACAGCCGATAAGAAAGATACAGATATTGATGTTAAGGAAAGCAATTTGTTCCACAAAATGTATGTCTGAAATATATGTCTCTTTGTATATATAGTTCTAAGATGGTAACTTTACACGTTTGAACATAACAAAATACCATTGACAGAACCAAGAAATGTAGGATGGCTTCAGTTTCCTTAATGTAGTGGTAATATGATAGATAATTAACGCGCTTAAATTATCGTTATTTATATTTTGAATGTACATAGGTGTTTTACATAGACAGAGTCACAGATAGACAGATAGCCAGCCAGCCAGAGAGACAGAGAGACAGACACAGTCACGCATCCTCTACTAGTGTACATATAAAGCGATCTGACCAGTGAAAGGGAGAGAAAGAGGCATGTCCGGCTAAGTTAGCCTAGACAGTCTGGTTCTTAAACTTGCCCGATGTAAAGCATACAAACTGAGCTGAGCCCGCTTTCATTATTTATCCTTTTGTGATCAAAACTTAAGTTATTTCGCACTTACTTAAAAGCACCCAGGAAATATTACGTTAGTAATAAATGTAGGAATATATTTCTTATGATGAAAAACAGTAGGCTTTTGTTCCCTGTGGCAAGACATCACTAAAGATAGACATCTGTTCCCTATGACAAAACACTAACAATAGTACGAGTTACGGAACGTAACAGTACAGAAACTACCATGTCATGTAAATAGATCTGTCCCTAATCATTGTATCTTAAATGATGTAATATGTTTTAACTATTTGCGCATCTTCATTTAGCCGCTTAATTCTTGTTAATTTATGTTTTCTGTTTGTTTGTCGGGAAATAGCTCATGAGCTAATCTACGTAAAATAGTGTAAATCTTGTATTTTGTAACTTGTATTAGATGCTTATCAGTATACGGAAAAGTGGAAGAAAGAATAACTCTAAGAGACCAGTACTGCTTCTTCCGAAATTGCTTTTTCTAAACATCAACTTCTTTAGAACATGTATTGTTCACATGTAAATTCACATATTACTTATGGCAGCATGATGCATTGCAAGTTACCTAAATCGAAATGACACTACATGCAAATCATTCAGACGAGTATCCTGCATAAAAAAGAGAGCTTTCTGGGACTATACAGAAATAATCAATTTTGTATACTTGAAGAGGAATAATAAATGCGCTATATGAATATGTCAAAACAGTATGGCATGCGGATGTTATTTAGTAACAAATTGTTTCTGTCTCTTCTTATACCTTTTTATTAGACTGGCGAAAATGCTTGTACATGTATATCAAGTGTCCATTCTGAGCAGTTCTTTTATCATAATTTGTGTGTCTACTTATCAAAAACGTATATAAGTAATTAAGGAGGCATATATAGCAATATTGTTCGGAAATTATACCTTCTTAATTGGTTTGTTATTCATCCAAAATCATACATTTGTTTGATTTACGTTTGTAAATGAAATCTTCTAAGTAAGGCAACATATTACATTTTCTTTTTCACCTGATGATGACGATGATGATTATAATAATAATGATTTTTTTATTTAGAGAAGGTAGCACGTTAGGGTTTCGGAAAATGCTCTCCTCAAAGCATTTTTACAAACAAATAAACAAATAATATAAAAAGTGCATCCTGGTACATGCATATAAGCAGACGAAATATAGAGATATAAATAAAAAGAATTACACGTTTTGAAACCTTACTTCAAACAGTTGCAGCACATGTTTGCCTTCAGTCAGAAATGAATATAATTCTACATGAAATAAACAAAATATATATGGAGATATATCTTTAATGCAGGTAACATTATATTATAATTATCTGTGTCTTTTTATCTCCATCAATCCGAGCAAAAATCCAGCAACAAGAACATTATAAAAACAAAATATAAACCGGACCGCGAATTTCACGCATTTTTAAAATGAAACATCTCAAATAGCTTTCCTGCCATTAATGCAAAATTTAATGCTAGTCTGTCTTTATATATTTTAATGGATTTGATCGAAAATCGAGACTGTTAATAATGTTCAATCTAAAAGCAATTACTTCTAGATTCTTCAATAAGTGCATATCTGGTCTCAAAATCCACAAAAATAAAAGCTAATGGATGTTTGCATAACTGCAGAAGTGAATAAAATATTAATGGATGTTTGTTTTGGAAATACTTACGTACGAGAAACAGTGTTATGCTATCACATCTGAAACGTTTTATTTTAATACGTAAGCGATAAATGTGTTTCCCTTATGTAAATATATTGGAACCTGTTTTTAGAAGTAAACATGATTGAACTTAAGAACTGTGGACACACACTTAGCACACAACAATAAAGAATAATACGTTTCCTCAGTGTAATTATAAAAAAATATAAAATGGAGATATATTGAGTGTTGCATAAAATGAACTAGGACACAACATTCAAGTCATTATTACAACAGATAGTAATATTTTTGTAGATATAAATTTTAATGCTTTAAAAGAGTAAGTTTCTAGTATACATTGGATGATAATGTTGCACACTTGTCGCTGTTGATATACTATAGGATCTTATTTCTGTTTTATACGAATTCCATCATATATGACATAATTTTGTTTCCATCGTAATTTAGGAAAATGCTTCCAATTCGTAGGTATGAGTGAAGTCTCAGTCGTTAGCTTCCCGTTGTGCATCCTTAAATGAAAAATGTTTTCTAATCTATAATACTGGCAATGCATAAAAAGAGTGCTTGCATTCGAGTTTTGAACACTGAAAATTTCTTGGAAAGTCCTTGAATATTGGGAGAGAATAATTTGTATGAACCATTGCCGCCGAATCTATGCTGCTGTAACATGTAAGGGGAGTTAGATACACACTGTCACTGCTCATACTGCACATTGTTGTCCTGTTAAAAACTACCTTCTTCTTATTTAACCATAATCTGACTAAATTGTTGATCTTTAATCTTAGGGCTATTGTTTGACTACACAGAGCCTGAAAAGGAATCAGGAAAGACATTGATATTAACAAATCGAAAATCCGTTTGCAGTTGGGCAGATTTGAAGGCGCTTTTTAAAAAGCATTTGCTGTTAAAACAATTTCACTATAGTGGTTAATGGTGTTTCAGTAGGTGTAAGTTATGATGGTGTCCAATTCTACACATCTGATAGCCATTCTCGTAATGTACAAGGCATGAGCTGTCCTGATGGAAAGTGTGTTCTGGGTGTTGTTCTTACTCGATTTGAACTATGTACTTTCTTTCGATGCTTGTCATTGTCTTTAGGGCTTATATTCTGATGATATAAAGTTTGACTTGCGTTCATTTATATTTAAAACAGGTTCAGGTGTACTGATTTGAAATACAAATTCTTAGTGATAAATAGAGATTCCTGGTTTACGAAATGAGGAAACGTAAGAAAGTCGTAGCAGAACTCTCAATAAGTCAGTCGAAGAAGCGAAAAATCCATTACTTGACGAAAGGGAAGTCCTGGAGAAATTTTGCTGATGCTCTGATTTTGTTAGCTGTCTTAACGGTCACTGTAAGTGTTAATGCTCCGCCCCATCAGTACTCTCAGTGCTTTGATTTACTAAGAATGAAACATTAAATGCAACTCAAGAAAGAAGATCCTACTTAACATTTGCATCATTACTGGCTTAATACTCGTATATCACATCAAATTCATTGCAGTTTTTTTTTAAAGCAATCGATGTATGTGTAATTGATTACGCATGAATGAATTTAAAATATATATATATTATAAATTATACTTAATAGGTTTAAATTTTTGTTATCAAAGGAAGTCAAAAATGTGTCTAAAATAAAACGTTGATTTTTCTTCTGGATCACAATGATATTTTTACACATTTGCACGTAACAGATTGTTCTTCATAGCGTAAAAGCCGTCTTGTCTGGTTTGATTTGACATTTAATCATTCTTTCTGCTCAAAATTGCTAACGATATCTATTTTTGAAGGGAACCCCTATGACTAAATCTGTTCATACTTTTACTTGCAGGTTTGTATCGAAGTATGTGGAGAACATACTTACGTTCAAGTATATGTTCTCAATGCAGCTGTAATTGTCTATTCTTTTCGGAGTGGCATCAAACCAACTCAACATTGAGAGATAATTAGTTAAACATGTGTAATTGGAGGATGTATGTATTAAACTGTTGATTCGCCGGAATATCTAATTTCAGATGAAATAAACTGCTTGCTGTATAATGTAATTAAAGTAGATCTGTATATCTGGGAAATACTAGCAGCTATATGAAAATATTGAAGTATGAGGTGCTGTCGTTCTTAATTATACAGACAAGATAAAATTTTGTATCATTTTTATAACCAAATTGAAATTGTAGATCAATCTACTAAGCAATCATGTGATGTAGAAATTGATATTTCTTTTACATTAATGGGCAAAATTCCAATGACCAAAATAAACCTCCATTTCGCAAAGCTTGCAAACGTTTTAAAATGTGAACAATTTGCAACTGAGATTTTACTGACTTCCTTCCTGAACCCCCACCATGTCCAATCTAAAAAACAATCTCGAATATGGGCCGCATGTTGACGAAAAGGCCCTCGGAGCAAAACTCTCTGAACCAATTTCATTATATTTCTTTTGGCAAAATAAACTTTCAAGAATATTTCCTTGACATTCAAGTATACATGCTTAGTATGTACAATATTGCCTTTCTGTGTTATAGTATTCCTTAGAACCAGGATTCCGTCTTGGGATTAGATCTGCGTCCGCATAGTACTATCTACTAAATATCAATATCCACTGATGTTTGATGCACTCTTTAAATTGTCTATGAGTAGATGTATAATACTGAAATCTCGTTTCATATACCGAGCCGTATAATTTAACAAGTATACTTATTCGTAAAATTTGCTTAGCTGTTGTTTGTTAGGAACTTAAAAAACTGAAAATGTATCTTTGGATGTTTCTTTTTCATTTTCTAACTTATATTAATTGTTGCAATGATCTTCATATTTTCAATAGCAGGTAAATGTATTAAAGTGTAAGCATTTATTTTTGTTTAGAATTTCACAAATTTCCTTTCAGATCCCACAATAATTGCTATTATACCAATAAGAGTTAAGAACTGATACTATTGTTTGTTTTTCTCTGCCTTACTATGAAACGCAGTCATGTTGCCAGGCAAGGATTTTACCATAATTGTACCGTCTCGGGACTTGATCTGTATCTACAGTGTGTAAATATACAGTCGGTGAACCATACAGTGTGCTTAATAGGGAATCGATCCTACCGATTTTCGTCGCTCTACGGTAACATGCGATATACCGAATGAGATATACTATCGAATTAAAACATGTGTCCTTCCGGCACGTGCACAGAGCGTCTGACTTCGGATTTTTTGAAAGAATAAGCTTTTTCCTTGTGCCTAATAAGCGTCCACATAACTTGTCCAAATCGCAACGTCTTGCACATCAATACAAATATGGACAGTGTTGTTTTCATTCCAAAATATACCTTGAAAATGATACGGAGTCGATGCTGTCATTAGACAGTTCTTTTCAAATCTTACGGGATGAGTTGAAGTCGGATCGATTCCCGATTGAGGCAGTGCCTTATTTCATATTATCAATATATACTGACGTTAGAATCTGTCTTATCTTCGTTTTCAGAAATCGTCTTTCTGGTTTGTCTCATGTTTTTTCACCCTTGAGAAATCAGTGATATCCAGACACATTTTTAGTTAAATTGATAGTGAATCTGTACTCTAATGCATCAATTTTGAAACGGTCATATTAAGTAAGAAAGGAATAATATATATGTGGTTTGTAGACAATAACTTTTGCTACATAAAACATCAATTTTGATCCTGTCTGACACATCTAACAATATATAAAATGCATCATATCATATTATCATTATAATATTACAAGACAAATGGAAATGTAAACATAAAGACGATATCATCGTCCAAACATATTCGAACATTTCCATATCTATCACAAATCAGTTATAACGACTGAATACCATCGTCGTTTTCACTATAATTATGTTTACACAATATTGCGTCTATTCTGCAATGGTGATATTTTAATTTTTCATGCGGTTGTTAATCAGTGTTGTCTCACTTTTTGCTATTTTATTCAATTCATGGACAGATCTGTGTAGAGATGGTACCTTAAAAATCAGATTCGTCCTTACAAGTTACATTTTCGGTGTAAAGTGATAACTTAATGCATCAATTTACTAATAGATTTATGCTTTTGCTCCTCTTTATATAATAATATAAATATTTGATATTTTAAAAAATGACCTTCTAAAGGACATGAAGCAAAATGGAACTCTTGACAGTTTTTCATTGATTTTGAAATTTCCCCTTTTATAGTCTGTGCAAGTCTTTTATTACTGCTCATATAAAATATAAAACTTGATATGTGATTTGACTTCATGTACGAGCGTGTTTTACTTACATTAATTCTTTGTTACCTTTACCTTGATTTAAGGGCAAAGTTTTTCCCAGATTAGCTACAAAGACCCCCCCCCCCCCCCCCAAAGTCCTCTTTTTTATCTGTAACGATTACTCTTTTTATTTTCCAAAAAAAAATAACTTGTAACATAGACATTGAATTTCCTAACATTTATTTTTGCTTATTTTCCACCTCATTCTTCTCCTTTGTGATATGCCAAAACACTGCATATTTATTCACTTGACATTGAAATGACAGACTAGAGTATTTTTTTTTTCATTTTTCATAAACAGCTCGGTATTTTTAAAACCATTATGGATCACGAGTGACTGTTGCCATGGTTTTAATCGAAATTCAGTTGTACTCAATGTACCATTGTATTTCATCACCTTTTGACTGGAAATACATGATATTACACATTATTATCTAGGACTATCTGAAGCAAAATGGAGTTCTCTTGTATTTGAATAATATGGGATTTAATGAATCATAGCCTTTATCAGAAGATTTCCGGCGCTAATTTCAGCACTTGGAGGAATGCTTTGTTATTATTTCTTTTGTCTTTTCTTACATTCAAAATTTAAGACTACTCAAGAGTCTTACACTGATGAAATGACTCTGAATAAAAAGAGAGTTATATACATAAAGTTATATTCTAAATAATTTAAACAAAACCTTAAATTCATTTTCCCTCTCTTATTTATAGTATGCAATGATATTTTTTTGTAGTTTTAAAAACTTTTTTTTTGTTTTCAAGAATGTATCCCTAGATATAAGGGCCCCGATAGAAAATCTGTTTTAAATTTATGTAAATAGTTACGAGATTGTATGCAAGTGGTACAAAAATAATTTTGAAAGGCACAAGCTTATTTTATTTGCAACAAGGAAGTCGTCTCAAAATGTAAGGATTTTTAAAAATTTTCTTTTACGACAGTGGTCCGTTGTATTACAGCGTATTAACTTTAGGAACATTAAAATAAGTAAAGCAACTAAGTTGTTTCAAACTTTTGATATCGGTTGCACAAGTTTGGTCATTTTTCATTGTCCGATATACCATCAAATGTATCCGCTGAAAGACATGATAATTAATAGAAATTTCTTAGAATAAAATGGACGTATTTTCAGTTATCATACTCAAATCTCACTGTGAATTTGAGAAAAAGAAAACGTTATCATAAATCACCGGCTTAACGATCACCGGCTAAACAGTTTTATACATGTGTAGGTACAGTCTTCCAGCCTGATGACTTGATGGGAAAATGATCTTAATTTTCTTTCATTTTTATTGACTTCTGATTACTAGTCATCTTGAATTTACCTGAATGGGTACTTTTTCTACTAAGTGAGGACATTTTCCAAATTGTTCGTACGCACATGTATTTCAAAACAGAATCTTTTTTTTAGACACAAGTCAGCTACTACATAATCATGTTTTGCAAAATTTTCCACGCACAATTTAATGTGATTCTTAGTGACGTCCATATGCCTGCAGTTTTGGAAAACGCCGCATATAATTTGTATCTGTAGTTTTATAAGTAGAAGTCTGTCTTAATGATAGCTTCTGCAAAGTAATATCTCTGAGACTATATGAATACATTGACTTTGACAGCTATGCTGGCACAAGTATAATTCGCTGTCTGTAAAACCGAAATAGAAAGTACGGTGTGCACTTAGGGCCATTTCAAACCTGGCAACTATATAATGCCATGTAGCTTGATTGTTAGTGGACAGTTTCCATTCAAGTTTTGAATATAAATCATTTACCTCATTAGACTTGATATGGCTTGATAAAGATGTATTTGATGTATTTATTTTTTTATCTAACACACAACACTGTTTATTATGTGTTTACGTAGAAATTGGTTTTAAAACAGTCTTGAGGCTCTCATACATGTTTCATCCTCTGAAAATATAAAATCGTATGTGACTGTCATAATTTGATTTTGTTTATAGCAACATATAAGAATATTTATTTTTTATCTAACACACTACACTATTTATTATGTGTTTACGTAGAAATTGGTTTTAAAACAGTCTTGAGGCTCTCATACATGTTTCGTCCTCTGAAAATATAAAATCGTATGTGACTGTCATAATTTGATTTTGTTTATAGCAACATATAAGAATATTTATTTTTTATCTAACACACTACACTATTTATTATGTGTTTACGTAGAAATTGGTCTTAAAACAGTCTTGAGGCTCTCATACATGTTTCGTCCTCTGAAAATATAAAATCGTATCTGACTGTCATAATTTGATTCTGTTTATAGCAACATATAAAATAAGTATTGTCTTCAGAGAAAATATCCAAGTTTTTTGGCAAATCAATCTGTTAGTAAGATGATTCTTTATTTTGTCAGTAACTAGTTTGCCTTTTGTGACAATTTAACACTTAAGTCATTCAATTTCAAAAGCAAGAGGAGAAGTTGGCTGTCAATAGCTTGATGGAAAAAAGTTAGTACTGATGCGAATTCCAGGAAAAGTTGCGAGGTGATATAACTGAAGGCCCCATCAGTCAAACTAGCAAAACAATTTAAAGTGATACTTAAAGTAATATTTAAGTGCATTTTGTTTTGTTAAAGATATTAGTCAGTAATACGAAAATTTGAGTTATGATTATTATGCTTCTATGAAATATACACTTCTTATAACTGTTGGTTTAAGTGATGAAATAACATTTTATTACTTTAAATAATAAGAAGCTAAGATATTTCAGAATTTGGCTATCTTTGTATTCGATTACTATCTCAAAGGAGACTATTAGTCTTTATGCATGTTTTACACAGCCGCAATTCCCCTTGGAACTGGCAAATTGGCATCAAAACAAAGCAAGAGCGAGAGAGTGAGAGATAATTGGTTTGATGTCTATAACACGGACGCGACTTTTCCTTCTTCATGTATGTTTTTGTCTGTTTGTTTCTACTAATGCAATTGTTTGTTGCATTCCAATATTTCCACGTAATGTGCTGTATCGGCGGCTCTGTTCTTTGAGAGTTTTTTTCAAAAACTATTCAATTTTAAAACTATTACAATATTATTAACTTTTCTGGTATCATGTTTGTCTAGGAGATGTTTAATTTTTGAATTATCCTGCAATCTCAACATCATGTTTTGTGATAACATGCTAGATCAAGACGGACAAGTGAAAAAGAAATAACTAAATGGGAACGAAGATTTATTTGATACAAAAAATCATATACGATAGGTACATGTATTCGTAATTTTACATCATAAAGGTTTTGTTTTCTTTGATATATGCGAACATTACGTTTATCAAAAGCTGAAAGTTATGTTCATGTACAGGTCCGTTATGTTATTCTTAATTCACCAAATGATTTTGATAGTGATTTTAACGACGACATAGTATAACTCCCACTTTCTGGTAATACGTACATAACGCCTTAGTTATAATAGGTATATCTCTGCGTGTCTGTCTTGTATTACACAAGACATACAACAGTGAGATATTTTGCTATTATATGCATGTTCACATGTCATTCTTGTTATTTCGTTTTGAACAAGTGTGGTACTTGTGAATCCTGTATGTTTTTCAGATCATAGTTATATATTTGTAAACATGTATATCTGTATAAGTTATTAGAATAAAACTATTATGTTTAACATGTAATTATATGGTAAACCTTCCTTTACAGATCGTGATAACTTATTATACATATAGATCTAAATGATTATATTTAAATCCAAAATACTTAGGAGTATGCGACCACGTTGTCTATGACAAATGTTTCGTATTATATAATATATGATGCATTTTATGTTTGTAATATTTATTTTGTTTGTAATGTTCGTTGCCAAAGTCATGTGAATGATGATGTGCAATAAAGTATTTGTTGTTGTTGTTTAAAATTCTCAATACGAGTACGGAAAAGGATCACCTTGATATTTGTAACAAATAATGTTTTCTTGATCACACTACATCCTAATACATCCACTCGTAGAGTTTGTTTCGTACCAACAAATGCCAAACCATGTGCATATACTTGTGAATAACATTTGTGACTTATCAAAAAAAATTTTAAAAATCGATATTAAATTCTCTTCCCAAAATTTGTTCATTACTTTTTTTATCACCAGACTTAATTTGTTGATGCTTTAAGAACATATAAACTATCGTCTTAGTAAACAATATTACTTTTGATGGCAATAATTCCTCAATCTGTTCTATTTGTACTTTTTATTTTACTGATATATCATATATTGAGGAGGTCGAACGGCAATTGAGATATAGAAAATATGTACTGAAGATAGTAACTCTTATGTAGCAGGACTATATCTTTATTTAGAAATGTATTTAATAATGTTGTAATTGTCCCAACAACCTTAACAAATACAAGAGAATTTAAACATTCAAAACCTTACCTAATGCTATTGTACAAACTTGCGTTTCTAATCAAATTAGACTACAAATATACTTGACCAAAATCAGATTTAACATATAAGAACAAAAGATGTAAAACCAGATCGATTGATCTTTTTGCTCAATATATTCTCAATATATTCTCTGCCAATACAATTTTGATTCTTGTTTTTTTTCTGATGGATCTTAAATCGATGTTGGTACATTTATAAGAAAATTGATGTTCTAAGCGTAATTAAACAGTTGTCCAGTTTTTTTTTAGTTTTTTTTTAATTTTTTTTTATAGAAACACGTTTCCGTATGAGTGTATTTAACCGTTTTGCAAGTGCAATCCATGCCTGAATATTTTCCACCATATATCACGTGTCTAAAAAGCAACATTACTAGGTATACGCATGGACACAATTCAGAATACTTTAACCCTTTAACCATTAAATCAATAAGAAGTTATTTGAATAATAAAAGGGTCAAATGTAGTACTTTCCAGGCAACGGCAAACGCAAATAGCAGACTATACATAAAAGATTTCCCAAAACATAATTTATTGCTCTATAGCTAACTTGTTTTTGTTCTTGTTGTTGCTAAACACTTGTTTTACAAAGTGATTTTATGATGATAACATTGTAAAAATAAGTATTGACAAAATTTGTATCTGTATAATATATTATTTCACGTTATTGAATATTTACTCTTGCTAGTAAATAGTTTGCAATGGGTTTCTAACTATTACGTAGTATAATAATACTGAAATGGAACGCAGGTGTAGCATATATTATGCAAATAAAGTTTTTATACATCGTTTTTTTTTTCGTGCTCTAACCGTAAAATCTAAAGAGCATATTAGCAAGGGAGCGAAAATGCAGCAATTCATCTCATCTACATGTATTACCATGTCTGCAAACCGTTTATATTTTTTTTGCTCAGATGTGTGACCTAGTGATATGGCACACCAAATATTGCATATAATTCTGTTTGCGTCTGCCGAAATTGGCTTACATTTAAAGAAGGTAATGCATTTAGTCTGAATGTCAATTATACTAAGTTCAACAGGGAGTGACACCACGTATGAATATGGGATTAAAAAAACAACATGTTACAAAACTTAGATAATAACTAGTGTTAACGGCGTTGAACCCCAATTATCCATTTAACCATTTGATTGAACATGTTGAAATAAATGTTATGCTATGCTGATTTTCGTTACGAACAAAACCATTTGCTGAAATGAATTAGGAAAAACTTGTTGTACTTGTTATTGGTTCTGTAACTAATTGAAAGCCTTAAAGAATGAAAACCGTGAAGATCGGTTTACATCACCTGCTTTTTCCTTCCTGCATGTATTAACCAAAATCAGTTTTATAGATTAATGGCTTAATACCTGTTGCATTTCCTTAAACATACTGATGTCGCAGTTGATACTACATCGTGAGTAAAAACTTCAGATTTACGGTTTGAGACGTACTTCTCTTACAAGGTGCAAACGGAATGACTCAATATCTTGTACAATTTCCTTTGTTTTTTTCTCAGATAATATATTCATCAGCTATGTTTTCATCTTTTCGGAAATGTAACAGAATTTGAAATATTTTACGACGCATTCATTTTTGTTTTGAACTTTCCAAAATTCATAAATTTCTCCCAGAAGAGCCACTTGCTTTAATTTGCGTGCAGATGATTTGAGAGTAGTGAGAATATGATAGCACTGACGCAGGAAATATTTTTACACTTGATTTGAGTGTTATTTCTATTTAGGACAAATAAACAATTTAAAAAAATGGCTGCCGAAATGATTAAAAGTAATGTGTAAATGTAAATGCTTTATTTTAAATGTTTACATTTTTACGGTTTAGTGGCATGCCAAAAGTTAATAACAATTATACTTATAAATAAATGCGAATATGAAGAAAAAATGTACAGACACCAAAACAGAATATTGGATAATGTTTCTCAAAGTAAAGTTTTCATCCGTTTTCGTCCGTAGGATATTTGATCCTTTTACGAATGTAATACATTTGTATATGACCGATTGTGTTAATTAAGGTTTAGAGACATTTAATATTTTGCATACATGCAAGCTAACCAATACGAAGATAAACGTGACATTATCTTAAAGTGTAAAATAAATCTGGAAATTTCATTGAACTATTTGGCAATCTTGTTTATCGTGACGACATTACATTGAGACTTCAGTTTAAACCATTCAAAAAAGATTGAATGCTTCAGTGTTAAGTCAAAATATATTTCACATTCTATAATTTCTTAAATACCTATTTCGCGAAGGAAAATAAATCAAGGATTCTGAATCTTTGAAAAGTCAAGTTTCACTTTTCTTTTTCTGCCAAAAAGTTTAAATAAGCAAATTTATACATGTATTATGTTTTCATAATAATGTAGATAGTTTATTTCCGTTCACCTTGCAGAGTGGCACCAAACTATCACAACAGTGAGAGATAATTAGTGAAAGGTTTGTAAGTAGAGGATGTATGCATTTACTTTGGTAATGAGCTGGAACGTCAAGTAATGCTGTCGAGTTGGCCAGTTAATCGGAAATTCAATGTTTCAATGAATAGCTGCAATTGTGAGATTTTTACTGACTTCTTTCGAGAACCAATGATAGTCCCTAATGTCCCACACAGCACAAATCAGAATTGTATCAAAATGAAAAGAGGACAAGCAGTTATTTCAATATTTTCTTCCTCATTGCTTTACTAACAGAGCGAATCATGTAGCCAGCCTGGAGTTTTACGATAATTGTACCATCTTGTGAGTTGATCTGTAACTGCAGTATGTAAATATATAGTCTTCAGACCTTCGATCTGCTTAATATCAAAATCTACAGACATCAGAGACTGCCATATTTCCATTTTTCTGAAATCTTCCTTCTTGTTTGTCTCAATGTTTTTATGGACGATTTAGCCGAGGAGCTATATTAAGACACATTTTTGAATGAATTAGTCGTGTATGTGTCTCATAAGGCATAAGTTTTGTAATTTCATGAAGTGCTTTGTTATATACGCCGGTTGTAGACAATATGTTTGCTAAAAAGCTATTTATGTTATTGTCTTAGACATAATGATGTCTGTATTCTGGTTTAATTTATATATTTTATACACCATACCTGCAGATTGTTAAAAGACAAATGTAAACTGGACCCGTATCATCCACCAAATAAATTCATATCTGTCATACAGCGATAATAACCAATGAATTTGATCATCATACTGTTTACACTTCAGTTATTATTCTTAAACGGCTATTTGGCATGACTAATATCATAATGTTATTAACCAAGCGATTTCATATTGGTCTTGTTGTTTGTCCAAGGGTATTTCCCAAGGCTGATAAATTTGTGATTGATAGAGGAGCATGTGCCCGTTATTGTCCCTCTTCCACCCACAGCCTTCACCCCAGACTGTTACAAATGCTTACAGCTGAAAGACTACTACCTACATTTCTCCGATGCTTTTCTGTTGATCGCTTACAGAACCTGTACAAGAAATAGTATGATTATGTATAGGTTTGAAGACATGGACACATCCAACGGAGTTGGATTAAACTAGCTTACGAAATGTCAATTTCACGCCTAGTCAAAATTCAGTACGGTAGATAATAAACTGAAAATAAAGTATCTCCCAGCAGATGTCAATTATCACATAAACGACAAAAAATACACGCCTTTATTAGGCATAATAATTTCGCGTGAGCCGGTGCTAGTGTGCGTGAGAGTTGTTGCACATTTCATTACTGCTCCTGTACAAACACAGAACGAGTCTACTACTAATTTGCCTGGTTGAATTTTATGCTTACAAGGGATTTTCTAATAGTTTTTATTGTATAGACATAATCTAACAATATGTTTGTATTTGCCTGGCAATATGGTTTTGGCATATCATCCTGCTGGCATTTACCGATATTGACTGTAGTATAAAGAGCAATATTATATTAAGTCGTAATGCTATTGGCAGTAGTCAAAAAAGAAATACATAATTATATCGTTTTGTCTGTTCTGCAATTGTATAAACAGTTGTTCTATGTAAAAATCAACAAAACACACAGTATTGTGTGATGTCTATTGCAGACATCGTCAAAACTGACACGTTCTGTTTAAAATTCATATTCAAAATGGTTGTATTAATTCAAAAGATTTTACTAAAATTTCTTAAATAATTAATTGGTCTAAGAGCTTTTTCTATCAAATAAACTGTAAAAGTCAATTATTTAGACTGAGCACATTATTCATAAAATACTTGAAGCTGTTAAACACTACCTGAGACTGTGGACTATAGGTAGTGACAATTCTACGTTGAATCCACACAATTCCAATTGACATGTGCAAGTGATAAAGGCATAGTTATCATTGACAATCTAATTATTGGCTTAACTTCCAAGCATTCTGACGTCCACGTTATCCAGAGGCATATATAATAAAGGATAGCCATAATGGCACACCTACCTACTGGAACTAAGCAGGCTATAGAAGCCAGGTGGCACTTCCGGGTCGTCTGTTTATCTCTTAATAATTCTGCAACTATTAAAGCGGATCAAGAAATAACATGAGAGAGCAAAGACATCACCATTTATCGCCTGATACCATTTTATCTATTAACGTCTTCTCTGGCTTTATTGTTATTACTTTACCTATGCTGTAATACAGTTTAGAATAACCTTATATTAGTACATACTAATTAAGATTCCCCATTACGTCATTATACTTTATCTGCTGTAATGCTACTGGTAATAATTTACTGACCATAATTTACAAACACTTTTTTCTAACTGGATTACACCTTATTAAGCGTTAAATCCCATCCAGAATTATGGCTGGCTTGGAATACTTTCGAACATAATGTAATTTAAAACTGTAATTTTATTTTTAAACACTGACCAGCCCGTTCAATGTGTTAGTATGATAAATTTCCCTTTAAACCGGTGTTAGGGGACAGTAAGGAGTGTTGCACATTTCAGTACATCTCATCAACAGACTGTGTCAAACCGAGTCTGCTATTATTCTGCTTTGTTGCGTTCAATGCTTTTAAAGGATCTTCTTATAGTTTTTATTTACGTATGACTAATTTGTAAATGTTAAGGACTACGCACATCAGAGACTATTTGGGTGATACGAGTTCCGAAAACACTGAGTCCATGATGTATCGATTTGTTTGACATGAAATGTATAGATGCGTTATACATGACAGTTTATTCAAACCGACTCATCTAAGTAAAGAAGAGTTTGGTATTGTTTAATTGTTTAGAGCTTTGTTTAAATAAAAATGTTACTTTTCTTCTCAAAAAATAAAAACAAACAGTTTCGATATTCAGGGATTATTTGTGTTTTTCAACGCAAGATGGAAACATCTTTCACCGAGTCGGCATCAGAAGTTTAGCAGTTTATGAACATGTCAATGAGTGAAACATATTTTGATCGTAAAGGTAAAACAAAGCATAACTCTTTCACTTTCATTTTTAACTCACCTGTCACATAGTGACAAGGTGAGCTTTTGTGATCACCCTTCGAACGTCGTCCGTCGTCAGTCCGTGCGTCCGTCCGTGCTTGCGTGAACAATTTCGTGTCTGCACGATAGTGGTTTCATTTATGATTTTATTTTAACCAAACTTGCACACAACTTGTATCACCATAAGATCTCGGTTTCTTTCTTGAACTGGCTAGATCCCATTATGGGTTCCAGAGTTATGGCCCCTGAAAGGGCCAAAATTAGCTATTTTGACCTTGTCTGCACAATAGCAGCTTCATTTATGATTTGAATTTAATCAAACTTATACAAAACTTGTGTCACCATAAGATCTTGGTTCCTTTCTTGAACTGGCCAGATCCCATTATGGGTTCCAGAGTAATGGTCCCTGAAAGGGCCAAAATTAGCTATTTTGACCTTGTCTGCACAATAGCAGCTTCATTTATGACTTAATTTTAACCAAACTTACACATAACTTGTATCACCATAAGATCTTGGTTCCTTTCTTGAACTGGCCAGATTCCTTTATGGGTTTCAGAGTGATGGCCCCTGAAAGGGCCAGAATTAGATATTTTGACCTTGTCTGCACAATAGCAGCTTCATTTATGATTTGAATTTAATCAAACTTGCACAAAACTTGTGTCACCATAAGATCTCGGTTCGTTTTTAAACCGGCCAGATCCCTTAATGGGTTCCAGAGTTATGACCCCTGAAAGGGCCAAAATTAGCTATTTTGACCTTGTCTGCACAATAGCAGCTTCATTTATGATTTGATTTTAACCAAACTTGCACACAACTTGTATTACCACAAGATCTTGGTTCCTTTCTTGAACAGTCCAGATTCCGTCATGGGTTCCAGAGTTATGGCCCCTTAAAGGTCCAAAATTGGCTATTTTGGCTTTTGCAGCCATATAGATACTTCGTTTATGGTTTTATTTGATACAAACTTCCAAAATATCTTCAACAACAATAAATCTTGGATTCCATGACAAATCAGATCCAATCGTAGGTTCCAGAGTTATTTTATATCTGATTACCTCCCCTGATTGTAATCAAAATGGATTTATATCAGTAAGTCCTTATAGGACTTATTTGAAATTTCATTATTGTCATTAGTTGGACTGAGCCATTCAGGGTAGATAACTATGGACTGATTTTATGTCAAATTATCTCCCTTTATTTCAAATTAAAATGTGTATATCTCCGTAACTAATGAAGATACTGATCTGAAATTTCATTTATGTCAACAGATTTATTTGGCAGATCCTTCTTTTGTTCACTTACAATATTTTTATGACCCCGAAGGGAGGCATATAGTTTTTGAACCGTCTGTCCGTCTGTCGGTCTGTCAGTCTGTCGGTCTGTCAGTCTGTCCGCAATTTTTGTGTCCGGTCCATATCTTTGTCATCGATGGATGGATTTTCAAATAACTTGGCATGAATGTGTACCACAGTAAGACGACGTGTCGCGCGCAAGACCCAGGTCCGTAGCTCAAAGGTCAAGGTCACACTTAGACATTAAAGGACAGTGCATTGATGGGCGTGTCCGGTCCATATCTTTGTCATCGATGGATGGATTTTCAAATAACTTGGCATGAATGTGTACCACAGTAAGACGACGTGTCGCGCGCAAGACCCAGGTCCGTAGCTCAAAGGTCAAGGTCACAGACATTAAAGGATAGTGCATTGATGGGCGTGTCCGGTCCATATCTTTGTCAATCATGGATGGATTTTCAAATAACTTGGCATGAATGTGTACCACAGTAAGACGACGTGTCGCGCGCAAGACCCAGGTCCGTAGCTCAAAGGTCAAGGTCACACTTAGACGTTAAAGGTCATTTTTCATGATAGTGCATTGATGGGCGTGTCCGGTCCATATCTTTGTCATTCATGCATGGATTTTAAAATAACTACGCATGAATGTGTGGCACAGTAAGACGACGTGTCGCGCGCAAGACCCAGCTCCGTAGGTCAAAGGTCCTAAACTCTAACATCGGCCATAACTACTCATTCAAAGTGCCATCGGGGGCATATGTCATCCTATGGAGACAGCTCTTGTTTTTTAATTACTTCCCTTTAACGTTACTATAAATAGCTTATTTTTAGTAACTTTTTTATTATTGGCCGTAGGGAAAAACCGAGACCACTTTTCTGTGGTTCAACATGGATGGTACCTCCAATTTTTAGGTGTATTTTGACATATCTGTACCTTGTAAGAATTTTTTTCTTTTTGGTTAAATTTCTTCTCTTTGTTGTTCCTGTCCTTTGTGGACTTAGATATTTTTTCTGAGGACCTTCTTGTCCTCAAGTGCAATGATAACAGGTGAGCGATATAGGGCATGGCCCTCTTGTTTCAATGATACTAACTAAATTCTACCGAAATTGCAGTTCCGTGCCAATGAAAATATTATATATTTCACTGCGGTGATATTACCACTCATATCTCAATAATTCATTATAAAAATGCAAGAAGGCACATTACCCAGTGGAATAAAACATTCACTGTAACAGTGATAATTTTCAGAAGTCTAGAAAACTGTTGTTCGGGCGTCTATTTTAGAATTAAATCAATATCAAACGATAGTTTGTAGCAGTAACAGAGCAAACAGAATATATTGACGTAAGCTACAAGTACTCCCAAGTATCGCAAAAGAGGATTATTTTGTATTATCATTTTCTTTTAACCCATTATGTGTTATTATTTGTTTACTTTTCGAAATTATGTTCTTGTGAACATTTTGCAAACAATGTAGTCTGCTGAAACAAACGCAAATGGATTTAAACACTTTCCTAATTTTGTGTGTCACTCAAAATATTTTACAGCTGATGACAAAAAAAAATAGTGCAATGTTGGTTTTTGAAAGCTGTAACTGTTTAAAGAAATAAAATAACACTTACATATTTGCTTTTTTAGACGAAAAACACAATATGAGAATGTCGTATATTGACCGAGATATCTATTTCAGCGCTGCTCTGATCAAGAGACGCTCACATTATCGTCTGATGAAGTATGCAAATAAATGATTCATGGAAATGAAGTACACATTATCACACTATAAGTATATAAATATTGAATGATTTTGAAAAAAGTGACATTTAACAAACATTATTTAGTATCATCGAGAAATCCGAGTCTCCAAACTTCTTTACTATTCTCTTCTGTACCAAATATTTGTCTATTTATAACGTGCCTCGTTTCTCCATCGTAACACTTGAGTACTAACCAATGCTGCTCCATTTATGAAAATACCTTGAACCATGTCATTGGTTAGTCCAGACCATTTTGCGTGACACCTATGTTAAATCAAATAATGATTAGTTTCATTGTTATAAATTATATATCTAAAAGTTCTTTATGGTCTTTTTTTTTTTTGGATTTATGCTTAATTCTTATGTAAATTGAATGATCACAAAGTCCGAAGCATTTCACTTAACTTGTGTAGACAGAGAAATGTATAACAGCATTAATGACTCGGAATACTCGAAAATGACTGGAGGTCGGAAAGTTTAAATATAAAGCAAAGAAAACGATATTTATAAAGCAGATTATGTCTTTTAAATGGCAATTTAATGGTACAAGCTTGAATATATATAAAAAATGGTACATGTTTAAGCATTAGTCGGGTTTATATTCCGAGAACTGGTTCGGAATACCCAAGTACACTGTATTTTGTGTATAATATTACTACAGTGTTATCCTTTAATCTTGTGACAAACGCTATTTAAGACATAATTCTAAAACCTGCTAAAAGTGCCTCGGCTACTTTACGCAGTTTTGTTTCTATCAAAGAATTTGCTTTTATCATGGCTGGCTTTTTATGACATATAGAAAATGATAAATGATAAAATATAATAATACCAAAATGTCAGTGAATGTATTTTTATTTCCTACATGTACGCTTATTTATGCGGCAATAATAAACCCTTATTTGATTAAACGGAAAAAATCTCCTGTGTTGAGTAATTTGCGTATTTTAGATACTTTTGATATTCATGTGATTTCAATTTTGACCGACCGTTTTGGACGATTTTACTAAATCAAAGATTCATTATCAACCTTTTAACCAATACATATGATATATAAAAGCGCAATGGCTAAATCTAAGAGGTAAGTGAGAAAATGCATTCATTATTTTTACATTAGTATGTTAATAATGATTTCGTGCAATCTCTGTTAACGTACAGATGTTTGCGTGCTATTGGTACTTGATGCAAATTGGCATGCAACCAGCATAACAGAGAGAATAATTGGCTTAATGTGTGTAAAGAGTACGTGATTTGGAAGATTTGTGCATTGCCTGACTGTTGCAACACAATGAGCCTTCGTGTCTATGGTTGTATTTCCTGTATCATCGTAAACACTTGCTTCTTTTAGAAGTTTTTTTTTTTTGGAATAAATTGACATGAGAGAGAAAACCAGCAGCACGGAACAGCCAAGTCAATTTAAACATAATGGTATAAGTTTCACTGGTAAAGTAATACAAACACTCATTAATACAATACGTTTCAGTTGTCACTAAAATTTCTTTTGTCATTCTTTGATGTTACATGATCTGAACATTGCTTCAGATAATTATCTTACATATTAAGGGTACTTTCAGTATATTAAAAACAACGTTAAACCCAAATGGTGCGATTAAGACAAACATGAAATGTCACTTTGGTTAAATATATAATAAACAGCTTTAAATGTCCATAAGATTGTAAAACAAAATTAGTATGGAAGAAAGGCTGGGGATAAAGTGGATGGTGGGAGGTTGGACTGTGGGGGCGGTGTTGCATTACGAACATATAATATATAAAACGGTAAAAAGCGAAAAACATGTTGAAAATAAGGACATCACCTCTGTTTTGTCAGTAACGTAGAAATTTGAACTTCAGTGGAACTGTCCTTGGAACTCTCATACATTTTCCAACTGGTTTTTATACCAAGATAGTAAACGACTAGTCCTGCATGTCACTTTTAATGAAATATAATAGAGATGGTGTATTTTTATATCTAATTATCAGTTTGATATTTTTTGTCTTAAATATGTATTATCTGAAAACAAAAGTCTGAAGTGAGCACTGTAACATTTCTCTTCACGTTGGTCTGCAATGTAAATAAGATAGTTCTGATTAGATTTAATCATAATTTGATCGTCTAGGGATTAGATTTGTAACAATAATATGTAAATAATGCACTGTCTTCAGACAACAGCCTCAGCTGAATACTCGAGTCTATTGCCATAGAATTTTAGAATTTCAGTAATAAGCATGTTCTACGTGACGATTTGACACTGAAAACATGTTGAGACGTTGAGACATTGCTAGTTACTTGCCGAAAAGAAATAAGTTTTCATATAGAAACGAAGAATAACTAGCAGTTAAGTAGCGGTCATTACGTTTTTATATAAACTGTTGAAAAAATATTATATCCCATCTAACAAAAATCAAAAACATTTAATAGCCAAAATGGGTGGTATTCATTATAAAAATGCATTTTGATTGATAAAGTAGGAGAACAACATACATAATTTTCATACGACGAGTGTGATTATGATTTTCACTGGGTATACAAATGGACAAAATATTTCTTACTAGTTTACGATTGTACTCTAATATTAGATGCTTGAAATATATATGGGTTAGATATTAGATCTTAGGAACTAGAGAAAATAGTTTATATTTGGATATTAGGGGTGGGGTATAACATAATGAAACGCAGCTGTAGGCTATATATTATAAAACAAATATTAATTATTGTGATATACATATGTCGTGTTTTTCATGCTATAACCGTAAAGCTTTACGTTTTTATTAGCAAGGGAGCGATGCAGCAATTATGTCTCTAATTAAATGGCTGATCAAGGCTTATGATATGATATATCATTTTGTTTTGTTTTGGCATTGGCAGAAGTGCAAACAAGTAGGTAATATTTTAGCCTGGATGTCGATTTTACAAAGTTCACCAGACAGTCATACCACGTTTGAATATGGGGACATACAAAAAAAGAAGAACCGCTCTTATCTTTGGAACTGATTTACTGCAGACTGTTAAAATCTAATTTCTTTTTGTCGTGTACTTAAATTACGTATTTTTGGCACAGACCTTTTTGGACGTTTTATAGGTTTATTTCATTGGTTTCTACGCTTAATCACATTGGGTTTCGTCCTAATGCAGAAGTTAAGCAACTAGGTGACCGTCAGGAATTATCGCGTGTTGTAGATATTCTGATAGAAAAAATCTTTTGTTAGAAGTTTCTTTTTCATTATACTGAACAAAACAGAATAGAACAGATACTTTATTCAAACTTGTACGTCGTTCATCGTCTGCAATTCACATTATTAACATATACTGTTAACGTTAAAATACACATGAAATACAAACAACATTTATAAAATGGATATAATTTAACAATCACAATGGTAATCAGATGGAGATTGAAATAATTCAGAGTTCAACATTCAAAAGTGCATTTCTAATAGTAAGTGCTTCTTTAACATATCTGGATGGCTGTATATCCTGCTTTGTTATTTATATTTAGCAGTAATACAAACTTTTAAATATTTCTTTTTTATATCGGCGTAACATCTACAAATACAAATAAAATGGTATTCATTTTCAATGTCCAAAGTATCACAGCAAAAGCAATGGGGATACGATTTTTGCTGTACCTGCCAATCTTCTAAGTGAAAGACCACTCATTATAAGTCTACAGAAATAAAATCTGTAACATCATGGCAGTATGTCAAAATAGCGCTGATATTCAAAAGAACTTTTAACATTTTTATACCTATACAAAACCAAGCTGCTTACCAAGCATACCATTCTTGTTTAACTGAGTCAATAATACGAATTTACATTCGCTCAAAAACAAATACTTATTTATACTGCCAGAATGACAAACATATATGAAAATCCATAATTGTTTAAATAGCTTTCTGACGTTTGAACCCAGTTTGTAAGACCATTATCATCCAATGCTAAATTATACACTGTTTTAATATTTTATTACATGTAAGTATAAATATGTTGTCTACAGTAGACCTTCTTTACCAAATCCAAACTGGGTATTTGAAATGATGTTATATTCATTACTAAATTTTTCAATCCTTCTATTGATAACAGTAGTAAACAGTTTTGACAAACAGCTAACAAGTATTACACCTCTATAATTATTAACATCAAATTGGCTACCTTTATTTATGCAAAAGACAGTCCACTTATCGGGAAAAATATCCCAAGTTTAAAATGCAATTAAAAAAATTGTAAATAAATCAGTTAAATGAGACGATAAAATATCTACACGTTCAATGAAATATTCATTTAAAAGACAGTCACTACCATATTACAGAAACACGTAAATAACAGGACGTATTCAATTTTCTAAAACATTGCTAAAGAAACACGACTCGCAGTTTGGTACATATAATCTGAGCTTTCAAATTTCATATAATATCCACACATTTTGGTTTTCGCGTTTTCGCTATTGAAGCAACATTTGTAACATTTTTTTTAATGAATGGCATTTTGCTTTGAACTTTTCAAAATTCATAATTTTCTCCCGGATAAGCCACCTCCTTCAATATCCATGCAAATGATTCCAGTTTCGCTGTTTACGAGTAAAGAGAATAATTTAGCGCTGATGCAATGAATATTTTCACACTTGATTTGAGTGTTTTGGAGTGTTATTTCCATTTGAGAAAAAATACTTTCACAAAACGCTGCGAAAATTACTAAGACTTGATTTCAAATATTATTCAATAAAAAACTTATTCCACAGTTTGTAACATTCAATTTTAAGCTTTAAAGTTATTTGAAACAATTATCTTTTATTTTTGAATCTTATGCCTAAATTTCATATATAAAGAACATCATCTATGTAAATGTGATTGTGTCTTAAAAGTGCAAACAGCATCTGAAAAGATCAGGGAGATGTATGTTGGTACTTCCTCCACCATTAAAAAGCCCGCACGCTTAGCTCAGTAGGTAAGAGCGTTGGTCTACGGATCTCGGAGTTCGATCCTCGGGCGGGGCGTATGTTCTCCGTGACTATTTGATAAACGACATTGTGTCTGAAATCATTAGTCCTCCACCTCTGATTCATGTGGGGAAGTTGGCAGTTACTTGCGGAGAACAGGTTTGTACTGGTACAGAATCCAGGAATACTGGTTAGGTTAACTGCCCGCCGTTACATGACTGAAATACTGTTGAAAACCGGCGTTAAACCCAAAAACAAACAAATCCACCATTAAAAGCTGACAATAATATGTCACATAACTGTAATTGTGTGAGAATGACTCAATTTCTAACATAACAAAAACACATTCCATATGATCTATGTTGTTGATTCTTAAAAGTATATTAGTTGGACTGAAAGAGAGGTGGCCGCTTTTCCTTAAAATGTAAATAGTATTCGTCATTTTCACAATGTTGGTTGTTAATTTATCCATCTTATTCAGACTTTAACGTTTCAGCCGCCCACGCTTCTTCCGTTTTGCTAAATTTATGGAATGTCTTGTTATTTCCATTGAAAATTTGTAAGATATCACAGAAATTTAAAATTTCTATCTCCATCAGAAGAAAATCGGAAACAGGTGGTTCACCTCATACCTTACAGCATAAATGTCATGATATTGCTGACACTTTGTGTAATTAACATAAAAAGGAAGGAGAAAATAAAAGTAGCATGGACTTGAACATTTATTCAGCGTAGAGGTTCATTCATGAACTGGCGAACGTGACCGAGACTGTGTATTCCATAGAAAGTATTTTACTTCACTATCCAGAATAACCAGAAACCTTTATTGTTTTCAGTTTGAGTAATGATGCTTCAGAAGTGAGAGGATTACAGTGTCCTGTTTCTTCACGCTCAAGTAAGTTGTGTGCTGATAATTCGAATTCTATTTATTTCCCAGGCCTTAGACTGTTAGTTCGATGAAGGTAATTTTGAATTATTAGAATGTCAAAACTGTTTGATGTCATTATGTATACCATATTGCATGCATTAAAATCCCTTTGTAAAAACTAAAAAGTCTTTTTTTCTGCTATGCATCGATATATGAGTTTAAAGAAAATAAATGTGTTCGTATGTTTGAATATAGTTGAAAAAATTGTATCAATTTATCTACAGGTTAGTGGTCTTCTGTCTGATGCAAATGAAATTGTAAACTTCAGTATTTACTTTCTGTTAGCTATTGGATAATTTAATACATTGAACAGATACTTTTGCTCTATAATATATTATGATTGAAATACAAACGTACAGTGTACTCTATATCTATAATAGTGTGCTGTGTTGCTATATGATTGCAAACGAACTTTGCAATAAGTATAGACAATAGTTAACTGCATTTTTTTGTCTTTCAATTAATCTAATGATTTTTATCTAATTTGCTGAGATTATATTTTGTGATGAACTGATAAATTTGATTGTACTATTACTGGTATCCGTAACCGCCTCGGTAGCCTAGTGGTAGAGTGTCCGCTTCGAATGCGGGAGGTCGTGGGTTCGATCCCCGGCCGCGTCATACCAAAGACGTAAAAAAATGGTACTAGCAGCTTCCTCGCTTGACGCTCAGCATTAAGGGGATAGTGCTAGGACTAGTCAGCCCGGTGTCAGTATAATATGACTGGGTGGGGTATCATGCCACGTGTCTACGGTGTGATATTCCAGTGAGGCAGCACTATAAAGTTGGGCATTGTGCTCACTGCTACAAGTAGACACCGTCGTTTATATGACTGAAAAATTGTTGAAAAAGACGTTAAACCCGAATACACACACACACATACTGGTATCCGTTGTTGTTCAATACAAATCGTATGTTTTTTTAAATTCATTAGAGTGGAAAGTTACATATCTATTTATTGCAAGATATAAGAAAAAATGAGAATTCCAAGAAACAAGCTACTACACCAATGCGTAATTTCAACAAACTATTTGCCAGTGATAACTTGCACAAACGCGAGGACACGTCCGTTTCATAACAATTTATGAAAATAACAATTCATGTTACGTGTATATATATTTTTGACAAGTTAATATGTGTATTTTGTTCAGTTTTACTGCCCAGCATGTACACGGCAAAAATGCTCTGTCGGGTAAAACGCAAAGATTCCAGAAGCAAATCATCAAAACTTTTTGTACTAGTTTGAGTCCTTACGAAATTTGTTAAAGATATTGTACAGTTACCATATTCGTTTCTTTCTTAATCTATCGATATATTACGTATGTTATCTTTTTTTTTCTGACAAAGAAACTAATACTTGTAACTTATAGGTTTTCTTACTTTAAAAACGCCCTTTATCAAAGTACGTAATTTCAAAATGTAAATTAAATACATAAACTATTAACATCTCAATAAGGATTGTATGGGCGGACAATCGATAGCACACATGTGCGTAGTATTATTCCTAGCAATTCTGGACTGTCAAATGAATACACGCTAACACAAATATCGTTCTATCGTTCTAAAGACGTTTTCTTAAAAAAGATAAAATATTTACATGAAAATGTCTTCGGCCGGGAGATTCTAGTAAACATGGAAAATACTTCCATATGATAACGTTCTTTTTTAAATAATATATTGTTGGAATGATACATAGTTGCTTAAAAAGGTATTTATGGGTTGAGAATGTTATCTTCTTTTCATAAGTATTTTCAAACCGAGACATACTTCATAACATGACATCAAAACTGTTATACATACCCCTAATCAGACTGTGACATCTTAGCATCTTTAATTTGCTCGCTTACAACAAGCTATCATTAAACAATGCTTTATTGTATACAAAATAAATAAATAAAAGACTGCCGCTTCATTTCGATGTAATTTGTGCATTAAATAAACAATACTGGTATTTGGTCTTAGGCAGTTTAGTATCACAAAATCCGTTTCTACAGAGATAAAGTTCAATTTCGCAAATCTTAGACATTGTAAAACGTGAATAAAGAAAATCATTCATTAACAAAAATAAATCGTTTCAAATGGTCAGAAAAACCACATCAGAAATTTTATTCTAACTGTGACAAAAAATACAAAACCGAGTCATTTATCGACATTAAACCGGTACTTTACTCGTCATCTTAGCATGCTTGATGTTACCTGGTACAACCCCAGTGAATATTTTCACTGCGATATTGTCTTTCCAAGTGCGCTTTTCATTATGTAATGCTTTTTAGCTTAATGTCAAATCTGTAATGACTTGTAATCGTTATATCTAATTAATTTTCCAGTGAATACAAATCATCTTGCAGGTATGCTTAACATGCATGATTGAAATCTTAATTGGAGCTTCATGCGCTCTGGCAAAATGCATTTTTGAGAGATTCAGGTTACAAAAAATAACGGAAATTGTAATTACGTTGCACTCAATACTCGTTAACAATGTAGAATAGAATTAGAATATCTGAATTGAATGCATACGGTTTTAAAATTAACAACTACAAATTAGATTATAACAAATAAATTGTTTTCACATTGCAATGTTCTTCGAATTAGGGTGCAGTAAAATTAAAGGTAATTACAACGTTGATGAAAGTGAGATTTTTTCTAATAATAGTGCAAATTATAATCATGTTTCATCAGGAATTCATTGCGACTGCATTTATCCCAAGAGTCCTGAACTAATTTCGTGACAATAAGTTTTTAATGTCGTAGAATGGTTGCACGTGTCTAAAGTGTCACGTGTTTTTTACTGATAATAACCACTTCCACGAATCTGTTGGGTTTTTTTTGGCATGTAAACGCACTTTTAAATGTTACATGTTTTGCAATTGTACATACAAGTTGCTTTCAAATAAATGGCACCCTTACCCGTCATGACATATAATATTAATAGTATCTGAGTTCCTTAAACCAATCATAAATGACATTAATGTTGGTTGGCGTTTTTTATTAGATATATATTATATAATATTTTTAAAGAGAGAAATGCAGATGTAATGCGGTAACGAGGCTCGAAAAGAGACGATCGTTTATATGCGTTACGTACGTTGAAAATATATGTAGTGACACAACGTTGTAACATTTTCTATTTCAACACCTGCAATTTGCTGACGAATGTGTGGTGTGGGAGATATAGAGCTTCAAAAATATGCAACAGTGGATCAATCAGAACAGCGTAAACGAAAAAATCGGTTTCTTTTTAACCCCTATTCCGACTTTAAAAGACACAATTACTTACCACAATTTTGCAATATACAGTGCACAGGATTCTTGTTCAAGCTCAATGTCGGGAGGTTCAAATGGTTCATTTTCTTTTCGTGTCTGTAAAATGAAACTATCTTAGCAATACTTTTAACCCTTAGTCCGACTTCCGTTTCCCTTTTTGTATGACGTATGTGGTTTTGTTTATTATACACGTAGGGATGTTTGATCTCCTCAGACATTAAACACGCCCATTTATTTCCTACCAAATAATAGTCTAATTTGTTAAGAACTCACATGGTTACGACGTTACGTCAAGGTGGAACATTCCAGTCACAATGCTATATCAATCACGATGGTTTACATACATGTACGTCACGTCGTCAAATGAAAAAGTTTCATTGAAAGCGAGCCCGGTGACGCGAGCGTTTGATATTCCAACCTCTAGTTAACTTTGTTTTCATTTTAGAGATCTGTTGCATTAAAAAATATGCAGCAGCATTGAATCAGTTAAACAATATGAAAGATAGAATTACGTGTAAGATAAAACTCGTTGTGTAGTTATTGCTGTTCCGGTAAGAGATACATGTTTGTATGTTTATAAGGATCTTACATGCCTACCTATTTAAGACGGGGTATCCCTACCCGAGGGACAGTGTGGAATGAAAAACCGAGCGTTTGCGAGACTTTTTATCGGAGCTGTCCCGAGAATTTTGAAAAAAAGCTGTCTTACACATGCATACATGTTAGATAATTTTTCTTGCCTATCACGCTCAAAATAGATCGTGGTAACAAACAGATTTGGGTATTTCCTGGCATTACTTATTTTTATAGTTTATAACGTCATAATAGTGCCGGTACTATGTGACGTCATCTAAGTGTACGCTATTTTAGACAAGTTTTTCCCTAGGGAAAGACAGAAATATCTATCCCTGGGGCGTGCTCGGACAAATGTATAGCAAGAAAATACACTTTGAATACGCATTTGTATTTTATACGAAAGTGTTTATTTCTTAATCGTGACTTATTTTTAAATATAAACCGTCCGATTTTTAGAAAGATATTGATTAACGATAATCAATTTTCTATTTAATTTCATAACATGCATACATGTTATAACGAGCAGAAAACATAATTAATATACATGAAATGCATGTACTGTGAATATTTAAGTGACAGTAGTCTTTTACCCTAGATTCAATCTGTTGAAAACTGTTCCTAACTATCTCTCTGTATCTTATTGTAGATATAACTATTCGAATATATTTGCACGTGTAAATTAAATTCTTACTGGCTGTTTATCTGTTGCAAATGCATTAGATTTAAACGTGCGCTTGTGGATTTTTGTTCTATGTCGTAAAAATACCAACATTATGACCTTAGTTCATATTGAAACCTCCGTACCTCCAAATCACTTGCCCCTCACCGATTTGGGTCCGAGCTTTACTTGATGCGTGGAATTCATCATGTGAGGAAGCCATCCAGTTGCTTCCGGAATGTTGGTGGTTCTACCCAGGTGCTCGCCCGTGATGAAACAATGCACGGAAGGGCACCTTGGGTCTTCTTTCACCATGAAAAGTCGCAATATGACCTGTAATTATGTCGGTGTGACGAAAAAACCCAACAAAGAAAAGAAAAAAGTTCATGTTCTCCGAAATCAGTGATTTGCATTTTTTAGGAAAATAAGCATGGTCGCATTGCACAGGTTGCATTCAATTTGCATGAAGTTTTGCTTTGATATGTTTCAAAATTTATGAATGCATCAGAAAGAGTTGCTTTCTTCTATTATCATGTGAACTAATATATTCCTTTTCCTTGGAATGGTAGGAAATTATTGTTTCTGATGCCATGAATAAGTTTTATCCTTGATTTGACGATTATTGCATAGCACGAATAACACTTGATTCACGATACTAAATGTGTCTGTGGCAAGGAAGTAGTGGCTTAGTTTGATGGCACGCATTACTGTCAGATGGATTTTTATTCATCAAACTTGCCGGTAAACAATTCATTCCATTATGTTATGTTAATTAAACATTATATGTTCATCAAATAATGAAAATAACATGTTTGCAGCCGAGCAACATAACAGCATTCGCGCTTATCAGAGGTTAATGGAAGTTCCCAGGTCGAACCTCTTTGCACATTTCGCCTATATTTTTATTTTTTATTGTTACGTCAAAGGGTAACAATAGCTTGTTACAGTAAGTAAAAGTAACAGAAAAACAAACCAGCAACTATTAACAATAACAAAATTTTATTGATAAAAGTAACAATTCAAATACCTTAAAAATGTCAAATAGCCGTAAAATCCAATCTAATATGCACAATAGTCCAAATCCTGTCCTTGTCAAACTTAAATCCCAGGAGTAATAATTCCAAATTATTCACAAATCAAAACTGTATTTAAGTATGTCCAAAGATTATAAATCCTCTCTTCAAAAATAACTTTTAAGTCCACAATGTTAATGTAATTCTTCAAATATTAAATATCTAAACTGGTAATATTTGGTATTAAGAAATACAGGAAAGTTTTCAATAAGATCTATAAATGTAGGTTCTGTCCTGTCTTCAGACAGCTCCCATCTAATGTAACACTAAGAATAAAAAAGAACATCTCAGTGGAAAAACCAAGAACAATCCAGACTTCAAAAATAATTGTTACACCCTGTTTATCAGTATTGTGGTAGAACATTCTGAACACCATAGAATGTAAATAACTTATTTACATGATGTCTCAAAACTAGGTCGATAAACAATGACTCATCAATAAAGTAAAGCCTAAAGGGGGAATGACATATACATAACATTATGTTTAAGGTGACAGGTTTCAGCCAGTCTATCAAAAAAGATATAACTGATAGATAGAATTTGGTGTTCAGGAACTTTGTTACAACAACCAAGAACCTACAGGTAAAATTTATTGCAACATTTGATAATACTATCGCCTTATACCATTTGAAACAGCAAAATCTACAAATAAAATCTACTGAAAAACATATTTATCGTGCACTGCATCATTTGTTATGACAAAGTAGCATTAAATGCCGCGTGGTGATGTAGAGTAATGTTTTATCAAAGTTATATTTTTCTTTCTTTATAAGAGTTAATAAAGTGAAAATTCTTAACTGTTCTGTCGTAACAGACACAAAACACAAATTATCAAGTTAAACAAACGTTCTATTTTATCTTCAAGATAGAAAAAAATACATACATGTATCAATATTATTAACATATTAATAAAGAAGTAACAGAAATGCGTTCGCCTTGAAAACTTTTGCTTTTTCATGTAGATGCGGTAACAAATCTTAAGATGGATGGCTAGGTTTTCCCTGGAAAGGCATGTTGTTTTAATAATTTGATTTTGTCATTGAAAAACTGATAGAATTGGCACCACCTGGAGGTATTACTATCCCAAGACAATTCATGAAAAAAAAACTGTCTGTCTGAAGTGCAAGTTAGCATAATATATGATTTGCAAACAGGTTGTCATTTTAATCGTAGTTTGGCTATACGAATCTGTCTACATGTTCAGAACAAATCAAACGTTCACAACTCTCTGATAATATGATTACTGTTTATGATTAATGTATAACTACTGTTTTAATCAACGTCCCATAAGGGCTGTTTAAGAAGATAGCGGGAGCATTTTGACATTAAATGAAATTTTACTAGGCGCTATGGACTTACAAACGTGCTGATTTAGACAGAGAATTATAGATTTGTACCGGTTCGGCAGTTGAGCTTTTGTGCTACTTTAGGAGATGCGAATGACGAATGTATGTTTTGGGGTACATATTTTAAGTGTGGATTTTCCACTTTTTCTATTTATTGCATACTCATTTGGACTAATGAAAAATATGTACAAGTTGTCGAATTGCGCCACATAACCAATATGAAATTTGACATTGCTAATATGGAGAAATAGTAAGACCTCCGTCTCTGGTTGTATTGCAAACACGTAACTCTTTTTACTACATAAACGTTTCATACCAATTATTTCGGCTTGACATATTGACATCCGTGTTCCTGATACACTCGAAATATTGTTTGTATAACTTATAGCAATTTAAACTCCTATTAATACATTCAATACATTTTAAAGCAACAGTAAAAAAGCTTTGTTTGTATCATAGCTTGGTGTTTTTTCTTAACAAATTTGATGCAGGTAATTCGTACACTCTGACTACAGGGTGCGGTAACTAAAAGTGTGCAGGTATTTAATTCCCCGCACGCTAGTTACCGCACTGTTGGATAGGAAAGTATGCCAGCGTGTCTGGAACAGTAGACAGCGATGTGTATTTTATTGATTTTCTGCTCTAGCATTGGTTTATTTTACCCGGGCTTTACACATTTGTAAAGCAAGGATTTTAAGTACTCACTGAACTGCTGTATATGGCAATGTGGAACGCCTACAACTACCATATATGGATGGCTATGATACAAAACAGAAAGAACATTAAAACTCTCGGGTAAACGATTTATACTCGGGGGCTACGCCCCCTCGTACAAATCGTTTACCCTCGAGTTTCAATGCTCTTTCTATTACTAAAAGTACTCAAGAACATTACACTTTATTGTTGCAGTTTTAAGAACAATTTTCAGTCAGTAAGCTAACAGGAACACTAGCGTTAGTGATGTATTGGTATAACGTTGAATGACTAACAGTGATCAATATTAAATGCGTAATCAAAATCATGTGATTTGTTTGTTTATTTGCTTTGGGTTTAACGTCACAATTTTAGGTCATCTGGCGTCTCAGGCTTTTGACGGTGTTCGTGCATTATGCAATCTGGGCATATGTATTCTTCTTGTTGTTGTTATAAGTAAACGTCACATTTTCATGTTATATACACTTGCTACCTTCTATTATTATTATTATTTTATTATTATTATTATTTTTATTATTATTACCTGGATAGAACCATCCACCTTCCGTAAGCCAGCACATGCGGAATTCAATGCCCCGAGTGAGACTCAAACCAACATCGGTTAGGGGCAAGTGATTCGAAGTCATCGAGTTTAACAACTCAGCCACGGAGGCCCCCTTAGAGATAGTTTGAATCAGAATGATTTGGCTCGATCAGTGACCGAAATTATGGACAAAGGTCTCCACTTGAGTCGCACCTTATAGTTCTAAAAGGAACAAAATTGATACCATTCAGAAAATTAGTGGCAGCCAACTGATAATGACAAAATATCTAGATAAGTACTATTAATCGATAACGTTGATATAATGTGCATGGGATTCACGTGAATTAATATTTAATCCACAGAGACGTCCAATTGCAAGAAACCTGTACCTGCAGGTAAGCTCGTAGAAAAATCTTCAGCCTTAATTTGATTTGTTCTCCTTTGCTGCCAGTTACAACGACATTAAATAGTAAAGGCATGCTGTTCCTTATGTAATTTGCTCAAAGAAATCCTAAAAAACTAGATGGGTGTAATTCATGTTTTCAACCATTTGCAAAGAAAACGTGATTGGCATTTGAATTATATGCTATTTTAAATACCCCGGACGTCGTCGTGTTTGCTTTTGAAACAGAACAGATGCTATGTTGTTGTTTTTTTTTTTCGATTTGAACATAATGCTTCTTCAAATACCCTGACATCGTGTTTTCGTTTGAAACAAAACATAAATGTTTCTTTAAAAGAACTTAAAGATAAACAAGCTAAACATTGCATAGATTTAAAGTTCGCAAAAAAGAATCTTAACTTTCTTAAATTATATAAATTGTATAACATATTCAGACTGCACTGAACTGAAAAGCTGGAAAATTAGCGAGGGTGGAGTTAGTGTTCAAGTCAGTTAAGATTATATAGATTCCCACCGATTTGAAATTTCAACTCTTTCATATTGCTTCTTTTGCTTTCTTACTTAAAGCGGCTTCTAATTTCTAGACTGAAGGGTTAAGATGTATAACCAGTTCATGATAGGATTCGAACCTACCATCATTTTCAGTTAACAAACTCTGAACATCAACACAATGAAGCTTCTTTGGATTCTCTTGCCACGCTTAATTTAGTGAAATGTACCTTTTAAAGTCGAGCATCAGAATTAGCTCAATTTCATATCTTTAACTGCCAGTTAGTACAAGGAGGTCATCATTTTACTAAGGAAATCCTCCATACGCTTTCGGAAGATTGGTGGTTAATCAACATACGTGTTCATTAAAAAACGCTCCTAGAGTCATCTGGGTGTCTTCCTCTACACTTAAAGCTGGAAAATCGCCATTTGACCTAAATGGTGTCTGCGAGACTTAAATTTCAATAAAACGAGCAATCTGAACGTCAAAAACGCAAGAAGCAGAATTACAATTTCCCACACAAATGCAGTTAACTGACATCCGGTTTTTGTAGAAAAATCTTGAGATAACGCCATACTTGGATACTTGTTTTCAGTAATAATCCTCACTTATGGGAATATCGTATGCAGTCGTTAGAGTATAGATACAAAACACCGTCTGGTTATATTGAAACAACCCGCAACAATAACGCATTGTTTCAGAATCCCCTGCACATGGATTTGTTTGGAAAGTCTTTACAGTGATTATGTTTAATGAGTATTATGCTTGTACACATATGTGCCGTGCCATGGGAAAACCAACATAGTGGCTTTGCGACCAGCATGGATCCAGACCAGCCTGCGCATCCGCGCAGTCTGGTCAGGATCCATGCTGTTCGCTAACAGTTTCTCCAATTCCAATAGGCTTTAAAAGCGAACAGCATGGAGCCTGACCAGACTGCGCGGATGCGCAGGCTGGTCTGGATCCATGCTGGTCGCAAACCCACTATGTTGGTTTTCTCATGGCACGGCACATATGTGTACGTAATAACTTAATGTTTTCGGGTAGGACAATGGATATCATTATTCCATCGTATTGAAATTAGTAAGGTGATAAAAAAATGATGAGATATAGTGATTTTACCTAAACAGTTTTCGAAAAATATAAATCATCCATATTAATTCTAGTTATACATGTAACGGATTTTTTATTGCTCTTCACAGTTAGTATTATTATATAAACTGTATATGAATACGATCAATAATTTAATAAAATAAATTTTGTGTTAAAACACACAACTCTAACCGACCTTGATATAACAGACGAAACGAATATCTAAAGATTTAATTTTAATGCAGAATAAAAAAATACATCATTTATTTTGTTTTATGTATAGCTTCACTAACAAGAGAAAGTTAGTCATTTTTGGGAGGCATTGAGAAATATAATTTCTTAGCCAGGTAAGATTTTTTATAAACTGTCATTAAATAAAATAAGATAAATGTTCTTTTATTCAAATGTATTTGTGTAAGTTCATTTGAATTAAGAAGTCCATAGTCGATAGAAATGTGATCGATTCGAAATACCTAGACGCCTGTTGACTACTTCGATAAAAGAAGGTTAGTCATAAATGATTTTTACAGCCTACCAGTTATATAAATTCGAACACATGCAATAAAATGAAAGACTGGAATACAAAATTGAAAAATGGTTCATTTGCTAGCTTCAATATTCCGCCGAGTTGCTCTGGGACTTGATGTACTTTCATCGTGAGAATATTATCAAATTACCGCGCATGGAATGATTACGCTATTACTCTGCGGAATATAAAATATTTTAGTTACTTATTTAAGTGTTATACGCGTTATCCATTGATAGTTAAACCAAAGAACGTTTGGAAAGCTACAAAATATAAGATTTTTTGTTTGTTTTTAAGTCCTTCCAGAATCAGATGCATTACACATAGAGCAGGAAATCGTAGTGTTGAACATGTGTCAGTATTGTTCAAGTGCAAAACCTTCACGATGTTTCAAATGGTTACTCAAATATTGTGCTTCGTGACACATATCTATTCCCAATCAATAGCGTTGAAGTGCTTTGGCATATAAACACACCATGTTAAATTTAAATTTTATACACCCCTTTGCGTACGCAGACAAAATGTCGTATGAATCGTTAACTAACATCTTTTGTTTCTTTGCCTGCAATGCAAGCTGTCATTTATTTCAATTAGCAACAATTTCTTTCTGAAAGAGTCAGATATAAACGTATTAAGAGCCCCAAATGTAATTGTATCATGGCTGAAAGGATGATTATATTTATCTTATTTTTGCAGTTGAAATTTAATATTTCTTAAATCCACCCGAAAACTTCTTACGTTGAGTCTTTAAACTATGTCTAAAATTCATGAGTACCCTCTTCTAGGGAGAGGCGGTTACTGAAGTTCATGAAAAATGTACTGACAGAGCATACATTATTTACCAAGTGTTTCCTGATGAATACGTTCAGGCTAAAGGTCCGCGTTGTTGTTGTTAATATCTCAAGTAACATGGTAATAGTCAAGCTTTAACAGGTGGGTCTTTGGGCATTATTTAGGACATGAGCAGGCATCAGCATGTTTTCTGTGAGAGTTAAAACCTGATTGCTTATGAGGATTTTAAAGAAACGGGATTTGTTAGAATTTATACTGGAAAAAAATGGACTTTCAGCTATATCTATTTAACAGGTATAGGATTGTAAAATAAGATTTGTATAAGTAGAAGTCTATTGTTCACAAAGATGGTCAGGTCAGTTCTTCGATTGTAAAAATGAATTTGAATAAACAGAATTCAGTTGTTGACTTAGATAGTCAAGTTAATCTATTTTTTAAAACAATGTTTTCTTTCAATACTTCCAACGTGATAATTGTATACGTTTTTAATTATCTCTCTGCGAAACGTATGGCATCAATTTGCTTTTGGTACATTTGAAGCATTTATTACACAAGCAATAATTAACACGTTTTTCAAGTCGTTGCACATGCTGGTATCTACCATTTACATTTTATCTCTTCATCGAAAAATTATCCCCACTTTCACTTCACTCAGACTTCCAATATTCCAACGTCAAGATCTTTTGCCTTGACTTTACGGAAGCTACCATTTTATATGCATATTGTTTAAAAAAAGTATGAGATACTTAAGGCAAAGCTAAATTCAACCTTGTTTCAAACTGCTATAAAAATTTGTAAACAATAACTAGTATTCACATTTAAGGTCTGCATGTTGTCTGATGTTAGCACCTAGTGCTTTTGTTATTTAGAGCTACGAAGACCAACTGAACTTGCGGTATTTTGGGTTAAATCGTTTAAATATTCTAATATTGTTCAGGCTGTGGTCTCACTGGCAATAATTCCCGTTTCACCCAATAATATTCACATACTCCCCTAGTAATATTCCTATATCTTGAAAATTCACTCTTGATATTGGACCGTTTGTTACGGTTGTATTTAAGTTTGCATTTGTCATCGTGGTTTCCCCGTAAGCTGTTCATGCACTTTTAGCAAACACAAAGCAAACTGAAGATGAAAATACTACATGTGAATTGTCCTTATTTGAAATGAGTTTGTAAAAGCTTTATAAATCGGAAAGAATTTTACTGGTATGCTGACTTTTGCAAAATACCCTGGTAAGCTACAAGCCGCTGGCGCTAAAAGCAGCAAACATCTTCGGCGATTTTGAATTGTTTGGTAAAATTATCATTATACATGACCTTTATTCTTTACGACTACCGGTTACATTGTTTTGTTTTTCAATTTCTCATATATGGAATAGAATGTTTAGTTTTCATAAATATGTAAACCATGAATATCCACTTTTTATTGTACGTACATGACACATACCTTTTTATATACGCATAAAAGATAAAACATTTATTTTTTAATTTCTGGATAGATCTAGAAAAATAGTATGTTTTAATCTCAATAGCCTACAACTGTGCTGACACATGTGAAAATAAATTTATCCTCAAAAGATGCGTTTTCTAGTGATTAAAAATTAACAAATCACAATATGTAGTTTCAATGCTTGTTTACATAGAAATCAGAATTATCAACCTATCGCTTAAATTCCTTTTTAGAAACATCTTTTTCTGGTTTGCACTGGCGGTGGCCATTTTGAAATGCTTTGAATGTCTCGTATATAGCATTATTTTTGATATTTTAATAGACAGATGAAGTAACTTATTTCAAGAATCGCATACTATGAGTCTCTTTGACAATGTACAGTTATACATAAACCCATTTAACACCGCAACCATAAATTTACAAAATTCTATCGCCGTTGTGATCGTCATGTTTCTATCTTTCATGTACCAGATTTTATAAATCTGTTCTAAGGTTCTTTGGAAGCAAAGAATGCAACCGAGAAGAATAATAGCAGACTCGGTTTGAGTCTGTTCATGCGAGGTAATAAAATGTGCAACTCCTCTCACGCCCCCTACCACCGGCTTAAGACCACAATAGCCTTTTTTACGTCTTCTAGTTTTATCTTTATAGAATCAGATTCGGTGTGGTATACTCCTCAAAATAGTAATAAGTTCATCTGCTAATTAAATAAATAAAGATCATATTAAGCCTATTAAGAATTACGACTGAGTGTCCGGACATTTATAGGGTTTCCGCTAAAACACTGGGCTTGAACATTGGCAGTCAAGCAGACTCAAGCAAACCGAGCTGTTGTGATCGCTCATCGTCAGGCGTCCGTCCGTCCGTCGTTCGTCCACACTTTCCTTTAAACAACATCTCCTCCTCAACTCACTAGGCCAATTTTGATGGAACTTCACAGGAATATTCCTTGAATGGTCTTCTTTAAAAAATGTTCAAAGAATTGAATTCCATACAGAACTGTGGTTGCCATGGTAACAAAAAGGAAAAACATAAAAAATCTTCTTGTCCAAAACCACATATCCTAGGGCTTTGATATTTGGTAGCATCATCTAGTGACCCTCTACTAAGATTGTTCAAATTATCCCCCTAGGGTCAAATATGGCCCCGGCGCGGGGGTTTCATGGTTTACATAGACTTATATAGGGAAAACTTTCTTGTCTGAAACCACAAAACCTAGGCATTTGATATTTGGTATGTAGCATTTCTTTGTGGTCCTCTACCAAGGCTGTTGGAATTATTTCCCTGGGGTGAAAAAAATGCCCCGCCCCCGGGGTCCCAATTTTTACATAGACTTATATAGGAAAAAACTTTAAAAATCTTCTTGTCTGAAACTGCAAGGCCTAGGCTTTTGATGTATGGTATGTTGCATTGCCTAGTAGTCCTCTACCAAAGTTGTGCAAATTTTGCCACTGGAGTAAAAAGATGCCCTACCCTGGGGGTCCCAGATTTTACAAAGACTTCTATAGGAAAACAATTAAAACATTTTCTTGTGTGAAAGTTCAAGGCCTAGGCAGCTCTGTTTGTACCGTGTGTAAAATTCCTATCTCTACATTATATCATCGATCATTTTAGATCTTCGGCACGACATTTTTGCTGTTTTAGTGGTGCTCTTAAGTTTTTCGACCATACACCGATTGAAATTGAATTACACAATGTGAATCATTATGGTTTCCATCTTCATCCCTGTATAACACATCCGCGGATGTTTTTTTCTTTTATACTATGTTGTATTTTGCTCATCCCAGGACTGCTAGGCGTATATTCTTCGTGACGATTTGAATAAAGACATTGTGTCTGAAATCATTCGTCCGCCTCTGATTCATGTGGGAAGTTGGCAGTTACTTGCGGAGAACTTGTTTGTACCGGCACAGACTCGAGGAACACTGGTTATTTAGGTTACATAACTGAAATACTGTTGAAAAACGACAAAAAACAAACAGACATTCCGGGACTAGATGGTGTGGACGGTATCGTGCATTTCCATAATCGCCCATGAACAGGCTCAGTCAAACCGAGTCTGCAAGATTATCATTTTGTCGTGTCGGCGACCCCCGGAGATTCGATGTTTTTGGTCATAGTATGATAATCGTGACTACATCATGTTTTCAATCTTTTGATATTCCAAAGAGGAATGGAATCATAATTGAAAATAACAACATGACATATGTCATATGACAAAACTTTATCTTGTACATTATTTATGGGATACAGTCTGTAGCAATAAAACCCTTATATCCAGATGAAATGCCTGTGTTTACGTTGCATGTGGAATTTCAGATGTTTATATAGAAGTTGCTTATCTATGTGTGTAAATATATACATTGAAAAATCCAAAGCAAAACATCTAACCTTATAAACTTAATGTATGACCGTTTGACAATGTTGGACTTGTCTTGTCTAATGTAATGATAATTAACTTGTCAAAAGCAAAACACACCTAAGGTTTCTTTTAAAAGGCGTAAATGACAACTGTCCACTTAAGAACTGACAAGTTTATCATAAAGAGAAGCTACACTTCACGGTGTAGCGTATTTTATGACATGAACTGGGAGGGAGTAACCGTCAGGAATATGACGGCAAATGGTCAGGAATTTAGTTCTATCAAAACTGGTCAGAACCGGATTAATCAGTCTACTTTAGCGTGGGTTAGATAAACACAAAGAAAAATACGCGTTTTGGTTGATGTTGTACAAATAAATAAGGTCATCCCATGACCATTTAACAACAGATATGTGTTAAGTTTTCTCTCCCAGTAAGGGTCATAAAGAGAAGCTACACTTCACAGTGTAGCGTATTTTATGACATGAACTGGGAGGGAGTAACCGTCAGGAATATGACGGCAAATGGTCAGGTATTTAGTTCTATCAAAACTGGTCAGAACCGGATTAATCAGTCTACTTTAGCGTGGGTTAGATAAACACAAAGAAAAATACGCGTTTTGGCCCACCGCCATCCCCTGCACCACTGTAGTTATTAAAAATACAAGGAGGTACCCATGTCAAAAACATTTTAATGTTATTGTTTTGTCTGCTATTACGAACAAACCGCCTACATTTTGTGTCCATTCAAGAATTTTATACATTGTTTTACAGTTTTGCCATTTCGAACGAACCCTTCACATTTCGTTACCATTCGTTAATCTTATACATCTGTTTTCACTGACTGTTTTATAGAAAAATGATTTCCAATGCAACGCTTATACATTTGTATTACAATTCAATGATTAATTCTTATATGTTGTACAAATAAATAAGGGCATTCCATGACCATTTAACAACAGATATGTGTTAAGTTTTCTCTCCCAGTAAGGGTCATAAAGTACAATTATGTTTTAATCTGTCATCTCTTTTCTAAACGTGGAAAATTGACAGACGACAAAATGGAGCACACGCCAAATTTAATACCATTGCACAAAATGATTTTATACAAGATGTTTGACTACCATTGTAGATCATTTTGGCGTAATATTACTAACGGGAAATAATCATATTGTGTTTATATCTTAAATATCTATATTCCATGTCATTAATGAATATTTTAATTAACTTCCTGCAGTATTTTTAATGTGTTAGTGAAATTGCTTTTTGATGGATCAAAAGTTCTTTGAGGGCTTCCTGTGAATATATAGGTTTCTTTATCATCATTATTGGAGTAACATTAATAAGGACCATGAAGCTCTATTTAAGCGAATGTATAATATCATGAAATAACTTCTAAATAAATGCAAAAAGCTGTCAGCCTCATAAGTAAAGAAATGGTAAGAAATTAAGACTTGGTTTCGGAAAACTAAGGAGAATTCTTTTCGTTAGAAATTACAAACCTGGTAGGAAAGTTATTTTTGAACAAAGCAATTTATTGATTTTAGGGTATTGTGATTTATTTCCTTCACCAATAAGTCATTAAGTATCATTATATTCTTTTATAAAAAAATATTATCAAAATCACTCGGAAAATGTTAGTATAGCTCATACAGTTTTTTTTAGCTCACCAGAGCCAAAGGCTCTTGGTGAGCTATTCTGATCACTCACCGTCCGTCGTCCGTCCGTAAACTTTTACTTTAAACGACATCTCCTCATAAACCGCTAGTCCAATTTCATCACAGGAATGTTCCTTGGGTGAAGCTCTACAAAATTGTTCAAAGAATTGAATTCCATGCAGAACTCTGGTTGCCATGGCAACTGAAAGGAAAAACTTTAAAAATCTTCTTCTCAAAAACCAGAAGCCTAGAGCTTAGATATTTGGTGTGAAGCATTGCCTAGTGGACCTCTACCAAATTAGTTCAAATCATGACCCCGGGGTCAAAATTGACTCCGCCCCAGGGGTCACTTGATTTTACATAGGAAAATCTTAAAAAATCTTCTTCTCAAAACCCAGAAGCCTAGAGCTTAGATATTTGACATGTAGCATTGCCTAGTGGACCTCTACTTAAATTGTTCAAATCATGACCCCGTCCCAGGGGTCACTTGATTTTACATAGATTTCTATAGGAAAATCTTCAAATTTTTTAAAAAAATAAACCAGAAGACCTAGTCTTAGATATTTGACATGTAGCATTGCCTAGTAGACTTCTACAAAATTTGTTCAAATCATGACCCCCGGGGTCAAATTGACCACGCCCAAGAGGGTTACTTGATTATACATAGACAAATCTTCAAAATTTTCTAAAAATAAACCAGAAGGCCTAGAGCTTAGATATTTGATATGTAGCTTGCCTAGTAGACCTCTACTAAATTTGTTCAAATCATGACCCCCGGGGTCAAAATTGACCCCGCACCAAGGGTCACTTGGTTTTACATAGGAAAATCTTCAAAAAATTTCTAAAAATAAACCAGAAGGCCTAGATCTTAGATATTTGACATGTAGCATTGCCTAGTAGATTTCTACAAAATTTATTCAAATAATGATCCCCGGGGTCAAATTTACCCCGCCCCCCATGGGGTTACTTGATTGTACATAGAAAATTTTTCAAAATTTTCTAAAAATATACCAGAAGGTCTAGAGCTTAGATATTTGACATGTAGCATTGCCTAGTGGACCTCTACAAAATTTGTTCAAATCTTGACCCCCCAGGGTCAAATTGACCCAGCCCCAGGGGTTACTTGATTGTACATAGGGAAATCTTCATAAATTTGCTTGAAATAAACCAGAAGGCCTAGATCTTAGATATTTGATATGTAACATTGCCTAATAGACTTCTACAAACTTTATTCAAATCATGACCCCTGGGGTACATTTGGCCCCGCCCCAGGGGATACTTGATTTTACATCGGAAAATCTTCCAAAAAATTTCACTATGTTCAAATCATGACCCCCGGGGTCAAATTGACCCCGCCCAAGGGGGTTACTTGATTGTACATAGAAAAATCTTCAAAATTTTCTAAAAATAAACCAGAAGGCGTAGAGCTTAGATATTTAATATGTAGCATTGTCTAGTGGACCTCTACTAAAGTTGTTCAAATCATGACCCCCGGGGTCAAAATTGACCCCGCCCCAAGGGTCACTTGGTTTTACATAGGAAAATCTTCAAAAAATTTCTAAAAATAAACCAGAAGGCCTAGATCTGAGATATTTGACATGTAGCATTATCTAGTAGACTTCTACAAAATTTGTTCAGATCATGATCTCCGGGGTCAAATTGATCCCGCCGCCATGGAGTTACTTGATTGTATATAGAAAAATCTTCAAAATTTTCTAAAAATAAACCAGAAAGTCTAGAGCTTAGATATTTGACATTTAGCATTGCCTAGTGGACCTCTACAAAATTTGTTCAAATCTTGACCCCACAGGGTCAAATTGACCCAGCCCCAGGAATTACTTGATTGTACATAGGGAAATCTTCATAAATTTGCTTAAAATAAACCAGAAGGCCTAGATTTTAGATATTTGATATGTAACATTGCCTAATAGACTTCTACAAACTTTGTTCAAATCATGACCCCCGGGGTACAATTGACCCCGCCCAAGGGGGTTACTTGATTGTACATAGACAAATCTTCAAAATTTTCTAAAAATAAACCAGAAGGCCTAGAGCTTAGATATTTGATATGTAGCATTGCCTAGTGGACCTTTACTAAAGTTGTTCAAATCATGACCCCCGGGGTCAAAATTGATCCCGCCCCAAGGGTCACTTGGTTTTACATAGGAAAATCTTCAAAAATTTTCTAAAAATAAACCAGAAGGCCTAGATCTTAGATATTTGACATGTAGCACTGCCTAGTAGACTTCTACAAAATTTATTCAAATAATGATCCCCGGGGTCAAATTTACCCCGCCCCCATGGGGCTACTTGATTGTACATAGAACAGTTTTCAAAATTTTCTAAAAATAAACCAGAAGGTCTAGAGCTTAGATATTTGACATGTAGCATTGCCTAGTGGACCTCTACAAAATTTGTTCAAATCTTGACCCCCCCTCCCCCCAGATTTTACATTGGAAAATCTTCCAAAAATTTTCTAAAAATCATCAGTTTGACATTTAAAAATATAGCTCATATTACTCAGGTGAGCGATCCAGGGTTATCATGACCCTCTTGTTTTCCACAGCTGCGGTCACCTTTATAAGGCATTATTCACATTAGAATGTTCATTTACGAGACACTTTTCTACCACGATAACTAAATGGTAAAATCGAAGCAAACTTTTGTCGGTTTTAAAGTGTCTGCGAAGATTAGCATTTGCTGACAGACTTCATAGTAAAATATATTCCAACAACGTGAAATCTACAACGTCAATACAACATAATTAAATGATTGGACGCATATATTTATCTTTCTAATAATATGTTCAGACTACAGTTTAAAAATGTTTTAAAACGAATTTATTTTTTAATCCAGTGTGCGTCCCAAACAAATTGTATTAGAATGTGTATTATTTGAAGGTCAAGTGGATTAAAAAACAATTAATGTAACAGAATATAAAAATTAATCTACATTTATTTCACTAGTGTGAACATACATGTGGACTATTACGGTTTTAAAATCTATTAATGGTTTTTACACCAAGTCTGACTTTTTTGCGGGAGAATACCGCATGGTTATCTTAAGTGTTTATGAACAATGGATGCGAATTCTACATCCTATATCTGCAGGCCTCCTTGTTTTTTTCTTTTTTGTTTATTACAGATCAATTCCTAAAACTACCATGTTTCTATATACATGTTTACTTCCCATAATGCAACAATGCTTACAAATGTTCATGCCTTTTGCATATATATACCTAAATCCGCATTTCACTGCCTAGTGTGAATGCAAACTAGATTATATCTTAATGGCTTTTTTATCTTAACCATAAATTATAGCCCGCACTAGAATAATACGGATGTACTGTCTGAACACTAGTATAAATACACAGAGATGTAAAGAATCCCACGATAATTATTACGTAATTAACTATTTTATGATGAAATGATATCGTTGGGAAAAGATTTATCTGTCAATATCTCCTATTATGTCTTTTTGTGAATGCTTGCTAATTTGTCAAGGGAAACGCTGCATGTTTCAGTAAAGAGATATTATATGAAATTACAAAAATAAATGAGAGATGTGTATGTTCTTATCGTTTTCTGTCTCATTTTCTGAGTTATAGTGGTGGTTAGCTAGTAAATATTAGTTTTTTAAGTATAAAACATAAGCAGTATTAAGTTCACCATTGTTAACTCCATACACTATCAATATGATCACAATACTGTACATTCTAGTCGTTCATTCTAGTCGTAAGAGGGCCCCATGGAAGATTAGCTTTGCTAAATTGGTTACCCTCTTTAAATAAAGAATTTACTTACTTACTTACATCTAACGAGAGCGCCTGCTTCTAAAACATCAAAGGAAATGCAGTGAACCATAGTAAGTTACGTTTTACTTCACGTGTGCCAGTCTTTATAACAGATTTATAAAGTGTCTTAAAAAAGTTAATAAAGTAAATACTTTAAGACACTGTGCCATGTTTGTCAATCTTTTGTTTATAGAATGAACAGTATAAAAACGCAAGTACTACCAAGCTTGCAATATGGTTTAAATTGATGCGTTAAGTGGAAATAGAAAGATTTTTTCTTCAGCTCAATTGTACAAATTGCTAACACGAACATGGGGGATTCATATCAGTCATAGTTTGTAAGTGTTGTTGTCTTTCTGATTTTCTTTAACTGCACTGTAAAGATCGAAAGTAATTTACACAAATATATTTTAATAGATTTTGAACTGAGAAGTGCTGTATGAAGTTGGCTAATTTGTCCACGGAAAAATCGTACCTGTTTTAATGTTGATATATATAATGTTTTAGTCAACACAATTCATTTTGCAGATGTGCTATATTTGTTTTGTTATGAACATGTGTGTTACATGCATTCCCTCTGATAAAAACATAATTCGCTTAAGAAGCCCAGAAATGTTTACTGCGTTTTACGCATAACACGCTTTCTTCTAACCAGTGCATTATGGAATTTAATACAAGCTGTTTTGTTATTACAAACTGGAACAAATAAGTTATGTATATATTACATCTTAGAATTAGACCACAATAAAATTTTAAATATTAACGTTAATAAAACTGTGACATTTTCTAATCTTAATGTAAACTATAACTGTGCGTCATTTGGAATTCATTGTCAAATTGGTGCATTTATTGCACGGACCATGAACTTATTTCATAATAAACTTTACAAATAAGATTCTTTGAAGACACAAACATTAACTTCACAACCAGGTTAAAACGAAGAATTTACTCTTTCATGAAGCACCATTAAGTAGAAAGTAGTGGCGTCGCATCTTTGAAACAAGATGATGTAACTTACTGTAACATACTGTATCACGTTACCAAAGTTAATGTTCTTAGTAGACAGTTCGTCTCCATGTCCTCAAACTTTAACCTCTGAGTCTAAAACATCTCTGCAAAAATGTAAATTAAACTCAAACCCTACCTCCCAAGATTATATCTGTTTCACCCGAAACTGTTTTCCCAAACAAAACCTAAGAAATATCTCTAAACTCATAAGAGCTTCACTGCTAGGTTGTTACTTTTTTAAACTAGGCTAGCCAATCAGACAATGTCCCGAAGGACAGGACGAATGCAATGTTGATAATTACGACCTATAAATTATAGCAGCCTCCCTTGATAAAAAGCCTTTAACACCTATTTTCGTCCTCGAATCATTTCTACTGGACTGTCTGCATCTTTATGATTTGTAACAGAGGAAAACACATTAGACTAAATTACAATATGTCTCATGGGAATGTAGAATAATGTTTCATAGACAGTACGGTTAATAATCTTTCTCTGGGAGAGTAAATATTATAATAATAGTGAACTGTTGGAATATTGTCATATCAGACAGATAAAAATATATTTTCAAAACAGATAGTAAAAGTTATCAAAACACAAGTATTCTTTAGGTAAGTCAGCGTCGGTTTATAACTACATTTATCCAGTTTTCAATACCTTTTTACTTGATGAGTCGTCTCGGGATAGCAATACCGCCTGGTGGTTCAAAAAGCAACAGGGTTTTAATGGCATAATTAAAGCATTGACAAGTGATAAGTTTGAACTTAGTCATCAATAGACTGTGCAAAATAATCACGAAACAAAATTCAAAACCACAATAATCTGCATGAAATAGTCAATAGATACCTAGTTTTGACTAAACGTTTTTTTGGGCGCGTGTCTCAATACTCGTTTAGAGTCATTCTTCTTCTTTTTCAAGACTAGTGTATTATTAATCAGCACTTACTAAATTCAACGGAATCTCTATTCTACAATATACATAAAATAATTTACAAGTGAAAAGTTGTTGTTTTTTTTAAAAATAAATTTTGCAATATTTTGCTTATTCATTCGTAGGACATGCTAACAGATTTGAAACAGAGTTTTATTGATTTGTTCTGAGAATAGGTTCGGAAATTGAGATAGTGCACAACATAGTGAGATGAAGTACAATTGTCAATTTCTCGAAACAAATCTTACAATATATTCCTTTAAATTGATGAATAGATAATCGAATACCATCACATATTTTTATAAAAGGTTTACCTGTAACTTTGGCCGAAATCCTCCGATTTAGTTCTAAAATGTAAAAATTCGAAAAATGGACGAAACAAGTCTGTATGCCATTAAACTTTACCCTGATGACAATAAAGGAGTAAGGGTATGTCCTTAACTTAAAGACCCACCACGAACTTCAAGTGGATGGAAAAAATACGTCACTAGGTTGTGGTGTGTCTTTAAATACTGTTTGAATAACACAATTTAGCAGTGTTATATCTATATTATTTCCGAAATATATTTCCCCAAATTACCTCTAAGACGTCCTTATCACCGATTATAGCAGTAAAAAAAAACGAAAAGTTAATAAATTGAATGTTTTTAATCCATTATTCAACCATTTAGTCTGTATCTAACCGATGTTAAGAATATTCCGATAAGAATTGTAAAATCAAGAGATGAAATAGATGTAAGGTGCGTCGGAGTCTCTAGAAATAACATTTAACAGTTGAGGAATCTGCTGCCTTACATCATCATGCTTTGTTCATTAAGAGTTAAGAAATGATTGAATGTTACAACTTCGAAGCCGGCTTAGATTTTATTAATAATCGGTACATTTAAATGTCATGCAAATGAATCAGCTCGATAGTTCAAATGGTTATCTGCTAGTTTGTGTATACTTCTTGATGATTTTCGTATGAAGAGATGTAATATTGTTTTAACTTACAACGTTACCCATCTACCTGGCTTACGAGAAGACTTTGGCTCTACAGAGATATAAATAATGATCGCAGATGCACATGAGGTCTTTCTGCAACATTTATAGCTGGGAAGTCGTTATATGACCTAGATTGTGCCAGAGAACTTACAATCCAACAAACAAGCATACGGTTTTCATTTTTTTACAATGTCGTAAAAATTATGACAAAATACACGTTAAGCCGAATTACAAATTCCACATGCGAATGTCGTTAAATGTCGTCGTTTTTTTGTAGACAAATCTTCCTATAATGCCTTTCTGGAAGGGATTTTTACGGTATTAATCTTAGCTTATGGGAATCTTGCAAAGATAGGAACAAAATAGCAGTGATACTTAATGAATGCGCTACAATAACAGAATATTTATACACAACCTGATAATGTTAACCTTTAGCCTACTGGTGGCTAGTGGTTCTGTCTTTGCGACCAGTGCAGACCAAGATCAGCTTGCATATCTGCACTGTTCGCTATTCAGTCAGTAAATTTTCAGTGAACACCACTTTTAATAATAAGTGGTACTGCCCAAATTGAATGATGGAACAGTCCATTTTAGAAATATAGCAAAGTATGGGTTAATAATCCAGTGTATGAATAGTTTTTAAAGTTCTTGCAGGGAATACCTTAATACCTTAATTTGTTATGATTGTAGTACTTTGTGTAAAACATGTACATTTGTATATTCATAATCACTTTAAGGTCTATTTGTTTCCGGAATTGACCATAAAACTGCTACACGTTTCAATATAACTATGAATTCTATAATTCTATCATTCTTACTCTGGGGACAGTACTTTGAGATATAGTCATTTTAGCATTTACACATATATAGTTTAAAACCATCGATATCAGTATCAGGTGACCGTTTACAAGATTCCGCCTAATTTTAACAATTAATAAGAATTTGCTGTAAACGAACGATACTTAGATATACAAATTCCTAAGATATCTCGAAAACATAGTCTTTAAATTAATAACTAACTGATTGACGAAGTGAAATTATTTCGAGTAATGGTAAAAGTCAGCCAACATTTCTTAATAATATCTTCAAATCGTACTAGTTGAGTTGCAATAGAATGTTGTTGTTGTTTTTTTTTTTTGCCTCTGAGATCATTAATCACTATTAATTTTATACACAGGGAAAAGTTATCTTTGCGATTATAAAAATGGATTCTCAAAATATTCATTTTAGATATTAAGCTGTCAGTGCAGCAGATCGATATCAAATGCATTTGATTGATATAAATGAACCCCTATCGAGTAAACGCGTTTATGATTAATAGAAGTCATAAATCATTTTATATCAAATACATGTAATCAAATGTAAAAAATAAAATATATTTCAATTGCTAGTTTAGATAACCCGTCGAAGTCTTTTGGGGTTTGGATTTACAATCAGCAAGATGACATATTTATGACTTTTTTTTGTTAAATAACCTCAAATTAAATGAATATATTTTACCCTGTGGAATACATGCAGTTTCAATTACTTTAAATGTATGTTTGTATTATCTTTAATCCATTTCGTAAATGTAAATTTTTAAAAGTTATCTGATTTAGGCATTTTATCTAAAGACACTTCCAGAATCAATTTCGTAATCTTCCAGAACATGTATCTATATGATTTACGAAGTACACTTGCAAGTTTCAGTAAATGTTATTCTATTTATATTTTGCAATCATATACAGTTTAATAGCTTCTGGGACCTAGTCTACTTTCAGTATGGGAATATATTTTAGCTAACCTTGCACGGAATCGTTATTTTATTACCCAGTGAAATGTATCCAATTTTCGTTTGCTTTATTTATATTTTGTCTTATCGAGTGAAAGCACACTTTTCAGTTTATATTTATTATATGTCTACAAAATAATGATATCATTAAATTGTAAATGTCGACTTCATTTTGAGTTATAAATAGATTTGCATTCAGTCTGTCTGAAATTCATAGATTTTATTGATGAAAGGGAGTTGCGAAAATGTGCTGATATAGATATAAATCGCGACTTCAATATCATGTTTAAATGTGAATGACTTTAAAGAATCTGTTATTATTCTTGTGTATTTTAATTATCATTAAAATGCCTTTGTGTTTGTTGTCATTTGAAATCATCCTTTTAATTAAAAATGTTTAATCGTGAGTGATATGTCTTTGCAAAACCTTTAACATGTTTTTGCAGATAAAACTCTCCAACGTTTTCTTTTAGAACTGCCATGTTTCTGTTGTTGCTGTTGGCTTGTTTTGTCAGTTTAAGTCATATGATGAAAATCCAGCTTTAATGGTGGAGGAAGATTCCAAGTCTGCCTTCAAACTGCTTTTGAGCTAAAATTCTAACTCTTAATTTGATTTATATGTCCTCTATATAACAAGCAATATCTTCATTACAGTAAAAACTGCTCTTTCTAAATGATATTGCCATTCCCTTTGTATTTTTATGAGAAAATATGTGCGCAATATCTAAGGTATTAATGGTGAATGCTATAATTAAGTGTAACGCTGCCGCGTCGAACAATTTTTATTTATGAATAATAAGTAAAAAAAAAAATCAGACTTTCGGTCCACATATAGTTCGATTCTAACACATGGTCCTTTTGTAACTTAAGAATAATTTGTCTGAGATTAGCAACGTTTTAGGTATAAAAAACTTTCTAGATAATTAGAGTATTCTAATATGCATATTATTATAATAATAATATTATCCCATGGGAATAGATTTCGTCTCGCTTACACTTTACTTTGACTAACTTTCAACACATGTTTCCAAATAATATTCCTATGCATTCAACATTAACTATGCGTTTGGGACAATTCGTTTTAGGACTGCAATTACCATCTTTGGCGTTTCTGTAAACTAAGCACGCACACCATGACAAATTTAAGATGAAAATAAATGTGAACATATGAAGAAAATGGGTAATAAATGAATATTTGAATTATTTTTACTGAATCTGTAAATAGGTAAGTGCATATTATAGGACACAACCACAACTTGTTGTTCGGCCGGTCATATGACGACTCTCCAGCTTTTCATGGTGAAGGAAGACGTTGTTCGGCTGGGGCTTATCTGTTTTTACATGAAAGGAAGGGAGAGCTTTTCTTCAGTTTTCATGCTTTTCTTCAGTTTCCATTTAAAAATTCAAAATATATTTCAGAATAAAAAACTCACTCAAAAAGCTCATTAGATCGATCATTAATAACATTAAATAAGATTCTACATTTTTTGACAAAGTGCTGGATAACTGTTCCTTGATAGAATCTTTTAGTTTAGTTCAGAACTAACACTAGAATTTATGATCGACACTGCCATGTCGCTCCATGCAATGCACAGCCTTCAATTTTAATTCTCGTTGTGAAACTTTTACCTTCGGTCCAACTGCATTTGCGGTGGCCTTTGGAATATTCAATATATATACTGATCCAGATATATTTCATGCGAGTAAAACTCCATTCTAGTAGCTACTATTTATGGTATCCAGCATTACAAGAATGACAAAATATCTGCTCTATGATCCCAACAAATGGTCATAAAAAATGTATAAGCACTGTCATATATAAATTCTACACGAATTTGTCACCGCTGGTGCCAGTATGTCGCATTTTAATTTCCTGGAATTTACTTTGATATTTCTCAACTCACAACCAACTTCATATTTCATCATCAATTACATCAAGACCGCAATCACCATGTCGCTAGTCTTATATTACTCTATAAAGTTTAACCCATCTACACTGCAACCGTCATGTCGCTAGTCTTATATTACTTTATAAAGTTTAACTCATCTACACTGCACTGCAACCGTCATGTCGCTAGTCTTATATTACTTTATAAAGTTTAACCCATCTCCACTCTGCAACCACCGTGTCGCTAGTCTTATATTACTTTATAAAGTTTAACCCATCTACACTACAACCGTCATGTCGCTTGTCTTATATTACTTTATAACGATTTTAACAATAAATGTAATAAAAATATGACAAGATACAAAAATCTTATTTATGATAACCTGTATATGTATTTAAATTTTATTCGTATATTTAAAACTTTCTTTAGAATATATCCGAATTATTGTATTCTAACATTTACAAACCATTCGCATGAACAAAGCTAAAATACTGCCTAGAACATTAAAGTCTCATTTTTTAAAATAATATTCTGCACTGAAAAACCTACATTCCTTTCTTTGAATGTCTTTGAGCCAAGACGCCTTGAAACAAAAATAGTGGCATATAAGTACATCTCTATCGTCATGAAATTGACTAAAAATGATGTGAAGTATGTCTATAAAAGTATAAAATTCTGCAACATTTATCGGCAGGCAAAACCTCTTATATTAACTTTCAATATGTGAGCGTTTCAAAAGGCTTGACCTTTCATGCCTAATGTTGAGATAATTAACTTATCCAGAGTAATACACCACTCCAAAGGTTTCATTTGAAAGAAGTAAATGACAGCGGTCTAGCCTGGACTTAAACACGTTTTTCATGGAATGCTGTAAAATAAATTATATTTTGACCTGTCAGCGTTTCTCTTACTTAACGTAAAAAACAGTCGGCATAATTAACAGAAAGCATTTTATGCACCAGGATAAAAAATGTGTCTGATTAGACCTGGTTTTTATATGACTTACCGGATTTGAACTTTGAACTTAATAGTACTTGCGAATATTAAAATGGAATGTTCAGCTGTGAATATCTATATTATATACCCATAAAGAGCACTTAACCGTCAAAGGTATTTTGCAAGATTCTTCATTTACTTTGCATCTCATACTCGTTTCAGATATTTTAACACTTGTCAAAAATTCAGGATAGATCAGTGATGATTAAAGACATATTCCGTAAACATTCAAACCATTTAAGATAGATGATATAAGATTTGAAATGAAAGAAAGAAATAAAAAACCCAAAAATAAATGATTTGCGTTGAGAAAGACGCACCAAGTAGCCGAAATAAGTGACACATAAAACATGTAAAACGATATATAATGTCATCACAATTAATGCAAATAGAGTAGGAAAATAACTTTTGGACCTCTCTACATTTGACGTCAGACCTGGTATAAAAGTGAGTTATAAACACTGCAAGTTTATTGACATCTGAGAGTCTTGCAATTTTCTTAACCAGTTAGTCACCATTTATCATTTCCTATTCATCTGTTTCTAATAACTGTAATCAATACTTTTTGTCAAATATTATTAGAATAACATAAAATTTATTTTTATTCGCATTAGCTGTCACTTATATATAACTTGCCTAGCTTAGAATAGTCAGAGGCTGGAAAACTTCAGTTGCCACCGAAGGTATTCTGTAAATGTTGTGTTAAAAATCACAGCGTGCTTTTTTGTACCGAGTCGGACAAACTGCATGTGCATAACATACATAATAACATAATAATCCAGTGTTGATGCCTTACACCAAAATTTTTATATAATGGTCACCCTCCATAGTGGTCACACTCTGTTACTTCTGTGATCGCGATAAACATGTGGACTATGCATCTTATAATGTGGACTTTCGACTATAAAATATGTCCGCCTAATTTTTTGTAAATAATTATGAGCTCGTAAAAGTGCTGGCTTAATTGTTGGCGGAATCTAGTGGAATTAAATCTAAAAATTTCAACTGCAAGTAGTTGCATTTACTTTTTTAACGGATCATCTGTGAGTCAAACTTGTAACATTTATTTTTATTTTAAGAAACAACTGTCTTTTTTGCTCGTTAAAATGCTGTAATGAATTTTTTAAGAATGTTCTAAAATTCTAAGTTAAAGCTTTTTGATTTATGATGCCGTTAAGTGAACGAAAATCGGCATCTTTTAAGCGGACTTGGTAAAACAGTTTGAATTAAAATATTTGTTAGCCTGCTGGTGGTTGTCAGTTAAGCTGACCAACTTTCCATTATTCTATTCTACTGACAAAATGCATTCAAACAAAACAAATCAGTTGGAATAAAAGTGTTTGCAACATTGACATAATCTGGTCGGTTGTAAGTATCTGTAAATTTGCCTTTTATGTTTTGAATTAGCAAACGATTACCATTAGGTAGTGGGTTTTCTAGTTAAACAAATTCTGACACTGATACGTTATACTTTTACGACTTATGTTATTGAAGAGAATACACAGTCATTTGGACGCATCATTTTTTATATACTTTTGTCGCATACATGTATAAGATCCCACGGTCATTATGTAGTTAATTGTTCTATGGTCAAAAAGTTATCACTGGAAAAAGATATATCTATCAATATCTCCTTTTATGTCTTTTTGTGAATGCTTACTAATTTGTCAAGGGGGAATAGTGTATATTTCTTCCAAAGGGGTCAATATAAAGTTAAGAAATAAATGAGGACCATGTTCATCCGTTCTCAGTTTGTAAAAGAGTAGGTACAAAGTGAATGATGACATTTAAATATGCACGACAGTGGTTTTGTTATTACGCGATCTAAGAAGAATGCATAAAATAATCATCAGTTTAAGATAATTTGTGCTTTCTGCTGCTCCTAATCTTAAAACACATTCAGCCAACTATTTATCTGGTTTTATTGATGTCTTATTGTACATATTAACTTCCATTTTTCAACGGAAATGTCCAGGACCCTGTCTTCGTTACTTTGGGACATTTGAAAACTGATCATTTTACATATTTCATAAACAGGTACTCATTTTGGATATCTTAATTTCAAGTATTAAATATGCAAATACATAAATGTTAGCGCATGATAGATATCTGTATTCTAGCATTGTATCATCAATGTTCCTTTTATATAGAGTAAGGATGAAAAGCAAAATGTTTTAACTGCCCTATTTTTAATTCTGATACATTCTAAGCAACAAAAGAATGAACATCCAGAAATGCATCTTGTAGGCGTGATTGTCTTTATTTATATTTATAGGAATTAAAATCATGCATGATTACTTACAATGAATCACACACTAATGCAAAAATGACAACTACACTAACTATAATCGAAATAAAAGAGTCTTGGCAATCAGTGGCCTAGAGGAATGTTGTCAGCACATTTATTTTGGAAATGTTCATTAACGTTATGCAATTTCTTTTGCTTTATGTCATTCATATTATTAATTAATTATATTTTAGTTTGTGGTATTTATTTGTATAATTTTAAAATTAGGAACAAAAAGTAGAAATGATGCAAACAGAAGAATAAAATTGACACATTATGAATACCTGCGGCAAAAAGTAACCGGCGAAGTGACAAATGGTTCTACGTCTGTACATGGGTGTTGTTTTCTTTTCCATTGCAAGAGATTTGTTCATTGATTTGTGTTTTTAAAACGCGCTCAACAAGAAGTATACGTATAGATTGTAAAGGCGATGTTTTTACTTTAAGCTTACCTGTCTCTGTAAGAATTATATAAAATATATAAAAATAAGACAATACTAAAAGACAAAGTGCTTTTTATACCAATATTTTTTAAGAAGCGGAAGAGCACGTAGCTGCTTTTATATTACTTTTATATTATATTCCAATAATATGTAATGGTTTTAAAACCGGCATTATGTAACAAAATGGTATCATATTTCGTAAAAAGGCATTATTTTGCATTTTCTTTAAGCGCCACTCTGTAACATACTTAACAAAAGAACTATATATATATATATATATATATATATATATATATATTCATAGTTGTCAAACTGAAAACGGATTAATTTGATTAAATGCCTATTTCTATACAATGGCATATTCAATGGTGTTGCACATTTAATTAAACAAACCTTAAAAATATAAATGATGAAATGTAAAAAATACAAACATTTAAAAACTAACACCTGCTGTTAGTATCTTTCTACGTAACATAAATGAGTGATGTTGCAACATACTGATTTCAAAAAGAAAAAAGAAAAGCAAACATGTCATTAATTCACTACGATGATAGATTTTAAATAAAACATGAAATTTTAAGTGACTTAGTTCAGTACTAATTCCTGTAATGATGTTCGAAGTTGAGCTTACCCTGTTGATTGAAAATGTTTTTTGGGAGTTCTATAATTATAAACTAAAGAAAAATGCATGACAAAAGTTCAGACTCTTTGTTGAAATAGCAAATGTGTTAAATAAACCGTTAGTAACAAACTTGGTTTAATCATATGTTATTGCTAATACAAATGCATAATATACAATACTTGGGTATATTACACATTACAATAAGCACGCATATGACAAGCTGCTGTAAGTGAAGAGCCAATTGTTTGAACCACAAGTTTTCTAACATTAATGATGGCCATCCCATGAACTAAGTTTGGTAACAAAATGATCAGAACTGTATTCAATATCCATAAAACACTAGGTTTAAAACACTTGGTTTATGCTTAACATGCATTATTTGGTAAAACACGAAAATCTGTGAGACAGGAGACCAGATTTAACTAAACACACACACAAATAAAAAATAAATAGCTAGGACTAGATGCATGACTACAACACATTACTGTGTTTGATATTATATTTTATATGAAAAAGTTCGTTGAATCCAATTACAAAGATTTTGTTGTTCCTTCTCAAGGGAAGGAACACTTATGATGAACATGTCACACTTGACTGAGCATGAAATGGACACAAGGGTATCGTCAAAGGAATCCGAATTCCCGTAGAGCTCTGCAATCTTGGACTCATGCATATTCATTACCAATAGCCTCTGACCCAATATGTGTTTTAGCATAATCAATCTTTATTTCAATCTTTAATGCAATACAACTACATAAAATAACAGAACAAGACACAACAACTTCTAATAAAGCTTAAATAATGTAACTCCTCAGTTGAATATATCATAGTAAAGAATCGAGATTAATGAAATGAATATGCATCATCTATAAATAGAATCTCGCAAAAAAAATACGTAATGAAATTGTCCCTGGTGACGTGATTTTATTAGCTCCTAACATTTCAATATACAAGTTTCAGATTTGCAAGTACTTTTTTCCCCTTCCTGATTTGTTTTTGGAATCGTAAATGCATGTATGAAATTTCTTTGTGGTAGTGTGCAGATACTCACTGGTGTAGTCGCGTGATGAAAACATCCGGAATTGAAATAGATCTACAGACTGCAAGACAAATGCTTCCTAAAAGCATACTATGTACTGCACTTGCTTATATTAAAAAAAAAAACATTTTGGATTATGATAAAACTGTTTGATTAGTTCTTAAATAGTTAAGTTAGCACCAAAAAAAGACAGAATATAATTTTCTCATTGCATTATTAAACATTTGTACCATTATGCTAAAACAATATCCCTTAAAAAGAATATTTTATATGCGCTAGAAGGAACCTTTTGGTAAGCTAAATCTTGTAATATTGTAGTAACTGATACTGATATATTTCGCCATGATTAAGACTTTGTACCAGTCAAATGAAGTCTTGTAAACTGAGCAGCTGTTGAATGCGAAATGGTTGGTTGTAAAAACAGGGGCGAATTACATAATAAAGATTATTCCTATCCAGATGCATTTTAGTTGCCTCAATTTGCAGTTAACTTAAGGAAACTCCTTCTTGCACTGTCTTTCAAACACCGAAAGTAATTTGTAAAATAATGGTTCTAACAGACTTTTGAACTCAGACTTACTATTACATAAAACGTGTTATACTTGCAAATTTGTTAATTGGCCATATCGTCTCTGTTAAAACGTTAAATCACAATTTGATAACTCGTATATTTCGTGCAATGGTTTGTGATCGTTATATCTATTCTTTTTTCGCAAATCAATACAATTCATTTTGCAGATATGCTCTACTCATGCACGTTACATACATGCTAAAGATCTGCACGCTCTATTGCAAAAAGGTGGTTTTGAATTAGCAACTGTAAATTCAAACATCTATTCCCAGGTTCCTCAAATAATTTCTTTTCATTCAAATTTAAATTTCGTAAAAAGTTTGGATGAGCATTAGGTGTTAGGATACATGTTCTTTATTACAATTACTTCCTTGATTTGTGTTCTGTCCTGGGGCATGTCGCTATATGTAAATCGTGAGTGTTCCTTCAAGATCTAAAAGACATTTCGAAGGTTAATGTTTTGTTTTGCACGTGTCCAAACAACACGTTGTTTCAATAATTGCTCAGTAACCTGTTAAACATATAATATTAACAGTATATCATTTGCATGGAATGTGTATTTCCAATTTGATATCACGTATTCAATTTGTATGCAATAGACATTCTTCGTATCGTATCTCATATTTTAAAGAAATAAATGCCATGCTTGAAGCATTCATTAGAAGAATATTAGAATATGCAACATTCTAATGGTATAGAAATAACTAATAATGATGACATCTCCATGATCATCATGCGTGCATATTATTACCAAAATTAGACATAATTGAATTTATTGTAATATTTTGAATTATTGTAAAATTAATTCTATTCGAATTAAATTGTCTCAAACATGTCCCACCGCCTTGGTAGCCTAGTAGTAGAGCATCCGAGTGCGGGAGGTCGTGGGTTCGATCCCTGGCTTCCTTGCTTGGCGCTCAGCATTAAGAGGACAGTACTAGGACCGGTCAGCTCGGTGTTAGTATAATGTGACTTGGTGTGGTATCATGTCAGGTGTCTACGGCGTGATATTCCTTTGAGGTGGGCATTGCGCTCATTGTTCCAAGCAGACACCGACGTAAGTAAAATTGTTGAAAAAGACGCCAAACCCAACACACACACACATAAACATATCCAACAATAAAAACTCTCTCTCTGTCTGTCTGTCTGTCTGTCTGTCTGTCTCTCTCTCTCTCTCTCTCACGCACGCACGCATTCAAATGCATCTCAGTGAGAATGGGTTTGATTATACACGTTGTAGTGTCGGGGTGCTTAAAAATCGATCAGAATATTTGCACGTGTAAGCTGAATTGACATTTCAAATACAAATGTATTACACTCAACAACGTCCTGACACAAATTCTACTTACTCACTCTCGTAAAATTATTCACATACAGAGTTAATATCCTCTGGAATCAGTGATTTGTAATCCTGAGGAAAGGAGCATGGTCAAATCGTCTTGCATCCACAAAACATTGTTCATAGGCTGCATTCAATTTGCATGAAGTTTTGCTTTGATATATTTCAAAATTCACTAATGCATCAGAAAGAGCTTGTTCCTTCTATTGTCATGTAAATGTATTCATTTTCCTCGGAACGTTGAGTAGAAGTGTAACTGATTCAATGAATATTAAGTTTTATATTTGATTTGACGGTTACTGCCTTTTACAAATTTCTAAATAAGGCTGGAGCTATATATTATGAAACGAAACGCAATATGTCGAGAATAACCAAGTTACTTCAACAATTAAGTATGGTTCTTTGGCCAGTTATAATTAATTATTTCTTTCCATGAAAAGTAATATTTCAGAGCAGCTTCCTTTACAAATCTCTGTCTATTCCCAGCATCAATTTATTCGCTATACTGCTAGCCATTTTTTTTGTCGCTCTCATTTACCGACGTCTTGTGGCACGCTTTACTCTAGCTATTAACGTGATTACTCTAATCACCGTAGCTGACATACGGTATACCCATTCAGCTTACAGTTTAGGTCTTAGGTGTGACATGGAGTCATGGAGATGATATAAAGCTATTGTGAAATTTTGTATCAGAGACAAAAGATAATATGTAAGGGTAGCTTTCTCGGAAGTACAGAGCAATAAAAACACAGCCTCAGAGCCACGCATTTGCAAAGTAGACCCACAACAAAAAGAAGCTGTAACGGAAAATATTACAGATGGGTTGCTTTAAAATACAAGTAAATTTAAATTTTATGCAATGTATAGATATAGCGCAGCCAAAATAAAGAGGTGGCACGAAAACTAATTAATAGTAAAGGGGGAAGCGATGCCAAAACAAGGGAGCGCAATTGCAAGGGGAAATTGGGTAGGGGGGGGGGGGGGGGGGGGGAGGTGGATAGAAAACCAGTTGAAAATAGGGGCACCGCCTTGGAACGGTCAGTAACCTATATAAAGAAAACTGGGGGTTTAAACTCGTTTAGGGCATGTCAACCTTGCACTTACCCTTTTTTCAAAAAGTTAGAGAACACATTGTAAATAAAATCCCCACTTCTCAAGGTTTCCTATGTCACATTATACTAGTGTTAGTAAAGATAGAAGCATTATAATTTGTATTTTATATATTGTATTGCACCTTAAAAATTGTAACTGCTAAACATTTTAGTCTTAACTACAGTATCTCACTGACATTGTTATTGGCATTATTTTTTGGTCTTTTTCTGAAAGCATTAGTGGTAATTCTTAAATGTGACAATACTGTTTAAACAGATAAAAATAAAACTTTTACCCCTCGAAGAGGCTTGCCTCCAGGTTTACACGAAATGTAAAGTTTATGAAAATAAATAAATCAGTGTTCCGTTATTACACGTTTGGAGTAAGCTGAAAACATAACTACTATTTGCTATATTTAGCTGTTTTACGAACAGTCGGCTGTTCTACCGAGGCGCATACCCGGGCCGGAAATAATTTTTGAGATTTAAAAATTATACATAGTCATAGGACAAGAAATTGTCAAAGTGATTTGAAATCAAATAAAATAAACAAAGAACTTCCATTTTACACGGTTTTGTAAAAATCGTTACGACAAAAACACATGAGACCAAATGAAGTAGCTTATGTGAATGCGGTAAATATTGTTGATTTTTGTAGATAGTGATGATGATGTCTTACTGGCATAGTTTTAAAGTTATAATCCTTACTTATTGGATTACAGTCTATACAGACTATATTAGATCTATCTTTTATTTAGATAAAACAGTGCTGACAGAGACACATTTGCCTAGCACAACATATTATTTTCTAAGTCAGTAAGGATTCAAAAAGAGCAAAGAACGCGTGGAATTGCTTCTGAAGCGTCAACTGCGGTGCTGTTGGTCAGAAGATGATAGCTCAGTACTGTCAATGGTAAACGATTGTGGTACTTAATATGTCAAATATATATTCCTCAAAATCTTATCGTCAGTTGTTTCTAAAATAGTAAAATCATTGCATGTCTGAAATGTACGAGTACACAGAATTTATCATATAAGGGCTTAACTCTCATATGCATACATCATCACATTAATTTATATGTTTATCTTTAGTATATCAAATGACAAAATTGATTTCAAGATTAAGTATAACATAAAATTATAGCAAATTCAATCATACACTCTTTGTTTCACAAATATCTAATTTGAAAACATATACACACTCAAAGAAATCGGTAAAAAATGTCACTGCTTACAAACGTCTTAATTAAAATGGCAAAGTTTCTGTATGAATTAAGCAAGCCTTAGGTCAGATCATTTATACTCTTTCATTAACTATGAATTTAAAGTGCATTGAGCTGTTAACAAAGATTAAAATGTGCAAATGCAATACTTGCAGTCATTAATTCCATGTACTACAAAATCCCCTTGTCCAAAATCTAAGTACTATGAATGCTGAGCAATTATTGCCAAATTTATCAAATAGCAAAACATTTGAACACTGATAAATGTATAGAAATATGTAACTATGTTGACATTATACTGGAAAACTGTCCTTCAAAGGATTTATTTAATTGGAAATTCACAACTCGTACAATCTAGTCAAACACTAAATGTATTGTGCATACCTAAGGTTCAAAGTTATTTGTTATTCTCATGGTGTACTTGAATAAAATTTATATATAACAATAGTTTAATTTAAGCTATTTTCCCCAACTTCCAATTAATACAAAAGCGCATACAAGTGTACACACTACAGATATTTATCAGAACTTTTCCATAAAAACCCCGACGAACCATGCTTTGTAAATCTTGCATTTTATATGATAAAACTTCAATCCTGCCGACTCTGAGTACATTTTAAGATAGAATACGGACTAAAATGAAATAATTATAACATTCCATGGTATATTTATGATAAAACTTCAATCCTGAAGACTGAGTACATTTTAAGATAGAATACGGACTATAATGAAATAATTATAACATTCCATGGTATATTTATGATTGATGTTTTTTTAAACACTGAATAAATTAGGTCATTATGCTTTCAGTAGGTCCTGCATGTATTTCATCAGTATAAGTAAGTAAGTAAGTAAGTAAGTAAGTAAGTTATTTATTATAGTGACATGTGTAAACAGTTTTACATAACTAGGTCATACAAATACATACAAAATACACCCGGCCCAATGGGCCTATAAGTCACTTTTAAACAAGTAGTCATAAATATTTACATGAAGTCACAAATGAATACAAAATATTTAATGTAGTAATAGCTCTGTCTTTAAAATGAAATATTAAATTATAGTAGTGATGTAATATGTTTGTTCAAACTTGAAATTGATCTATTCGTAATAATACGATGCAAGTAATATTATCTCCACTGTTTTAGAGTCAAATTATCCATATAGACTATGACGTCTGTACAAGTACGCTTTGACAATGTACTTTGCCAGTGTGCGAGGTTTGTTATTAATCAAATACATCAATTTTCCAGAATCAGTCTTTGAGTCGAAGTCAATTGTACCATATAGTTCACTAAAGTATTCACGACGTATGTGTCTATAGAAAGAACAGCATATCACAAAATGTGTCTCGTTTTCGATACTGTGGTCATTACAAAAACGACATATTCTGTCTTCTACTCTTTCCCCGATGTACCGGCCAGTCTCAATACGTAGTGGTAGAATACCACATCTTAGTTGGGCAAGAAGGGATCGTTCATTTCTTTTCAGATTTAATTTAACATAATTTTCTATCTCAAAATCTGTTTTGAATGAAACATAAGTTCTCAATTTAGACAAATTCTAGTATATTTAGCAGGTTTTCTTTTTGTTGAAACGGAATCTTATATATGGCACAAACTGTGTGATTAGAAGAAAATGATAAAAGTAATAATACTTTTGCAAGTATTTTGACGTGAAATAAACATAATTGGTGTTGGATAACATAATATGAATTAAGCTGATGGAATTTTCAAATGTTTTGCTTTTTACAATATATTAGATGAATCCTCAATCTGTGTTGCATGTAAACATCTTTGTCATTTAAATATTGTGGTCGTTGTAACTGGAGAATAGATCTGAGTTTTGAATAAAATTTTTATTTTGTTTTGTAGATTAAATTTGGTCTAAAGAGAGGCAAAGACGTTTCAATATTATTGATCCACACCCGCATAATGTGTACAAAATTTTCCTAAAGCATTGCAACATTACAATTGACTTTCTTATTACATATACACATATCAGTTTCTGTCTGGTTTATAAGCTTTTTTAATTGCCGCCATATATTCAACAAAACTTTGTTACCATTAACTCCACCCGGTTGCTATTTACCGAATATTTTTTTCTGAACAGCACCCATCGATCACTACGGCGACCATCATTGCGCTTGTCACATATCTCTTAATCGGTCAAATCACCGCATGCTTTAGCTATAACATTATGAAAAATTCTTTTTTGTGTCCTTTGTGAAAGATTTCTTCAAACTTGCAATCTGGCAGAAAAGGTCACCCTTGACATAATTACAACAATGTTATTTACACGAAAATAAACATTTCGTTTTCTTCGTGTTCACCAAAGTCATGTAGTTATGTAAATGTTATTACCTCAATAGAGAGAACGCAAAGCTAAGGATCTCAATGTTCTGAGTTGGGTGCTTGTCGAGGCAAATAGTTCCGTGACGATTTAGTAAAAGACAGTGTATCTGAAATCATTTGTCTTCCACATCTGACTCATGTAGAGAAGTTACCTATTACAAATTAGTAATGATGCAGAATCCAAGAACACTAGTAAAGTTGACTGCCCCTGTATAACTGAAATATTGCTGCAAACTGGCACAGAACCCCATACAAAAACGGAGACTGAAATGTTTGAAAATTATGTGTATACTGATTTCTCATGTATTACACCATTTGTTAGACATTTGGTCATATTTTGCTAGAAGCAAGAATGTTTATCAAGTACTAAACTAAGTAAATTATCATCTGTTCATCACCACATTTTTGCAGCATTCATATTTTTTTAGTTATTTTATTTTCCCGCAGCAATGTGAATGCGATCGTTGAAATCAATATTTAAAAATGTGAGCTTTCAGTCAGTTAAACATTTAAGACAGGAATTCAATGAACTTGTCACAAAAGATTGTAAATTGTGAAAGACTGAGTGCAAAGGAACATTTTAAAGATAGTTTGGCGTTCTTTCTTCTAAATGTTATATGTTATAGCTGAAATATGTAGTACTCGTAATAATGATGTATCTCAAACTCGTAATTTCAAACTTTTCAAGCATCGACAAAATACAGACTGATATCAAATGTATTCTAAAGAAATGTTTTAGTTAAAGATTGACGATTAACATGTTTCAAGTTATATTGTAAGGTGAAGCAAATATGTATAATTTCATATGATAGTGCTGTGTATTAACGACAACTCTTGAGACTACATGTATGCTTGTTGAACCGTGTTTCGTTCAGCAATCGATGATGTAGATAAATTTAAATATATAAGGCTTCATAGAAAATCAATTTTGTCAAATGAGCTTTTCAGTTTTAAATACAGGCTTTATTATTAATAATACCAATAATAATATCATTATTATCATTATTATTTTTATTGTTGTTGTTGTTGCTTTTGTTAAACTAAATAGTTTAATTTTTAATAAATTAACAAAAATAAATGCAGGAAATATTATGTCCATGAAAAAAGTGGGAAAAGAAAGGAGAAAAAATAAAACAATTATTAGTACTTAGTAAAATCAATTTTATCCCACTAGAACCGATGCGCGAATTTAAGACCGCGTTATTATTATTTTTTAATTTATTTTTTTTCATTATAAATTGAAAATGCGCGAATTAAAGCCCGCACGAAACATTCCTTTTTCACGTTTGCGCGAAAGTTCATGCCAGCGAATTTAAATGATTTCACAGTATAAGGTCTTTGGTTGATTTCTACTACGGTTGAAGGTTTCAAAGTAATATTAAAGACGACAAAGAAAAATAAATGATCCCAAGGGACAATGATACATAGGCAGATTTGATTAGACATTCTGTTTTGACGTTCCCTGATCTTGAAATTGAATAATGGAGGACAGGTCAAATGCTCCAAGACAAATTCTTTGTCGTTAAAACTTCTTTCAAGTTTATATTAAATTGGAGTGGTAATAACAAAATAATAGCACAAACAAAAAGCAAAAAAGCAAGGTCAGATGCAAAGGTTTTCATAATATTATTGCAAACCTTAAATACCCAGAAATTTGGTAACAAAGTAATGACCAAAACTCAGAAGTTTTACATTTAAGATCTTTCACATTAAAACTAAGAAATCATTCCCATGTCCCTCTACAAATGGTCACAGACTGCATTATTGTAACACATATTTCTGCCAAATTAATCAAATGTAAGCTGTTTAAAAAAGTATAGCTTGCGCAAGAAATCTCGTTATTGAACAAGAAGTATATTTAAAAAAGATACACGGCCGCATTAGTCAATGCACACTTTAAGCTACGAAACGCGCATGCACTCTGCACTATAACATACGATCGGGCATTTATAAAGCAAAACAAAATGTAGTTTGTAAAGTGAAATTTTCATGTTTTTTATGTAGAACATATTTTACAGAATACAGCACAGAACAATAGCAATCATAATAATATCAATCATAATTTAGGAAACTTTGACACAAAAGTAAGACTAAAAAAGGAGCGGACGAAAAGTTGGGGTGGGGAGGGGGGCGAAATGACCAGTTTTGAAATCGTCAGTGGATACGAAATGACAAAAATTGGGAACGAGTTGACTGTAATCGTTTACGGAAAATCACTCCGTATCAAAGTAACAGAGTCAAACTCTGCCGCAGGGGATTCAGGTTTATGACGTTTTACAAGCTATTCCACAGGAGTCTTGCAACGGATTATACTGTCTAACAATACAGCTCAGCGCACCTGTACACACCTTAAGAAAATTCGGGAACCTGTGTAATTTTTCATCCACCAATCGAAATGTACGGTTTTAATCAGCTGTTAAATGACCTTCACCCCAGATATAAACAGGAAGTAAAGATGAAATAAATAGCGGCCTGCGGCCGGAAAAAAAGAACAATTTTAACCCTAATGACATTGACCATGCAGATAAAATCAATGCTTCATCCCCAATGTTGTGATAAAGACCACTTCAAAATTTATATCAAATTTAAAAGTGAGATACAAAAAATATATACTTTTCAAGACGTTCAAAACCCCGTGAACCACCTAAGTCTTATCATAGACAAATAAATGGCAAGTATTGATCACAATACTTTTGTGATTCAAGTTGCATTAAATAAAACTAAATGTTGGATAAGGATAGAAAATCTGTAACTTGACAATATATATTTCCTATTTTGAGATGTTCTTTAAAGTTCAAACAATTGTCTACATTATTTGTCATTAAAGCTCAGCCTATGAGCGGACGTGTCCAGTCTTATTTAGTGATAATTGTCTTGTCCCTAAAAGAGGTAAATTACAATTTTCTTTTCCAGAAATGAAAACAATTTTGTCATTTACTGATATTAGGTATAATTATTGTTTGACTTCTTGAATTCTTCTCTCAACCTTAAAAAAGTGACGACTTTACCAGAGATCTAAAACTTAATAGATAAATAATTCATAATGCTACAATGTATTGGATTATGTATGAGGGTCTCATGAAATATATTAACCAATAAGTTATAAATTTATATTCTTATGTCTGCAGTAATTATTGATAAATTACCTTTGACGTCATTAGAATATTCAATATATCAGCTGGTAGTTAGACTTCCCTGTCATAAAGTATGCCAATTTCCATATAATAAATATAACTCTCATGCGAGAATAAGTTAGCGGAGACATATAAGTGTATTATTTTGAACAAAAATAGCCTTAGTTTCGAATATGAGGGACACTACAGAAACTTGAATTCGATGTGAAATGTAGTCACATTTGTCTGGGTAAAAGATCATGTGCGAGCTTAAATTATAGAAAAACTTATATATAACAGATTTTATAACACTACTGTATTTGCTAAATACAAGATAACCAAGTTAATGTGTGGTTTTGCCGATGTGTGTGAGTTCATTAAGGTTAAACTTATTAAGAAATCGCGTCTAGTGCCAAAACAGACAGTCCGAATCAGACTTTCCTTGATTGCTTATTTGATGTAAACAGTATTCCAGTCATTCATCGTATTCAGCTAGATAATGTTCGAGAATTGACTTAAACTGACAAAATACAAGGAGTGTTCTATGTGTAGTGTTATCATTGGTTTAATTTTATACCGTCGAAGTATTACCCTTTGCTTTAAAACAATGTTTTAGTCGTTTTGTCACGATGTTCGAATTCATTTTCATAGTGAGATTTAGTATACACAACAAACACTCAGTCTGGTAAACAGAAACATTAAATATTTTCAACCACAGAATTTCTCTCGGCCACAGTTGCTTGAAGAACTGCATATATTACTTTCTTCACACGCATGGTCCTTTTTGCAATGCCTGGTCTACTACAAACGTTTGTTGCTCAGAATTTGTTGTTTACTTTCAGAGTTAGTTGAAAAATTGAACCCACATTTCATCCCAAGTGGCAGAATCAGAAAATTGTTGTTTTATGCCCCCGAAGGGAGGCATATAGTTTTTGAACCGTCTGTCGGTCTGTCGGTCTGTCCGCAATTTTCGTGTCCGGTCCATATCTTTGTCATCCATGGATGGATTTTCAAATAACTTGGCATAAATGTGTACCACAGTAAGACGACGTGTCGCGCGCAAGACCCAGGTCCGTAGCTCAAAGGTCATGGTCACACTTAGACGTTAAAGGTCATTTTTCATGATAGTGCATTGATGGGCGTGTCCGGTCCATATCTTTGTCATCGATGGATGTATTTTCAAGTAACTACGCATAAATGTATGGCACAGTAAGACGACGTGTCGCGCGCAAGACCCAGGTCTGTGGCTCAAAGGTCAAGGTCACATTTAGACGTTGAAGGTCATATTTCATGATAAGTGCATTGATGGGCGTGTCCGGTCCATATCTTTGTCATTCATGCATGGATTTTAAAATTATTGGGCATGAATGTGTACCACAGTAAGATGACGTGTCGCGCGCAAGACCCAGGTCCGAAGCTCAAAAGTCAAGGTCACACTTAGACGTTAAAGGTCATATTTCATGATAGTGCAATGATGGGCATGTCCGGTCCATATCTTTGTCATTCATGCATGGATTTTCAAATAACTACGCATGAATGTGTGGCACAGTAAGACGACGTGTCGCGCGCAAGACCCAGGTCCGTAGGTCAAAAGTCCTAAACTCTAACATCGGCCATAACTATTCATTCAAAGTGCCATCGGGGGCATGTGTCATCCTATGGAGACAGCTCTTGTTTTTGCAAAATATGGGATACACTTTCAACAATGCTTTGACAGCTCTGACCTTAGTGAACTTTCGCCCGTCTGTCAGTAAATAAAGAATTCATTTGTGTCGGTCTCAAATTTAAATTTCTTCGCCCAACTTGTAACTATCACATGAGCCACTTTTTTTATATATCTCTTTTGTGCATAAGGCAGGCAACCAACGGGTCTTTATATAAGTCATTTTTGCACAAGTATCAATTACTAGATACATTTGTACGTATTATTCAGGTTTGATGAAGCTATTATATATGTATACACTTGTATTTGAGATCAATGTGGTCTCGAACAGTATTGATGAATTGAACTGGTAAAATGAAATTTAAAGTACTGAAATGAACAGATTTTGTGCTTTACGTGATGTACATGTATTAATAAATGCCAATACTTTTGTATATGAAACACCGAAAGTATATCAAAAAGAAATATGTTCTCTTAATTAAACATGTTCATGAAGTTATTTTATTTCCAAAAATATCTCGTTTCATAATTTTTGTGTATGTTTCCTGATTGGTTAAGGAAAATATTGTATATTTCTGTCAAGAGGATCTTATAGAATGTTTTACAGAGATAAAGAAGAATATTTGTATGTTTTTTACGTTGCCTTTCACATTTTCCAAGAGAATAGGTTAAGGTTAGTTTGTTTGAAAAAGTCCTTTACGTTGCCGTTCTCATTTTCTTAGAGTATATTGTTAGGTTCACGAGCATGAATGTTTTCCGATACTTATTTCATTGTTTTAACTCGATACATTATTATCTTCTGACAAGAGCACCAAATTATAGCATTTTCTATTGTTTGCCAAAAGTTTTCATTTCTTCTAGTAATAATATCACCTAACTGTGATTGTTGCAATCGATTGGCAATCAGTCTGTTGGACATTTCAGACATTGTTTGTTTGACAGTGATCTTGGAATCATGCGCTCAAAGAAAATTGCAAGAAGATCTGTATTAGATAATCCGTTCTGTTTGCTTTGCAGAATTTGTGCTCTTGGGGCGGAAAACTTTAAATGAAATAACTTGAATTTAGCGATCTTTCTTCAATTTCATATTCTTGTTATTGTGCAGTCATTGGTATAATTTAAAGAAAAATGAATCGAGCCTGAACACTTGCTCTTTTGTTATAAATACATGTAGTTATAACATGCAAGATCTTATAATCAAGAAATTAAATGAATGTAAGGCAAGAAAATTAAATATGCCACGATATTCAATACTCTGATATTGTCTCTGCAATGCTATTATGAGTCTTTCAGAACTACAAAAACGGAGCTTCTAACAATGCATCATACAAATCTGCAACAAAATGACATTTCCACAAACATATAATCATACATTGAACATTTTGGGCTGTCAATTGGTCATGAGAAACCTTATCAGTATTTAGTAACCGTATCCAAATTTTACTAGGATAAGATACTTCCATAAAGTCATTAAAGTTCAATGTGTTTTATTAAAGAGGCGCCTTTCTTCCGTTTTTGTCCAAAAACCTATATGCTAGTTTGTTAAATATTCAAAGTTTAATTTCAGTTGAATTGGTTATCTAAATTGATACAAATATCACGTTATTATTTCTGAAACTTCTACATGCAGTTATGATAATAAGGAAAGTATAAATTTCCATCATTGAAGTCTTTTCTAAGCAACAGTTATACCAACTGACATAATTCAGACCAGTCTAGTACAATTATTTAAGTGCTTTTGAATACCAACGACACTATTAATTTATTTAAGTTAGTGCTTTCTTTGAAAACCAACGAGAAACGTAAAACACGAAAGTAACATATAATTGTATTTTTACTTTTTATGCGTTTCTTTCCAGTGTTTTATCTAAGGATCTACAGGATGAAAAACCGAAGCGTTTTTCTCAAGCGTTCCAAAATCCACCAACATTGGATAAAATGTGTAACACAAAGTTTATAACCGTATATATCAATATTCTATTATAAACAGGAAGAAATCACAATTGAATTGCTAGTATTACCAGAGTAAGATTGTTTTCAAGAAGAGGCGTGTATTTACAAAAAGTTGTCACTTTTAACAAGAAGAACACATACATTTTCCTCAGCAGTGTAACTTTTCACTAGTAGGTAACGCAAAGAGAAATTTATATTATCTATAGTTTGCTAAATGCCGTAGGCTATCTTTCGTAACAAATATGGGTGACCGATGTTCTGTGCAGGAATAACTGCTACTTTGAAACCTTTCAATAATTTTGTTTTGCGTTAATACATTTTTATGCTCCACCATTAGAAATGGAGGAGGGACCAACTGTTTTGTCTTTATTCATATATGCATAAGTGTGTGCGAAGTTTATAGTTATGAAGCTAAAGCGTAATGAAAATATTATCTTAAATGTGTTAACTACAGTGCATTACATATGTAATTTTGGAGTTAATTGTAAATTACATTATATATTGTCAACATTATCTTTTCGAGAGAGCGACATCAAATAATTATGCTAAATATCTAATTCGTTATTCAGTTACAAAACAGAAAGAATTTAAAAAAACGTTTTTCATGATTTCTTACATTTTCCCTATTAAAATACTACTTAAATATAGATCAAGAGATATTGTGCAAACAAAGTATGTTTGTTTAAATGCGACATTATAATTTATCTTGCCTCCTACAAGAATCTTGCATTTCTATTGGTCAATAGACGTCACGTGGAGACAGGACATATTCCATATCCTGCTTGTGCATTTCAGATATGAATTTTGATTAAAAACAAAATGGCTGCCGCATCGCTAGCGTAATTGAATCAAGTCAGATTATAAACTCCAGCTATTAGATATCGTTTCCGAGATAAAAAATTTAGTGTTTTTGCCGTTTTATTTTTTTTCCTATCTAAATTAGGTTCGTGAAGTTAGTGGCAATAGAACAAAAGTAACTCTGTATGGGACGGCTGCGATGGCCAGGTTGAAATGTTGTTTTAGTTAAAATCATCGTAAAGCAAAGGAATTAACACATTTGTAAGACAGTAGTTTGCTGTAGGATCATTTAATCTACCTGCGAGATAAAGGAATTAACAGGAAACGGGACGAAAGCCGAAGTTTTAAGACATTTCTGACATCGTGTAATCTGGTGATTTTTCGAAAGGATGGAACATAAAAGTTTTTCAAAATCAGTTCATAACCTGTATAAATGAACTTCTGTGTTTTGTGATTCAGTCAAAATACAGTTCATTTTACATTTTATGGCTGGTGTTAATCAACTCGTTCAACTATAATCAAAGTATGATGACCAGAGAATATTGCAGAAATCCAGTATATGCACTGTAATTGTAAGTAGATCTAGCTTTATAAATATAAAAAATATGTCAATTACAGCGAGGATGTAAAGGGTAGTCGGCAAGATAAAATCGTTACACTGCTTGTTGGTGACAGGATACGGGATATACGCTCTCTCGAAAATCCATACAGGCTCGAGCTTCGCTCTCGCCTGATATGGATTTCCTCGACAGCGTATATCCCGTATACTGTCACCAACAAGCAGTGTAACTAATAATATTGATGTGTTTGCTTGTATTCAGTAAAATATATAAGCTGAGAAAAGTTAAGTTGTTAAGTAGGTGAGAAAGGGTGTGATTACAATTTCTGAAGTGCAAGCTAGTTAATTGTTTTATGGTGCAACATTTAAGTTAATAAGTACAATTAAAATCTAGCATATGTTGGCCTGAAATAGTCTAAGTGATTGCGACTTGCAAAGAACTGAAGCATGATACTTATGAGTTATTTCCTTAGGTCATACTGTCTGAAACATGACATAAAATGAAATCTTACGCAACGATGCGATTTGTATAATATCTAATTTATTTTCAGTTTTTTATATTTGATTTGTAACATTCAAGCTTGAAATCTAAACAGTTGCTTCTCGCTCTCTGTTGCAAAAACGTTTTGAATAAGTCCGTTTACGAAAACTCAGCAGTCGTAATTACGTTGCTCGCAACTTTCGCTTTTGGCTATCCAATAAGAATAAAATTAAATGTCTGTTTTGAATGCAAGCTATTTCATAATTATTATGAATAAGTTTCTAACAGATAATTTTATTATAACAACGTTCATCGAATTAGAGGGTAATAAAATGTAATTAAATGGACACGTTTCTAATAATAAGTCGGTTTAGAGGGCGTGGACGGTAGCATGCATTTCCACTAGCGTCCACGAACAGGCTCAGTCAAACAGAGCCTGCGACATTCTCATTTTTGTCGTGTTGAGCGACCTGTGGAGTTTCCACTTCTTCTATTATAATAATTGTGCTTCGTCAGGAATTCATAGTCAAATTGACGCATTTATTTCAAGCGTCTTGAGCAATTTCTTCAAATTTAAATCCAGAAGTCGGAAAATATGAGAATTTAAATAAGGTGTTTTGAGTTATTACATTTATTTCCTTGATTTTTGTTTTAAACAACTTAAATCTGCATAAAGTGTTTTTATTCGTAAAAATCATGTTGTAACTAGTTGCTTTCCATGACTCTACTATTGTTTTGTTTATTATCAGTTCTTTAACATATATCTTGTCAACATATGATTATTTTTGTTCCGTAGATGTTCTTCATCATATTGTATTACACATTTTAAAGACAACTTTTAAAGAAAAATCGATACGCTTACGAGAATTTCTTCAAAACTGATATAGTATTAAAGTATTTATTACATTTTTATAAGGATACACTGAATTTTGATAGGGCGTTGAGGCAAGCCAAAGAAGTTTGGTTTTGGATTACCTTAAATGAAATGAATATTTAATTATACACCATTGACAGAATTAGACAAGTTGTAAATGTATGGCAGAAGATGCATAACTATATTCTATATTTTTATACTGTTGGCACACCAGCTACATTTTGTTTGTAGAATTGAATTGTTAATTATCAATCAAGAATAACATATTTCATAATCTGTCTACCTTCAAGACACTATTTTTAGTGTCAGCACTGTGACTGTTTAAACATGAACTGATTTAGTTTGTTGATTTTTAGTTCCCAACTGGTTGAAAACATCTACTATTTGCTACTAAGACGTTATTGCTCTAAGAAAATGGGATGTGCAACAATTAATTTCGAAATGTTCAGGGGTGTACTAATAAGTTTATGCAGCTTCAGAAAGTCTGCATTATAGGCGGAAACATAGTGTACATTTTCATTTCATATATTTCATCTGAAAACACTTGTTGCGACAAATCGCACCATTCTATATGACAATATTTTATATGGGAATGTAGTTACAGACAGTCAGGTATATCACCTCTTTCTGGTAGAATTCATGTTTACTTGTTTCATACGCACCTGCATTGAAGTTCCATGTCATTATGCGTGTTTGACTAAGAAGTTAGTTTACACGTCGCGATTTTTTAAAAATATATAATGACGCTGAAAGGATAGGCTACTTGTAAACCTGCGTTTGGAGGATTTTTCAATAACTGTTGAGCATTTGATAAACAAACAAAAAAATCATTTATTTTTGTGGATCTCACCAACCATGTTTCAGTTTATATATCGCAATCCATTTGAGTTGTTTATATTGATGTTAATGGAAAAATCACATTTGATAAACATAAGTCAGTATAATCTAAATCAACATTTATGAAGTTTAGTTTAAAATTCTAGTATACTTCTGTTTCTGTTTCTATACTGACCTGATTCTATACTAGTGAGATATACCCCTAACGCATTTTACATTGTATTTACAATTACACAAGTATGAAAGCATTTCTGAAATAAAAAGTTATTCTAGATGCGACCGCCTTTTAATTAAGACTGATGTGTGGGCTCTGTTTCTGGTTTGGGATTTCGTTTTGCAACTGAGGTATCAAACATTGTGCACAATTAATTGATGAATGACTAAGTTCTCACTGGAATTTATTAACGCTGATTGAATTATGTTATCTCAAAACTGAATTTATTTTGCACCACCAGAGGTATAGCTATCCCAAGAGCTGTCAGTTTAAAAGGAAGTATTAGATAACTTGTAAATGGGCTGTCAATTATAAGAATGAGTTTATCTACACGTTCAGAACTAATAAAACGTCCTCAGTCTCATTACATTTTATGATTCACGTACAATTCCAGAAGGGTTTGATCTGTATTATATGACCACATTGCGGTGAATCGATGTAAAATCCAACTCACTCATTCACTCCAAGAGGATTTCACGCTGTGAATAATAAAAGTCCTGATAGACCTTTTATAAAACATAGCTAGAGAGCTTTGACATTGATTGAAATTTCAATCAACACGAAACGAATTTAAATTTTCCCTAATACAAGCTAATTGTTGCAGATCCAAAACAGAGATTTATATCTTTTTACTGAAAAATGTACTTTCAAATTAATTTAGCAGAAGAGAAAATGCACATTTGTGAGAGGAAGAGTGACAGCATTTCTGGATAAAAAAAACTAAAGTATAACTTAGTGTGATATCGTACCCGCCACCCCTCTCCAAAACCCCAACCACCGCCCCAACTGTCATTAAAATTTAAAATGCAGGTGAAGTAAACGTAAACAAATGTGCGCAACAAGTTTATATAACATTATAAATTATCCTCAGGAGATATTCAGGTTTAAAGAAGCATATCCATAAATATATGTAAATATTCAGTCACTCAATGAAACGCGTGGCTGATCTGGTGTTTGCAGTCACTAGAAGAAGATATTTGAAGCCGCAAGATTTCTGACAAGTCATCCGAACTAGAACACGACAATCAAATTCTAATAGTCTGACATCATCTGTGGTAAACGTATATAAGAAATATTAAACGTTATAAGCCGTAAGTAGGTCAGGTTAGAAAAATCATGACAATTACGTACTCAAGTTGTCAATATATAAAATAATCTAGACCCAGTTCAGCTAAGAATGGCATTAAAATGTGAGAAACATCGTTGCTATAATTAGTTGAAGGATATTAATTTTTGTCCACAATTCAATGTATGTATTCCATTAATTTAGTCAGGTAAAACCTTTGTATTCCCCAAAATATCCCAAAATTATCCTGATGATGGTGTTTTTGAATGATTGTAGCAGTATATTTGAAAATTCTCAACACATCCGCTAAAACATTAAACTGTATATTTAACAAATAATGGCAAACTGTATTACTTAATGATTAGAATAGTTAAAATATACAGAAAAACAAAGATTATTACATTATTTGTTTTATTGACCCTTCTATAGTTCAACACTAAATTTTGTTGAGCTGAAGGGAAAATATATAAAAATTGAATACAGTTGTCTTTCAATAAACCAAATATTGAATGGCTTGCCTGTCAGTAATACCCACGCTTCTCCGGTTGCTTTTGAACAGTTAGCCGTTTAATAAGTGTATATTACATTATGTTTCATCATCACTTGAATTAACTGTTAATTTACAGAGGTCAAATCTGAAACCCGTCGACTGATATTCAACTTTACAAATTCAATTCAAATTTAACAGATGTATTCTACATTCTTAGAGTTTGCTGTGAGTTCCAGAGGCATTAACTTGTACAGACATGCTGTCACAAATATAATTTACAGCCTGTCGAAGAATTCCCGAAACAGCGATTCATGTAATACTTGTTTGCGGCCATTTGCAATGAGAGCGTGATTAGCTTTAAAACAATACTGACTGTCTAGAATTTAAAACACACTGTTATAACATTCATGTTCTTGAATATTTTATTTTCCCAAAACAAACACACTTTGAAATTAAAACAGCATAGATTTCATACTGATTTGCCGACGTCTCAAAAACAAAAGCTCAAAAGAGTTATTTCGAAATTTTCAATAAAAAGGGCTATAACCTAAACACAAAATCATGTATACGTGACTCTTTATTAACCGAAGTGGCATTTTGTAACAATAAAATGTCGTACCTGTTTCTTTCGGCAGAGGTGTTGCACATTTCATTACCTTGCATGAACAAACTTCATCAAACCGATGCTTGAATGCGTTCTATGCTTCTAATAGATCTTTTAATAGTTTTATTTTTGATTAGTTTTAGGAGTCCCTACTGAAGTAAAAAGTTATATGAGCCGTGCCATGAGAAAACCAACATAGTGGGTTTGCGACCAGCATGGATCCAGACCAGCCTGCGCATCCGCGCAGTCTGGCCAGGATCCATGCTGTTCGCTTTCAAAGTCTATTGCAATTAGGGAAACTGTTACCACTATGTTGGTTTTCTCATGGCACGGCTCATATTACCACTTATATCCATTGTTTGATACAAAATGTGTATAGCAAAAAATGAACGTAAGTCATAGAATGATACAGTATTTCATTATAAACATTCGTAAAACGGCATGTCAACATTATTTTTAAAATAACATAACTACAGTTTGTACATATGACTGTCGGAACTTACAACCTTAAGCTGGAGGTCACACTGTTGTAAGAAACAGTTCCGTAACAGATTAAACTTTCTTCATTCTTGGACGGCAATGAATAAGATCCTTTCATTTTATTACAATTTAATTAACTTATCCTTAGGATTACACTTGGGAAATAATAAAAAAGTATTTTTGAAAAAGTTGTTTCAGCCTCTATTCGAAGTAGTGACTGTACATTAAAATCGACTAAAGGAAACAAACTTAGTGAATGAGTGAGTGAATGAGTGAGTTAGATTGTGTCCTTAATTGTATTCGTAAGTCTTTAAACACGAGAAATCAAACAAGCAAAACAGGCAGATTGTGTTCAAACTGCTTTTAACAACCGTTATGGCATAAACACATAAAAACGATTTAAAATGTATCACTTTTTACTGTAGATAACTGTCCTTACTGAAAAAAAAATTACCTTAATACTCTTTACTATGTTTATACATATCCAAAACAATGCTGACATAGAAACAGCCCGATACAATAACACCCTTTTTCTGAAATCTACATCAAATAAAGGCATATTCTGTAGTGACCGTGTATTCCTACCTCTTTTATTAAATGATTGTAGTACGTAAACATATATCTGGAAAATAAGCAGAAATTTTTCTTAAGTCGGAGTTTCGAAAAGATGTTGCATCGTCTGAGAACCACTTCTTACGATAATGAATCATTTTGGCAAGTGAAGTTAATAAGAAAATCTGTTTTTACAAAATGTTTTTATACTTATTTAATTCATCCGTAAAGTAACACAATTACTACGTACAAAACAGTCGTTAAATGGCTGTCTTTTGCTCGTTGTTTTCATACAGGCAATTTGAAATCAACATTAATTTCAGTTAGAGATATCAGCAACAATTATTTTCAGAATTAGGATCAGATTGTACTGCTTTAAGTGCGCTAAATGTAATTGCGGCTTGGCTGAAATGATGATGATGATTACAAAAGTTATTTGTTCACGAGTACTTATTAGTTTTTAAATTGTCTTCATTTGTCAAAGAGAAAACATTATCCATAAAAAATCAAAGATCATTAGAAATTTTCGTTGACTACTGGTTAGATTTTGTACGACATTTTAAACATAGGTCATTATACATATGCATTTCATTTAGTATTGTTAAATCTTAATACAGTCGAACTTCGATGGCTCGAACTCGAGGGTCCCGTTGATATAAGTTCGAGTTTTCCGTTGTTCGAGCCATCCAAATTGCGGCCATTTTGAATTTAGGAATTCGAGGGCATGATGTGTTACAAACCTTATATCGTAATATATTGTCATATTGTACCTACATGTGTGTATGATACGATGATTTGCAAAAAACAAACGCTGAAATAGTCTTTATTATTTATTTTCAAACATGACATAGATACGAAAAAAAAGTTATTCAGCCATTCTAAAGCAGTATGAAAATTAACATCGAATCTCCCGTTTTTATGCAGAAAAAAATAGACAAACATTGCTCAATTATTTTAAATAATTTTATTCGTATTAATCAAAGCCCATTAAAGCATTGCATTGAACGAAAGTCACTTTGTTTAATTTGTTTGTCGTATACCGACGCTAATTACATAAGCGTGTGAAAATTACGCACGCGCCGGTTAAAGGAGAAGCTTGGCGAATGTCAGGCAGAGATGTGAAAAACTTTGTAAACACAAGCCATTCCGGCGACAAATTGGCTGTTCGACTGAATAGGTGTAATTATCACTGTAATTGAGCCGAAGGGACCACCAAATGAGTTCGAGAGTTCGAATTTTCGAAGTTCGAGCGATCCGAGGTAGAACAATATAGAATAAAGAAGGAATAAATTCGGGACCGGGCGAAGAGTTCGAGCGATCCAGGGTGTTCGAAAGATCCGAGTTCGAGCCATTGAAGTTCAACTGTATTCGGAAATTTGTAATTTACAGTATTGTCATATAGTATCATAGTATCCTTACGAAAACTAAATATGCACAATACTTAATATATATATATATATATATATATGATATAACAATGTAAATGTATAACAATAATAAATGATATAACAATGTAAATGTCACTCTGTCGCGTCAACCAATGTTTGTTAGTAATAGGTAGCATTCAGACTTTATGTCTGGTTGTGGTCCGATGCTTCCACATAGTCGTTTCTGTAATTTACAGCAATAAAGACCAATTGACAATTCATTTAACTTAGTTTAGAAACGATTTGAGTGTAAACACGTTTCGCGATCGTTATTTCAAGTATTCTAATATGCGTATAGCGGTCCCGTGGGTAACATTTCCTGTCTCACTTACATTTTACGTTCACAATATTCAACACATGCTTCTTGATAATATGCCAAGGGAAACTTCTTATGGCTGTATCGCATTAGGGCTGCAGTTACAATCTTTGGCGTCTTTGTAAACTAAGCACGCACATATGGCAAAAAAATAACAAACTGAACATGAATATCAATTTGCCCATAAGAAGAAAACATATATATTTGTACAAGGTATTGATTCGTAATGTGATACTAGACAAACTATGTCTATAAATTGTAAGTAGTAATTAGACCTAATGTTGTCTTAGGTCTATTGAAATTATGGGAACGAGTAACTGTTATATGTAAATACTATATTGCATATGATTTGTATTGATAAAGTACATTGTATATCACCTGGGAACACTGTTAATTTTCATCTAAAATTCCAGAATTAAACAACAAGCATTTCCCTAAATGTATCTAAAAGCAAAACTCTTAAGAAAAGAAAATATGAAAGAACGATGTACGAAATACAGAATCTCTGTTCTGCAAAAGGTTTTTTAGTTGGAAGTTCATTACTCCCACTTTGAAAGTTCATAACTCCCACTATTGTTGTTAAGCATTTGTTTAGTACCTTGGCGCAGAATTTTTTACCCTGTCGATTTATTCAGTAAGAACCTAACTTTCCTGCTGGTACCAATGCTGATCCGTCTCTGACATATATATAATGATTTAGATATCAAATATAGTGCGGGCAAAATGCCCTTACAATAATCACTGTTTGACGTATTATAGTTTTATCACAAGAATCGCATAATTTCAGTATCTGTAAACAGTAATCTATAATCGTCACAAGTGCTTAAAACTGCTATCATAGATTCAAAACAAAACTGTCACTGTTGCGGCCAGCATGTCTCCATTTTCCAAGTATTTATTTTCATATTTTCAAACCCACCACCATGTAAACATCATGCCACTAGTCTCATATTTTTTATCAAAAACACCACTACATCATCTGATAACTCCTTTTAAATTGTCTGTATGTTAACAGTTCTAATACGATAGGATTTTAGCTTTAAATATTTAAAGCAGTATGGGATATAAGAGTCATATATTTGTTTCATTTATTGTATTTAAAAATACTCTATATTTACTTATTCCTATGAGACATTTTATGGCAGAAACGCAGACTGACTCAGCATTGTAGAATGTATGCCAAAACGTCAAAACTGTTTTATGCATGTGCTTATATAAAGTGGTTGGTTTAGACAAACAATACCCTATCATACGTTAATACCAATAGAGATAATGACGAGAAGTTTTTACGTCTGCAGAATTTTTATGATTTTTTTTGATAATATAGTTGAAATACATGACATGGCAATTTATGAAAGTAGTCCGGCAACATGGACAATTCATGACTTGTTTTCTGTTTGTTCGAAGTGAAATACAATCATTATTACATGTAATATCCTTATTTATAGGATTGTATCAATTATCAAATATATGTTACATATATTAAGTTATCGGTATCTTTGTGAAACATTTTATTGTAACACATAATTAAAGCAATGGACTTAATTACAGTTGTCTTAGTCTTTCTTAAGAATATAAGGCAAGTGTAAAATGCATATTTTACTTGAGTATTTGATGATAACGATACTGGAAACTGTTTTTCATTTTTCATTTTTACAGCATTAGCTGGGTCTTGGATATATAATAGTTATATTTTGAAAACCAGACAAATTATCATCTTTTTCAGACAGCAATGTGGTATCCTTGTTTCCACGTGAAAAAAAAAGAATAATGAAGACTGTAGTTAAAAAAACAAGTACCAAGAAATCCCGTAGTAGATTGTTGATTTTATAATATGTCATTCTTCCTTCTTGACCCAAGACGTATTTTCGGCGAAATGTTAACAGGACTTGTTTAAAACTATAAAAGTTCCGTTTCCAGTTACATGTTATATATCGTTTTACACTCATAAAGTCCAAGCATACAACAAATTCATCAATTCAGTTCTAAAATAACTCATTAACGCTACACATCATCAAATTGATTTACAGAATCCTACTTCAACTGATTAAACGAGATTTAATTTCAGACAGCCTGAACATTTGTAATGACACAAAATACCAGGACATTGCGGCATATAAACTACGTTAACACTGGAGTCTGGACGCTTATAACATTGATTATAAGTTATTTACTATTATAGTAGATAACATGTGTGATATCTGTATTAACTGCACATGAGAAATTGTCAAATACACGGCCAGATAGACAACACTGATGTTTAACTGGCGGCTTATCGGTGCGGTAGGCGGCAAACATTTTCCCATGGTGAAAATTACTTTTAACTAACTAAATAAATAAATAGATACTAGTATATCAGCTAGTATTGGCTTGTCTCAGAATATGTATGTATTTTATATTGCTTCTATTTAGCACTGGAAATAAATGAGTACTGAGTATATAAATGGCAAATAATGGAAGCAGAGTAGAATATCTTTTATGTTACAATCGTAGGGTAAAATGGAACAGCTACATTTTATCGATGATTTATGTATAGGCTACTTGCTATATGTTTATATAGCATGTTAGATTTAGTGTCACTGCGAAAAGGGAAAAGACCAGAGTAACATAAGCATATGCCGTTCTTTACGTTTTATCTTTCATTAACTTGAAACATGTTTGGAGAGAAGTTCTTCTTCCATTGAATCGTGTGTTTGATACAGCTATATTGCGCTAAAATGGAATATGCCATAAATTCAAAGGACGAAAACTACTAGTATTATTCGCATAAGCTTTGGTTTAAAAAGAAGGCAAGAACAACAAAAACTTAAGTTTCACCAGAAGGCATTTTTCACTTTTTCATTTCAGCATTACATTAAAAGAAATGAAAACAAATATCAAAAGGATTCAAGACTCACAGCATTTGGTGTATTTTATAATTTCATGTCGGAGCTGTCGAGAATAGCTAACAATACGAGCAAAACGTTTTGTCATGTTGTCATGTCAAACCTAAAAATTGTTTTAAGTTGACGTTTGTGCAATTTCGTTTTCTGTCCAAATATGTTTTGGCGTATCATAAGTAAGCACGTCAATTGCTGCTCTGTACGCATGCGGTTAATATAAACGACTGTTGATTCTTTTTACGTTTTCCTTTCATAAAAATACAAAATCAGTGTTGTTATATTTTCTGGTCCTTTGGGATCATGGAGTCCATTCATCATATCTGTAATAGAATTCCGCTTAAGCCGGTGCTAGGGAGCGTGAGAGGTGTTGCACATTTCATTACCTCTCATGAACAGACTTAATCAAACCGAGTCTGCTATTATTCTTCTTGGTTGCTTTCTTTGCTTTCAAAGGATTTTTTTATTATAGTTTTTATTATAGAAGTAGCTACAGACATAATAGTTGCATTTGTTTAAGGCAAATTAATTTCAACACAACGAAAATGAGCGGAGCTTTTCGAAGCCAGGACACGACTGTCTTCATGGAGAGATATTCAGTCATATAACCAATTTATTTTAACTTTATAGATCGAATTTGCTCATGGATGGTATGAAAAATGTCGTAGAGAAAAAATTGCAAGAGACAAGAAATGAAATAGTAAGACACGTTACACATTTTTTGTAGATATAGTGGGGTCTTAGATTTATAATGTATATACGGAATATGACGTCAGAATGTAAAACAATGTATTAAACACATTAATGATATGCAGTTTTATTTACTCTAAAGGGAATAAGAGTCCGCTTAAATGTTTAGACAATTCATGGTGCCCTTTAGTCATTATGTAATGTATTTGATGGTGTAGTAAATGTAATATGGATTGTGGTAATTTGATTTACTGGGTAATGATCTAAAAACAGGATTTATTACCTTTTATCGTATCTCGTGTTTTAAGAGATTTTGTTAATTTGTCAGGGGAAATTTGAAATATTAACATCACAAGTGCTATTATTTTATAACTGTGATAAACAAGAAGTCTAACGATAAATAAAACGAGTCACTTTAACAATAACACAAAACGCCAAGTTAATATGCAAAGTAGTGATAGAACTGCATAATGTCATTATACTTCTAAAAAATAATTTAGCACTACGCAAAAAAACTACTTTTATTATTTCTTTGTTTTGGGCATAAAGATCAGTTCTCACGCCGATAAAAGCTCAAAATGCATATATAAAACAATAACAGCAACAACATTTATTCGCATAAATAGAACATATAACAACATGCACATGAGTACATGTATATATGATATTATCTGTTTTTGTTTTTCGGTTCTCAACTTGTATGCCTGTTTAACATATTCACAGATATCGACAGTTGTTTTCTTGTATTTTAACTACATTTTGATCTTTTTCTGAAGTTTTGGCCATGAATTGTTTGGCATTTGTTTAACATGAAAAACACAATACTAGATATAATCATTCAAAAGAGATAGTCAGATTCAACAACATTTTGAATACAATATCTACATGTTTTGTTTCTTTTGTCGGTACCAACATTTCACTTTGTTTCAATATTGCAAGACTTTTTGCGCTGATAAATAATAAAGAACCACTTACAACGTGCCATTATTTATGCTGTTGTGAAAGTAGTGAATCAAATTAATGCCTGTGTAATAATCCTTTAATAACCATTTACTATTTGAACAGCTGTCGACGTGAAGTGTAAAAAATTTACTCTACAAAAACTTAATCAAAGAATATATCTTTTATTTTCTTTTACAAGAGGAACGTTTTCGAGGTTTTATGCATGCCGCAAAGTAAGCACTAGCATTTTAAAGCGATCTGTCTATAAACCCGTAAGTTGAAAAAAAGTGATTTTAACTGACAGAATTATAAATTATTTTATTCCTTGATTTATTCTGATCAAAGAATTTAAAATATAAGCGTTCTGTTTTTTTTTTAGATTTGCAACATAGTTGCGTTGAATACCAATTTCGGAAAACTGCATTTTATGCCGTTAAATTGAAATGAAAACCTGAATAAAGTCCGACATTTAAAAGACATGACGTTTCTAGCTATACTCAGTCGACCGACCCTTGGCTAATTACGCAAAATCTTGAAAATGGTGTAAAAGCACAAAAAAAATCAATAAAACTTATTAATTACAATTTCATTTTTAGTACGATAGACAAAGATAGAATAGTAGTTTAAAGACAGAAACAGGTATACACAATGTAAAAGATTTATGCTATATATTTGGATAAATCATATATAATCTTTTTGAAAGGTTGCATACTCCTATGCTTTGGTAGAGTTAATTAATGTCTTTGGCCTGAAATTAAAAATTGAAAGTAATGGTTTAGTTTGAGTTAGATTTTGAAATAAAGCGAATGAATTTGCCAAAGAAATATGATGAGCTTGATAAAACATTATTTATAGCGCAGGTATACTAAAGTTCAACTAATGCAAGATAACTGATCAATAATAATATAACATTGCAGAAAAAAATGGATTATTACCTAAAATTAAGCTATTTTACTCTATAGCAATGTTCATGTATTGTCATCTTTGAAAACGTATGTAAAGTTATATATGCCACGCCCGTCTTGTAAATAGCAAAAAACGCATTGGCCTGTCTTAAAAAAGTGAACAGGACATATCTTATACAATCAGTTTTGATTTTTCGTGCACTACGCGATCTGTATCTTCATTATGAATGTCAGACTTTGACAAAGCCACTTAGCTCATTTGAATACTATTTACAATATTTCGTACTTGATCGATAAAATTTTGCGAACTTAAATGAATTAATCTGTATTTCAGGAATTCGGCTGGGAATTACGTGAACACCAAGTCTGAAGATGACGTGTTTATGCAGCATATCTACTTACAGAACTCAATATTTGTGACTTCGCAAGGCATTCTCATATAATTGTTCGTATTCAGTATATATACATTAGAACAATGTAGAAATTTTCAGTTTCAAAATGGCAAGCTCATTCAAAATATTGCTTTTGTTTTTCTGTGATATGTGCCTCGCTTTGGACTTATCTGTTCAGATTGTTGCGCCGGAACGTGCTACTGAAAATAACTTGCGTTCTGCGATCAGCCGGGGTTCTAGTGCCGTTAATGGTGGCAGATACAACCCTCTACGGTCAGAGGGGTTGTTTGTGGAAGCCGATATATTTTTTATTCATAATGAGTTCCCAACTCCGCAGGAAATTACGGAATTTTACTGCAGCGAGGTGTTTCAGAAAAATGCAAGTGCTGTAATGAGTATAAACTATAATCAGCTGACATCTAGAGCAACAGACTATATAGAGAAAACTGCATTAAGTCTCGGAATGCCTGTTATTAGCTGGGATCCGGTGTCTTCAGGTGCCTTACAGGTAAACGCTTGCTTCTTACTTTTTATTGTTTGTGTTGTCCAAAGAGTTACTTCCATGACCGCGTAAATGCTTAAATGTCAATAATGTATCAATTTTACGAAAACATTCAACAATCGAAAGTACTGTCGGACCCCAGTGGAGCTCTAACTATAAACTGCACTTGATGCTGATGAAATGTAATGACTTCTCTGTTGTTAATTTTGAATTATACTGTATAACGTTCTTCAGTTTTATTGGTATTGATATTTAGACTTTTAAATGTATAAATACCTACTTGGAATAGGAATACGAAACTAATGACATTTTGTCGTAAAGCAATAATATCGATAAATAACTCCTATCGGGTCAGTCACACTGCACCATATAGCGTTAACGGACGCCCAACGTATAGAAAAATTGCGGCAGAAAGTTATTGAGTGACGACAGGCATCCCGCCGCTACTGCTCGTTGCTCTCGCGATAGGTGTATGGGCGCATAAAACGCACAATGACCGCAAGATCAACGCACATATACAGAACGAACAACGTTTTATTTTATGCTTATTGGTGAAATACTGGAAAATAGCAGTGAGATATAAATCGATATCACTCACAGTGCCGAACTTCTTTTTTTCCCAGATAAATTATCTCACTTGAAATATATTCTTTAATTACCTCCCTTTGCTGCCTTTAAAATTACTGGATTATACTAATATTCAAGCCATACACGAGGCGAGGCATGAACTGCTAGACAATCCTATATAGAACTGGCTAGCTATAATTAAATTTGCAAAAGAAATAATGTTACCTTTGTCAGCTTGGTTGCTAGGCCTTGCCATTCATGTAGCTACAGATCTGTACCCTCTACTTTTTTTTCCATTGGTTCACTATCGTATGGTAGATTTTACTGGCGACAGCACATTTAGTTGGTTGTTGTCTTAGTTAATTATCACAAGACATCAACTCAAACTTACGTAATATGCCAGCATTTTCGTCGAAGTACTTTCCCACTCCAAGCCCAGCCAGTTGTGTTCCAACTTCCATCCATTTTGTTATGCTATGCAGCTCCTAGATCAGTATTTCCTAGCTATTTCCATTGAATCCATGATGATATTTAATTCTGCAGCTTGATATTCCAAGGACTTACGCATATTCCACAGTTTTTTAGATTTTTCGTGTTCTTTTTTTTAATCTGACCTCCAGCGTGTGTTTTGGTAAACAAAGCAAGCTTCCGGTTATTCAACGAACTGACGGATTGACCCGAAAAAATTTAAATATGCTTCTACTTAACTACCGGCATTTGTCAATCTCTCTGTTAGCCGCGGTGTGTATTTTTTACACTAAATCTCCGCCTTCGTGAAAATATTCAATTGTCTCCCTTATCGGTGATGATATATTTCGATATCTCACTGCAAACAAACAAATATCCTCTATCTATTAACGGACATCACTGTACAAGTAACGGACTTGTACCGCGTAAAACGTAAGCATTAGAAACTGACAAAACTTCCTCGAACGTTTGACGAATGCATTGTCAGTTATCGTCCGTTGAAAATACGTTACATCCGTTGCATGTCCGGTATTTATCCGGCCGTGAATCAGGTCCACCGGACAAGAACGGATGCGAACCAGACAAGTACAGAATAAGGAACGCACAAGTAACAAACAAAACGCATACCAGCACATTACTACCGTTCATCTAACGGTCTAACGGACAACTTTGTCCGGTGGTGTACGTTCCAAATTTTGAACATGCTCAAAACCTTTCACCGGATGGAAAGAACATCGCCGGACAAGGAGCGCAGGTGCAGCATGAGAAACGGAAAAGAAGCGCAAGCGAACGGACACGAACGGATTGAAAATTTTGTTATACGTTGGACGTCCGTTGATGCTATGAGGTGTAGTGTGACTGACCCATGTCCTGAGTTTTATTAAAATGATTTTGTTTTTGTCAAATATGATAATGCATTTTTCCGTTAGGGCCACGAAAGACGCAATGCGATTTCGTATTTCCGACTGAAAAGATTAATCACATGTCGATGGCTTCGAGCATCGGTTTTGTTCATACTTGTAATATAGTATTGATAGTATCCAAAGATGGTTATATGCATGCATGAGATTGATACATTCAAATGGAAAATATATTATCGCATCCAATTTGAGCTTGACGGCCTGTGAAATTGGAGGCGTTAGATTGTCTATGTTCTTATCCATTAAGGGATGTCAAAAAGTTTGCTCTAAGTTGTACATTGTAGTTCCTTATGAGAGTGACACTCTGATATTATAAACAACTCTCTACCCAAGACATTTGTAGAGTGCATTGATTTTTGTAAACAATCTTGCTTCCAGATTATCCGTCACGCAACAGACTCATATTTTATTTTCAATTCTTACACAAAATGTCATACAATCAGTTCATTATTCACTTATGGAATTGGAAATTCTTTATGTCAGATTATATGTCTGTAAAAACAAACGTAATTTACATATGACAGTACACAGCTTATTTAAATTAATGTTTGTAGTATGTCGTTGACAGTCATATAACTTTTATTTTATAGAAACTGACTAGCATAGATTCTATGTATATGACATTAACCGTTGATTTCATTCTTGAGAAAGCAAATGAACAAAGTCGATACTGCAATACTAGCATGCTCTTTGCCTGTAAAATATCCCTTATATTTTCTTGAATTCAATGGTGTTATTTGGATCATGGAATCGGAATTTCGCTTTAGACGGTACTACGAGGAGTTAGGAGTGTTGCATAGTTCATTACCTTTCATAAACAAACTCAATCAAATCAACAATGATCATTTTGCTTGGTCGCATCCTATGCTTCTAAAGGTTCTTCTTTGGGATTTTGTTAATAGGACTAAAGACAAGTTAGATAATCAGGATAAAATAGTTTCGCATAACTAACCTACTTTAACTCAAATTTTCATAAAGCATGCAATGTGAGAATTTAAACTATGAATTCAAATTTATCATTCATTTGGTCGAGGCATGATCTGAACAGTTAAAGACAATTATTTATTTTTGAAATTTTGAAAATGCGAACTTGAATGCATTTGTTACAGATTAATAAAGGTAAAGATAAGCTTTATTTAACAGATACTTGTGTGCTTATTTTACCTTCTGATACTACCCTTTAAATGCTGATTCGCTACCAGTACCATTTTTCACGTATTTGGTATGAGGCGGCCGGAACGAACCCCAGCCCTCCCCAACTGAAAGCGGACACTAACACTAAGCCGTTGAACCACATGTATATCTTACTTATCATAAAAGCAACATTGGTATATCAAAATGTTCTAAAATTCAGTTAACCCTATTAGCCAAAAAATATAGAAGACTTTGATAAGGAAAATATCTTGCCCTTGAAATTAATAAAGATGAATTCAAATCAAAACAAAATTATACGTTGACCATGATAAGCCTTTACAAAGATATGTTATAACTCCCTGGCGGTTCTTGCAAAATAAAGTAAACATTCTGCGTAGTTCTTGAAACAGTAGGAATATACTATCTAAATATGTCTGTAATATATGGAATAGAACGCTACTGGGATTATTGTCGGATATATTATAGAAGTTAGACGTGATCTACGTTTCATTTATACACCATCATTTTCTTGAAATGGAAGAACAATATTTATTGCAGAAATGAGTACTGAGCATTTGTTTTATGGAAAGATTATTCACACATCTTTCTTCTATAACTGGCATTGTTTAAACTTTCAACAGTTCCTGGGATGGATATCATTATTCTAAAAAGTAATTAATTAATTACAATTAAATTGAAAACTTTCTAATTAAATTAAAATTACAATTACATGATTTTTCATATTGTAACTGATTAATTACAATTAATTATTTTCAAAAAAATTGCTTTTAAATTAATAACATAATTACGATAAAGGCACTAGAAAAGGTTTTGCTTTAGGCAAGTTTCAATTTAACAAAATTCTGATTAAATATTGAACAGAACAGAACAGAATATTAATCAATCAACAAAACACTTCTGTGACATTTATGTATCTTTAGGCTATATCAATAGATACTGTTCGAAATGAGTGAAATGTGTATTATCAATTATCACCTCTTCAAAAAATATCAATAAATGTAAAAAGGAAGCATTTTTGTCTAGTTTGGATCAACTTTCAATGATCAATGTACAAATAATCGAGATTAATTAATTTCAGTTGACAATTACATGTCAATTTTTACAATGTAATTAATTAATTAATTAATTACATAAAATTAATTGAGTTTTGGCTTAATTAATAATTATTTTTTATTGTTTGAAAAAGTATAATTAATTAAAATTAATTAAATTATAATTGTAATTGTACCATCCCAGAACAGTTCTCAACAAAAACATGCATGCCTGTGGTACAGTCGAACTAAAAACGACCCATTAGCATCCTATAGGTCCTATAGACAAATTCGAGATGGGATAATAAGTTAGGCTCCTACAACATTTTACAAAGCAAATTAGAAAAGAATTACAGATGTCAGAAAGCACGATCAAAATGAAAACAAAAAAAAACTGGTGCAAAGTGGTCTTTAGCAGCTATTTAGTTTCATCCGAAAGTTGCATATTTGCAAACTTATGCGATTGTTATTATTAAGGAATTTTGGGATACATTTTAAGAATTTCTTTTTCTGCGCATATGCTGCCTTTATTGCGCGTTTAAACTTTTCTTTTTCTAAAACACAACCCTAAGCAAGCTTTATTCCAGTTTCTGCTTTGCCCTTGCTTTTATAGAGAAAAAGGTTCAAATGCTTTCGTTCAAGTGAAAAAAGTTCACTTGGTAGTTAATCCATTTTATAAAAGATGTTAAATGCCTCTTTCAAAGTTGTGTAGCAATTGGTTTGGTTTTACGCTTGATATAACTGAAATTGTTACTGGAAACTGCATGCTGTTTCTTTCTTTTTTGCTACTTTTAACTTATTAGTTTAACGATTCTGGCATTCCTCAGGTTTGGGTTACTCGATGTAACATGGCAGCGCTAGTGTCAGGAATGAGGTTGGCTCGGGGAGTTACAACCTAAGGGTGCGGAGATATCACATGTGTCTCCTGACTATGAATCGTGTTTACTAGTATTGATTTTATCGTATTTCATAGATATTTTATGTAATTCTATGCTTATATTCATCATGTACTTTTTCTTTGGGACGTAGTCCTTTTCAAACAAAACCCATCAGCAAACTGTATTATATATATATATATATACAAGTTTACGACGAAAAACAAACCAGTTATACTCTTAACCAAGATCCATTCAAAATCAGATAATCGTTCTTAAACCTAAGAACAAAATATACATTATAAATACAAAACCTCAAATGAATAGTGCATTACTTTAGAGATATTTGAAAAGCAAAGGCACAATACTCATTGGAACTAGGGCTTATTTCATCTGTGTAAGTGGTCAATAACTTTCAAACATGAAACTGTAAGCTTTTGGCGACTGCGAGTTTTCTTTTTTTCAAGTTGAATTACGCATAAATTGGCTCAGTGGTTACGCGCTTGACCTATTCCATGTGCCCGGGGTTCTAATGCAGGCCAAGGCATTATAAATTTCTGAGATGTCTCCCATCAAACTTCCTTCGTATAGGTGTTCTACGTCAGACATGTTCAAGAACTGTTTGGGTTTTTTTTTCACAAAGGGCAGGGCCAAGTTAGCTGAACGTGCATTATCTAAACTTTCTCTATCTCTCTGTTCTGTGGAGCTTTGTCTGTGTCAGTATATCTAGTCAGATTTTTCAGTATTTGCACTGGTTAAGAGGAACTTGCGCCATTGAGTTGCTTTATTCTTTCTGTGTACAGATATAGGACTGTATTATTCCTTTGAATGCGTTTACAAAGGATGTCCGAACGAAATGCAACCAGCCTTTACATGTGTCCATCTTTAAATTAGATAGGATACGAACACAGTTTTTATTTGTCAGTGAATTTGCACAAACAGCTTGGATTGCAACAAATAATAACACATTTTTTTCTTTCTATTTTTAATAACTCTGTCTGAAGTTTTTAAGTGTCAAAATACGTAGATTGAAATACAAATTAATACAGGAAGCAATTTAATACATAAAATCAACGTTTTCAAACGAAGAAATGTACTTTAACAGGCAGTTGATTTAAGAACTTATAAAACGCTACAATGTTTTACAAATTTTGAACGAAATTATTTTTTTTTTCCGAATGTCTAGCTTCTTTTATATATACCCAAACAATAGGAATAAAATCTGCCTTTTACATGAAGTACTTTCTAACGTATAGACGGGAAATCTCTTCGTCAAAATAAACATATATGTTAATAATATGAGCTTAGTTTGCAGATATAGAAAGTAGTGTTATATAAATATTGAAAAAAAAAATTAATATGTAAATTTAATTCATATATACATCCTTGCATAAAAGCTACCTTTTCCACTCGATCCGCCCATATATTAACGTGAGAAAAATAGTGTACAAATAAGGCTATTCACGTGATGTTAATACATGATTATTATTTTGAAAGGCTTTGCCCGGGACGTACATGTATTACTGCACAGATCACGACAGATTGACATCTGGTATCTGCTTCTTGTAACCTCTTTTTGTAGCATAACAGATGCAATCCAATCCATAGTATGTTTTGCTATATCAGTTACCAACCCAGCCCTCTCCTCTATAGAGTCAACAATGTGCTTACTAGCTTCTCTCCGTATTTACCCCCTTTTGAACTGAGCGTCGGCCCAATTTTTGTCGATAACCGTGAGTGTATTTAATCGCGTGTATCGTGTGCGATTGTTTGTTTTAAAGAATCAAAGCACTAATCTTGGGAAGTATCTGTCGGTATGTTTTTACTTAATTTCTCACAAAATTTATGTAAATCTTGAAAGCTTGTTGAGAGAAATAATTAGTGTTCGTACTCGAAATAACTCGGATGTAAAATTATTATTTTTGAAATTGTGTTTCTGTTTACCGAATATTTAAGTAACATGCAAAATTATGGGTAATGTCATGTTTGTGATAACGAGAAATGAAAAATAAAATCGCTTAAAAACCCTAAATACATGCTTCTGGTATATAGTGTTGTTGATTTTGGGCATCTAAAACAACAGAACGGGAACAACAGAACGGGATTTGAAAAGTGTACCGGAATCGTATATTTATCACATATGTAAACAATACATTTAGTCTTCGTGTCATGGTTTTTATGCAAGAATAGCGACAATACACGTTTGTTTTGTGTATTAACTGTAGAAACCCGACCGAAACCGAAAACGTGAATTATCCCTATATTTGTGCAATATCAAAATTTTAAAATTCATTTGAAGTTGCATTTGCACATCAATACAATTATGTTTTTCTTTTCAATTACGTTCATAATAAATATTCATTTCATTTTATTTAAAAACAACAAATCGCTTAATCATGTAAATGAAAAATCTACCACATAAGGTATGACAAAACAAGTTGAAAAAGTTTACTAGTAAGCAATTTCAGCTTGCGTTGGTGCTTCTATGAAAATAAAATTTTAGAAGTGCGATGTTAAGTTACGGTTTAACTTCAACCAGGTCAGCAATATTGCTTTTCATAGGCCAAAATGTGTAACAAGATTTTATATTTAGCTCTCGTCGTTTACTACAGTCGCCATAGAGCGGAAACTGTGGTCATGAATAAGAGCCGACGCTCCTTCACTTAAGCTTAAAGACACTTGTATCGATGCTTTACACCTGGGACGCTCGTGAATCATGCGTCTTAATTATCTTGCACTAATCTCCAGCTTAAATACAGTTTGCACGTAAGCACGCAACTTACAAATTTTTTTCGTGCGAAATTCAAACAACAAACTAATAATTTAAAACTGCTGCAGAGATTTTCATTCATTAAAACTCTGCACGCATAATGTCCTCTTTCTGGTGTTTGCAAAAATTTTTAACGCTGAAGTGATAACGATGATCAAGTTCTTGACAAAAATAATTTTGAATAGATGTATTAAGTATCCTAAAATAATGTATTTAATATACTAAGTAATTGTGTTTTATGTATTTAAACATATTCCGGTAATTCTACATATATTTCCTCTAAATGACGAAAAATGACCTCATTGTATTGTTGATTCTAATATGCTTTTCTCTGTTAAAACACTCTTACGCTAGAATGACGTCACGTTAACGTGCGGTGACGTCAATGTTTTTGTTGCGACCAAGAAAGAACCTAGAGAAAGGTTGTTAAATCGAGGTGCCTATTTACATAGAAGCTGCAGTGAGTTTATGACTGGGTATCTAGTGCACTAACAGCATCATAAATGCTAAACATGACAAAATAGATATAACGCTGGTCATGCTGCCCCTTACTATATTACATAATTATCGTAATAAAACTTTCTGAAACTTGTTGTCTTCCAGCCATTCTATACCGACTTTGACTCAAAATTCATCATGTGGATTTCTTACATAGTACTGTACTGAAAACGCTTAAAACGTCTGATAGATATACGGCCTGTATAAATTTATACGTTAGCTTTTGCTTTGGCCTTATTTATCAAAGTACGTCAATAAGTATTTTTCTCTTGGTTATGTATTAGTATACCTTTTCCTGTGAGACGATATCAAAATAATTGGAATAAGTATACTATTATTATACTAGACAATGTTGTTGGAACTGGAACATATTGCATTGGTTTTATGTTAAAACCCGTGGCTACCAGATTACTAAGCACGCTAAAGCCGCATAACTTATTTTGAGTTGTTAAACAAAATGTCCCAGAAGCCGTTTGTAATTCAGTTAAGGAAAAGGAAATATTTTAAATCTTTCAGACGAAACATACACTACCCATGCAAATGTACGAAGAAGTTTCATTTGAATATTTGTTAGATATACAATTGACAAACATAACTACCATACATTTTATGAGAATCTAACCGGACAGACACAAATTGTTTTACATCCTTTTCTTCCGGAAGGATATTATTATACTTGGGATCGATCAGTCATCAGTCAAAATTTAAGAGTGTCTAAATAGATATTATTCCTCGTCCTCGAGTTTTGAGGAAAATACTATAGTTCATATAATCTAAGAATTTTCACCTGGTTATTCCAACATTTCTTTGACGACTCCAGTATTTGAGGGCCTTTAATTGCAGAATTATAAAGGTATTTGAGGACATCTTCGGCTTTCAAATATTGTAAATCTGAATCCCGTCTTTTTCAGATTAAAAGCATTTACTGACCATGAAAGCAGCAAAGTCAATATAAATAAATCATATGAAACAGACTTTAATTTATAAACGACATTTTTTAAGGAGAATATGTTTTTTTCCCATGAAATTGACGCATGGTAAGTTGAAATATTTAGAAGTGTTGAAAGCCTTTATCACAATATTTCATAACTTACTTATAGTTCTTGCAAAAAAGAAATTATTCCCTAAAACTATTGTACATAAAAATGTAGAATATATATATATAAACGACATTTTTTAAGGAGAATATGTTTTTTCCCATGAAATTGACGCATGGTAAATTGAAATATTTTGAAGTTTTGAAAGCCTTTATCACAATATTTCATAACTTACTTATAGTTCTTGCAAAAAAGAAATTATTCCCTAAAACTATTATACATAAAAATGTAGAATGTATATTCGTCTGGAATTTATAAGTAGAATGCTTTTAGAGTTATCTTTGGAAACGTTAGTATGCAAGTGAGATTGTCGAGATGCTTTGTTAAAACATCGTTGTCAGAAGAAAAGAAAGAAAACGGATAATATCATGACAGAAATATTACTGTCTATTTACGTTTTATGATATAACTACGCTATATAAAAAAAAACAACAACATTGGACATTGCTTTGGGGCTTAGTCCTTTATGCCGCTGAATAATTTAAGATTTTTAGGAATAAATTTAGGTTTATAAGATTTTACAGCAAAACTAAACCGATTGCAAAATGACTAGACTCCGTGTTCACAAAACATTTTTTGGGTCTCAGCTGAGTTTGAGTTTAAAATTTTAATATCAATTTTACTAAAACTTAAAGACTTAATTCCGACTGAAACTGAGCATCAGTACTAAAAAATAATTTGCAAATAGTTATTAACTTAAAATTTAGTTTTAAACATGTTATTTAGATATAAATGACTGTTCTGGGACTTGGATCAACTCAGTGACTAAACGAGAGATGCGCCTTTACTCTTTTATTTCTCTAGATATAGCGATTCTCTGCAAATAAAAACATACAAACAACATTCATACAACGCTCACCAATTATACATATACTCATATAAACAACAGATGTACTTTTGAACATACTTCACATCAACAAAGCTTGCACTATCCAATCATTCAGAAAATAAAATTTAAAGTCTATATATTCATTTTATGTTATTTAACAAATTCAATATCATAACTTCGAGTTCAATAATTACGCTTTGAATAAATTAACAGTATTTAGTTACCGAATTTGGTCTCTTACTCATCAAGTCTCATCAGAATAATTAATGTCCACAGTTAACGTTCAGTTCAGTTAACGTTTCAAAGTCTGGGCGGAAGTATAAACAAGTATGACGTTGACGTCAATGAACGCCGCAAATTATCACGTGGCTGAAGACGCCAAACAGACGTCAAATAAATAGCGTCAGATACAATAAATATTAGAAACTACATTTATGTTTCTAACAGTCCCCACTATGAAATTACATACATTTCATAACAAATAAACTTTTCAAAAAATTACACTTCCATGCTTTATCAATAATCAATAATTCTTAAGTTGATGACATATTTCACGTAATTAGTTAATCTATGCAAGGTGCGCGAAATCTAACCAAAAACAATTATCTACGCTTCATAAAGACAATTCCTAAGTAGCGCATTTATAACAATTTGTACAACAAAACTTGGCTCTTACTTGTTTGTTATAATTATTATTTAGCTTCGAAAAAAGTTAGGATCAAATTTACATTGAAGCCTCAAGAAGACACAGTTTAGTAACTGGCCTAATCAATTGACCTGATTTAGTTCTGATCACACAGCTTCTAACTAGGCCATCTCTACCAAGATTCACGTCAACCACTCGGGCTAGTGGCCACTGTCCTCTGGGAACGTTGTCAACGGCAACAAGAACTACATCATCTTTCTTCAGGTTTACAGTTTTACGTTGCCATTTCTGACGTTTCTGAAGTAGTGGTAAGTATTCTCTCAACCATCGTTTCCAAAATACATCTGCGAGATACTGCACTTGTCTCCACCACCGTTTTGCGTATATATCTTGCTTCTTAAAGATACCAACAGGTAAGCACTGGTTTGATTTCATTAGCAGTAGCATACTCGGCGTTAATGCTGGTGGGTCTCTGGGATCACTGCTAACGGGTGTCAAAGGTCTGTCATTTAGTATTTTCTCTGTTTCAGCCATTAATGTAAGCAGCTGCTCGTCGTTAAGTAGTTGTTCTCGGACGAGAGATTTCAATATAACTCTAGTAGAACGAATTAAACGTTCCCATGCTCCTCCCATATGGCTTGCGTTCGGAGGGTTGAAATGCCATTCAATGTCGTTCTGAGCAAAAAATCCACTGAGTTTGGACTGGTTCCATAGCTGCAATGATTTTCGTAGTTCAGTTTCACCTCCAACAAGATTGGTTCCATTATCACTGAAGACTTTCCGTGGGCGTCCACGTCGACTTTGAAAGCGTTGAAAGGCAGATATGAAGGAATCAGTAGATAGACTGTGAGCAATTTCAAAATGTACCGCACGCGACGTTAGGCACGTGAAAATACAACCATAACGCTTTTCTCGTGCACGAGCTGTCTTCACAATAAATGGTCCGAAATAATCGATTCCAATATGGGAAAATGGTGGCATATCCGGTGTCGTCTGCTCGTCAAGCAAGGGCGCCATCTGTTGGGTCATTAACGGTGTATGTTGTCGTCTGCATGGGATGCAACCTCTCAAAATACTCTTCACTGCGCTAGGTCCGTGTAGAATCCAATATTTCTCACGTGACATAGAAAGTACATGCTCTTTTCCAACGTGACCATTATGTTCGTGGATATGTTTTATTATTAGTTTTGTTACATGGTGTTTGCTAGGTAGTACGACTGGATATTTACTGGGATATTCGCATTGTAAGCGTCCTTGTACTCTGATCAGATCATGGTGTATAATCGGGTTCAAAGATGCTAAACAACTGTCTTTTCTTACAGAATTCCCATTTTGTAGACATATTCTCTCATCGGTAAACGACGTACGTTGAACCAACGCTAATATGGTATGTTCCGCCATGTTGAGTTCATTGGTGCTTAAGTCACCTTCACTCAGTCCCAAGGTGTGGTTTACGTGTTTACGTCTGCAGTATGCCTTATATCTTAGTAACCAAGCAACGGCCCTTCTCAGCTTCGTCCAACTGGAGTATCTATCTATTATACTTTGAATGGTTTCAACTGCACTAGTTGTGTTGACGACAACCTCTTTTTTCAGCTCAGTGTCGTCGTCGTCTAATTCAGGTTTAGTTAGGTGGCTTGGCCAATGGCTTTCATCTTTCTGAAGGAATTCAGGTCCATGCATCGAAAATTTCATTGTCTTAAAATCACTGGCATGCATTCCTCTAGAAGCGACGTCTGCTGGATTGGAAGCCGTATCTACGTGTCTCCATTGGTCTCGTGACGTCACATCATGAATTTCACTTACCCTATTTCCAACAAAGGTTTTGAATCTCCGGGTTTCGTTTTTAATATATCCAAGGATAATCATAGAATCTGTCCAGAATGTCACACTGTCAATGTCTATTTCTAGTTCGTCTGCTACTAGCGTATAAAGCCGGGAAGCGACAACTGCTCCTGAAAGTTCAAGTCTTGGAATAGATGTCTGTTTTATTGGCGCTAGTCGTGATTTTCCAGCAACCAGAGAGCATGAAATCAGGTTCTTTTCATCTTTTAATCTCAAGTACACGCATGCGCCGTAACCAAGTTGAGAACTGTCGCAGAATACATGTAGCTGGACATTCTTTAAGGTTCCAAAGTCCTGTGGTTTAAAACATCTTCTCACAGAGACAGATTCTAAATATGGAAGAGTATCTAACCATTGTTTCCACTCGTACGTATCTTTTTCAGGGATAGGATCGTCCCATGAAAGCTTCTGTCTACATAGGTTTTGTACTATAGCTTTTGCACGTAGAGTTACTGGTGCTACCAGTCCAAGGGGATCGAATATGGAACTGACGATGGAAAGGATGCCACGTCTTGTTATTGGCTTTTCACTTACTTTCACTTTAAATTTGAGTTCATCTTTCTCTACATTCCACTGAACACCGAGGGCACGATCTACTGGCAAACTGTCGCTCTTGCTAAGATTCATTATAGATGGCGCTCGTTCTGACTCTGGGATAGATTCAACGACATCTCTCTTATTGCTGAGCCATTTCGTCAGACGAAATCCTCCTCTCCTTAACAATGACTGTAAGTCTGCGGCTAACTCGATTGCTTTCTCATCAGAAGAAACTGATTTTAAGCAGTCGTCAACGTAAAAGTTCCTTTTAACGGTGTTGATTACCTCTGGTTTATACATATGTGCGTTATCCGTCGCTGTTCGTATTAATGCATATGCTGTGCAACTTGGGGATGAGGTCGCGCCAAATAGGTGAACCAGCATCTTATAGCATCTAGGTTGTTGAGTCATGTCCCCTTCAGGCCACCATAGAAACCGTAGGGCATCACAATCTAAATCTTCGACACGGACCTGATGAAACATAGCCTCGATGTCGGCTGCTATAGCAACGGGCTCTTGACGAAATCTGATTAAAACGCCAACCAAGCTGTTCATAAAGTCGGGTCCTTGTAGAAGTTGACTATTTAGGGAAATTCCTTTGTATTTGGCGGCACAGTCAAATACAACTCTCACTTTTCCGGGCTTTTAGGATTCGTCACAGGATGATGGGGTAAGTACCACACGCGGTTACTATCAGATTCAATGTGTGTTACTTCCTGTGCATGTCCTTTCTGGATATAGTCAGTTACTGATGCTGTGTACATTTTATGCAGCTCTTGATCTCGTGCTAACTTCCTCTTCAAATGTTCGAGTCGCGCATGCGCAAGAGTCAAGTTGTTAGGCATTACTGCTTTCTCGTCACGCCATGGTAATTTCAGTTTGTAATGTCCATTTTCATATCTCAACGAAGAGTTCATAGTGTTTAAAGCTTTCTTGTCTTCTAGAGACATTGAATTTCTTTCTACTTTCACTTTGTCATCAAAGTCCGTAGTCCACATTTTCTCAAGTTGTTGTTGTAACAATACATCAGCTGACTGCTGAAAATTTACATTAGCTGATTTCTGTGTTGTAGTGTCTGTAACAGGTCCACGCACTGCCCAGCCTAGTTGAGTTTTAATGGCGTAGGGTTGATCATGGCGGCCTGAATGCACTTCTAAGGGTATATGTGCCTGTGGTGCATCTGTTCCAATAAGAAGCATCACAGAGCTAGAGTCGATTTCAGGGATTTCTATCTTATATAAATATGGTAGATCTCTGATGTCAGCGTTTCTCGCAGCAGATCTAGTTGATACTGGAAGAGATTTTACTGACCAAACTTTTCTCAACGTAAAAGTCGTTACCACCTGACGCCGGTTGCACGTGCAGCTCAACTTCCTGTCCTTCGACGATAATACCGGAAGAGCTTGCTGTAGACATCTTGAACGTCACAGGTTTAGAGGTTAGGTTCAGCATTTTCAACAAGCGTTCATCACATAATGTCTGGTCAGCTCCCTCGTCAAGCAAAGCATAAGTCTTGCAGTATGTCCCACTTTTACCTCTAACAAGTACAGGTATTATACCTAAACAGTTCTTCACACAAGATCCGCTTTTAGTTGCGCAATTTACGACGGATTGTTGATTTGTGTGATCAGATTTACTATCTACCCAACTATGTAAAAGAAAGTGGTGTCTAGATTTACATTCTGTTACATTGCACCCAGTAGGTTTTCTACAAACGTTAGAAAAATGTTTGCCCTTTAAACAATTGAAACAAAGTCTGTTTTTTTTACAAACTGTTCCCTGTCATTTAAATTCATGGCTGTAAATTTCGTACATGAAGCTAAATCTTTACAACTACCTGAACAACAATAGCACTTACGTGACGGCTTATACATAGAATTGTTTACTGCACTATTCGTAGCAAAACTGACAGCATTATTTCTACGAGGTGCAGGACTTGGCTTTGACTTAAAGGTTCGATCTTCAACAATCTTACCATGACTCTTCTCATTTGCAAGGTCAAGGCCATATAGGGAAGTGGCGATTCGAGCCTTTTCTTCTACAAATTTCACTAGATCTGAAAAGCCCGGTTCCCTACCAGACTCAGTAATTGAGTGTGCAATATCTACCCATTTACCGCGGACGTGCATAGGCAAACGTCTAACAATGCGACGTAAGTTGTCTGTGTTATCTATATCTGACTTAAATCCTAACTGAGACAAAGTAATTTCACATTTTCTCATCTCAAGTGCTAAATCTGAAAGACCATTAGTGTCAGACGCCTTTAAGGAATGACCATTAACAATTTTATCTACATAAGTTCTAGCAATGTTATGTGGCCTACCGTACCGTGAGTACAAAATGTCTCTTGCTCGTTTATAACCTTCACTTGGACTCAGTAGTACACAGTCTTCTATTGCACTCTTTGCCTCTCCGTCACAGTATTGTATCAAGTAACTAAGTCGTAACCTGTCGTCACGAACTTTACAGTCAATGTTTGTTTCAAAGTTATTCACAAATTTGCAGTATTCCAATGTTGAACCGCTGAATCTCAGGAGCTCCGGCTTTGGTAAGTTGAATCCTTCTTGTAACGTATTTGCCAGCAACTGAAAAGCTGATTCTATGCTAGTGTCTGTATTTCTCAAAACATTAGTGTCTGTATTTCTCAAAACGCTCGTGACTACATTCTCAGATGGATGTGCATTCTGATTCATTGATCCATTCTTACGTTGCTCCGTTACCAAATGAGTGTTGTTAGGTGTATTTATAATTACACAGTCGTCGTGTGCACTTCTTATGTTCTTATCAGACTGTTCATGACCGGAAGTGAAATCATTTACTGTCGTCTGCTTCACATATGACGAATCTTGCACGTGCTCACCAGTTTCTTCCTCCAATGCCTCGTGCCAGACCGATTCTTCAATACGCGCTTGCTCTAATTCACACTGATATTCAAGTTCTTGCTGTTTAATTTCTATTTCTTTGCGCGCCAGTTCAAGCTCGTGTTTTTTTTCTAAGAGAATTTAACTTTTGCTCAGCAATCAAACGTTTAGCTTTGGAACTCGCAAGTTTCGTTTTACACGTTGATGACGCATTGCTACAAATTTCGTCATTTTCATTATACTGGTTCGATGACTTCCATTGTTCATATCTCTCCTGAAACTCTGTGAAATTATTATGATAACACTCATAGGATTGTTCTAGATTTTCACAATCGGCGGGTTCGTCACATAAGTCTAGGCACTCTAAATGTATGTTCTTGAAAGCGTTGAATTTATCGCACAGTTTCACATACAAGTTTTCAACAAGATCATCATTATCATGAGAAATCATGTATTGCTCCAACTCCTTATACAGTTTCGTCAGTTGTGCACATTGTGCTGACCTTGACCGCTTAAGTCCTTGAAAGGTTTTGTTTTCAGAGTCTGTCATCTTGTATCCAATGGTATCGTCACTGTTTCTTCAGTGGATCTACATCAACCGCTGGATTCGAGCATTCGATTATTCGACGATTCGAGAATTGTTCTGGGACTTGGATCAACTCAGTGACTAAACGAGAGATGCGCCTTTACTCTTTTATTTCTCTAGATATAGCGATTCTCTGCAAATAAAAACATACAAACAACATTCATACAACGCTCACCAATTATACATATACTCATATAAACAACAGATGTACTTTTGAACATACTTCACATCAACAAAGCTTGCACTATCCAATCATTCAGAAAATAAATTTAAAGTCTATATATTCATTTATGTTATTTAACAAATTCAATATCATAACTTCGAGTTCAATAATTACGCTTTGAATAAATTAACAGTATTTAGTTACCGAATTTGGTCTCTTACTCATCAAGTCTCATCAGAATAATTAATGTCCACAGTTAACGTTCAGTTCAGTTAACGTTTCAAAGTCTGGGCGGAAGTATAAACAAGTATGACGTTGACGTCAATGAACGCCGCAAATTATCACGTGGCTGAAGACGCCAAACAGACGTCAAATAAATAGCGTCAGATACAATAAATATTAGAAACTACATTTATGTTTCTAACAATGACAAATAAAGTTTCATTATCAAACTCAACTGACACTGAAAATGTTTTGTGAACACGGGGTCAGATGTTTAAATCAACGCATACTTTGCCATACAGAAGTGAAAAAAATGAAAAATTAGAATCAAAAGTATTTCAAGGCATGAAGTTGATACTATTTACAAATAAACCTAAATCAAAAGAGAGAGAAAGAAAACTTGATATTTTATCGCACGCCCAGACATAAAATAATATAATCCTCTTGATAAAAGTAATTTGTTTAAATAATAATGTCTATTTCACGCAGAAAATATTTTCGATCAATTCTAGGCAGCAATACATATTAACGTTTATGTTGTAGAATTTTCTGTTTTTGACTACAAATTGATAAATGTCACTAATCCGTTACGGTATCTGTCAGTTTCATACAGGAACAATTTTCTGGAATGTTGTGTTATTCTGAACCATGCATTTTTGACACTTTTGATTCCGAAGCAATAGACAGAAACCTGAAAAACATTCTGATAATCCAAATTGGTATAACCTTTACATACTAGAGATATTAGATTACATTTGTACTTGTCTTTTTTATTTCAAAATAAGTCCAAGAGTTTTTCTTTAAGCACGAAATAATATATCATGAAAGATATAATATAGACGGTATTTGAGATTAAATGTTGAAATTTCCACTCGTACTCCATCCGTATCGCAAGGTTATTACTTATTTGCCATGCATTTGACACAGTGATAAGATTAAGTAATGATTTTTTTAAAGAAATTGAGCATAATAAAAAAATCAACATCGCGTTGATTCAAATGCATCATATAACAAAATGCTTATCTATGTGTAGTCTACGTTACAAAACAATTGCATCATCATCGTCGTAAAATGGCGAATCAAGTTAACAAAATATTTTTCTCTACCCCCTAACATTTGATTGTGAAAAAAAAAACTTCAGTCGTAGAGAACTTTTTTCGTGAACTCTTTTGCAGGAGAGGATCGAAAATTATGTCTCCGTACAATTATATGCCACTTCAGTCGAAAAATCTATACCATTTGATGCTTCTCGGGTAGATTAAGGAATATACAAGAGGCTTTTTACGGTTTTCGTAACAGCTAAAGGCTAAATTTCTGTTTGTTTTCCCCTTAGTTTTGTATTTTATTAATTCATATTTTATTTATTTGAGGACCAATTTTAGCAAAAGTCACATGTAGCCCTTTTCATCGCTTATTGAAGAAAAAGAAATAAACTAACAATAATAAAATCTTTAAGATCTTTTAGAAGGATAGAACGCAACCAACCTAGACAATAGTAGACACGGTTCGAATGAGTCTGTTAATGAGAGATAATGGAATGTGCAACACCCCTGATGCACCTAGCACCAGCTGTAGCTGAATTCTATGATAGGAAAATTGAAAGGACTTTATGATACCGAAAGACATAAACATGTGACAACCCAGGGTCACATATGTAAAGTAGAAAATCTAATATAGACAGCATACTACAATGTTATACTGAAATGGGTATGTAGTTCATACCGCTGTACGCAATTACACGTGTGTACATTAACATTATCTTTTTGTCTTTTCGTAACAATTTCATTTGTGCAGACTTCTTTCATAAGCAAATCCTTTACAAAGACATTTGAAACAAGAGTCACAACTATCTGTCGAAAAATGAAACTTTTAAGAAGAGCGCATTCTGACCATATATCCCCTACAATTAAACTATATGAGCCACACCATGAGAATCCAATATAGTGAGTTTGCGACCAGCATGGATCTAGACCAGCCTGCGCATCCGCGCAGTCTGGTCAGGATCCATGCTGTTCGCTTTGAAAGCCTATTGCAATTAGAGAAACCATTAGCGTACAGTATGGATCCTGACCAGTCTGCGCGGATGCGCAGGCTGGTCTGGATCCATGCTGGTCGCAAACGCACTATGTTGGTTTTCCCATGACGCGGCTCATATCGTTTTAGCTCACCTGTCACGAAGTGACAAGGTGAGCTATTGTGACCGCTTGATGTCCGTCGTCCGTCGTCAGTCGTGCGTCGTCCGTTGTCCGTCAACAATTTCTAAAAAAATCTTCTTCTTGAAAACCACTGGGCAGAATTACGCCAAACTTCACAGAAATGATCCTTGGGTGGCCCCCTTTCAAAATTGTTCAAAGAATTGAATTCCATGCAGAACTCTGGTTGCCATGGCAACCGAAAGGAAAAATCTTCTTGTCCAAAACCACAGGGCCTAGGGCTTTGATATCTGGTGTGAAGCATCATCTAGTAGTCCTCTACCAAAATTATTCAAATTATCATTAGGGTCAAATATGGTCCCGCCCCGGGGTCACATGGTTTATATAGACTTACATAGGGAAAACTTTGAAAATCTTCTTGTACAAAACCACATGGCCTAGAACTTTGATATTTGATATGTAGCATCATCTAGTTGTCCTCTACCAAGATTATTCAAATTATCCCCCTAGGGTCAAATATTGCCCAGCCCCGGGGGTAACATGGTTTATATAGACTTATATAGGGAAAACTTTGAAAATCTTCTTGTACAAAACCACATGGCCTAGGGCTTTGATATTTGGTATGTAGCATCATCTAGTGGTCCTCTACCAAGACTGTTCAAATTATCCACCTAGGGTCAACAATGGTCCCGCCCCGGGGGTCCCAAGTTTTACATAGACTTATATAGGAAAAAAAAGTTTAAAAATCTTCTTGTCTAAAACCACAACACTTAGACCTTTGCTATTTGGTTTGTAGCATTGTCTTACGGTCCTCAACCAAAATTATTCAAATTGTACCCCTTGGGTGAAAAGAGGCCCTGCCCTGGGGGTCCCAAGTTCTATATAGACTTGTATAGGAAAAAGCTTTAAAAATCTTCTTGTCTGAAACCATACGACCTAGGCTTTTGATATTTGGTATGATGCATTGTCTAGTAGTCCTCCACCAAAATTATACAAATTATGCCCCTGGGGTTAAAAGAGGCCCCGCCCTGGGGTCACTTAGTTTTTATGTGAGTTATATAGGAAAAATACTTAAAAAATCATCTGATCCTATTTCCAAGACTGTTTAATTATAATTACCTGATGACCCCACGTTATATGATGTCACTTGACTGTGACCTTGACCTACTGACCTACTTCCTTGCTTTTTAATATACAACCTTGAAATTTTGATGACATACACAGTTTTGCACACAAATCGTAAAACTGAATTTCATTGACCATGAATGTGACCTACTGACGTTCTTAATATTTTATCATCAGTTTGACATTTGAAACATTTAGCTCATATTACTCAGGTGAGCGATCCAGGGTCATCATAACCCTCTTGTTTAAAATGGAGATTAATCTGTAATATATCAAAATGAATTGACGTATTTTATAACTCGTGCTGTCTCTTATTGTTATCTTTCGATATGACAAAGTAATTCAGTTCAGTAGTTGCAGAAATGTTCTTATACATACATCAACATCTGTCGGAAGTACAGCACTCTCGACGGTTCGGGAATATGAAGAGCAGACGTAATAGAAAAATATTTTTATTTATTATTTTACTATCAGTGGGATGGGGTGATAAAACAAAAAAGAAACACAATATATTGATTGGAAGGGGCGTGTCAAAAATAACTTTCAAGCGGGTGTGGGTGTTACAGTGAAACAATAAATGAAACACAGTTTAAAGAATAAATGAGCATGTTATATACTTTGGGATGGGCGGATACTAAGATACAGTACAGAGAAACATGAAAAAGTGAAAATATACTTTAGAATTGGGTTGTATTAGGGGCACGGGAGGGGAATACTGAGAAACAATATAGAAAAAAAGAATTTGAAAAAAGAAAGAACATTCATTTTTTTCAGTTTTGTTGGGCGTTTTAAGTTTAAGGCGGAGTGGTAAAAGGGTTTTATACGGGGATACAAAGACATTTATTTCGTATGAATATCATAATCAGAAAAATGTCTAAAGAGCAGTATAAATATAGAGAATCTTTTTAGAATGAACAGTTCATAATTTTGTTTTTTGTTTTTGCGTTACATGGTTATATGTGCTTTCCTTGAAATGAAGCAGCAAATCAGTGAACTAGATTATATTAAATTTTAATGTGTTTTTGCTTTTAAGAGTGATCTTCGTGCTTAAAACAGTTCCTTCTAGGAAAAATGCCTTGCAGAAAACATTCAGACAAGAACGGAAGTCCCATATTTGTAGAGTTACGTCTTCGTTTTGGAAAACATCCTGTTTTTGACAGAAAATTGATAAATGACAATGTTTCGTTACAATACCTGTCAGTTTCAGACAAGATAATTTGCTAGCAGCTTATGTTTTATCTGTGCTGTGGCAAAATATGACTTTTGAAAAAAAAATTACGTGTTCAGCTGAAGGAAGAAAATTGTCAAAGTAATCCCAAATGGTGTATGTTTTACCTAAAACAAATCTATGAGTTAAGAAGATTGAAAATTCTATACAGTTTAACAAAGCACTGTTCTGTAAAAGTTTGTGTAGACGTTTGTCAAATGTACTCCACATTCAAATCATAAACGAAAAAAAAAACATAACATTGTTAAATCAAAATTATGTATCTGCACTTATTTCTATATTTTTAAGTAATTTTTTAAAAATGAATTTTTTCTAAAGCCTGGATAACATTAGTGGTCACATAGTAAAGGGACTTGCAGAATGTTATATGTTAGTTGGGAACAAACACAGTATATGTTATAAACCAAACGAGAGTGATATTGTCGCCATTAAATCCAACATAATTTATATTTCGCCAATTTGAACTAAGTAGGATTACATGTTGTAGCATTGTAAACCCCGTGCTTGCTATATTGCGGCAAATTTACCAAGTGGGAGTAATATTGCCGCTAGTAAAACAAGTGTGAGAGATACAGTGGCAAATGAAGCGGGGTGATAGTATGGCATTTGGCGGCAATGATATTTAGGTCAGTTACATTGTAATCCAGTGTGAGTGATGTTATGGGCAATAAACGCATCGGAATTAATGTGACCAAAATATGCTCATTTGTTGCATGTGCATGTTGTGTAAATTCATGTTTATTCATGATTAGTTCAAGCCAAAATTTTTGAATATTTGTGTCACATCTATACCATTTTCAATATCTTGTATCATTACTATTTTCATTTTAGAGTGACCAGGAACGATTAGTGCTACAACTTGCTCCTACAATTTACCACGAGTGCGAGGCTATGATTTTACTGATGGAAAGATATAACTGGACGGAATTTTCCATTGTAACCATGCGTGATATGGGTAATTATTATTAAAGCTAATTATTTATAGTCCTTTTCATTGGTCTAATCAGAGTCACGTGATTTGTGATACCGAAGTTGCAAAGATACGATTCATCAATAACGTTAAAGTGTGACATCATAAGCAAGTTGAGACGTCAAATTATAATGAATAAAATTAACCAAGATCTGAAAAGGTTTGTATTTGATAACACTTTCGCAAATAACCTACGAGTTGTTGGACAGAATCAGAATTTTAATGCAATAGTTGCCCTCTGCTAATATTGCTTTTTTTCCGGGACAATAAATTTCATATCTTCCTATGTAAATCATGCAATAATTGTATGATATCAATATGTTTTATTTCAGGATTTCAGAACCATTGTCGTACAATTTATCATACAAATGTCGATAAATTAATATACAGTATTTCGAGGAGAAAAATACAATTATTATATTTGTTTTCCTAATATTTTTTTATCTCATTGTTGTGCACATTGGGCATTTGAACTTGATAAATTTAATCTGTTTTATTGTGTTTTCATGATTGTAATAAACATGTCACGTGACGTTTAGGACGTCTGCTATGAAGGATAGAATTAATAAAGTATAAAAAAAAGCTACTTCATAGCTGATAAATCTTGAGCACACATTTTAAAGAAGGACATTGGCAACCAATGATATTACAGTATAGTAATAGTACAAAAGAGTGACTTTTACTTAATTTGTGAAGAAATTAGGTACACAAGTTAATATAGAAATGTACAAAGAAAGTATACTAACTACTACGCTATATAAGAAATGCTTTAGAAAACGCATCAATGAAATATTTGTTCCAGAGTAGTAATATTTTCCATGTCATAAACAATAAAATATCGAACTGGAAACTGTTCTCGCTGCGTTATGGAAATGTTTTTGTAAGTTCAATTAAGAATCATTTTGCCGCTCATGATTATTTTTAGATTCTAAAAAGACAGATCTAAGTGCAAGCACCAGAGTGCCAAAACAAAATATGTACATGTTGAAATGGGATCGTGTCAAAATGTTATATAAAGTCTAATCTATAAATTTATTACTCTTTGCATATTTTATTTTTAAGGTGAAGATTTTATTCAATGTATGGAATTGATGGTAAACCTAACAAGTATTCAGCAAGGTTATACGACAAAACCAAGGTAAAGTAGAACTTTCTTTATATTATGCATACAAAACAAATTTCGATGATGATGATCATGATAATATAGTAGTTGTAATAATAATTATGATGATAATTATAATGATAATTATTTTAAGTTGAAAATATTATTTAATATTATTATAAGTAAAAAAAAAAAATTATATTTAGTACATATTACAATATTGTAATAGTATTTCTATATAAAATGTACTTGCATATTTTTTTTTATCAATAATGAACTGTAATGAATTTTCTAATGTGCATTTTGTCTTCTAGATATATTTAAATGAAGTATTTTCAAAAAAAGGCATAAAGTTGAAAAATGTGCGAACATTTCAACATTTAATATAAATGACAGCAATTGTTTCCATGGCAACATCAAATAAAACTCATGAAACTCTAGTTCTCCAAATTTTCAAACTGCAATATCTTTTTATAGATTCTTGATTAGATGATTTTCTAAATTTCGAAGTAAATTGAAACGAAGTCTAATTGAATGTTGACGTGACGGCAACATGCTGTATGAACAGTTTCCTTTAAAGATATCCGACGAGCATCTTCCACTGAATTAGTTTATTTTCAGGTGCTAAAATTGAAATGTAGAAAATCCTCATCAAATTTAACTTGACTGATTGTATATATTAAATGAGTTTGTAGAGCCAAAAAGGCAGTTTCGCGCGGGCTTTAATTCGCGCATTTTCATTTTTTTTTGATAAATCGCCAGCATCGCATTTGCCCGGTATAAAATACAGTTCCAATTGCAAATACATTTTTTGCTTTTATTTTTCCTAGTGGCCTAGTTTTTGATCCTAGATAACTCATGTTAAAAGTTGACCTAGATCTCATCAAGGCAACCTAGATTTCATCAAGATAATCATTCTGACCAAATTTCATGAAAATCAAACGAAAAACTTCAGCCTCTATCACATATTCAAAGCTTTCCTTTCATTTAACCAGGTGACCTAGCTTTTTATTCCAGTTAACCCATATTCAAATTTTTTTCCTAGATTTTATCCAGACAAACAATCTCATCAAATTTCATAAAGATAAAGTGTAAAATGCAGTTCCTATTGCATAGATAAGGTATTTCTTTAATTTGACCTAGTGGTCTAGTTTTGACCTCAGATAATACATGCATTTTCTTACTGGACCTAGATTTAAACAAGACAACAATTTTGACTAAATTTCATGAAGATAAATTGAAAAATACCGCTTCTATTGCATACACAAGCTAAAAGTTGACAGACAGACGACTTACGACGGACATCGAGTGATCACAATAACTCACCTGAGCAAAAAGTAAACAGAATGTACAACTATTCAAAATTTACAATTATAACCTCATGAAAAATCTTTATCAAAACAATACTTGGAAAATTCATACATATGTATATCAAATGGAACAGTAACTTTATATTATTTCAAATGAGGACAACCCAAAGTAAATATTAAAACGTTTAAATTATGAACACAGAGCTCTGTTCATGCAACACAGAGCTATCTCTTAGCGACATGACTATCTCCTTCACGACAGAGCTATCTCTCTCAATAAAAAGTGAATAATTTTACTCCCGAACTATTTTCGGTACTTATTTTATTTCCAAATGTATTGTATATTTTACAGCTATCTCACGCCTAATCGGTTTGCTTCTTAATATTAGTTAAAATGTAAATATTTGACAATGAAAGTGCTTTCATGACGAAATGGCCAAATTTACTGCAAAATCAGCTTGTTGGTAAACATCACCACGACCACAAATTAAGAATGAATTAGCAAGCTAAAAGTTCTCTGTAAAGTTAAATCATGTCTACATCGCCTACCATTCCCCGATTTTTGATATTTGATACACTGCTTGTAAAAATGCAAAAAACATGATGACATTCACCTTTGTTGATGTTCTTTTATCGCGACGTGCACTACCTCGGAAGTTGCGACAGAGCCGTTTACCGTATAACTCTTAAAGAGGTAGCTCTGTAGTTTACCAGGCGTGACCATACAATTTAATAAAATGCGATACGTAAACTATGTATACTTCAAATTTCATAGTCTCTTTTTATAATGGACATAATCAGAAGAGAAGATGAGCAATGTAAGTGAAACGACTTTGTATAACAAACTGTAAAAGTATGCACCGAGATGAAAAAAGTTCGATCTGAATTACGCGTACATAGCCAGGTGCAAAGTTACAATAATATAACGATAAAAGAAGAATTTAGAATAGGCGCTCGTGAGGTAGGTACGTTCCATTTACCTATTGCCGTAGATTCAGTACAAGCGGTAATGGCACATTACAAATATACTCAAAGGAAAAACCAACCTAAAAAGTTCATAGAATAGCAGCCACCAGACACTTTAAATTTTGGTATAGAGGTCGGTTCGAAATTTCCTAATTGTTGCTGAGAAACTAAAATCATTTCTTTTTATAATCATGGCACGATGACGCTAAAGCACTAATTCATTAAATATCAATTTATAAAATTATAAAAATATGAGATGAAAGAAACCAAATAAACGCTGCATCTTGTGTACTGTCAACAAAAATCTTCATGTTTAGAAGGCTGCGCTGATACCAGAGCGAAGCCACTTTATGTCACAAGTAATTTTTGAAGCATTGCAGTGTGCATCTGTTTCTTGTTTGTTATTATTTGTGACAAGATTTCTGATGACATAATTCTGTTAAAACGTAATCAGAATTCCTAGGAAATTTTTTATCCCATTTTGTTGAAAAGGATAATTGTTTTCTTGATCAGTATTATAATACAAGCGAAACAAGTTTTGATATTTTATTTTTTATTTTGTGTTTAATCATGTTAATATGTTTGATATTTATCTGTTCCATCTTTTACACGAAATATTTTCTCCTTCTTTATTCTTTATAAACTGTAAAAAAATCAGAGACTGCAGTTCAAAGTTCGATCCATTTCAAAGTCTTTTATTTTACAGAAGCAAGTCAGCCCTCAGCAGAAAGAAACACAACACATATATACTCACTCAGCAAATGCTTGTAAATTAGTTTAGACATTAAACCCAGAATATCATTGTGAAAATCCAGTTCTGATAAATATGTGAAAAATGAGAAAATTTTCAAATGCTAACACATCTGAAATATTTGCCTATCATATGATAACAGAGTTAGATCCTGATTAAATTAAAGAAAACTATTAAATATTACAAAACCAAGGAAATGCTTTAAATCGCCATTTAGATGTGATTTGTCTGTGACAAAGAAAGGCAAGCGAATTATTTGTTCGAGTAATTTGGAATTCCCCTTGAGATTTTTTTTAATTAATCTTAAATTGAAGGAATTCTGTTAGAAAATTTTGTTACGGTATTTAAATAATATAAATAGTGAATATAACGTGTATTTAGAAATTTGCTTTAAAAATCGTTCCCATGAAAATTCCCATGGGAAATTTGCGTTCCGTTGGGAAACGGTTTCCATATGTTTTCCATGGAAAAGTCAATTTGTCTTAACTTGTTACTGCTTTAAAATGCAGTGCTATAAAAAATAAAAGACTTAGTATGAAATAAATAAGGAAGCAGCTAAACCCTACAATTTGACGCATACAATACAGAAGTACTTGATATTCTTGACATTCGTGACAAAAGATAAATTTGCAGCCATTTTGAATTGGGTATCTATGAACATAATATTTGTGAGAAGAACTTTCGAGACCGATCAGAAATATAAACACAAAATGGCCAAACGACACTAATAAAGCTGTTGTCGCGTAGTGTCAGGTTCTAAACAGTTTTCAGTTTTGTTTTTGCTGTACACATGTATTGAGCATTACCACATTCGTCACAGTCTTTCTAGTATTTTGGTGTCATTTTCATCATGAAATATTTGCACTTCACTTTTGATCATATACGAAAATCAATGCCATATATCATCACCGTTTGTACAACTTAATATTTTCTTGCATCAAACATGACTAAAACATTATATCTTAAATATCATTAAGGATTGACAAAACTTCTTAAACGCAATATAGGTTAAAGACATTTAACAAAAGGTTGCAGCTCTTTAAAGACTGTGACGTTTATAAAGAATAAAGAAGGGCTATGTCAATCACTAGAGTCGGTCGGCATGAAATATTTACAAAAAGTGTCGAAATTCGGTCAGATTAGAAGAGTTGCTAATCTATATTTATTCAATTAAGATGTGCGAAAAAAAAGAAAATATTAACAAAGTATGTTAGTCTTCATATTACACTTTCGTCATTTATCTTTGTTGTTGCTAAAGTGTCATAAATGGGCATTGTGAGATGATCAATATATTTTTTCTCTTTCAGGTTTACAAATATAGCCACGATTGTTCTTGAAGAATTAGAGACAGAATATGGTTTTCTTACAGACAGTCAAACAGAGTATGTTAAAACAGAACTTCAGAAACTTGTCAAAGCAAGAAGCAGGATTATTTTGTTTCATGCAAAGTAGGTCTAGTTCTAGATAGATCAAATTCATTACATTTTGACAGCTGAAGAATTTCTAAAATTTAAGTTTTCAGTTACTTTTTCTGTTTTTGTTTGTCTTTGAACGATGTATTTGTATTACAAGCGTCACATATCTAAAGCAGAAAAAATGTCACGGAATCTTGCATTAGGTCTTTTAAATTAATAGTTTTGCAACAACCTCCCCAATGATTGCAGTTCTTGAAAGTCAAATCTGACTGTAACATAAAGATGAACTTAGAGAGAAAATGGATTTTGACTGTAGAGTAGAAATTGAGTTTTGAGAATGAAATAATTTTGACTATAGCGTGTGGAAAGAGCTTAGAGAGAAAATGGAATTTGAACGAGGTTAGAGGGAAAAGTGAACCGCATTATATTTCCCTGCTGTTTTTAAGTTTCAATGTATAAACGTTCCTTTTATATTTACGGTTCAATAGCTTCATGATACTTATGACGTTTTATTCAAGGAAACATTTCTAAATCACATGTTGAGAAAGATAAAGAAACCGACTTTTGCGTTAACCGTACTTGCTATATTCTTATATGGCAGCTCAAAAATGTCGTACAGAGAAGGAAAGGTGTCAGGTCTATCATAGGAATGTTCAGAGTAGTAGTTAAATTAAACACTCGGGCACCAATATTCATTATTTATTCTGAATGTAGAGAGAAAGTCACTGTCGTATATCTATTTGGTGAATTTAGAACAACATTGTACTATTATAATGATGTGGCTACATTTGTAGTATTACCACTTTTGTCAGCGCGCTTAATATTTTGTTTTCATATTATTGCCGGAAGAAACAACAACTAATTTTATACTCTCATTTACTGTGTTAACCTCACTATTACCGCAATTAGAAATCAAAACGATTCTACATAGCGGCTACTTTCTAATTAGAAATTTTTATTCTTACTTGTTTCACCTAAAGGCACTCTTGACTCTTAAAACTTGTATAATATTCTAGATTTTCACAAGGACAGATCATCGTTTTAAGAGAAGACATTATGGATAGAAATTTGCATTTAATCATAGACATCACAAAATCTATAGCAGCGTATAGCTTGTTTCCTCTGTAATCATTGCGTAGCCATTAACAGACAAATGTCATTACTCAATTCTCTGGAGGTAACAGTGTTATTGACAGGCATATCAAAATAGTTATCTGGGATCAATTTATTATCTCCACGTTTGTCCTGCTTGTCAAGATTCGGCTCGGTAAATATCAGATATTCAGCACTGGCGCTTTCATGGCGGTCTGAAGTGATAATAATTTAATTGTTCATCCGATTATCCTAAACGAAACATTACTATGAAGTGGTTAATGTCAGAAATTAATGTAATAAAATGGATGAAAAGAACGGAAATTCTTTGAGGAAGCCGTATTTCTGAATTGTCACTCAAGCAAGTGTTTAGCTGATACAAGTGATTTGTATATATGACGACTTCACATGTCTTTTCAACAGGACTTAGCTGAAACAAATACAAACTATTTTCGTTTGATAACAGTGGAAATTTTACAGTTACTCTAGTTTGTTCCAGTATATGAAAGAAAGTAACTTTTATATCTTTAACCATGAATTATTTACTGTATATACATGTGTCACGTGATGTTAAAATGACGTTATGTAATCACCTGCAACGGATGTGGAACTTGTAAATGTCGATAAATTTTTAAGAACTGTTCACACCCAGCAAAAAAAGAAATATTTCAAATAGACAAATTCCATTCAGCAGTCATTTAGATGTTTCAGTAATTATAGCCAGAATTTCAAATGTTCCTATTTTCAAAACAATGTAATAAGAAAGTAGTTCAACTACGTAAGTGAGATTAAATTATTTTACAAAACGCCATACACCAAAATTAACTTATTTATCTACTATGACCAAAATGTTAAACTGCATTTTACACAACATACTCAATTAATTTCATGCTGTAGCGTGTGTTTATTTCCTCTTCATTTTACAAGAAGGTAATAGAAAAACAGATAACACACTAACTTTTCTTGGTAAAGGGGGTTACCCCCAAGTGTAAGCTTTGTTCAAACGTTGATTGTTGGTAAATTGCTATTGGTGAGACAGTTTTATTTTATTCCCAGTAGTGTCTTTGCAGCCATAATCTATATGATTAGAGATTTTTTTTGTATCTGATAAGTTCATTTTAAAAAAATAAATTCCAAAACTTTAAATGTATAATAAAATACATACAAATTAAAGATTTTAGCATGATATGTCACCTAATCAGACATGTTAACGTGGAAGGAAGAGGTATAACCATACTGGTTAAAGGTAGAGGCCACAAAGTGGTCAAAAGCCCAAAAGCAATATTCCGCTGAACATGTCTTTACATATTTTAAAAGGCTTTTTTAAAAACGATCCTAGCCCAGGATTCCTAGGTACAAACTTTTGCAGCTTTCAAAAGGTGTTACAGAACACAAAATTAGTTGTGGCGGTTCAAAGTATTGTCGTTAACAGAGATCAAATTTCATAAAAGCATAATGTTTGACCCCTTCACATCTTACACTGCTAAAATCTTAAAATATTACTAATCTACTCTTATATACATGGATAACAGAAATTTAATTGATACTTCAGGTGGTGAACACCAGTAAGTGAGTACGAGACCCTAAATGGTCATAATATATGTTAATATTTGTGAATATAGTATTGCTATCAGAGGCCAGAACCTGGTCGTTTCATAATTAAATTTTCCGTTGAAAATGATTTAAGGACTCAGTACGACTGAATTCGTATTTACTATTAGCAACGACAATCCTTCACGAATTTGTCTGAAAATATTAATACAGCTAGGATTCAAAACAATGCTACAGCCTAATTTGTTGCTGCAGTGGTAGAGACTATCCTCATACAGTGTGCTGGATATACTACAGACCTTCAGTCATCTTTGCTGGCATATTAATAGCCTAACCACAACAAGTGGCTTCTTTAAAAAAGAAGCCAAGGAAAGGTCAGATGCTTTGCACAAAGTGTGAGTCTGAGCTTCTCACATGCAGATCACTACCAAATCAAATGTAGTCCAAATATAAATAGTGCTGATTTTTCCCCCTTTCATCGTGCCTCTCGTGTTTCCTTTTACTCTACCGCGTTTCAGTATGTATCACTTAGCATTCTATCGAAATCGGCATATTTCTATCGCATGCTAGGTAAATAGTTCTTTATGGGAACATGTCTCTGAAAATCTGATATGCAAGAAACTGTCGAAAAACTGTTATAAAGTAAGTGGATTTTATATGAAATAAAGAACAGCCAAATTAAGTGGTGTTCGGCCTCACACAGCTGACCATGAACAAAAGAAGAATTGTCACTGTTGGTATGGACGAAATATCTTTTTTTATTTTTATTTTTTTTTCAAAGCTGTTAAATACCTGTGCAGTAGCATCAAAACGGTTTCGTTTGCATTTATGCATATGGATAATATGTGTTAATATCATTTCAGGACATTATATGCGTAATTACTGCAGTTCGTTTTAGTTCGCAAAATTTTAACAATGGTTCATAACTGAATTCTAATTTTGTACGCATCCAGGCAATTTTAGACTGTGTTTCTGTTATCTATGCTTAAAGGATACTGCCGTAATATTGGGGTTGAAACAAAGTCTTGCTTTCATCGTAAGCATAGTGAAGAGGTCTGATGACTTCTCCAACAAGATCTATAGTGGCTTATAAGCTGTCATAAACAGTCTATAGTTATATGAAACCAGTCACAGACATATCAAATATAAATTATGAAACGAGTCGTAGAGGCCACAAAATATACACATGTGTTTTGATATGTACCCAATCATAGGCACTACAAACTAAAATGGTTTGCAACCAATAATCTACATTGTTATGTAAGTATTCATAGAAACCACACAATAGTGATGTGTAGCTAGATACAGACACTATTTCTTTTATTGGTATGATACAGTCGGAGATATCGTGCATTATTCAATGTTGTGTATGAAGTCAAGTGTACACAATATAAACTATAGCGCATGGAACCAGTCACAGACTATTCGAGCCTGCAGTAGTGTATAGACGTTTACCTCTCTGATGAATCTAAAGCCATCTATAAAAAGTGTTATTACTAAATTCTCTTGGAGTTATAATAGCAAACATATCAAAATAACTATATGGAATAGATGTATTTTGTGATGTCTCTGCGTCCTACACTTGTCAAGATCTGATTTCTTAAATATCACATATCCTTTACGGCGGACTGAAGTAATTTGGCAAGTTGTCAGTTGATAAAAAGACGTATCTCTGCAAAATAAATTGATAGTGTACGATTATCCTGAATGACATATTATAGCGAAGTTAGATAAAGGGCACTCCCTTCAGATCCTGAATATTTGTATTGTAATTTGAACGGTAATAGTGTTTTAGGCTTTTGCAAGTACTAAGACCTGACAAAATATGTATATACTTTGGCTCACTTGAACCAAATGTTCATGATGAGCTAGGATTTTGTGTCAGTAGTGTGCTGTCAACGCTACATCTGACATTCAGCATATCATAATTTTTCTCAGTAAAAACGAAACTTGGCCTAAAAAATCACTTTTCTTATTCACAGCTGTAATAAATTGATAAATCTTATTAAAAATATCCATTTTTGGCGATTTTCTTAAATGTAGGCAGACAAAATCAGATTCTGATAAGATGTTTTTCGTTCAAACATAGTTTGAGAAAATATTTTCCTTTTCCTCCTGAGGGAGAAAAACTCAGAGTTTGACTTTCCTGTCAGTGGATAATTTGTACGTGATTGTATCTAGAGAAAATGTGAAATAAAGTCTATTTTAATTGTCATCATACACGCTTCGCACTCACTCAGATGCATGACAATAGCCCATTGTATGTGCAAGACAGTTACAAAGACATTTCTAAAACCACTGAAAGTAATACAAAGACTTTTTGAAAAATATGATACATAGACATTAATTTGGATCACTAGCTCGTAAGAAAAATCCACGGAGATTCTTCTTCATAAGTATTATTTCCCCCCATTTTTCACATAGATATTCTATAATGTATTTCATCACGAAGCGGCAGAAATGATTCACCGACCGAATAATGTCGAATATTAAGTAAAATTAGTCGAACCATGACTGTTTCGACTATTGACAGACAAGCCTTTCACTAAGCGTTTTCTTACATGATATCAGAAATTAGTAATGATCTCAGTTTTATATTTAAGCTCCAGTAAATAAAAATTACAAAAAAACAACTCAAATTCTGAAATGGGGATTTATATAAGGAGTCATTGTAATAAGGAACAATATTATTACAATTGCCTGTAGTCAGTAGATAATCTTTATTGTTTTGAGAGGTCAGCATGTCAAAGGAAATGTTTACAATGATCTTAAGAAAGAAAACAGTTTCTGCTTAAGAACTTTATAACATTAATAATTAATATAGTGATATTAATCAGGTTATTTCGTATTGGCGTTGTTATTTAGCCACCTTGGTTAATACAACAGTCATCAGACAAATGATAAATCCAAAATGCAATCATCAAATGAATGACTACTTCATTAATCAGCTACAGGATTATTTAAGTAAAACTTCATAATTTGTTTTCATAAATTAAGTATAATGTAGTTTTATTATTAACTAATGGTAAACTTTGCCTTCATTATAGTTTTATTTTCAAAGAAGAAAAACTCTAGCAGAACAATGTTAAACATGTCATTTTTGAGATGAAAACATTGATGCAAAGGCAAAATTGCACTTAGATATTTGTTTACAACCAAGTGGATGTAATTTACAGATTCAGTTTGTCCAGTTCTAACTGGCATGCCTTTATTAATTTTCAGTAATTTTTACTTAATCCATATTTAAAAAAAAAACAAAAAAACAAAAAAAAAAAACAAATTTGTTGAAAAACGCCATTACGTTAATTTCAATGTCTTGTGGTAATCACAAATTTGATCAATAATTAATCATCTCTATTCAAAATCATTTACATCAAAGTCAATTTTATATCATGCAGAGTATCAAAAGTGGTAAAAGGGAGCTCATTAAAATTTTATCTCGGTCTTTACCATCTTTTGATTGTTTGACAATACCCATCAGTGTAATTTGTGCTACAGTCATGTTTAATGGTGCAAGTGTTGTCGGTAGAATTTATGAAATCATAAAATAAATGGTACTCTTAATTTCTTGATATTAATCAACAATTATTTTCCAGCTACCACAAACATTGTTCATTGTAAATGACTTATAAATGATTGTAGTTTGAAAATAACCCTGCCGTTTTGAAATCTGTGCAAAGGTATGGACGTTTTAATGTACCATCGTATGTGTACAATATCACATATATCATGCATTTTCATGAGTAACACTGAAATTAACAAAGATATGCCAGTAGCCTTTTATGATTTCAGTTTTCATCAACTAGATAATATAGGATCACAACGAATGAAACATAATATATGTGTAAAACAGCAGACACTAAGCTTTCAATGACATGATTTTATCATACATTATATAAATACCATATGGCAGCGTGTGTGACATTGATATTGTCAACCCGAGGGCAGAATGTCACCCGAGGCGAAAGCCGAGTGGTGACATTCTGTTCCGAGGGTTGACAATATCAATGTCACACACGCTGCCATATGGTATTTATATTATTATACCGAACAAAACTAAACACAAAAAAATAAATATGTTTTTGATTCATTTAATTCAGTAGTTTCATCTTTAGCGCGGTAATCAGTTGTGTACACATTGAACAGCGACGTCATTATCATTACAATATGATATTCTGTACAAGGGAGGCAATCATATGGCTAAAAAACTGAAGTAGTTATTTGCCCTTATATGACATTCAAAATATCAGCGCGGTCACATGACCTGACAGTCACTTTCGCTTGGTCACGTGTTGAAAAGATTAAAAATGTTTCTGACAGTCAAAATATCTCCTTTTCGGGTAATGGGATTTTACCATTGTAGACAAAAGTGAGGTATAATAATGTAGTTTATATACCAGACGCCAGTATTATTCTTTTGATCAATATTGTTATCGCTTTAAAACTGACAAGTTCTAACATATTATCTTTATTCAACCTTTATCGTTTTCGAAAATGATTTGCACCAATTGAGACATATAAGAGTAAGAATGTACAATATTTTGAAAGGGTATGAAGATGTATTAAATTAATTTGTTCAGATTCATTTTAGGAGTTTTTTAAAGTGTACTTTCATTGAAGTTGTGAAAAAGACACAACTGTAACACTAATAGCTGCGAATTACTGCACTTTACATTCCAGCAAAACTTACCTTGACAGTGTAATTATCAATTAAAAAGCCCTTAACATAACTTATATTTTGTTTAATATACAAAAATTGACATAGTCAGTACTTCAAAGACCAAACATATAAGCAAATAATAGAACAAACAAATGATATTTGATTTAGCGATGTATATTCTTAGAAGATGGTCACCATTTAAGTTATCCGGCTTTCCCATTCATAAAAAGTATGTATGGCAATGAAAATGTTCATATGCTTATGAGGAAACACGTGTATGTAATATTTCAGAACAGTACTGGTCCTGTAAATTCATAGCAGGGATTTATCGCGATATATTTTTTATATATTTTTATGTCTGAATAGATTTGTTCCAAGTGTAAAAATTTGACGTACTAAAATTTTGATTTTTTTTGCACGGAATTTTTTTCCTGTCATCAGAATTGACTTTGAATATAACTTCAAAACGAATACAGGCATTACGAAAAATAAAAGTTCCTCACAATTATTTGGAATGTTGTGTTCAAGGTTTTGTGTAATACGTAAAGAGGTAGTAATATAATTGCGCATTGGCAACAGAAAAGGTGGCATAAAACTAACCTACCTCCATTGATAGCTGTACAAGTATAAAAGTGTAAACAGTTTAAGGATGTAATTGCAAAAGGTGATATAGTCCTAATGAAATCAGATCTTTTATCTGTTATGCTGATTGTATAAATTTAGTGCGTAAAATAAATAACTTAATGGCAACTATATAAACAATTCTATCATTTACCGTAGCCAATGAGGCGATATTTTCTAATTCCATCGAAATGAATCCTCATTTATCTCGGTATATGAATCGCAAACTATCCATAAATTGCTACAGCGTTTTATTTGAATTCCAGGCGGAAGATGTAAATTGCATCGTTTTGAGTAATGGCCTCGATATTGAGGGCCATAACCTGGTAGTTTTATTAATCAGACTTAGATTAGAAATGTATTTTTGATGGCCCTTATCTTCTAAGAAGGTAATCGTAAATATTCATATTGCTGAGCAGTCGGTTAGAAAAAAATGGAAATTTAAACTTTACTGCAACAGTTAAAATAATTAAAACAGTGCAATTTAATTAGCGAAACACTTCAGGTCTTTCAAGCAACAGGAAGAAAAACAACTATCATACTAGGCAGATCATTTTAACGTTTGTGGTTGAACTAATTCAAACATAATATCGTGGCACATATTTGGATATTGCATCTGGAAGTCTAAAGAAACGTGTTATACATATTTCGGCCGTTACTGTTGACAGCATGCCCTATTATTCTACTACTATAGCATATGTGTTTGCTTTGAATATCAGAAAGGAAAAGGTATTTTAAACTTTCTAGCAAGTACTGGTAGACAAGTATTTTACTATCTATTAATGACCTTTTACAAACATAGGTGTCAAAATTTAGAACATAGGAGTTCTAAACATAATTTAAAACAAAGTCGTCGGCACTGGAGTTAAAAGGGGTTGAACATAAAACCTTGTTAGCAACATGTTTGGAACTTGCAGATAATAGCTAAATAGATTGCACATAAGTGCGATTGGAATAACATGAATCATAGTTCTAAAGTTTGCTAAAACAGTGCATTTAAGCTTTTACAATCAAACATCCATATTCATATTCATATTATTCTTAGATTATCATAGTTTCATGAGCAGACCGATGTTGGGGACGTTTAGTGTTTATTTCATTCCTAATATTAATAACCTTTTAATTTTTCTACATACAAAATAATTAATGATAAGACATTTTCCAAATTTTCTTTTGATATTTTAACAAATTTGAGGAACAATATATTTTCAACTCATTTTGTTATGACATTCAGTATTACCAAAATGTTAAAGAAATTAATGTAAAACAATAACTTTATAAAAATTGTTCAAAAACTTTTGATTTATAACTATGTATGTGTGCTTTGTTATATTACAATATCTGAATGCTTATACTTAATGCCATTGTTCCTTTATACATTAACTATCAATTATTACTGCAAGTAGGAGATGATTTAAGTGACGAATGCAGTGCTTGGTAATATTCAGTTTGCTATTTATAACATTATTCTGTGACTGAGCATGTTCTTTTTCTTAGAAACTACCGTAAACGATTCTTCGTTGTATGTAAATATTAATTATTATGTATTATATTATTTTCTTCAGGCATTTTGATACTAGGAACATTATAGAAGTAGCGATAGATTTAAATCTTATAGGACCAAAATTTGCATGGATACTGACATCATCTAGCATTGGGGAGGTTGATCTCAGTCGCTCAGGAACATCGCTGCCTCAAGGGCTTCTAGGTTAGTATGTTTCTGAGATATAATATATCCGTCAAAGGTTACATAGTATTAAAAGTATTGAGAGCCTATCATTGTTTTAATTTCAAAATGTGATAATTAAGGTACAAGTGTACGCTCATAAGTTAAAGAACAGAAAATAAAATAAACGTTTTGTTCAATCCGTATTATATTAATTGAAGTACATGTAACACTTCAAAAAAGAAGTAACTAAACTATGAATATCTCTTGTAGTAACAATTTCAAAATTACGGTTCAATCTTTCAATAATAACGGTCTGTGTAGATGTTAGGCTAATACATGCACTCTTCAGTTTTGTTCCCCAGACTATGTCTGTTGCATCATTATTACTAAACCTTCTGCGGAAGCATTTTACTATGTCCTTTGTAAAAAAGTGACATCTTAACTTTATTTGTAGTATCTAAATTGTCGCACAAGGTTGACTGCTTCAGACTGTACAAAGTTCGTAAGACATACTTCAGACGCTCCCCTGTTTTACGTGTTGTGTTGTTAAACATTCATACAAGGGGCGTGAGAGGTGTTGCACATTTCATTGCCTCTCATGAACATACTCAATCAAACCGAGTCTGCTATTATTCTTCTTGATTGCATTCTGTGCTTCCAAAGGATCTTTTTTACAGATTCTATTAAAGGTTCATCTAAAGCAGTTAAAGCGTTTAAAAGAACAGAACAAACACACAGGCAAAGGTTTCCCAGTACGGCATGTTATCACGTGTTTAGTACGGAACCTAAACTTGAATAACACTATCGTCTGAACATGAATACAGATAAGCAGTACCATTCTATTTACATTTCAGCTGTGAGTCAGAACCGGTCTGTAGAAAAGGTTGAAGAAGCAATCGAGACCGCTGTAAAGATTTATGGAGAATCTCTGAAAACATTGTTGAGGTCGGGAATGAATAGCAGTGAGTTTTATCCGGACTTTTCGTGCAATGGTGATGGCGATTTTTTAAAATGGATAGATGGTAAAACATTATACAGGTATGTTCAGTGTTGTCACAAAGAAACCAATACCAAACAAAGCAGCTAACACGTTATTTGCTATTTTATAAATATGTTTAAAATTATAAGATGTATTCTTTTTAATAAGCATGCATATAGACCAATATGTTGCCTCCGTGGCCGAGTGGTTAAGGTCGCTGACTTCAAATCACTTGCCCCTCATCGATGTGGGTTCGAGCCTCACTCGGTGCGTTGAATTCTTCATGTGAGGAAGCCATCCAGCTGGCTAACGGAAGGTCGGTGGTTCTACCCAGGTGCCCACTCGTGATGAAATAATGAACGGAGGGGCACCTGGGGTCTTCCTCCGCCATTAAAGCTTGAAGTCGCCATATGACCTATCATGTGTCGGTGCGACGTTGAATCCAACCAAAAAAAAAAATAATTACATATCAAAATTTAAAAAAAAATGGATTTTTTCGATGATACATGTATTATTGTATTAATTTAATCACCACAACCAAGTTTTAGAAAGTCTGAAAAGTACAAGTAAAAGGTGTGTTATAGAAAACGGAAAGATACAATTTATAAGAATACTGAGATGTACCTTTTGTTTTTACTTAAATTTTTACATATCATACAAAGGTCAAATGATCTCTACGATAAGGCATGACAACGGTACCTTTTTGTTTTTGTTGAGATGTTCTTCCTTCCGGACGAGTCTTGCTGGTTTTTAAAATCTAGACGTTGCAGTGTATTTTTGTTCATGTTCTTATAATCTCATTTGCAAAAAAAAAAAAAAAAAAAAAAGAAAAAAAAAACTGAAATTTGTATACAGTATACTTTAACGTACTAAATATCCGCTGCTTGCAGTAATTTCTTATTATTGCAATTAAACTGATATTCTTCTTTTCGTCAAAGTTACAGTTAAAAGCTGAAGCGAGACAGGTCAAAATATAGATACAGTTCCCGTAGAGTTTAAATGCGAATATAAAAAACACTCGCTGTTGCACTTTACGTACGTTAGTTTGACAGTTTAGGTCAATAGATTCGTGCGAAGTGGATAACGGCGTAATAGTCACCGAGATCCGTGGCTTTCTGCTAGGACGAATATGGTTCACAAGAAACACGATTTAGATGGGTTTTTTTTATTTTTATAATACGTGTTCATCAAAAACAAAGGAAGGAAATGACGTCCTAGACGTATTAAACACTTGCGGAAAACGTCACACACAGATGAGCTCCAATATACATTCTTGAAAGTACGCAAGCATAAAGGTTAAGAAAGCAAATTCGCACAAAAGTGCATAAAATGAACATACACAAAATGATTTTAACTCAAATGAACGTGATGACAGTTCCATTTGATATCTTTCAGTGCCATGAAAAATATTGAGTTGAAGTCTTCTTCAAGTCCAAGATCGAGAGGTAGCAGTAGTTCAAGAACAAGATTTAGCAGTAGTTCAAGAGGAAGAGTAAGCACTCCAGACACGAGTGTACCAATCAAGTTTACAGAAAACGGTGTCATTCAACATGTTGAACTTAATCTCCTTAATGTCCGACCATCACCTGAGTCCAGAATTAGAGGAGCAAAGCAATGGGACAAGGTATTCTAGACGTCCCTATAAGTAATATCTAACAATCGGGAAAAATTGTGACAAAGTTTAAAAAGTCTCAATTTATAGCTCATGGTACCGAAATATTTTGATAAAGCAGATGATTCGCGTATTATTTTATTGTACGGGGTGTGTATCTGTGAATACAGGCAGTACACGTTCACTTTAATGTGACTGAAGACCACATTTTCCTTCTAAATAGTAGACAGTAGAAAACATCACCACCGGCAGTTCACAAAGACAACAGGACCAAACCGCTTTAATATCTGTCTTCTACTAAGTCTTAGATGGTGTTTCTTGTTGCTTTGCAATGTTCTCAAAGACTTATTTTTGAGAAGGCTTTGTATTATTTATTGCTGTTAGTAAAATGAGATTGGAGAAAACGCTGTTAAATTCCGCATTATACCAATAATAAATTCCACTATTAAAACCGATGATTAGTTTTTTGGCGAATGCCTTACTAAGAAAGGATTCTTGACCTGGACCGACCCATGCCACGTGACTTAAGTTTGCAATTCAAACTACTTGATAACGCATTATAGATAATTTATCAAAATGAAAGATAAGTGCAACACTCTGACTGACTGGAAGCGAGTGTCTTGTTAATTTACTCTACTGATTGTGCAACGCTAAGCGAAATGTCAGACAAATGACGCTGTTTTAAAATTACGTTTCGTTCAGTATATTTAATAAGAATATTGATACATGTGTATATCTCAAAATGATAATTGAGTTTTATAAATATAAGAAAAACCTGTTTAAACACCAGTATATATCAATTTACAGAAAGAGCTGAATACGATCTGCGTATCACATGAATAAGAATATGATTAGCCGTTCTATGAAAGTCTTCTAATAGAGAAGTGCTTTTCAGACCACTGCTTTAATTATTCGTCGTAAAATAAACGAAACAAAATTGCACATCTACGAAACCTTGGTGAAAAATTAAAAGAGAACCATTTAAATTGTTAAAATGGGGTGTTTAGTTTTGATATTTGCAAACTGTAAAACAGATGATAGAATAGCAGAAATGATATGAAAACCTCATAAATTTCTTATCTTAGATCTACTACATTATTCGCTGACCATTTTTTTGTAAAGATATTTCTTTTTTTATCTGTTTACGTTAATTAAACACTTACAGTTAAAATTGTGAATAGAGGCCATCTGGCTCAAAAGAACACGTGTTTTGTCACTGATTGAAATATTTGCAGTGTATTTGTACCTGTGAATAAATCATAAGCAAACAAATGCAGCTATTTCAAAGCTCTCTTAAGCAGATGTTTTATATTCTGACCGCATGTCTTGTTCAGGAATACATGTAGACTTGATTTTCTGTCTATATCAATATTGTAGGTTGGTCGACTATATCCCAAAGTTGAAGGCACACAAGTCAGTCTTACTCTTGACATAGACGAAATAATTTGGCCTGGTAAGTTACCTACACCTCCACGAGGAAAACCTGAAAAGCGAGCTTTCAAAATAGCTACGAAAGAGGAGGAACCGTTCATGATATTTATACCTCCAGCTCTGGATGGCAAGTGCGGACATCATCAAGTGCCATGTCTGGTGAATGCAGGAACAGCGAAAAGGTATAAACGGAAGCTCGAAGGGGACGAGTATGTGTTTTTATTTGGTCAAAAGATACTGCCATTCTCATGTGATAACTAGTCAATTGCACAAATTAATTTTCTTGGCTTTGACAAAATAACTTAAATCTGAGCAGACTTCGAAAGAAAGTCATATGTGCATTATAATAATTGTCATCTTCTTAAATTGAGCCAAGTTCGGTTCAAACTTCGTTGATTTTACCAGTATTATTTTTGCTATTATTATTTGTTATCATATCTGGTGCTAGTGAAATGAGTTTTACGATGACATTTAAGATCAAGTTTTCATCCATTTGAAAAAAACAAGAGACGTTCTTTGTAAGTGCGTACTTTGGTTCATATTGTTTCCACCGCATTAGCAGATATAGAGCTAAACTTTAGTGACAAAATTATTGATAAACGTAATGATCTGTAATTTACACCCGATTAGATGATTTCTTTGCATGTTGTCAAGTTTGTTTACAACAATCACTTTGGCCATTCATAGAGATATTGGACCGAACTGAAGTGTAAATGTATGTAATGAGAATTAAGTTTTGATGCTGTCAGGTTCTAGCCGAGTTATGTCCATTGCACTTCAATATTTCGTCTTTCGCAAATATATCGTCAAGTTAGTGCCCTGAACTTTGGTACGAAGGTGTGATTTAAGAATCTACGAAGCGAACAGTTGAATTTAGTTGAGTTATGACCCTTGTTGACCCTTGTATTTACGTTATTCAGTTTTCCGCTTTGTCGTCACACTTGTTAGTTTCCTTCCTTGTGTATTTTGGCGTTGATCGTATGATTTTAATTGAACTATGACTCGTGTACATTTATTTTAGTTTTCCACCATGATTTATGAAATGATTGCCTTATTTTATTGCGTAGGTCAGGACAAAAACAAATTTATCATTTATCATATTGACGAAATATTATCCTTTTAAAGAGAGTGAACGTGTAAAAAATCACCATGGGGTGAATTCGTTACATTTTTGATGTATATATATTGAGTGATAATACAGAATATGTCTATTTTCTTTTTGAAAGTGTAATTTCTTTTCGATTCATTTGAGTAACTCAGGCAGTCCCAAAACACAAATTAGCTTTCATAGTCATTGCAATAACTACTGTTTTCTTTTTGTAGCAATACCAGTTACCCTAACGGAACTGTTAGTTATTGTTGCACGGGTATGTGTGTTGAAATCCTTGAGACGCTTGCAGAGCAACTTAATTTTGAGTATACCTTATACGAAGTTCCTGACGGAGAATGGGGAATAAAGGATCCAGTGAGTATATGTTCATGTATGCATTGGCCTCTAAGCCTTATCATGCTGGACACGATTGATTCTGCCTTTGCGGCCAGTGTAGATCATGATCAGCTGCACATCCGTGCAGTCTGATCATGATTTGCACTGTTCGCTATTTAGTCAGTAAATTTTCTGTGAACGCCCCTTCGAATAATAAATAGTATTACCTAAATTGAATGATGAACCAGTCCATTTTAGAAATATATCTGGGTAAGGGTTAAAATGGCTTTGTTGTTACTTCATATATGTTTTCATTCCTATACAAAAAGTAACAGTTTTCCATTATACGTTTGATTTATTTTCCATTTAATAAAATCTGTGAAAATATACTTCGAAAGCAAAAACGCATCCAAGAAACATATCAGCAAATTCGGTTTAATTGAATCTATTCATAAGAGGTAAAGAGGTAATGAAATGTGCAATACCCCTCATGCCCCCTTGCACAGTCTTGAGTGGTATTCTGTTATAGTAAAATTGAGTGTTCTCCATGATATAAATGAACCAGTCTGAGATATTATTACAATTAGTCCATATACGGGGCGGCTTTTACAGCCTCGACACGTCACTTAAAGACTGAGGTACGTAAAAAATTAAATAAATTTCGAGCGTTATAATATACTTTCGTCTGTTATTGTCGCGTCCTATACTGTTCATTGTTCAACATACAAATTTCATCTTCCAAATGTCTTTATGTATCCTTCCCGTGTTAAGTACAGAGCAAAGATCACTTTTGAGAGAAAGCAAACATGTTTGTTCAAACATATAACGTTTAACATTGCTTTAAGTGATAAGGTATTATAACTCTCAAGGAAAGGAATAAGCCTGATTAAAGAACTACTTCGTCGTATATTTTGATATAAAATATATATACATTTTGTATTATATAATATATTTTTCATAATTTTGTATAAATGCTTCTATCCGGTTTACTACGCAGGTAACAAAGGAATGGAATGGTCTGATAAAAGAACTATTAGACGAGAAAGCAGACATGGTGGTTACTAACTTTATTATCGATGAAATGAGGCTCGGAATAATAGATTTTTCAACGCCGTATCTTGAATCAGGGGTCACAATAATGGTATCAATACGGAAAGGGGCAATATCTCCTTATGCCTTCCTTGGTTAGTATGTTGTGTTCCTTAATTAGTATTTTACAAGCATGCTGTATGCTAGGAGACGTACATCGAAAAATGAACCATGTAAAGCAATCTAAAGATTATTATTTTTTTATTACAGAGTTAGGACTCAAATCATGGATTCGTGTTTCTATTTTCATTCATATTTCATTGATTAGTATTTCTGTTCACGGAGACTAAATACTTTTGTTGCATGTATCCACGTCTTTATGACCGTTTTATAGCTATAACATTTCTGTTTACAGAGCCTTACGATTTTTATTCATGGATCCTGATTCTCATATTCAGTGTTCATGCGACTGGGGCCTCAATATTCATCTTTGAGTGGTTAAGTCCGAGTGGTCTGGATCAGGGAAAGACGTCAACAGTAGGTATGCTTATCAGAGTTATTTCCGAATTACATACATCTGGGTTCGTAATCATCATAGTTTTTATGTCCAATCTTAGACATGTACTTTAAAATTCAAATATTCGTTTTTAATAATTTCTTTAATTGCAATTTTATACTCGTGAAATTCTCTTGAGCTGTCTAAAGCTATAGAATGCAAATTCATGCAAAGTTTCATCATAATCTGTAATTAAACAATGACAGAGCAAAACGAATACTACTTAGCATTTGAAAGTCTAAATCTACTTTTCAACCATTAAATTGTGATGAATATGAGCCTTGACGCACATCTCTAGTCAGATTATTGAAATGTGCAACGAGAGTCGAATTTAAAATCAATTTAGGCTGTTTTCATCTTTTTCTAGTTAAAACAGTATTCGAAAGGAGAGCAACAGCTCTTTGCATAAATATATGCGCATAAAATTACAGATATGGGTGATTCCGTAGTATTTCCGTTTATTTTTATACAAGACTCAACAGTGCTATACATTAGGTTTGAAATAGTACATTTTAAACTAAACACAATTTACATGAATACTACAACATAACAGCCGGTGGATCCTTTTTTTTAACAAACGACTGCTACTACATGATTACACTTTTATGAAGATTTTCTACGTATGAAGTAAATATCTAACGATAAAATATTTTAAAGTAAGATGGACATTAGGCATTGAATATTTTTAATGTTGTCATAATGGAAATTGACATGGTTTCATTGGAAGGTCTTCTCGTTGGAGCTGCAAACATGTCTGCTTAGGATTGGGATACGGCTTCATTTAATTCTGTAAAATATGATAGTTTAATGCAAAAACATTCCAACCATCTAGAAACGAAGATACACAAACGTTTGTGTTTATGTATAGTATCACTTTCATAACTATGAGCTTTTTAAAATTGTAAAATTGTATTATAAAACATGGGAAGTGTCAGAAGAAATGAAATAAAATACGAAACGTACATTTTCAATGTAGCCGTTCTAATGATGCTAATCATTTACCATTGATGTGTTTATATTTCATGTTGTCTCGTTCTTTAGCAAATTCTGCTTGGATTGTAAGAGAATAAAATTTCAGAACACATGACTACAGTATCAACTTTCAGATAATAAATACATACATGCGCACAGAACATACACTTTAAACAAGAGCCGAAGCCTCTTTTTCTTGCTTATTTTTTATAAACAGGAAAGTTGCGAAAGCAAGTTTCATAGATCAATCGTTGTAATGTCCAAAACAAAGATGAATAGATAAATTCAGAACTCTTTACATCTCAAACATTTAGTCCAATAATCTTTATTTCAGAGCATAAATTCTCTTTGTTCCGATCGTTCTGGTTGATATGGGCAATGTTGTTTGGAGCGGCCGTTTCCATTGATGTCCCAAGGGGAGTTTCCAGCAGATTTCTGGCGAATGTATGGGCTTTATTTGCCCTTGTTTTTCTGGCTAGCTATACTGCTAATCTCGCCGCATTTATGATCACAATAGATGAATATTACGACCTGTCTGGAATAGAGGATTGGAGGGTAATGGAAGTTCTTCCTTTAAGATTAGACATAATGGAATATATCTTCTGACAGTCGGCTCTATCACGATATCTATAATAATGATATATGGAAGTCGAACTTAGTTTTCAGCTTTTAATGCATTTTGTTTATTATTTGTAGGTTGTGTTTCGGAAATGTTCCGTTTGATTAATTATGACAAATAGTTCAGTGGTCAATGACATTCAGATCAGCTCCGAATTCCGCGCAGGAAATTAACGCATGTTGACTGTAATAATATTAATGTCTTGTAAAAAGCAGCGTTTATAATTCAGTTTTTCAGGTTAATGTATAAATCTGTCTGATGATATCGACACCGCTTATAAATTTGCATGTTAAATGAATCCAATATTACTGAAGACTGCGTTATCAATTTGCTCTTAAAAATTCTATTTTTAACTTTATACAAACCTGACACAACGTAATGAGTTGTATTTTTCTTTTCAGCTTTTGAAGCCAACAACTCTGACACCACATTTCAAATTTGCTACTATAAATAGCACTAGCACTGATAGCAATTTGAAAACAACATATCCAAAAATGCACAAGTACATGTCAAAATATAGCCAAGTAGATGTTAAAACAGCGAAACAAAATTTAAAGAATAAGTAAATATGTTTTAGATCTACTATATACATTGTAAAATGACCCTCTTCCTTGTTAAATAATGCAGATCGGCTCAACGATATTTCTTCTTTAGCAACAACGATATGCTTATTTATTAACTTTAATATTATTATGTTGACGTTTAAAAGTAATTTATGTGATATTTAGATAAATAAGAAGACAAAAATTTTGAAGGAGATCCCGCTTGCACTGTTTTCTGGTACTGATAAAGTAGTGTTTAATTTGTTAAAACGGAACAAATTGATAAGATGTTTTAATATCAAGAATCATTTCGGGATAAGGATTAACACCATGTCAGTTATATCCCGCACAAGTAACTTCATAGTAATTTCACTAAAACCATACACACTTTTTCGACATTTCAGTTCGATCCATGCGTTTATCTATGACGCCAATGTGTTAGAGTATACGGCAGGGCGGGATGAAGAATGCTCTCTACTCACCGTCGGTAGGTGGTACGCCATGTCTGGGTATGGTGTAGGATTCCGTCGAGGCTCAATACTAAAGGACGAGGTCGATGCGGCTATTCTGAATATGCAGTTTACAGGTATTTTTCAAATTTAAACAGTGTTATTAATATAAGGTAAGATTTAAATCATCACAGATCAAATAAAAGCTACTTTCGTAAAATGCTTGCATGTCAAATATTCAAAAAGCTCCATGGATTTAGCCATATTGTAAGATTAAACATTTGGCGTATCCTTCTGCATTATCATTTTATCATACATAAGTATGATTTACTCACAATATATAGTTTATTCTTACAGGTGATATAGAGCGTCTAGAAAAGTTCTGGTTGTCAGGCGCTTGTCATGCCAAAAAGGAGAAAAAAGACAAACGCAGCAACAAAATAGGAATATTAAATTTTATCAGTGCTTTCATATTGTTAGCTACAGGAGTACTTTTAAGTGTGATATTAATAGTTTTGGAACACTTGTACTTTAAATCAGGAAGGAAGTGTTTGAAGAAATATGATAAATGTGGATGTTGTGCTCTCGTGAGTTTGGTAAGTATTGCCCGACCTCGTGTGTTTAACAAAATATGCTGACTTTTTGACGTTTTTCTCAGTTTCAGACAAGTAAATTTGTCGCTATGTTAACATATTGAACTTATTGATGGTATGGATATTATTGCCCCATTTTAGAAAAGTAATGGTGAAAAGTCCGTTACATAATCTATGAATTGCAGACTCTGTTACATTCTTTATAAATTGAGCACATTGTCTCATATATTTTTATAGTTAAGAAGTCCCGAAATAGTTCCATGTAAAACAAGTAAAAGAGAAAAACCAACAAAGACCTTATTATCTCATTTTTTTTGTTCTTGAAAAGAATGAGACTAAAATAAACTGAAAGTATTCTTACTTTCTGCTCGAATCATTTCTACAAATTATTCGGTCAGTATGAAGGTTATAAGTAGAATACGAATTTTTCAGAGTGAAAGTATAATGAAAAGGTCTGTAACATACACCAAAAGAATAATTATAGTATAATCATCTGTAGACGGTGGTTTATTTCAGCATAAGAGCTAAGCTAAGTACAGTGAATTATGTTTTTCTCATGTCCAGTAATTACTAAAAGGGGATTTGTTATATGGTCTGGGGAAAGCTGAATATACTATGATAGATAAGTACTCGTTAAAATGATAAGCCACACATTCCAAATCGCATTACACTAGTCTGCAAATCTGACAAATGATGATGTACTGTACGCCGATACCAGAACATAAAGAGCTAAAATACCATCCTGTTGTTATGCGTAAGAAGACATCAAGTCAAATTAAAGAATATGATCAGCTGATGTGTAAATGCTCAGTTTCAGAAAGAAACCTGTCCTTTTGTAATAATACATTAAAATGACTTTATATTTTCTGATGGAGTATATGGAAGAAAGTTTAACGTAAAATGAACATGATATTTATCAGCATATTTAAAACAAATTTAAAACATAGTTAGAATAAAGACATTTTAATGAAAGACACTGTTTATTTGTTCTCTTACAGAGTATGGGTAAATCATTAACTTTTGAGCAGTCTGTATTTGAAGCTATAGACATTCAACGTAAACATAAATGTAAAGATCCCATATGTGAAATGAACATTTGGAAAGCTAGACACCAGCTAGATATTGCCTTATTAAAGATCAAGAATATGCAAAAGGAAATAGAGTGAGTTATTTAGTTTTCAGCTTTTTATTATAAAACAAGTTACATACAATTTGATTAGCTGTTGAATGCATCGGATATTTTTATAAATGAATGACCTCTGGAAATACTGTAGATGCCATACCGTGTCTATTAATGTTAGATATTTTTGCGTGATTTTACGATGTTTGAACATATATCATCTAAACTGGAGAGTTGTTTGTATCCAGCCAGTCAGTGTACTTTCTAACCGCTAGAGGTAATATCATATACACTGACTGTGTAATCATATGTTCCAGGGACACAGTTTATTTTTAAAAAGAACGAATTTCAAAGTAAAATGAAAATTACATAAAATATTAAAAAATTTCCTTGCGGAAAATGTGTCAAATATAGTAGGAACATATATATATCAAAAGTTCGTTATCTTGTACATTTATTTTCTACTTTTCAGTGATGCAGAGACGTCGAAACCATCCGGCTCAAATATAGAAACAAATGTTGATGTTAGCAAGTTATAGTTTATACGAGTTGTGTCAAAGATAAGCGTGTTCGTAAAGTGTGTCCATAGCTAAAATGTATGATACATCATGCGAAAAAATGTTTCATAATACATATGTGTACATGTATTTAACCTGTTTTAATGTTATGCGATTATATGTGTAAGTGTGTAGGTCTGAAGTTTTAAAACAACTGTCAAATACTTTTAAAGAACTTTGATTATTTATTTGTTTTATATGTATTCTGGGCTCATACTCAAACGTTTGTAATTGCTCAGTTGTGCAAACATATCCTACAATTTATACTTCTGCCCATTTAGTTGTACCATCGGCAGTGTCTTGACGCAGACCATGCCAACCTGAAACAAAAATGCGAGTTCAACCCTTCTTACAGTCGTGCAAGACCATGGTTGAATATGAGTATGATTGACCACGTGACTGATTACTTAGTTTGACAATGAATTTTATTTCAACTTGTATGTCAAGGTCATTTATATATTTCCATAAATATTCATTTGTGTCATAATGACTATATTGTATTTTATTTCATATTGTCGAAATCATTGGTACATTTCCATATATAGGCACTGGCATCATTATGATTCTGAAACATTATATTCCACCTTGAGTGTCAAGGTCATTTATGTTTTTCCATTTATAGTCTTTGACGTCATTAAGATTCTAATGCATTACATTTTACATTGTGTGTCAGTGCAAATTAAAGGCCGTTGATGCCATATTTGATTTATAGTCGGTCATAACATCTTAAAAACTACAGTAAAAGTATCCGTCGAAATATTATTTTCAAATGATCGTGAAGAAAGAAAGAAAGACAAAATGCATTTTAATACAATTGAGTGAACATTTTCGTGATATATACAGCACATATCATTGATAAAATAAATTTTTTAAAAAATCTACGAAGATCCCATCCCATTGTGATCACATTTGCATAAGACCTTTTGGCAAATTTTGAATGGAAGTAAGATTCAATATAAAGTCAGTCGATATTTCTGTGGGTAATGTGTCCGGATGATGTGTGATTGACCTGGATGTTTAAGAATATTTTGATGCTTTTTAATGTTAATATGTTTTAAATTTTCACAATATAGGTGTGAATTACAAAACATAAAATATGTTGTATTAACTAAAATGTGCCCATTAGCATTATGATCTATTTCGTCTTCCATTCATACATGTACCACCAATGTATAAATAAAACTATGGTCTTTCTGTAAAATAATTGTATATAGATTTCCACAAATGAACTATATATATTCATATAATTATGTATATATTATTTAAGAGTGTCGTCTGTAAAAAGAACAAAGTAGCTTTCTGCTATTTATTTTTTATTGTTATTTGAGATTGTGTTACTATAGGGGTTTTAGAATAATGAAACTCCTATTTTGGAGATGATTATTTTAGGATTGTTAGTCTAACCAGATTATGTACACAAGTAAATCAACCATTCAAGTCAGCTTTGTACGGGTAATGCATGTTGCTCATGTAATGTCATGAACTGGTTAGCGTACATGTAATATGTTCGGGCACTAACATATGGCAAGATATTCTAACGGGAAGCAAACATGCATTAACGCTGTTATAGCATTTAACTTGTAAAAAACTGAAAGTGAATATACTTTTGATCAGCTGCATCAAAATGACATAAGTATCAACGTAAAATTTGTTGTTTTTTTTGTTTTGGGTTTAACGCCATTTTTCAACAGTATTTCAGTCATGTACGGCGGGCAGTTAACCTAACCAGTGTTCCTGGATTCTGTACCAGTACAAACCTGTTCTCCGTAAGTAACCGCCAACTTCCCCACATGAATTATCAGAGGTGGAGGAATCAACGTAGATACGTGGCATCAGTCATGTAACATATATATCAATTTGAACAAAGAATTTTTTTTCATTTTGCCAGAACACGCTTATATGTCACACAGCAGCGCGTCAGCCCAATAATCCTTTAGTAAACAACTTTTACTCCCCCCCCCCCCCCCACACACACACCCTGTTGAACCACCCGATAAGAACGGCATAGCTATTTCATATGAGAAAGAAATAATCGACGATAATACATAGCTTGTAAAGAAATATGTCGTCATTCCATTGATGGAAATTTAAATTTAAATAATAAAAAGTTGCGACGTAACAAATGTTGTAAATGTCTATCTGTATAGCAGAATGTAAGTTCATTTATTTTACAATAGAAACCCAAGTTTAATTCAAAAGATGATATTTTTTTGCATCATCTTAACAGCTCATAAGGTTCATAAAAAACAAGAAAACTGATTATAATTGACATACGATATATTACACATGTCCTAAATGTACACCCCGCCCCCCGGTTATTGATTCCTCAAATCATACGTTCGATGCAAGTTGAAAGGTAATTATAATGCAAAATTTAAAATCAGCTTGCTGATATACACTTTTTACTTGTTTTATGTACATTGTGAACATGAAAATTGTTTTGCAATTGTGAATGTCATGACAGTTTTATAATATTTCGTCATTTCCTTAAATACATATTGCTGTTTGTGTACAACCATTGTCTTTACTGCTGTTGCTACATGAAGATGTTTGATATGAAATAAAGTTATTGAATTATCACCTTGTTACAGCTTGCCAATTGCATTTTATAATTGAATATCGCAGTATGATATTACAATAACCAGCTTGTCTGGTTAACATAATCTATAATGACATTTCAGTAAAGTAGGGTGTAGAATGTACCAACAGCATGCAAGACATTCATGCACTTTCAGGATACACACGTCCGAAGTTTTACCTAAAGCATGTAATAAGGATTACCTTTTATTCATTCATTGAAAAGTGTCCAATTTTGACCATTGTATTTTTTAATGAGGATATTTTTGAAATGTCACAATAGATTTCACATTCAAGTGATATGGTTTGACAGCCACTTTTGAGACTCTGGATACCATTTTAGACCCTACTTACCGAGGAGCAAGAAAATATTGCAAGCTTAATACGACCGACTTACCACGGCTTGGGAGTCAAATCCCTTTCGTCGAAATTACAGCGACAGTATTTATTAATAGTACCATTGTCTCGTTGAACTTAAGGGCTTTTTCCGACATTTTCAAAGTCTATCATTATACCAGGCTCGAGCAATATTGCTTTTGCTTTCTTTCAAATTAATTTGAAAGAACACAAATGACTGAAAAGTAGTTATCTGATAACAGGATTTTTAGCGAAAGTAATGATTTCAAAAGAGCGTTTATTTAGTTAAAACGTAAACTAACAGTTCCATATATTTGACACTAAAGAGTGCAGACGTCAGTTTCTTTGAAACTTAATTGCATAGATCCCAAGAACCTTCAGTGTAAGTTCCCCAAATGACACCTATAATTTTACATTCACTTTTTAATCTAACAATCAATGCAGTGAGTTTTGTCGAGGCAGTTTTCTTAAGATTTTCAAACTAAAGATGAAAATGTTTTTTTAGCTCACCTGAGCTTTTCTGATCGCTCGATGTCCGTCGTCCGTCGTCTGTAGTCTGTCAACATTTAGCTTGTGTATGCGATAGAGGCTGTATTTTTCAACTGATCTTCATGAAATTTAGTCAGAATAATAACCTTGATGAAATCTAGGCAGAGTTTGAAAATGGATCCTCTGGGGTCAAAAACTAGGTCACTAGGTCAAATCAAAGAAAAACCTTGTGTATGTGATAGAGGCTGTATTTTTCAATTAATCTTCATGCATATTAGTCAGAATGATAAACTTGATGAAATCAAGGCCGAGTCCGAAAATGGGTTATCTCGGGTCAAAAACTAGGTCACTAGGTCAAATCAAAGAAAAACCTTGTGTGTGCGATAGAGGCTGTATTTTTCAATTGATCTTCATGAATATTGGTTAGAATGATTGCCTTGATAAAATCTAGGCCGAGTTCGATAATGGGTCACCTCGGGTCAAAAACTAGGTCACTAGGTCAAATCAAAGAAATCCCTTCTGTATGCGATAGAGGCTGTATTTTTCAATTAATCTTCATGAAATTTGGTCAGAATGATTGCCTTGATGTAATCTAGGTCAAGTTCAATTATGGGTCATCTGGGTCAAAAAGTAGGTCACTAGGTTAAATCAAAGTAAAACCTTGTGTATGCGATAGAGGCTGTATTTTTCAATTGATCTTCATGAAATTTTGCCAGAATGATAGCCTTGATGAAATCTATGTCAAGTTCGAATATGGGTCATCTGGGTTTAAAAACTAGGTCACTAAGTCAAATCAAGGAAAAACCTTGTGTATGCAATAGGGACTGCATTTAAACTGGATTTCATAAAATTTGGTCATAATGGTTGGCTTGATGAAATCTAGGTCAAGTTCGAATATGGGTAGTCTGGGGTCAAAAACTAGGTCACTAGGTCAAATCAAAGAAAATACTTATTTATACTCAAGATTTTTTGCTCCAATTTTAATGATAATTGGTCAGAATATGTTTTTCCATGAAATCATTAGGTCAAACATGTTTACACTGTTATGGTGTGTTTTTTCAGGTGAGCGACCTAGGGCCATCTTGGCCCTCTTGTTTAAATCATTTTTTGTTTAAAAATGTTCAGATATCTTTCTGTATTTAGTCTCCTGTATGTTGTCACACAATACATTCTTGTGGAGACTTACCCTAAGCCCTCTTTACAACGGAAACAATATGTTTATAGAGTGAAATTGTTGAGTGAACACCGTTTGTCAATCCTGACCCTAGTGCATTTGTAAAATAAGCTATTTATGTTACCTGTTATATAGGATAACAAAGACATATATCTAATAGTCCTGAATTATTTTTCTTTGATTTTCTCATATTTCTAGATATTTTCCCATACTTTGACGCATATATATTGTTCTCTATGTACATAGTCACCTAAGCCTGAGATGAAGTTTTAGCGGAGTTGTCTCCATTTTATCAAAAGATTTTACCTAGGATATTTTTTTTTTCATTTCAAATAGCTCTTTTTAAGAAAATGATATTTCAATAATTTTTTCTAGACTGTGTACTTTGATGCAGTTAGCTACACATATATCTAGAATTGGTGTCAGTTTTGTCATCATATCTGTCTCTTTGGATTATTGAACTTTATCAATGTTCTTTTATAAAAGAGTTACGCTGAAGCAAGTGGTGTTGCACTATCCAATACCTCGGATCGTCAAGATATCAATTTAAGATGACGTCTTGCGTAATGAAATACAATATATAACATAACAATGTATGTAGTTATTTCCATTTACTGCTGTTTTCCCACGGAATCATTGTCAGGACTATTGATAAGTCGATCACTAGAGAGAAGAACGATGTTCGTTCTGTATCTATTTCTTTATAATTGTATTAAGTCAAATAACCAGAAAAACTAGATATCCTCTGTGTGTTGTCAATAATCTCGTAAAGAAGTAAACCGCAAGACATACATCATGTATTCATGCCACAAAATGATCCTCTGGTAATTAGCAAAAGTATACATGTATACAGCATTGATAGACTTGACAGTGAGTCTACACGTTACATCTTGAAAATTGCTAGACAGATTTAAACGCAGCTGAAGCAGTGTTTGGAAAACAATTGTTTGCTTTCATCGACATAATGAAGTTTCCATGGGAACTCTCCAGCTTTAAATGATGGAGGAAGACCCATGTGCCTCTCCGGACGGACGATTTTCCAGGTACGAACCTGGGTGGAACCACCAATCTTCAGTAAGACAGGTGGACGACTTCTTGTGTTCAATATGAAAGAGTAGCAAAAATGTATCAAGGGTCATCACAGCTGAAAATCACTGAACCGGAACATGTCGACGATGTGCACAAAAATGTTTACCACTTATCTTGCCGACAATATGTACATAAAGGCTTTGACAGTGATCACTTACGTGAAGTTTGGTGTACACGCCTTTTAGTGTCAGAGTTGCGCGGACAAATTTTGTGACATTCAGACAGACACATTGACTGTCAGCACAAAAATCAATATGTTTCCGCACCACTTGGTGGAAGACATGATTAGGATAAATGTGAACACCATTTGAAAAATAATAAGTTCGTATATGTGTTGATCTTCATTTAAGCGAATTGAACTGCTCCAAAAATATTCATGGCTTTTGAAATAAATAAGGTAAAACACACCGGGTAATATTCCCCTTATCGTTGATATGACTCCAAAGGTACATTATATTCACAGTTATTGGCGATTTTGTTTTCTTTTGATTAGGCATTTGACAGAGTGTAAACAGAAGTGGTAACAACTAGCTAGGACATATCTATGTGGGATGGTATCAGTGCATTCTGACTGGTCATTAACAATGAAGCAAAATATAGTGTGGATTATATTATGCTACAAAAATTGGAAACTTGTATGCAAAATAATCAAGCCGTTTGTATTTGATTATAAAGATTTGCGTAAGAATGAAAAATGATAAAAAGCATGCACTAATAGTACCTTAACGGCATTGTTTAAACACATTCTTCACGCGTTAATACATAGCCTTGATCCAATAAAATTGTAGTTTAGCTGCAACTTTCTAATGCAGCGAGCCGGCAAATAAAAGGATTGCATGTTATTGTGAAACAAGCGCACGAACACAACACAAGTTCTCGTTCCAATTATAACATTTTACATAGGTTTGAAGCGTATAATCTCCGTGACACATTGTGGGAAGTAAAAGATCAAGAAACACTGGTAAGGTTAGTAGCCCACTATTATGTTGAAAAAAAAAGTTAAATCAACAATCAGTCAAACAAACAAATAAGTAAACGATGGATACTTGAACTATAACTGTTTCAAGAGATTAAAAAAATCATAAAAGAGAAACACGTGATGATAATCAAATAATTGAATTTCGACCAGGAAAATTCAAGATTCTGTCATTTTAAACATAAAACAGCCCTCAATACGTTTAACTATAATATCTGCCGAATATGACATGGAGTTAACCGCAGATAGAATTCCCAAGTATGTCGTTATATGTAAAACCAAGACAATGCGTTGAAAGCAACTGACACATGCGATGTTTGACTGTATTTGTATTTACTGTGCTAAATGCTTTTAGAGAGTCTACAGAAGCTTGTAATCGTATGCGGTCTACACAATCCTTTCAGTCTGTTTTTCAGTGTGCATAAAAAGGACCATTTCTGTCTAAACAATAATGGACTGTATGAATCTCGGGCTTGTATCATGATCAAGTTTAAACTCTAAGCTCGGCAGCAGAGGAAAATGTGTTAACTTCTCTCACAAGATCTTGGAAACAACATGTTCCGATTAGTTGTGATTCTAACATGTGATGTATTTCAGACTTCTGAAATGTATGTTCTCAATTCAAACTTGTTTGTACATATATCAGTTAAGCTAATCAATACTTGCAGGGTGGTATTTCGTCACTAACAAGTCAGAAAGTAATTGATGATATCATTCACTATCTTTCATCGGTTTGAGAAGCATAACAGTCAGAATTTAATATTTACTGCATTTTAATCAGATTATATTCAGGCTTATCACATCAAAACGATTTATTCGAGGTGCCTAAACCATCAATTATTTAACATCTGAAACTTACATTTTCCGCATTACCTTGGCTAAATATTTTTGTTTCATTGGTTGGGCGGTATCTTTTAAAGATAGAGCATGCTTTTGTTTCATACATATTGCATAATACCAATAGGCATGAGACTGAAGTTTTCTTATTCGCAGGGAGAAAATAAACATTCGATGTGAACCTGATATAAGTATACTTCCATAATTACCTTATTAAGAAGAAAATTACGGAAACCATATCACACAATGTAAAAATACATGCAGAACATTTATTTTTGATCACTATTTAATTGGCCTGCCATGGGGTTTTACCTTTCCAAAACATTTATTAGAAGTATAGATGAATCCACACTTTGCACTTTCCTCGATTCTCTGTACACGCAGTAAGCATTTGAATGAAGCTAGATCTGCACGACTGGGTCCCCTTTTTGCAATGTAAATGATATTTCCGCACCCTGATATACTTAGAGGATCCTCCATAGGCAGGCTTACACAGAGAAATTCTATGGGATTTCCAATTTCCCAAGCTGATTATAAATCATGTTTTGGAATTATTTCACTTGCAAACATTTTTATTATCTTATTAAATAATAAAGATGCTGGTATTGTCAGTATATACAAGATTGTTTACCGTTTCCGTTAGGGTTTTATTTTGGTTATTCTGATACAAAATGTACATGTCGTATGCCAGATACAGATTTTGTTAAGAAATGTACATGGCGTATGCAGGACCCAGGTTTTGTTACAATCTTAACATGACGTATGCCGGACCAAGGGTTTGTTAATGTTATTCTTATACAAACAACATTAATTCTAATACAAACTTAATCATACAACTATGCATTTATCAGGCTGATATCTGCTTGCCGTATAAACCTTGCGTTTATACGGTCAATAGAGGTTTATCTGGTCAATACAACTGACGGACTACTTTTTCAAGTAGTTCGAAGAATGTGACGATCGCTCAAACATTTTATGAGAACAGCCCGGGTAAAAAATTAAAAATGATCCCATTCTATACCTAAAACGATATGGTACAATGAGGTCTTTTAAAGTTTAGAGAATCGACCTTGTCTTTGTGTATTTGTAACGTTTTATATTTCTAGTGAGAAATTTAGGCATATATTTAGTTTTAAGCAGTCGTTTATTGTAATTATTAGATCTATACCATTCATGGTAGAAGGAACTTCGTTGTCTTCACAATGTCTTGCACGGAAATGGAGTATGTTTTATGTAGAGACTGTGGATATTTGAATTCACCTCAAGCGTGCTTTTTAGGCTGTATTTTATCATAGTCGAAAGCACTTTGCTTTTTTGTACACGACAGCCCTGTTAGCATCTATGCTTTATAATTTACAGACGGCAAACTATGCGGTAAGGGTAATGTTTTATTGTAAGGAATCGTGTGTAGCTAAAACAAGCAGGGGGCGTAGGAATTTACATATGAGTAAAACTCTGAATGAATTATTGTGGCACTGAAAAACATTTTTAACAAGAACTTGTAATTGACATATTTTTATTGACTGCAGGATAAATAAAATATTAAGTTACTGTCTTTTGAACTTATATTTACCCGCCTCGACTCTGGAAGGTTTAACACCTTCGAAAGAGCTTCCATCTTAGCGAATGAACGTAAGTTAAGAAAGACAGTAACCTAAAATTATCTATGTACATGACATTAAGTAATGACTTCTTGTGTAACAAACGTGGAGATTCTCGTGTCAAATTTCAGATGATATAACGGCAAATGTTTTTCCAAGTAAATGATTGATGTAACCAAGAGTCTGATAACAAGCATCCAAGTGGCAATAAAGTCTTTTTTGCAACACTGTTACATTTGCTTTAGTTTCGTGATCCCAAAGGACCAGAAATAATAAAAACAACCATTTCAGTACTGGTAAGCGAAATGCATTTATAAAGTGCTTAAAACGTACTTGGTATATCATAGAAATACTTATATATTATACTGTCTCCGAAGAAAAGAAGTCAAATTTCCATGCAATGAGCTTTGAATTTAAAACTTAACATTCTTAATTGTTGAAAACTGTTGATATAATTTAGCTTAGCGCATAATGTATTTTTAGAGAAAACATTTTAGTTCAATTATTCTTTTTCAGTATTCTGTCAATGACATGACAAACCAGATACAGGCAAGTTGTGAATTATATTTTGCATCTTGTAGCAAAAGATAAAAATGTTAGAACAAAACCCCGAACGCTTTGTTGAATATGTGAAGGAAACCATACCACAAATTGTCACGTTGTATTAATTCACATGCTAAACAGACTGACGTATAAGACACTTTCCAATGTAAAAAGACGTTTAACAGATCGTGGAAAAATTCGAGTTGCTTTGGATAGACACATTTACAACGGTAACATTGGTGTATTTCTAGTTTGCGCACACGTTGTTAATTATCAGATGTAACTGGAGACTAATAAATCACGCCGTCTTATACACGATTGTATGATCCGATGCTTGACTTTCATTTACTGTTCTAGTATATTAGCAAAACCCATGGAGAATTTTACAAGGAAACTATAGTTTTAATGATTATTGTTTGATAACTTACATTCAATACTTGGTCGAAACACAAACCTGAAAATATACATAACAGCAGCTGCTGAAATTCAAGATGGCCACTAAGATGGTCGCTAAGATGGCCGCTAAATTAATAAACATATATTAAAACTATTATCTAAGTAAAAAAACATTTATGTTAGACTAGTGCATAGAAACTCTTGATAACGCCCTTCTATGGAAGCCTATTAGGGACATTTTGTCTTAGTTTTTATGCATAACCTCTTATGTATGACATATTATGTGTTACGTGTTATCAGTTACCTCTTACATGTTACGTATTACCTCTTAGGTGTTATATTTGTGTGTTACTTATCAAAACTTACATTTGCCTAGTTCTCAATAGGGAAACAAAATTGGCGGACGTTAACGATTACTGCTTTTGGCACTTTACCCGTTTTGGTGACCACTAGAGCTAAAGCTAGAAAAAAGCTTTAAACGACCTATGCTATGAACAACATGATGGATCTTGATCAAACCTGGTCTGTACCACCATTATAAGGTCATTTCCAAATTTGTTTCAAAACGCGCAATGGTGCCCTTGTAGGGTCTTCTAGAGCTAAAAACAGAAATACCTTTATACATTTTTGTCATGAAGTCTTCTGTTGAATTTTCATTAAACTTTGTCTGTAGTTTAAACACGGGGCATTTGATCCCTTTTTGAAGCCATTAGAAACAGAAATAGAAGTTCCTTTAACCAACTTTTTCTGATGACCACTTGTTTACTATCATAGTATACATACGTAGGCAAGACTACATAACTAGGACAAGGTCTTTAGCTCAGTTATGACGTTTTCTTTTGGCATAGAAATTGGTTACGTTTCGCATACAATTCCATATTTTGTCTAAAATGCTTGATATATAACTTCGAACTTTTGATCACTTGCTTACCATCATGGCCACACATTGTCATATAGTGCAAGATATATCCAGATCCACAAGTATGTAGATTGTTTGTCTTTTCTATTTTTTTCATCTTTTGTCAGATATTTTGAACCCATACTTCCATCAATTCTTCGAATAGTCGAGTGCGCTGTAAACCGACAGCTTTTGTTTCTTGTTGTTTTATGGGAGACCTAAAATTGTTCTTGTCAGTACGTCTGTCCGAATATATGCCATGTATATCTCAAAAAGTATTTAACCTAGAGTCACCAGACCTAGGATTGTTATTAAACATGTTACGTTGTACTTCCGATGTTGTGGTTTGAGTTTACAAAGCCAGACCATGGCCATGACTTAAATAAAATATACTTATTGTAAAAGGAAGTCGGGTTGTTCCTAAAAATAGAGAATGGCTTAAACTGGTGCAAATGGGCATATGAAGTATTATGTATTTCATTACTGCCTATAAACAAACTTGATAAAACCCATTTCTTATTTCCTAGTGATTCATTTCAGTTTGTTGTCTTGCAGGATTATATATTTCATTACTACCCATAAACAGGCTAATTAAACCCATTTCTTATTGTCTGTTGTTTCTTTCTCGGTTTGTTATCTTGCTGCATTGTATATTTCATTACAGATCTTGTGCGACGTCTTTTGTTAACTGCGCAGTTAGTAATCTCTGAACTAACTTATGTCTGTAACTGAACACTATATTTATACAAACTATATACTTTATCCATTATAAAGTACGATAGAGAGTATATAAGTCTTAGACATAAGATGAAATACCTATAATTCCTAATACCTTTGACATAAAATGAAATACCTAATGCCTAATACCTTAGACATAAGATGTAAGATGAAATACCTAATGCAAAGTTATGTCCATTTTATATATGCAAGAGCTGATAAATAAGACTTTAGTAGGAATTCGCAGTTCGCGCCGCACTAAGGACTGAAGTTTTCTTCCAGCGTATGTATAACTTCACCAGTATTAAAAGCTATTTAACACTTTATACCAACGTTTAAAAACAAAACATATATCACTTAGGCAGTTTAGTGTCCCTTTTTCAGCTAAGAATTTCGATGAAAATATTCTTAAAGCGTACGTGCGATTTTTGCTACAAATCAATGTTCTGCGTAAACCCAAGTTAAATTTACATTGGTTCAAACGTCATAGAAGTGTCCCCTAACCAAATCTGCATCATATTCAATAGTATCTGTATTTTCACAGATGCAATGAAAACTGATATGATGAAATGAAAGATATTTTCATTATGTTAATAAGTGATTTAATCAAGCTTTTCTTCAACAAGTGTTAATAGCTCTCTATATAGCATCTTGTACATGTATGGAAATTTGAACACTATAGGTTTGAGCAGTCTTGGCTATATATCTTCGTATGTGAACCACACATTTCACAGCATATACTGACATCTTCTTAGCATACTTTCTTGCCAAAGTCATACCGATCAAATACTTTGGTAACAAAATACATTAGACTTTGCGGAATGTAGATTCCAGTTAACAGAGCTATTCGGTCGAGCTTTGTGAAAGAAAACTTTTTACATTCCACATATCAGTAAAGGATTCAATTCATGTTTCCCGCTTCACCTCTACCTTACGTGTATAATCTAAGAGGTAATAAATAATACGTAACGCATAATACATCAAACATAAGAGGTAATGTATAAAAACTAAGACAAAATGTCCCTAATAGGCTTCCGTACCCTTCTTATCATTACATTTCCATACTTCCTTAATATAGGCATTCAATCGTTACAATGCTCAGCTGTTATCAAGTGATTCTATTCCAACGCTGATAGCTTAGACATTAGACAATTCGACAGCAAGACAATTAACAAGTTATTCAGTTTCAACACTAACAGCTTAGACATTAAACAATTAGACTGACAGACAGTTAGTAAGTGATTTAGTGACAACGCTGATATCACATGCACTCAGTTGTTACAATTCCAAGTTGTTATAAGGTAGATCATTGTCAACCTTGAAGTCATGTTATAATTCATTTTCAACGATTCAGTGGTTTTATACCATCTATTTGCAGGTGATTGATTATCAAAACTGCCACCATAGGCACTCAACGGGGTTCAAGCCCGCATCCTTATACGAAAGAAACATGATTTTGGACAAAGAATGAAGAAGAAAATAAAACCGCGAAGTAATTTAATACATACTGTTTAGTTCATGGTAACGCGATGTATTTGTTTGATCAAGATTTTTTTAACATATAGATTATATTTGCTGATGGCGTTTGCTTTTGTCTTACATATTATCGAAGTTTTCATCCTAAAGGAAATCGTGTGACAGTTATTGCAAAGTATTTGGAAGACATTCTGCCACAGAACAGAATCAAAATGATTAAAAGTTATGTTGTATTAGCAATTTGAAACACAGATCACATTTTCTGACGACTGTCTTATCAAAATTACGGTTTAATCATATTAGGAATTTGGCAGAATTGGAAAATGTACAGTAAACTGTTGTTTATTCCAGAATGTGACTGCTCACGATACTTGTTTTGTTTGTGTCATAGTAAACATGCATTCATATTGCCAATACATGACATAATCTTATCAGTGTTGAATAAAAATTAAATATAGGGATAACTTAAAATTTCTGACATGGGATATTAATTCGATATTCGCAAAATACTGCTGTTTAAGTGCAACTTCATTCAATGCCCGAGATCTCTTACATGTATAAAATGTATATGTTGAATTGTTTTTACAATTTATACAGCGATCATGATTTATAAACATCGTGATAAGCCTTTCGATGGTAACCGTATAATAGAATGTGACCGTTTTAATGGCAGTGGATCTGGTGTGCTTTGACCAGGTGTACCACTCCATTTACAGACTATAGCAATCATTATAAATAGTAATCTTAACGCTACCCGATATCAGAAATACGTGTTCATACCTTTGTCTTTTGCATGATAGTGCCACAAGGCAAACAGCCTGTTGCTTACAGCAACATTACTTCGTGGTCTACGGTAGGTCGCTAAGTCACCATATCTTAGCCCTATCGAGGTGTGGAACAAATCCGGTGGACGTGTACGACGGCTTCATGGTTACCTATGAAACTGGCACAGCTTCAGAATGTGAAAGTGGTGACCTTAATAAAACATTTTTTTTTAAATATTTTGCGTGACAGGTGTCTTAATGTAATTGCAGTAACCGGCGGGCATAGTAAAGATATACTTAGACAAACTATGGACAGCTTTTAAAATACAACATTGTGCAAATTTGATTTTGGATACCGATCTCTGTTTCCTTTATTGTTAACTATGTCATGATTTTGATATGGTTATGAAATTTTTTATGTTGATAATATAAATAAGGTATCCTCATAGAAAATTTCGACTTTCTAACGTCAGTTTATTAATTTGAGACGTTCAAAAAGCTCTTTTGGGTATAGTAAGCTGTAGAATTAAGTGAATAATGAAACGGAACAACTGCGTATTATTAGATGTTTTTCAAAACGAACCTTTAGTATATTAAAGGAAAAAGTAGTATACACATTGACAAATAATAGAAAACCTCGCAATGTTTATGAGAAAGCAGTGTAAAACATACATCTCTGAAAACGATCGCAATACATCTTTTTCTGCCTTAAGAAATTATCTAGTATGTAGATCGCTTGGGATTTTTTTTCGCTCTATTATTTCACTCAATGCAAACAGAAAATAAATAAACTGTGAATAATAATGATTGTATCCCCAAAAGCACTCATCAATCATTCAGACAGGATACTTTTTAAGCATCAGTGTCACTGAGAAAAAGTATCAATAATACAGCATGTTTATAATTTTGCCATTTCGTATTTACGAAATCGTTTGCTCTTTTGTACGTAAGGAAATCAAATAATATCTTTTTCTCGATTTTCAAAATAAAGCGTTACAATAATATAGATAACATACAGCATTTAAATGCGAAATAAAATAATGACTTAATAAGCTCTAGAAGAAGTTCCATCGGAATCATAAAATTCAATAAAGTAAAATGAAAGCAGACCTAGTGATATTGAGTTTGTCTGTGAGGGCTAATGGAACAACTTGAAACATATTTGACCCCCCCCCCCCCCCCCCCCCACTCCCCCGCCCCTTATAACAACGGTTGCATGCTATTTAAAATGACATAACAGTCATTTGTATTATAAAGATCGCAATTATTTGCTATTAAACTTAACATAATTTCAGCAATTTTATAGACCACTCCATAAAATTTCATTCTTATTACAATGCCGTTTTGATAGAAGTTTGATCCATATTTTCAATTCTGTTAGAAAATATCAATACGTCGGATTTGTCACTTTTGAAAAGTATACAATTCAAATTTCAAGTAAAATAATGTATATCCTACATTGTCACCCAAGCGCGCTCCAGACATTTTCAAACTTTTCCATTATTTTCGTGTACAACTTGGGACAGTATATGTGAGGAGAGTTATTGGGAGGTTGATCTATTAAACCCAGCATTGAAAAAGTGGTAAAACATTTTGTTGCAATATTCCTCACTACTGGCCAGGTGCTACAGTTACTGTTGATTTTTCCAAAGGCTTTAATCATAAGTAAAAACCCTGTCAAATACCCCGAAATTGAAATGTGATTAAGTCAATGACATTACATGTTATCATTGTTAAACAATGAATGACAGGATCTTTTTAAGAATTTAATGAAATTTTGTATATTTAGACGGGCATATACCACAATGGGACTTCTTGAACATTCATGACTCGCGTTAGTTATTTCACTTTTTTGAACCAATTTTTCTGATGCATCTGGTTTTGTTGAATAATTTCTTTGAAAGTAAACATTTACAGCTCAGAATGCTCTGTTTTATAACGTCTGAAAACATTTGTTTATTTCATTTCACCACGTTCATCTGAATAAAACAAACCTGTTTTCGCAAATTGATTCTTGAAAGTTGAAAATCAACAAATAAAATTACCTCATTAACGGTCTCTATATAAACGAGATGCACATTAACCGGGCAATATTTACAGCTTTTTAACTATTTAATAAATATATACTTTTATGTTTGGGGTAAATTCTACTGCATGTAACATACTTGAATGAGATAAGAAGTTTTCAAAGAGAATAAAGAGGGGTGTCATAAGAATTGTAACGGATTAAAAAATGTATTTCAAGGGTCGCTGATATTACTTGACGTTATGTTTCAATGACAAAAAGCTGTAAATATTTAACAGCCACTCATAGAAAATATAAATTTGTTTGTTGTATTTTATTGTTTTGTGTGGTAGTTTTGGCAATTCATTAAAGGTATTATGTATGGTAAACTACGCAAGATACAGTAAATTGCTGAAATGTGACATATTTGTTCTATACCATTTAATACCATATTATAATGATGAATTGGTTGAAGCGAAATCGAAACGCATCTGATAATATATATCATTAATTTAGACATAAAACGCCCAAGCTTACTTTAAGGCTATTTAGAATATGGTTAATGTTTCCAAAATAGTGTGACATAGTTGAATTTTATCTATCCAGTGTAAGAAAAATACAAAACCTATTGCTAATTTATCTCCCGTTAATGTTGATTACCTATTTAGCTGGTCATTTTTACTCGCGTATTGTCACGCAAATAGGGAAAACCGCTACCTAATCTGATACTACTAATCATTGGTACTTTATTGCCATCTAGACACAATAAAATATTGAGCATTTCTTCAAGTTACTGCGAACGAACATGGTGACTTAAATGCTGCTACTGTATTCTAATATACACGTGTTTTTAGCTAATTATTAATGAAAAGTATATAGATCCATTGAAAACTTTTATTTTTAATGGGCGCTATAAAATCTACCCCATATAAATTATTTGTTTGCATATCATTAAATAAATACAACGCCTTTGACACCTTTGAAACAATGTATTCTTAACTCTTAATATTTAGCCGAAGATGCAGAGAGTTTATGGTTAAAACACTGCATAATACTGTAATACATACATCTGGAATCAGCTGTATGTGCGTAATGCATCTGGAATTTGCGAAACAGTCTTATCGTTTTGTGTAACTTCTGTTTAGTTTTAATGAAGATAATAAAAAGCATCACTTATGACCAGAAATTGAAATGGTGAGTATTAACTGGCATATTAGATAAAAATATTATGTTTAAATGTTCGCACTTTAGAGTGACATAAATCAGATGTTATCATAATCGCTGTGTTGAAAATGCCTTGTGAATGGATGAAAATTATTATTATTTTGCATTTTATAAGTATAATAAAATCTGTAAAAAGATCCTATGGAAGCAAAGAATGCAACCAAGAAGAATAATAGCAGACTCGGTTTGATTGAGTCTGTTCATGAGAGGTAATGAAATGTGCAACACTTCTCACGCCCCCTAGCACCGGCATAAGCGGAACTCTAGTTCACATATGTTGAATGGACTCCATGATCCCAAAGGACCAGAAAATATAGCAACACTGAATCCAAGTACGGCGAGACTTTTTACAGCCGCCACACAGCACTTAAAGATTTTTGTTGTGATAGTTATTAAACACAAATTATCATGTGCTATGCCCCGTCCTGTAAAAAATCTTACAGCTACGGAAACCAGCACTGTTAAACCAACATCGGAGGATCATTGGCAACGACCAGGAGGAGAGCGTATGAAGCGGACCAGCCAAACCCATCGCGGAGCTGATTTGCAAACCTTCTCTTCCCTAAGACCGTCACACGGATTGGATTATGGTATGTGAGAACATTATACGAAACAGGGAAATCGGCGCAAGCGGCCAGGGCAATAGAGAAGTACGAAGTGGAGATACTAGGACTCAGCTTGGGTGAAGCTAAGAGAGCAGCCCAAGACAGAAGGAGATGGAGAGCAATAGTGCGGGGCCTATGTTCCGATCGGAGCGAAGAGAAATAAGTCAAGTAAGTCATCATGTGCTATCATTATACTCTGACTGGAAACGAATTTGATTATTGAACAATTTTGCAGTTCAAAAGAATAAAGACAAGCGTAAATGTAAAATTAAAATTTACATTTTATCTGGTACATTGATACAGTGTTCTTTCACACAAAGATTATCTAAAAAAACAAAAACAAACACTTTCACATTAAAGGCATCCATTATTAAAAGTTAACCGTGAAAATCTGTAACAGGTACAATCATAACCTAAGGTGTTTCTTAATTTACTATACCATGACCTGTTCGGCAACATTCGTCAACAACTGAATTCTCACTTACAATCAAATAAAATGTAACCAAAAGTTGTATCAGTAGCAGAATACGTTTTTACAACATTGTATTGGAATAGCTTGATAGATTAGATTATACAGGACCCATTTAACAAAAAATATTAAATTCTATCTGAACTGTAAGCGTGTCTTTGTTAGACATCTAGACCTACGGAAGTCTTCCAGACATGACTGGAGATGCTATATGTATATGATATATAAGCAAGACTTGAGTCCAACTATTACAAGACTGTCCTCAGATCAAGCCTTAAAATTGTTTATTATGGTTAACGTTCCCACAATTAGTAGGCGGGGACAGCAGGTATTTTTATATTTTATTTGATTGAATGGGACGACGGAAATGCCAGTCTTACAAAGGTCAGAAACACTATAATTATCCGTGTTAATACCAATACCGTAGACACTCATTGTAGCCAAGCAAATATGTTATAATGTGTTTCATTGTCAAACTGATACCATACACACTCAATGGTTTCAGTACAAACCTGTCATCAGGTTTGTAGACATGACAAGACATTATCAGGTGATTCTACGCGAACACATAACTATGTCAAGTCGTTGTCAGATGATTACATGACAACGAAATCTATAAGAAGATCCTTTGGAATCATAGAATGAAACCAAGTCAAATAGTTGCAGATCTGATGTATTCATGAGAGGTAATAAAATCCAGCAATGGCTTAAGCGGAATTATATTAGGGAAAAACTGAATGGACTCCACGATCACAAAGGACCGGAAAATACAGCAACACTGAATCCAATCTCGGGAAGAAGACGACTTTTTCCAGTCGCCGTACTTAAAGACTGCTGTTTTGATAACTAATAACATCTTTAAGAAGCTATTTTGGAAACGTAGAACGTAACCAAGAAAATTTATAGCAAGGTCGGTTTGATTGAGTCTCATCATGATGTGTTATAAAATTTGCAACACACCTCTTATACTAATTCAATTGTTTCAATATTATGGTGTTTCACGTAATACGGTTTCAACGCTGACAAAGGCATTCAATAATTCGACTGCAAGCTGTTGAAAATTGCCTCGGTGTCAACTCTGATCTCATAGACAACTTAATAGTTACATTATCAATTCTACTCAGATGATTCAGTTACAACGCTGATACCATAAACATTCAAATGTTACATACAATGCTAAGGTCTGCAAAACCCAGTTTCACTATTTGCCTGGTACTGAAGAGTAGCATTGATGATACAATATGTGGGCAATGTTTCAGATTACAAGCTGTTTTCAGGTGATTCATTTTTTAACGCTGCTACCACAGACACTCAATGGAAATCAGACCCGTATCATCAAACAAAATAAATGTACCGTTATTGAAATGAAAAAATAAAAATAAAATGACGAAGTGATTTGATACAGAATATTTTTCATGAAGAATCGATGTAAATCTATCTATTTGATTAAGATTTCTATAACATATAACTTACAATGTTATTTTCTGACGGAATCTGCTTTTATCTTTCATGTTATCAACCTTTTTCATTCCCAAAGGAAGTCAAGTGACAGATAATTCGAAGTAATACCGAAATACTGTTAAATATGTTGAAAAACGAAATATTTCCCATTACAAAAGTAACAGTCCCATGGAAGCCAAGGAGACGGTTGTAACGAAAGGATGCCCGACAAATTAACAAAGTAATGAAAGTCAAAATAGATGTGTTATATCTGTATGGCCTTTAAGAAAAATATGGAGTATTTTTACTATTTGTAACTACCTTAAGTAACATATATATATAGAAAATTAATGCTCGATAGCTATATTATGTATAATTTTAAGAATCGCATGTAATACAGAAACCCGGTGTAAACCACTTTTTATTTTGAAATAACTGTCATATATGTGCAAAGACAGATAACTCAGTTGCAGTTTTTCTTCTTATATCAACCCGATCATACCTTTTTATTGTGAAAGTTTATTTAAAATTAGTTCAAAGTTTTCTTTGCATGATATGCTGAACACTTTTACGTTACATGTTTCACTGTGAAATAATCATACCATAATTATCACAGATGAAAAAAAGTCACAGTGATTTCTTCAAGTGGGAAATGTCCACAATTTAAAGGGAAGGTCAAATTTTCTAGGAAAGGTCGAAGTTTCTTCATTATGTTGTGACTGAATGATATTAATTAATGAAAAAGTCAACACCTTTTTAAAGTATACTTTTAAACATATTTGCTGGTTATGATAGATATAGGTATAAGCACAAACACTTTGTTAAGAGGGTTCGACAATAAACGAGCTTGTTAACGCGGTCATGAAACAAAGGTTTTGTATCGTATCACGTTGTTAATTAATACTTAAAGTCAAATTGTTTAAATCTAAGAAAAATTCATTTGAATTTTAAACTGATTACAAAACTAATGAATTCGAAATAAAATTTTCACTTTGATGGAAATAATTATTTAATACACACATGCGTGCGTGTGTTCGTGCATGCGTTTTATATGTTTAAGGCAGTCAGTTTTCAGATAAATCCTTACAAACATTGTGCCTCGTTTATATTATTACTTAACGTATATTATTACGAATAGAACATAGTTCCTATGTCAGGCGTATAAGTATGTCAAACCCACACATACTTCTCTTGATTGTGTATACCGACACTTATTGATAATGATTGTAACAACTGTGAATGCACATTAAGATGCTATTATTTAAAACAAAAAATGTTTGTTATATTAATGAAAATATATACATAAACGTATCAACAATTCATAGAGGAATCCCGCAATGAAAAATAAAAAAAGAGTGCAAAAAGCACACGCTATCTCTAAAACATCAGATGTACTTATTTAGATCATATAGATCTCAATACATCTTACTTTGCCCTAAGAAGTTATCCAGTATGAAGATCGCTAGGGAAATCATGTGTCAGTTTTCGCCCTGGTATTTGACTCAATGAAGAAACAGAAAAGAAATTAAGTGTGAATAATAATGTTTGTATCTCCAAAGGCACTCATCAATTATCCAGACAGGATAAACATCAGTCTCACTGAGAAAAACTATCAATAATACGGTATGTTTGCCATTTCAAGAAAACGTCTTTGTGAAATCGTATGCTCTTGTGCATGTCGTTAATCAAATATTTTTCCTGATTTTGCGAAAAAAAAAAGCGTCACGATATATAGACAATTTACGGCATTCAAATGTGAAATTAAACAATTGAGTTACGTGTATCCCAATAGGCGCATTGTTGTATTTAAATTGAAATTAGTTTCTAGATTCTCCTCGTTCATGCCTTACATTGAAACCTACTTATGGTAAAAAATATGGAAGAGCCAATTATTTCTAATCGAAATTTCATGTGCAGGTGTTCTTACTAGATTTTTTTCTTTTTTGAAAGACGAAAGCATTAGTAATAGCCGGTGGTGCATAGTCATGTTTTAAATAATTTGATTTCTCTGTCATTTCATAATAGCAGGATGATAGACAGAAAACGTTGACTTGTTTTTGAACATTTTAGATTAACTCTGTTTTACTGGCTACATAGAACCGACTCTGCTATCATTTTCCTTGGCTGTCGCCTATGCTTTGACAATCTGTCTTTGTGCAAATGTTTTAAAATAATGCAAAATTTAACTCAGTAGGTTTTAATTATTTTGTATTGGTTTTCCAGCGAATTTGGACGAAAAATGTAAAAAGATTGTTTAGAAATAAAATGTTTGTTGAAAATGAAATACCGTAGATCTACAAGAAGTTCCATCAGAAGCATAGGTCGCAACAAAGCAAAATAAAATCAGACCCTGTTTGATTGAGTTTGTTCGTGAGGGGATATCTTGCAACACAAGTCACTTCCCTTACACATGTTGTCAGTACTAAAAGTATAGAGTGTACAATGAGTACAAGATCTTTGAAGAGAATTATCAAGAGGCTGGTCTTCTAATACCAGCATATAAAATGGTAAAACTCCATAGTCGCAATTTTCCTCACTAATATCAAATAAGGCACTGTCTAAATCAGGAATCGATCCGACTTCAACTCATCCCATAACATTTGAAAAGAACTGTTAAATGACGGCACGGACCGAAGGACACAATTCTCAATTCGATAGTAAATATCTCATTCGGTATATCGCATGCTACCGTAGAGGGATCGGTCCCGATTTTCGTCGCTTAGCGCATGATTGATTCCCAATCAATTTAAATGTAGATTTTGGAATGAAAACAACACTGCGCATATTTGTACTGATGTGCAAGACGTTGCGGTTCGGACAAGTTATGTGGACGCTTATTGGCACAAGGAAAGGCGTATTCTTCCAAAACATCCGGAGTCAGATGCTCTGTGCACGTGCCGGAAGTACACATTTTTTAATTCGATGGTATATATCTCATTCGGTATATCGTACGTTACCGTAGAGGGTTCGATCCCGATTTTCGCGACGAAAATCGATAGAATTGATTCCCTATTACCCAGACGCTGATGTTGATTTTTCCACAGGCTTTCATTAAATGTAAAGACCCTGTCACACATACTCCGAAATTGGAGATTACCATTGATATATGAGCCGTGCCATGGGAAAACCAACATAGTGGCTTTGCGACCAGCATGGAACCAGACCAGCCTGCGCATCCGCGCAGTCTGGTCAGGATCCATGCTGTTCGCTAACAGTTTCTCTAATAGCAATAGGCTTTGAAAGCGAACAGCATGGATCCTGGACAGACTGCGCGGATGCGCAGGCTGGTCTGGATCCATGCTGGTCGCAAAGCCACTATGTTGGTTTTCCCATGGCACGGCTCATATGATTCATTCAGTGAGATTACGTATTAGACAACAAATAATAGTAACTTTTATTAAGAATCAAATACTACTTTGTGCATTTATGAGGCTATGAACCACATTGTGATTTTCTGAAAATCAATGAATCGTACTGGCTATTCAACAATTCTAAAGCAATTTTCCTGACGCATCTTGTTTTATTGAATAATATCTTCGAAAGCAAACATTTGCAGCTTAGAATGCTCTGTTTGATAACTTCTTAAAACATTAAATCATTCCATTTCACCACCGTTCATCAGAATCAAACAAATCTGTTTTCGCAAATTGATTCTTGAAAGTTGAAAATCAACAAATAAAATTACCGCATTAACGGTCTCTATATAAACCACATGCACATTAATCGGTAAATATTTACAGCTTTGTAATTATTTATATACCTTTTCGTTATTGTTAATTCCGCTGCATGTCGTAGACCTGAATGAGATGAGAATACAGGGATGTATCATGAAAAAAATCCCGATAAATATGTAATAGATCCATAATGCATTTCAAGGGTGTTACTGAATGTCACATTTTAATGTTAAAAAGCTGTAAACGTTTTAAAGATGTTTTTCACAATTATTTCTAGCGGACAGAATTTTCTATAACTTTGCATATCTATAGATTGATGTATGACAAGTTTAAATAAGATATAAAAATGATAGGTACCCGTGCTTCTTTTTTCAATATTCAAAGTTTATTAAGAACACCAAATCGGTATTTTGTCTGAAAAAACAATACATACATGTCATAATAAAACTACTGCAAACAACTATTCACTTAAAATTTCACTCTGATGTTACTGTTTATGCATTACAATTAATGAAACCACTATAACTATGCATAAAATGTCAACATATAGATATAATAACTCAGAAAAATTACACTTGACAGATGTCGAAAGTATCTGAAACTGAGAAAAACACGAAGTATTTCTTAATGATATGAAAAATCTAGCGGACAGAATTTTACAAAGTTTTATATTATGTAAGCTAGAACTAAGACAAAAAAATCTAAACCAAACAAATAATATCAACCCTTGCTTGTTTTCAAGAAAAATTAAACAAGAAATATCTTTAAAAATGATGGTCGGCGAATAGTAATAAGGAAAAAAGTTTATGAATTTTTCATCTAACATTCATCATTCATCTAACATTTTGCAAAACTAAACACCGCACTTTAACAATTTAAATGGTTCTCTTTTAATTTTTCGCAAAGGTTTCGTTGGGTTGCAATTTTGTTTCGTTTATCCTTAGACGAATAATTACAGCAGTAGTTTGATGAAGATTCATGAAGCGGTTCATGAGAATAGGTCATTAAACGTGTTTATATTTTTAGCTAAATTGGTCCCTATCCCCGTTTGTAACAAAATAGCAAGAGACCTTACGATATTGTTACACATCGAGTTTGATAAAAATCCATTACATTTTAGTGGTTAATGCGAAGAAAGGCATATCTACTTTTAGCTATAGTGGTCCCTAACAGGGCCCAAGTTCCTATATAAATAAATTTGGAAGAGGACCTTATAATGATGCTCCAGACCAAGTATGACAAAGATCCACCAAGCTGTTCATGAGACGCTGTATAAAGGCATTTCTAGTTTTAGCTCTAGCAGCCCCTAAAAGGCTGTAATATTTCCCAGCTGAACAAAGTTGGCTGCGGGCCTAATAAATATGCTACAAATCAAGTTTGATTAGAATACATGAGAAAAAATCAATTAAAGGATTTTTTGATTTATTATTTTTATCTATTTCTAAAATAGGCCAACTGATCCCGCTTTAACAAATGCATATTCGCTTTTCATTAATCTTTGGACAATGACGTCACACCTATAAAAAAGTGAAGGTCAAGCAAAACATACAATTGTAATTAATTAGTTCAATATTTCTGTTTCATAAGCAAAGTTTGACCGTAGTCATATCACATAGATAAACTGTATGCAGCGTACCTTCATTTCAGTGTAATGAGATTCATTCATTATATAGCATATATATAATAAAACAGATTTCAACTGAGTTAAATATTTGTATACCATACTCAAGAAAGATATTCATATATAATAAATCAGTTAAATAATTTATAACAAATATATCAAAGCAAACAAATACTCATTTTAATATGTAATCTGAATAAGACACAAAAGCAAGAAACTTTTTCATATACAGACGACAATTGTAACAAGGAAAATCTTTTAAAAAGCACTTCTCTACATAAAAGACTCTTATCACACCCTTATTCATGTGATACGCAGACCGTATTCAGCTCTTTCTTTAATTTGATATATGTTGGGATTTGAACAGGTTTTTATCATATTTATTAAACTTACTTATCATTTTGAGATATATCAATATTCTTGCTAAATATACTGAGCCAAAGTTAGCTTTAAAACTGTGAACAGCGTCGTTTAGGATAAACGCTTTGTCTACATTTCACTCAGCGTAGCACAATCAACAGACTGAAAGAAATTGACACTCTCGTCCAATCAGGCAGAATGTTACATAAATCTTCCATTTTGATAAATTATCTATAATGCGTTATCAAGTAGTTTGATTTGCTATCTGAAGTCACGTGGCATAGGTAACGAAAACGAATTTAGACGGCGTCGCCGAAAAATATTCACTCCGCCCACAAAAGTATTTTTTCATTACCCCACCCACCTGAAATTATGAACATTTTTTTTCTTACACAACAAAATTGCACAATATTATAATCAGTTTCATAACTATATTTCTTACTCACATGCGGAATAATGCCCCTTTAAGGTTGCATGCCTCTAGGTCAAATACTTTTTGAGATACTTGCTACACAAGCTTTCACATGCCATTTACCATTTACGGTATATATTTGACCACGTCAAGGGACATAAATCTGTTTTCACTGAGTGAAACCTCAAATAAAAGCCCTGGTGCACAACTTCGCATGCTGAATTTAATTCTTGTATGGTTTCATGACTCTTGGCGCATATACTTTTAAGGTGCATGCGACACAAATGTTTAGACCCTTTATGTACATTTTGACTGTCAAGGGCCATAACTCTGATCTTACTACGTGTAATGCGGGATGGGGCACAAAAAGTATAACAACATTTTTAGCAAGTCACATTTGAACTTGAAGGAGATAGATCTACGTTAGGATTTTCTGGAATTTTATGTGATTTGGAGTCGGCGGAATCATTACTGGACGAAATAGTTTACTTTGGCTGTCCAGAATGTATTCGATTCGAGCACTTCCTACGACTACTCCTCCAATAAAACACCATCACTTTTAAAGGTAAAATATGCATGGCCTATCTTGTCAGTACATACGATATTTTTTGCGCGAGTGCGCTGCATATCCGACAATTATGCACTTTCGGCGGCGAATCCTGAACTTTACAGCGGTTATCGCTTGCTGCGCGATTGAGCTGCGCACAAAATATTGTGATAAACTCCTTTAAAAGCCGTATTTACTTCATACAATCATGTCTAGATTTGCAAAAGAAAAACCATGATTTTAACCTTTAGTCTGCTAAATTTCTATAATGAGCTGGTCCATCGTTCAATTTGGGCAGTACCACTTATTATTCAAAGGGGTGTTAACTGAAAAATTAATTACTGACTAAATAGCGAACAATGCCGACTAAGCTGATCATGGTCTGCACTGGTCGCAAAAGCATAATCACTTGCCGCCCGCAGGCTAAAGGTCAAACGTTTCTTTTTGTCTCTCATAATCTTATAACACGTGTATTATAAATTTTTAACGATTATTTTGTTTGATTAATATATATACACATTCATTTTATTAGACGCTTAAGAATATGATGGAGGAGACCCTAGGTACCCCTCCGTGCATTATTGCATCACGACAGGGATTCTGGGTAGAACCATACTAGTATACCTTCCGTAGGCCAGTTGGATGACTTCCTCATACGAAGAATTCAACGCCCTGAGCGAGGCTTGAACCCACATCGTCAATGAATACGTGATTGAAGTCAGCGACCTTGACTACTTGGCCAAGGAGGTCCCCTAAAATACTTCTAGTTTTAATATTTCAACAAATATGTTAGACAGTTTAATTCTCCAAGAACAAACATTTCATTTCAAACAAAAAAAAAACGGAAGTTTCCTATATGACAATAAGCTGTTAAACATCTTTTTTTGATTATATGCACAAACGTCCTGAAAATGAAAATTGACTAGAAACACCGTTGGGATTTATATTCGTGAAAAATTCAAGTCTGCATTTTTTCTTGGACAGTCATTAAAATAATGTCTGCCAGATTTAATGCATTTTGGCAAGATACAGCCGATAATGATTGAGAGAGACACAACATTTCCAAAGAATTCAGAATTCTATCCGTAGTGGAGTAAGTGTAATTGTTGAAAGATAGTTGTACAAAGAGTTGTTCTTACAAAGACAACATATATCAAGCTGTTATGTTTTGAATAAATAAATACAGGACTGTAATATGGTTTCATGACAAGGAATAAATAAGATCCGGTGCATCGTCACTACCTTGTGGCTCTTGAACTTTGCAACAAACATACAGCTGGTACTTTGCTTATAATTAATTGATTTAGCATGTGATAGTATTTGCTGCCTTTTCTAATGAATAACCTTTCCTTCTTCATTTTTGTAACTCTGTTTTCATCCTTTAAAGGTAATATTCCATTTTTCACATCTGTAACATTTCTACAGTTGTAATTTTTTGCGATATTTACTGCTGTAATCTTTTCCAGCTGTCCAGCTGTATCTAATTTCAATTTCGAACACCTTTACATTTGGATGTAATCTACAACAGTTTCTCTAAATGGTTATTAAATGGCTTAAAGTTACCTGCTTGCCATAACTGCACACCTAGTATAATAACTTACACGGTTTACACCGAGGTCCATTAAGAAACAAGGTGTGCTATTATGGCTAGAAGGCACACACCAGTAGTTTATCGACCTATTATTATATAACTTCTCTTGTATTATCTTGTTATTTTTTTTTAATTTTATATATTTTCCACAAAGTTATAGGCATCATTTGTATTGTTTATTTCATCAGCAATACCATCAGTAATTGAGAATAGATCTGAAAATGATGAAGCACCCTAACCCCCGCTGTTATGTCGTTGCTTTTTGCTGTCAATGGCAGAATGTGCAGACAATGTTACCTGGGGCCATGATGGTTATGATTATGGCCATTGTGTATCCATCAACTGCGGCCGTAATGACAGTATTTGTGTTATTTTATTGTAAGGTATAACGATTGTGCTACATGAAATCTATCTGTCTAACTTTGAAATAAACATGTCTGTAATATTGAACAAAAGTATAGCTCTTACACCTGTATGATTTCGAATGTGTTAAATAGGTTGCCTTCTACTCAATAATATTGCACCTGAAATACTTTAATTGTTCGTAAAACTTCTAAACTTAAAAAACTTAAGGCAACCTGTTTCTTGTTTTAGAGTGTTTTAGAGTGATACTAAATAACATAAATAATTATGGACGGAATCAGAGGAGTTACCTGATATCGATATTGATTGACATATCTGATAAAATAACAACATCAAACTGTGAACCTGCATTTTCTCACATTATTTTGAAATAAATTACGCGTCACAATAATCAACCTTCATCGGAATCTAGGAACAAAATGCTTTCATTTTTCAGACAAACTGTTGAAGTGCATTTGAGTGAGGAAATGAAATTTACGATACCTCTTCCGCACCCTAGCACCGGCTTAATGTCTTGTTTCCATGATATGTAGAAAGAATATAGACCTATACATTTTTGAAAGGTGTTTTAGATCTGTAAACAGATAAAATAAAACTCATAAAAGAGCTTATGACTGTAACTAGAATGTGTCTGTTGAACACAGGGTGTGCCCCCCCACTGGTACATTTGTCACAAATAAGGGGAAATAATTCAAATGTTTGCAGTCTTAATGGGGTATAGCCTCAAATTAAAAAAAATATGAAAATGATTCATTATTCTATACCATATACTTTTTGAGCTATGAGCATCACAAACAAAAAATCCACTATATTGGCTATTTCAAGGGCCATAACTCTGTAATAAACGCTAAGATTCTCAAGATTAATGCCAAGTGTGCAAGGTCACATTACGATAAAGACTCAAGCAAGGTTTCATGAATTTACATTAAATACTTTTTGAGTGTGGCACGTAATTTAGAGACCGTACCATAGCTCTTTGCATACTTTGATTTTTCAAACAAAAGCGATTTTTACAAGTGCACCGGTTACGATAAAAATGTAAACAACGGACTCTGTCTATGAAACTTTGAAACGAATGAATGACAGTCGATCTTAGTCATGATACTGATTGACAGTGAATGCTAATGACTCCATGTGTTGCAGAAAGGTATTTAGTTTGTAACTGTAATTTCCCATCAATTGAAATCCTCTCAAAACTGGTAAAATAATTACTTATATTTGGACACAACTCACCGTCTTTGCCGTTCGACAGCTGCAAAAAGGGCAAATATAAAAGATTCAGTGTAAGTAATATTTCACTGGTACTACCAGTTAGTACGTTCATACTCTGAACAACACGTCAGAGAAATTTGGGCAGATTTGATTATGACCAGCATTAGATTACATTTTTTCTTTACATAAAAATTGCCGTTAGGTAACAAAGCGAATACGCCAATAATCCGGAGTTCACCGATTATTGTTCCAGTTCACGCAATGTAATCCAACAATTAAACTGCATAGCTATTAGCTACTGATATTATAGGGAAGTGGTAGAGTGTCTGCCTTTGTTGTGAGAGGTCCTGGGTTCGAGTCCCAGTTAGAGCTTAACTATTTAGATTCTGCTAAAGCATAGTTTTGCTGTTAATAGACTGTTCAAGATGTTCTAAATTTTTAGCACACAGTATCATTGATCAGTATTTAGCAATCCAGATCAAAGTTGAATGTTAAATCAAATGCACCCAATTAGAAAATATTGACTGTATTATGTCCCTTTGATGTTTATGCTCTCCATGTTCAAGAAGAGTTACATTTCCTTGATCACAAAATTTTCATTAACATGAAAATATTAAATGCTCATAATTCCGCACTTCTGGTTAAAATATTGTCTATATTTCTGTTTTTGAGAAATATATGGACATTTGTCTTCATTTAAAAGCTTTTTAACTTCAAACCTATGATTTGAAAAACTTTGGTACTATCTCTACATGATAATTAGGTTAAAATGTGCATTTTTTACTATTTCAAGGACCATAACTCTAAAAATAGGGGGTGGACCTAAGTGAAAAATAGGAGGTGTCCAAGTTCATATCAAAATAAAAACTCGTGAAAGGTTTCATCAATTTATAGCAAATACTTTTTGAGCTAGGCGTGTCACAAGGTGAAAATGTGCATTTTTGACTATTTCAGGGGCCATAACTCTAGAAATAGGGGGCGGACCCAGATAAAAAATAGGAGGTGCGCAAGTTCATATCATGATTAAGACTCATGCAAGGTTTCATGAATCTATATCAAATGCATTTTGAGCTAGGCGTGGCACAAGGTGAAAATTGCATTTTTGATTATTTCAGGGGCTATAACTCTAAAAATAGGGGGCGGAGCCAGACGAAAAATAGGAGGTGCGCAAGTTCATATCATGATAAAGACTGCAAGGTTTCATCAATTTATATCAAATACTTTTTGAGCTAGGCGCGTCACGAATTTCGGACGGACGCACAAGAGCAAATCTATATTTTCCCACTACTAATGGGGGGGGGGGGGGGGGGTGGAAGTGGGCACAGAAAGATATTGGTCAATAGTGGGCATATATGTACATTTTTACCCTTCATCCTTTTTAACCAGATTTACAGTTAGGAGTAACCAACAAGGCATTAAAGGTTTACTGCATTTTTTACAATATTCCATTCTATAGGTTACAGCGTCACAGATCTGTTTACGAACTGAGCATTTTCTTTAAATTTTGTGATATCTTTTGTACAGTTATAGAGTGTACCATCTGTTATTGCAGATATAAGCATATACACATTATTATGACAGATGAAATTTTTTTCTAAAGTTGGAAACATTGCATAAACTGGACAAAAGGTATAGGTTGATAAACTGTCTATATAGTGTAAGATCTATCAAACCTTCGATGAAATTTGACAAAGTGTTATACTGTACTCTACATAATGCGGAATTGTAACGTTGTATGGTCTCCATTATCCAAGACGACCTAAAATGATAAGACCACGTAGTCGTCCAAGAACAGGGCGACGTTTCAAGCCGCCACAGTCTTTAAAGACACACTGCTATTGCAAGTTCATCAAACCTGTAAAAATCTTTTGAAAAAAAATGTGTCAAACTAATTCCCACTGGTAGTCATCTTCTTTATACTTTCCTACTAATTTGTCTGCATTCTTCCGACGACATTATTAAAAACGGCCATAAAAAGTTATAATAGTGTCTGATGTTGTAATATATATGGTTAAGAGACGTAATTTTAGAAGAGAAGCGATCTAAAACAAGATTAAGGCGGTATAAGTTAGACAGACACGCAGATGTGGGTTTCTTGGTAATTCTTGAAGATTAGCTTTACTGACAACATCATTTGAATGTCGTCAAGATGTTCTGTTACAGACTATATAGGAAAAACTAGTTCATTGAGATGAATGGAGACATGCGATGGTAATCTGGAAGACGTTAATACACAAAAAAACCGTGTATTGTCGCTATTCTTGCATAAAAAAATATTTTACGACGATTTATGTATTGTTTTCATATGTGATGACTTGACGATTCCGGTACATTTTTTATTTACCATTCCTGTTGTTCTTGGAAACGGTAAACATGTTTTAAATATCCGTATCCAGGGCCCGGAAATAAACAACACTATCAAAAGCACATCCTGAAGGTTTTTAAGTGATTTTTTTTATCTGTCATTATTACAAGCATAAAATTACCAATAATTGTTCATATTATTTCACAATTTGGTGGACTCGATCACAATTTCAAGAATAATAACTTTGCATTCGAGTTATATTGAGTACGGACACGCAGTTGGAGTACGGATAAGTACGAACGTAGTGTCAAGTTTCCAAGCTGTTTATATAAATTCTTCGAGAAATTAGATAAAAACATACCGACTGATACTTACCAAAATCATAAATATAATACCTAAAAACGAACAATAGCACAAGATACACGCGATACTTATTTATTCACAGTTATTAACAATAACTGAACAGACGCTTTGTAAAGGGAGTGAACTCTAAGAGAAGCTAGTGCATACATTGATGGGGCCAGTACGTTTGGGGTTGGAAACAGATACAGCTAAACATACTATGGATTACATTGTATCTATAATGCTACAAGATGAGGTTGTTAAGGAAGAACCAAGACGCAGATGCCTAATATCAGTGTGCGTAAAAATACATACATATATCCCTGGCAAAGCATTTCAAAAATAAAAATCATGTATTAACAGCACGTGAATTGCCTTGTTTGCACACGATTTTTCTCTCGTTTATACATGGGCGGATCCAGTGAAAAAGTAGTTTTTATGCAAGAATATACATAAAGATATTCCATTTGTCCTTGATTCAAACATGAATTTAGCCATATATACTGTAAGCATACGGCACTTCGTTGAATAGTTAAGTACATTATAAAGTTCTAGCACAATTTCACGATTATTGATTTTCATTTCCAATATGTGTCTGTCCTATTGAAGTATTGACATAAACGAAGTCGGACAGTTTCATTACAACAAGTAACAATATGTGTCGTTATGGCGGAGAACGGCAAACATATGGTGGCATTTTTCTGCAACGAGATAGCTAGGTCGCTATCATGCTACTTCTGAAAATTATCTTGATATCGAAGTTTTCTGAAAATGTTATCTCAATAGACGAAAATTTCCTGAAAATATTATTGCCATCTCAACACATTTTCGCCCAAAGCTGCCATCTATATGCTAGATAGTTATTTCGATACTTTTAGAAATTATCTTGATTTTCTGAAAGATTTATCTCAGTAACCTAAAATTGTTTCATGGAAATAAGTTCTTAGAATATCTAGAAAAAATAATTTATTGCGATAATATTTTCAGAAAAATGCACAACTTTCCTGGAGAGTTTAAAATATTATCGTAATAGCTACCAAGCATCTTTTGGCTGTTCCAAGCATTTATGCGAAATTTTGCGCTTATCCTTATTCTTTTCATGGAATCAATAAAAATATCTAAAATGTTTTCAGAAAAATGTATACTGCTGAAAAAGGCTTAGACAATAACTTGTTGAAAAAAAATTGAATAAGTAATGGAATAAAAGATTTTCTACACACCTTTAGAGAGACTTACATACCAATTAAAAGCTGTTACTTCGCATTTTGTTCCAATCAAATCAATTGCATATACATGTACTTAATACTTTATCATAACGTTTTACGCTGGTCTAGTGGATAAAGTGTCGGCCGCTCAATCCAGGGGTCGTGGGTTCGAGCCCCACTGGGGTCACGACCATGAAATGTGTATTTTCGTTGACCTGATTCTAAATTTAGAATTCGAGCGAATAGACCAATCAAAATTTAGTTTAGAACTGCAAAATGACTGCATTCACCGCGGACCAGTAGTATGATCGTCTTCTGTATCCATATGAAAAAATGCAGACAGCAGTACTTTCTTAAACGAGTGTATATGATTAAATGGGTAATAATTCATATCTACAACCAAACGGAGAATAATTTCATTGAAGAAATATATAATATTTATTTCCGGGTAGCCAACGACCGGCTGCGCGAAGTCCCAGTAATGTATATGATGCGTACCAGTAACTAACAAACTTATACTGAAATAGATAATACTTTATAACTACAGCGAAATGGAGAATTATTTAATTGGAGAAATGGATAATATTTATTTCTGGTTAGCCAACGACTGGCTACGCGAAGTCCCAGTAATGTATATGATGCGTACCTGATACTAACAAACATATAAATGAAATTGATAATAATTTATAACTACAACGAAATGGAGAATAATTTCATTGACGAAATGGATATTCTAACACGATCCGATTCGTTTTCCTGTGAAACAAAGAAGGCAGAAAGTAGTGAATTATTATACAACAAATAACTGTTCTGAGGTCAAAATTATAACGATGTAACTCATTGCAGACTTGGAGCGGTCTTCTGCGCATGCCCGAAAGTGATTATCAATTGTAGCGCACGGCAAAAATATGCATATTTTTGCATGTCCGCATGCATTTAGTGTACAATATGCATAAAATACTGACTAAAGGTTAGGGTTAGTATCACCATGGTTACAAAATATATACATTTAAGATATTTTCTTTCAAATTTAGTTAATCCGGTATGTACCGGAGACTGTAATTTATACCGGCGCTCCAAGTCTGCATTGAGTCACAGTCTGGAAAAGAAACCGATTGAAAACGGGGCAAATATTTAATGATTGTCATCAAGGATGTTCTTAAAAATCCTTGGTAACGTGTTAGAATCGAAATAATATATCTCATTTAGTGATTTTCTCTTGAATAAATCATTGTTTGTCGTTCAGATGCGTATTATTATATCTATTATTATATAATTCCTTCGCATCTGAACTCCAAACAGTGATTTATTCAACGACAAATCACTGGATGAGATATATTATTTCTTAAATATTTATTTCTGGGTAGCCGACGACCGGCCGCGCGAACCCCATGTAATATTTATCATGCGTACCTGTAACTAATAAAGTTATTACTGAAATGAATAATAATTTATAACTACAACGAAATAGAGAATAACTTCATTCACGAAATGGATAATATTAATTTCTGGGTAGCCGGCGACCGGCCACGCGAAGCCTAGGAAATATATATTATACGTTTAATTTTTTTTTATTAAACTTCGAGTTTAATCATATTTTATTGCTTATTACTGTTTACATTTATACTAACAAACATCAAAAATGTACATGTACAGCCAAGAAAATAAGCAAATGGGTCGAGCCACAAGTACATGTAACTATCAAACTTATTACTAAAATAGATAAGAAATACAACGAAATGGAAAATATTATTTCATAGCCGAAATGGCTAAAATTTGTATTACCTAAATGGAAAATAATTATATATGGAACATTTGAAGATCAATTATTTAAACCAAAGTTTTTGTCTTATTTCCTTGCTCGACCTCGCAGAACTTACAACCTGCCGCAATAAGCTTACATGATACTTGTAATATAATTAAAAGTGGAAATTGAAAATGAAACAATCAATTAAATCCAGCCTTTCATTTTGTATCCACTTATACTAAAGTAGGGATCAATTTACTACGTATTCAAAAATAGTAATCATCTTAGAATTGTTTTTTATCACATGAGGAAGAATTGACCTCATGACCGATATTGCAGAAAATCGATATCAGGGGAGACAACAGCTATTTGGTATTGGTAACAGGTGACCGGTATTGCGATGTCGATATCTACTGCCTCCGGGTATTGTCACCTGGATGTTTATTTCAATATCAAGTGTAATAAAAGAGAAGGTTTTTCATAAGATAATTAAACAAGCTTAATTGAAATGTCACTGGAGTTACAAACTATGGAAAAGGGATTTTTCATTAGAAATAAAACAAGTCATTTTTATCAAAAGAATGTTTAATATGTAATTCTCTGAACCGTAGCATTTTTAACATGTTATTTTATAATAATTAAATTATTCTTTATATCAATATAACATATCTATCAGCAATAAAAACCATATTTTCATATAAAATTATTTTCATACATATTCTTATATAAGAATAATGTATATTTTAACATGTTTTCGAAAAACAATGTAACAAATCCGATGAACATTACTATCTGTAAACCATTTAGATTCAAGTTAAAGGCAAATATCGATGAAGTCTTTTATCTATTTATATTTTTTTTTCATTTTCAACCAAATCGGAAATGTAAATGACCTTAAGAAATATGATCTGATTTTACATTGTTTTAAATAACGCTGTCTTTGAGTATAATATGTGTAAAAGACCTAGGTACCACCGCCCCCTTCCCACCCCCCCCCCCCCCACCCAAAAAAAAAAAAAAGACGATCGAACCATGTTTTATACGATTTTATAACTTTTACGGCCATAACACATTCTTGTCAAAAACAAAAAAAAAAAAAAAAAAAAAAAAAAAAAAGACAAATATCAAACAGTCACAAAATACAAATAAACTTGACGAATATAATTATTTTAAAATTCTCTGATTGATATGTAAATTAATCACGACGACATTTATGATAACTGAAAAGATCGTGAAACCAGGTAAAATTTTCACGAAAACAAAAATATATCATTAAGTTACTGAAGTAAAATTCAATTCTGTATTATACCTGCTGCCACTACCACGTCCATTCTTATGTCACAAAAATACATACGTAAGTTATTTTTTTTTTTCTTTTAAACAGCTATTTACAATTTATAATTACACAGGTGTAGGTTTTGAGTTATTTTATTCTGAAATGGTTGAACATCACGCGTATATCAGTTCAGTAATTCTTAAAATATTGGCAAATGGGAAGTTTGTAAAATTAAAAAAAAAAAATAGTGGCAATCAGCGTGGTACAGGTATTTTGCCGTATTCAAGCAGACATTATTCATTTTAATATAACTACACATATTCCACCAATATATGAAAACTGCTTGCAAAATAAAAAATATGCGAAAGATTAAAATCGCATGATAATTATACCTTGTAATTACAAAAAGAAAATACCCGTAATTCGAAACGCAATTATAGCCTTATCAGTGTTATAAACGTCTGTGTTGTTTTAACGTTCCTTATTTAGAGGTAATTGGCAAGTTTTATTACAGGTCCAATAAAAAGGATTTATGCGTGATGCATATAACATTTCATTACTTCTATAAACTATCATTCAATAGGATTACAGTATAGAAATTAGTTTTATGTAAAATTATCTTGAATTGAACATGTACAATAAATAATGAAAGTAAATTAATCACGACGACATTTATGATAACTGAAAAGATCGTGAAACCAGGTAAAATTTTCACGAAAACAAAAATATATCATTAAGTTACTGAAGTAAAATTCAATTCTGTTTTAAATGCAGATATTATTTACATTGCAAAAACATTCTTGTACACAAAAATGCTCCGGACATAATTAAATATTCCAGCTTTAATTTGATTAAAGCGAACCTTGAATTTATTTACTAAAAATTATTAAGTAAAATGTATACAAAAAAAGTTCTGTATTTTACTTTTTTACGACAGTTTGCATTTGTGATCCAAGGGTCGTTAGGAAAGCTATCTCTTTTAATGTTTAATTGACATAATTGGCATAATTGACACTGATATTTAAATGTATATGAAATAAGGTGAGAACAACAACATAAGACGAAATGCGCGTCTCTTTCTTTTTAGAACCGAAATATTAACTGCAATATTTAATTGCATTTCTTACATTGTTAATTTGTGATATTAACACAAAATGAATTACTCGCGAAGTAAAATTACATTAAATGATTAAATCATTACTTTAACGTTTTGATCACAATACCGCATGTTCACGCGGCATACTATAATATCGTCTGCTTATGACGCTACAACAACAACTTCGCGCTGAAGTTAATTTTTCTTCGAAATTAGTGAAAATAAACCGTCTGAGAACGAATCCAATTTTTATTTCACAAAAATGAAATAAATATCATTCAAAAGATGAATTCAATGAGAGTAGGAAAGTACTTGCACCTAAGCTTTCATATCAATGGTTTTATACAAAAAATGCTTTGAAGAAACTCATGTATGAGATTTTTGCACATTTTATATGGAAAAAAAGAAGGGAAAAAATGACGAAATGATGGCATCAAACTTCATGCGAAGAACGAATCAAAAATTAAGATAAAATTTAATTTAAAAAAACCTTGTGATGAATCAAATGTTGAACTTTGGTAATATTTTTGCACCTAAGGTTTCTTATTTTTAGTAATTTTGTTATTAAGTAAAATGTGTACATGCCCTTCTTATTTCTATGTAGAAAATCTGACCGTTATCGATTAGTGGCCGGAGGAATATTCTTCGGTATGATTTCTATTGATTCTTCGAATTGAAAGTTTTTACTTGAAAATATCAAATGGCAGCGGTCAGATTTAAGACAGAGAGCGAGAGAGGAGGGTTGGGGGAGGGAGGGGGAGTGAAATCTTGTTCTATTTTTTAAATTATAGAAGGTCTAATACGTATCAGGTGTTCCAGATATTTGGTATTTCCCATCAGTAAGTAGTTAAAGTCCTTGATTCATATCTAACGAATTTATTTTTTTGTTACTACACTTTCATCGTTTTAAAAATAAATGTCCATTAAATTTCCAAATATATTCTTACAGATTTTAGAATACTAGATATCTTGTGAATTTTTTATTTTCGTTTCACAAGACAGCTCCGCCACGTGATATATTAATCCGTGTGCGTTCATATATAGTGGCATTGATGACCGAAGGCATTAAATTGTATCATATCAAAGCCTTCTTATATGCTTCAGTAAATTTTATGATCCGCTCTAATTAGGGAACCTCGAAAGGATCTTGATAACGTAGGTGACATATGTTTTATCATGTCATTTTGCATAATAGTTACGTAATGATTTCCGGTAGAGCAACTTCAGTGACATGGAGCCGCTCGATGCCCCCCGCTCCCCCCTCCAATTATGTACATGTCATTCAAGTCGGAGAAAAATAAATACTATCATTATTTATATATATATTATTTGAAGTTGTAGAAAAAATAGATATATGATAATACAAATGACATTTTAAAATGTAAAGTACAAGTTTTATATGTGTATGATGTGTGGAATTAGACTGGAAATGCTTGTTCTTTTCTGACGAAAATAAAAATAAAGCAGGCTTTTCAGGTAAGATATGATAAAAAATATACATGTCTTTAATCAAAGCATATATACTGTAGAATAAACTACTTGACTGAAATCATCTTTACAGTGGCAAAACAATTCGTAATATACTGAAAATATTATGTATGTTTCCTTAAAAGTAATAATTCAATCATAAACTTTATAAATCTCTTCCTTTGTAACATGTATTTTGATTGGCTAATTTATTTAAAAATGTAACTCAAGCGAGCGATATGCGCTAAGCGTATAAATTTGTACGCTAAGCGTATATTTTACCCGGTAAACGCGTAAAAATACACGGTGAGCGTGTACTTTTATAGACCTACCGATTGAAATACACGGTAAGCGTGTAAATTAACATGGTAAGCGTGTAAATTTACACGCTAACCGTGTATTATGGTATCGCTCGAGCGATTTCAGACTTTTGACCCAAACGGTACGTCATATTCTGGTGCATATCAAGCTGATACGCGAAGCATAAGAGAAACAGTCTTTTCTTTCTAGACACTTATGGCGTATTTGATTTGCTTAGTTAATACTTAGTTAATATCTCAAAATTCCAAGTTACTAAAAGTCGAAATTTTGAGTTATGTAACCCGAAATTTCGAGTTAATAACACGAAATTTCGACTCCGTATCTTGTCCGTTTATCCGCGAAATATGAACGTATGTCCGTCTGTCAAAGGCCAAATATGTAATGGACGACTTTGACTCTTCGAAGTGGAATCATCTGTCTACACATACATATATGGTACCCAACATGTAGCGACTTCTTGAACATATACTACCGTACATCAATGTATGACCTACCCCATAGCCTCTAGAGCTACTCCAGATTTCATACTGTATTCAGGATATATAGCTTCATTTACATGTGTAGTATGTTCAGATGGTAGGGGCTCGAACTAGGTCGAAAACCTTCCAGATATGGTTAAAATAGTGAAATATTCTATGTTAAATACACCCCGGTCCCCTTCTATGACCTCTCCTCAAAATCTAGATCTATCCAGGTACCCAATCTTGGTCAGACTCATTACTACATGTTCATGTAGAGTATGTCTATATTTTCTTGCCATATGGGCTCAAAGTAGGTCGAAAACCTTCCAAACTTAAACATGGTTTAAATAGTGATATTTTTATGAGAAAACGTGGCTCGTTCATCTTAATCATAGGACACTGTAGGGCTACCCGAGGGATACACCAGTACCTAATCTTGGCCAGGACATCAACGTAAACTACTGTAGTCAGTAACTCGAAATTTCGAGATACATAACTCGAAATTTCAACTTAATAACTCAAAATTTCGAGTTACTTCGAGAAATTTGGACTTAGTAACTCGAAATTTCGAGTACACTTGGCACTAATGCTCTTCCGTATTTTTAAGTTAAAAATCTATGACTTTAACTGTATGTTTTTACATTTTTATATTCTCCATATAATTGACAGTTGTTGTCAGTAAGTTCATGCGACAAAAATATTTTCCCAATATAGATGACAATTTTGGAATTACCTTCCCTAAATCTTCGTCTGATATTAAGGCTTTTACTAGCTTAATTATTTTCTGACAATCCTTTGCCTGATAACATGCATATAAGGGAAAAAAGTCCTACAGTTGAAATCTTTTAATTTTCATCGTTTGCAAATAAATCTGGGATTAGCTGTCGCTTCACTGACAACTAAGTTCTTGTGCATGCAATCGTATATCTAAATAAGAGCTAAATGAAACATAAATAACATTACGCATACAAAGTAACGTCATCATGAACCACTGTCACAGTTTTCTATGATATATTGAAATAATGAATAAATTAGGGTATGCTACTTATAATTTCAGAAATACAAGATGACATTGATTAACAGGTTTTTGATTCAGGTGAAATTACAAATATATAGAGTTACAAATTACTGCCTTATCAGTTACTTCGATTTCATTTCAGATTAATGGCTTAAATACATGAAAATCAAATTAAGACAAAGCAACTGTATTTGGATGAACATTTATCTTTTCAAACAGGTTTGTAATTATAATAAAACTCTAGAATGAAGAATATATGTTTTCTCGCCTTTAAAACAGTGTCATTTTCGAAAATGGAATTTCTGAGATACGTTAATTTTGTAAATATTTTGAGAACTTCATTTTCACGTATGTGTGCGTATGTTTGTTTCTGAGAAAATAAAAAGTCAAGGTTTTAAATGTTTTGTTGCTGAATTACTGTAAAATATCAAGTATAATAATGCAATATATAAACAGTCCATGAACTTTGAAAAGGAAAAAAAAAACTTTGATGCTTCCAGACTCTGAAACTGAAACTTGGACTGAAGACGTTTATGATCTGATTAGTACGGGCAGTAAAATATCTCCTGGCACATTTAATTTTGTTTAATGTTCCCATCTTGATTAAATATTCACATTAATGACTTCTCTGTGAAATAACATCAGGTAGTTTAAAACATCATTTGAATTTCAACAGAGACAAACATGGTACTTTAAAATCGTCCAGATTAGAAGCATTGTTACGCCGTATAGAGCTTGCGCCGTATATAGCTCACGCCGTATAGAGCTTGCGCCGTATAGAGTTCACGCCGTATAGAGCTTGCGCCGTATATAGCTCACGCCGTATAGAGCTTGCGCCGTATAGAGCTCACGCCGTATAGAGCTTGCGCCGTATATAGCTCACGCTGTATAGAGCTTGCGCCGTATATAGCTCACGCCGTATAGAGTTTGCGCCGTATAGAGATTGCGCCGTATAGAGCTCACGCCGTATAGAGCTTGCGCCGTATAGAGCTTGCGCCGTATAGAGCTCACGCCGTATAGAGCTCGCGCCGTATAGAGCTCACGCCGTATAGAGCTTGCGCCGTATAGAGCTCACGCCGTATGGAGCTTGCGCCGTATATAGCTCACGCATGAGACAACGCATACAGCTTACGATGAGCTGTATCCGTGAGCATGCACGCTGTATACGTTAGATATACATGTACACATATGCTTTTCAGATAGGTCTGTCTTCTTAACATACAGATCGGCTCACGCGGAAAACCCACTTTCCGTTTTTCCTCGAAGGAAAAATCTTGCATAGCGAGGAATTTCTCCGAGTACTGCCTAATTCTGACTCGGAGTACCGACTGATATAGTTTTATTACTTTAGCGGAATTTCGTCGAGTCACTCCGAGAAATTACTTGACGGAACTCCGAGTCGAAATATACAGGTAACACTTTAATGATTTCCGGTATTTTATGGCCACTCCGCGCGACTCCGAGTCTGTAATAAACAATAAATCGGTCATTTCGAGTGCCGCGAAATGATTTGACGAAACTTCGAGGCAGTATTTCCTTACTTACGGATTGTTTTTACATAATTAGCTTTTTTTTTTTATTTGAATGTATGAAACTGTTGTGAATTTTGATATTGAAATAGTTTCTGACCATGCGAATTAGATTAAGAAGTATATCTATTTAATATGATAAACTAAATTATTAATCAAACGAAATTAAACAAACTTTGAAATCAACGCCGTTAAAGGAAAGTGATTTGTTAAATTTTGATATTTAAATAATTTTTGACTTTGCAAATTAAATCAAACAGCTATAAAAATAAACTTTAAAATAACACCCGCTAAAAGTAAATTGTTTAGTATGATATTGAAATACATGCGAATTAGATTTAAAAGTAAATTTATGTAGAACGGGATAAATGATCAATCATATATAATAAAAGAAATTTCCAAATGAGCGCCGTTAAAGGAAACTGCTTTGTTGTATGATGGTATAGAAATAATTTCTGACTTTGCGAATTTAATTTAGAAATAAAGTCATAAAAATGCACTAAATTATGAATACTTTATAACTAGATAAACTTTAAAATTACGCCCGCTAGAAAAGTAAATTAAACGTAAACAGAATTTCAAATAACTGCTGTTAAAGAATAGAGATTTGTTAAATATAATATTGAAATAGTTTCTGACAGTGCAAATTAAATTTAGAAATAAACTGATGTAAAATGGACTAAACTACAAACTATATGATACTAGATAAACGCTAAGATAATGGCCATGAAAGAAAAGTGACTTTTATTAATTCATGGAAATTATTGGAGAAATGATTAATTTTCATCATGAAAGCGGTCTTTCTTTTATTCATTTGGAAGGAATTATAAATAGGATAAAAATACTACTGCCGTATCACTCAAAAAGTAATAAAATATCATAAGTAAACAGAAAAATTTGGTTTATCTTAAAGTAAGATAAAAATACTTCAGTATTATTTTTATTTACAATTCAGTATTATTTTTATTTACAAATATTGTGTTATGTCGCGTACCACTATGTAAAATATAACCACCCTGCTTCGAGTAATCTGAAATCTGTCCTCGAAGTTACTCGAAGGCTCATTTGAATTTGTATACTAGGTAATAAATTATTCCGTCAAGCGACTCGGAAACAAAAGAAACCAATATACAAATGTAGGTGTGTATTCTGCTAATTGGATTTCATCTCGAGTCACTTCGAGGACTTCCTTCGAGCGACTTCGCATAAATCCTCGGAGTCAGATAGCGAAAATCCTTGACGGAAAATGACTGACTCGAAGAAACTTCGAGTCGGAGCCTTGATACTCGTTTTGGCCATCCTCCGAGGATCGAGTAGAATGGGTTTTCCGCGTGAGCTGATCTGTATATATATACCTTACATGGTCACTATTAAACATATTTGTGATCATCATCATCATCATCGTCGTCGTTGTCGTAATAGTAATATTGGAAGCAGCAGAAGTAGGAATAGTACGAGCAACAGAAGTAGGAGTAGTAGTAGGGGTAGCTGTAGCAGCAGTAGAAGCGGTCGAAGTAGCAGCAGCAGTAGTAGCAGCAGTTCTAGCAGTAGTAGGAGTTGTAGTAGCAGAAGTAGTAACAGTAGTATTTATATTTAACATTTTACATGACATCAGAATTATTTTTCACAGTTTTACTTTTGTTATATCAATATTAATTGACTCATGTAATAATATTTACTATAACAACACTGTGATGTTTTAGTACAATTTGTATCTACTGTTTTCAACCTTCAGTCACTATGCATTGACATGTGAATGACTATTTGTATTGTTTTTCGGCGTAGCTGTCTACGCCAACATTTGACCTTCTTAAAGAACCAATAAAAGTTGTAAAATTCATAATTCGTTAACCAATAAAAACAGCGGGACTGGACATAAATGAGGCTGCACTTATATACTGTTTCGCAAAAACTTCGCTATATTTCAACAGTGCATTATATAGATACAGTAGGTACTGTCTCAAATGACGCTTATCGGAGTAGTGTCGCGGTATAGAACTTGAAAATTAAAATACTGAGAAAATATGTGTTGGCGGCCGGGTAGCTCAGTCGGTAGAGCATCGGAACGGTATTCCGAGGCCCGGGTTCGAGTCCCGGTCCGGCTGCACATTTTTCACACCCTGTTACATTTGGCGCCCAACATGGGACCGTGACGTCATTACACTGGTTAGTCTCCCACGCCTGTAATTGCATATATATATTATACTGAGCTACCCGGCCGCCTGCACATTTTCACCCCATTTTAATATTCAAGTTCTATACCGTGACATATTTCCCAACCATTTTGAAATTCGTCCTCGAATTTCAGCGGGTACTTAATATACATTACACCCGCTGAAATAGCGCCTCGGTAGCCTAGTGGTAGAGCGTCCGCTTCGAGTGCGGGAGGTCGTGGGTTCGATCCACGGCCGCGTCATACCAAAGACGTAAAAAATGGTACTAGTAACTTCCTCGCTTGGCGCTCAGCATTAAGAGGATAGCTAAGACTGGTCAGCCCGGTGTCAGTACAATGTGACTGGGTGGGGTATCATGCCACGTGTCTACGGCGTGATATTCCAGTGAGGCAGCACTATAAAGTTGGGCATTGTGTGTTCACTGCTACAAGTAGACACCGTCGTTTATATGACTGAAAAATTGTTGAAAAAGACGTTAAACCCGAACACACACACACATACACCCGCTGAAATTCGAGGACGAATTTCAAAATGGTGGGGAAATATGCCACGGTATAAAACTTGAATATTAAAACGGGGTGAAAATGTGTAGGCGGCCGGGTAGCTCAGTCGGTAGAGCATCGGAACGGTATTCCGAGGCCCCAGGTCTGATTCCCGGTCCCGGTCTGGCTGCACATTTTTCTCACCCTGTGACAGAAGCACAAGAGATAACTGTAGTCAGGAGGTGAGAATTCACGTAACACTGTAGTTTTAACTGATTGATAATTGATGATTGGTTTTAGCTCACGAATCTTGGAACTCCAAATATGTTTAACTATATATGTATAGTGTAATTGACGGTCGTGGTGAGCTCGACTATATCCGTAAACTCTTTATGTACTTGCGGATTGATTTCTACCACTTGATTAAACTAATAGTTGTGCAAGTGTTTGATATTACTACTTTAAATAACAAAATGATGTCTATTTGCTGGTATGTCTACCGAAAAGTCTTACAAATTTAAAATTGCACATGAATATTTGAACTCTTTTGTAAAGCGAGAAGAAATGCATTTCTTATGCAGACTGTGCAATCCAACATTTTCAATACATTAAATCCCCACCAACGATTTTTAAAGACATTTCTTATCTGATCTTTGTAGAAATGAATTCTTGAGATAAGTAAATGTTTCACACATGTTGCATTTACTAGTATCTGGAAAAAATCATTTTGTATGATATATGTCTGAAATTAACAAGGCGTAGATAAGTACAAAACATTAAGAACTTAGTCCAAGATGACTTTATCCAGATTATATTCAAAGAACATAATTTGGTTTTCTTGTTAAATATATACAGTGTGGGGCCTCCGTGGCCGAGTGGTTAAGGTCGCTGACTTCAAATCACTTGCCCATCATCGATATAGGTTCGAGTCTCACTCGGGGTGTTTAATTCTTCATGTGAGGAAGCCATCCAACTGACTTACGGAAGGTCGGTGGTTCTACCCAAAAGCCCGCTCGTGATGAAATAATGCACGGAGGGGCACCGGGGGTCTTCCTCCACCATCAAAGTTGGAAAGTCGCCATACGACCTATAATTGTGTCGGTGAGACGTTAAACCCGACAAAATAAATAAATAAATAAATATACAGTGAAATGCGTCACCGAAAATAATCACTAAACATTTATGTGTGCAAGTCATCTTCGTGTTCAAAGCGCCTACAATCGTATTGTTTGGCTTTTGATTCAATCATTTGCAATGTCTAGACATTTAAATAAGAATTTCGTATCTGAATTACAGCAAATCTTCCAACAAAGTGGTTTATAGAGGACAAACCGAAATCTTAAAGCCCATTAGAACTATAAAACGTCTGTGAGAAGAGGTAACAGATTTTGAATTAGGGTGAATCTGGTATAAATCGTGCCAAACAAATGGTTTATTGGTGAGGCATACATGCATGGACATGACATCCTTTCCCAAAAAAATTTTAGAGTGTGCACCTTGCAAAACAGTTTCCAATAATGCGGACAGCGATATTACTACTGTCAGATTTGGTTATCAGTCGTGTTCAATCTGAAACACCGATTGAACATTTATGGTAATCAAACATAATTCAAAAATGATTTCACACATCTGAAAATAAACAAAAAGTGTAGCTACATGATATTAAGCATTTACATTTCATTCGGGAATTGCGTAAATATAATGCTATTACTTAAATATCTTTGCCGTAACAGTTGTTTTCCCTACATGCAACAGAACGAGAAAACAGTTTCTGGCTTAGATTTTCTTAAGTCCAAAGTGGGTGGGGGCGATAATTTTATTAATTATCATATAAGAGTTATGGACCTTATGCCGTAACCTTGCATAGAACCTCATTAACTGGCAGTTAAATTGAGCCATGTTAGAATGTGTATTTTATCATGTTAAAAGCCGGATACACCTCTAAAATGGCTTGTATATACTAATACATTTGTCTTAGACAATTAAAATATCACTTGAAAGGCTAGATGTTTTCTAATAAGAATCGATATAACCTTTAGCACATTGTCACTTACATTTGTTAACTAGTAGTTTGAGAGAACTGCATTTTAATGAGAAAGAGTTAACATTGTACCTAAAGTATTATTTCAAGATTTACATGTGGATGACGTTTGCTCGGATTTCACTCATGTGACAAGCATTTCATGTTTTCCATGTAACTGACATTTTGTTAAGACATGTACTTATGGTAGTCCTGCACGACAGTGTGAAAATTTTTCTACAAATGAATGTAGAATTTGGTTAACCACTGATTTTTCAAAACGTCAGAATATGTATACAAATCTCTACAGATAACAAGAGCACCGCCTTCTTCTGCAAGTGCTGGATAGTATGTAAAAGAAGAGTTATAGTTCAGATTTTCTAAGTACGAAATGGGCAATAATTCTGACAAAATGTAGGTTAGAGTTATGGTTCTTGGTCTACTTACTCATCTAATGATAAGTAAGTATGCAAAGTTGCAAAATGTAGCTCTCATAGGTTTTGGGGAAAAGTGGACCTAAACAAAATTCTAACCAAGAAACTCATTATTTTAAAATACAAATAGGTCCATAATTTTGACAAAATGCAGGTTAAAGTTATGGTTCTTGGTCTACTTACGCATCTGATGATGATAAACAAATGTGCAAAGTTTCAAAGCTGTAGCTCTTATACGTTTTTGGGAAAAAAGTGGACCTAAACAAAACATTTAACCAAGAAACTCAATTTTTTTTTCTAAGTACAAAAAGGGCCATAATTCTGAAAATATATACCTAGTGATGATAAATAAGTGTGCAAAGTTTCAAAGCTGTAGCTGTAGGCAATAACAAGCCCATCATCTGACAATCCTACTTTTGATTTCAGTAGGACTAAAACATGTCAATTAGGAAAGGAAGAAAGAGAGAACATTTTAAAATATGTCACTTATTCAAGATTATATTAAACAATTCAATGGGTATCTGACATAATGTGCTTGGAACCGCCGACGACTGTGAATTATCGCGCAAATTATCTAATACATTCTGTAGACATATTTCATACCAAGTTCAAAAATTGCACCTGTTCCTTTCAGACAGTGAACACAGTCTAGTAAAGACTAAAAAAAAACACGAGTCAAGCATAATGATTTGGAATACTGTGGAATAACTAAAAAGAAAAAGAACATTATGTTTATCATAATAGCGTGTTCGAATCTGGACGCTCGTCAATAAAAGGTGCATGCTATATAAGGTGATCTAGAGGCTAAATGTCGGCCTCTCAAACCAGAGGTCACGGGTACGAGTCTTTCTTGGGTCGCAATCGATCGATTGATTGATTTTGGAACTGAATTACTCAACTTATATTTTCGTCCATTGTTCACCGACTCTCACTTTTATACAAACAGATAAGTACAAGAATGAAACGCTACGTTCCATGAGCGTAGAACCCATCCGACCGTAACACTATAACAGTGTAATACATGGATACATAAATGATTGATATATATACCAAAACAGACGTATATATATGACGGTGTGGTACCGCCTTCGAACGGCCAGTGCAAAAACATCATGTGCGCCATGGGAGCTTAAACCATTTAATTTTGCACAGTTGCCACTCTTTTCCCCCACTATGTTCTAAAGTAACAGGACAGTGTAAATAAAAGTAATCACCATCACATGAATCCTTTATACACAAAAATGCTCGGGTAAATGATTATAAAAGAATACATAACGAGTAACAAACCATATATTCATGTAGCAGAGTAACAACTTGAAGATAAATACTGGTGAAGGGCCCAATGAAGCAGACCAGAGTACAAACATCAAATTCTGTGTACAACTAGAGAATTGGAAATTAAGTTATGACCCAGGTTTTTTTTTTTCGAAGTTATATAATCCATCGCAATAGAAATCAGGTTTTATATTCATTGAAACAGAAGTATTCGTAAAATTCTATCAGGTTTTAATTAATCTGAATTACAATAGTCAAATATTTAGCAAGTACACATGTATATTATGATAAAGGTTACCCAGTTTAAGGTTATATGCACAAAGGACACTGAACTTAAAGCTGAACTGAGTTTATTTGGTGAGATTTCTTGAGAAAATAAAGCTTTAGCAAGAACTGTCGTTGGAAAGTGCATGTAACAAGGTTTACTATATCCGATTCGTCTTTCTGGTAAATGAGAATTGAAATCAGATTGTCTGGTCAGTTGTGATGTAAGTTTGTAATACTGTTGCTAACGTGCTTAGCAAATGCCATTCTGATGCATATAAAGCAGAATATTGCAAACATTAACGGAATCCTAATGCACAATAGCCTATTCTAAATGGGATTTTATAACATTTTTGGATTTGCGTGCAGATTTGATTTGATAAAAGCAAATGGTTGTCTGGAAATATATTGTCAAGTATACACTTGTTATTGACAGATGTGAAATCTACATTTTTATGTTACATGGCATCAGATTTAACTGTCAATCATATACCAATAATTATTGAATAATGGTAACTCGTGGGATTTCAAGGGAATGGACTTTTGCCGTTTTGGGCTAAAACTGCTATATCGTAGGGTTATGTATTTCAACTTTTGAAGTTAGAAGATAAAACTGAATTGGAATTAAACTCGTCAGTTAGGATTTAATTCTGTAGCTTGACTCATCCACAAATATAGCTCCTGTTTTCATAGTATGTATTTAGTTACATGCTAGTGCGATATTTCAGATATGCTCACTGGAAGGCATAATATAATAGAAAATATATAGAATTATAAAATGCCATGTCAGGTTTTGCTTTCTAAATGATACTTACGATCACATTTCTTATGTCATCAGATAACTTACATTTTATCCAATTACATCTGTGCGTCAAGATACGTACTAAATGATAGTTTGAAAATCAAAAGATTGGAAATAACACGACAATTACGTAACAATCTGTCGTCTGATTGCCCATTACCACTAGAAAATGTCAACTAAAAGGCAAATACACGGTTATTTATTCTATGGAACGTTCACTCTAAATGTTGTGAATGTGATTTTGTCGTATGAATATATAAGACATATTATTCTGTTTGTTCTATAATATACGACATAAGCACGAATATAAAATAGTTTCTACTGTGGACTGATTTACAAATAATATATACACGACATAAGAGCAACACGACGACGTGAGCTTCACATTCAAAATGTATACGGTATTTTTCTTTCCATTTCTGAAATTATGAAAGATTATTTTGGTTTGTCAATCTAATCTCGGTTTCATTGGATGTAATGATGAATATAAAAAATATCAATAACTAATATGTATACCAAATCAATTTAAGGATATAGGATCAAAGTTTCTAAGACAAATTACAGGTTACCGCACTAGTTTTCATTTAATAGGGCATTTTCCTTACCCGGCATTTCTGAAATGAAGTAAAATTGAAAAATGGGGATACCTAATTAAACATATAACATCCAATTTAATGTTATGGGATTTTCAAGTCTTGTGTTAAATAAGCATAAATGTTACTAACAAATCTCTCTCATTCTTACATGTTGACATAATTACCTGGCAACTTTTTATCATTAGCTCGACTATTCATAGAATAGTAGAGCTATTGGACTCGCCCATGCATCAGCGTCGGCGTCCGCGTCCGCGTCCCGATTTGGTTAAGGTTTTGTATGTAAGCTGGTATCTCAACATCCACTTGTGGGAATGCATTGAAACTTCACACACTTATTCACTGTGATAAACTGACCTACATTGCACAGGTTCCATAACTCTATTTCGCTTTTTTACAAAAGTATGCCCCTTTTTCGACTTAAAAATATTTGGTTAAGGTTTTGTATGTAAGCCGGTATCTCAGTAACCACTTGTGGGAATGGATTGAAACTTCGCACACTTATTTACTGTGATAAACTGACTTACATTGCACAAGTTTCATAACTCTATTTTGCTTTTTTACAAAATTATGCCCCTTTTTCGACTTAGAATTTTTTGGTTAAGGTTTTATATGTAAGCTGGTATCTCAGTACTCACTAATTAGAATGGATTGAAACTTCACACACTTGTTCACTGTCATGAACTGACATGCACAAAGCAGGTCCCATAACTCTATTTTGCTTCTTTACAAAATTATGCCCCTTTTTCAACATAGAAATTTTTGGTTAAGTTTTTGTATGTAAGCTGGTATCTCAGTACCCACTAATTAGAATGCATTGGAACTTCACACACTTGTCCACTGTCATGAGCTGATTAGCACTATGCAGGTTCCATAACCCTATTTTGCTTTTTTTTAAATTATGCCCCTTTTTCGACTTTCGTATTCATTCAATCGACAAGGCTGTTGAATAGTCGAGCGTTGCTGTCCTCCGACAGCTCTTCATTTTATCAATGCAATAAAACGCATTTACATCTACAACAAAATCTGATGTTAAATGGAAAGAAAAAGGTTTAAAAACTGGTGAATGTTGATATTTACAGTTCTTTTTTGTTTCGATTTATACTTCCTAGATAACATACAGTGCAATGTTAAAAACTTTTTCCTCAGTTGTAGCTTATCACTAAATATATCAGTCAAACAATATCAGAACCAAACCTGATCTAATAATTACCGACCCCTATCACATTGCGCAGTCAGATTAAGGAAATAGTCGGCCAAAATTAAGGTTGAAATTTTATTTCGCAACAAGCGAAAATCTGTTTGGTTAAATGGTACATTGTAAGCAATATTTTGATGGTTGAGCATTTTCGGCATTATTATTCTTTTTTACAAAGAAGTATTCAAAGAAATATCTTTTAAAATGGCGGATATCCTGAAATAAAAACGCTCGAGCATCCTTATTAAAAATCATTGCGCCATCAAGATATAATTCCTTTGTATTTGAACTCTATACAATGATTTTATTCAACGACAATTCACAGTTTAGTATATATTATTTCTTAAATATCTTATCATGTGATCTCAGACTGTTTCGTCACCAAATGACCATATCAACATCGTAGTTATTTATTTTAACGCGATAATGAAACGATTTCAGTTGGGTGGTCCAATCTTAGAATAAAGAAGCATAAATAGTTTCCTTGCTTTATAGCTCGAGACATATTGTTTGTTTATAATCTGTAAATGTGTGCGTGTTTCTTATATACTAGTATCCACCGACTTCAGAACTGAAAAGAAGTCTGCAACTCATTCTGTAGGAAAATATAAAAACAACTTCGGACTCCTGTACATTAGCAACAATGCATGAGTAATAAAACTTTTATATAGTTTTAAAGCTGTTTAAAATACAGGGATATGAAGTTAAAAACTCCAAAATATTCTTTTCATGAACTCATGATCAAACACTCACACGAATGTATACCTGGACGATTTCTTGTTTCTAAAATATTATCCTAAGTTACTTAGTGCTAAGCATTTTCACAAATTCATTTTGTATTTCAGGATTTAAAACCAGTATAAAACATATTAATTCTTTTAAAATATTTATCTTTTCATTTCGTAGAAAACTGAGGCAATATTGGTGTAAGAATTCGCCTGTTTACGTTTTGGCACACGATCATGGTCACTTAGTTTTAACTGGCTCCTATTCAAAACAAGTATGTTTCTTTTAAAAAACGAAACCTAGGAGAGGTCCAGTGTTGCTCCTTTTAAAGTTATATCATGGAAATGTCTCTGGTTATATGATAGGTTGTGCTATATATGAAAAACAGTTTCCCTGAAGCAGATCACTGTGACCTATTAGGGGTCATCATTCTGTTGTGATGGCCAACCTTCCTATCAAGTTTAGAGATCCTAGGCCCAAGCTTTCTTGGGTTATAGTCTGGAAACTGTTTTCCTGACCCAAGTCACTGTACCCACGACTTAACGATCTCAAAATCAATAAGTCATCTTCAGGTTATGATCAACCTCCACCAATCCAAGGACTGTGGACCCAAGCATTTCCTTGTTACTAAATTTCAATTTAAAATGTTCAAAAGCTACCACACCAATAATTGTACACTGAAGTCTTTAGCTGGGCACTGGTGAAAGCTGCCAAATTGACATCTTACCATTTTTGCGAGAACCTCACCTGACAAGCCTGTTTGTCAACTGCCCCGTTCGTTTGAGCCCGAGAGAATAGCTTCGGAGAAGCTTTAGAAAAGCTTGGAAGAAAATTCCAATCGAACGGACGTCTGCCGGAAGTGAAAAAATATATCTTTTTTTTTTAAATGTATTTTTTCCAGAGATTTTATTGTTAATGTGCTATCTGAAAAAAGAAATTCTAAACTTTTTATTTGTTCCAGTTTATTACTTAGTTTGTAAGTTTTATATGTCGAATTGCTGCCTTGTTTTGATCACGTGATTAACATCTCTGCTACCTCTTCCGACTATCAGTTGGAAGACACAAGAGATCTTCTAAAAACAGAAGACGCACAATCGAACATTTCGGAAGAGCTTTTCTTATTCCGGCAGATCTTCCGTGTCCAAAACGAAAGGGGCAAACGAATCGCCAGTTAAACAATAAATTTATTTTATTGAACGAAATATATTTTAACGTGATTCAATGCATATGCATATCTTTGAAAACTGCGAACAAAGAATAACTGAACCGTGTCCAACATTTGTAACAGTAGTATTACACTATATTTCTTTATCTCAAACGAACAATTATTTTCGTCTTAGAGGATTTCAAAACTTACTTGTGTGCAAGCGCATTGGGCCATTTTAGACTGACTCAGCGTAATTTGCACTAGAAAGTGAAATCTAACGCCGTAAAATTAGTAGATTAGTCTAAATCCTCCTAGTTTGAAAGCCAACACTATGGAGGGGTCTTGATAGACCTCTCCAATAATAACTTAAGGTGAAACTGCAGCTAAAGGTAAACCTTAACCTATCTATGAATATCATTACGTTTCAAAAGCACTCTTCGCATTTCAGATATACATGTACATATTAGTTTCAACTGGTTGTAAAAGCATCTCGTGTAAAAGGAAAGGAATGTTTTTCCTCAATTCGAGTGTCTAATCAGAACAAAAATCTTCTTTTACACCATTTAAATTAAATTTTCCCTCAAACGGCCAATTAACATGCATTTGCTTTTTCCACATGGATATTTTCTAGACCTAATGGGCTATCAGATACCGAATCGTCAGACAATGAGCTTGATAAAACCTTAATTCGAACGCATTTGTTTAAAGAAATGAAATTCAAATTCTCATCAAATTACAAAGTGTCAGTGACATATTTTAAAATGCAAAAGTGTATATCTCGAACATTTGAAACAATATATTTTGTTAATGTTAAGATACACTACTGGATGCACATGCCATTAAAAGGCTCATGAAATTGGCCTTAATTTTTTCAAACTTTTTTAACAGAGTTTTAACAGGACACCATTAAAATTCAGCTTTTACTTTTTACTATTTAATGCCATATATTAAAAAGCCATGAAATACGTACATTAAAACCCTGGTAAAATACACCTTGTTAAACTAACTTTGAGGGCAATGAAAATCTAAACTGGTCTGAACACAACTCATAATGTAAATTCGTTACCCAACCCGCTTTTGTATACAAATGCTGATTATTTGGACAGGGAAAACAGAAAAGTGCATGTTTACCCTTACCAAAACGATGTAGATTGATGTTATTAAATAAACTCCAAAGGGAACCATATTGTATGTTACATATTTCTATTTGGTGAATTGTCCCTAGGTTAAAAACGCGCGAATACACAAGCGTGTACGCCTTGGTATAACCAAACAAAATTATTTACTTGATTTGTCAACGTAATAAAGAATGCTGCTACAGAGACAGATATCTTAATGAGATTGATATGCTCTTTCCAACAAACTACATCTTGGTAACTGAAGATTGCCTTTGAAGAGACATAGTATTCACAGTTTTTCTTTTTTGTCTTGAGTCAAACAACAGAGTGAAAACTGACACATGATTTTCCTAGAGTTCAACATTCTTGATAACCCCTGTTGTAAATGATGGGTATTTGATTAAAGTTGTATTGTGTTCTAGATGATCTTCTATCATACGTTTTAGAGACATACATACTTCACATTGAAACATCTTTTATAACATATCAAATATATAGATTCATCTGGGTAAAATTGGCTTTCTTTTCAAAGTACATGTATATGTTGTATATAACATGTTAAACAGGGTGTTTAATACATACGACATTAAATAAAATTGCTGTGGCCAACATGTCACAGTCAGCCTGTAACTTCATACTTGTATTTCTCAATTGTTTCATGCAAATCATGTATGTAACAATCACCGTCATGAAAATACAAAAGAAAACAGCTTTTTTGGTGGCAATTGTTTAATCATTTTGTAATAGTTTCATCTTAATACTTGACAATAATTGTCACTCAATTTCCTCTGATAATGAACAATTATGACAACGACATGGTTATGTCAGCATTCAAAATCTAAAACTAAATTTTATAAATTTATTGGAATGAATTCATTGCTTTGTAACAAAACGCACGTTTTATTTTCATTTTTATGACCCCCCATCCCCATCCCCACCCCATCCCCACAAACCCACTTTTCGACGAAAGAGGGGTATTTTGTTTTGTAGATGTCGGTCGGTCGTAATGTCGGTCAGTATGTCGGTCGCTCCGTTGTCCAATCAGTTTCCGGATTATAACTAAGGAACGTTTAGGCCCAGGATCATGAAAGTTGATAGAGAGGTTGTTCATAACCAGCAGATGACCTCTATTGATTTTAAGCACAGTAGGTTTAAGATCAATGTCACAGTGACCCGGAGCAGTTAAACCGTTTCCGAATGGTGACTCAAGAACGCTTGGGCCTAGGCTAGGATTATGACAGTTGATAGTGAGGTTTGCCATTACCAGCAGATGACTCCTATTGATTATGAGCTCAGCATGTCAAAGGCCAAGGTCACAGTGACCAGACACATTTAAACGGTTTCCGGACGATAACTTGAGAACGCTTGGGCCTATGATCATGATAATTAGGTTGGTTATGACCAGCAGATGACCCCTATTGATATTGAGCTCAGTAGGTCAAAGGTCAAGGTCACGGTACCCAGAACAGTTAAACAATTTCAGGACGATAACTTGAGAACGCTTAAGCCTAGGATCATGAAAGTTCAGAGGAAGGTTGGTCATGACTAACTGATGACCCCTTTTGATTTTGAACTTGCTAGGAAAGATAGTCATAACCAGCAGATGACCAATATTAACCAGCAGATGACCAATATTAATTTGAAGGTCAGTAGGTCAAAGGTTAAGGTCACATTGATCCGGAACAGTTAAACCATTTCCGAACGATAACTTGAAATTGCTTGGGCTTAGGATCACGAAACATGATAGAGAGGTTGATCATAACCAGTAGATGACCCCTATTGAATTTGAGGTCGGTAGGGAAAAGGTCAAGATCATATTGACCCAGAGCAGTAGAACTTTCTTTCTTCAAATAACTGGAGAATGCTTCGGTCTAAGATCACATTTGATACGAAGGTCACTTACGAACCATATTTATTGGTTTGAGGTCAGTACGTCAAACGTTCAATGTACAGTGACCTTTTGCAGTTATTGAATGCATCAAGGGTGCATTTCGTGTTCTACGAGTTCTTGATTTTTGTTGTTGCTGGGTTTAACGTCGCACAGACACATTTATAGGCCATGCGGCTATTTTCCAGCTTTGATGGTGGAGGAAGACCCAAGATGCCCTTCCGTGCATAATTCCATCGTGGGCGGACACCTGGGTAGATCCCACCGACTTTCCGTAAACCAGCTAGATGACTTCCTCACATGAAGAATTCAACAGTCCGAGTGAGGCTCGAACCCAAATCGGTGAAGAGCAAGTGATTTGAAGTCAGCAAACGTGCCCACTCGGCCACGAATGCCCCTTGTTTCATTTTCTTCAACGTTACTTTTGACAATATATTTACTTAATTTGCGGATGCTGTTTCGAATTTCTGAAACCCTTTAAAACTACTGATTTTTTTATTGTTCGTGTGGTTAAAACTTTGCAATGTAAACCTTTAGTGCACATAGTAAAAGTGTTGACAGATCAAACGATATTAATTTTGCATCATAAGCGTTAAGTGTATACGGCGTTAATTGTGACTATGAATCAATGATAACAAACGGTACAGCGTTAACACCGAACAATCTGAAAAATACTTGGCATTGCAACCACTGATTGCTTATCAACGTTGAACTGACAACAACTTGGTATAGTACCCATAGAGTGCTTATGGCATCAGCGTTGTATCAGCTCAGTGCAGTAAACATGAATAGTTTAAGACATAGCATTGACACTGTATCACCAAATACATGTTACAGCTTGAAACAGTGGCAAGTTTTCTTATGACATCAACGTCGACACTGAGTCACCTGATAACAAATTGAAACAATAAGCTTATTTTGTCAGTGTTAACAATCAATCATCTGATAACAACAGGTACAGTAACAATGGCATGATTATTATATAAGCGTTAACAATGAATCACCTGATAACAACTTGGTACAGTAACCATGGAGTGTGGTACAGTAACCATGGCGTGATTACTATATAAGCGTTAACAATGAATCACCTGTCAACAACTTGGTACAGTAACCATGGAGTGATTATTATATAAGCGTTAACAATGAATCACCTGATGACAACTTGGTAAAGTAACCATGGAGTGATCATTATATAAGCGTTAACAATGAATCACCTGACGACAACTTGGTACAGTAACCATGGAGTGATCATTATATAAGCATTAACAATGAATCACCTGACGACAACTTGGTACAGTAACCATGGAGTGATCATTATATAAGCGTTAACAATGAATCACCTGATGACAACTTGGTACAGTAACCATGGAGTGATCATTATATAAGCGTTAACAATGAATCACCTGATGACAACTTGGTACAGTAACCATGGAGTGATCATTATATAAGCGTTAACATTGAATCACCTGATAACAACTTGGTACAGTAACCATGGAGTGATCATTATATAAGCGTTAACAATGAATCACCTGATAACAACTTGGTACAGTAACCATGGAGTGATCATTATATAAGCGTTAACAATGAATCACCTGATAACAACTTGGTACAGTAACCATGGAGTGATCATTATATAAGCGTTAACAATGAATCACCTGATAACAATTTGGTACAGTAACCATGGAGTGATTATTATATAAGCGCTAACAATGAATCACCTGATAACAATTTGGTACAGTAACCATGGAGTGATTATTATATAAGCGCTAACAATGAATCACCTGTCAACAACTTGGTACAGTAACCATGGAGTGATTATTATATAAGCGTTAACAATGAATCACCTGATAACAACTTGGTACAGTAACCATGCAGTGATTATTATATAAGTGTTAACAATGAATCACCTGATAACAACTTGGTACAGTAAACATGGAGTGATTATTATATAAGCGTTAACAATGAATCACCTGATAACATCTTGGTACAGTTACCATGGAGTGATCATTATATAAGCGTTAACAATGAATAGCCTGATAACAACTTGGTACAGTAACCATGGAGTGATCATTATATGAGCTTTAACAATGAATCACCTGATAACAACTTGGTACAGTAACCATAGTGTGCTTATCATGTCAGTGTTAACAATGAAACATTTGACCACAACTTTGTACAGTAACCAAAGAGTGGTTATCATGTCAGCATTAACAATGAAATATCTGATAACAACTTGGTACAGTAACCATCATGTGCTTATTATATATCAGCTTTAACATTGAATCACCAGAAAGCAACTTGGTACAGTAACCATGGAGTGCTTATTATATATCAGCTTTAACATTGAATCACTTGCCCTCATCGATGTGGGTTTGAGACTCACTCGGGGCGTTGAATTCTTCATGTGAGGAAGCCCTCCAGCTGGCTTACGGAAGCTAGGTGGTTCTACTCAGGTGTCCGCTCGTGATGAAATAATGCACGGAGGGGCATCTGGGGCCTTCCTCCACCATTAAAGCTGGAAAGTCGCCATATGACCTAAAAATGTGTCGGTGCGACGTTAAACCAAACCAAAAAAAAGTTATCATTGAATCATCAGATAGCAAACTTGGTACAGTAATAACGGAGTGCTTATGATGTCAGCATTTGAAATAAATCACAAGATAACAATTTATTGGTAGTGAAGTATTTCGACAACTGATTAAATTTCAACGGGATTTTTTTTGCACCACTTGTTTCAGGTCTGTAGTTATATATTGTTATGAGGGAGGTTTGATGTTGAGATTTCCTCAAGATACGTGGGGATATATGTTATAACTGCATAAAGAAAGGTAAAGGTAAAGTTTCTTGTTAAACGTGGGTAGTCGACGAAAGTCCCCACATGGAATGGATGTAACAACTTATTTCGAGCCGAGCCCACGGCAGGTGTCATATTTACCTCCCCAGCATCCAGTCTAGGCCGATACTGCTGGAAACAGTACCAATTTAAGTAAATCACCCAGCACTAAACGCTAGCCGGGATATCAGCCGCGACCGGGAATCGAACCCGGACCGCTGGCGTTGTAGTCCAACCTGCTAACCACTGCGCCACTGACTCCCCTAAAATTAATATGTTTTCAGACGGATTCGATCTTCAAACCTTTGGCGTGTAAAGCGAGCGCGCTACCACCAAGCTACAGCCCTGCATTTACCCGTTATTTATATTGCACCAAATGTAGGCTGCATTTCATTTCGCTGACGTTGGTTTGATTATTTCTGGAAAATTACTATACATACCTTTTTAAATATATGTTGAAGTTGTCTTGATAGTGTATTAATTCATTGTGGGGAGACTGATGTAAATAGTTTTGTGAAATATTGTGAAATATTTGCATTTTGATTGTATTTTTTAAATTCATTTCTGCCTTTTTTTCAGAATTCTGCGTTGAATTTTTCAATCGATTTTCTTCACACACAATGATTAACCAATTATCGGTTGTAGCTTTTCGTGTAAAACACCAATACAATACAATGAGTTTTCTTCACGAGTGACAGTGACATAAAGACCACTCAATATAAAGACTAGTGTGTTTCTAGAGGAAGAATGGCATACTATCCTGGGCAGATATGCTACAGTTAATAAAGACATTATCATTATGAGAGACATGAATTTCCATCTCGATATTCCATCAGGTCGAGATGCTGTCAGATTTAAATGTGTACATAGTCATGTGGTATGTATCAACATAGGAATGGACCAATCCGTGTCTGCGGTCACACGTTAGATGTTGTAATAACCAGGAAAGACAGCAAAACAATATCAAATGTCGAGGTCATCGATCTAGATCTTTGTGACAATACTGGTAATATGTCACAAGACCACTGTGCAATTCATTTCAACGCCTGTGTCACAAAATCAGCTCCGGTGCGGAAGCCGGTTTCTTTTGGAAATTACGCTCTATTGACGTAAGGTCTTACGAACAAGACATCTCAGCGTCGCTTATACTAAATACGTTTCCAGAAGATACAGACGTAGATCAGCTAGTGAATGCATATTCAAATGGAATATACTTACTGATAGATAAAAATGCACCCTTACGCACAAAAACTGTCGGTCTTCGATCAAGCTGTCAGTGGTTTACAGATGAACTTCATTGAGGCTAAACACTTAACACTTAAAACGAAAGATTGTGCGGAAATAGTGTAAATCCAAACTAAAAATTGACCATCAACTTTATAGGGACCACTGTGCTACCGTGAACTCCTAATGCAGGCCCAAACCGACTACTTCTCTGATAAGATAAAGTCGTGTGGCACTCACCACAAAAGTTTGGCCAAGATAACCAAAAATCTACTAGGAGTCAGCCATGATGCTGCCCGTCCCTACAAGTTAAGTGCCTTATTCATCGAGAAAATTGAAAACATAAGGAATGACATTATTTCGCATAGCAAAACTGACTGTGATTCAGTAGACTTGCATTGTTCAGAACACAAGGAAGTAACAAACTGTCTTATTGATCTGGCCTCCGTGGCCGATTGGTTAAGGTTGCTGACTTCAAATCACTTGCTCCTCATCGATGTGGGTTCGAACCTCAATCGGGGCGTTGAATTCTTCATATAAGGAAGCCATCCAGCTGGTTTACGGAAGCTCGGTGGTTCTACCTAGGTGCCCGTACGTGATTAAATAATGCACGGAGGGGCACCTGGGGTCTTCCTCCACCATTAAAGCTGGAAAGTCGCCATATGACTTATAATTGTGTCGGTGCGACGTTAAATCTAACAAACAAAACAAAACTAATCTCCTTTTCATTTCAAAAATCTTTAAAATAGGTAGTAGATGCGCGTCTTAAGTGGCGCTAGAGTGGAAAAAAACTAAATGAGGCACTGCAGTCTGCATACAGAAAGTTACTTTCAACTGCATCGGCTTTGATGAAGCCTTAAATATCTCGGCCAATCTTCTGTAACAGTCCTCGTGCTACTCGAACTGTCTGTAGCTTTCGACACGATTGACCACCAAACATTGTTACACTGACTCGCACATCATTTTGGAGTCACAGACAAAGCACCCATATCTTAGTGACCGCTTTTAAACTGTGAGCATTGATGGTTGTCTACGCCTATGTTGATGACAAGCAGTGTGCCCAAGGGATCAGTACTTGGTCCAAAGAACTATATCATGTACACTAAAGTCGTGGGTGCCATATGCAGACGTCATGGACTTCTTCAACATTTCTACCCCGGTGACGCTCAATAATACCTGTCTTTTAAGCCGATAGAGGCTGTGGCTAGAAGTGAGACTTTACGCCGCATTGAGAGCTGTCTGGCTGAAATTGTCTCGTGGATGCATTGCAACTTGCTAAAGCTCATTGCTGATAAAACGGAGGCAATGTGATTAACATCAAAGCATAACTCCAAGTACATTGATGACGTTTCTGTGAAGGTCGTTGACTCTGTGATAAAATCTACAAAATGTGTAAGAAATCTTGGTGCAGTATTTGACAACAGTATAGATATGGAACAACAAGTCAACTCGGTATGCAGGCCTGGATATGCACAACTACGCAGAATAGGTCACATCAGACGGTATCTTACCGGTGATGCCACAAAGACCCTTGCCAACAACCTGGTTACTTCATAGTTAGACTACTGTAATACCTTGTTAAGTGGTATTCCAAACAGCACTCTTAACAAGTTACAACATGTCCAGAACACGGCAGCTCGCGTCATCATTAAGACGTCGCAATCATATATCACCGGTTCTGAAGGAACTCCCTTGGTTGCCAGTGAAATACAGGGTGCAGTACAAGGTTCTGACCCACACATTTAAGGCTTTACACAGTCAGTCCCCTGCCTATATAAGGGATATGACAGAGGTGTACAAACCGGTCAGAAACCTAAGATCAAGACAGTCTGCCACTAGTTATGCCAAAAACTAAAAAAAAATGATGTATGGCAATCGCAGCTTTTCGTTAACTCCTCCAAAGCTTTGGAACTTCCCTCCTGTCAAGTTCAGAGTAGTTCACACGCTGGCTGCTTTCAAAAGCCTGCTTAAAACCCAACTTCTTTGTACAACATTTCGTTAACTGACCGATACAGCGTAAAACAGTATTTTATCCTATGGTCACTTAAACACTTTTAAATATGTATCTATGTTTGTCTTTTTATCTATATGTTTTAAATTCATGATTTTGTTAATGTGGAATGCATTTTTTGTTTGTGTTGAATGCGTATTTGTTTGTATTGTTTGCATTTTATTCTGTAAAGCACTTTTGAACGTGTAAATGTGCATGAAAAAGAGTGCTATATATATCTGGTCTAATATAATATATTATATATTTGATAATTTATCACGCTGACTTAATTAAATATTAATGCTATTTTAATAATTAATGTTATTTCTCATATGGTTGAAAACATTTATCCATTGGAGGTTCGATGTTAACACAATGATAACAATTCTGGTAGTGTTGCATCAGTTTTTGGACTTACATCTCTTTACATGTAATGATATTATCTGTACAAAATTAATAACAAAAGATATGGTAATTTTGCAGTTGTAGTTTGTAAAATCATAACAAGTTTGTGATTGTGCCTGAAGGAGCAGATGAAAGACTCCATGATAGGCAGTTCTAAAAGCTCACTGGGACTAATATGTTTCGATATTTTCCTCTGTTTTATTTCGTCAGAACCTTTCTGGTCCCTGTGCTTTATGCAAAGCATTGTATACATGCCTGTAAGGCTCTTTTGACCTGTTTCTTATATAGTTTTACAAACGTGTTTTTTGTATAATTGTGAATATCACTTTACTGATTTCCTTATTTATACGGTCCTGTAAGTTTGAAACATGTAAGGGGTTAAGAGGGGCTTCTGTGCGCACCATAGACCGTTTAAAACTTGCAGCTGGTGTTTCCAAGGCTGCGCCATATTGTGTTCTTTCGTTTGTTCTATCATTGTTGTCAAGTTGTTGCTACTTTATATATTTTTGTGTAATGCAAATCATTTTAAACATCCTGACATAGGCTGGCTGTGATCTTCGAACATGAACATTCTTACTGTATATGAATCCTTGTTTTCAATTTATAGTAAGAGGGATTTTATTAAGTTCAAATAATATCTTACAATTATCCAAGTGTATGTAAACTAGAAATACATCAAAATTATCCATGTAAATGTGTCTAAACCCGCTGTCAATTTGCATCCTAATGAATAAAGATGAGACATTTCCCAAAGTGATACGAATTTGTTCACGATCTGTCAAACGTCTTCTTCACTGTAAAGTGACTTATACGTCCTTGCGTACAACCTGTGATTAATATATTGCGACAATTTCTGTCATGTTTCCGCCGTGTTCGTTATTTTTGTCTAATATTGAGATCTAATGCAACAAAATGCAATTTATTCCGAAATAATCTGTATCCACTCTATCAGCCGTTTGTCAGAATGTTAGAAATGATTAATTGAACAAACACGCTTTTCTCTAAAATTACTTTCTGCGTACAGTAATAATGTAACAAAAGCAATGGTAGTGTTACGTGAATCTAATTTCTTTTTATTAGAACGCCGTTATGCATCATTTTAACACTGTTGCATGACATATTGATACAATAATACACAGAAAGCTAAAATAAACGTCAAATATTGTATAAATTTGAATGATGTTGAAATCTGTTTTGTTATTGTTTCTTGCCTTAAAGATTGTACTACATCTGCACCTGAAAGTGTTGTAATCGGGCGTGCATTGAAGTATTATATGCTACCAAATTTCAAGAAATAGGAGAACTATATGATGAATTTAGAAATTGAAATATCACCACCGGTCTTTCGTACTTTTCAGTGCAATCATTTTGAAATCGGGAAAGCATTTTAAGAGATTCCATAGCCATTTACAGAAACATAGTCCTGCTCACTGGTGGTCATGTGTTTTAACTAATCAAGATAAACTGAACAGACAGTCACCTAAGAATTTTTTTTGAAATCGGGCCAGCGGGAAGAAAGAAAAAGGAGAAGTCTTTGCAAGTTTTCTAAATAGTCATATAGTAAAATAATAAAAATGATGAAGAAATTGAGAAAGGTACTACGCTCCCTGAAATGATTTAGTGGAAGTGATGTAGGGTATATATTCACAGTTTTGATGAAGGCTATCCATGAGCCATCATTTGATGAAACTACAGAGCCAGGAATAACTCACAAGAATATCAAACACCGGAGGCCATATTTTTAATAACAGAATGATTTGAAGGAATTTTGTATATTGTAGAGAGTTACCAAAGGATCATTAAATTATTCTGAAATCGGGCCAGCAGTTTTCAATGCTACAATAAATAGTGAAAATTAGTCTCCCTCAACTGGCACCCATCTTTTTTGACCTCTGTATATAGTTGAAGACTTCAGAAAACACTGTTATAAAGATAAAATCAAACATTTGGTCACTAGAGTGTTAAAAACGGTTTTTCTATGATCTGACACCTACTTCTAAAACGGATCTAGATTTCATTAAGACAAAACTTCTGACAAAGTTTAATAAAGATTAAACCAGAAATGATGCCTCTTGAGTGTTTAAAAGGTGTTTCTGTGACTTGATTCAGTGACCTACGTTTGGACCTCAGGTAATCGAAATTGTACTCTATACAATGAAGACAAGCATTCTAACAAAGATTGTTTCATAATCAAGTAGAAAATGTGGCCTCTAAAGTGTTAACAAGGTTTTACTATCATTTGACCTAGTGACCTAGTGTAAGATTCTAGGTAACCCAGTTTGAAATTTAACCTAGATGTCACAGAGTCAAACATTCTGACAAAGACTTATGAGGTGTTCAGAACTTCAGAAGGTTTAATTGTTATCTTTTGACGTAGTTACTTCGTTTTTGATCCAATATATCCCAGTTAAGAAATCGCCCGAGCTTGCAATTGAGAGTAATATTCTATTCATAAAGACTGGTCCAAAACTATTGACCTCTATAGAGTGTAAACAGTCAAACTGTTGACGAAGGACGAAGATGGACAAGGGATGATTACAATACCCCAATCTTGGCACTTAGGTGCTTAGATGAGCGACAAACTTACCTATAATGGATTAGATACAAAATGTGACTTCTAGGGTGTTCAGAAGGGTTTTGACGTAGTTACCTAGTTTTTTTACCAAAGATGTCCCAGTTACGAAATCGCACGATCTTGTAATTGAGGGCATAAAGACTGTGACCTATATAGAGTGTAAACAGTCAAACAATTGACGAAGGACGAAAATGGTCAAGGGGTGATTACAATATTTGTGCTCAGATGAGCGACAAACCTGCTATAAGTGAAAGAAAATAAAACTAGAGTCATCAGTAAACTGTATGCTCCCCGTCCCCGAATTTATCCTGGACACAGGAAGTGTAGCACATTTGTTTATAGGACAGGAAAGAACAAGGCTTCAAAACATTTTATAAAGAGTTTAACAGAGTTCCATATATACGATTTATTTCGAACCCGTTTAAGATTTTATTTTGAGATCTGACCGTATCATAACGAATAACAATTTTAGTTAAGAATATTTTTTTATAAATCTGCTCGTATCAGAGTTTTCAAATTTGGTGTCTGTGATCTTCTGCTAAATCCCGGCATTTACCTTTCGTAACCTGTAGACTTACTTCGCCTCTATTCAGATCAGCAAAATACGTCACGGCACGTGCAGACAGGTAGCAGGTACTACTAAAGTGTTCAAATTGATAAAGAGTATTGATCCTGTTTGATGTAATAAAAACACAACAAACTAGTGACCTACTTTTTCTTCCGCATGAACTACGTGAAAATCATTCTGATAAACTCACCACAATACATCAAGTACTGTGCATACTGCTTTATTCGCTCCATAAAATGTTTTGACAATAAACACATTGTCTTGGCCTAATATATATCATTGTCACTTTGAAACTGGGTACTTATATTTCTCATTTTTACCATGCAAGTCATCTATAATTACCATATTGGAAATACGAAGAATAAAGTTACTCCATGGCCGTCTTTAAAGGATGTCAATTAACAAATTGTCCGTATGTGGCCAGCTGATTACAGAGCACATGAACATTGCCCTCTCAGATTGCTAGAACCCCTGTTTGATCCTGTTGCAATTACGAATGGAATATATATATATATATATAAAAATGAATTGTGAAAGCAAAAATAGCTTGAGACTACGGTGGTATATTTAGAACATGCATTTGTTTTATAACATTAAATCATCTCGTACGAACGAGAGCTTATCTCATGGTCACGGCATTTTATCTCGAGCGCACGACGTATTATCTCGAACGTACGACATCTTATCTCGAACGCACTATATATATTATTATAATCTATTCTTACCAGATATTGCAAGGTGGTGTCTCAAAATATCCTACCTGAAACAAGAAATATTTTTAAAAACAAAACTAAGCACCACACTTCAGAAATTTAATTTTTTTTTTCACAAAAGTTCGAAGGGGTGCAATTTTGTTTCGTTTATTTTACGACGAATAATTGAAGCAGTAGTCTTGAAGGCACTTCTCTACCCGGTCGGCTAATCACACCCTTAAGTGGAGCGGTGGTCTAGTGGATAAAGTGTCGGCCGCTCAATCCAGGGGTCGTGGGTATGACACCAGTACTGATTTTTCCAGGAAGCGGACTCGAGAGTGGTTTCAATAAGCTTGAAGCTTTCATCACAGTCGAGCTAAAACAAATTAGTATCAATTAATTACACCATTATTGATGTGATACGCAGACCGTATTCGGCTTTTTCTGTGAATTGATATATGTTGGTATTTGAACAGGTTTTAATTATATTTATTAAACTTACTTATCTTTTTCAGATATATCAATATTCTTTAAAACTATAATCATTATAAACTAATTATTTATAGATCTAATACGTTATCGTGTTTTAAACATTCACATACTATATTGTCCGTAACGCTTGGTTTGTCGTAGGCTTAATTCTTCAACCAATGATATTATGCTACGTTTTATTTAAATTCAAGTCATGTGATATTGATTTTTGGAAAATCAAAGTTTAAAAATAGAATTCCATTTTTCGCCTCAGTGATCTGCGTATTACATGTATACTGGTCGTAATATTTTAGGTCTGAAAGTTAGTCTGCGTATGTTACTTCACAATATCAGTCAAAATGAACGTACACGATAAAATTTACATGAATGCATATTTCATATATAAATCATACGGTGTTCCGTTTGGACAATCGTGACTTTTTATTTAGAACTAAACCGCGATGCACGATGGTACGATGACGAAAACTCGATGGCGCGATGGCACGATGATGAAACAACGATGGTACGATGGTGAAAACACGATGGCACGATGATGAAATCGCGATGGTACGATGGTGAAATGTCGATGTAATATCGCGTTTTCATCATCGTACCATCGCGTTTTCATCATCGTACCATCGCGTTTTCACCATCGTGCCATCGCGTTATCACCATCGTACCATCGCGTTTTCACCATCGTGTCATCGCGTTATCACCATCGTACCATTGCGGTTTCACCATCGTACCATCGCGGTATCACCATCGTACCATTGTGCCATCGCGTTTTCATCATCGTACCATCGCGTTTTCACCAGCGTACCATCGCGTTATCACCATCGTACCATCGCGTTTTCATCGTGCCATCGCGTTATCACCATCGTACCATCGCGGTTTCACCATCGTACCATCACGTTTTCACCATCGTACCATCGCCTTCCAGTTAGAAAGGCGTAGTTCCGTGCACTTGAATTTTTGTCAACAATAGATGAATGTATCTCAATGTATTTATGAGAAGAAATTTACCATTTAGATTCTGCTGTTTTGCAAAATGTTTTTCAAAATATTCAGTGCTCAACTCATCAAAACTGTGTAAAATCTTCAAGGCCACGTCCTTTTTATTTATGTATGCATGAAAGTAAATAAAAAGCTGGATGTAATAGTTATTCTTGTTAGGATGTAGAAGGTACATAGTGCAATGTGAAAATGAGATTTATTACTGACACATATACTGTACCACTGCGCATGACCACCGGAAGGCGATGGTACGATGGTGATAACGCGATGGTACGATTGTGATAACGCGATGGTACGATGGTGATAACGCGATGGCACGATGGTGAAAACGCGATGGTACGATGGTGATAATGCGTTGGTACGATGACGAAAACGCGACGGCACGATGGTGAAAACGCGATGGTACGATGATGAAAACGCGATGGTACGATGATACGATGGTGAAAACGCGATGGTACGATGATGAAAGCGCGATATTACATCGACTTTTCACCATCGTACCATCGCATCATCGCGATTTCATCATCGTGCCATCGCGTTTTCACCATAGTACCATCGTTGTTTCATCATCGTGCCATCGCACCATCACGTTTTCGTCACCGTACCATCGTACATCGCGGTTTAGGATTCAATAAAAAAGTCACGATTGTCCAAACGGAACACCGTAAAATGAAGAATATAAAAAGGTATTACAATGAGCAAAGACATGTTATTATGCAAAAATCTGTAGACGTAAGTCAATGTACTATTTGTCCAAATCAATGATAAAATCTAAAACTCTTTAGACAATAGGGGATACCTTTAGTTCGGGAAATCATTTAATGGTTTTTCTCTAATTCCAGAACGGGAAACTTGTTACTAAATATAGATACTTGTTTCAAAATCCTCAAGTTTTGACTTGTTTCCTTCAAACGACAGGTGCAAAATAATATACATAGAAGCAACAAACAGACAGATGATGAAAGGAACGCAGTACTGGTATGGTACATTTATAACCTGAACGGTCAGTGGCCAAAACAGCACCGTAGAGTTTAAACTAGTTCACTGGCGCCAAACCTCTCTCTTTAACCTGCCCAATGCTTTTTTAATTATTTCAAGACGGTGTAAATAAAAAATGCTCCCCGTTAGGTAAATTTCTTACACACGTAACAATAAAAACAGGAACACATTGTAAAACGTATACTATGCTCATGTAAAAATATGCAAATAAAAAGCCATGGAACCGTAAACATATGTAGATCTACTCGATGACCCTGCAGAAGCCAGAGCACTAAATGAAACACCATGAAGTCAGTTGACCTGATATTGATAATGACATATCATATTATGAGTATAATTATATCATTAGTCAGTAAGTAACGCATGCCCCTATACTGCATTCAGTCAGAATTCTAACCACTCTATCACGTTTATTGTTTTCAGGTTTTTGTTTTAGTTCATATGACGTATACTATTGCATAAAATGACTTTGGGTAAGTATGATTTTAAGCAACACAGCATGCATATATATTAGTATAAACATAGTTAGGACTCCAAAATCCCAAAAGTACCAGAAAATGAATCCGAGTTGCGATGTTCTAATGGATAAGACACCTGCCCTGCAATCGGGAGGTCGAAGGTTCGAGCCCTGTCACGGGCGGGACTTGTTACTGAAGAGAGACCGGTTGGTGAGCCGCCAGCTAGTTAAAAAAAGGTTACCGATTGCCTACCTGCCTGGTGCCTGGCATTGAAAAATAGGAATCGGGAAGTAATGCTGTTCAATGTATATAGGTGTCTTATGAGCCAACTCGGCTGGCCCTTTCAGTAGGGGTGACACTATATTAAACAAACACATTACTTTACTAACTTTACTTTACCAAGGGTATTTGTAGACATTTTACTGTCGCCTAATGACACTTACTAAAAAGTAAATACCATATGGGATAATTCAATGGAAGAGGAAATACAGTGACTAGCTGTAAAGACTAAGACAGTGTACAGTAATGTTTCGCAGTAGCAAAAATGGCGGATTTTTAAACCAAAAATACATGTGCTGGAGAATTTCAACCCGTAAGTAGGTTTTTGCTTTACATTTAACACAAATATGTCAGTGTATTTGTGGCTTGATAACTATGAATGCAAACCAGTTTTTGGGCTCGGGTGCAATGTCTACTGATATATGTTTTTTGCATGATTTTACCAGTTTTCCCTGTAAATAATGCACTTCTCTGCGTGTTATAAATGTCATTTGGTGTAGATATGCTCATTTACAAGTCTGATTGGTGCTACACCGCAACTAAATTTGGCAACTGAACTTTTCTGATGAAAAGGCAATTTATGTATTACATATTTTTCGATTGAACAATCTTCATGTATGAAGCTTTTTTAACACTACCTCTGTCGGAATTGTCCCAAACTAACAGTATTTTTCATTTGTCTTGTTCTGGTGATAACAATTTACCTTTAACAAGTTCGATCTATTATGTATTTAGTAGAAAGTATGTCAAAAATGACCAATATTCGGAATATATATATGTATTTTGACTGACAGAAGGGTTAATAAAATAATATTTGTGAGGGTAAATATATATACGCTCGTATATATATATATACATATTATATTGTTTACTTCAGAAAAGATATTTTTACATCAAGTCGAAACACTTTGTTTTACCCATACAAATATTATTTATTAACCCTTCTGTCAGTCATTTTACAATTCTACAAAATTATATATATAACTATATTGTTTACGTTTACATCAAGACGAAACACCCGTACAAATATTATTTTATAAAACCTTCTGTCAGTCATTTACCAGTCGTGTAACTGAGCCCCAAAATCTAACTGTCTGTTATTCAGATGATTTTCTTTATATGAGAATTTCAAATTCGCATATAGTTTTTAACGGGTGAGTGCTAATTTATTTCAAACAGTGTAAAACGTGTACGCAGTGTCAGCGCTTTTTGAATATTGGAAAATCCAGTTAAAAATAGTCTGTATTTATGCAATATTGGCAAAACCCGGTTAAATTTAGAATATGACGTTTTCTGCATAATAAAATCTATTTGGATCTCCGGGCTAGCGCCACTATCAAATCAAACCGCAACAGTTTCGGTTAACCGCAGACTTTTAGTAAGAAATAATTAATTATGAAGCAAATTGAGGAGATGAAACATCTAGGATATGTCGGAAATGTCCGACAAAAGAACAAAACATTCGATGAAGAGCTATACACAACATACGCATCAGAACTAACTCTGGCGGAAAAACAAAACAGAAGCAAGCGGCAGGTCAATACCTCAACAGGGAAGACAAAAGAGACAAAAGAAACAGGAAAAACCAATGTCAAGACTACGATTTGGTTCATTGGGTTTTTGGCCACCGTAGCATTTTTCATCAACTCAAAGACTGGACGAGAAAACATTAAAAGGGTTGTTACAGGTAAGAGACTTTGTTAGTACTAGATAGTTATTAAAGGTACTCTGTGGTTTTGTCTAACACTGTTGATATTTATCAAGACCAACCTCTTCGGCAGATACAGCATACTGACTAAAGGTTAGGGTTGGGTTTAACATAGGTTTAATAGTGTATGGTAATCAGACCAAAGCGTTTACACAAAGCGATATCCACACTATAGTACATGGAGTTTGCTTTGTCCGTTTTGAGGACGCTGAATTTATTTATAACTTTTATTTCAGTTCTACCGTCTGGAATAGTGTCTGTTTTAGTCATAGCAAGGGGCATTCGGTTAAAAATTGTCTTAAAATTGCTAAAAAGTAGTCCAGTCTTTATTTACAGTTTTTATAAAAATGAAAATACATCAGTTTACAAAACGACCATATTAATATAGAGCTGTATTTAGTTTGTTGAAATGTTTTACATATAAGAATTTAAACAACGCTAAAGTTCAAATAACTTGATTGAAAATATTGAACTAATAAAACCAGTATTGATTATCTTGGGTCATGCAAGGGTCGAATCACGGTAAAGTTAATATAAACTTTAGTGAATACCAATGTACGTTGTTGTAATGTTACGATGTCTGTATGAATTAAATTATTTAAATTGTAGTCATGTGCTTTTGACATGTAACTTTTTAAATGATACTGTAGAAGTTCTGTTATCGTTTAATCTTTTTTTAGTCTGAAGATTTTTGTCCTCGTTTAACTTTTCATTTAGTCGCTGAACATATTATGTTTTCGTGTCACGCTCAGATTGACACGTCTCGTATTTTAGTTTAGCGAACCTTGAAGGATTCATTATATGATTGCTACACAAATCAAAATTTAACTAGCTTTATTTTTAGAATACTTTACCAACTAAACGAAAATGCGTTTGTCCAATGCTGTGTGCTCATTGCTATGACAGTTAGATTGGTTGCTATGACAACAGTAAGAAGTACATAATCATGTTCTGATGTGTTATTTATTATTTATTTATTAAGAATAAGTGTATTTAACAACACTTTTCAGACTGCGGAAGGCCAACGCCGATACAGTTTGGATCGACTATTGTAAATGAACATGAGGGAACAAAGTACGGATCAAAGGCGTCTGTCGTCTGCTCAACAGGGTTTACAAGTTCGAAGCCTGAAACAGAATGCCTAGCCAACGGAAAGTGGTCACCAGTTTATTGCCACGTGACTGGTAGGTAACATCCATTTTCAAACATAGGCACATGCTGAATTAGTAGAACACGGGTTGAAAAACTGAAATTCGAAGAACTTCTCCTAGGACTACAACTTCTTGGTTGTGGGCCACTTATGTAAATGGAATACCGCCTTCTCCGATATCTAATATGTAGTTTTTGGTTTACGGAATGCAGGTAGTTCTACCCAGGTGTCCGTCCTTGAAATAATGTACGTCGGTCTTTCTCCATTATCAAAACTTCAGCTGGAAAGTTGTCATATGATCTGTTATTGTGTCGGTGTGACATTTAATCCAACAAAAACAAACGACGCAACAATAAATACAAATATTAAGTACATAATATAAATTTAGGAAAAGCAATAGTACTTATTATTTTCAACTTGTTATATTAATGGTTACAGTTTAAAATAGATGGACACTTTCAATTTACTTTGTAGACTGTGGTAAAACATTACCAGCTGTTAAAAACGGTCATCTAACAATTAACAAGGAGCAGGACACTACGTATGGGGCCATGGCAACGGTGACATGTGCTCCCGGATATCAACGGAATAAACATACAGTTTCTTGTCAGGCTGACGGAGTTTGGGAAGAAGCATTGTGCCAGCCAGTTAGTAAGTATTTGCAAACGTAGCATTTTACCACATCGAATAGCAGTACATGTACATATATTATCAGAGTCCATGCTTCAGAAAGGATCAGGTACATAGGAGGGCAAATGAGATCACCACGTGCTGTTAACACGTCCGTTGCACGGGAAAATGAGGTATAATGGCTATGTACCAGTAGTGCATCATTAAAACAAAGGAAATGAACGTTCATCGGTATGAATGCAATTTACATATAATTGAGCTTAGTAAACTTGTTATACTAGAATAGCATTAACGCATGTTTGTTTGCTGTTATCACATCACATCTATAGGATGCGTCAGTATACGTTGATACCCACATCCTAACGTGATCGGTCTGCAAATTTTTATAGCAGGAAGAAACTCTAGCGAGAGATATTGCAATGCCTGTAACATTAACTTGACAACTTTCAGGTGCGAATGCAGTTTGTGTTATTAATTTTACCAAGACCAAGACCAGAGCCCAGTGTTTTACAAATTACTTCCAGTCTGGGAACCAACTGCATAAACTTTGTATCTGATTGTTTTTGTTTTGTTTTTAATTTACCAATATCTTGGTAGCATTTTGGGACTGGTATCCAGCTGCAGTTTTATAAACCTTGGACCCAGAGAAATACTTTCATATAATTCATACTATTCTTTTTTCCTACAGACTGTGGTATTCCTGAAATCGAACATGGCCATCTAGAAATGGACAGTACTGTGTATTTGTCACAAGCATATGTGAAATGTGATCCAGGTTATGCCCCCAGGCAGCCAACAGTTACATGTTCAGCTTCCAGGGTGTGGCAGAATGCCCACTGCTACAGTAAGTTACCTGTTCAGCTTCCAGGGTGTGGCAGAATGCTCACTGCTATACTAAGATGCTGCTTTGTCTTTGATGTCTTACATGAACTAAACAGAAAGACTATTTGCCACATTTGGATATATTATGTACATATCGCGGAAAAAAGTGTTTACATGTTATGAAATGATGTTATGTATATAAATAAAGTAGGTAGATTATATATGTACCTTTATTTACGTTAAAATTGTAATTACTATTATAATTATTATCATTATTATTATTATTATTATTATTATTACTGTTATTATTATTATTATTATTATTATTTTATTCAGAAGTTTTATTTTTATATTATTTTTTTACAAACAGATGTAGACGATTGTTTGCCCAATCCATGCCTCAATGGGGGTGAATGCGTAGATAAAATCGCTGACTTTACTTGCCAATGTAAGCAGTGGTACTCGGGCAAAACATGTGAGATCAGTAAGTAATTCATGCTATTTTTTTAAAAAGAAAAACGAAGTACATATACTATATATGCGCTATGTAAAGTGCATTTGAACGTGTTTATTAAGAAAACGGCGCAGTATAAACCTGGTGAAATAATAATAATAGTATAAAAGGATTTTAAACGTTAGTTAACAATGACATCATGTGCTGTTATTACACCTTATTTTATATATGCGCGTTCCGTGGCGGGAACGTGTTGTGTCTCTTCAACGCATAATTAAAATAAGTGTGAGAGGAAATAAACGCTGACATAATATCTATTTAATTCGCCTTTTGCACATGTTACTCTGGTCTACTAGAGTCTAGAAAAGCGTCGTGTTACCCCTACAATCATAACGGAATGTTGGAAAACAACATAGTAATAGGGAACAGTAGAGAAAATAAACAACACCAACAACTTGAATATGTACGTATGTACTTTCACATGAATACATACATAAATGTGTTATTTATATTTTCCACAGATAACCATCCATGTGCCAACCACCAGTGTAGAAATGGAGGTACGTGCAACGTTTTGCCTAATGGCGGTTACTCATGCACGTGTCCCCGAGGCATTGACGGATTATTTTGCGAGAGTCCTCATCACTGATAATCTAGAGAAACTCGTGCAAATCTGAAAAACTAAAAAAATTGGACAACTAAGAGATGAAAAACATCAGAGGAATTCTTTCAATAGAACGAATATCCGCTCTTCATTACTTCCGGTTAAGAGGGGTTGTTTGTTCACATAACGCGAAGACAGTTTCTTGCTTTTCTAGTTACACAGCACTCCTTAGATATGGCATATGTCTAATTGTCAATGATTGGAATGATCAGTTTAATAGATAAAATGTGTATTACCTAAATCATTTTTAACCAGTGAGCTGAACCAGTCAGTTTATGATTAAGTAAGGGGAATAAATATACTAGGTTTACGACTGATATTAGAATGCATTTATGTACCTGGACTAGTCTCTTAGACTATCAGTATAAATAAATAAATAAATAAATGTTAACGATAACAGTTAGCATTGGAAGTCGTTTGCATACAGAACATAGTAAGCAATGGACGTCGTTCGCATACAGAACATAGTTAGCCTGGGACGTCGTTGGCATACAGAACATAGTTAGCCATGCATGTACGTCGTTCGCATACATAACATAGTTAGCCATAGAAGTCGTTCGCGTACGGAACATAGTTATCCGTGGACGTCATTCGCATACAGAACATGGTTAGCCGTGGACGTCGTTTGCATACATAACAAAGTTAGGCATGGAAGTCGTTCGCATACAGAACATAAATAGCCATGGACGTCGTTTGCATGCATAACATAGTTAGCCATGGAAGTCGTTCGCATACAGAAGATAGTTTGCCATGGACGTCGATCGCATACAGAACATAGTTAGCCATGGAAGTCGTTCGCATACAGAAGATAGTTTGCCATGGACGTCGTTCGCATACAGAACATAGTTAGCCACGGAAGTCGTTCGCATACAGAAGATAGTTTGCCATGGACGTCGTTCGCATACAGAACATAGTTAGCCATGGGAGTCGTTCGCATACAGAAGATAGTTAGCCATGGACGTCGTTCGCATACAGAACATAGTTAGCCATGGATGTCGTTTTCATACAGAAGATAGTTTGCCATGGAACTTGTTTTCATACATAACATAGATAGCCATGGAAGTTGTTCCTTAATTAAACGTGTTGATTCAGGTGTTGATGTCATACTTTTTAAATGAATAATTTGTTCGAATGTCAGTTATTTTTCTGACATTTTATTATTGTTTTCTTAACTCATGACGCTCCATTTTAAAGAGACGCATTGCAAAGATAAAATTAAGCTTTGCATGATCATTGTTAGATTATTGTTCCTTCTCCTGAGAAGGAACACTTATGGTGAACATGTCACACTTGACTGAGCAGGTAATGGATACAAGGGTATCATCAAAGGCATCCGAATTCCAGTCGGGCGCCGCCATTTTGTACTCATGCATATTCATTACAAATAGCCTCTTTGCCAATGTGTTTTTGCGCATCTTTAAGTCAATCTTTAGTGAAATACAACTACGTTTATAAACAGACCTACAAAAAACCCAATAATTTAGTTTAAACTAGAGCTGTTTAACTCCTAAATCTTGCATGTCATATTGTAGAATAGAGATTAACTAACTGAATATTCATCATCTAGAATTAGTCTCCCGTCCAAAAATATCGTCTACTATTATTCTTCTCGGTTGCATTCTTTGCTGCTTCCAGAGGTTCTTTTTACGATTTATTTCATACCAACTTTATTATTTTTACATTTTAAGTATTACCATCAAAACATACTGTACTAATAAAGTTATTCGAGATTTTTACTTGTCTGTGAATGCTATTGCACGATACGTACCGTCACCGGAATGCAACATTTCAATTACTTCCCTTGTTTGTATCAAGACCTGTATAATGCATTTCTTCCTTTTACTGAGCTATAAATATTTCAAACTTTGTAATTTCTTGCATTTTGATTAATTGTTTTGTAATTTTCAAGTTGAGAACTTTTTGTACGCACTTTTTTCAAACCCATTAGTTTGTTGGTGCCAACTTATATAAAAGCCCTTTTTCTCCTGGTTTAGTCGTTCTGGAGCTGTAACTATCCATTCATGCAATGCGTTTACCGGCATTTGGCAAATCTTTGCTGCCATTGTATTGCTATTAAAATAAGCAGGCATTCGACCAAGTTCTGATCTGTGCCACTAAGACAGCTGTCGACATTGGTTCCCGAAATTTTGACAGAGTGATGGTATTTATTATTCATTCTCTGCTGATCATATTTAGGTAGAATCGCTCATCTAAAGGTGTTTTCTTTATTATTCTAAGTGAAATAAATGTTTGTGTGAAATAATTTTAAGTATTCTTATAATAAATAGATAAGAATGCACGTAAAAAAGAATATTTAATATGCGCTAGAAGGAACCTTTTGGTAAGCATAATCTTGTTATTATAGTTATTTTAGTACTATTATTAGTGCTTTTCAGGCACGTGACAAATTGACCCGCTAGTCGCATATTTTGATATTATTCAGTATGTTTATGTATCTGTACTTACCCGTTTGTTTTTATTCATTTTGCTGATAACTGTTTTCATTTACTAGCTTTTTTTTTGGTAATGTATTTCATATTTGTGCTCATGGCTGCATATTACCTTGTAACCGTTTCTTTATTGTTTTCAAATAACTGCATTTTTTGTGAAACTAACAAAAAATGTTTTAATTGTTTTGTTATGTTTTTGTAAATAGGGCAGTTGTAACGTACATTTACCTAAACGATTACACGAGTTTTCACTGTTGTTGTTTTTATGTTAAAAAATAAAAACAGTTCGAAGTATTTTTTTTTTCAGTTTTTCTTCGTGAAGAATACAATGAATGGCTATGTCTAAAATTCATTAGCAAGCAATAAGCATGTGCTAACATGCAGTATAAAATCCCTATTGCATAACTTATATGAGCCGCGCCATGAGAAAACCAACATAGTGCGTTTGCGACCAGCATGGATTCAGATCAGCCTGCTCATCCTCACAGTCTGGTCAGGATCCATGCTGTTCGCATTCAAAGCCTATTGCAATTAGAGAAACCGTCAGCGGACAGCATGGATCCTGGCCAGACTGTGCGAATGTGCAGGCTGGTCTGGATCCATGCTGGTCGCAATTGCACTATGTTGGTTTTCTCATGGCGCGGCTCAGTTTTGTCTATAGTTAAAACTATTTTCAGATGCGACCTGTCATACATTGTTTCAAATCATGATCCTGTCAGTTAGTTTTCAGTAAACACCCCTCCAGATAGTAAATGGTATTGCCCAAACTGAATGATGGACAAGTCCATTTTAGAAATTTAGCAAGGAAAGGGTTAATATATTATCACAAACTATTCTTTTTGTTGGATCACACCGGTACAATTTTAGGTCATATGGTGACTTTCCAGCTTTTAATGGGGAGGAAGATCCCATTATTTCATCACGAGCGGGCACCTAAGTAGAGCCATCGACCTTCCATAAGCCAGCTGGATGGCTAATTATGGACCAGCAATTTCTTCAAGGAGCCGTGGAATGATACACACTTACTGAATGACCTGCAGGTCAAATGTCAAATCCTTAGGCCCGATATCCGAGGAGGAGATGCACTGACAAGAATTTATAACCTCCACTCAGAATAGCTTTGTATACCTTATGTATTAAAATCAAAAGGCCATAACCCGGTGATATACCATCCAACCGTAAAACTCGAAATATGTGTTCAGCAAAGCTTGGTACTATTCTTTCCCATAAAGTTAAAATCAAATCCCACCAATAAGTTTTTTACAGCACGACATCGGCAACAAATTTTCACAGATGTTTTTGTCTCTATTGTTTTGACTCTAGTAAAAAACAACAACATATGTTGAATATAGACCGGTCATATAGCATAAACTTTGGACTGGCGATTATAATAATACAGCTTACAGCTTACATATAGATAGTGATCAGGGCTAAACCCATTTTAATTATTTGTTGGAAAACATTTCTAAACCTTTGCATCAAATGCGTTTGTAAACAAAATGAATTACACATTTGCTTCGTGAGTTCAAATCCGATTTTCTAGGTTTAACTTTTTTGCAAGTTCTGCTATTATACGAACACGTGGAAAAAGAAAGAAAAATATATAGTTTAGTGTTAGAAACATGTTTATCTCCTTCCTGTTTATGTGTACGTTCGATATTCCGAAGATAATTATTATCTTGCCAATTATTCCAGGTCATTAATTATATTCAACATTTTGTTATTAAGAAAAGCCAATGTGTTTCACTGTCAGGCCAAAACTTCTTTACGGAACTCGCAACTGAAATGAAACAAGACAAAAACATCCTAGTTCTAATTATGATATAAACGACTGGACAACATATATGAATATATTCATACAATAACTAAAAGAAGATTTATGAAAAAATGCATGTCTCCCCATGCTTTGAAAAACATCATCAAACAGTAAAACCCGTTATATATTTGCAGTAAATGGCGGTATTGATCAGTGTAATAAATTTCATTTAAATCGCACCAGAAGTATAGGAGATTTTTGGCACACTTAGAAAGCATTTTAAAAATAAATTAAAAACAAGCAACGCGTGCCGACGATATGTAAAACTACACTTCATGCCAAGGTGCGAATTGGGGTTTAGGAGAATACGCTGAGAAGATTTTTTGACTAATACGGATTGTGAAAAAGAGAGAAAGAACAATGTAGAGAAAGAACAATGTAGAGAAAGAACAATGTATCGTCGTTGTTAGGGGGTAACATCATAAACGTGAGACACTTGTCACGGAAAATAAGACATCAGAAGTTGAAAGAAATAGATCAATTGAACCCAAGAGATTTTCTAGCAATTCTTATTTCTTTGTGCATGTACGCGGGTCATTCAAAATATAATGACAATCGTGCCGGAATATAGTACACAGTCTGTGTACAGACTTCAAATACAATTTGAATATTTGCCTTTGATTTCTGCGCACTTCCGTAGTTGAGAAATCCCAGATGTCAACGCTTCAGGGTAGTCTCTACACAAACTTTTCTTAAACCAAAGTGCTTGGTGAGAATCTAATGAGTTCTCCCCATTGAAATGCCAAGAAAAGACATTACAACGGACACCGTGTACCTGGCGTCTTCAAGCACACTCTTACAGAAGCAATATTCTTTGACGTCACTGCTGTTATGGGCAAGCCATGATGATCCCTGTCTTAAAGGACTACCTGACCAATTTTAAATTTACGTACCCACCTATAAACAGTTTTTCCCTGATACTGCAGACTTCCTATGTGAAATGGTAAGATCACTGGCACCAGACAAGAAAGAAATTGTTTGTTTGTTATGTGTCGACGGCTATATGTTATATCATGGAATTTCACTCCTGTACGTAATTTCTGTAATCTAACATACATTGAACGCTACAATATGTTGCAAAACTTCTAAAACTCTGTGCATTTTCTACTACGCATCCTTCGGCCAGAATTTCGGCGAATATTGTATGATATATACTGATTATCAGAACAATCCTCACGAAAGAGGATCCTCAGTGTTTACAAATACTTATACATTGTCAATAAACTAGTTTAAGATAAGATGTCAAAGGGTTATGTATCATTTATCTATCACTTCTCATATTTGTGTAAATAGAATATTAACTATCAATCATTTCCGTCACTACCACAGGTCACGCCAGGTCCGTACAGTAGGTACTGAAGGTTCGTGCGTGATGTAGCTACAGTCCAGTGGCGTAGGGAAAGGGAGCTAGCAACATAAATCTGAATATAGCAAGTGAACTTTAAATGACTTATGGCGACATGAGCATATCACTTTTACACTTTATCATCTAGTCACATGCAATGTCTTTAATAACTGTTTTATGCACCGATAAATGAAATGTTGAACTGGTGAACGTGTACATACGATACAACAGAAAAAAGTTTGAAGTGTGCTGACCAAACAAGGCCAGTGTTTGAAGAAGTATTCCTATTTTGTTAAAACGTAGAATATTACTGAATGCTACGCAAATTGAAATGCTCCTGCCCCTTTTATACATGTAGATAAGAACGTATGGAAGAGGATCGACGCCAAAATTATTTTAGACTTAGTGGATGTTCAATAATGCATACAAAAGAATTAAACTCTAAATACAAAACTTGAAAGAATAAATAGGTATCATGTTGTTTCATGTTTATGTTTGTTACATTGTTACAGGTTCATTTGTAAAAACAGAAATTTTCAGATTGCAATATTATATGCAGATATGTGTTTCTAGACAATTCCCTTGCTCAACTCTATTGAGCTGCGGCTGCGTCACACATGTATCTTGTGTAGCGAGACATGTAGTATTTTTAGTCAACAAAAGTACTTGAAAATAAATGGTTTATTTTGCAAAGAACATCGTTTCTAACAAACATGTAAAACTAAATGTAATTAAAAGGAATCGTGAGATTTGGAACTGCAGTTCAGTTTACAGTTTATACTGATATATTTTAGGTCGATTGTGAAGCACGTTCTACAATTTATATTAATCACTATCGACACCCCATTCCTGGTGGAATCTATCGAGGATATGAGAGAAGAGAAGCAAGTTTCCCTTTTAATGCTGAGCGCCAAGCAAGGGAGCTACTGGTACCATTTTTATTTTAATTTTTTAATAAAAGTTTAATTACAATACCAGTTTCGTAAGATTTAATGATAACCGAAACTTGTTGGAAATTAAAGATTGTTTATTTCACAACTATTAAACAGTCCATGCGATGTGTTTGAATCCCTTTATTACATTAACTGACCATTGGCTATATTCTGACATTTTGTATTGAAGGTATTTTAACATTCATATTTTGTACAAGTGATATCAAAACATATTAAATGGAGAGTTATCTGTTTTTTATATGATTTAGCTATATCACTTATCAAAATTTATTATGCTTAATGTATTGGTTTTTGTTAAATACCTTAGTTTAAGAATTTTAGAATTGTATCAGAAGTACGATTTCGGCGGTTAAAATATGTTCTGAATATTTTGTGTTTTCATTATGGACTGCGCAATGTTTATGGAATAATCAATAGTTGACAATGTCTGTGAAACCGAAACACTCAAACCTATTTTTTTTAAAAAGGATACTATTCTACTATAGGACGATCAAGCAAGTTTATGAAATTTATCAAAGTTGAAACTGCAAATGACAATTTTCCAGTAGAACTTGGAACCTATAATGAGATTTCAGTGAACAGACGTATTTGTACAAACAGTTAAAGATCCATTAAAATGTATGTCATTACATATTTAAATGTCCTTCTAATGCTATTAGCCGGAAGTGCTATTTGCATGCTAAGTAAATAAAGAAATATACTATACATAGCTTAAATATGTAAATGTTTACGGATCCTCTAATCTGTTAAGAATAATGGAAACTATGTTTATTTGTTAACGAAAATTAAAGTTCAAACGCAGCCACTGTTATTTGACCTGATAGCTTTGTAATCCGCATTTCATATCTCTCTTGTATAGAAGATTCCTGTATTATCTAGTGTCACGCAAATTTTGTTTTACATAAATGCACTTTAATAATTATTTTCTTTCGTCTCGTACATAACTAATAATTGTGTTTTGTACTTCATATTGTCATACTTGTCTGGATAATCTAAGTAAAAAAGATTGACATTGCTTAAACAAAGTTCTTTAACATTCAAGTCTTGAGCATTTAGTGCTGACATTGCTTAAACAAAGTTATTTTAACATTCATGTCTTGAGTATTTAGTGTTGACATTGTATAAAGCAAGTTATTTTAACATTCAGGTCCTATGCATTTAGTGCTGATATTTTACAAAGCAAGTTACTTTAACATCCAAGTCTTGTGCATTTAGTGCTGACATTGTATAAAGCAAGTTACTTTATCATTCAAGTCTTGTGCATTTTGTGCTGAAATTTGTAACACAAGTTACTTTAACATCCAAGTCTTGTGCATTTAGTCTTGACATTGTATAAAGCAAGTTACTTTTTATCATTCAAGTCCTGTGCATTTAGTGTTGACATTGTATAAAGCAAGTTACTTTATCATCCAAGTCTTGTGCATTTAGTGTTGACATTGTATAAAGCAAGTTACTTTATCATTCAAGTCTTGTGCATTTAGTGCTGATATTATATAAAGCAAGTTTTTTTAACATTCAAGTCTTGTGCATTTAGTGCTAACATTGTATAAAGCAAGTTATTTTAACATTCAAGTAGTGTGCATTTAGTGCTGATATTATATAAAGCATGTTATTTCAACGTTCAAGTCTTGTGCATTTAATGCTGATATTGTATAAAGCAAGTACTTTACTCTATATAAAATTGGCTGAAGCACACACCAGGGCCCATTTTTAATGTCTGTAACATATGTTTCTTGAATATATTGTCAGTGCTATAAACAGCAACAGAAAAGTAGGGGTCATGTTATATGAAAGAAAAATATTTTCAGTCAAACATCAGCTAAAAATGAGACCATTAACCGTAGTGGTGGTGTATGACCTAAGTTTGGATGGCAAATATTCCATAATGAAAAATCTACCTAAATGTCAAGCATTGATCCGTAGCGTGATTTCAGTTACTGCGATGAAAATAAGCAAAATAGCTGTAGAGTACTGAGCAAATAGAAAACTGAGAACCATTTTAATCAGACAATATACGGTTAGTGGTCTGTTTACCTTGATACTCGCCATGTTCTTCAATATCATAATAGCATAAATAGAGGATATTAGTTTGTTTTAGCTCACCTGAGCACAAAGTGCTCGGGGTGAGCTATTGTGATCGCTCACCGTTCGGCGTCCGTCCGTCCGTCGTCCGTCCACACTTTCCTTTAAACAACATCTCCTCCTAAACCACAGGGATGTTCAATCGATGGTCCTTTTTAAAAATTGGTCAAAGAATTGAATTCCATACTGAACTCTGGTTGCCATGGCAACCGAAAGGATAAACTTTAAAAATCTTCTTCTCAAAAACCAGAAGCCCTAGAGTTTAGATATTTGGTGTGAAGCATTGCCTAGTGGACCTCTACCAAGTTTGTTCAAATCATGACCCCGGGGTCAAAATTGACCCCACCCCAGGGATCACTTGATTTTACATAGGAAATCTTAAAAAATCTTCTTCTCAAAAAACAGAAGCCCTAGAGCTTAGATATTTGACATGTAGCATTATCTAATGGACCTCTACTAAAGGTGTTCAAATCATGACCCCGGAGTCAAAATTGACACCGCCCCATAGGTCACTTGATTTTACATAGGAAAACCTTCAAAATTTAGAGCTTAGATGTTTGACATGTAGGATTGCCTAGTGGACCAAAATTTGTTCAAATCATGACCCCCGGGGTCAAAATTGACCCCCAGGTGTCACTTGATTTTACATAGGAAAATCTTCAAAAACATTCTTGAAATAAACCTGAAGGCCTAGAGCTGCGATATTTTACGTGTAGCATTGCCTAGTGGACCTCTACAAAATTTGTTCAATCCATGACCCCCGGGGTCAAAATTGACCCCGCCCCATGGGGTTTCTTGATTGTACATAGAAAAATCTTCAAAATTTTCTTAAAATAAACCAGGAGGCCTAGAGCTTAGATATTTGACATGTAGCATTGCCTAGTGGATCTCTACAAAATTTGTTCAAATCATGACCCCCGAGGCAAATTTGACCCCGCCCCAGGGGTCACTTGATTTTACATAGGAAAATCTTCAAAAATTGTCTAAATATAAAGCAGAAGGCCTAGGTCGTAGATATTTGACATGTGGCATTGCCTAGCATACTTTTACAAACTTTGTTCAAATCATGAACCCCAGGGTCAAATTGACCCCGCCTCATGGGGTTACTTGATTGTACATAGAAAATTCTTCAAAATTTTCTAAAAAAAAACCCGGAAGGCCTAGAGCTTAAATATTTGACCTGTAGCATTGCCTAGTGGGCCTCTACAAAAGTTGTTCAAATCTTGACCCCCAGGGTCAAATTGACACAGCCCCAGGGCTTACTTGATTGTACATAGGGAAATCTTCATAAATTTGCTAAAAATAAACCAGAAGGCCTAGATCTTAGATATTTGATATGTAACATTGCCTAGTAGACTTCTACAAACTTTGTTCAAATCATGACCCTCGGGTTAAAATTGGCCCTGCCCCGGGGGTTACTTGGTTGTACATTGGAAAATCTTCCAAAAAATTTCTAAAAATCATCAGTTTGACATTTGAAACATGTAGCTCATATTACTCTTGTGAGCGATCCAGGGTCATCATGACCCTCTTGTCTTTTTATTTTATGCTTAATTGCGTTGACATGTGCATTTTGCAGCAAGTTTTGATCTCAGCGAGGGAAACAGACGCGCGTAAACGGACATGACGTCAGACGTGTTGTGACGTTAGTAAGACGCACACAACATGTAGTTTCATTTTATTGTATTGTTTTGCTGCACAATGTTATGAAATTCTCGTTAAGTAAAATAATTTGAATCGAAAAATATACTATAAAGAACAATGTGCAATTTCAGTTTTCATCCTGTTTTAAGCAAATTTAAAATTTATACACAATGTACAAGTAGATCGGCATTTACAGCGAGTGATATGCAGTGAGTGATATGGATTATATCTCACTGATAAAACACAATATTTCATCAGTTAGCATAATATAAACAGATTTACCTCCGTCCCTGTCCATTGAATCCCTTACACTCGAAACAGAAACAACAAGAACACATTATGAAACACAAATTTATCTTGTAAAGATATAAAACTTTAGTCCCCGTGTGTATCCTCAAACACTTTGTTGAACATTTGATCTCAAATATATTGCAACAGAAGCTTTGGTGATTAAATGTTGCATTAATGCTTTAACGTTTCATTAAAGTCAGTATAATAGTTTGCCATGTACATTGTACAATGTGTATAAGTCTTTAAAAAGAGAAATGTTGGAAATATTTATTGGTTTTGGAGTTTTTGAAAAAAAAAGACAAGTAATAAAATTTAATATTTTACAGAGAAATTGTAGATTTGCAAGGACGTATATAACGAAATCGTAAATGTCTGAAATTATTTGAAACTACACAATCGATGATTCATTGATTCACCACATAAAATCAGTATGTGACCGTTAATTGTCGTATGCTTTTCTTCTCCACTAATGATAAGAAACCGATTACAGTCTAAAAGTAAAGCAGACCTTGGCCTTTTATTAACATAAACAACAGTTGTTTGCCTAATTCGACATGGGAATACTAATCTCGATCAAATTTGGATTAGTTCTCAAACTTTTAAATACGAAATCAAATACTTTATTTTTAATCAGTCAATATAACTATAACGGAACTACTTATAGAGAGACACAATACAGAAACTGTCATAACATCAACAATCATTCCCTTCTGAAAACATATATTGCGTAATCACAAAGACGAGTAGAAGTTCAATGAAATAAAATAACCGAAACAAAACATGTATTGCGTAATGACAAAGACGTGTAGAAGTTCAATGAAATAAAATAACTGAATCAAAACATGCATTGCGTAATGACAAAGACGTGTAGAAGTTCAATGAAATAAAATAACTGAAACAAAACATGCATTGCGTAATGACAAAGACGTGTAGAAGTTCAATGAAATAAAATAACTGAAACAAAACATGTATTGCGTAATGACAAAGACGTGTAGAAGTTCAGTGAAATAAAATAACTGAAACAAAACATGTATTACGTAATACAAAGACGTGTAGAAGTTCAGTGAAATAAAATAACCGAAACAAAACATGTATTGCGTAATACAAAGACGTGTAGAAGTTCAATGAAATAAAATAACTGAAACAAAACATGTATTGTGTAATACAAAGACGTGTAGAAGTTCAATGAAATAAAACATTAAATGAAACAATCATGAACGCCTTTTTCATATTAACATTTATAACAATAACATATCAGGCACGAAATAATAAAAAGGAAATACACTTAAAGTCTAACACACCGAGGTTATAAGTCTTACAAAACAATATGCCCAATTTTCAATTGTAACAGATGTATTTTACTTAAAATGCTTTTAATTTTATTCATGTATCAGTAATCTGATTTACGTATCAGCCGATTGGCCGTCCTTTGGTGTTGCGTTTCTTCTAAGTATCCTCTCTAAAAGGCATCCAAAATTATACATGTCTTCAGCATTAACGTTTTTCTTGGTAGTTTTATTACGAAAAGCTTGAACATCTATCTGAATCTTTCGTTTAATCTGCAATTATAACAGAGCCATTTCATAAATATTTCTTTCTGAAATATGATTTAAATGTAATCCTCATTGATAAAGTCATTGAAATACAGTACACCTTTCAAAACACCTTTTGAAGTTTTTTAGAGCAACAGATACAGTAACTGCATTTATTGTCTATAAAATATATTGTAGCGAAAATAAGACAGTTGGACATTGCGAAAATAAGATAGTTGGACATTTTAATAATGAATAAATTTGCCATTATACTTACTTGCCCATTGTCCAAGACGTCAAGGAAAATGTCGCTTTCTGTAATCCGTTTGATGCCCAGACCATGCTCATGTAGAATCCCTATGTAACTGAGGATGCGAAAAGCCAAATGAGCTGTTTCAAGAGGCGTAAGGCTTCGATTTTCAATAACATCATGCAGGGAGAGAATTGTACAGTTCTTTTTCTGCTTGTGTGTTGGTACATATGGGTAGATCTTCAACACTGTCTCTCCCATTTCTAAATTATCAAAAGTCTATTATCAAAACATGTTCTTTACGTTTACTAAAAATAAGTATCAAATGTATAGTGGAGAAGAAGCTTTGCAAGACGGGTGATTGTCTAGTGTTGACAAATTACCTCTTTTGACATTGATACTGACTCGAAAGCTCAGTCGAGAAAGATTATAATTTAAGGACATTTGAGTTAAAGAGGTATAGGCTGAAGTAATAACTCAATATCTTACTCATATTGTTTTACCTTGTCTTTTTCTAGTATTGTTTAGTTTCATTCAGTCAATCCTATTTGTTTGGTGTTTAATCATTAAAAACAGTGTTGTTTAATTGTAGTTTAAAGTTGTATCAATACAAACACAATCCACGCATTTAGACAACTAAAAAGCATGAATGTTATATTTTTGTTTTTTAAAATCAGTATTTTCAAGTTTACTGTTAACACTATCAGTAATATGAGATGCTGAATTGCATGTTAATATTTATAAGGATGGTGTAATACCTTCGCACATGGGGTTATTATCATTCTAGTTAAAAAAACACCTGTTGGAACCTTTTGATGATTGAATCATATATATATATAAGTCACATTTATTTAAGATTTTTTGCAAGCATATTTAAAAAGAATGATGATAAAATGTGTATTCTACGGTGCCCCTAAAGTGACATGTTACACACTTTTTTCCACTTGGGTAATGTGAGACTTTTTTTTATTTCGTTTTAACGAAATAACTATTTCGTTTAAACGAAATAAGTTTAAACGAAATCATTTCGTTTGAACGAAATAACTATTTCGTTTAAACGAAATAACATTTCGAAAAAACGAAATCATTTCTTTTAAACGAAATCATTTCGTTTTAACGAAATAACATTTCGTAAAAACGAAATCATTTCGTTTAAACGAATTAGTTATTTCGTTAAAACGAAATGATTTCGTTTAAACGAAATAGTTATTTCGTTCAAACGAAATGATTTCGTTTAAACTTATTTCGTTTAAACGAAATCATTTCGTTTAAACGAAATAAAAAAAGTCTCACATTACCTAAGTGGAAAAAAGTGTGTAACATGTCACTTTAGGGGCACCGCAGTATTCGGATTGATTGTATTGTTTGATAACTGATAGTCACTATTGGGTAATATTATCTGTCTGGAATTTTTAAAAAGACATGGCTAGAGATCATGTACTCGCTGCCAAAACCACCATTCTACTGATATCGAATAAATCTAAAGAACTGTGTTTAATGTGACAAGTAAAAGGCAAACAATTTTATCCAGTTGATTTCTGGCAAATTCATTTGTATAGATTAACTTACTGTTCCTATTTGTTACACAAAAGGCAAATTGTAAACAGGTTTTTAGAAATGAAATTTATTTACCCATAGAAATATCTGTTCTTGACTGTTCTTCAACACTTGGGCTAAATTTCTGTAAATTTAAATATAATATATTATTATTATTATATATAAATATATATATACATACTAGTATGTATAAACAATTATTTTTCATTCAAAGACACGAAATTAATGATTTAAACACCTTAACAGATGGTCATAATTGATGGGAAAGACTTAAGTGAACGAGTGAATGAATCAATTCATAAAGTAAAGCTGATTAAACTGATGTGCCAGTCAGCGTAGGTTTTATCTTAAATATCCAAAGTGTACCAATTTAAAGTACCTTTAGCCGGAAATTAGTTATAAAACATTGAGAAATGAACAGTAACTAACGTTACATAAGTACATGCAATTATAAACTTAAAATGCGTATATATATTTGAATACGTTGATAACATAAATTAGCACAAACTTGGTGACATATGATTAATATATTTTTGCTGTCATTAGATGGAAATATTATAAAAGTAAAATGTCCCGTCGTATCTACGTTAAACTGTATATATAACTAAGAAATTTGAAATAATGCTCTGAACGGAGGGATGACCAAATATTAAGATAAAAATAAAAAATACTAGGTAAAACAATTCATTCACCTTTCTACTGTAGATAGCGGTAAGTGTGTACAGAAAAGGATTAAGAGCAGAATTGATCGGCAAAATTATTACGGCTGTCCAAGCATAAACTTCTCCTGGAATAGTATGCCCCGCCAAAGCTAAGGCACCTGCAAAATATTTGAAAGTATGTTACGTAGTTTCGGTGACACATATGTTCATTTTAAGTGCATTAATTAAAAAAAAAAACAAAAAAAAAACAATTCTCCTGAATAATCTAATGTTAATATGAAATCAAGGAAATATTGACAGATCGTTCGGTCAAATCAATGAATAAGTGGTAAAACTCATTAACATTCAAAATGAGTAGTATTATGCAATTTCACCTTGTATGCACAAGTCAAATTAACAGGTTCATGAAAAACTAACGAAAGAATTTTTGGTATTAGAGACCACAATGTTTTTTCTGAAGTATTATGTGAAGCATACAGTCTTTTGTTTGACCCCGCGAGTTTCTTGTGTTCTTTCGACGATCTCGGTTTTACACAAGAATTTTACCTTGTCAAAATGGCATAGCTTAATAATTGTGTCATAGACACTTACCCATCATTCCAATTGGAAACCAACACATAAAATCAGTGGTCACAACTAGTAGAAGATTTCTTGCTACTTTCAGATCGTTTGTACGTGTACTGTTCAGTGATTTCCTTAAAGAAGCTTGTTTCTTAATTTCCGCATAGATTAGCAACTGACCAACAGCGATCAGTATGAAGGTAAACATGTTGAATCCTATGAACAGTAAAATAGAATACAACCATCCGGGTGGACGCTGACGTGTCAGGGGTAAAGCTAGACAAACTGCCGATTTGCTGTAAAACGTTCCTTCAAAGTATCCTGTGTAGATAACCGGTAACAATGAAATGATCAAGACGAATATCCACGTTGCTATTGCGGCACATGTAGCAGACTTTACGTTAAACCGAAGTTGTCCAAAAGGATATTTTATCACGAGAATTCTGTCAATAGTGATGAGGCACATAAATAACACACTTGCTTCTGAGGAAACTGTTGATAGAACTCCAGCTAGCTGACACCAAGCACTGTTTCTCCAGTACTCGTCAACTTCAATATATCTAAAAAATACCAGCAATAAATCACTGTTTTTCAAAAAAGATTCACACCATATGAAATGTATTAAAAAAATATGCAGAACTGCAGACTGCGTGTGTCTACATTGTAAATTTCATTTCTTTCAAATATTTACATATGCCAAGTACTGTCAGTTCAATACTGAAATAAATACGATAGATAGATAGATAGATAGATAGATAGATAGACAGATAAGATTAGATAGGTAGGTAGGTATGTAGATAGATAGATAGATAGATTAGATTAGATTAGATTAGATTAGATTAGATAGATAGATAGATAGATAGATAGATAGATAGATAATATAGATAGATATACAATCAGAAATGAAATACGACATATCCACAGACAGACAGACAGACAGACAGATAGATTGATAGATAGATAGATAGATAGATAGATATACCTGTTTCTAAAACTTTTGTCCGCTACCGCAATTATCAGCATGTATACTCCCATGAATAAATCAGCGATGGCCAAATTTGTTACAAATATTCCATAACCAAGTTTCAATCTCTTTCTATCATATGAAAGTCTATACACTAGTGATAAAATATTTCCAAGGAGGGCTAAAATGCCAATGGTCCACATGAGTGCTTGAAGGGTGCCATTTCGCATCAAATCTTCACAAGAGGAAAATTCATCTTTGTAAGGTAGGCAGTCTTCTTCTTTAAGACTTGACGGCCGGATGCAGCAAAATTTGAATGCCGGTGTCTTTAGCTTTTGAACGTTAATAACGCCTGTAAACATTTTACTAGTGAATGTTGTTATAGGGTTTTCTGTTATATGGATGATATTTGATTCAAGTAAATTGAATGCGAAATCCTGTACGTCAGTTATTTCATTGTGTGATAAATCTAGATAATCTAAACGAAGTCCTTTAAACATTTCGGCTGATAAAGTGTGTATTTTGGTATAACTTATAGTTAGCACGTTTACTGAAATGCCATATAAAGCACCCGGCTCTATTTCCATAAGCTGATGGTTACCTGTTAGTCGAAGGTATTTCAAGGCTTTCAACTCACCGAATACATCAGTAGGCAGTTTCGTGAATGTATTGAATGATAAGTCGAGAGTCCTTAAATTATTAAGACCAGAAAATGTGTATGGTGATAAAATCTTTATATTACAAGAAGACATGTTCAGCGAAATTAAAAACTTGAAAAATCGTCTTGTACTGTATTGTTCTAAAAGATCTTTGCAAATATATGTTGAGTTACTGACATCTAAAACACGTGCCAGTATGAACTCATTAAATGTGACATTCGTAGTTTCCATATTTGAACAGTTGATGATTAATGAGGCGCAAGAACAATTCTTGGGGCATTGGAAGTTACAGTTGTCTTCGTCGTCACCGTATGGACATTCTCTCCGATTGTTACATACTTGATTAAGTGGTATACATACTTTACTGAAGAGACATCGATACCTCCCGTGGCATGGCAGTGTTGTTCCTGCATGGGAAATGAGAAAAAGACATATGATTAAGCATATTATGTATCGCTTAGACATAAATCCAGTACATATGCCTATTATGTAGAATGCTTTCTCCATATGTTATCGTGAGACTGTGAATATCTTAATTTAAGGTCGTTCTGCACGTTTTATGAACCGAAAGCGATGGTGATACATTATATATTAAGATAATGTAGAATAAAGCCTGGACTCGCCTGTGGAAACAAAAATAATAATTTTACTAATTAATGTCATACCACGTGTAAATTAATTTTTACGCCAACGTTACTACTTTTCTAAAGGTAAAATATGACATTAAAAGCTTTGGCAAGTCCATATAATGCCTCAAAATTAGTTTGGAAAGTACGGATCTCTTTAATTATGGAGAAATATCTCAAAATCAGACTCTCGGACCGATACCTTATTTCACCATGTTATAGACAAAATGGTTATTTACGACTGTGAGAAGTTTCATGAAAATCTAAATTGTAGAAAGAAATTCTATCAGTGATGTTCACATTATAAAATCTTGTACGTGGTCAACATTTCTCAAACCAATCTCAAATCAAGCTCACGACCTTGTTTTTATTAGCGAATTTTCTCAGTATAATTTAGTTTTGAAAAATCAGTGTTGAATAAAATCCTACATTGTAGAAAGAATTTAAACGTACAGAACTGCCTTAATACCACACACATATAAACTCTGTACATGTAAGTCATTTGTAAAGCGTTTTTTTAACATAATACCTTAATCTTACTCAGATTAAAGAAATATTTTTTCATAATCCAATTTATCATTACAAGTTTGTCTGCAAATATCTTACCGTTACATAACTCCGGGAAAAGTTGCAAATATCTTACCGTTACATAACTCCGGAAAAAGTTGCAAATATCTTACCGTTACATAACTCCGGGAAAAGTTGCAAATATCTTACCGTTACATAACTCCGGAAAAAGTTGAGTTCCAATTGTTCCAAGAATATCAGCATTTCTCACATTTATTTCTTTAAAACTGCCTTTGTTAATATAGGAAGTTTCAGTTTTTGCATTCCTATTAATAACTACACGGTATTTGAAAATTGCTGTTAAAGAGCCTTTTTCCATTTGATCAATCTGCGAAAATATAACACTTTCTGAACTGGACTGTGTATTTTCATTGGTTAACAATATAATTCCGAAAGTAACATGTTCATTTACGTCTCCATAAAAGTTGTCTAAGAAATATTTAATATCTTGTTCAGTTAGGTCTTTACTTTTGAATGGTTTTCTGTAATGCTCACTATTTGACAATATATCCGAAATACGAAGGGTTATGAAAGAACTATTTTCGTTTGCTGGGAAGTTCGTTCCGATTGGTTTATATTTTACAACATTCACTTCACTTTTTTCTGTAAACATTAGTCCTCCAAGTCTAGCCGCTATCTCTAGAAATCTCGTACCGTCATTTGATTCCGGTGTCATTATAATAATTTTTCTTTGCTCGTTTTTGCAGGCTGAAAAAAGGGAAATCCAATAAATTTTATACTAAATGACATACAAATAAAGCATTGAACTGTTTTGTATGATGTTGCTGTCTGGATAAAATTTTAAATAAGCATTTATAAAATGTAAATCTTGTCTTGAAGACAAACGAATGTTGAATTTTGATTCATTGTATTAATGTTTTATCCCTTCGGGTAGTGGAATTCCGATTAACCAGTTCTACAGAGCATGAGGGGGGTTTGATGAAGATTTCATTAACTCTTGTGGACAGAATCAAACAGAGTCTGATATCATTTTGCCTGACTGCCCTTTATGCTTCCAAAATCTACTAATATACTTTAGGAATGTGCAGATTTTATAACCTCTCGCCGACAGTGTGTGTGTGTTCGGGTTTAACGTCTTTTTCAACAATTTTTCAGTCAAATAAACGACGTTGTCTACTTGTAGCAGTGAGCACAATGCCCAACTTTATAGTACTGCCTCACTGGAATATCACGCCGTAGACACGTGGCATGATACCCCACCCAGTCACATTATACTGACACCGGGCTGACCAGTCCTAGCACTATCCCCTTAATGCTATGCGCCAAGCGAAGAAGCTGCTAGTACCATTTTTAGCTCGACTATTCGAAGAATAAGTAGAGCTATCCTACTCACCATGGCGTCGGCGTCGGCGTCGGTGTCGGCGTCGGCGTCGGCGTCGGCGTCACATCTTGGGTTAAGTTTTTCGTACCAGTCCACATTTTGACAAAGTCTTTTGAGATAAAGCTTTGAAACTTTCAACACTTGTTTACCATCATCATGGCCAGTTATAGGCAAGAGCACATAACTCCATCAAGGATTTTGGCTGAATTATGGCCCCTTTTGACTTAGAAATCATGGTTAAGTTTTTCGTACCAGTTCATATTTTGACAAAGTCTTTTGAGATAAAGCTTTGAAACTTTCAACACTTGGTTACCATCACCATGTCCAGTTATAGGCAAGAGCACATAACTCCATCAAGGATTTTGGCTGAATTATGGCCCTTTTTGACTTAGAAATCTGGGTTAATATTTCGTACCAGTCCACATCTTGACAAAGTCTTTTGAGATAAAGCTTTGAAACTTTCAACACTTGTTTACCATCACCATGTCCAGTTATAGGCAAGAGCACATAACTCCATCAAGGATTTTGACTGAATTATGGCCCCTTTTGACTTAGAAATCATGGTTAAGTTTTTCGTACCAGTTCATATTTTGACAAAGTCTTTTGAGATAAAGCTTTGAAACTTTCAACACTTGGTTACCATCACCATGTCCAGTTATAGGCAAGAGTACATAACTCCATCAAGGATTTTGGCTGAATTATGGCCCTTTTTGACTTAGAAATCTTGGTTAAGTTTTTCGTACCAGTTCATATTTTTTGTAAAGTGTTTGACATATGGCTTTGAAACTTTTATCACTTGTTTAGTATAATAGTCTCTATCTGTAGGAAAGAGAACATAACTCTGTCATCTATTTTGGCTGAATTATGGCCCATTTTGGACTTTGAAATTGGTTTTGTTTCCATACAAGTCCATGTTTTGTCAAAACTATTTGACATATGGCTTTTAAACTTTGAACACTTGTTTATCATTATGATTTCCATCTGTAGGCAAGAGTACATAACTATTTTGACTGAATTATGGCCCTTTTTGGACTTTGAAATTGGCTCATATATTGCCATTTAGTGCAAGACTTATCGAAATCAAAGTAATACAGGAACATTGTTTGTCTAATCTATTTATTTCTTTTGTCTGAATATCCGTGGAAATATTTTGACACCATTCTTCAATCAATTCTTCGAATAGTCGAGCGCGCTGTCATAAGACAGCTCTTGTTTACGTCTTTGGTATGACGCGGCCGGGGATCGAACCCACGACCTCCCGCACTCGAAGCGGACGCTCTACCACTAGGCTACCGAGGCGGTCTCTCGCCGACAGACTCAAATCGAGTTTGATTATTATTTTGCCAGGCTGCGCTCTATGCTTTCAAGAATCTGCATTTATTTTATGCTATCTAATGAAATACTGTATTCAGTTAAATATTTGTTATATCATCACTCACACCGTGAAAATATGAAATCTATATTTTCACACTGTGAGAGATATAGCTCCGCCGCTTTCACACAATTGTGTATGAATTTTAAATTATTTGCTTAAAACAGGATGAAAATTGTAGTCGCACTTTGTTCTTTATAGGGTATTTTTCGATTCAAATAATTTTACTTAATGAGAATTTCAATAACGTTATGCAGCAAAAAATAAGATAAGATGGAACTAAATGTTGTGTGCGTCTTTCTAACGTCACAACACGTCTGACGTCATGTCTGTTTACGCGCGTCTGTTTCCCGTGGTGAGATTAAAAATTGTTGCAAAATGCACATCTAAACGTAATTGAGCATATAATAAAAAGAAAATTTGTTTGTTTTGAGTGAATATAGAATATATCTCACCTCGAAGTGAGAAAATGTTTACATATTCACTCGCGCTACGCGATCGTGAAAATATTTGAAATTTTCTCACTTCTCAGTGAGAATTAGTTATTGTACTGGAGATCAGCATTTTTAGAAAACGAAACGTAAAGATGAAAGGAATATAATGATATAAAGAGTGAATAAATCGATGTTTATTAACAAGTAATTAATCTTCTTGGTAAGGTTATATATTTTAATAGTGATTCTAGATAAGTGGTAAAAATTGACAATAATTATATCATATTATGATTCTACCAACCACAAACTTTTTCATCATATCCATCAGGACAGTCTATTCTACCGTTACACACATACATCAATGGTATGCAGAAGCTACCAGGACATTTGGCGTAGTCTTCTGGACATGAAAAATTTTCTGCAAGGTAATTTTAAAATATTTAAACAAATAAACCAAGCTATTTTAAGTACAGAAACATTATTAAGACATTATTAAAAATTACAAGACTGTCTACATAACACGATCTGCTATGTAGCATGTTGATTAAGTATATTTCTCGTATTTGATAACTTAAGCTTAATATGATCATTTAAGTTGTAGAATACACATAAATGAAGTACACTAGTCCATTAGATTGGTTGCGCACTATGCTTTCAAAGGATCTTTTCACAGATTTTATTCAGTAAATAATCTAAAATGACTCACAAGAACAACAATTAAGTGCTAACAGAGGGTAACACGGACTAATCGAAAAAGCCGAAAACAACTAAATATTTTCAAAATAAACTTAATATATATATATAATTATAAAGTATTGGATACTTAATTAATTAATAGTAACCAAAAGAAAACTCGGATTGAATTGAAATAATTTGAACAAAGGTATTTACAAAAATCTTTGAAAGATGAAAGAATGCATTGCTAAAGCAAATTTTGTAGACAACATACCGCAGTTCTGAAGATGAGAAAGAGACCGACAACCGTCTATGACGTCATTTTTATCTTTATGGTACAAACACTGTTGCGACCGGTTGACAGACTTAACTCCATGTCGACAAAATATTGTTGGTTGTCTTAATACATCTTGCTTTGAGATATCTTAAGAAATAAATAAGATGGTATGAATATTTGCGTACCACTGGACCGAAGAAAATATAGATATATATTTATAAATGTTCACCGGAACACTGACTGTAAGCTAAATCATTGTAAATGGTTACCCAATAAAGACACAAGAGACAAATATACAATTGAAAGCAAAACTGAAACAAGGTATATACATATTGTACATGTACATGTATATCATCAGCATTTCTGTTACAAACTTACAACATCATTGTGAAGGTTTTTTTATAATTTCATTCTTCATGTGTATAGTAAATGTATTTTGTGGCTTACAGTGCTAAAATTTCATTTTACATTCCTAAACAGTGGACATCACCCATAAACAGATTTTCTGTCCAGCACTCTCCTAAATATTCTCCATATTTCCGTCAACTAACTGTAGGATGTGGGTATTGTCGTTTGCAATTTTACCATGTGCGCTCTTGTTTTTCATAAAATTAATTCAGTAGAACATGCAAGTACAGACAAACTTCATGATGCATTTTACACGGTTTAGCGAAAATATAACGTATAACGGTAACTTAAAAACATGCATAAACCTAGGCTTGACAAGTTACCAATATCCAACATTCTTGTGGCAGAATCATAAATTGGACATACATTGCTTTTTTTCGTGCGACAAAGCCATATAATTGGATTACAGCATATCCGTATATAATGACCTTGGTTCCTTAGGTCATATCAAATATTAAAACTATCGGTTTAAACCAATAAATTTGCAATTCAGCTGGCATGTCTCCTTACATTTGTGGCACTCGACTATTCCAAGTTTCATTCTGTCTTCAGAAGTATCGAAATCTTCCGACATTTCCAGTAGAAAAGAAGAAAACATGTTATTGTAGATATTTTTTCGTACCGAAAACGTTGGTTCATCGTTTCTGCAAAGTAAAATTAGAAAATAAATATGATAAGACGATACTTTTTATGTAACAAATGGATATATTTTCAGCTTTACCATTTGATATCTATTTTCAAAACTACCGATATAGAATCAGCATTTACATTTAACAACATTTAGACATTACATCAAAAAACTTTTGCAGATTTAAAGGCTATTTCCCCTTTGTTTTATCCTCTGGAAAAGACACATGCCGATGATTAATTTCAATTCTTCTCGAATAACGCACAAGACTGAATACATTATAATGCTGATGATGTCATTTAAAGCATACAAAATGTCAATAATTTATACCAAATATCTTTTTATAAAAGTAGGCTCTGGAAAATATCATTGAATAACCAGTTTTCAAATCTTTAAGTAATTTTGGGAAATTACTCGCAATTAAGGAATTTTACAGGATATGATAATATAATCAAGTCAAGTGAAGAAGTATTTTAAAATAATGTATTTATCAATAAAATAACACATCGTTAGATATAAATATCAAATTTCAAACTTATGTATTTAGGACATGGTGCCAGATGCAATATCCTGTTTTCAAACCATGTATAAATATGCATGTAATAATTGTTGTTATGGTAAAGGAACCTGTAAAGTTACTGAACTGTTTCTTGATATCCGTAGCATGTTGTATTTGATTTGATATCTGACTTTTTCACAAGGCCACCTAAACACCTAACATGTCAAATGGTAGGAAAATAAAGAAGTTAAAGTAAAATCGGATAACTAATATTTCGCAACTGGTACCTTCATCAGGACAATAATCTTAACTCTTTACAAACATATCATCTCAATTAAAACAAAATGACATTTCAATATTAACAGCGTTTTGAAAACATGGTATTGGCTGATATGAATTTTGTAAAATTTGACAAAAGTACAAAGTAGGTGACTAAAAAGATTAATAATTCTAGTTTTAGAGTTCTGGATAAATGTTATCGAAAGAACATACCCTTCATATGAATCATACATTTCATATTCCTTTTCTATAAACGTGAAATTTTTATTGTCTAATTCCATGACTTTCAGTCTTTCCCTATGAGGCAAACTGGAAAACTGGAAACAAAGAATGAACACAAGTTAAATGAACATTTTTCCTAATAGATATATACTGTACAGTTATTATTCTGTTCGATGTAGTAACGGTATATAATGCATTGTGTATTAATTTTAATGAATTTAAGTTAATATGACTTAATTTGGTACATACATTTGTATCTTTCTTATTTTCATGCTATCGCTAATATTGCCACGCTTGTTATAATTTGTCATGCTATTCAATTAACCCGCCAAAGGATAGCTTTTAGCGAAAAACATGTATTATGTTTACGCCAATAAATATTTTTGCTTTTGACTTGACTTATTTATAAAGAATAAAGCATAATTAGTTAAGTGTGCGTAGACCTGCTAAATCATTCTGCGCGTCTTATAATAAAGAAAATACACCCTTTTACACCCGTTGTATTATTATTATTACTTTTATAACAATGCTCAATCATTTATATTTATTGTCGATTATACTGTGCCTGGAATAATTCACTCGGGCGTAGTAATATTTTCATCCTTGATTCTGTATGAATGAACTACTTTATGTCATTTTAGTCATTCTAATTCCTGTAACCTACTTTCCGTATTTTATCACCTTACTTACTGCTTTGAATCCTTTTCCTCTCGTTACGTCTTTATTTTTACTCTAGGGTGTAAAGTGTTCGTGTGAAATTCTATTGTATTTGCTATATTTTTATCTTCATTTTTCACCTGATTCACAGACACTAGGAATGAGGGCAACCCCAGCCATCCTCGTCCGCCCCGCCAACTGTTAGCCAATACAACACGATCCGGGCGTATGACGATCATAAAACGGGTTTCACAATTTCGTCATGTTTTTAAAATGCGCTTTTTACCACCATCTCTTTCAAATTAAAGATAGGCATCTGTTAAATTGACATAAGGAAGCTTTTGAGTTAGCACCTACACAGGACCGATGATTATGTAACCACTTTGTTAAATGACACCATACCTGACAACTGTCATTCCGGTTCCAACGAAAAGTTAATAACTTTTATAAATCGATCAATTTACTTGAATGTATGGAACACTTCCCTGCGAAATGATTCCTGTTTTATGTAGTCGTATGAATATTTATTTTGGTACCCGGTTTATGACACGCACGGTAAAAAGTGGTTGTACCAGCAAGTGTTCACAATGTAAGTTTCACAGATGCAAAGAAAATTTGCAGCGTATTTTAAATATGCACGTTTTTTACTATAAATTTAATGGTAAAAATGTGCATATTTAAAACACGCTGAAAATCATATAACAATACCTGCTTTATGATCGACAACTACGCTCAGTACATGTTATAATAATAGAAAAAAACACTGGCTTACAGTTGGCGGGGGAGGATGGGGAAGAATGTCCTGACCACAATTAAAAGTGTCTATGATTTCATTTCATTGGACTTGCTACCTTTTGATTACATCTGTATCCTCTGTGTAATGCGTTACTTATACCCGCTGTTTCGATACGAAATCTATTAGCAGCCAGCTGTTTCCAATCGGTATTAAGATATTGCATTTTCATCCACCCTCCATCTTTTCCAAAACCATCAAAATCGCAATAGATATAATATGACTGCCCTGACAAAACAACGAAAACATTTCATTTTATTTATCATCGGCACGGACACTTTGATAACCTAGTGTATATTTATCATGCAGATATCAATATGAAAGTTTCAAGAAACGTCACATAGAGTCAAATTTTAATTAAGTGTTTTTGACCAAATAAAAGTGCATAATTAAAATCTACATTTGTATCCTGTTAAAAATATTTGCTGGTGTTGAAAATTAGAAAATATTCATGTTCATGTTTGTGACCTTACATAAATGGGTAGCGGTTGATTAATGAATAAAATGATACTATCGTATTTCTTAATTTTGTTGACATTTTGATATGCCGCTAGCAACAAATATATGCTAAACGCTTGAGAAATTCAAAGAAAAGTACTCAGTATAATATTAAAGTTATTGCCAAAATAAATATCGAGGAAGGTGTTAGACATTATCGAAAAGTATAAGATGTTTATATATGTGTATATACACTTTAGGATTAAAAATGCTTCATTTGTCATATGAAAAAAGAACCTCCTGATTTCGATAGCAGCGTTTTAAGTTTCATAATAATACATTTATGTATTTTTGATCTAAATGTTTTAATTTTATATCATAAAATGATAACGTAGTTGTCCAAATCGCAAATAGCCATAAGAACATAATTAGAAACCCATTACAATGTTACATTAATTTATAATGTCCGATCTATAAAAGAAGGCAATAAAAATGGACCCGATCATTCTTTCTACTGTTTTGCAAACGAAATGAGATAACACTTAAAAAATAGCAAATAACAAGACATTAGTATATTTTCATGTGGTAGCCTGAATATAGTCAGAGTCATTATGACCCCTTTAGTGAACAGACATCAAAGTCAATCATGATTGGACAGCGTAGCAGCTATATATGATTATGATATCAAATACCTATATGGAAATAACCGCTATTTGTTATTCCGCTTCGCCATATATCTTCGCAGGTTTTATACTCCCGGTCACATGACATCTCATCAGAACCATCCGGGCAATCACTATGCATGTCGCATACGAGACGCACAGAAATACACGATCTATCACCACACTGGAAAGCTTTACTTATATCACACACATCTAAAATAGTTAATACGATTCAGATTAAGGTAATCGGGAAAATTAATACAGACAACTTTTGGATAAGTTATATTTCAGAATGGAAATCCCATTGTCTAAAGGAATAAGGTCAGTGATTCGGTCGAAAATGTGCTTCCATGGTGTAGTCGAAAGAAGTCCATAATATATAGATCCTAATTTTCCCATTTTTTGCGCAAATTCGTGTAGAACGAGTGCTTTAGTCACATTTTTTACTGCTAGAATACATTCGTCATGAAATGAGATGGTTTTCATGTTTATACACCCGGCCCACGCGGCAAGTTTTGCAGATCGAAACCGGAAGTAGGTGTTTTTTTGTGCGGACAAGAGCAAATATGCGCCATTTTTTGGGTAGGCAGATCACAACTGACTGGCATTTCACTAGGAACTATTCACCCCCTATTTTCTTTTCATTTTTGCGTTAATTTATAATAGAACTTTCATGAAAAATAGGTGTAGGAAAAAGTGACGTTCTATAAGGATACGGAAAGACGACCTAAAGTCGTTTTTATATGAAACAAAGAAGGATTTTAATTACTAACCTTCAACCTATAAGAGTTGAAGTAAGACTTTTCTAGGAACACATCACAATTAGTCTTAATAGTCTTAAATCGGTTGTATATGTTATGAAAGGGTGTTTTCAGTGCAAAATAATCATGAAATTTGAAAACATTTGAATTTTGACCGTAATTTGCACAAATGCACCTATTTCTGCAGCGCTATTTTTTGCATCCCCTCTCCCTTTACTTTGAGTTATTTTTTGTGACTCCCCTTTATTCTGGCTGCCGGAGTCCTAGGGCGGTACACACTTGTTTTTTTCCTGCTTATATGGTGCATGAGTGTCTGCGCTTTTGTGGCTTACGTTGTAGTGTGACTGTTATTAAGGAACATAGCATTCCCTTTGTATATTCATCCTTGTTCTTCTTTCCCCTACAAATCCCCCAACCCCCACCATTTTACCACTTCCTCTCCCTCTATCTGTATTTGACATAAATTAATATGTACTTGTTAGATGTTTGAAGCAACCCGTCTGTAATATTTTTCCATTACAGTTTCTTTTTTCTTTTTGTTGTGGGCCTACTTTGCAAATGCATGGCTCTGAGGCTGTGTTTTGGTGCTCTGTGCTTTCGAGAAATATACCCTTACCTATTATCTTTTATCAAAAGAGGAAATTACTTTAGGATTTGTTTCAAGATAAAACCATTATTATATTTTACACATATAAAGTGTTCAATGTAATAATGACCAAAACAAACTAAACTTTACTAAAAACGTAAAATTACAAGTTACAGATTGTTAATAACGTCCGTAACTTTTCGATAAACGTAGACAACGAACCTCGTTTATAAGAAACAAATTTACAGCGATTTGCAGTTTTGTCCCGATGAGTTTTCTGTCGACACATTTTCATTTAGATTAAATATATTTAATAAAATCGAACACAGAATAGTTACCACAACTTGTTTCATCGCTTGCATCAAGACAGTTTTTGACTGAATCACAACGTTCATCTTTGCGGATACACTGTCCACTAGCACATTTATATTGATCATCTGTACAACTCGGAAATACTGAAAAACAAACGATATGAGTGGATCATTACAATTGTAAATGGCTGAAAATCACCCGGAAGTTATAGTTACTGTATATATATTTCTACAAAGACGTTCCTCATATTTATTGCGTGTTCAAACTTAAGTCTTAAACACAGCAAGGCATTTTGGGGGGGGGGGGGGGGAATCGCATCACAAATTCGAGCGGTTTAGGTCGTTTTTGGGGAAAGGGCATGGTCGCAATATTTGTGGGAAAGAGCATCAGTGGTAGACTAGTTTAGGAGAAAAAAGCATCAGTGGTCGATTGGTTTAGGACATTTTGGGGAAAGGACATCAGTGTAAAGTTGAAGGAAATAAAGTAACAGACACTAATTGGAAATCAAAAAACAGTGTAACTAACCATTACCTTGAGTTATCTGCCCTTGAAAATGACCTAAAAGAGCAAAAAAACTCGCATTCAGGGGCAGATAACTCAAAACGGAGACCCCCAATTCGTTTTCATAAATTTGTTTCTAATACGATGCTCTATGATCATGCAAAGTTAAAGAAAATTCTCTCCGCTAGTTCAAATTTTCCTTCTTTGTAACATAGATACGTCTTTAAAAGGATGCAAGTCCGTCTCAAAATTTATCTACATTGCAATTTGTCTCATAATTTTTATGCGAAAAATGGTTAGATAAAGCCTTTTGTTGTTACTTTTTAGACAGACATATATAATATTATATCGCTTTAAACACGTCTTCTAAGCTCTATCACTGTACCCATAAAACAAAAATGACTGCATGATTATCAAAATAATGGAGTACTGATATTGAATAATTCTGTATTAGCACTTTTACAAGTTCGATATCGACAATGGCATTCGTAATAAGCAGCCTTTGGCGAAGCAAAACCAAACCAAATAAAAGTACGTCTTAAATTTGTTTCATTACCGCAAATTTCGTCTGCAGCTTCCACACAGTCTTCAACAAAGTCACAAACTTTACTAACATGAATACAACGGCCGTCTGGACATGTGAATTCCTCTTCTAAGCAAGATCCATCATCTGTAGAAAATAAAAGTTATTGTCACAAACATGAAGCATAGCCGAGTTGCAGTTTTTCCAAACGCCACTATCTCTTTGCCGTAAATGGACGACTCTTATATACAACGTTAGTATCACTTACAGATTGAGTAAATTTATTATTTGCATTTTTTAAAGTTTTGAAGCGGATTCTGGGTTCATTTCTACACAATATACCCTTCATAAATTGAAATGCATTCAACATTGTCGTCAATATGATACTTTTAACAATAGTAATTTATATTTATGATAAGATGAACCATAATCGTTTCATTATATGTTTCTCAATATCTTAGAGTCTATGTAAATAAGTATGAACGTATGAACGGTACCTGGTCTGTTACAACTGATTTCATCAGACGAATCGAAGCATTCCGAAATGCCATTACATTTTGCATAAGCTGATGTCAATTCTCCGCTCGAACATTTAAACATAGTTGCCGCATCTCTACGTCCGACGAAAATATCACTTATATCTTTAGTGTCTAGGAAAAGCTCTGAATTCATATAATATGTAGAATTTGGACATCAAAATAATTTTGCTAATTGACAGTACAATCTCGTCCATATTCGTACTACAAAATGGCGAGGGGATTCTTTTATTCTATCCTTACAGGAAGAAATATAAGTTAGTTACTTATGTCAATTTTACCTTACGTGTACATGTATTAACAAGCTTTAGTTATAAACATTTGGTCAAGTTTTCTCTTAACGTTACCTGGTCCAGTTATTAAAGTGATAGTTAACAACAGTCTGTTAAACTTCATTAAAATGTTTATATTTACTTGTGGAATTGGCAACCCGCCAGGGACCTTCACACAACGATACAGACGACGAACACTTATCAAACGACATACAGTAAACCTCGCTTATAAGGAACAGCTAGGGACCTCTAAAAATTGTTCCTTATAACCGAGGTTCCTTATATCCGTATAGCGAACTAGTTCCTTGTAACCGAGGTTTGTATAACGAACACAATTTGTATAGCGAACACTATTTGACTGACGTTTCATAAGGGCTAAGTGTTCACACTCCGGGCCGACCTTGAATCTTTATGTGAGGAAGTTGCTTTTCTAGTACCGGTCCTATCCTGGAGAGATGGTAAGGTAAACTGCCTGCATGTATATGACTGAGTGTTGAAACGCGGCGTTAAACCTAAACCAAGCCAAAATGTTCGTCGGTAAGAATGACCGTAATTTATGTTTATTTTTTGTCGTCATTTCTATCTTCTTTTTAGAGAGCGCTACATGATGACTATAAGATATGTTGCAGTTACTCCCCTTACCTTGCTTGACTTCATGTTATCTGAATAGTCATCAATACCAATATAAAATAAATGTTCAATTTTATATTACAAAAATGTTAAATTAGACTACCCATTAAAAATTAGGTAGGTTATTAATGACATACAGTGTATTACTACTAAACAACGGCGCCATACATACGGATTGAAGTGTAAATTATACCTATGATGATTTTGCTATTGTCCATTTTAGCACCTGCTATAATTTTACAATTGGAAATTTGGTAAACTGGACTGTTTGCCATTGTTAATCACGTGTAATTAGCAGATTTATTTAGGATTTTCGTTCACTATAATTGTTAACATGAAATACCCAATACATGTAGCTGTCGAACATAATCTTGAGTAAACATAGTCTACTATCGTTTAGTATTTGGTAATTTAATGATATTATATATTTTCTTTTTATCGTATTCTTGAATTAACAAACTAAAGATCATAGAAATGAAATAATTGTGTTTATTCATGTGCATGAAAGCTGACGTTGCTCTGACGTCATCAGCGATTCTCATGTTTATTTCCGGTTTTCAATAATTTTTATTCTTTATGTCTGTTCGCTATAACCGAGGGTTTTTTCATTGCATTTCGTACTTTGGGCCTGGAAAAAGTGTTCCTTATAACCGAGTGTTCCTTATAACCGAGTTCCCTATAACCGAGGATTTTTACATTAAATAAAGAAGGAATTAGATCGGGGAATTGAAAACTGTTCCTTATAACCGAGTGTTCCTTATATCCGAGTTCCTTATAAGTGAGGTTTACTGTAATAAATTGAAATTTAACCCTCTAGTGGCACTATGTACATTATGTACATCTAAATTGAATATTGTGCTTGTTTCAAAAAATGTCAAATATGAATAAATCAATACATAACAAACCTTTCAGTATGGAGTTTGTTCCACTCATTGTTTGTTCACACATTGCTGTCATTTTTATGCCTGAGGGAACCTTTAGTGAGCAAGACTGTGTTTTCCAGGTACTGCTAACGCCTGGTGTATGAAATCTCATTTTTGTGCATTGATTCAAAAGTGTATCAGCTGGTTCATTATCGTCCCTGTCATGTCCGACAATATAAAATAAATATTCAAATTTGCTCTTTATTCATCATTGTAATATCAAATACACTAAATAGGGATATATATTTTTTGCGGTGCTTAAACGCCATCTGACCTGTTGATAAATAAGTATGAGCTCCGACGGTCTTGCATTTAATCTTATTTTTGAGTAGAATTTGACTGACGCCTGCTGCTGATGATATAGAATATGACATTAAATAGAACCAGCTTAGAAAGCGTTCTTGTAAAAGACATTAGCAGTAGGTAAAATAGTTCTTATTCTGCTAACCATTAAGAAACTCTGTATAGTATCATAGAGTAATAACAACAATATCTAGCTAACACTGGTCCATTAATATTATTTCTATTAGCTTCGTTTGGCAATTTTACCGTATCTATATAAAATGACTGTAGGTTCCCTGCTGTGTTTTAGTAGTAATGGCATTGTTCATCGTAGAACTTTTTTATGTACTGTCATAAAAGTGTGAACTATTTACCAAGCCGTGAATGTCAAAGGTGTTCCGTCTGGCCAATGTTCACGTTGTACACCAGATGAGTCTACATAGCGGCGTAGCCCTTTGAATATACAGATGAAACACTGTTGATCTATACAATTTTGAAGATTTTGAAACAAAAACAGGGATGAAATATAGGAAACTGAAATATATTAAGACATTTGCAAAGTTATGTTGCTCTTAAGGTAGTGTTATTTTTGTTACATAGAACTGAAACCGACACAAGTATATGCCATGGCTTTCTAGCTTTTGATGATGAAAGAAGACCCCACGTGCACGTCCGGACATTATTTAAGGGAGGGCAGGCACCTGAGAAGAGCCATCAACCTACCGTGAACTAGCTGAATGATTTCCTCATATGACAGAAGAATACACCTTAAGGAAGTTTCTATATGCTTAGCGGCGAGGGGCAATGACACTAATTCTTAAACACTAAGAGTTTCGGTTCATAGAGCAGGATCGAAAATTTTATAAAACCTTGAGCAATATATTGAGCTTCTTCAAAACTTGAATTTCGATATATTCGATCTGGTTCAAAATGCAATTTTATGGGGATTTTTTATATTCCTAATTATGACTTTGAGCAGTTCGAACCTCAATAATACATCGAAAATTTTCTAAACTTCAAATCTGTATTCTCCAGCTTGCTTGACCCTCAATGCTAGCTCGATATTCTTAAAATTTGAGATGATTATTGAATACCAGGTCTAAAGTTGGTTTCTGGAAAGTATTATCACTGAGCTGCTTTAAATGATTTCTATTTTCTAATAGCTTGGTATCATAATTTGACACGTTATAAAGTTGAACTATGATCTTCAAGCTACGAGTTGCGATAAAGGTTTTGATAATAGAAATACATTAATCATATATACAAAATGATAATTCCCAAATATTCATTACTTTCAATGTTAAGATAAGGATTGTAAAAGTTTGTCCAGTCTGATTCGTAAATCAAATAGCCGTTCCAACTTATCATTGAAAGAACTTTACATGAGCCTTCAATTGTTGTGAACTTGTGAGAACGGTAAACAAGCAACGCCAATAAAACTAGAAGACGGGCACCCGCGACAGCTGATTTATCTGTAATACCGACCTCTAGTGTTTTTGCGATGGGCCTAATATTCTATGAGGGATTTCTTTCTGCTACACTGTGAAACCCTAATTTTTGACATAGACTGTGTCATTTATGATTAACATTAATTACCTACCGTTGATAGATTTTGTATATTTGATACAATCATTACTGAACAATCAACCCTCAAGAATTATTAAACATATGCATTTAATCTTATCAACCCTGAGATATCTTCACCCCATCGCTTTGCAAAAGATAATAGGTAAGGGTAGATTTCACAGAATACCACAAACATACTCAGAGCCAAGCATTTGCAAAGTAGGCCCACAACAAAATGAAGCTATAACGGGAAAATATTACAGACAGGAGTTGCAAGTTATATCTACATGTTGACATTTGTGAAGCTATTTAGCATTTGAAAGCTTCACGATGATATATAATAAACAAATATCAACAAAACAATTATAAGATAGACTTCCACGCAACAGCGACGATATGATATTTACGTGTACAATAGGTAAGATTAGAAGGTCGTACAAAGAAATTTTCTCACCTATAAAAACCTCTGAAGCTAAAGAGGGTCTGTAGAATCCATTTTCATTTCTGTAGTGGTGTATAAGTATGGTTCTAATTAAGGACATTTCTCCGAATGTTTTGATTTTCACCATTGATGCATTCAACTCTTGACACATTATTGCTGCATCCTCCCATGAATATGACTCAACTGTTTTAATAGTGTAACATTTTTGTAGCGCATCAACACAAACTGAAAAGTATAGTACATGTGTAGTGTTGCTAATATTTAAGTTCATTTTGGACACATGAGTCCATTAAATTTGTTTATGACATAGTTGAATTTCAGCTGATGTTAAAGGAACGCAAGTGGTGTTGAAAATGAAAAACTTTATCAAACGGAGTCTCATTCTGATTTTCCTTTTCATCGTCCTTTCTGTAAGAATCCGAAGCGAGGTTCAGAACGCGTCCTTTCTGTAAGAGTCCAAAGCGAGGTTCAGAACGCGTCCTTTCTGTAAGAGTCCGAAGCGAGGTTCAGAACGCGTCCTTTCTGTAAGAGTCCGAAGCGAGGTTCAGAACGCGTCCTTTCTGTAAGAGTCCGAAGCGAGGTTCAGAACGCTTCCTTTCTGTAAGAGTCCTAAGCGAGGTTCAGAACGCCTCCTTTCTGTAAGAGTCCGAAGCGAGGTTCAGAACGCCTCCTTTCTGTAAGAGTCCGAAGCGAGGTTCAGAACGCTTCCTTTCTGTAAGAGTCCTAAGCGAGGTTCAGAACGCCTCCTTTCTGTAAGAGTCCGAAGCGAGGTTCAGAACGCCTCCTTTCTGTAAGAGTCCGAAGCGAGGTTCAGAACGCCTCCTTTCTGTAAGAGTCCGAAGCGAGGTTCAGAACGCCTCCTTTCTGTAAGAGTCCTAAGCGAGGTTCAGAACGCGTCCTTTCTGTAAGAGTCCGAAGCGAGGTTCAGAACGCGTCCTTTCTGTAAGAGTCCGAAGCGAGGTTCAGAACGCTTCCTTTCTGTAAGAGTCCGAAGCGAGGTTCAGAACGCGTCCTTTCTGTAAGAGTCCGAAGCGAGGTTCAGAACGCTTCCTTTCTGTAAGAGTCCTAAGCGAGGTTCAGAACGCCTCCTTTCTGTAAGAGTCCGAAGCGAGGTTCAGAACGCTTCCTTTCTGTAAGAGTCCTAAGCGAGGTTCAGAACGCGTCCTTTCTGTAAGAGTCCAAAGCGAGGTTCAGAACGCTTCCTTTCTGTAAGAGTCCTAAGCGAGGTCAGAACGCTTCCTTTCTGTAAGAGTCCGAAGCGAGGTTCAGAACGCTTCCTTTCTGTAAGAGTCCTAAGCGAGGTTCAGAACGCCTCCTTTCTGTAAGAGTCCGAAGCGAGGTTCAGAACGCTTCCTTTCTGTAAGAGTCCTAAGCGAGGTTCAGAACGCCTCCTTTCTGTAAGAGTCCGAAGCGAGGTTCAGAACGCGTCCTTTCTGTAAGAGTCCTAAGCGAGGTTCAGAACGCCTCCTTTCTGTAAGAGTCCTAAGCGAGGTTCAGAACGCCTCCTTTCTGTAAGAGTCCTAAGCGAGGTTCAGAACGCTTCCTTTCTGTAAGAGTCCTAAGCGAGGTTCAGAACGCCTCCTTTCTGTAAGAGTCCTAAGCGAGGTTCAGAACGCCTCCTTTCTGTAAGAGTCCGAAGCGAGGTTCAGAACGCCTCCTTTCTGTAAGAGTCCGAAGCGAGGTTCAGAACGCCTCCTTTCTGTAAGAGTCCGAAGCGAGGTTCAGAACGCTTCCTTTCTGTAAGAGTCCTAAGCGAGGTTCAGAACGCCTCCTTTCTGTAAGAGTCCGAAGCGAGGTTCAGAACGCCTCCTTTCTGTAAGAGTCCGAAGCGAGGTTCAGAACGCTCCTTTCTGTAAGAGTCCGAAGCGAGGTTCAGAACGCCTCCTTTCTGTAAGAGTCCGAAGCGAGGTTCAGAACGCCTCCTTTCTGTAAGAGTCCGAAGCGAGGTTCAGAACGCCTCCTTTCTGTAAGAGTCCGAAGCGAGGTTCAGAACGCCTCCTTTCTGTAAGAGTCCGAAGCGAGGTTCAGAACGCCTCCTTTCTGTAAGAGTCCGAAGCGAGGTTCAGAACGCCTCCTTTCTGTAAGAGTCCGAAGCGAGGTTCAGAACGCCTCCTTTCTGTAAGAGTCCGAAGCGAGGTTCAGAACGCCTCCTTTCTGTAAGAGTCCGAAGCGAGGTTCAGAACGCCTCCTTTCTGTAAGAGTCCGAAGCGAGGTTCAGAACGCCTCCTTTCTGTAAGAGTCCGAAGCGAGGTTCAGAACGCCTCCTTTCTGTAAGAGTCCGAAGCGAGGTTCAGAACGCCTCCTTTCTGTAAGAGTCCGAAGCGAGGTTCAGAACGCTCCTTTCTGTAAGAGTCCGAAGCTAGGTTCAGAACGCTTCCTTTCTGTAAGAGTCCGAAGCGAGGTTCAGAACGCCTCCTTTCTGTAAGAGTCCGAAGCGAGGTTCAGAACGCTCCTTTCTGTAAGAGTCCGAAGCGAGGTTCAGAACGCCTCCTTTCTGTAAGAGTCCGAAGCGAGGTTCAGAACGCCTCCTTTCTGTAAGAGTCCGAAGCGAGGTTCAGAACGCTCCTTTCTGTAAGAGTCCGAAGCGAGGTTCAGAACGCCTCCTTTCTGTAAGAGTCCTAAGCGAGGTTCAGAACGCCTCCTTTCTGTAAGAGTCCGAAGCGAGGTTCAGAACGCCTCCTTTCTGTAAGAGTCCGAAGCGAGGTTCAGAACGCTTCCTTTCTGTAAGAGTCCGAAGCGAGGTTCAGAACGCCTCCTTTCTGTAAGAGTCCGAAGCGAGGTTCAGAACGCCTCCTTTCTGTAAGAGTCCGAAGCGAGGTTCAGAACGCCTCCTTTCTGTAAGAGTCCGAAGCGAGGTTCAGAACGCCTCCTTTCTGTAAGAGTCCTAAGCGAGGTTCAGAACGCCTCCTTTCTGTAAGAGTCCGAAGCGAGGTCAGAACGCGTCCTTCCTGTAAGAGTCCGAAGCGAGGTGCAGAACGCGTCCTTTCTGTAAGAGTCCGAAGTGAGGTTCAGACCTTTTTGTAATAAATATTAGTTATACAGTTATATGTGTAAGCCCTAGTTCAGAATGACAGTAAATTCATATCAGATTTATCTTTATTCTCAGTCCCTGTTTATTAATGCCCAAGCAGTTGGTATTTACTATGTTGTGTGGTTTAAATAAAATTCCCGCGCCGTACATTCATTACAAAAAGCTTATAAATACAATAAAAAAGTTGAAATTGCTTTCTTGCAACGTGTCTGCAAATATGTTTATGTATATTTATTATTATACATTAGATCATACAGATAAGTTGCTACAAAATGGCAAGATTTACTGTCTTATGAGCAAGAACATAAAAGCATATGTCTTAATTTTTCTCTTGATTTCACGAGGTAAATAACTTTAATCGATATTGCATGAATAACAATATAATACATTTTTCTTTTGCATTCTTTGTTTATCTGTCAGATTTTTTCGGAGACTGAAACCAACTTAAAGCAGCGAAGCTGGAATAAAATTCAGTGTTCCAAGATCCTGTAGAAGAAGTGAAGACTAACCTTAATTTTGTGCCACGTTTAAAAAAAACGCAAAGTATCTAAATTATCTTAGTATCTTGGTTCTTAAGTGCTACCGAAGTATGACATTTGTTTCGTATGTTGCGTTCTGCAAAATATAAACAGCACTGATATTTCAATATTTAAATATATTTTAATAATGTAAAGATGGGTATTTGTTATTTCTTATCGACTACCGATTTTCTACGAGTTTTTATGCACAGAAAAGTTTATTCGATGTCTACTTTGTTGGCAGTGGTAATACTCAGTATGCCAATTAAACTATTTATTATACATGTGCGAGTTGTAAGAAAGTATAAATTAGAAAATTTTGCGGAAGCACAGTATACACATAGTAGACTTGGCATAATTGAGTCTGTTCAGGAGAGGTAAAGTCATGTTGACCACCTTTCACGCCCTTTAGCAACGGCATAAGCGGAACTTCAAAACTATATTCTATGATCCAAAACGACTAGACATAATAATACCTTTGTTTACCAAGCACATGATGGCCGCTACACATCAAAAACAATTATAAATGTCATTTGTAGTTCTTTTTTAATCATTGCGCCTCTTCATGACTATAAAACATTTTATGAAGCACAAATACAACTGATATTAGTAAATACGTCATTGTTAATCAATAATTATTTAAACTTACCACGTTCAGTTGAATCGCCAATATCCAAATTTTCTGAATTTGCTGCTTTAATGATAAAAGTAGATTCAAATTATCATAAAATAATTATCTTATTTATCATAAATTATCAAAGCACGTTTTGGTCAATTTCGGCATAGTTATATTTAACGCGCTTTAACATATTATTAACAGTAACAAGGACAGTCCAGTTGTTTTTTTTTTTTTACTATAATTCAGCTATAAATGATCAGTGCAATCTCTGTAGAGCAACACCCTTTGGGGAATACAAATATTGGCTGTTATGTAGAGGTTGTTGTTCTGGAGAAGTAAATTTGATAGTATATTTCAGCTTAAGGAAAGTTTGATGATGTTGTTATAGAGACGTTTTCGCTTTAGAGAGGGTCGCTCTGGAGAGGTTGTACTGTGTTATGTTCTATTTAAACCTAATGCGTAGAAATATTAATATACATTAGCATATTATTTTTACGTTCACATAAATGTTTGTAGAAATTTTTCATATTTCCAGTAAGAATTGCCTTTTAATCATAATACGTTTTGACTAATTTCATAAAAGTCAATTATTTCACGTTTCGACTTATTTCATTTTATACTCAGTTCCAAAAGAAAGTGTGCACTTTTTAAGTTTAAATATTTCAAAAAATTCCCCGACGTTTTTGTTTCATTTTTTCATACCCTAACTCTCAGGTATAACTCAAAATCTAAAATGCACACCAATTTGTTTACGAACTGATTTAAATTTTGGTACCAAACATTATAAGTTCATGAAAATAACCGAGAAAAAATAACAGAAAAATAAGTGCACACCTGCTTTTGGAACTGAGTGTATATGTTGCTAAGCATTACGTGTGTTTGTAACAATCCAACTGCGATTTAGACTTGAAATCTGATCTAATAATATCTTTTAAAAACAGTTGAACTGTTATACCTATTGCAAAATGTTAACGGTTTGTCAGAGTTCGTTCAAGATGAACACATTTTCTTTCCACTATTTAACATATTCTGAAATTGAAATATTTAACTTTTTGGTACACTTAGACAAAAATATTAAATTACCTGTGTTTATAGAAAGATTGTAAGGCAATGTCTGGTGCATTGGAATGCATCTATAACTCAAGTGAAATCCTTCGGGAAAATATGTATCCACTGCTGACTGCAGTCGGTTTGGGGTGTATGTTATTTTGATGTACCCCCTCAAAGTAAGCTGTTTTCCGTAAGGTCTGTTGTTGTTACAGTACACATGTTTGTTACCAAATTCATCGACAACTTCTAAAACTGATTCTACAATACACATAGTAACAGTTCTAAGACGTAGAAACATTTTGCCATTAGTCATAACTGATATTGCCATTGGAAGCTGTGCGTCATATGTATTGTATAAACCTAAGAACCTGTCTTGATTTCTTAAAACGATGACCTTACTATTGACGGGGTACTTATAACAATTTATGCACATAACACCGAAAGAAGTTCTGGATGATATTAAGGCTGTTACGCACTAGTGAATCTTCATGTTAAAATGATCAAGCGTCCTAATAAATTTAAATTATCAAACTTATGCAGACTAAATTCGTCATACAGTTTATTACTTTTTCTGTAATGATTACAAAATAAACAGCATTATGTAAAGTATAACGTACACTTGTTGTGCATCAAAGTGTAGCAGCATTACATATTAGTAAGTCATTCTATATAGTAAGTGCATACATTCGTAAATTCTTGGTTAAGCACATTCGCTTATACTGATTTTAAATGTCTTAATGTTATTTCCTTAAATGTCATGAACATTTTGCTCGTCACACGTACATCCTGAAATTCTCAATGACACATTACGTGCAAACCCATACTTTTTCTTAATTCACTCTGCTAATGCTCTTGTAATCATTAGCTTTCACTTATATAAAGTTCAAGGTAAGGGTAGATTTCAAGGAAGCACAGAGCACTCCAAACCCAGCCATAGAGCCATGCATCGCAAAATAGGCTCGCAAGAAAAGAAACTGTAACGGAAGAAAGAGCTGACGGCTACCTTTAAAAATGAAACAACAAGTACATTTCAATTATATGAAAGATATAAAAAAGCGAGTGAGATGAAAAGGGTTTGGGTGTTGGAGAAAGTGAAAAGAAAAACAATGATGAATATTCAACAGGGAAGCCACGTTCCAACAGCGCCGTCTCTCTACTCCGCAAACCACAGCAACGCAAACACGCATATACATTAGGCAAAGAAATACGCAAGTATGGTCGCATGCACGTAGGCAATCATGCCAACAAGTAGGAAAAACACACAGCGTGACACCGCCCAAGACACACGCATGCATACGTGAAATGTAATTCTATGCTTAAGACATAAAATTTATGCATTAAGAAATTACCTGAATGACAACTAATGTCAAAATCCTTGAACTCCAACGTCATTAGAAGTGAATCAAAAGCTAAGACGTCATGGCTATATAAACTACCATCAATGATAAGCCACGTATGAGTTTCTTGCTGAACATTTGCCAAATCATACCGTCCCAGGAATTTGTGTGACATTAGTTCCATTCCCGGGAATAAGCATACAGACATTTTGGCGTTGTCTAGACAAAACGGTCGTTCTGAAAACGATAACAATGTGCTAAAATCAACAAAATTTGTAAAGTAAATATGCAATTGTACTCCCTAGCTAATATCCGCATGCTTGTCTGTTGAATATCTAATGTAGCGAAAAGAATATACCGAAAGCAAGTTTTATGAATGATACTGGACCCCCTCCCCCTCCCCCTCCCCAATAACCTTAATTCTTATACTACTGCGAACAATTTAAAAAGACACATGCTTATTTATACCAAATCCTTAAATGTTTATGTTATCTAAATGTAATTTAATTCAAAATAACACATATAAAATATTAGACTACGTACCACTATACACTTTTTGAAAAATGTTGCATTATCTAGTTAATATTTTATTGTTATTCCTTGGTAAAACAACAAGGATGAATAACAAGTTTGGCTTTATCATGACATTTTGATTTGTTATGAAGAATCTTTGTTATCTTTAAAACTTTTGTCTATGATTCCTCATTTATTAACTTTGTTTCTGTGGAAGTTCAGGTATCTTTTGATCCAGTTAATTAATGATGACTTAACGTGTACGTGTATTATCTAAATGATAATGTCTACAACTATTACATTGAAAAAGGTGTAATAATGTATCGTATTTGAACATACATAGACGTATTATTTTTATGAGCCGTTTGTGGCCTGCAATTGTATGCCTTCTTATATAAAGCGCCGTTTCAGAATTTGTGCTATTGCCTAGTCTGACATTGTTAGTAGCAAACTTTGTGTAACCAGGTGATATAATTTTCATAAAACTTTCGTTGACAAGTGAAACAGATTTAATGTTTAAACTATCATGGCCACGCATAATTAGTGCTGTAAAAGTTATCGACATAGTGTACAAAGTCTTTAAAATGTCGTGCATCGAAATAATGTCGTCATTCGGACATCTGATTTGAAAAATAACAGGATTTAAGATACATGAAATGTCGTCAACAGACCGCAAATGACTGGGTTGTCATTTGATTCCTTGGGCAAAACACCAAATGAAACATGTACATTGAAAATTTAAAATTAAAAAAAAACATATGCTACAGCAGAACTCGGTCAGCAGTGACTTCGCCTTAGGCAGCTCCAAGTTCCAAGATTTAACCTTGACGGTAATCTTTCATATCTTTTTTATAAAGGCTGACGGTTCACCTGGGGGCCTACTCGTCGGCTCCTGGGTTCTTTCTATATTGTAAAAACGTGTTCGTCCTAGCGTGCAAAACTATGTTAACGAAGAAGATAATCTTATTCTCATTTAAGTGGCAGAAAGTAAAACGATTGAAACTTGTGATGATATATTTGCAAATGTTTAAAAAAATATGTATTAACAGACCAGACGAGTCTACGTTAATCTTTCAACAATCCCTGGAGTTATTTTGAAGAGTACGGTCATTAATCCTGAAAAATTATTAAAAGTTTAGACCTGTGCCTGAAAGATGTACTCTGAATCCTCTTCCAGAGTTCAACATGCTCCCAACGGAGCAAGAATAGAATGTTACATAATTTGATGTTCTGCTGACAAGTCCACCCATCGAGAAAGCCGGCATCCTGCCTGTGTAGTCACTATCAATGGTGTGATGTGTCGCAGTATTTTCTCTTTTGAAATCTTGTAATGGATTTCGTATAGAGGTGTCCGTACTTTCGAGAATTATCGTATCGTCGCACATGTTGACATTTGAAGACGACACCGGATGAGTCTGGGTAAAAAAGTGGTATTTTAACAGATTTATCAAATCCATGGAGAAAAGAAACAGTGCGAGCTGAATGGTACAAACATTATGAATGTCACAAAAGATGTGCAAGCTTGTTAAGTTTCAAAATTTTACTTTGATAAATTAAATTGTTATAAAACTAAGATATTCTGAGCTTGTAAAACTATCAAGAGATATTTCAAAAAGTCAATAAAATCCCATTTCTACTTTTAATATCTTGATAACTTTACGAATAAATCGAATATAATACTAGTATTGTACAATATTTATTTTCTCAAATGTTCCATGTCGTAACAAATTCATCCATACATTAAACCCTAACATTTCCATCGGTAAACAACGATAATGTTATAAAAGATAGTGAAAAAAGCATAATTCGACTCAACAAACTAAAGCAAAACATAATGATGAAATGTCAAGAGGTGTGAATCATATTTAATAGTTTTAACAGAACTCAGTCAAAAATTCAATTTACAACAGTAATCATAATTTTAATACCTCGAACTTCCTTAGTGAGATATCCATAAATTGTAATATTACATATTTTTCGGGAAGGTCTATCTTCCATCTAAAGAAAGAATTGTATGCATAGGTCAATGGATATCCCCGGTTCGTCAAGATTCCGGATTCTGTTATAGTGGTTTCCTTATATGATATCCAGTAAGAATCGACTTTAATATTTGGTGCCTTCTCTGTAACAAGTAAGTACATATGTACTCTTCGTAGAAATTTTCGGCATATAGTATATGTAATTATCGCAATTTTAATAAAATCAAAGATGGTTGCTTATATTTTTTCGGACATTGCATACTCTTTCAATCTTTTGACATGTATTTATTCTATTTTTTTTCCGAATTAGTACTGCTGGAAAAATATCGTAAGATGATTCTATTTTTAGATATTTATTCTAAGATAGGGAAATTTCAGTAGAACGTTGGTTGCATGAAATTTTATATAGGACTAAAGAAAAAGTCATTTAATTCAATGTTACTACTATTTACTGCACTAAAAATTATGCGGTACAAACCTATAAGACACGTGACCATAAATAAGTGTTCTCTGTCATTTTCCGCTGCAACAGTTACATAATTCCGGGTTGCGTCATTAGTATACAACAAACATGACCCATCTTCTTTATAGTATGCGGATATACAGTTTGTTTCATTGTGTAAACATTGTGCGCCACACTCCGATGTCGATAGGTTTTCATATATGTGAGGCTTCTTGTTTAACGGGACAAATATGCTTCGCACATTAGACATCTCCTTGCTCGTGCTACTTCCACAATCCAACGATATAGAATCTACAAAGTTTTTATAATCAGCACCATAATTATTATTATTGCCGTCATTATTGATATATAAATCGGACTTGCTTTTTCCTCGAGGGCCTATTTTGCTGAAAGGTTATGGCTGCTAACTTCAAATTTCTTGTCCCTCACCGATATCGGTTCGGCAAGTAATGAAGTCATCCAGCCGGCTCACGGAACGTCGGTGGTTCTAACCATGTGTCCGCCTGCAATGTCATAATGCCTGCATAGACTTTCCGCCAATAATAAAATCCTGAAGGTTGCAATATGACATATAAATGTGCCGTTGTAAAGCTAAACCCAACAAAAACAAAGAAATCTTGATTTCGTCTGTCTGTATTGTATTTTGCCAGCATTCTTGGCTTCCCTGCAGCCAGTGAATACCTTTTCCTGTCCATGTCAATTCTTAAACTAACGAAAATGCTGCAAAATGTTTTTACGTTTGGCATTATGCTAATATCTACTCTGCATGGATGATTTGTTTTAATAGTTCTTTAGAATACGTTTCTTTATCTTTAAGCATGAAATGGTATTTCTTGCGCGTTCATATTAATATAAACTATAGGCACTGTGGTATTCTGGCAAATTTTGCTAAATATGCCCATGTTGATTGTACCCGTATAATATTATCCGTGCAAGAAATGAAATTGTATTCTTACATTTGCATTTTCTCGACAGCGTACTGCAAGTCTGTCTATGAATATAAGAAAATCATAATATATAAATATTGCATTCCTGAGATGGTGATATGAAAAATGTTCACCGCGAGATATATGAATATTGACCGAGGCGCCAGCCGATGTCTATATTCATATTTCGAGGGGTGAACATATTTTCATATCACCCTCTCAGGAATGCAATATTTATTTTATTACACTGAAAGATTATAAGGGTCAAAGGATTTACTGGAAAATCAACATAGTAATTACTTTAACATTTAAAAGTAATTACTTACCAAATAATGAAGACAGAATTAAAAAGTCTTTACTTGTTAGCATTTATAATTTGTGGCGATTTTTCCGTGTAATAAGACCTTTTTGATAGATTTAATCGAGACATTTATAGCTGACCCCTATATTTATTCTAATATTTTAACATTGTGTCAATCAGTAGCGTTCGAAAAACGGCGATACCTGTCTTTTTTTTTCTAAACGAAACATATAAGTGTGAGAGCTCATTTTCTTAGTTAGATTATTTCATTTCCAAACTTATTATGGTACTTTCGATTCAATATTTGATGAAAAATTGTTTTCGAAATATTTTGCACGTAGCATAAAAAAAGAAAATTCGACCGTGTTCGCAAATGCAAGAGCAGCAGAAAGGGGTAATTTAATCCTATAGGATAATTATGTCTACTCACTCTTTTAATCAAAGCAAAAGTATCAATCTCTCAACGGGTGATATGAAAAAATAATATCACATGCGCAGAAAAACAAAATAACGCTGTTGCGCATGTGATATAAAATTTTGGATCATATCACCTGTGCAGAAATTGAAAATAACGATTTTGCGCATGTGATATAAAATCATTGGGGAATATGATATATTACTGAAGTCAAACTAATGGGAAATTTGCATTGGACATTTATGTGAGGTATAATAAAAGAGATTATCGACTATCGATCTTTACAATGTATAACTACAAAAATCAAAATATCCATCTACATTTAATGTAATTCGTCTTCTGTAAACATGGTGCCTGATTTTAATTCACAATATCCGTCAATCCAATGAAAATCGCATAAATTTGATCTTCAAACAGGTGTTTTGTTGTGTTGCTGTTAACTAAAGGTCATACTGAAAATAAGTTTACGTTTCATTTTTCAACTTTGTATATTACCTTCATTAAATAAATAATATGTACACTTTGTATGTTACCTTCATAAAATAAATTATTATTATTATTATTATTATAGAAAAATGAGTCTTTAGTTTTCATTGATTTTTTAATTACCTCTGATATGAACAACGCTATTTTACTTAGGATTATGTAATTTAAGTCAGATCGCAAATTAAATCTCGCTTAAATGGTCGCCTTTGATATTACAGCACAAATGTTGTTTACATGAAAATAAACATTATTTATTTTCCTTAGTCTACACATAATATTTGTTAATATTGCAAATATTTTACTTTATGTTACTAAACATGTAATAAAAACGATTTACTTTCAAAATTTCACACACAAGCAGTGATTATTCATAACTGTCCATCCTGCTCGGATAAATTTCAACCTAGCTAAAGCATAAGACATTATGGTCCGAGCGTTACTCAATAGCAAAATCAGAACTTTTAAAGAATGACAGTAACAGTATGGTTCCAGTTTATAAGAACAAAAACACCTGTTAAAATGTATTTTACCCTTATATAGCATTGTATTTGAATACGTAAGGTCTATAGCCTAAGTGCAAATCCTGTAGTCCTGTTCAGTTACAATGAATCGCATGTTATCGTCCTTTAATTGACTAATAATTAAACACAGTCATGAAGAAAATCAATTAATTTTTGTTAACCTGATGGTTGTTTTTTCTTCTCTTAATGTTTTGTAATTAGCTTTTTTGTTTCCAGTTGCGCTTACCGGGAAGCAGAAGCATGTACTTACTTCCTATGAACAGACTCAATCGAACCTGGGGTCTTTTGTTCTTATTTCAAATGATTTCCTTGCGGAATCTATTTACAAAGCTGAAGTACCAACAACAGATTTTGAAATGGGAAACAGTATTGAAAGAATAAATAATTACCTAGGTTTCTGCAGCCAAGAATTTCAAACTTCAAACACGAAACATTAGAACCAAGGAAAGGTCTCGGGTATATTCTGAGGTACTTCGCAAGAAATGGATCGTTAAAAATGAATGTTTGTGGTTCTCCTAATTTGCGTGAACTGTCGTAGGTATACATCTGAAAATACATTTATTTCGATATACTTAATTAGCATATTGTATATATGTATATAAACAATATATTGCATATAACTAATACAACAATATTGTTAAGAAAATTATATAGTAGGAAAGTTGTTTGTGTCGGAAATATACATTTTGCCTTATATGTTGTTTTCGCTTGGCCTTCTTTTCGAATGTACCATACATTTTTTCAAAGTCTTTTTCATACATTTTATAGGTATTAATTAAAAAATAAGTCTTAATCTGAAAACTGTAGACTTTTTGTTTACATATGTAATTTTATGATTGCATTATTACCCTGGTCCTTTGTAATTTTTGCAAATCAAAACCATAGCTGATATGAAATGAAAATGACCCCATAGCAACCATCTCCCTCTTGTAAGTATTATTGTATAGTAAATCGACGAGTTTATACCAGTTTATCAAAATAATACCATCAACTGACGTCATGTGGACAAAATCAACCTGGAATTGATAAATCAATCAACGAATTTATATCTGAAACATTGAATGTAATCAATTTATCTAAAAAAAATACAAACAACTGCTTGAAAAGAAAGAAACGCTCGTATAAATTTAGATATATATTTATTACAAATAAAGAACGAAAAGCAAATCAACTACTAGTACATGTATGTGTGTCGGTATATGCAAAATTATCCAAAGACAAGAATATTTTGTCATCAATTGATGATTTTGTTCACAACAACCAAACTAAGGAGTTTTCCAGTCAAGACTAGACAAGCTATTCTAAAAGTTAAAGCTAAAAATTATTTATTCATACAACAGAAACAGACCTCTACCTCTGTTCATATGAAAGCTTAAACCTGTAATTTATCATTAAAGTCATTTAATGTATGTATAATATATTTGTATAATGGTATCTACCTATATTTTCATAGTAATGTTTGGTTAATATAAAGGGAAGGATTTTATTGCTGATTATGATTCTTAATCGTTTGAACGTTTGAGATATTTTCTTTCAATAGCTTTTGAGCATGTTTAGTGGTGTCCGGTAATATCGCGGGTTCCCTCGTATCGCGGTAATCTCCCTTTGCCGGAATTTCTTCGCCGAGCAGCACTTACAGTGACTTACATTTGTAAACCGGTACCACGGGATTTTGTTTATAAACATTTTTTTTTTGCAAAATTCCATCGTAAATGTTAAGTATTACTTAGTTTTATCGCAACCATTCAATATCTCAAAAACGCATTTTATTTAAATTAAACTAACTCCACAACCAGGACAGCTTCAGAAAGTTCGTCTGATGCATTGTTTTTATGAATGAAATTATTGCGGTCACATGATGACGCAAGTAGGCGTGTCACGCAGCTGTCAAAATCAAATACCGCGATATTTGAGAACTACGGGATTGTTAAAGTAGGTCAAATATAGCTGACATTTTATTGTGTTTTTACACATTCTCCACTGGCAGAGAAAGAAATATAATTTGCAAGTTATAACAGACAGTTGGTCTAAAGTTTTAATACAGCAAACAAGCTAAAGATCAGACTTTATTGATATATTATTTATGTTCCGACCGTTAGTACCGCGATACGAGGGAACTCCATCTTACACGTACGAAAGGAGTTTTTTCATATTTATGGTTTTAAGACAATAAACGTATAATAATACATTTGATGAATAGAAACTATTAAGTTACATTGTAAGCCCATGCCAATTAACAAATTAGCCTAGAGAAACGAAACAGATTAGTAAATTATCATTATTTAAATGTGTATATTATTATTTAAAGTCACAATACTAAGATCAAAGTACAAATAACGATATAAAGTCTTGTACCTGTACGGGCAGTACTTAACATTAGAAATGGCTCTGCATTTAAATGAACATTCAGTACCCTCTGTCAGTAGCGATTACATAGTCATTCCAACCGTGAATGTTAACCAGATTACACAAGATAAAATGAACTTTATTTAGTGTGCGCAATTGCAATAATCAAAAGTTATCCATGACGATATATGTTCGCAATAAATTACAATAAACGATAAAAGGTAAGGGTAAATTTCCCTGAAACACAGAGCACACCAAAACATAACCATAGAACCATACATCGCAAAGTAGGCCTTATCCGGCATTATTCATGATAAAAAAATAGTTGAACAGCCAATTGGACCCGTAATAGAGTATCTCATTTGGAGATTAATCAATTCCTACCGTAAACCTACTTGCATGAAGTTTATCCGGGGCTTGGGGCTTAGGTTCAAGCCCTACTCGGACCAGTTGTTTTCCTTATATTCCTTTTTTTTCTAGTATTTTTTTTTTACTTTTTCAAGACTTACTTCAGAAAAAGTGTACAAGAGCGTTTTTGTTTTTCATTTCACTTGCTGTTCAAGGCGAATTTACTTGTGGAGTGGAGTTAGACATCTTGACAAATACTGAGTTTAAAGTGGTAAAAGTTCTGTATATTGGTAACTATCTATATTTTCATAATAATATTTTGTTAATGTAAAGGGCAGTTATTTTCTGTTTTGCCTTTACTCTTAAGATTACATTTTGTCGAAGAAATATCTGTAGGTTTTACTTTTGCCCCAAGGTTATTTTTGAATGAATCGACGAACGATATTTTAAACAGTCCCAAAGGACTCTACCATATTTATTCAATGTTGGAGTCATAATTCTGTCCCATTAAATCCGTTTACTTGAGGCACACAAAATGATACTGAAGTTTTGTGTTTTATAATTGTTTACCAATAATTTGATGTTTCTTCCATCACAATTAATGGTATGACGAACCCCCTTTATACGTTTTTGACAGTGGCCATCACTTTGAAATATGGCTCTAACTGAGCTTGAGGAAATACCATAAATTATACAAAATTTATAAACAAACGACATGGTAAAAGATGTTTAAAAATTGCAATACGGTGCAGAATACGGTCAACCTTTAGAATATAACAAGCAAATGACATTTTCAAACATTTCTATAAGGGGTCCAACACTTTAATCATATATTCTCTAATACAGGTGAATGATTCACGGTATAAAAGAAGTCCTAAATTTAAAATTAAAATTTATTTCTTTACCAAGAAATGACTTACATTATCTTTGAAACCTACGGAACTTAGCACATTTGTTCAGTGTTTATTATATAAAGTATAAAGTACCTGTATAAATGGTTCTGCATCTGTACTACCAGCGCACCAGCCGGATAACTGAGGGCGTGCATATTTTGGTTCGTAGAACGGTTGCCATGACGATGATGACAATTGAATGTCCCATATACCGAAATCCTGCATGCCCAATTCTTGTCTGCATGTTTTACTCTCTATGTCTGATATAAGCAAACGTACATTGATTACAATGTATACACATTATACAATATTCAATTGTAATTTACATTAATTCTAAGTTTTAAAACTTCTATGATTAACTTAATCCGCTTGGAGTCAAATGCTAATACTCACATACATATTCAATACATTCAGTAATCAACCACATAATTATCAATGAATACATTACTCAAACTTAAATTTAAATATTACATGAATTTTAAAATTATGTTAGGATACGGTCGAACATGTAACGTCAATATTAAGTATCAAAGATTGACCTAATTTTGTGATGTTACTTTAATATCATTGCAATATAGATATGAGTTTAATATATGAGTTTTTTTCAATTAAGTTTTAACATGAAATAGCATTAAAATGGTATTTCCAACTTCTGCGAAGGAATATTGTCAAACAGTCGTTCCTGTCTCCAAGCAAATGACGTAAAGATCGTAAAACCATGTGATCATAAAATGGCGAAATGTTTGGCAACTCTTGGTAATTAAAATGCTTGCAATTATCTAAAGGTTAATTGACATTTACGTCACACAGACATAATGAAAGTATTCTAGGTAATACATTTTGCAGAATGCAATTGGTCAATTTCTCTGAATCAAAATGCTGTCAAATAGTTTCATTGTTTACGTTTTAGCTGGCGCGAATCACAACATCATAAATTGAGGGTGAAGGAAAATAAGTTTTATGGCCTAGCTATGCTTGATTTTCAAGTTGAACCGGCAAACATATGACATGATTTATGGAATATACGGTCATTAATAGAAATTCTGTGACATTCGACTATATTTCATCATTTATTTCAAATGTCCAATATCTCATTGTATATCATTTAACTACAAAATTAATTGTATCATTTTATACGATACTTATGCTATATTTTTGTCGTAAAACGTCCTTAGATTTTTATCATTCAAAATTATTTTATCTGATTATAATTGCTAAGCAATTAAAAAGAAATACACACAGTCTTGAGCAATATAATATCTGCTATTTTAAGTAGAGGCAGTGACATTAGACAAATATGAAAATTAAACACATCTTTCGCAATTATTCCTATAAGAAATAAAAGGTATAAGTAATTCGCCCATCACCAACGCAGACCTGGTGCATGATGTATTCCAAACAGCCCCTTGGAATAAATGTTACATTTATAATTTATTACATTTTATGTAATGTCTTTTCTAAGAAACAGCTTGGTTTGTCCAACATGCGTGGCCAAGGCGGAAAGTAAGTCATAAATGGCCACTCCGCCAATTAAAATGGAACAAGGCCCAAAGTGTTTCAAAATGGCATGCTTGCAGAATAACTGAGAGGTCAACATGAATATATGTGAGCTGTTTTAGTACCAAAATTATTTATCTGCATTCACATAACGTGCAAACACAAACAGATGAGTGAATTTTTCAATATCAAAAGTCTCCATCCGATCTAGTCCGCCATCATTTTGATTTTGTTTTGTACTCCATGCTTCCAAAGGATTCTCTTTGATCTTTAAGTCATAAAATGTCCACTTTTTGTCTCAGTGTCATAAGACCTTCAGGTCCTTTGGGGTCAAGAAGTTCATACTTTCTGAGATAAGTCCTAGCTTTTATCTGTGCAAGAGGATATCAGTGATGCTACAAATGACATTATTTCTCACGAACAGACTTTGAGATATATATCCAGCTTATTCATATTGTACTTCTACTTATCATAAATGCTTTTATCATGATGAATTCAGCATCACTATAGAGTACTACTAACGATTAATTACCTGTATATTTAATTGCAGACGCAATTTCTTTTGAGATTTGCCCGAAGTAGCTATCGTTCTTGTATTTTTTCTCCATCGTGTAAACTAAGAAATTAAATAATCTCTATATTGTATCGTTAAGTTGTACGCTGCAGTATTAAAAAGACCGAAATTCGATCCAAAGTTCAATTCACATATAACTTTTTTTCTGTACTAACATGGAGACCAGTTTAACACTGTTTTCGAAAAAAGCTTTGGCAAAGTTATATAGCAGAGTTAAATGTCATACTTCATATCTAAAACAGTTCAACTTCAAATGCTTTATCCTGATAAAACACGATAGGTATTTTACGATGTCGTTAACAAAAACGGCGCTTGGGTTTTATTTAATAAAAGAAAACAACAGTATCGTAAATTATTCACATAAAAACAGAAAAGAAGAAAGCTTACCTTCTGTATAATTATACGATAAAATTGTTATATATATATTCGAAAAATCTAAACCACCACCTGCACTGACAGAATATGGTCTTGTTACCAGGGTTACAAATCTTCCATACTGAGGCCTAGTAAAATAAAACAATGCTGAATCATAATTGTATCATTATGACTCAGGAAAGAGAACTCGTTCAACTCAAATCACTTTTATACTCCATTTTAAAGTTGAATAGATCACCAGGATACAATGAAGCGATAGAGAAAATGTGAGTTAAGGGAAATATTCAAATTCAAATAGGTTTGCTTTCCTAAGCGTGAGATCCGCAAGTTCGCATTATTGATGTTGATAGATAGAAAGAAATTGTACGAAAGAGATCACTTCAATACGACAAAGTGCCTAGGAGTTAAGACAGGCGTGCTTATACTACAACAAATGAAACAAGTCTTATTAAAAATCCACATGATTCTACATCTGACGTTTATAATTATATCAGCACATTATAAAAGTTTCGATTGACATATTTTTGAAATTTTTATGAATATTTTGAAATACTTGTAAGCATGTTATTGTGATGCAGTTCTTGAAAAAGGTATAAAACTCAGGAACGAAATGCATGTAAAGACTTGAACAAAGAGGACAAAATTAAATGAAAGAAGAAAGATGTTATTAAGAAATATGGTAGGATAATAGAACTCGATTTCAGGTTAGAGAGGGTAGAGTTAAATGGCAGATTTGGAAGAGGAAGATGTGGTTAGGTAAATGTATATAAAACTTTTCGGCTGAAAAGTTGTTTGGCGGGGAACAAAAACTGTTTATGAAGCTGACTTTTTTATACCTGGGTCGATTCTTGAATTAGTATAATTAACCTTGTAAATAAATCTGTTGTCGTTTACAGAGGCTATACAATAACTGGTCATTTTGGGTGTTATTGACATTTCACAAGTTGTTTAGAGGTTTCGTGTACCGCGGTTTTATATGCTTCTTTGGGGAAGATGTATAGTTTAAAGAGGTTATTCTAATAAATGATTCCACATTACGACAGTCACTTTAAACAAAGTATTTTTAAGTGAAAACACTATCTACATACGGGAACAATTATACAGCTTCGACATAAAACTTATAAGTGTCTTATCAATATTGCGACGAGAAGGATTGAGACAAATCATTTGAAAAATATTCAGGTGAATGAAAAGATACAAAGCCGACATGAATCTGAGAATCAAATTCAAAGCCAAAAACAATAGATTTACTCACATGTGTACAAAGCCTTACCTGTTACACGCAAAAATATTGTCAATACCCCTGAATAGTGCTTCATTGTGATAACACAGTAACGCACCATCATTAAGAAAACTCCATCTTTCGTTTGCAACGAAAATATGTTTAAGATAAACTGAAATAAAATCAACAACAAGCTTTAAAATTGCTTTATTCATTCAGCAGAAATGAAAAGTATTAATCAACGAAATATTTCTCATTTTTAACGTTGGTAATATCATTTAGAAATAGCTCAAAATCATTTATTTCATCTCTGACTGTCACCATAGATTTAACGAAATATTACCTTCCACACGCTGCCTGTTAATACTCGAAACCATTATTGCTGATACTAAAACAGCTCTTCTTATATCAATGATAACCCAGTCTTCAACAGGTCCGCAGTCAGCATAGAATTCGGACCCTGTAAGATTTTGAAATTCATATGATTTATGTATGTCAAAGCGCACTGTAAACTAGGGTTCTTTGCAGACTGTGCTATTACAATTGGGACATTTTAACATAATGTAAACAGCCATATTCAGGTTTTATGGACTCACAGACAATAAATCGCCGTCTACCGATAAACCATCATTGAACTGGTATACAACAGTCCATGTAAAATTATTTGCGAAGCTGTAGAACTTAAGTATCTAAATGGAAACAGCTAAGTGTACCATGGATGTACTTCAGTTTTACACATTTTGAAGACATTTAGCAGTGTGTAATACTTATCAGGGCTTATCCGCTCCTGTTTGCTTTTGATGTACTAAGATCAATTTTATAACTATAGATGATGTGTTAAGTGAGATAAAGGCAAAATTCCGAAAATGAAAATATTTATTTAACTGTAAAGAAATTTAGACTAGTCTAGATAGCCGCGTGAATGAAATAGTACTTACTGTCAAACATGCCAGTATAGGGCCTTATGCTTAATTTTACAGTCGAAATATTTATCTAAGATAGGGATCGATAATGCCTCCCGTAGACGTAACCAGATCTTTGATAATTTGATAATTCGTATAATGATTTACCAAGTGGAGAAATGACAAAACTCCCAATCTATATTCGGTTTATAATCTGTTTATCAGACAACATCATATTACAGTAAAATGTAGTACAAGGTTATCGAAAGCCTTAATACATTTCTTGTAATAATCATCAATAATAAATCATTGTTTATTATTATTACTATTAATTTTATTATCATTATTATTATCATTATTATTAGTAGTAGTAGTAGTATTTAGATATGCATACGAGGCATAAATTTCTATCAATTATTTTCAATTACATTTTGTGACAAATGAAATATTTTAGAAGACGAAAACAATAAGAAATGTCTAGAATATTTACTTGGAAAAGTACCTACTTGGTGTGGCAGAGCACACAGATCGAAGAGCCAACTTTGACGTCATATTGTCTCTAATTAAGTATTAAATTATTTCAATAAGAATATTGGAATAAAAAAAATCAAGTAATTCTTGTTATTGTTATCCAATTACTACGATTTTGTATTTAACCACTCGTCCTAACGCCCGCATGGCGTAATGCCAACATTTCTGACCTCTAGACCGTGCTAAATCTGACAATTAACTATGCGAATGCATTGACTGATTAATCGACACACCAGCTGGGAAGTTTAAACACCCATCCACTTCTGTTTCTTTTATTATAACGTCGACAAATTGGTACGCTGATCCAGGAAAACCATTTTCTTCTGAAATACAAAAATGAGTGCTTTTATGTAAGTGCTTATGTAATTTTTGTATAGACACTATTAAAAATTTAAATCACATATAGTTTATCACTTTCATCTTATTATTAAGTACATAGGATCTCAAAATTTTATCATTATAATAAGTCACTATGATAAGTCACTATCTGATTTGTCTTTTTAATCAATGCATTAGCAATAATACTTTATTTGTAAATTATTGAACATGCTTAGACGTTAGCTTTAAGGTATTAGATCACTAATAGAGAACCTCCTTTTTGGAATAAGGTCAGTAATTCGGTCGAAAATGTGCTTCCGTGGTGAAGTCGAAAGAAGTCCATAATAAATAGATCCTAATTTTCCCATTTTTTGCGCAAATTCGTGTAGAACGAGTGCTTTAATCACCATTTTTCACTACTAGAATATATTCTGCATGAAATGAGACGGTTTTCATGTTCATACACCCCAATGGCAAGTTTTGCAGATCGAAACCGGAAGTAGGTGTTTATTGCGCGGACGAGAGCAAATATGCGCCATTTTTAGGGTAGCAGACCACAACTGACTGGCATTTCACTAAGAACTACATAACCTCTTATTTTCTTTTCATTTTTTCGTTAATTTGTGATAGAATTTCCATGAAAAATAGGTGTAGGAAAAAGTGATGTTCTCTAAAGATACGTAAAGACGACCTGAAGTTGTCGTTTTTTATATGAAACAAAGAAGGATTTGAATTACTGACCTTTAACCTATAATAGCTGAAATAAGACTTTCTCGAAACACATCGAAATTAGTCTTAATAGTCAAAGATCGGTTGTATATGATATAAAAGCGTGTTTCCAATGCAAAATAATAGTGAAATTTGAAAAATTTTGAATTTTGACCATATTTTGAGTAGATGCGCCTATTCAACTGCGATTTCTGGGATTAAAAAGCCAATATTTTGTCTCCAGAATGTCAGAAAATGCACAAAATGCATCCTTCTGGGTCTTATTCATGACGGAATGAATGATATTTCAGAATCCAAGTGAAAAATAAAGCAAACGAGTGAATCTTTTACCAAAATATACAATAAAAGGACCATAGGGCCAAAATTTAGCCCAGTAAATTGGTAGGGGTGGCTTCTATTAAATGTCTATATTTCTCTAAAATCTTGAAAGTTCACAATGAAACTTGGCAATATGTTTGGTATTACATCCCTCTTGAAAATAGAAATGAAAATTGTGTGGTATTTGATAAGAAACATTTCTTATAGGAATAAGGTCAGTAATTCGGTCGAAAATGTGCTTCCGTGGTGTAGTCGAAAGAAGTCCATAATAAATAGATCCTAATTTTTCCATTTTTTGCGCAAATTCGTGTAGAACGAGTGCTTTAATCACCATTTTTCACTACTAGAATATATTCTGCATGAAATGAGACGGTTTTCATGTTCATTCACCCCACATGGCAAGTTTTGCAGATCGAAACCGGAAGTAGGTGTTTATTGCGCGGACGAGAGCAAATATGCGTTATTTTTAGGGTAGCAGACCACAACTGACTGGCATTTCACTAGGAACTATATAACCCCCTATTTTCTTTTCATTTTTTCGTTAATTTGTGATAGAATTTCCATGAAAAATAAGTGTAGGAAAAAGTGATGTTCTCTAAAGATACGTAAAGACGACCTAAAGTTTTCGCTTTTTATATGAAACAAAGAAGGATTTGAATTACTGACCTTTAACCTTTTGAAGAGTATTCAATTCCTACCATAAACCTACTTTCACTGCAATTCTTAGGTGGGCGTAGGTTCAAGCCCTACTGGGACCAATTTTTTCCCTCATTTTCCTTTTTTCTCGTAAGTTTTTACTTCATTCAAGACTTATTATTGATTTCTTGTACAGAAAATGGAAAAAAATAATCTTATAAGCAATTTCTTGGTGTTCAAAGTGAATTTACTACTTAAACAGAAGGGGTAGAGTTACACATCTTTAGAAATATTGAGTTACACGCGGTGAAAGTTATTTATTTTGTTTTCACTCTTCGATTATTTATTGTGGAAGAAATTTAGGTAGGTTTTACGTCTGCCCTAAGGTTTAAGCAAAATCCAAAACAGTAACACAGCATTCGACCTTAGTTTTTCAATGTTGAAGTATGAATTTTGTCGCGTTAAATCCGTTTACTTGAGGCACCATAGAAAAAAATGATATTGACATTTTTATTTTGTGTTTTATAATTGTTTACCAAAAGTTTGATGTTCTTTTTATTAAAATTAATGGTAAAATGAGTTCTGTGCAAACGTTTTGGATAGTGGCTATCACTTTGAAAACTGTCTCTACCATAGCCTGAGGAGATATCATAAGTTATACAAAATCTATAAAAAACGGCACGGTAAAAGTTGTTTAAAAATCGCAAAATAGTACAAAACACGGTTACCTTTCAGAATATACCAAGCAAAGACCATTTTGTAAACATTACTATTAGTGATCTAATACCTTAGCAGCAATACAAAGGGAACAATGTGATATTTTAAACTTTTCGTGGCCACGAAATATAAACAGAAGAAACGAAAATACAGATTTATCTAGTGGCAAGGAGGTAAATAAAGAAGAAAATGCAGTACAGAAAACAGATTAAATATCTCGTGGAGACTCTTATTCAGACATTTGTCAAACGTAATTGTAATCGAAAGATCTATATTAGAAAGAAAGAAACTATTTGTTATGTTATACCCATGCATTTGACACAGAATCCTCATGTAGATCATGTATTGGTATAACCTTTAGGGCCTAAATGCCAAGTTTTGTTATGATATATCAAAAGAATGGCTGCACAATGTAAGGCGAAAAACATATAATAAGTTATATGAAATATGTTATCTCTGTTACCAGTTTACTATCCCGTCAGAAAAATACAAAAAGAAAGTTTTGTTGCACCTAAGAGGTTACCGCGATGTATGAATATGATTGAAACGAAAATATTACTGACCAAGGAAAGTGTTGATCTCCTGGTAAAATATGAGTTCTATTATCTAGAATAAGTATTGACTTATGTTAGGCGGAGCATTTAATTGATTTTGTTTGGAATTTTATTGTAATGGTATTCATAAATAAGTAAAGTAACTGAAATTAAGTCAACTATTGCGTAAGATGTAAGTTTTGCCTACAAATAGCAATGAAGGAGTTGGGTTATTTCAAAACATGCTTGTTAAAATTTGTGATATAAAGAATTTCTTACAAAATTCAAACTGTCACTTGCATTACTTTTTTCACGTTTTTACAGTTTTGTTTATCACCAATAATAACAATAATAACATTAAAAACAGCCGACAATAACTTGCAATTTTAACACTAACTGGCTCAAATGTATTTTACGTTACTGATACTATTTCCAACAGATATTAAATAATTAAATGCATTAAAACAAGACATTATGATAACTAATATTGTAAGTTGTTAAGGTGATACATGAAGCATTTTTCAATGACCGATGTTGAAAATAAAAATATTTCGTCCATTATGACTTTTATGATATGTTTTATTTAACAAATAATCTGTGACAGGAAAGGCCGTACCGGCGACAGTAACCATCAGAACAAATCAACACCCTTTACAATATTTACAAATTTATTTACAAAAAATGATTATTAACAATGAATAGATATGAAAAGAAAAAAAACTGATTATAAGAAAGAAAAAAAAAAGAAAGTTCAGTATCTCTAGATACAAAAGTTCTTATAGTCCATTCTAATCTAACGTGACACAGGTCTTTAATGTAATTGTGAACTTTAAGTAGCACAAACAAAACATAGCTTTTAAATTCAGTCCCTTTAAACCGTGAATACGTTGATTCCGTGTTGGCTCCCTATGGTGGTAGGTGATTGCATCCCTGAGCTGACTTCAGAGGATAACAAAAATCATCGTCTTTGCGGTTTACGGCACAACCATGGGACGTAAGCTCTGCGCTGGGAATATCACATCCAGGCGAGTGAAGACAAGTGAACCTCGGGCATTGTACTTCCGGGTTATGACATCACCAGGAAAAATCGTCTGGCGGAAGAAGCTAAAATATATAACATATGGTAAGCACCATAGCAAAACAAATAAGTCAGGGCATAAAACTGCTCCTTTGGGTACACCATACCTCCGTAGGCTCCCATAAATAATACGTGCTACTTATACAAAATATATGTGCTACTAAGTTCAGACGTCACATGATTAAAATACGTCACTTATTACTTCCAACAAAGTACTTTATAAATATCATGTTACAATTTTCAGTACAAATTTTACATCTTATATAAATGAAACATTTTAGATTCCTCTTTCCAAATAATTTACAAAAGTCTGAAAAATTTAATAAATCATCCTGACATACCGAAACTAGCCAAAATCATATGCCGAAAAGTAAATGTTACAGAATTCTGTAGAATGAACAAAAATTTACCAAATAAAAATCGTAATGCAAAAATCATACAAAAATCTAACAAATAAATTTCTTACCTCGATCGAGCATAAATTTCTAGCAAGAAAATAATTCAGACATAGATTCGTCTATAAAGTCGTAAGGTGGTGTGCGCAAGGCATATCTAGTCCAGTCTATTTAAAGGATAATGTCCCGCCAAATACTAAATTTCATGGGATTCACGGGTAAGCCGTGAGCTATGACTATTGTCATTTTCACGGGATTCACGATATAGCCGGGAAATCTAACTACTTTGGCGCGAATTTAAATTGACAATTTGAGGCCCATTATAGTGGTTTTGGGGATAAAAACATAAATTACTGAAGTTTATAAAATATCAACTTTCTTATTACTGAACAGAATTTAATGAAATTTACATGGAAATTTAAGTTATGAAATACAGAAAAACATGAGAGGTATTTCATGCGTGAAATCTGACATTTACCTCAATAACTCAAAAATTTACAAAAAGATGATGCAATACCTGCATTTACAATACAGATAAAATAAGGCCCGTATGTCAATTTGTGACACACGTCCCCCCTTAAAAAGAAAATTCATAATTTTCTTAATTGAAAGCAAAATGACATACTGAAAATAGCAAACACAAAAAGAAAACACACACTGTCACTATCTGTACACCATATAATATAGCCACCTGTCTACACTCTACTCAAATAATCTGCGCCTACATTTTCTCTACCAGGAATTGCTCTAATACTGATCCTATATGGCTGTAATGCCAATGCCCATCTCATCAGCCTGGAATTGCTAAGTTTCGCTTTATTCAAATAAGTGAGCGGCTGATGATCTGTCTCTAATACAAAGTCTTTACCGAACAAATACCGGTGAAACTTAGCTACTGCCCATACTATCGCTAAACACTCCTTCTCTATCACTGAGTACTTTTGCTCCCTAAGTAGCAATTTTCTACTAGCATACGCTACAGGTAATTTCTCTCCATCACTTTCCTGAAGCAATACTGAGCCTAAACCTAAATCTGAAGCATCTACTCTCAATATAAAAGTCTGATCTAAATCTGGCAACTTCAAAATAGGCGGACCCATTAAGCTAGCCTTCAAAGTCTGGAAAGCCTTTTCTTGACTTTCACCCCACTCTACAAGATTTGGCTGACCCTTTTTCGTCAAATCTGTGAGTGGAACTGCAATGGCTGCAAAATTTGGGATAAACTTTCTGTAAAATCCAACTACACCTAAGAATGACCGTATTGCCTTCTTGGTTTTCGGTCTTTCGGCATCCTGTATAGCCTGTACCTTATTTGGAACTGGTTCAAGGGTCTGAACATCTCCTATCATGTGCCCTAAACATTCTAACTTCTGAAAACCTATAAAACACTTAGTCGGTTTTGCTGTTAACTTAGCCTCTCTTAGTCTGGTTAACAACTCAGTAAGGGCTACTACATGTTCTGGCCATGTGATTGTATACACCAGGATATCATCTATGAAGCTATCTGAGTGCCCTAGGTCCTTCAAAACCTTCCGCATCAGTCTACAAAACGTTGCTGGTGCGTTAACTAATCCAAAGGGCATCTTACGGAACTGGAACAAACCTTTCGGGGTTTCAAAAGCAGTCATGGGTTTTGCCTTTTCAGACAAAGGAACCTGCCAGTAACCTTTGCTCAAGTCTAGTTTAGAAAAATATCTATACTTAGATAGCTTTGAAAACATTTCCTCCATGTTTGGCATAGGTTCAGCATCGAAAACCGTCAGTTTGTTGACCTGACGAAAATCTATACAGAACCTTATACTGTTATCTTTTTTCCTTATGAGGACGATAGGGGAGGAAAATGGAGCATTTGATGGTTCGATTACTCCCAACTCCAACATTTTATCTACTTCCTCTTTTACTACTGGCTGTGAATGAAAAGGAATGGGATAACCCTTTACTCTTATCGGATCTGTAGTTGACAACTGAATATCATGTTCAACTAAGTTAGTATTTCCAGAATATCTGTCAGTACATCTGAGAAATTTTCTAACAAATCTACTACTTCCTGTTTACATGCTACTGGTAACTCCGGATTTATCTCTACATCTTTGTACGTTTCTGTACCCTGCTTTATAGGACACAAAACTATATCCTTTTCTACTCTACTCGAAAACTCATCACTACTTTCATTCGGATCTAATCTGTCATAATCTCTCTGATCTTCCTCTACAATAGCTGCTCCAACCTTACTTAAAATACCCTTATCTGGTATAGACTTACTATCATCCTTCCTTTCACAGTACTGTTTGAGCATGTTTGCATGAAACGTTTTCAACTTTCCGTCTACATCTATCCTGTAATCTAGTCTATTTACTACCTCTACTACTACGTAAGGACCCTTCCAATGTAACAACAACTTATTATGTTTCGTAGGTAACAATACAAGTACCTTACTACCTGCCTTAAACCTCCTATCTCTAGCCTTCCTATTGTAATACTTCTTGTATCTAGCACTACTTTTTGCTAACTGTTGCTGAGCTATCTTACACGTATCCTCCAACTTTTCTTGCAAATCCATAACATACTGGTAAGTGGTTTTAACCTCATCATTCTCCGTCTTACCAGCCCATAACTCTCTTAGCACAGTTATGGGTCCACGGATTGTTCTGCCGTAAAGTAACTCAAAGGGAGAAAATCCCAAACTTTCTTGCGGAACTTCACGGTAAGCAAACAACATAGCATTCAAATACCTATCCCAATCTCTAGGTCTCTCACTACACATACGCTTCAACATTTGCTTCAAACTACCGTTAAACTTCTCTACTAAACCGTTACACATAGGGTGATACGGTGTTGTAGTTAACTGCCTTAATGACAATAACCTACTAACTTCTGCCATAAGGTCTGACGTAAACTGCGATCCACAATCGGTAAGCATTTCCTCTGGCACTCCTAATCTACTGTACATATCTACTAATGCCTCTGCTACTCTCTCAGTTTCAATACTAGGTAGTGCTATAGCTTCTGGATATCTAGTAGCATAATCTACCATAGTCAAAATGTACCTGTTTTTCCTATCAGTTATAGGTTCGATCGGACCAACGATATCGACAGCAACTCTCTTAAACGGAGTATCAATCAAAGGCATTTTTCCTAACGGAACTTTTACTTACTCTACCCTTAGCTATAGTACGTTGACAATACTACATGACTGACAGAACCTCCTAACCTCTGCCATTACTCCTGGCCAGTAAAATTCGCCTAATACCCTATCACTAGTTTTCCTTATACCTAAATGGCCTGACAGTAACGAATCATGTGCAACTTTCATCACAGTTTCTCTAAGACATTTAGGTACAATCAACTGTCTACTTTTGTCTAAATTCTGGGCGGTATACTCTCTATATAACAATCTATTCCTAATCTCAAACCTAACTGAACCTTTACCTCTACACTGCTTAATCGTACCTTCCTCAGCCTTCTTTCTACACAAATCTAACGTGCTATCTTTCTGTTGCTTATCTAAGAATTCCTCTCTAGATACATCTAAAATCTGAGACGGAACTTTAAGCTTTACTTGCTTCTTAACTTTGGCTTGCGCCCTAGTTTCTACTGCTGACGCTAAGCTACTAAACTGAGGTTCTACAGCTCCCTCTACATTACCAATTATAACATCATTGGTAGGATTATCTACAACCAACGCCTCTACTGTACCCTTGAAATACGGACAATCAATATCTATTCTAGCTACATCTAGCCTATGTTCACTCCCATCTATGTACTTACATCTACGGGTTTTCTCTAAAAACTGACTTGCTTCTACTAAGTCCCGTTTCACTATCACACATGTACAACCTGTATCCCGCATAGCGATTACATCCCTACCATTACAAGTACCGGGTTTTGTAGGACATGTACTTACACTAAGCATACCTAACTCCTCAACATCACTTAGTTCTATAATACTATTTCCACTCTCTGACCTACTTGACTTACTCCTATCTCTATCTCTATTTCTTCCTCTACCTCTACTCCTAGATCGGTCACGGCCTCTACCTCTATTTCTACTTTCCTTACTATTTCTATTCTCCCCTTTACTACTTTCCTGCTCTACCTCTAACTCTGCTGCTGCATTAGCACTGTTACCGCCGTACTTTCCATCCTACAGTAATATGAACTATGCCCTATTCGACCACACTTATAACACTTCAGTACACCAAAGGGTTGAAAACCTCTACCTCTATTAGCAACATTGCTACTACCTCTATTACTAGTGCCTACATTACGACTACTAGGATACTGTCTCTGAGGTATTTCATATGGTTTATAGCTCCGGTCCTTATTGGTTCGATTCACGACATACTTGGGACCTCCTCGAGTCTTTGCAAACAAATCTGCATCTTCTGCTACATCCTTAGCTTTAACTAACTTCTTACTACTCAAATTCTGGTATAGTTCTCTATTACATACATCTAAAAATTGGTCCCTAAGAATAAAATCTAACAATCCTTCGTACGTTTTATCTACCTTACTCAATCTAAGCCAACCATCTAAATATCTACTTATTCTGGCTAGAAACATCACAAAGGTCTCATTATCCCGAGGCCTCTCAGTTCTAAACTTTTTCTTATAGCCATCGTCAGTGAGTTCGAACTGACGTAGCAAAGCGGCTTTCAGTTTATCATAATCCTTCCTATCTTCCAACGGAAGCCTATCAAAAACCTCTCTTGCCGTACCCTTTAGAAGGAACGGTAAGTTAAGTGACCATATCTCTTTATCCCAATCCTGCGCAACAGCGTACGTTTCGTACACATTCAAGTACGCATCCATGGAATCAATTTTCTCATCAAAGGGAGACATCTTAACCTTTACCTTTTTCTTACTCATCTTTTCTAAGTCTGTCTTAAACTTATGCTCTGTTTCTAATTTCCTACTTTCTGCTTCCTCCTTTTCTGTTTCTAACTTCCTAGCTAACATTAACTTCTCCTTTTCCATTTCTAACTTATCTAGTTCTAACTTACGTTCTAACTCTAACTTTTCCTTCTCAGCCTCTAAGCTACTACGTCGTTCATATTCTATCTTTTCCTTCTGCAACCTAACTTCTAACTCTAATCTTTCCCTATCTCTTTCTCTCTCTGCTTCTAACCTATCTTTCTCTGCTTCTAATCTACTATGTCTTTCCTCACGTTCCCTAGCCTGCTCTTCCTTAACAAAGTTACGTAACTCCTCTCCTTCATAACCTAACTCTTTTCCTACCTTCGTTAGCTCTACTACACTAGTCATGATTACACTACGTTAACACTATATAACACTACAGTACAACAGCTACTATAACAACCTGAGACACTAAATAAACAATCGTGAGGGAATACTAGACTACACTAGTTTACACTAAGGCTCTACAGTTACCACTGAAGCCAAAACAAAATACTATACTCTACGTATATACTACACAAAACGTCCTCACTAAAATAAAACACTAAGTTGCGCAACAGTACTATGTGTCAATCAAGGTTGCATAGGCAACAATCAACAAAGTACAGTGACAGTAGGCTGTAACAATACCTTAGCCTTATCAAATATCAATCAACTGTAACTAGTGTTAACACTTTAGTGTAACAAATAAAACAAATATAAATCAGATAAGATAAAGTATAGGTATAACACAACTGTGTAGCACTAAAACTTAAAAGTAGGTAAAAGTATATGCAAGTAAACAAGCTTGCTAACACACACAAATAAAAAAAAATAATACTGTATCTGTTATGTATACAGCACACTAACACCTAATAGGATCACTGGGAGAAGTAGGGCGACGCACAATTAAGAGTGAGTAGGATAACTCTCCTTGTCAAGGGCGGTCACTCTCAGCACAGATATATGGTGGCTTAATCATAGAGTGACACAAAATAAACCCAAAAGAAAAATAAAAGGAACGAACTCACCCCAGAATCCAAGTGTCGTATGCAACTGTCTATCAGTCTGTGACCACTAAAGCTGGTTAGCTGAAGCAATGGATCTGTCTTGTCTTGTCTGAGGTAAGACGTCACTCTGAAAAATGAATAAAACTATTATATGTGTAACAATAAAACAAAACAAGAGGAATCTTTACAAATTATTGCTGCAGTTAAATGGGTGTTAATAATGTTCGAATAGCTACTGTGTCTGGTCGACCAATCCCACTTCTGACACCATTGTGACAGGAAAGGCCGTACCGGCGACAGTAACCATCAGAACAAATCAACACCCTTTACAATATTTACAAATTTATTTACAAAAGATGATTATTAACAATGAATAGATATGAAAAGAAAAAAAAACTGATTATAAGAAAGAAAAAAAAAGAAAGTTCAGTATCTCTAGATACAAAAGTTCTTATAGTCCATTCTAATCTAACGTGACACAGGTCTTTAATGTAATTGTGAACTTTAAGTAGCACAAACAAAACATAGCTTTTAAATTCAGTCCCTTTAAACCGTGAATACGTTGATTCCGTGTTGGCTCCCTATGGTGGTAGGTGATTGCATCCCTGAGCTGACTTCAGAGGATAACAAAAATCATCGTCTTTGCGGTTTACGGCACAACCATGGGACGTAAGCTCTGCGCTGGGAATATCACATCCAGGCGAGTGAAGACAAGTGAACCTCGGGCATTGTACTTCCGGGTTATGACATCACCCGGAAAAATCGTCTGGCGGAAGAAGCTAAAATATATAACATATGGTAAGCACCATAGCAAAACAAATAAGTCAGGGCATAAAACTGCTCCTTTGGGTACACCATACCTCCGTAGGCTCCCATAAATAATACGTGCTACTTATACAAAATATATGTGCTACTAAGTTCAGACGTCACATGATTAAAATACGTCACTTATTACTTCCATATTACAAAGATTACTTACTTAAAAGACTAAAGTTAAAGTATGAAAAAGATATGAAAAGTTTATGATGAAACATTATAGATACGGACATGATAAACTGCAGCTATTATTTACAACTACAAATTAACAAAATTCAATATAAATCAAACGTTATATGATAGTTGGCATCCATATAATATCTAATGCCATACACTACAACGGACATTAATTAGATGTGCTATAGACTGTCACACAATTTCATATTACAATAATATATACATGGTACTAGACTTGCCATATAAATTTATACATAACAATACAATGCAGTAATGGCGTTCCATAATAACGAAATGTTTGACATAAGTTTTTGAAACAAAGTACTTTATAAATATCATGTTACAATTTTCAGTACAAATTTTACATCTTATATAAATGAAACATTTTAGATTCCTCTTTCCAAATAATTTACAAAAGTCTGAAAAATTTAATAAATCATCCTGACATACCGAACTAGCCAAAATCATATGCCGAAAAATAAATGTTACAGAATTCTGTAGAATGAACAAAAATTTACCAAATAAAAATCGTAATGCAAAAATCATACAAAATCTAACAAATAAATTTCTTACCTCGATCGAGCATAAATTCTAGCAAGAAAATAATTCAGACATAGATTCGTCTATAAAGTCGTAAGGTGGTGTGCGCAAGGCATATCTAGTCCAGTCTATTTAAAGGATAATGTCCCGCCAAATACTAAATTTCATGGGATTCACGGCAAAGCCATGAGCTATGACTATTGTCATTTTCACGGGATTCACGATATAGCCGGGAAATCTAACTACTTTGGCGCGAATTTAAATTGACAATTTGAGGCCCATTATAGTGGTTTTGGGGATAAAAACATAAATTACTGAAGTTTATAAAATATCAACTTTCTTATTACTGAACAGAATTTAATGAAATTTACATGGAAATTTAAGTTATGAAATACAGAAAAACATGAGAGGTATTTCATGCGTGAAATCTGACATTTACCTCAATAACTCAAAAATTTACAAAAAGATGATGCAATACCTGCATTTACAATACAGATAAAATAAGGCCCGTATGTCAATTTGTGACATAATCAAGGCCTTCGAGTTGTTTATCGTCTGATTTACTACGGTTCAGAGTTCAGATGCGTAGGAATTGAACCACGAGGGCGTTAGCCCGAGTGGTTAAATACTGAAGCATCTGAACGATGAACCGTGGTAAATTAGACGATAAATAACAAGAAGGCATTGATTGTTTTCATTCTGACATGGTCATTGATATATTTTAATAGATATTATACTGGACTTCGTTTACGCGAGGAGTAATGTATCGGACGTCATGCGGCAATATGACGTCATAATTGACGTCATAATGCTCTCTTACCGGTCCGCGCGTCAACCGTTGTTTATCGCAGAATATATAGAGCTTGATTTTCTTCTTTGCTTAACTGGAAATCAAATCGAGCCATGTTAGAATCTGATATAATACAATCCATATTTCTCGTTTACGTTACCAAAATTAAAAGTGTTGCAACATAAACAATCGTCTGCACAAAATCAATATTTAATAAATTAAATTAAAATAATATTTATTTCGTTTAACATCATCAGTATATTATGTTTACAGGAAATAATTAGAATTCAATGATTGTGTAGATCTTGAATATGTTGAACGGCTTATATATTAAAATAAACAAATAATCAATTGTACTACGTTACAAAACTCACATTTTTACACGAAAAAAAAAATAAATTGTTTCTTTCAAATCTTTGGAGTGGGGATGTGGAGTTCGGGTTTAAAAGTCAAAATTTAAATTTCATGACAAAACGTACCCGAATCATTCTGTCTGTAACTGAAACTGTTTCAAATTAATAAGATTTAAGACAGCTCCATTAAATCACCAAACACAACTTGCTCAACAGATATACAACTGAATAAGTATTTAATATTCAGGCGTGAATTTGGTTTAAGTTTAATGGAGGGAACTCATACACAATATGGAAGAACTCATGAAATTGACAGAGGAAGGAGTATGATTTTAAATTAGTTGGGTTTAATGCCGTTGTTCAACAGTATTTTAGTCATGTAACGGCGGGCAATTAATCTACCCAGAGTTCCTGGATTCTATACCATCACAAACCTGTTCTCTGCAAGTAACTGCTAACTTCCCAAACATGAATCAGAAGTGGAGGACGAATGATTTCAGATACAAGGTCTTTATCAAATTGTCACGGAGAACATACTGCCATATCGATGATCGAGCTCATGACCACGCGATCCATAAATCGGCGCTCTCCTTTTGAGCTAGGTGGTCGAGTAAAAATGCAATGCGTATAGGCTTGCGCGCGTGCGTGCGTGCGTGTGTGTGTGAGCTGAGGATACAGCGAAGCCGTATAGACTTGTATTAAAAGATGATATAGGAGGGAAAATGACAAAAATATTTTTCGCTGGAAAGTACCTTGTTTAAATGCCTATTTCAGATGGTCATTTTCGTAAAGTATAATATAGTCAAGTAGGTTACTGGGAGGTAAATATGAATTTATGCTAAAAGACTTTTTTACTGAAAGCAAACTGTGTATTTTTCTAAATTTCAAATATGGTTTTCAAAGAAAACAACAACGTTACAATGAAAATTTCAAAAGAAATAACACAATTAACAATGAAAATTGTGAACATTCCTAAATTCCGACTGGTAAATTACAGATGCTAACTGACTAGAGTCATAATGGTGTTTGATAAAAGCGTAATGTTTGCTGTAATTGATTTAGTCTTTAAAATTACCCTCGAAGCGGTATACCCCAATTAATACTAATAATATAAAGTTCATGTTCATTCACTTACGAGATACAAGTTATCTTTATCATTTTAATGTTTGAATTACATATTTTAGATTACAACATTATACGGAATACAAGACAAAATGTGTAAAACTGGATGTACTATTAAACTATAACACGTAATGATATTTCAAAGGTGTCGAACAATATTCTTCAGTGCAAAGAAAGAACATTTACTTTAATTCATTTAAGGGAAAATGCACCACCTGCCAATTTTCAACGAACTGTTATGAAATTTTCACAAATTAAAGTTGGTAGTATTTACGACAGACTTGTATTTTTTTCAATTTTCATTTATTCTCCATTTTGCTGTGTTGATCTTCAAACATGAGCACGTACGTCGTTTTTTTTTTTGTTTTTTCCAGCCGTACTTCACAAGTTTTCAGTAGCGTTTTGTACACGGCAAAAATTCTTCATTTTCAAGCTTATGCTAAAACAATCTATCCAATGATAGTATTATACGTATTATATTTTAGAAACTGGCTGATAGTATTTTAAAATTAATAAATTTGAAAGAGCATACAACATTTCATCTATTTCTTAAAAAACGAGGGTCACCATTGCGTTATAATGTAACTTATGTAACAAATACAAATTACCGTATACACTGAAATTAGTCTGTTAGTTAATAATTTTATTCAGAATGTTTCAAAATACATTTTCACTTTAATTGATACGTTTTGTATTACAGCATATCACGTAATAAAGAATGAATGTTTGTGATGAAAAATGGGAATTCTAAAATCAATTTAACTCTATCATATCATTGTCAATGTTTCGTGTTCATAATCGGATTGATGATAAAATGATAAAAAAAAATTCAGCCATACTCGTATTTTGTCGTTACCTCTTCGGTGCAGCTAACTCCTTGACTACGAGGCTCTTTGATTTCATCTGATGGGGTACACGTCGAAAAGTATTATTAAAGGACAAAATAATCGCCGTATCTTCTGTATGAAGTACGACTATTATTTAGATAAAATACACAGTTTCCCTTAATTATTGGAGTTGATAGAATAAATGTTTGCTGCCTTTTTTGTGCCAACGCTTCGACAATTCAAATATCAAAATACTGTATAATCGCGGATCAAAAAGTTTGCAGTCGTTTAGCAAGCGGGAATTGTTTTCTCGAATTTCGCGTTTCGTGACTTTCTTGCGTTCACGAAATTTGCTAACATTTCAACGTCGCTAACGTTTCCATTTATATTCTTCTACTAACTCCATGGTACCTTGTAATGTATTTGATATAGGTAATTTGAAAAAAAAAGAAAATGTAAGTGTCAATAATTAGTGATTGTTAGTACATGTGCACTTGAATACCTTTATATTAATGCAATACTTGCATGTGCAGAAAATTGTGCAGCCCACTTATAATAGCTCTGGGAAAAGAATTGCAATCATTCATGCATTGAACAGTAGGTTATGAACTTACGGAATAGTGTCGAGTGAATACCTGGAATATTCAAGGTATAAACTTAATTACAAACAATGCATGGAAATTTCTATATCTTAACTTTCATTTTATGGTTGGTATTTATATGCATTTTATAGTTGGAAACTAAGACTTAGAATACAATACATCAACAAAACAATATTTTAATCTAACATTAATTCGCCAATACAATATGTCCTTGGCAAACATCAAATGTTTTATTTTAAAGGAATCTTGGTGAGTCAGGTAGTGAAAATGCAAGAAAAGGCAATAAATAATTGTTCTTTTTCAATTTTTACTTAATTAAGTAATTTTCTACTTACTTGTCCCAGAGTCTGACCACTTAAAATGCTTCGGTATTGCATGGCAATAACCTAAAGGGAAATGAGCATATGTAGTTCCTGGATATGTAGTATTAAAACCCTGAATCGTGGTTGGCATAGGTACTGGAAAGTTTTCGCCAATGATTTCATAACCGTCTCTATCTGGACATCCATAACTATCTTGAGTCAGCTCTGGGTTCTGCAAAAAAATAAATTACGAGTGACAGATATTGTATCTATAGTTAGAAGAACCCACATACTTAGTACTAACATTGCCTTCTATCTAGCCTTCTAACAATATATAAACGAGCCATTACGTTCAATTAACTAAACAGGCAAAATGCCCACTTAAAACGAATCAGACATGCAGAACTTGCTTTAATTAAACTGTACTGCAAGCATATGAAATCGGCTAATTACAAGTGTTGAAATATTTGAATATAAAAATGCAAAAGAACGAGGCATATGCAAAACGCCTATAACTCTCAACAAATGTTATCACTGCTGCAAATTTAAATCTTAATTATTGAATTCCCATCTTTTAATTTAAGTTTGGTTTAAATAAGTAATAAACAGGAAAATTGTTATGGACCAAACCCTCATCATCATGTATGGATTATCAGTATCCGAATGCACGTTATCTTTTTCATCGTCGTCTTCATGTCGACAGTAAATTAATTGTAATTCTGTTAAAAAAAGAAAAAGGAATATAAGCAATGGACAAATTCAAACAGTTTAGCTGTGCTTATCTAACTGTTATAATATCTTCACTAACTAAATCTATGTATATATGTAAAAAAGGTTGATTAAGGTGAATACAAGCAACTGATACAAAGACAATACTATATTTCGTTTGGTGATAAGCTGCAATCAAATTTACCTGCGCCATCTTTCACTTCGTTTAATTCAACGTATGGAACATGCCCATCGATGTTATAGTGTAATACTGGCGGAAAACAAACTGTTAGCGCATGACCGGACAGTCCTGTAATACATAGTAGACGAACAGCGATATCAGAAATATTACATGTCTCAATCCCTATACAAATCGCCGGTCTATAGTTTGTCATATCGACCTGTCTATAGTTCAGTATCTTGCTCTGCTAAAGTTGAATTTTGAGGAAGAATGAAAATGAAAATTTATTTCTTATGTAATGTGATAAAACACTTGTTGAATGGCGCGTTAATTAATTGTCAACTTTATTTGCTTTTTGTCCTTTGGACGTCGGATAATAGTTTTGACTATTGAAAGGCAAACCACTAAATATGTGCATAATAAGATAAATGGATATAAGAATGTATTACCGGATATTTTTGTGGAAATGGCCTAATTTTTGCTATGTACAATAACCTTTTCTAACAGATGTGTCACCTTCTGCCAGAAAGTTCATTTCTAATTTAACTAAAAGTAAACGTGAGTAAACTGTTTGTATATTACAGTGTCACATGATATAATATAAGTCCCTAAAGGCATCGAGCAACGTTATTGACAATTAGAAATACTCGCCTGCGGCTCACCTACCGATCTCAGTTTAATAATAAGTCACGCCTCCCACAGGACCCAAATCTTCGATCTCACAAATATCTTATCAGGCATTAGGCAATCGAATCAGTTATATTGGATAGACACGCGTCATTGATAACACGGTATGCTTACAATCCAATAATTAAAAAAGAATATTAAACTAAATGAAATACATAGAGGAAGCCAAAAGCAACAATCAAGATACAGTAACTCTAACTCAATGTCGATACAATGTAACATCTAATGCAAAAAAAAGAAATTTAAAATTCAGCAAAAAATATTCGAGAATTTTAAAGTAAATATTTATGAAAGGCGTTTACGCCTAAAATCCGAAAGGGCGTGTGTTATTCATTTAAAAATTATAGAAAATAAATAAAGTAATAGTATTAACATCGCCTAGTCTAAATAGTCTAAATAAATAGAATATGAAATGGAAACTGCAGACCTTCCGTGATACCATTAAATATATATCGCTATAATTGCATTACATACCTGCCGGACATCCCTTATCGGTTCCAAATACGCCATAGTTCCCATGAGGCCAAGTTTCATTAGCAGATTTGGTATGTCCGCTGAACTTAAAGCAAAAGTTCAACTGGACAGTAAATCGACCAAATGGTCCTAGTATGTTCGTTCTAAACGCAGGGTTATTGGGTTTCAGAATGGACTGTACGTCATATACAAATTCCTGACAACTATCCGGATATGACAACGGATCATACAACGAACGTGTTGTTGTTATATTGAGGTAACCCATACCCCATCCTTGTGCACGTGCTTCAGGGCATCCATTCTTGGACATAGGTATGGCGTATGGTCCGTCAGGAAATGAACTTTCTCTCGCCTCTGAAATTGAGAAATTAAATGCATTTACCAAGCTAATAAACCCGTTGATATAGCGCATACATTATTTGCCAGTTTTGCCGAAGCTATGATTAATTATAGTACATCATCCAACTAAATTTCTGTAGGGACTTACATGTACACGTATGTGCTAATTTCATTTATTATATTTAATTCATATATATACATTAATATTTAAAACGGCGTGCAGTAGCGGTGTTTGTAATGCACCCGTGTAAATAATAAAATCTGCAGCACTGACTAAAGGAAGAGAAAGTGCAGCATTTTGTGAAAAATATTATATATCTAATAAAAATTGCTAAATATGTAACTTACTGTATTCGCAGAATAGTCCTGTTGTTTCGGGCGGGCATCTGCAGAGACAGGTCACAAAGTTAGAGATGACAGTGCCTCCATTTTCACAGACTAACCCTCCGCAGCTAAATCCTTGAATGTTATTTCATATATTTAAATATAAAAACATATTGTATAGAGTTTACTTGGTTAAATGTTCGTCGTATTGGTACATTAGATTAGCACTGCATTTTGAAAGGTTTTACCAACAATACGTTTTGCAATTTTCTTATTTGAATTACAGTTGTTGGGCCGGTACTGATTACAGGAGCCTACGTTGTTAATTGTATCAAAGAGTATTCATAACTAGGGTGTATATATTTTTATACGCGAGCGCTAAGTTATATAAGTGCACGCTTATCACAGACGTGAGCGTGTATATATCAGTGTACTATTTATTACGCGTGCACTTATTAATTTACTCGTGCACGTTCAAATATGCGTGCATCTACATATTTACGTGTGCACGTATGAAAATATACCCGTAGACGTATATATTTTCGCGTGCATATTCTAGACACACTTAAGTACACTCGTGCACCTATATATTTACAAGTTTGCACGTAAATATAAATATGTATTAAAATATACACGTGGCCAGATATCTTTATACGTGCACACATGTTTTATGCATGCGCGTGTATATTGAAATTTGCACGCAAGAAAGGCAGACTTTCGACCCAAATACTACATCATACTTAACTGTGGTTCTACACGTCTATTAAATACAATGGATCTTTGAAAATACCTTTCCCAGACCCCAAGCGTTGGAGAGAAATCCAGGGTGATGTAACGGAGGTAGGCTGTGAGAATTTTCTGCACTGCCGAAATAGGACGACTACATGTAAGTGAAGGTTGTCAGTTCTAAGTTAACCTTAATTTCCTTTTAAAAATTAAACGTATCTTTTACAGGTATAATTTAAACCAAAACATCGTTTTAATTTGCGAAAAGCCTTTGCAATCAAGACAAGTTATTTGTTCACAAGTAATAGTACACTCGATTTATAAGGTATAAAAGAAATTGTGAAGTTTGAGAGTTCAGTTTAAAGACTCGTCTGCCAATTAAGGAAAGCAGCATTATTTACCTTGCCTTATTGAGGTAAGAACCACTATCGTACTGAATAACACTACCTTGATAACGAACCATTCCATTATAGAAGTACAAAAACATCGCTGACCTCAAAACCGAACTATATCGAACGGTATAGTCTGATTTTTACGTTTGAGAGGTCAATTCATTTACTCGTCTTCCGATTAGGGAAATCAGCATGATTCACCTTGCTATATTTAGGGAAGAACGATTATCGTATGAATAACCGTACCTTAATAACTGACCGTTCCATTATAAAAAGTACATAAACATCTTTGACCTCGAAACTGAACTACAGTATAGCGTTTTATAATATAAAAAAAAACAATAACATAAAATTAAGTCAAAACACTACATTTACGATGCAAACAGTGATTCCTCGTTTACTGAGCGATTAAATGTACTCTTGTTATACTTTTTCATCGGGAGTTTGATTCCCAGACTCGTAAAAATCTTATTTTTAAAAGCTGTATTTTATTTCTTTTTTTTTTTTTTCAAAACGATTCAACGAAGACAACACGAGTTAGTTAATCTAGTTCTGACTTGCTCACTAACTTAATATGTCACTTTTAACACGTTATTATGTTTACATTCGTCTTAAATATGAAATTCCTGTGATATTTTTAAAGTCAAAGAGCTAGTTTATACATTTTATAACAATCTTACTCTTACACTTAATTTTAAATAGCATTGCCCTGTCATAAATTTCAGTATCGAATGAATCAAAAATACTCCCGATTTTGGACGAAAATTAGAAACAAATTAATAAATTAGAAAACTTACACAAAGTATGTAATGCAAAATGAAAAAAGGTACATTGGACCTATGCACGGTTAGAACTGCAAAAACTATAACTATAAAATGACGACATGTCCATCCTCTCAACATACTGTGCCATCACCTTATTTCGTTTTAAACGAGAGTGCTTTGAATAAAACGCCAAAATACAGTGCAGTAAAAAGACTTGCAGTTTATTTAACATACGGAAATCAGTAGATAACATTTGAGCCGTGTCATGAGAAAACCAACATAGTGGGTTTGCGACCAGCATGGATCCAGACCAGCCTGCGCATCCGCGCAGTCTGGTCAGGATCCATGCTGTTCGCTTTCAAACCCTATTGGAATTAGAGAAACTGTTAACGAACAGCATGCTGGTCGCAAACCCACTATGTTGGTTTTCTCATGGCACGGCTCATTTAGTTATTATCGCAAGTTAACTTCCTACACCTTATTTCATTAATTATGGTAAATTAGCTATATTTGATGTGAATGTTTGTTGATTTAAATCGATATTCAAACAGTAAGATATTGAAGTGAAAGATGGGCATACAAAGTCCTTAAAAGATTTTATAAGCTCGGGATTTCATAGTTGGCCGTTGTAAATCTTTATTGTTTTTATCTTTCCTTTAAGAAAAAATTACTTTTTCATAACACCCAAATCACATTTGTTGTTTTTCTCTTCAAAATAAACAAATTATAACAACACAACCTTAAGGTCTTATATCAGTTGATCATAAATTATCATTAATAAAAAATAAAATTTTTAGTGAAAAGGTAAATGGTGAAAACAGCTTAGAAAGGTTTTGAATTTTCAAAATTTTATAGAAATGCTATGGGAGTCGCCGGAAGTCCGGTTAACATCTGTTTATTGGTGGTTGGCAAACAATTTATTTTAACCCGTTTTTCGTTTTGAAACGAATTTTTAATTTTAAAAACTTTTGTCATTTATGGGTTTTCAAAATTCAAAAGATTTTAAATATAAAAATCTTCATTTTTGTATCCAAATATTTTTTTTTATGAATAACCCTTTTTGAATATAATTTTAAAAAGGGCGTAGTGATTTCACAACTTTAGAAAAACGTGTAAGTTAAGGTTCATTAATTATTCATTTTATTTCGAAAATACAATTAAAAGTAACAATAATTGCTTGTTTTAACCTTTCCCTTGATCAAAAAATTATATTATGTAATTTGTGTTTTAAGAAGTTTAGACCGTTAGAAAAAATCATGTATTACAAAAAAACATGGACGGTCGGCTTCTGCCACCGATCACTGTCTTTCAGTCTAAAAATAGAATTTTTATACAAACACGATTCTCTATATATGTACTCCTTAAGTATTTCTTTACATACCAGGTCTAAATAAAGTGTCATTTTTCTTAATAAATTTACTCCTTCAACCGATATGTAAGAATAAATAAATCTTTTAAAAATATATGCAAAGAATTATTGCATAATAATATGTTCACACTATTTATACTAACGTTATCGAAAACGTGTATCGCGTTAATGCACTTATCTGGGGAAAAAAGGCATACAACATGGACAAAGTTCAGTAAAATGATTCATTAAAAATCTGGAAAATGCTATAGTTTTTCATAAAAGTGTATCTTTAAGGATGCGTTAAACGGAAACAGTTTAGATATTTACTCACCCTCAACAAAACGAAAATACAAATCTGAAGTCACAAACAGAAGAAACTCCAGTAGAAGTGCTTCTTTGATGTAGCATAACATTTCTGTCGTAGGCAACGTTTAAAATATTATATGACTAACTCATTAACATCCTATTCAAGCTTATTTCGAAAAAAAAACTACTACTAAATTATAAGCAACATTTCTACTACGAAACGTAGTTCTACTAAATTCTAAACTTAATTTGTTTATTTATATTGTTGCAGTTCATGACCTCTTATTGATTATTAACATTTTATAATAGTTGAAATACCTCTGGGATGAAGCGGTCATCACACAGAAGACCATATCCATTAAAGGAAGATAAAATCAGAGTACTATCACTCGTTCAATCAATTGAGTACATTAAACTGTGAGAATTTAATGATCTGTATTATTTCATTGGCGATGGTAGAACCTATTATGAACAGCAGGCAGTATGCCTAGTAACAGAGAGATAGTGACATTATGCACATGTACACGTAATAGTCAGTGTTTGCTGAAGACTATCAGGTAATATTACCTGATACATAACTTGTACGCTTACACATACATGTAACTTTTATGTGAATAATTTTTACTTTTCTGATTTTTGTTGCATTAGATGCTTTTTGAAACTACATGTATGCGTATCCGCACAAGTACAAAATTGCAACATCTCAATTACAAAATATATAGCCAGATCTGTGTTAAGCAACACACAAAGGAATGAACCCATGCAGTTGCCAAAGGCAGGTGGCTGCCTAAGTATTGATGCAATGACCAACTTAAGACCGGTTACGATCAAAGTAGAACATACAGAGATTTTATGAGGTTCACTATATCTATGTCGTTGCACGACGACGACAGTACAAATATTCTAAAACTATTCTTATTAGCATTCACAAACAACAAACATACAGGTAGATGGGAAATGGCCGCGACTTTATTTCATTGATATTATGGCATTTATCATGTTTAAATTTATAGAAATGAATATGAACACAAGAAAAATCACTAGCTAAATGGCATAGCAACTTACAGGAAACGCAAAGAGGCAGAAGCCCAGTTTATAGGCTGACAATGAAGAAACTGGCAAAATGCAGAGATTTCTCCATTCAAAGCTGATGAAAAAGTGAGGCGAATTGTTCATTGTTTACTTCAATTTATAAATTGCTATATGCCATACCGAAATGTACATGCGGTCGTATGTGTATTGAGGGCCACTAAATATTTTATGAAATAAAATTCGTCCAATCAGAACACAGAATGCTGTTTATTTGTTGATTTTTTTCGAAGTTCTTTGTCAAAATTATATGTTAATTACATGAGCTTAAGAGTATATAACTGGAATTTACTAATTCAAGACTTAAACAAGACGCCTTTTTACCATTTATAACGAAGTCCCATCTGTATTCTATGTTACAGTAACGGACACCTTTATATTTGTAGCTGAAACTAGATGTCATGTTTTCATGTACTGAAATTTAAAAACAAAGGACTTGACGAAATAAGAACATTTATAAATTGTTACATCTTAATAATCTAGATGAACGGTAACAGAAAATATAGGAAAATTTAAAGTTTGCCAGTGGTTATACATATGACCTTATATGTATCGAAACATATGCCAATGCCTGGCCTGCTAATATATATTGAGGTTTAATGTTACTAACAGAAATAGTATGAAACTAGACGTTATACTCTCCTCAAGCTCAATGTGTTGTGAAATCTTGCCGTTGGTCACTTTCAAACGTTCATATTTATAAGTTGTTGGTTACATTGATACTTGTCTCCAAACTCAGTTTTTGAATAGTGTCATCTTTTGATAAGTTTTGACAGTCTTCTTGAACTGATTTCTCAACAATAAACGTTCTAATCCTTACTTGTTTTTTCCACTATCATTAGAAGAACAGTTCCGAAGTAAACATACACTTAGACAATTTTAGAGTTAACCTGATATATAAATTTTAATACTATCAATTAAAACCATTATAGGTTTTTGTTCATTTAACGACCGTATTCCATTTTTAAAAAAAAATGCCAAATCTGAACGCAGTTAAAACTTTAACACTATTTTTTATTCTACGTTAACTCGTTCGTCACATTACGTTTTTCACCTGTCTTAAGCTGATAAAAGGTAAGTCATTGGTATTAGTGCTTATATATTTATAATGTAGAACAATAATAAGGTGACACCTGGACACCGCTTTTTACGCGATATGTTTAGTCATGCATCAACAACAGCTCCATATATAGCCCAGTTTTGACCATTTTTGCCTGTCCCTAGCATAGTTGTGTATAATGCAAGCTATTTTGCAAAGTTAGTGCGTACTGTACACTTGCGCACGAATCCTGAACTGAAAGAACTAGGGTAAGTGTGGATTTAAAGACACAAAATCATACTGTATTGAGTGATATCTTTTTGCATTTTCCAATAGTACTTTGTCCCGATTTTCAAGTAAAATACGTTATGCGAATTTAACTGACAAAATAACCAAAGATTTAAGTTTTATGGAACCTCATATTAGTTTTAAATAGAACACTCAGCATAGCTATGCACAGTTTGCAAGTTATTTCATGGTATTATAAATACTTTTTAGACCCAAGCAAGTTGATCAACCGCGACTGGAATTCTTAAATAAAAACATAAGATACGTTATACAGAATTTGCAAGAAAATGAAAATATCTTCTGGAAATGGTGACCACAAATCGTATTATTGATAAGTCAGCTATGCCTTCTTTATGTATGTGAAGAAAATTTAGTAAAAAAGATGAACTTCTTTATGCGGGTTTCGATTTCATAAAATGCAAGTAAGATATGTTAAAATAAGATACGTTATGCTGATAAAAAATTGATTAATTCACAACGACAAATCACGTAAATCGGTGTATGCGCAATTAGGTACAACATCTGGTGGAAGCAAAATACACCGCGAACATGGTTGTTTACACATAATGCTTACTGACTGGGAGCGTTAGAAAAATGAAAGAAGTATAGCCTAGAAAAAGTAAATAGTTATTAAATATGTCTTGTATTGGACACGATATTTGACAATATTATTACAGGTTATACATTTAGGTTTGATGTGGCATTAACTTTGACGGTTTATTTAGCCAAAGGCAGCCGGTTAGGAAACCGAAAACTATGTCAGTTATGTAACGTATCTTATGCATTATAATGTATATTAGGAAAGATTAACACTTTATTTATACATGTTGTCTATAATTTCAAATAAGGAAACAGTTACTCTAGGTTAATAAACTTTTTCTGGTATAGATCTAGACAAAACATAAGCTAATAAGACAACAAGGCCAGTTACATAATGTCTCTTACGAAAATCATAAAGTATCATATGAAAATCTATTGTTGTTTTTTTTCTAAAGCTTAGCAATGGAAGTAAAATTCGCATGTTTACAATAGAATCAGTACATCAACATTTCATTTTCTTTTATTGTCACCAATTATATCAACAATGCAGAAAGAATAGCGACGAAATTTGATATTGATAATCTGAAAATCTAATTTAAAAAACCGAATCCCATGGCCGGTAAACACATTAAAACACAAAAAATACACAAGATAGAAATAGAATATATGAGATATATAAAAGATGCCTATAGATAGATAAAATTTGATGTCCTATGACTTAAAAGAACCTGAAAATTTTAATCAATTGTAAGTGAGTAAACCTTCATAATTATTTAGATTTTCTTAAGATACGATATAACCGGTACCTGTATATTGTATTAAAAGTAAATTCATTGAACATGTAATATCAAACTCTGAATTGTTCACGTTTTTCCTTGCTTTTGTGTTTTGTTAAAGATGATATGTGTCTAAATATACAAGTGAGAGAAATGCTGTAACCAGTAATATTTGACTTTATATAAATGGTTTTGGATTATGTTTTTTTTCGTATTAGACATTAATAATTATCATTAAACAATAACATAAGAAACATATTGCAGAAATCATAAGCTACTTTATGCTTGTGATGGTCATGTTATATCAGATTTGAAACGTTTGCAGAGGAGTTTACTTTCAAAATATGCGTTGCAATAAACGGATGCACAGCCGCGATTGATTTTGATATAAAATCATTGGATAGATATATTTTTTCTTAAAAATATTAAAACTTTTAGAAATTGAAAGTAGTAAGTTTTAAAAATTCCACCATTCAGGTCTATCAAATATGAAATATTTTACTTTTGTTACAAAATTTCTTATTGAATTGTTCATTAGGCCATTTCGTATAGCATTTTCTTTTGAAAAACACGAAAAGCAAAATTTTGCATCATTTTTTGGCCTTGGGGAAATGTGTATCACTCAATATAACGTATCTTATGCTGTACCGTCAGAGTGTTTATTTCTCATATTCTGGTTCAAAATCTAGGGCGTTTGGGTCCACTGACTTCAGATGTTGACTGTTGAAAAATTGTTAAATCAAATAAAAACATTCAAAAACCATTTAAAGATTGGTGTTTTTCAACTATTTTTATTTCTGAATTTCGTAGAGTTAACGTATTTACATTTTTACTTATAAGTAATGTAAAATGGTGAGATTTTGTTCCAGATTACTTTGTCAAATCTGGAACAAATTCTCAACATTCTACATTACTTATAAGTAAAAAAGTAAGTATCTACAACTTATTGATCGTGTATGATATGCCTGGTCGTTTAAAGATACTGGCATATAATTTTGGTTGCTATTCGGAATGAGATATGGACAGGTGCCGTGAAATGAAATACATGTACATTTACTGAAGGACCTGCAGGTCAAATGTCAAAACTGTTTTCCAGATATCCAAAGGACCGAGATCCGAGGAAAATTGCGCTGACCAGATGGTCCGTGGGCCAAGGCCAAAAAAATTGAAAGTCGTAACCCAGAAATTAGCCAAAGATTGAGCTATACCATGATGTTATACTATTATTCATGAAACGTTTAAGGGTGGATGTCGGTCTGAGCAATATGTCAGTAAAATTTGATGATGATTTTAAAATTGTTGGTGTCTAATGAATACAATTTAGCATTACATAGGGATAACGCTGATTTGGATGGTGAAAAAGAAATTTGTTTGACATTTATTATAATAAATCCTATCTTTTAATGCCTGAAATAATCAATGAATTACCCTGATTGTCAAATAATGCTACGTTATATATCAAATACCGAATAAAATAGAAAAGTAGGGGTTGATTTACCCCAAATACCACATAAGTACTAACTAGACCACCTCGGTGAAATCGGTTACATGTACAAATATTGACGAGCTACTGCTGTTCAAACATTCAGTATAATTATAAAACAATTCAAATAAGTTTTCAAGGGATTAAGTTCGGATATAATTCAGATAAATCTTATAAAGATACTGCCCTGTCATTTTCAAACTGGCCGCCAGAAACAAGTTTTCAAACATACGTATGGATGAGATCTAAGAAATCATTGCTGTGATGGAGGTCATCTGATTTTATTAAAATTATTTCAATTGAAAACTACGTTACCAATATGAGCTACTTCTCTTGTTTTAATCAGATTGGTTCCGTTTTCAAAATGTGTACGTAATATACGTAACAATAATATAATTTAAATGCTGGTTTTATTCCTTTTAAAATAAAACATGTTACTCTCAGTTTTTATTCAAAGCATTGTAAATGTAGCTACAATGTAATATTAATTTATATCAAAATGGATGCCTGATAGATGTTACATATACAGTGTATCCTAGTAAAATAACGCGAAATGGAGAATTGAACATATAATGAAAGTGTCATTTTCTTTTAAAATTTAAGTAAAAAAGATCTTTGTAGAAACAGAAAAGTATTTACGACCTCTTTTTTGAGGACAAAATCCTGATTACACAATCGAAATGAGTTAGACAGTTCTAAACCTATCAAAGCAGTTGATGATATATATATATATATATATATATATATATATATATATATATATATAAAAAATGTAAAAGTTTGTACCGGATCAAGTATATTATAAAGAAAAAATAAACAACATTACATGAGTAACATTATATTTGCCTACCGGTTTCGTTTATACTCATCAGGGCAAATAAAACAATATGGCGTCAATAAATGTGTAATTGCTAAGCAACGTCATTTTTGCGTACACATGTGTACACAACGTTAATATTGTAACGTCATCAGTTTTGGTTAAGTTTCGGTTTAAAAATATCAATGAAATAGCTTTCTTTAGATAACCTAGCTGAAACATCATTACTATGAAATTTGTAAAAAGGAAATATAGAAAATTTAGGAACGGTTTTAGAGCATAAATCTAAATGAGTACTTAAAGGTAATTGTCTTGTTGATGGGTCTCTTATTTGTTGGTCATGTACTGTCCTTCTATTTCTGAGTTTATCTCCTGTTTGACCAATATAAAATTCATTACATCCATTACAAACCAATACATATAATACATTTCGAACAGTACAGTCCATGCTTTCTTTAACATGAAATATTTTATTATTTAAACTGAAAGATGACCCTTCAATAATACAAATACATAACTACATCTAGGGTCATTACATTTTTGTACTGATGGAAAAGTTCTGTTTTCATTAAATTCTGATTTAATAAGAATACTTTTTAAATTCGGAAGTTGTCTTTTACATTTTAATGATTTTCGTGTCGTTTAGTATTCTTTTCATAGTATCATCATTTTTTTAAAATATCCAAGTTACTTTTTAATATCCAAATAGCTCCTGCTTTTAGGATTGAATGTAGAAATATATGGTATAATATTTACACTTTTATTATTCTGAACGCTTAATAATGTACTTCTAGGTATTTGTATGGCTTTAATAATTCCTGTTTTAATAACTTGTAATGGGTATTTTCTTTCTACCAGAACCGCGGCCAATTCTTTCAAACGTGCTTTAAGTATATTTTTGTCTGAAACAATAGTACATATTCTCCTTGCCAAAGAAAATGGAATGTTTGTTTTTGTGTGTTTAGGATGGCATGATTTGAAATTTAGATACTGCTTTGAATCAGTTCTTTTAAAATATATATCAGTGATAATTGAAGTTCCATTCTTAATTATCATTATATCTAGAAATGGTAATTTAATTGTGCTCTGTTGCATTATGAATTTTATATCGTTATGTAATGAATTTAAAGTTTTTTCAAAATAAAGTAAATCTGAAATTGACTTTTCCCAAAATACAAAACAGTCGTCTAAAAATCTTTTCCATTGTTCTTGAACATATTTAGCAAAATTTTCATCTTTTTCTTGTTTGATCTTTTCGTATAGTTGTTCTTCCAAGTAACCCAAACCAGAGTAGCATAAGTTGGAGCAACTTTTGTGCCCATGGCTGTACCTTTTGATTGATTAAAATATAGTTTTATCAAATGAAAAATTGTTATTTTCTAAAATTATTTTCAAACCTTCAATAATGAAAAAATTATTAAAACGCTCCAATATTAACTCTGGTGTGTTTGTCTAACCAGAATGATATAGCTTCTAATCCTAATTTATGTGGAATATTAGAATATAAACTAACAATATCAAAAGAAATAAGACGTGTATATTCTGGTACCGTTTCTGGTATAAAATTAAGAAATCAATGTCATCACGTATGTAACTGTGTACTTTTTTAATAATGGTTTTAGTAAAATATCTAAAAGACAACTTAGACGACTAGTTTCGCATTGTGGGCCTGCAACTATTGGTCGCAGTTGTAAATCTTTAGGATCTAGTATTTCAATATATTCCGAATTTTGATCAATACAAACCTTTTGAATAATATTACTTTTTATGAATTTTAGGTAAACCATAAAATGTGCTAGTTTTAAAATCAAAATTGAGTAAAGAAATCTTTTTCCTGTTTAGTTAAGTTTGAAATATGCTCCATTAGTTTTCTTATCTTTTCAAAAACTTCTTTTCTATTACTACTAGGAATAGATGAATAATAAGTTTCATTTTTTAACAATTCTAATACTTTACTTTTGTAGAAATCTGTATTCATTAAAACAATACCTCCACCTTTATCTGCTTCTTTGATAATAATAGATTTATCATTTGCTAAGGAATTTATAGCCTTTCTCTGTTCTAAAGTAATATTATGTTTTATTTGTTTGTCAACATTAGGGATGTTTGAGCACAATGTTTTTGTAGTCAATATATATGCATCTAATTTATCATTGCGCCCACTTGGTGGGGTAAAGTTTTGACTTATTTTTAACTAATGACATGTTATTACTGTCTTCTCCATCAAAATACTCCCATAATCTAATTTTGCGAAAGAATTCGTTGACATCAGTTTCCAATTCATTAGAATTATTTTTTTCAGGTGTAGGTGTAAATTTAAGACCCATCAACAAAACACTTTTTTCTATTGCATTAAGTTTACGTTTAGAAAGATTATAAATTTTAGTAAATGTTTTATTTGTTTCAGCTAGGTTACCTTTTTCTACATTTCGCTGCTCCAGTTGTGGTCCTCGTCCAGAAAAGAATGAACAGTTTCTGGTCTGACCACATCTTCTTCATTATATTGGTAGGAATTATTTGACCTATCTCCCCAATTTCTTCTTTGTGTTGGTTTCTTATTCTGTTTGGCTGTTTAGGTGAATTTTGATTAAGTTTTGATACAAGTTGTTGGAGTAAAAATTGAACACTTTGGCTTTCTCTTTGTTCTTTACTCTGGCTTCTGTTTGGAAATGGAATACTTCGTACTGCATCTGAATAAGTTCTTTGCATTGATTGTTGTTGGCGACCTTTTTGTTGGAACTCGCGATTTGAATTTCCTTTTTTGAAAAAAGGGTTTTGAATTTTCATAATTTTTGCAAAATTGCTCTTCATAAGATTTTAGCCAACGCTCATTGTTGAGCCACCTTTTATGTGAAATTTCTTCATTTCGTTGAATGTTCTTTCTCCATAATCCTATAAGACAATCGGCGACTTGTCCGGAACATTTTGAAAAAATAATGTCTTCCATTTCTTTGTCAATTCTTCTAATGCGTTCTTTACATGAAGCTTCTCTCAACTTTTGCATCTCGATTTCCATTTTAAAATCATGGACTACAGCCCTTTCTCTTAGTATTCTCTGCTCTTCATTTTCATTTTTAAATTCAATCTTTTGAAATTTACGCGGTATAATTATAGGGTTAGCCGCTACCCACTTTTCATAAAAAGAAGTATTGCCGCTGTTGCGAACCATTCCCCAATATGCATCTTTTCTATTATTCAGTTTTCTCTCCCAAATTGAAGCAATGCTCGCTTTAATTCTCATTGCTTCTGCTTCGAAATAATTTACATTTTCTTGCATTTCTATATTATTACTGTCACATTGCTGGTTTGTTTTAGTGTTAATTTTTTCATCAATTACCTTTATTGCTCTTGTAATTTCATCTACGGCTGCTTCAGTTTTTACTGGAGACAGGCGCCTATTTGTTTCCCTTACCGCATCCGTGAGGTCTTGAATGGCAGTTAAAATAAGTGATAACTTTGCGCTAATTTCTCCCAGCTGTTTATCTCCTTGTTCTACATTCATCGATGACTCTGATATTGATGGCGAGCTGTCCGAGCTGCTATCATCGGGTTTTGCCCTTTTAGGACCCATGATAATGTTCCTTGACCCGGAAAATTATATATAAAAAATGTAAAAGTTTGTACCGGATCAAGTATATTATAAAGAAAAAATAAACAACATTACATGAGTAACATTATATTTGCCTACCGGTTTCGTTTATACTCATCAGGGCAAATAAAACAATATGGCGTCAATAAATGTGTAATTGCTAAGCAACGTCATTTTTGCGTACACATGTGTACACAACGTTAATATTGTAACGTCATCAGTTTTGGTTAAGTTTCGGTTTAAAAATATCAATGAAATAGCTTTCTTTAGATAACCTAGCTGAAACATCATTACTATGAAATTTGTAAAAAGGAAATATAGAAAATTTAGGAACATACGTGATGACATTGATTTTCTTAATTTTATACCAGAAACGGTACCAGAATATACACGTCTTATTTCTTTTGATATTGTTAGTTTATATTCTAATATTCCACATAAATTAGGATTAGAAGCTATATCATTCTGGTTAGACAAACACCCAGAGTTAATATTGGAGCGTTTTAATAATTTTTTCATTATTGAAGGTTTGAAAATAATTTTAGAAAATAACAATTTTTCATTTGATAAACTATATTTTAATCAATCAAAAGGTACAGCCATGGGCACAAAAGTTGCTCCAACTTATGCTACTCTGGTTTTGGGTTACTTGGAAGAACAACTATACGAAAAGATCAAACAAGAAAAAGATGAAAATTTTGCTAAATATGTTCAAGAACAATGGAAAAGATTTTTAGACGACTGTTTTGTATTTTGGGAAAAGTCAATTTCAGATTTACTTTATTTTGAAAAAACTTTAAATTCATTACATAACGATATAAAATTCATAATGCAACAGAGCACAATTAAATTACCATTTCTAGATATAATGATAATTAAGAATGGAACTTCAATTATCACTGATATATATTTTAAAAGAACTGATTCAAAGCAGTATCTAAATTTCAAATCATGCCATCCTAAACACACAAAAACAAACATTCCATTTTCTTTGGCAAGGAGAATATGTACTATTGTTTCAGACAAAAATATACTTAAAGCACGTTTGAAAGAATTGGCCGCGGTTCTGGTAGAAAGAAAATACCCATTACAAGTTATTAAAAACAGGAATTATTAAAGCCATACAAATACCTAGAAGTACATTATTAAGCGTTCAGAATATAAAAGTGTAAATATTATACCATATATTTCTACATTCAATCCTAAAAGCAGGGAGCTATTTGGGATATTAAAAAGTAACTTGGATATTTTAAAAAATGATGATACTATGAAAAGAATACTAAACGACACGAAAATCATAAAATGTAAAAGACAACTTCCGAATTTAAAAAGTATTCTTATTAAATCAGAATTTAATGAAAACAGAACTTTTCCATCAGTACAAAAATGTAATGACCCTAGATGTAGTTTATGTATTTGTATTATTGAAGGGTCATCTTTCAGTTTAAATAATAAAATATTTCATGTTAAAGAAAGCATGGACTGTACTGTTCGAAATGTATTATATGTATTGGTTTGTAATGGATGTAATGAATTTTATATTGGTCAAACAGGAGATAACTCAGAAATAGAAGGACAGTACATGACCAACAAATAAGAGACCCATCAACAAGACAATTACCTTTAAGTACTCATTTAGATTTATGCTCTAAAACCGTTCCTAAATTTCTATATTTCCTTTTTACAAATTTCATAGTAATGATGTTTCAGCTAGGTTATCTAAAGAAAGCTATTCATTGATATTTTTAAACCGAAACTTAACCAAAACTGATGACGTTACAATATTAACGTTGTGTACACATGTGTACGCAAAATGACGTTGCTTAGCAATTACACATTTATTGACGCCATATTGTTTTATTTGCCCTGAGAGTATAAACGAAACCGGTAGGCAAATATAATGTTACTCATGTAATGTTGTTTATTTTTTCTTTATAATATACTTGATCCGGTACAAACTTTTACATTTTTTATATATAATTTTCCGGGTCAAGGAACATTATCATGGTCCTAAAGGGCAAAAACCCGATGATAGCAGCTCGGACAGCTCGCCATCAATATCAGAGTCATCGATGAATGTAGAACAAGGAGATAAACAGCTGGGAGAAATTAGCGCAAAGTTATCACTTATTTTAACTGCCATTCAAGACCTCACGGATGCGGTAAGGGAAACAAATAAGCGCCTGTCTCCAGTAAAAACTGAAGCAGCCGTAGATGAAATTACAAGAGCAATAAAGGTAATTGATGAAAAAATTAACACTAAAACAAACCAGCAATGTGACAGTAATAATATAGAAATGCAAGAAAATGTAAATTATTTCGAAGCGGAAGCAATGAGAATTAAAGCGAGCATTGCTTCAATTTGGGAGAGAAAACTGAATAATAGAAAAGATGCATATTGGGGAATGGTTCGCAACAGCGGCAATACTTCTTTTTATGAAAAGTGGGTAGCGGCTAACCCTATAATTATACCGCGTAAATTTCAAAAGATTGAATTTAAAAATGAAAATGAAGAGCAGAGAATACTAAGAGAAAGGGCTGTAGTCCATGATTTTAAAATGGAAATCGAGATGCAAAAGTTGAGAGAAGCTTCATGTAAAGAACGCATTAGAAGAATTGACAAAGAAATGGAAGACATTATTTTTTCAAAATGTTCCGGACAAGTCGCCGATTGTCTTATAGGATTATGGAGAAAGAACATTCAACGAAATGAAGAAATTTCACATAAAAGGTGGCTCAACAATGAGCGTTGGCTAAAATCTTATGAAGAGCAATTTTGCAAAAATTATGAAAATTCAAACCCTTTTTTCAAAAAAGGAAATTCAAATCGCGAGTTCCAACAAAAGGTCGCCAACAACAATCAATGCAAAGAACTTATTCAGATGCAGTACGAAGTATTCCATTTCCAAACAGAAGCCAGAGTAAAGAACAAAGAGAAAGCCAAAGTGTTCAATTTTTACTCCAACAACTTGTATCAAAACTTAATCAAAATTCACCTAAACAGCCAAACAGAATAAGAAACCAACAACAAAGAAGAAATTGGGGAGATAGGTCAAATAATTCCTACCAATATAATGAAGAAGATGTGGTCAGACCAGAAACTGTTCATTCTTTTCTGGACGAGGACCACAACTGGAGCAGCGAAATGTAGAAAAAGGTAACCTAGCTGAAACAAATAAAACATTTACTAAAATTTATAATTTTTCTAAACGTAAACTTAATGCAATAGAAAAAAGTGTTTTGTTGATGGGTCTTAAATTTACACCTACACCTGAAAAAAATAATTCTAATGAATTGGAAACTGATGTCAACGAATTCTTTCGCAAAATTAGATTATGGGAGTTTTTGATGGAGAAGACAGTAATAACATGTCATTAGTTAAAAATAAGTCAAACTTTACCCCACCAAGTGGGCGCAATGATAAATTAGATGCATATAAAATTGACTACAAAAACATTGTGCTCAAACATCCCTAATGTGACAAACAAATAAAACATAATATTACTTAGAACAGAGAAAGGCTATAAATTCCTTAGCAAATGATAAATCTATTATTATCAAAGAAGCAGATAAAGGTGGAGGTATTGTTTTAATGAATACAGATTTCTACAAAAGTAAAGTATTAGAATTGTTAAAAAATGAAACTTATTATTCATCTATTCCTAGTAGTAATAGAAAAGAAGTTTTTGAAAAGATAAGAAAACTAATGGAGCATATTTCAAACTTAACTAAACAGGAAAAAGATTTCTTACTCAATTTTGATTTTAAAACTAGCACATTTTATGGTTTACCTAAAATTCATAAAAATAATATTATTCAAAAGGTTTGTATTGATCAAAATTCGGAATATATTGAAATACTAGATCCTAAAGATTTACAACTGCGACCAATAGTTGCAGGCCCACAATGCGAAACTAGTCGTCTAAGTTGTCTTTTAGATATTTTACTAAAACCATTTATTAAAAAAAGTACACAGTTACATACGTGATGACATTGATTTTCTTAATTTTATACCAAAACGGTACCAGAATATACACGTCTTATTTCTTTTGATATTGTTAGTTTATATTCTAATATTCCACATAAATTAGGATTAGAAGCTATATCATTCTGGTTAGACAAACACCCAGAGTTAATATTGGAGCGTTTTAATAATTTTTTCATTATTGAAGGTTTGAAAATAATTTTAGAAAATAACAATTTTTCATTTGATAAACTATATTTTAATCAATCAAAAGGTACAGCCATGGGCACAAAAGTTGCTCCAACTTATGCTACTCTGGTTTTGGGTTACTTGGAAGAACAACTATACGAAAAGATCAAACAAGAAAAGATGAAAATTTTGCTAAATATGTTCAAGAACAATGGAAAAGATTTTTAGACGACTGTTTTGTATTTTGGGAAAAGTCAATTTCAGATTTACTTTATTTTGAAAAAACTTTAAATTCATTACATAACGATATAAAATTCATAATGCAACAGAGCACAATTAAATTACCATTTCTAGATATAATGATAATTAAGAATGGAACTTCAATTATCACTGATATATATTTTAAAAGAACTGATTCAAAGCAGTATCTAAATTTCAAATCATGCCATCCTAAACACACAAAAACAAACATTCCATTTTCTTTGGCAAGGAGAATATGTACTATTGTTTCAGACAAAAATATACTTAAAGCACGTTTGAAAGAATTGGCCGCGGTTCTGGTAGAAAGAAAATACCCATTACAAGTTATTAAAACAGGAATTATTAAAGCCATACAAATACCTAGAAGTACATTATTAAGCGTTCAGAATAATAAAAGTGTAAATATTATACCATATATTTCTACATACAATCCTAAAAGCAGGGAGCTATTTGGGATATTAAAAAGTAACTTGAATATTTTAAAAAATGATGATACTATGAAAAGAATACTAAACGATACGAAAATCATAAAATGTAAAAGACAACTTCCGAATTTAGAAAGTATTCTTATTAAGTCAGAATTTAATGAGAACAGAACTTCTCCATCAGTACAAAAATGTAATGACCCTAGATGTAGTTTATGTATTTGTATTATTGAAGGGTCATCTTTCAGTTTAAATAATAAAATATTTCATGTTAAAGAAAGCATGGACTGTACTGTTCGAAATGTATTATATGTATTGGTTTGTAATGGATGTAATGAATTTTATATTGGTCAAACAGGAGATAAACTCAGAAATAGAAGGACAGTACATGACCAACAAATAAGAGACCCATCAACAAGACAATTACCTTTAAGTACTCATTTAGATTTATGCTCTAAAACCGTTCCTAAATTTTCTATATTTCCTTTTTACAAATTTCATAGTAATGATGTTTCAGCTAGGTTATCTAAAGAAAGCTATTTCATTGATATTTTTAAACCGAAACTTAACCAAAACTGATGACGTTACAATATTAACGTTGTGTACACATGTGTACGCAAAAATGACGTTGCTTAGCAATTACACATTTATTGACGCCATATTGTTTTATTTGCCCTGATGAGTATAAACGAAACCGGTAGGCAAATATAATGTTACTCATGTAATGTTGTTTATTTTTTCTTTATATATATATATATATATATATATATATATATATATATATATATATATATATATATATATAATGTACCTTTTGGTGATGCTTGAATGTTTATCTATTTTGTTTGACATAGAGATTTTCAGATATATCACAATGCCAAATCCCTTAAATATCCTTCAACAAAATCCATTCAGTGCGAATGCCTAAGAAATAAACTATAAAGAATACATCTATCTATAGTCATGCATTTGCTTGACATTATTAACAGGAAGTACTGAGATTCACAGCTATAAATTAAGCAATTCCTGGAGTCAAGAAGTCGTGTATCGTATCTGTTTGTTGCTTGGTCAATACTAATTCGTATTGTTGTAATTGATATTTAAAGTAATGTATGTTTCAGTCCATTTTACGATGTAATTTAATAATACTACTTCAATGCACTACTTCGCGTGTTCCAAACAAATGGTGCAGACTCTGTAATTGTGTACAATATGCATCTATGCATGTATGATGAACTTATTCTGATACTAATGCCAAAAAGTGACTTCTCGCAACCTCTCGCATCAAACTTTAGTGCATATTTCTGTCATATGGTGTACATTGGTGTTATAATGTATTCTCTTGTGTAATTCTGAAACATACGTTACCGAACTTACTAGATTTGATGTTTTAAACTCAGTTCCATACCGAGATAATCTATATGTAACAGTTGAATAAAATCATCTTTTGAAAGAACTAGTTTGTTTGAGTTTCTTAATAGTTTAAAAGTAGAATGTTGAATTTTATTAAGAAATCAGAATTGATAACAATGATACCACTTCCACAATATGAACAAGCAGTCTCATCTTTCCTTTCGTTAAGGAAATGTAGTATGATAGTTCAGTAATTCCGCCCCACAGTTTAAGTGATATTTGAAAATCACTATGTTCAGAGAAACAGAACTCATTGAAGAAACATGTTTTACCAAAATTTACATTTGTTTCACTACCAATGTTGTACAGCATATGTATGATGTTCTTTAACTTCACAATGTTATTTACATCAGGAATTACATCAGCAACTTCGAATACATAATGTATATAAACCGATAATTTCAGTAATACATACAATCTTACCTTCCATAACTATCATAACAACGCATTGAAAATATAACAACTTCTGTCTTTAAACCATCACAGTCCATTGAAACCCCAAAAACTATCATAGCTTTAATGTTACCTAATGCTCCGTATAATCATGGCAACGTATGTTTCGTCTTTGTAATGGTATAAAAACTAATTTAATTGGTGCTTTGCAATGCCAATAAGTATGATTTATTTATTAGCATGAAATAATAATAATACATGTACAGTATACGAAATATGAAATTGAATAAGTGAACTTTAAAACCTAGGTAACGTATATTCTGTTTTTAGATACCCTCATGCTTTGTATTTCGTTTGAGTGAAAGTCAAAAGTATTCAGATTGCGCACACAAGTGTACAGTTAAATATCAATATGCTATTTATGTTTGAAGCAGAAGCCATACAAATTGCTAATCATTGCTCTTTTTACATAGATGCTGAAAGAGATATCATTGTTTTATTATAGTTTGTCGACATCCTATATTTGGGAATAGTAACAGGGTTAAGTCGAACAAAATAAAAACGGTCGTTGAAATCAAAAGCGTGCAAATGCAATTGTTTTTTTAATTATTTCCAATGTTGCTAATTCTTCAAGGTGGAAAATTTTAGTGGCGGTTGTTACATATGTTACATTTTAAAGTATCTTTATCAACTAAAAGTCAAAATCATACAAGTAAGCTTACTTTGACATCTTATATAGGAGGAAACTATTGGTACACCAAAACTTTCTGAATGAAACACAAATAAGCTCGATTTATTGAGAAACAGCATGTGATTTATAGGTATTACATTTTTATGCACGTTGTCTATAACCTAAACTGATAGCAAAATATTACATTTTATAATGAATTTATATAAGATTTTGAATTTTAACACAATTATTTGATGATGTATGATCAAAAGATATGGTAATTTTGATTATTGTACGAGGTATAAAATTGGCAAAAATGTAACTCGAGTGGGTGGGGTATTTTAACCCCTAAATTTTGGTAGAAATCGTCAAAATTTGGAATAATTTGTTACAGTGAGCCTTTAATTTATTCAAACCAGTTATATAAGCAAAATTCTTATATTTGAACGTCAGTATTGAAACAATCTACGAAAAATTTGTGTGAAGCCAACAATATATTCAAAGAGGGAGAATTCCACATTTTTCATACACAAGGTTTACTCAAATGAGCATAATTTTTGTTTGACATATGGTAGAAAGCGACATCCGGTCTTAAAGAATCCCGGAATGAATGTATCATTGGCTGAAGTCGGCGAACCTTTGCCTAATTTCTGGGTTACGAAATCGAAAAACTAGAGGACTTACAGAAACTGGCCCACAGACCAAGACTTTTAGACCCACAGCCAGAATATCTTTGTACATCTTATGTATAAAAATAGGTCATAACTATGTGAAATACTAACCAACCGTTAAGTCCGTAATATATGCTCAACAAACAAAGCTTGGTTCTATTCATTCCAATAAACGTTCATTTAAATCCCACCGTGACATGATATCCAACCCAGTCACATTATACTGACACCTGGCTGACCAGTCCTATCACAATGCTCTAAATGCTGAGCGCCAAGCGAGGAAGCTACTAGTAACATATTTCACGTCTTTGGTATGACGCGGCCAGGGATCGACCCCACAACCTCCCGCACTCGAAACAGATGCTCTACCACTAGGCTACGAAGGCGGTAAAAAACATGTGTTCTATATAGACCGGTCATATAGCACAAACTTTGGGCTAATAATAATGTATAGATAGTTAATGATCGTGTGTGTCTATACTGGCCTGAGAATGTGACTTTAGAAAAAGAACACTTTGTTTACAGGTCTAACACCGTATTATTTATTTCTTACATAACATTTCTAAATTAATAGTACCACTTCGCATCAAAACTGTTTGTGAGCAAAATGGAAATCAGTATTTGCTTCGTGAGTTCAAACTCGATTTTCAACGCTGTCAGGTCATCTCTCTGGCAAACTTCCTGATGGAACTCGCAACTGAAATGAAACAAGCATAAAACTTCAATGCACTAATTACGGTATAAACAACTGGAAAGCATATATGAATATATGAATACAATAACTTAAAGGCTGTTTACGAAACAAAATTCATATCTGCCCATGCTTTGAAAAACATCATCTAACAGTAAAACCCGTTATATATTTGCAATAAATCGCGGCATTGGTCAGTCTTAAAATTTTTATTTAAATCGCACTAGTGTATAGGAAATTTCTAGCACACTTAGAAAGTATTTTAAAAATAAATTAAAGACAAGCAGCGCGTGCTGACGATATAAACAACTGCACTTCATACAAATTATGTTTTAATATGGTTCGAATTTTTAGTTTAGGAGATACGCTGACAAGAGTTTTTGACTCCAATACGGATTGTGCAAAAGAGAAAAAACAATGTATCTTCCTTGTTAGGGGTGACATCATAAACGTGAGACACTTGTCACGGAAGATTTAACAGTAGAAAAATTTATCAGACGTTTGAAAAAGTAGATAAATTGAACCGAAGACATGTTCTAGCAAATATTCTTTCTTTGTGCCATGAGGGCCATTTTGAAAATAATTACAATTGTTCTGGAATATGGTACACAGTTTATGTACAGACTTATATTTAATTTGTCCCCTCAAAGTATTTACCGTTGACTTCCACGCACTCTCGCAGTCGTGAAATCACAGATGTGAACGCTGCAGAGAAGTCTTCACACAAATCTTTCTTTAACCAAAGTGCTCATAAGTTCTCCCCATTGACATGCTAGGAAAATACACTATGTCAGACACCGTGTACCTTGTGTCTTTATTTTTGTCAGACGTCTTACAACAGCAGTGTTCTTTGACGCCACTGCTGTTTTGGGTCAGCCAGGTTGAGCCCTGACTTTAAGGACTAGACGACCATTTCTAAATTAACGTACCCACCTGTTTTCTCTGATACTGCAAACAAACTTCCCATACGAAGTATCTGCCTTGCAGGTCTTTGTAAGGAACGACATACTTCAATAAACGCTCTAATTTCAGATTTCTGTTCACTTTTATAGCAACTTGTATTTTGATTAGTATGTAGTACTACACGTCATTCATGTAGAACACCAGTTTTTTGCGTGTCAAACTTCTACGGAAGCGCGCGATGGTCACTAATTTTAGAATGGCCCTCGTATTATCTCATATGCGAATGGATAAATGAAATAAAGTTCTTTGATTATTTTCAATTTAATGGCCATTTCTTGTATAATTAATTTTGTCTCAAACTAAATGGCGATAATTCTGAAAGTCAGAGATAGGCTCATATATATATATATATATATATATATATGCGAAGCGTCAAAATTGTTACAGGAAACAGAACTGACTCTAGAAAAAGTCCAAACAATTGAAAGAACATTTGAACTATCGACATTGCACAACAAACAGACAGGGATCCTCACAAAGTACAGGAAAAGTATATAATGCGCAGACAGCAATTCGCTATCGTTGTGGAAACAAGGGACACTATGTAAAAGAGAAATCTTAATGTTTAGCCTGCAACAAAATCGGACACTTCGTAAAAATGTGTTCAACAAAAGGAGTTAATAAACAGTGCGAGTAAAACGAGTTATTCAGCTTGTCAGATGTAAAACAATTCAGCTACTGAGCATTTTATGTATAAACGGTAAAATTACAAATATCTTAAATCTTTCCGGTAGCTCAGTCAATGTAACTGATAAATACATTTTTTCATTTTATAGAACAGAACAGAACATACATTTTATTCGAATTAAGCATAAACAGCTCATCTTCTTTTATAATACAATATATTTGCATGCATACGAAAATGATAAGTATCTAAGCATTGAGTGAGAGTGAATAAAACCATTGGGCTACAATTTGGAGGATATTTTCTCCAACACAGTACATAATATTATATATTTACACTACAGTACATATATATTTTTACACTCTAATGATATTTTCTAAATCTTTAAGGATACGCTCTCTGGTGTACAATTTCGGTGTATAAAAGGTTAATTGTATGCGCTTGTAAAGTTGTGAACGTGCAGTGATTCGCACGAAAAAAAAAAAAAAAAAAAAAAAACCTACTGTCAATAATTTTCCGATGAAACGATTATAAGAACAACTCGATAAACCCGTGCATCCATGAGTGACCGATATTTAGCATAGCATTGTGCGGTTTACGAACAACTTTTCAAAACAAGTGAGAAACTGTGTACATATAACATTACAATATCGTGTCCAAATAAAATAAAACATACATTATACAAGTACATTTTCAATAGTCATTCGCGATAGTACAATGGAGAGCGTAACCACAGATAATATGCACAACAGACTTTCACGCTGTTTCAGTACTCAACGTCTTTAAGGTAGATTAATCATATACAAAAAAGAAACAGGCAACCTTCAGACTATTTCCGGGACTTAGTGGACAGCTACAGGACAGCCAGCAGACGTCGAGCCTTGAAAACACATAGAGTTCTGGTGTGCAATAAAACTAAGATACTAGTACATTATACATTATAGTGCAAACAAATCATGTTGACTTAATATAACGCATTTAATGCATTGTTTCTTATTTTAAACGCCTTGTTACAATATAAGGCTAGTTTTATCACAACTGATTTCCTCGTGGAATTTAGGAGTTCGATGAACTTGTACATACTAGGGTGTCTTACGTAGTAATTAGAAATATACAAATTTCTTATTTCATTATATAAGGGACAAATTATTACGAAATGATATTCGTCTTCGATATCGTTACAGTTACAAAGTGTACATTTTCTTTCACTTCTGTCAATATTATTATGTCTTCCTGTTTCTATAAACAAATTATGTGATGATAGTCTAAGTTTCGCTAACGTGTTTCGTAATTTATAACTTGTTATCATATTTAAATAGACAGCTCTGTTGAAATCAAATTTCAGGTCTTTATACATATATAATGATGAACACAAATCCACACCATTACGCCAGTATGTAATATAAATATCTCTCATACGACATCGTAATAATGGTATAAAAATATCTACGTTGACGGACTCAGGAAAAATCCAAACATCATTGAAACCTGCACTCTGTAAAATAGTTCTAACCTTCGAAGACCAATTAGCAATTCCAGGGTTTAATTCAATTTCTGCCCTTTGCTGTTTTACCATACAGTTAAGAATACAATTTTCGCTTTTAACTTTATACAGGTTTATGAAATATTTTACCATGCGTATATGGCGTGAGATATATAAAGGATATCTACCTAGTTCTGAATACAAAGATAGTGAGTTTGTCGACATCTTTACATTAAGCATCCATTTACAAAATTTCCGATGAACAATTTCTATATTTTCCGCTTGCAGGTAGCCCCATATCTCACAACCGTAATTCAAATAGATGCAACATATGAGTCAAACAAGTTAAACATAATATCTATTGGAATGTCTTTGCCCTTTGTTTCACTCAATAATGAACTCATTGCTCTTAAAGCCTTGCCTTTAAGAGTATTTGTAGCGTGAACAAAGAGCCACCACTTGACATAACAATTCCTAAATAATTAAAAGTATTAACAACCTCTATATTGGAACCTGCATATGTCCATTTGCAATTTCTGTTCACTGTAGCACCTTTTCGGAATACAACTATTTTTGTTTTGTCTACATTTACTGTCAGGTTCCATTTTGAACAATATTTTTCTAAGCTATCCAAGGATTTTTGAAGACCTTCTATCGAGTCAGAACATATAACAGCATCGTCTGCGAATAACAAAAGATAAATAGATATCTGATCTAGCGTCAAACCAACATCTAAATTTTCTTGCAATGCGTTCTCTAAATCATTTATAAAGAGACTAAATATAATTGGTGACGTAATCTCACTTGAAATAACCCTATCTCACTATCAAAAAATTCAGACAATGTATGGATATGCTTGACACGTAATTTTACCTCTTTGTACATGGAATAAATAACCGAAAATAATTTACCGTCAACGCCACATTTTATAAGTTTGTACCATAGACAATTGCGATCAATTAGGTCATATGCCTTCTTAAAGTCAATAAAGCAACAAAACAATTTTTTCCGGTCTGTATATACTTTTCTACTAATGAATTTAATACAAAAATAGCATCTACTGTACTGTAATCTTTCTTAAAGCCAAATTGAGCATCAGTAATCTTTTCATTTACTATGGCCCACTTTTTCTACCTTTCATTTATATAACGGTAAAAAACTTTGCAAAACAGCTAGTAATTGTAATACCCCGATAGTTATTAGGGTCGGATGACTCGCCCTTTTTATACAATGGAATAATAATGCCAGATGACCAACATCTTGGAAAGGTTCTACCGTCTAATATATAATTAAATAATAAGTGCAATGGGTTAACTATATCATAAATATTTGCTTTGAAATATTCATACAGTATGTTGTCAGATGAACACATTTTATTATTACTTAAACATTTGGATGCCCGTACAATTTCATCAATTGTAATAGGTATGTCAAGCTCATCAAAAGTTGGGTTATCTGTACCGTTATTCAAAAAATCTTCAACAAAGTCATAACATTCTGTATTTACCGCATCATCTTCGTGCCGTTCTTGCGTAGAGGAAAGGTCTTTAAAGTGATTATAAAACTCATTACATGAAATTTGCTCCCCTTGACTGTTAGAAGTCTTTTGTTTAAAAAAATTCCAGAATTCACGGGGGGATTTATGTTTCATGCTATTAAGATTTTTACAAAATAACTTGTTGTACTCGTTTTTACATTTACGACAATAATACTTGTAGCTTTTCTTCTTTTCAAAAATATTACATCTTGTTTCTTGACATGGATTCATGTTATATTCATATACCGCCTTTTTATACTGCTCATGTTTTTCTTTGCATTCCTGATTGTACCATTTCTGTTTGTTTTTGTCCGTATGTATAAAATATGCATCTTTTATTTTAGAGGAATGTTCAAAATAACATTTTTCTTTTTCTTGTAAAAAGTCTGTAAATTTACCCACTAATACATCCGGTGCTTCCGCTCGTGAAATATCGCTAAGTAAACTGGTTTCTAGGTCAGCAATACCATTTCTTACTTCATTTACAAAGGCGTCTTTATACTCAGGGTTCCATTTATAGAATACATTTTTACCTTGGAATATATGAGATAATTCTGTATTTATTTTCAAACAAAAGGAAACTGGGGCATGGTTCGAAAAAGTATTGAAATCTTCAACACAAAAATCGGCTATGTCCTGGAAATTGACCGAATCAGTCAAAACATAATCCACCAAACTTTGGCCATTATATATATTTTTAATTTTTTGTTTTTGTTTTGGGTTCAACACCGTTTTTCAACAGTATTACAGTTATGTTACGACTAGCAGTAAATCTAACCGGTAATCCTGGATTCTTTAACAGTACAAACCTGTTTTCCGCAAGTAATTGCCAACTTCCCAACATGAATCGGAGGTGGAAGACGAACGATTTTAAACACAGTGTATTCTATCAAATCGTCACGGAGAACATACGCCTCGCCCGAGGATCGAACTCGCGACACCGTGATCTGTAGATCTGTGCTCACTCTATTGAGCTAATTGGGTGTAATTAAGCCGAAACCAGTCATTGAAAAGTAAAATGCGAAAATATATGCTGACAAAACAAAAAAACCGAAAAGTGACAAGGTTAAATTGAGGACAAAAAGTTTTAATCTGTAAACAACAAAGGAATAAAACCTCTTCAGTGTGGAAAAACAAACTAATGTTATTAATTATTCAAACAGGGACATGCGTTATCTTAAAATCAGCAGACATCACGGTTACCCGACGCCACGTGTATCATGTCTGTGAAAAACACTATCATGTTAATGGTAGGAACCAGTGCCTGAACAAGCAAAATGACAGGTCAAACAGCAGAATGACAAAACGCAAAGCCAAATTGCCATTAAAATTTAGAGATTTTCATTTGCAAAAAGATACGGAAATAATTAGACTAATAAGGTATCCTGGAAAACATGGGATGGGCTCGTGGAATGGGATGGGATGAGAGCAATCGTAATTAGGGATTCGACTGACATTCAATGCATCCAAGATGGGAAGCCGCTTCCAGCGTACTGGTGGAAGTGCTGACTGGAAACAAATACTATTCTGTAGAATTTATAGTGTTTTGTATACAATCAGTTTTCAGTGAACTAGAATTTAACCTTAATATTGCTGTTATATCTACATTACCCTATTTATGTTTATGATAAGAACCGTTATACTATTGTAACTTACCCTGTCTAGCATTTTGACTGTATGGTATTATCCATCGTGTAACGATATCTTATCCATGAGCAGACGATTTTTTGTTTAAATAATACTTATTATATAGTCCACATTTAATTAAACTTTATTTAAATCCAACAATTAAAAGGTTCAATCCTGTTTCATATTGCGATGTAAGATTGACTTTACACTCTTTTTTCGCTTTTCTAGTGCACTAGTGCGACTTTATTTTCGACGAGAGAGTAAATGACAATGGCTGATGTTTTTTGTCACGTTTTCTAGATATGTATTAGATAAACTGGTATTAACCTGCTAAATATCTTTTCAAGGATTTTATGTCACAACTCAAATTTGTATAGACATTTGAAATGATATTCTTTTACATACACTTTCAAAGAAAATATGCAAACTGGTATTATCAAGTTAACACATTAGAAAATAGTTTGCTTATCATGTTTACTTACATGTAAATTCATACAGAAGATTGAATAATATATAAGTATATTTTCATAATTATTATAACAATTTATATTTATCTGGGAACTACATTTTGCATTGAAATAGTTAACGCACAAGATCTGTTTTTAATTATACAATGGACATAACTTTATCAGCAGTATACTTCATTTAGAATAGATTTGTCTTTCTTCTATAGAATTACATTTTACCTGGACCGGATTGCTTTCTGCTTCACGTCTTTTTCTTTACTTTGTACACTTTTATAAAAACATTCTTTCTTCAATCTCCCCCCTACCCCCTCCCCACTCCCCTTCTAAACGATCTGTCTTTTGAAAATAACTCCATATTATATCAATACAAAGTAAAATTATATTCTCACTTCTATTTACAGGAAAACACTAGTACTGGAGTTTTTATGGGTTATTTAATTTCTTAATAATTTTTCATTTGTTAATTTAGGAATTTTGAACTGTGTTTTGATATTGTACATCTTCTTGTGGTGTCGCAAGGAACTGCCTGGCCGTCCTAAGCTCCTCGCATTTGACCCGAGTCTTGTACGGATATGTTTACTAATACAAGAGAATAACTTTGTCAGCAGTATACTTCATTCAGATACGATTTATCTTTCTTTTGTAAAATTTCTTTATACCTGCACCAAATTGATCTCTGCTTCACGTCATTTTCCTTCTCTTTGTACGGAATTTGTAGCTACAATTTTGTAAAAAGATGTTTTTCTTTCAATTTTCCGCCCTCGAAACGATTTGTCTTTTGAAAATAACTCTATATTAAATTAATACAAAATAATATATAATTACAAAATTCTCACTTTTATTGCCTAGATCAGTAGGGAGAGCCAGATCTACGGATCGTCGTGAATTTGATTCTCGGGCGGGGCATATGTTCTCCGTGATGATTTGATAAAAGACATTGTGTCTGCTATCATTCGTCCTTCACCTCTGATTCATGTGGGGAAGTTGGCAGTTACTTGCGGAGAACAGGTTTGTACTGGTACAGAATCCAGGAACACTTATTTAGTTACCTGCCCGCCGTTACATAACTGAAATACTGTTGAAAAACGGCGTTAAACCCAAAACAAACAAACAAATATTTACCGAAAGACACTAGTCCTGGCGTTATTTCTGGGTTATTGAATTTTTCATTAAATTTTCATTTGATAAACTTAGGAATTAATGTCAACTGTGTTTTAATATTGTACTTTGTTGTGGTGTCCCAAAGGACTGCCCGGCCGTCTTAAGCTTGCATTCGCCCCGATTCTCTTACGACTATCTTGCGAAATACTTTATAGCTATGCCTTTAGTAACCGATTTTCGCTTCGTTTCTTTATTTTTGTGACGTTATACCCAAATAGGTAACGGCTTGAACTGAAGGAGAGCGTCAATCTGTTTGTATTATAAATGGGGACTCTGGTATTTGGTATTTTAGTATTCTTGCAGTACATGTGTAAACTGCGGTCAGCTATCCTTATACCTGGTACTCCTTTTTCACCTGTGAGAAAGTATTCTCAACGTTCGCTGTGCTCTTACCACACGTCATTCTATTTTAACATCTTCCTCCTATGCGAGAATAATGCCGAGTCTTAAAAAAAAGTCTTACTATCTACCTGAAAACATAAATTTGATGTTTTTCTTGAAACTGTTGCTTTTTCTAGCTGGCGATATCGAAACAAATGCAGGCCCGGATAATAAGGTCGATCACTGGTTTTCAATCCTTCACCAAAATATTAGGAGTATTAGGAATAAATTTGAATACACCAAAGATAATTTTCTACACTTTGACTTTTTCACATTTACCGAAACTCATCATTCACCATAAGTATAACGCTTGAGGAATTTGACAAAGTATTCCATAAAGATGTTTCGTCTCATTCTGGAGGTATCCTTACCTATTGTCATTCAAGTCTAAAACCAAAGCAAGTATACGAACTGGAAAATATTTTATCAGAATCTTTGATTATTCAAGTACAGAACAAAACAAAGTCCTTCCTTATCTGCACAATATATGGAGGACCCAATTTTAGAAGAAATCTTAGAAGTTAAATTCTGGGATGGTCTAAATATATTTATCGAACAGGCATCTGGAATCACAAGTAGATCTAGCATTATTCTAGTATGAGACATAAACAAAGACCAACGTAATGTAGCAAATCATAATGTTCATGATGTTCTTATCTTAAACAGTCGGATTAATATTTAATCAGAGCCTATTCGTGTAACAAATATGTTAGATTCGATAGCCATTTCCAGCTTTATTACCTCGCCATACTTAGGCGTTTATTAAACACAAGGCGACATTATTGGCCATTATGAAACCTTTGCATATATTAAAAGTGATTTAAATCTTCTGCTATATATAAACGGAGAGTCTGGTTGAAAAAATTGTTCAAGCCCCCAAACGTACCTAAATACATTTTTATACGGAGTCAGATTATATTCCTGAATCACGCACGAGAGGTAGGTGCATCAACTTAAATTTTGTCCTTTTACAAACCATCTAAGAGATGACCCTTTTTGCGTATGTGGAAATGGAATAGAAGATACAGACCACTTCCTTTTCAAATGTACCCGATTCCGAATTGCAAGACTACATACTTTCAAAGTGCTGTTCGTAATGTTGATTTAACTCAAAGCCCAGCCCATTTGCTATTTTCATACATTTGTATTAGATATGCACACATTATGTATGTAATAAAAATAGGCAATAAAGTACGATTACACTTCTTATTAAGAGAAAACATTCATTTACATTATAAACTTCAAAATATGTTGGAAAAAGATATGAGCCGTGCCATGGGAAAACCAACATAGAGGGTTTGCGACCAGCATGGATCCAGACCAGCCTGCGCATCCGCGCAGTCTGGTCAGGCTCCATGCTGTTCGCTTTTAAAGCCTACTGCAATAAGAGAAACCGTTAGCGAACAGCATGGATCCTGACCAGACTGCGCGGATGCGCAGGCTGGTCTGGATCCATGCTGGTCGCAAACCCACTATGTTGGTTTTCCCATGGCACGGCTCATATACTCTATTGAATAAATGTTGGAAATGGTATATTTCTACTCAAGGAGCGCAAATGTCGACCGATTACTGTTCATACACAGTCGATACTAATATATACCGACGTTTAAGACACGCCACAAAATAACTGTATTCTTTTGTATTTCCATGATGGTAATTATACACGATTTGCATGAAAAAAGTAGATATTCAAGTATTTAGTTACAAATCGACAGTGACATATATTAGGCCAAGACAGTGTGTTTAATGTCTTAACATTTTATGGAATTACTGAAGCAGTATGTACAGAAATCAGTGTATTTAGTTAAATTTCAATCAAAATTTGTTTCTACAGTGTAAGATAGTTCTCCATCTGTATTTTATGAAACTATGCTGAAAAGAGATTGACTGAATAAGTTTGCAGATGAAGTTGTGAAAACATTTATTCAGGAAGGGCCTAAATTGTCCTCCTGAAAACTTGTAGTATAGCTGTATATTACCTGTATTATAAGAATGATTTCGTGAAGTTTTTGATAGTGAAAAAAGTAGGTCACTAGGTCGTGATCTAGTGACCTACTTTCTCCTCCCACATGAACATGGTGCAAATCATTCTGATAATACTGGTATAATACAGCTATTCTACAAGATGAAAGGTGGACAATTTAGGCCCTTCTTGAACTTCATGTGCCAACTTATTCAGTCATTCTCTTCTCGGTATAGTTTTATAAACATAGAATAATAACTATCTAACACTGTAGAAACAAAGTGTGGTCTCAACTCACCTTAATACATTTAGTACTGTGCATACTACTACATTAATTTAATAATATATTTAAACATTAAACACATGGTCTTAGCCTTGTAACTAGATACTTGTTATTTCTCATTTTCTTCATGCAAAGCACCACAAAATAATCGTGTTCTTTTGTATTACCATGATGGTAATTATACATGCAGATGAAGTTGTGAACACACATTAATTCAAGGAAAGCCTAAATTGTCCACTGTCATCTTGTAGAATAACTGTATTATCAGAATGATTTGCACGAAGTTCATGTGGGGGAAAATGTAGGTCGCTAGGTCGTTGTGGGTCTTTAAGTATTGAATGCATTTTATACTCGGTTTTTGTTTTTTTTTTTTGTGTTTTTTTTTTTGCTGATACTCTAATATCTTAAAACACAGCCCGCCCGCTTAGCGCAGATTTACGGATCGTGTGTTTGATCCCCGGGCCAGGCGTACATTCTTCGTGTCAATTCGATAATAGAAATTGTGCCTGAAATCATTCGTCTCCTACCTCTGATTTATGTGAGAAGTTGACAGTTACTAGTAGAGAATAAGTTTGTACTGGTACAGACTCTAGAAATATTGGTAAAGGTTCCTCCATTCTTGCCGTTACATAAATGAAATACTGTTGCAAACCGGCGCTAAGCCCCAAACAAACAAATTATCCCATAACAGTTCTTTTGAATTAGATAATATGATTTTGTAAATAACACAATAATGGACTTAAGGGGCCCGTTTTGACGGGGCCTCTTTATTACAAAGTTTGAACTTATGATATACATTGTATTAACATATTAGTAAACTTTGTGATATATTAACTTAGGACTAAACTGTGAAATAAATTGTTTCACGAACCTGTTATCTCTAGCTTCAAACTTAAACCAATTCCTAAATTTAGGTAAAGTCTGACCATGACTTAGGATAGAACTAAATATTTCTGCGGTTCTGTTTTGCGATTTCATACTTAATGTAGCGAAAATAGAGAAGTAGAAAGTAGAAAAAAAATAACGCACCTTCTAAATTTAATCGTGTTGCGCGCTATATGTAAAGCTTCAGATATATTTTTACTAAGAAAATGTTTAACTTGTTAACCACTATGTACGCTTATTGACAAAAATACGGGTACACGTATCCTTAAAAGTATGAAATCACAATAGCATAACTGATAATGAACTGTTATCAAGGTCAATATTGTCCCGTCAGTAGACTGCGAATTTGACCCTGTCAGTAACTTATACATCAGTTTGCATAGCTTAAAAGGACAAGTTTGCACGACATATTTATGTTGTAAATGGTACCTCACTAAATCGTTAATGATAATTGTATTTGACAAGTTTTTCATCAAATGTTGCTCTTCATTTCAATTCTACTGAACATTCTATGGAAGACTTTACTTTTATGCCGATTGACTTAGTGCGTGATAACATGGATATACTCCTCAAGGAGACGTATTGGATTCATAAATTAGATACGTTATATCCGAACGGTATGAATGCAAAGTCATTGTATAAATTCTTACAGTAACTTTTATGAGAACTGAAATGTCTCGTATTATGAGTATGATGCTGAAGTTAAGTTTTGCACTTTTATATACTACCTGTTTTATAGTTACGTAACCTTTCTGTATAATCTTAACACTACCAAAATTGTTCAGTTTTAATTTCTAACATGTTTGTATTCTAATTTATTGTAAATATAAATATTTTTATGACAACGTTTTACGAAAACAACAAAATACATCTTAATTATTACCTCCCTTTATTATATATAAAATTTTGATAAAGACAGTACCGTCTGCAAATTTTGTTTGGAACGTAATTTGATTAATTCTGGCATATATAATGTATTTGCTAAATAAATTAGCGCATAATATTATAAACAATTAGATTAATTTTTTAAATGTTCAATTATCTTGTTAATAATTTAATGTCTTTCCTTTATATATATATAACAAAGTGTGCCTTTATCGTGGCTTTATGAATTTTAAAATGAATATCTGTTAGATTCTACCTTTAAAACTTTTGTATTTGAATCTTCAATAACTGTTATTTCCACTTTTTTGAATATTATTTACTGGCCGAGTCTCTGTGGAAATTCATGTATCATTTGATCCATTTAATTAATGATGAGTTTATGTGTATTATCTAAATTATAACGTCTACAACTATGACATTGAAAAAAAGAATAATAATGTATATTATTTAACATTCAAAGACGTATTATTTTATGATGCATTTTTATCAGCCATTTATGGCGTCTAAACGTCGACGTCCATTTGGCGCGTCAACGTCATTTCCGTATTTCACGTATCATTGTGTATGTTATTGTCAACTGAAGAAGCTTATTAACCACTTCTGTGCCAAGGGCCGATTTTGGGCCGATTGCTTTTACTACGTTGAGTGCCAAGGGCCGATTCGGGCCGATCTGTACAGAACATTTACAACGTTCATAGAATGAACTGAACTTTTTTTTCTCAACACAGAAACATAATTTTGTTCCTATGGGTATGAAAGCATAACAACGTTACAAGCATACGGTGACGTCATTTTTGTGATGACGTTACACAAGAGTTGGCAACGTAATAGTATTTCCCGCGAAATAATAAATAGATTTCAGTTGTTTAAATGTAATACGTCCGACCGAAGAAATCTTCATATAGTACAACTTTTTATAGAAACTTCGATTTTTTTAAAGAAGAAATATCAAATTAGGATATTCTTAATTCTTTCGTTTCATTCAAAATGAACGATCGACACACTGTCGGATCAGTATATGTTCACAGTATGACATAATACATGTTCTTTATAATATGAAATAAGGCAAAGCCTCAAAGCGAGCTCAAAGAAATCGGATTAAGCTTAAAATATTATGCATCATTTATTTGTCACAAAGAAACTATTCCCTACTCACAAGAATTCAGGAGAACCCATTCACTTGAAAAAGTCTACATTTAGTGTCACCATACCTATAACAGTGAATATCATACGTTGCAAAAATTATGGGAAGCCGGTGTCACTCTGACGTTATTACCGCGTTCCCGTTTCTTTCTGCTTATTAATGACATTTTTTCCATTTTCTGGCCGATGCTTGATCTTTTAAATGAAAATAAATATTTTTTATCAAACAACTGGAAAACACTCTTTCATTATTGTTGAGTGATGAGTAGTTTTTAGCAATTGAATGAAGTTCTGTATTCACTCCGGAAAGAAGTACTTCCTGTGAGCACCTATCCGTTAGGGTGCGCTTTTTAAGAACTTCCGACGAAACTTTTCAAATCCATCACCAAGTGTGGAAGTATACTTGCGTTACCGTAAAGCTCGATTCTCGAGCAGGCCCTTTGGGTCTGCTCAACGAGCTCGCTAGTAAGAACTAAGGCAAAGCCTCAAAGCGAGCTCAAAGAAATCGGATTTAGCTAAAAATAGTATCATTTATTTGTCACAAAGAAACTATTCACTAGTCACAAGAATTCAGGAGAACCTATTCACTTGAAAAGTCTACATTTATTGTCACCATGCCTATAACAGTGAATACCATACGTTGCAAAATTTATGGGAGCCGGTGTCACGGTGACGTCATTACCGCGTTCCCGTTTCTTTCTGCTTATTAATGACAATATTTCCATTTTCTGGTCTATGCTTGATCTGTTGAATGCAAATAATATTTTTTTCAAACAACTTGAAATCATTCTTTCATTATTGTTGAGTGATGAATAATTTTTAGCAATTGAATGAAGTTCTGTATTCACTCCGGAAAGAAGTACTTCCTGTGAGCACCAGTCCGCTAGGGTGCGCTTTTTTAAAACTTCCGACGAAACTTTTCAAATCCATCACCAAGTGTGAAAGTATACTTGCGTTACCGTAAAGCTCGATTCTCGAGCAGGCCCTTTGGGCCAGCTCTTTGAGCTCGCTATAATTATAATACATAATTCAATCATGTCATCAAAGAAACAAATATGAAATAAGGCAAAGCCTCAAAGCGAGCTCAAAGAAATCGGATTTAGCTAAAAATATTATGCATCATTTATTTGTCACAAAGAAACTATTCACTACTCACAAAATTCAGGAGAACCTATTCACTTGAAAAAGTCTACATTTAGTGTCACCATACCTATAACAGTGAATATCATACGTCGCAAAATTTATGGGAAGCCGGTGTCACTCTGACGTCATTACCGCGTTCCCGTTTCTTTCTGCTTATTAATGACATTATTTCCATTTTCTGGCCGATGCTTGATCTGTTAAATGAAAATATTTTTATCAAACAACTGGAAATCATTCTTTCATTATTGTTGAGTGATGAATATTTTTTAGTAATTAAATGAAGTTCTGTATTCACTCCGGAAAGAAGTATTTCCTGTGAGCACCTGTCCGCTAGGGTGCGCATTTTAAGAACTTCCGACGAAACTTTTCAAATCCATCACCAAATGTGAAAGTATACTTACCGTAAAGCTCGATTCTCGAGCAGGCCATTCGGGCCTGCTCTTCGAGCTCGCTAATAATAATAATAATAAAAAAAAACAACGGACAAATTAGTTTCTTGTTGAAATGTTTTCGTTTAAATCGTCCTTATTCAAGGAATGTCCTAAACTGTCGTAGACTGCCTTTGAAACTTTTTCAAATTTGTTATAGTTATACAAACACGAAATCTGCACTTGTTTGTTTATTTGATTGTTTTAATATAAAATTTGGTGTATATATATTACAACTGTAAAAAAGAAATATGATCTTGAACTGAATAATACTCGCACTTTGTTGCTATGGTTACCAGTGTATGCAGTCATGGAAAACCTAACTAATATATTTACTTCAGGCATTTTAACAATAATTTCGTGTAGTAGTCATTTCACTTAATCCAAATTTACTACTCAGTAAGAATTATTGAAAGTCTTAATTAATTCCAAAGCTAGAAATATTTTAAAATCGTTTTCGAGCTATATCGTTAAAACATGACTTTACGGAAAATTGCAGGTCAAATGTATTGGATAGGAAGCAGTTGTTTGATTGAAGACATTCAAATGTGACTATAAATACCTTGAAATATTTTGTTAAAATGTGGCTTGTTTTTCACAAAAAAAGCACGAATTGACAGAAATAAAAATCCGTATGCGCTGGATGGATATCCGTATCATACATGTGCCTGGAGTATTTTCATTAATCATCACCTGATAGATAAATAGTTGTTTGTTTCAGTGTTGTTTCAGTCATCTTTTGGTACCTGTTCGGTTGTGTTCTATAATCAGATCAGTTTTTTATTAAGCAGCAAAAATAACAGCTGCATTCGGCTCTTGTGGATTTTACAAGGCAGGATTAAACTCGACGCTTGCACGACTCGTGTGATCGGGGCCTGGCAAAATTAACTAGAGTCGAATACAACATCTTTGATAAAATAGCCGTTATAATAAACCTTATAAAAACACTTAAATTGTGATATGTTATTTGAGTGTTTAAGTTAATTTGATGGATTTGCTGGATTTTACTTATATAATTTTTCTCAGTGAATATTAAATTGGAGATAATTGGGTTGATATTCCAAATTTTATAAAAGGTCTTCATGTTTAAGAAAATACATAGCTTCTACAGTCATGTTTATCGTATTTCAAACAACATCTGTTAGATGGTTCAACGGCATTTTTTTACACAAATAAATGTGTCTCGTTTTTATATCTAAACGACTTTGGGAAAAAAAGAGTATTCAACTGGAGCTTGATTACCGAGTAAATAGACATTAATAGACAATATAGTGGCGTATACACAGCAGCCTTTCGTTCTAAAATAACTTATACATGCTACATATGAAATTGCCAGTTTGGAGGGATTAATTCCTGCAGGTATGCGGAACTGTGATAAGAAACATTCTTTGCTCAACGATTGAGATTAATCAACTCTCAATTATTTCAATTCCATGCATTTTGTGTTAACGCCACATAATCCCTGTCTTACTTATTTAAAGGCGTACAAGCTTCTTCTTTTCTTTCACACTTATGTAAGAGAACATGTAACAAAATGAAAAGAAAGAATGCCATAGCTGTTTTAAATGAACTGGAAAAAAGTAGATATGTTTCATTGTTACAGTCATCTCTTGCATCTACTTGTAAGGTAGCAAGGTACACTTAGATGCGAAAATTTTGGGCACGGACGGTCTTACATGTAGCGAGTCGCAATATTGCACTTCCCCTATGAGCAAAATTTGGGTGGCTATTTTATAAATTGCGTGCATGTTTTGTGCTTTTAATTAATGGCAAGATCAGGATTCTCATACAAGAATAAAGAAAGTTATCAAAGCGAAAGGTTTACATCATCCATGAAAAATAGCGTGCCAAAATCATCAATTTTGCACCTTTTGAACAGTCTACAATGATCCCGCTGCAAGAACACTGTCCAATTTTATTACATTTCTTAATTTAATAGTCCTTACTGAACGTCAGGACATAAACGGAATTGGGGCCCATCCAGCTCGTTTTTTCGGAAAATAACGAAAATGTTCCTGAGTATCAATCAACAAGCACAGAACCCTTCCGTGAATTGAATTTTTCCGCGAAATGGTGTCTTATTGATCATACAAAGCTACCAGCAGTTAGTTTTCCAACTGACATCAGAATTTTACATGTATCGGCTGTATAAATTTTCTAAAGAATTAATAATCATTATCACGATGTTCTCTTTATAACAAATATTGACGGGGGCCAAAATTCGAAAGTGTACCCTGCTACCTTAATCTATTAGCTCAGCAGGAAAAAACAAAATACTTAAAATCAGGAAGTTGTAGCTTGACATTCTGGTTGAGGTGAAGAAAGATCAGATGAATGGAAAATATGTGTCCTTATTACAAAACATTTCTATCATCTACTTAGCTCAACAGGAAAAAAAAAAACAAAATACTTAAAATCATTCTCTACATGGTGATTTATGTACCACGTCTAATCTCACTCGATGTCCACCTCTGATTGAAACTTCCTTCAGTCACTTGCAGAGAATATAAGAATTACATATACAGTAGCTGCTATACATGTATGTTAATACTGTTAGGGTTCGGGTAAGGAATCCAGCAACACTGTTAATGTTAACTTAACACCGTATGTATATAAAATGCAGTTGAAAAATATTTTTCATTGCGCCGTATGCTCAATGCAATTTCTAAAGCGAGACGGAAATTTATTTGTTGTACAGAGGTTGTTGCTCTTGAGAAGTTAATTTAACCGCCTCGAGAGCCTAGTAGTAGAGCGTCCGCTTCGAGTGCGCGAAGATATTCGATCCACGGCCGCGTCATACTAAAGACGTGAATACTGGTACCAGTAGCTTCCTTGCTTGACGCTTAACATTAAAAGGGAAAATGGCTTCTCTTCTCTCATACCCTCATGGCGATGGATTCTATCAGGAATGAGTTGTCGATAGTGATTAGTATAAGTTGTAGAACTTGTTTCACAACCGATCCAAAATAAATTAGTATGAACTAGGTTAATTTACCATGAATTAAATGAGAAAGAAAATATTGTCTTTATAGCGAGGTATTTGCTCCTCAGAGGTGTCTTTATCAGAGATTATACTTTAACTTAAATGTTCTTGAGAAATAGCGTTAAATCCCATTAAAGATAAAATGTTTTCTTGCAGTTTTACACAGGTACTGGCGGGTTGATACATATAGCTAAGTAAATTATCTTTAATAGATTGTTGGCAATATTATGAGCAGTTGTTGTATGTTGAGTGTCACATTTATTGTTTTACATATATTTTATGCCTTAAAGGCAAAAGAAAAACGAAAGCATATATTTTCGTGTAGAATTTACTTGTATGAGCGCTGCTAAAATGATATATTGATCTAGAACGCACTAGTAAATAATCTTGATAAATACTTAAGGTGGTACTTAATCAATATGAAAAACTTATACATACATTCAAAGGGCAATTATTTTGCTGAAAACAGACATATTTTGGATAAAAGTTTTGGGAAGCAGTAGTGCATTCTTAGGTGGCAATATGTCTCTGTAAATCATTACGCAGCCACAACTGATTTGCTTTTGATTCGTAAAATCATGGCAGTTTCTAAAAGTTTACATAACAGATCTAAGCATTGACCATGCCAGCTTGAACGTTACCTTTTAAATTTTATAGCTTATTTGACAGCGAAATAATTCTAGTTTAATATCGTATATTGTCTAGCAGACAATGACTTCCAACGGATTATGCTTTTCATTTCTATGTTATAGTTTATTTTCGCACAAGTTCATTTCTTCCTCTTTTATAGCATCATTATACTTTACGTGATTTTGATTTGTAACTAGAATATTTAACAACAGAGGAAAATTATATGTTATTTTCCATAAAGTTTATGAGAGATTGACGTTGAAAATCCAGTAAACTAGAAACGTACTTTTTCTACATCTATCTACTGCTAAGCAAATGCAATTATCTGCTTATGATCAGTTTTATGAAATGTTCATTTAAAATATAAAAAAAAAAACAACTTTATTCTACCACATGCAAAACAAACTCTATTAACGCATGATCAATTAACCAGAGCGCAATGACTAACGTCAGGATTCTCTAACGGTTTTCGACGTCATCGACGTAACTTTGGCATCTTTAGAATTTTCGGTTGGCAGCAAAAGGGTTAAAGCGAAACATGTTTTGACAAAACTGTGTTGGTTTATGAATTTTCAACATTACAATTCCTGTTGTAAAGTTTAATTAAATACAACACACGTATGCTGTATATAATGATGACAAATAAAACTTTTGTTCCGTATTTTATGTAAAATTAGATTCACCTGACATGAGTAAAGCAAGAAAATGCAGCAAATGACTACGGATCGAAAGAAATTCGCGATAAAAAAATGTTGTCATGGTTTTAGTGGATCGAACATCAAGACATATTTTTAGTGTTAATTTTTACTTAATGACACAACTTGTTATTAAACAGTATGAAAACTCAGCACTTCGAAAAAAGTCGTGATCTTACTACGTTGGTTTTCAAGCGTTGTAAAGGTAGATCACCTCACAATTGTTGCAAAACAGTTTATATCATATTTCTAAGATTTCACACTCAAAATACATGCATATTTGATCAAGACAAATGGTTCCTGCATTGACGGACGGATTTGACCTTTGAGCTCAGATTGTGACTCTAACCTTAAACCTACAGACTAGGTTCATGTTCTCTGCACATCGTATTATCACTACCTACCTACACGCCAAGTTTCAAGCCAATACCTTGAATTGTTAATAAGTTATGCTCAAGACATAATATATGACGGACAGATTTGACCTTTGACCTTTCCCACTCTGTATTGATGATTCATTGATTCACTTTTTTCTTCATTTCTCCAAAAGAATTTTATGTCATAGCTAAATGTTTCAACTTGAATGAGTAATATCAACCTACGGTACTCTGTGTCTGGACATATAGCCTCCGTGTTGACTACCCTCCGCGATTTGACCAATATTTATCCCATTTAAAATTATTTACATAATACATGTACGTATAGTCACCAAAAAAAACCTTTCTTTTTAAATGCTTGTTTGAACTATTCAGAATTGTCCTATTACATTAAAAAAGACAAGGTAGTTCTCTCGCCATTTTTTCAACCAACAGAAGAGGACTGAGCATGGCTTGGCACATTAATCCCCCGCGCACGCATTCAACATTCCAATTAAGGCGGTGCTAGGGGGCATGAGGGTTGTAGCTTTTTCCAGTACCACTTATGAACAGACGATCAAACTGAGCCTGTTATAACTGTGCTTGGTTGCATTATATGTTTCCAAAGGAGCATTTATAGATTATATTGTAAATGAACATTCGATTGAGTTAAAGATGAAACCATAAAACCAGGCGTGTGCAATTAATTGTTGTGATGTTTATGTCTTGTGCAATATTGTGTTAGAGCAACCTATTTTCGAATGCAATACATGGCTTAGTAAATGATATCTCATAAATAGTCTTTAACAACTATTTTCAGTATTAGTTGCAATTTGAATTTACGTTTGAGGACCGCAACATGACGAGCATGCAGATTGTGACAGAAGAGACAACGATACATGAAAGACTGTCTTAAAAATCTCAATACGTGAATTCCCTGAGAAAAAATGCTTTCAATATTGATTCTCCCATTTTTATCAGAGCTGTTTCTTTTACTTTAAACAGTTATGATAGAAAGTTTTTATCTCAAATATTTCGTCTTTTTTATATTTGATTTCCTGCACTTTTTGAAATGAGCGGCATGCAACTGCACATAGATATATAAATCGAGCTTTTACCAGGAGAAATTGTTTCCGGGGTAACATTTGTGTTGAGGTTAAAATGAAAAAAATGGAAAACTACATGTCGCCCAACATATACAGTTTATGTAATATGGTAATCCTCTGGCACAAATGGACACCTTGGCTTGCTGAATGACAACATTGGTAAGGCTTAAACGGCAATTTATCTTAAACCAGCGACCGTAACCACCAAGCCACAGATGTTCCTAAAACAAGACAGACTAGAAATAGAAATGAGCCGCGGCCCCATGAGAAAACCAACATAGTGCATTTGCGACCAGCATGGATCCAGACCAGCCTGCACATCTGCGCAGCAGTCTGGTCAGGATCCATGTTGTACTCTAACGGTTTCTCTAATTGCGATAGGCTTTGAAAGCGAACAGTATGGATCCAGACTAGATTGCACGGATGCGCAGGCTGGTCTGGATCCATGCTGGTCGCAAAGGCATTATGGTTTTCTCATTGTGCGGCTCAAATGTATGTATAAACAAACAGCACAGATTCGAAAATGACAGTCGTATTCAGTCCTCTCATGCAATAACATTATGGTACGGAAAAGAAGTGCGGCGTACAGATGTTAATTGTAAAATGTGTCAGGGTAATTATATTTAGGTCGCCGTAGATATATCTATATATCCAGCCCGCCGACGACCGCGATGGATGTAGACACCTTAGTATCTATAACATGCTAGCTTATCTAAGCTCGTTTGGATCAAACTTTACTCAATACGACATTAGTTTCGTAACTCTGTATTTAAGCGACTGTATGGAATTTATGACGAATTCTAACGATTTGTCAATAATGATTTTAAAAAAAGCCATTCCTAAACTATTATTTTCATTCGTATTCGTTCCTTTAACATGTTTCATCGAGCAATGTTGTTTCCTGTTTTTGTGCTTAATTCAAAACAAGACAGATATCAGCATTAGTTGATGTATGTTAACTTTTCAGTTATACTAATTAAATAACATGTTAGACATGATGATGTGCAATTTTAAAGATTGAACGTAGGCATGTGTGGAGGTTTTTCGCTTTTAAATTATTGATAAGAAAGTAGAACTGACATATTCATGCTTTCGATAAATGAACATTTGTAGAAGAGTTTGAAGAGTAATTATTATTTACCATGGCAATGAAGAACAATTGAAGCATTTATATGAATATGCATTTTTCTAATACCATACCGATATCTTAATGTCGAATGTCACTCTATTTGCTTCATCTGCAGTTTTGAATATGTATGCACATGTATGTACGGATAGACTTATTTCAACTGACATTTTGAGTGTTCAAATAGTACCGATATTATGTAAGTACTTGTAATGGGTAAATAAGCATTAATGGTTTTCATCGTTATAATCATTATGTGTTCATAGAAACGAAGCATTTCCCAATGCATTTAGAATTTTTTTTATAACTCTTGCAGCATCTGATCAACTAACGAAATTTCATTTTATGTTTTAGAATAGTTTTGAAGCGCACAACCGATTATATTGTAGTCATCAAATTCTGCAATGCTTTTGTGAATGACATCATCTACTTCGTAGGCGATGTGAACTTTACATAAGTGTTTTCGTCGAGTGTTTTAAGCAAAGCTGAGTTATTCCACGAATTTGCAACCACTAGTTTCGAAAGTACATTTACAGAGGGCCAATCAAATGACAGACTTAAATATTCTAATATGTTTTTAGTTGAAGAGAGCACTTGACCAAACAGGATAGACATCTAAAAAAAGCAAAAATAAGCTATGAGTTTTCCACATCAAATCACGTGGTGTACGATGAGATACTATTTAAGAAATCGCTCTACTTTCCAATTTATATACCCCAATATCGGTGAAAATTACTAATACTGGAACAGTGACAATAACAACAGTGATCATGGTAAGTTAAACTTAAACAATTCAATAAATATGTACATTGTAGTGATTAGACAGCGCAAAAGTTATTTGTCTTTCACCAAAACACTTTAGTAGAAATTTTTTGAGGTTCCTCAATAATATTTTTCGGATATGGGACGTAAAATGTTTTATAGAAAGATAATTTAAGACCTACCATGTAAAATGTAATGTGTTAGATCTTTTTTGTTTAGGTTTTTTTGGTTTAACGTCACATCGATGACATTTTGAAACCAATCGTCCGCGGTAATATAGTGGATTATTTGACACGAAATGATACGACACATGGATTGTAATAATGAAAATTATTTTAATCAACAATTGTCGGACAAATTTCAAATTTCATTAAACAGATGGAGAGATTTCAAAATGTAAGACTTTTCCATATTAATGCATATATTGAATGATGTTAAACTGTTTCATTTAAAATGATTGACTTTGTTTACATTTCTATTCTTATATCGACATAATTTTCCTAATATTGTTAGATTCCTGAAATTTTAGCTTAATATAAAACAGATAACTAACCGACCTTAAGGTATGCTCTCCGATGAACAGCTAAAATTAAAAATTAGTAATCATGGATATAAGTGGCATTGATTTCAAAACTTTTCACTCTGCTTCAATTCAATTATTGGCGTTTGCATATCTGCTCAGCATGCTCAGCAAATACATGTTTTGAAATAAATTTTGTGTCTTTGTGTGAATTTCACATAGACATGAAAGAATAAAATATAGTGCTCGGTTAAAAAAAATTGTTAAAAGTTACCTACGCTTGATAGTAGGAACTACAAATATTCAGAATTATATTAATGTGCGTTTTAAAGATATTCAGCGAGCATAATTCCTTTATACTGTTTTATATCGGTAAATCAACATACATTTTACAACTTTGTAATATAGTTTCCATTGAAACCTGGTGTACTACTTTAAGGCTAGATATTATTGAGAATTACACTACATTTGACTTTTTATACCAAACAAATGGTAATATTATGCAATTCTCCGTGATTGCTATTACAGGAGGTCAAAATCGTGCTATCTTTGGTTTTCTGCGCTTGTGTTTGGCTCGTAAATGGCTGTAACAGAAATTCTAGCGACTGTCATGGGGGTACAATCTTGCAATGTAGATCTAATCATCGCAGATCGTCACGATCTTTAGATGACTTCGCCAAGAGAACGGAAGGAAATGCTGAAAAGGTAGAAGAACTATTTATATAAGAGATCGTTCAGCGTTGTATGATTGTCTTAACTCTATTCATTATATGATAAAATCATTCAAGTATGTGGGTTCGAAACACCTTCACTTGGGACACTTTGATATACTTCCGAACTATAAGCTAAAATATTGCCGTTTGTGCCAAATAGTTTTGATTTGTCTAAAACTGCAAAGCTTTAATCAACATTTTGAATTTATGCATATTACATTTTTCATTTACATTTACAATCATGTTCCTTTAACTTGATAAAAACTACATGCTATTTATTTCAGAAAGGACATCGTTACAGTATCAAGCTTCAAGATGATCCATGTAATTTCAATACTTACGACATCGACCAGGACGGGGCAATTGCTAAGGACGAACTTCTAGCTATACTCAGTATAAATGAGGCAAACGACACTCTATTCGCTCTCGTAGACTTAATGGCAGGTTTGTAAAAGGCTTCCTATTTTCTTCATCAGTAATTTCAAAACAGAAGGACAAAATTATTGAAAAAGAGGTAAAATGTATAAGAAACCTGCGGGAGGTCGAAAATTCCGGTCCAGTCGTAGGCGGTAGAAACTGTTTGGTTACCCGCAAGCTAGTTAAATATGGTAACTGGTTGCTACATGGTTGGTGCCTGGTATTAAGAAGTTTGAATAAGAAAGTAACAATGTTTAATATTAATATATGTAGGTGTTTCATAAGTCAACTTCAATACGATGACACTATAGTACATAAACACTTACTTTTATGCTATCCTTTCATTAAATTTTGATGTCATGTTTCGTTTTATTCTTTCAGAAGGCAGAGTAATAAAACGGGACGAATTCTATGCCTTGGTACCTATGTTGATAGCTGAATGTTACGACTCTGACAAGGAATAACATCCTGTGTCTATTTCCGTGAAAGTGATGTTTGTAATAACAATAGAATTAATACAGACAATAAAAGACATTAAAGTAAATTGTGTTTGTTTTAAATAGGATAACATTGCTTTTTATAAGCTAAAGGTATTTAGTTAAAATGTTCCAATTAGTAGGTTGTAACGTGAGCGTTTATTGATAAAACAGGATTATATTACAAACTATTCCCATTTTAACATTTTAGCCGTATATTACTATAAACACATCAATAAACAAAGATTCATTTTTTTTTATCTGGTCATATATATTTAATGAAAGGACATGAAATCCCGGCACAGGCAATTGTTGTGATGGAAATAACAATTACAGTACTGTTACATACAATAAGACAAGGTACAGTGAATTGATTGTTTTCATATAAAAATGACATGGCCTTTTATTTGTGTTAAATATTTATTTCTAGTATTTTCTGAAATAGAGAAAATATATGCAAACTTTTACTTACATGTATCCTAACTCGGTCGGGGTCTTCTTCTCCTGGCCTTTGTAAAATCACAGTAAACAGTAACTAACATTTAGGTTTTAGAAAAAACAGTTACAAAAGAAAAGCGAAAACAAGAGAAAGGAACAGTAAAAAACTGCAATGTTTTTACTTCGTTTGACTGCCGTTAAAGAACTGAATAATGTGATTTATTTTACACAAACTATCTGATTACCCATTCAAAGAAACAAACAAACTTTCCTTTCTCAAAAAAAATATCCAAAGGTATGTCATATATGCTTACAAATACTAATTACTAGTTCTGTGCGTTCTGTTTCTTGTCTGGTGAATTTGTAATTAATAACAGACAGTAGTTCCAGTTACTACTGCTACAAGATAAATAGTCTTGAAGCAGCTGAATAAAAGGAAACAGCTAAAACAGAGTTCGAATTGAATAAGGAACGTCTGTTTATTAATCAAACCAATAGTGCTCTTATAGATTTAAGCACGCTAACGTTAATGCGTTCTACGACTTCTCTTTCAATAGCATATTGTAGAAAACAAAGAAAAGCCACGTTCCAGACACCAAAGCATCATGAAACCGCTGCGGCCCCAGAGCAGTAGATGTATGGATAATGTTAAATAATTCCTCGAAGCAAACCTTACTAACAGTTGGTTTGATTTGTAAAATAACTCTGATGATAACTGAGTACTTTCATTTTTTTTTTCAAGAAAGAATTCAGTTAATCTAAGAAATTACAAAAATATCTGAGTTAAATTATAGTTCCTGCCAGAATTTTATATAGCTTACTTCTATTTTTTGCTGCTGTTTTCTTTTTATGTCGCTGTAAATATCTCTCTAAATGTGTAACATACATTTGTGCAGTATAACTAGGGAAACACTTTGCATTTTTACATCAAATTATGTTGCATACCATAATAAACTAGAAAGATTGGTTACTTTTAAGGGCATCTATGTATTAAGAGTCTTTTGAGATAACAGTATATTAATTTTGTTAAACTCTATTGTTGTCTTCAAACAGACTCAATTCTCTTACCAATACTTCAAATCAGCCAACGTTTTGTGTGCGGTGTGAAAATCCATGAGCTACAAAAGTATATCACAATTATGTTTTTTGAAATTACCCGAAACATAACAGAGACAAGTCAATAATTTTACGATACCCATTTCCTTCCCTGCTGAATGAAAAGCTTTGATACTAATAGACAACGGGTCTACTTGTTAGAAAACTGTCACAGTGATACATTTTCATAAACAGCTCTTCAAAGATCTAGTAAACAAATTACATTTTTTATGCAAACTTCACCATAAATAAATGAGTTGAATCATTTTAGTCACTTCACAAACTTGCCAATCTTCATCTTAAAAAAAGGGGCAAAAAAGATAAACCTGTATTCTATGAACTAAAAGCTTTGGTCCCCCTTTTTTTATCAAAGACTGAATTGTCCAAATATTGCTAGTAAGTTACAAGTTCATGTCTTAATTAGTTGAGAGTTCACTCATTGTTCACAGTTATATACATAAAATTACTACTACACTAAGGAGAGTCATTCACAACTCTGTGACATTTATTTGATGAATACCTACAATGTGATTTAGGTGACACCAAGGAGGCTCACAGATGCAATAGCAATGACAGATTTGATTTTGATTTTATAACGGACACATTACGAACTTGGGACAGCCTGACCTATCACAAAAAAAAAATCAATAAAACCAATAATCCAATATCACTGCTACCGGACGATAGATAGATTCTTTTATTTCCTCCAATACTGAAGAGCTGAACATATATACAACATTGAATATCATAATATATACATGTCAATGGAAAATCCTATATAAACATACACATACCACACATATTTATATGTTTACACAATGTCACATAAGTTCTAATTACATACACTTTAAGGCATCAGTAAGAGTTAACTAGCACAGGTCAACAGGATCATCAATTAAGAAATTCTATACATAATCAGTTTGGAAAAAGATGTACTTGTGAAACACAATACAGCCGTGCCCCCGGCAGTGCCCGTAAACCTTGCATGAAAACAAACATTATTTTTATTAAAACTGACGTACGAGCATAACAAATTTGAATTGCATATACATTTTATAAATGATTACCGTAATCTTATTCATGCAGTATCATACGTTTCATGTATTTGGTAATACTGTAGTACTTAAGACAGTATTCATTGCTTTCTATTGCGAGATTAAGGAGGTACCAGCACTGCTCTTTCGGGCACAGTGGGAAAAGCTGTGTAAATGCCCTCATGCCGCATAAGTCTATTATAGAATCCCACAGTTGCATCCGTATAGAGGCATTTTTCAGACAGAAGCAAATAAGATGTACGTTAATGTCTTCACACAGCAATTCACACTTTTTACATCTTTGCACAAAGTGTGAAGACAACATCGAACCTATCAAATTTACAAGAAATGAACATATGTTTAACAGTTTTGGGTTTCTCCTTGCTAACAACCATAACTGACTTGGCTTTTCTACATTGAGAACGGTATTTAAAATCGGTCTATTTTCACAGAGCCTAACTATCCGTTTGAGGTGATCTGGCTTCACTACTGTCTTTTGTAAGATGACTTTCCACGACAAGTTTGACGGGAAAACCCCGGTGCGTACGTAGACTTTCAAGTAGCCTAACAATTCGTATTTTTGAAGTACTCTGTAAATATCAGGCAAAAAACCACAAGTTTGATTATCAAAATTCAAAAATCTAGTTAACCGGTGGAGAAATATGTGTTTAGCTAGATACTGACACGGAAGGCGACACAATTGCCCGAAGAACTGGAGTTGACAAAATGTTATGACAAAGCAAAAAATATCATCGACTGAATCTCAGGCTAGGTGATAAGATACGTTATGTTACCATATGTTACCAAACGGGTAGATAAGGGGAGAAACTCGCATATCTAATTCTTCTTATCAACGGTAAATACAGGGTACTGTCCCTTGATGAAAGAAGACTTTAGTTTGACATGCTCACAGATGCAATAGCAATGACAGATTTGATTTTGATTTTATAACGGACACATTACGAACTTGGGACAGCCTGACCTATCACAAAAAAAAATCAATAAAACCAATAATCCAATATCACTGCTACCGGACGGATCGTCGATTTCCGTACTAATTGTTGTTGTAGTAACCCGGGGACAAAATCGATAATTAACAGTTTTGGTCATTATCTGACTGGACATATCTATATATTTACAAGCAGGAGGTTTACCTAACGATTTTTAATATCAAAGTGAAAAGCGGATCTATGGTGACATAAAACTGCCACAACTTAGCTATTAGTTTTCATAAAAACTTTCACGAAAATGAAGGAAGTTTTTTCACGTTAATAATTACGAAAGCCCGGTGGTGACTTCATATTTCAGTTTTCCCATTTCCTATTTCTCGTTTCACACATCTCATTTCATAGTTTCTATATGTCTTATTGTGTAAATTGAGAAATGATAAATAGGAAATGGGTGTTACTGAAATATGAAGTCAACCCCGGGCTTTCGTATTACAAAATAATGGAGGATTTCATGGAAACAGAAACATATCATGAAGACTAGTTAAATATCTTAACACGAAATTATGCTTCTTAGTGCTCTGAACTGACACCACTTAAGAAAGTGTTCATGAAAATGATAGTGGTTTTCATGAAACAAGATAAATTTTCATGAAAACAAAATTATATTTGCTCGATTAGCTCAGTTGATAGAGGGCCTGACTTGCAAGCAGGGGTCGTGGGTTCGAGTCCTACACTGGGCAGATATTTTCTCCTAAAAATACAACACTGGCGATGAGGTAAATTGGAAAGTGCAGGCTACAGTTGCCAGAATATGCGGTATTTGCAGGGGCAATACTTTGTTAGAAGATGAACAGTTTTTGCCTCGCTCTGCGATTCAGCTGTAAAGGAAAGCTATGTGGTAAATTTATGAAGAGCAGTTTGCAGGGCTATACTCTGTTGGAAGCTCAACAGTTGGTGCCCCGCTCTCGATTCCACTATAAGGTTAAGCCTTCAAAGTTAAAGTGAGGAGGAGTTTAGTGATTCGAGGCTTCTGAGTAATCAGGAGCCCGGTAAGCTCAGTTGGTAGAGTACCTGACTTGCAAGCAGGGGTCATGTGTTCGAGTCCTACACTGGGCAAATCATTTTTCTCCTAAAAATACAAAATTAGCGCGTGCTATATCTGCTTGAGATTATCTGTGTGTACATTCAATTCTATTCAATTTCGACTTATTGCATAAAGCTTATAAATGCAATACTTACAGCAAGTGAAAGCATTATATGATATGGAGCACAAAGAATACATAATAATTTTCAGAAGAGACAATAAATTAATATATCAGTAAACGGCAATTTTTCACAATGTTGTCGGAAAACTTATAATATTTTCATTTTAAGGCGAACCTTTAACATGTGCTCTATGTTTCTATACATTAGTATCAACAATTAACCTGTATTCAGGAAAATAAATACTTGTAAATCAAATACAAGTAAATACTAAATCACTGTCACATTATCCTATATATTTTTCATCACTTGTTGTTGATTAGAAAATGAAACAAGAGCACCGCCTTGCGGGTGCTGACGCTCATCTGATTTTTTTTGTGTAATAGAAATATTATCCTACCCATGATTTTCTAAGTCTAAAAAGGGCCATCATTCTTGCAAAAAGCAGGAAAGAGTTATGTTTCTTGATGTACAGTGTCCACTTATGATGGTGAAAAACTGTTGCAAGTTTCAAAGCAATAGCTTTGATAGTTTATGAGAAAAGTTGACTTAAACATAATACTCAACCAAGAAAATGAATTTCTAAGTCCAAAAGGGGCAATAATTATTGCAAAAAGCAGGATGGAGTTATGTTGCTTGCTGTACAGGGTCAGCTTATGATGGTGAACAAGTGTTGCAAGTTTCAAAGCAATAGCTTTGATAGTTTAAGAGAAAAAGTTGACCTAAACATAAAACTTAACAAAGAAATCTGATATTTTCTAAGTCCAAAAGGGGCCATAAATCTTGCAAAAAGCAGGACGGAGTTATGTTTCTTGCTATACAGGGTCAACTTATGATTGTGAACAAGTGTTGCAAGCTTTAAAGCAATAGCTTTGATAGTTTAGGATAAAAGCTGACCTAAACATAAAACTTAACCAAGAAAACTGATTTTCTAAGTCCAAAAGGGGCAATAAATCTTGCAAAAAGCAAGATGGAGTTATGTTTCTTGATGTACAGGGTCTGCTTATGATGGTGAACAAGTATTCCAAGTTTCAAAGCAATAGCTTTGATAGTTTATGAGAAAAGTTGACCTAAACATAAAACTTAACCAAGAAATCTGATATTTTCTAATTACAAAAGGGGCCATAAATCTTGCAAAAAGCAAGATGGAGTTATGTTTCTTGCTATACAGGGTCAGCTTATGATGGTGAACAAGTATTCCAAGTTTCAAAGCAATAGCTTTGATAGTTTAGGAGAAAAGCTGACCAAAACATAAAACTTAACCAGGCAACGCCGACGCAGACGCCGACGCCGACGCCGACACCGACGCCGACGCCGACGCCGACAACCGCTCAAGTGATGACAATAACTCATCATTTTTTTTCAAAAAATCAGATGAGCTAAAAAAATGTTTATTTACAGTGTATTTAGGTGGCGTTCATTAAACATGTTGCAATTTTCAAAATGTTCTCAATATAGACGCTGTCAGCGAGAAGATTATTATCTGTGTAATAAAAAGACCTGATCACCCCTAATCCCCTAATAAAAAAAGGTGTCGACACGCAATAAACTTGCAAAAAGCTGTTAATTGGTAATAAATAACCATCAAAAAGTGCTTTAATATGGCTGTTTGAGAGGCTCCGAAAACTTAAACTAAGGGGTATAAATATAATTATGCGAATCTTTAAAATACGAGACAGTGGCTATATCATTTTTAGAAAGAAATATATATAGTTGCATTATGAATTTTTAGCGAGCAGTAAAATATAGACCATTTATATACTCGACTAGCTTCTCTTCTAATTGTGTAAATTTCACTCATGAAATTGTTATGACTTTCCTTTCTTCTCTCTATCTACCTGTCTTTCTTTTTTTCTTTTATATTGATGCATGCAGTAAGAATTACAAACACAACAATACAATATTTCCTTCTTTCTTCAAGGATACATGTCAGTAACTACAGACTGTATAATAAATATAACGCCTATCAATAATAATACTCTTTTGTAACCATCAGCTCTCTGTATCATATAGACAGCTTAACTTCGGTCGAGTTCGAGAGTTTCCGCGCGCGTTCGGAAATACCACGGACACGAGCAATAAAATCACCAACTTTTAAAGGTGGATAATCAGATTTTGGCTATGTAACGGATTTGTTCGAAACTTTAGCATCTGATCATTTACACTCATTTATGTTCACTTAACACTTAATACAAATTAGATTTTCACTGGAGGTATTTTTAAAATTTCATTTTCCTATCCTTGTTGCCAATCCAAGATAGAGTTATTTTATCATAAGTATAAATTTGATAAACATACTTTGCCTAAGGGAATGTATAAATATTAGACATATTGTAATATACTTGTAAAATATTTGCATTAAAAACTATGTATTTAGATGGAATTCATTAGAAACGCAAGTTTGAAAAATTATTATTACCTCCCTTTGCCTATCTTGGTTGCGCAACTAAGATAGATTGGAAATAAATTCAGAATTCAGAAGCTACACACAGCTTTTAAACTTGCATTTTGGTTCAGATTGTTCAATAGTTGATATGTCTATCAAATGCAAATGTAAAACTAGACATTGTATCGAAATAAAAAGAAATACCCAGCTTTTTATATACTTTCATATTAAAGGGGAGTAATTACAAAATTTTATAAAAATAATAAAATATACATTTCAAATAGGAATCTAACTCTATGTAATCGGTCTTTTTGTTTCTTAAATAATTCTCTACCAGAATATACAAAAAGTAAAAAAATGTCATTAAATGTTGTTTAAATGTGATTGACTACCTTTAAACGTCCAGGGAAGCAAGAAGACATTAAAATAATTTCAAAATAAAAACATATATACAAAATTTAATGTCTATAGAATACTTCAACAGGATAATAAATATTCTCAAATTATGAATAAAATGGGTACAGGGGAAAGAATAAGATACGTACCACAGGTTTTTGCTTATTTTATTCAGTAACTATATGCCGTAAACTGAGACTGATAGTGGTGTTTTTTAATCGCCAAGGGAAGCATTAAATCTTCTTTTTAGATATATAATTTTTATATCTTTGAAATGAGAAAAGAATGACGAACGCTTCAATAGGATAATAAATATTGTGTGTTCATTCTAATAAAAACAATATTTGTTCAAACTTTTTTTCCTTCTTTGTTTCTATTGGAAAATATCAACCAGATAAAAATCGATATCGCCCAGCCAGGTGATTTCAAGGGGGATAATTTTACCGATAAGGCGGCAAATTTTACCAAATTGTTGATCATGGTTTTTCTCCTAAAAATACAACAAATTTTAGTTGGTGCTGGGGCTCGGACTCACGACCACTTGTTTCGTAGTCAGACACTATTACCACTGGACTCTTATGAATTCCAAATTTATATCCTTTAGTGAAAAATATCATGAAATAGTTAGCTGGCATTATGAAACTTTATCTGGTGTGTTGTGGCAGTTTAAAGCACTAACTAGCAAATTGTCATGTTTAGATATTTATCTTGCATTCATGAAAAAAATCTGTTTTCACGATATTTTTAGTTTTCATGAACACCTTCTTTATTTTCGCGGAAGTTTACATGAAAACTAATAGCTAAGTTCAGTAAACGGGTACACGACTGGAATATAACACCTCTAGAAAAATATGAAATAGAACAAAGTAATAGAAATGCTATATATGTACTCCTAAGTTTTTCTTTACATACGTTCATGATCTAATTCAATTTTAAAAGATAAAATTTCTTTTTCTTAATAAATTTACTCTTCCAACAAATATGTAAAAATCAATAAATTTTATCCAAAATTAATGCAACGAATCATTACATAATAATATATTTACATTATTTACACTTACAAAAATATAAAAGTCATAAAACTCCGACACAATTTAGCAGACCACAACTGGCTGGCATTTCACTAGGAACTATTCAACCCTTATTTTCTTTTCATTTTTTTGTTAATGCATGATAGAACTTTCACGAAAAATAAGTGTAGGAAAAGGTGGTGTTCTATAATGACTTTTCTAGGAACACATCACAATTAGTCTTACAAGTCATAAATATGTTGTATATGTTATAAAATGGTGTTTCCAATGCAAAATAATCATGAACTTTGAAAGAAAGATTGAAGTTTGGCCCCATTTTGCATAGATGCGTCTATTTCTTTAACGATTTCTGCAATATAAAGGACATTTTTTGTCTGTAGAATGTCAGAAAATGCACAAAAATCTGTGCCTTATTTTTGACGGAATGAATAATATTTTGGAATCCAAGTGAAAAATGATGCAAACAAGTGAAACATTTACCAAAAATTACAGTTAAGCGGCCATAGGGCCTAAATCAAGCCCAATAAATGTGTAGGGATGGCCTCAATTAAATGCCTATATTTCTGTAAAAATTTCAATTTTCACAATAAAACTTGGTAATATGTTTGATATTACATCTTTCTTGAAAATAGAGCTGAAAAAAGTAATGAAATTTGATAAGGAATATTTCTTATAGAAATAAGGCCAGTAATTCGGTCGAAAATGTGCTTTCGTAGTGTAGTCAAAAGAAGTCCAAAGTAAGTAGATCTTAATTTTCCCATTGTTTTTGCGCAAATTCGTGTAAAACGAGTGCTTTAATCACACGTTTTCACTGCTAGATTACATTCTGCGTGAAATGAGAAGGTTTCCATGTTTTTAACACCCCATATGGCAAGTTTTGCAAATCCAAACCGAAGGTAGGGGTTTGCTGTGCGGGCAAAAGCAAATATGCGACAGGGTAGCAGACCACAACTGGCTGGCATGTCTATGTCTATGTCTATGTCTATGTCTATGTCTATGTTATACTGCTTAACAATCGTTATCGATTATAACTAGCAGGCGCTTTGTCAGGGATAGCTGTTAAAAATATAAGAATACAGAGATTATGTGCATCTCAAAGATAAAGTAAAAGTACTATTTTACAGGCCAGGTTAAAAAAGTAAAAGCAGGAAGTTGAATTAGAACTGATAGAAGGGTGGTAGCTGCCCAACAAATACTTCTAAGTTGGGACTAGCTTGCAAAGACACAGGGAGACTGTTCCACAGACGTATGCTTCTGGGAAAAAAGGAGTTTGCATGATAATGTGTCTTTGAATACGGTATCAAGTAGTTCAAGTTTCTAGTAGGTATAAGATGACTGTGGTCAACAAAACAAGGTGTTGTTGGATCTTGTATAACATAGTAACTGAGCCGATCTTACGGCGTTGTTCTAGGGTTTGCAAGTTTAGTTCATTTATCATTTTGGAGACACTACTTGTGTAATTGTAGTCATTATAGACATATCTTGCTGCAGATCTTGGAACTTGCTCAATTTTATGGGTTAGGTATTTTTGCCATGGATGCCATATGGTGGAACAGTACTCTAACTGGGGTCTAACATAGGTTTTATATGCAACCTCTTTGACTCTTTTAATTGGGGTTTTGACATTAAGTTTGAGGAATCTTAGGGATTTTTTTGCTTTTGATGTTACATTATTGATATGATTGGTCCATGATAGGTCTTTACTAATGGTTACGCCTAAATATTTGGCAGAATCAGCCGAATTTAACTCGATGTCATGCAGCTTATAAGGGAATATTACATGGTTTCTTTTGCGACTGATTCTTAGGACTTCGCACTTATCTGGATTGAATTCCATGGACCAATCAGACTCCAGGGTTTCGAGACTGAAAAGGTCTTGCTGTAGAGCTTGTGCATCACTGTTTGATTTGACCGTAACATAGACTATTGTATCATCTGCGAACAGCCTCACCTTGCCTTTAACACTTTCAGGCAGATCATTTATGTACGAGAGGAAGAGGCAAGGTCCGAGGACCGAGCCTTGTTGGACACCAGAGAGGACGGGGTGATTGTCTGAATTGTGACCTTCGACGACTACCTGCTGAGTGCGACCCTGAAGGAAGGAATTGACCCAATATGTGACATGTGGATTGACACCTAGTCTTTGTAACTTGTGGACTAGTTTGTGATGATCTACCTTATCGAAGGCTTTGCTGAAGTCCATGACTATGATATCTGTTTGTTGACCTTGTTCTAAGCTGTCACTGACTTCTTGGGAAAAACTTATTAGCTGGGTTTCACAGCTGTGTTTTGACCTGAAACCATGTTGGTAGGGACTGAGAATGTTAAACTGATCATAGAAGGACATGATGTTGGTAACAAGAATGTGTTCCATTAACTTTGAGGCAATACATGTGAGGGATATGGGGCGATAATTAGAGGGTTACCACTTAGGGCCTTTTTTTATATGCAGGGGCAATGACTGCATGCTTCCAGTCATTGGGAACAATACCAGTATTGAGGGAGATTTGGAATATGTAGGTAAAGACAGGGGCTAGTTCCTTCAATAACCTAGGTGGCAGTTCATCTGGGCAAGAGGCTTTACTTGGATCCAGGCTTTTAATGAGCTTTTCTACACCATCCTGGGATATGTTGACCTTGGGCACGACTGGTTTGTTTACTGGGGTAAGCAGTTGTTTGCATGACTGGGCGAGGCTTAGGGGTTGAGGCCGTGAGAAAACTGACTCAAATTGCTGATTGAGTATGTTTGCTTTTGCTGTCGGATCGACAAATGTTTGACCTTCATTTTTAAGAGGAGCAACACCACTGTTTTCTGTCCTATTCGATTTGACAAATGAGTAAAACTTTTTGTTTTGACCTGGTTTGGAGTCGGCAGTGAAGATTATGGTGTCTAAATACTGCCAGTAGCTATTCCTAATATCTTTTTGTATTTTTCCCTTTAAGCATTTATATCCTTTGACCAGTTTTTCAGAATTGGAGTGGGAATTTGACCTTTGTATTTTGGAAAACAGACGGTCCCGTTTCCTTATTTGCCTAATGATGGCAGGAGTAACCCATCGGAGATCACGACGGACTTTAGTACATCTAGTTGGGATGTGGATAGAGCTAATGCGGTTTAGCTCATCCTTAAATGATGACCAAGCAGTATTTGGATCAGTGTGATTTGCTGCAAGAAACTGCTTTGAAAACATTTCAAAGTCTTGTTTGATGCCATTCCAGTTTGCTTTCTTGTAGAATTTCATTTTTCTGACCTGTTGTATAAGGCGGCCTCTATTAACCTTTATCTCGTGAAAGACAATGTCGTGATCTGAAGAACCTAGGGGAGGGGGGGGGGGGGGGTAAAGTAGTGGTGTTATTGACTTGAGAGGGCATGTTTGTGAGGAAAAGATCCAAGATATTATTTCCTCTAGTAAGCATTGTGACCATTTGCTGGAAATTGAAATTAACTATATTTTCAAGAAAGGAGGTATACAAGCTACGGTACCTACAGTTTTCAGAGATGGATTCTGATGTCCAGTCAACACCAGGCATGTTAAAATCACCAAGGACCCAGATAGAACTTTATGGGGGATATTCTGGATGGTTGACCAAAGTTCAGGGTAGGGAGGTGGGCGACACTGGGGGAAGTTGGTTCCAATGGTACACAGTTCTCGGAAAATAAGAGAACTTGTAATAGTCAGTGGTTGCAGTAATTAACCTATAACTTAGGGAATGGCCATAGCGGACACATCGGGTCATTGGGGTAAGGTAATCTACGACTGGGATAGCAACCAGATCGTGATGAATCTTATAGAAGAGTGATAACCTCTAGAGAATCTATACGCCTTAAATCCAGTTGACGAAGGTTTAGGGAGTGTAGCATATCTGTTACACTTGAAGTACGGCCGTAGTCAGTCTTGATCCAACGGGCGGCTCTCCTTTGGACACTTTCAATTTGGTCTATCTGGGTTTGGGTGTGGAGCGACCATACCTCGGAGGCATATTCAAGCTGGGGTCGGACTAGAGTCTGGTAAAAGTGATGTTCTGTAACGAAGAAAGATTTGAATTACTGACCTTCAAGGCATACAGACACTAAAAAGAAAAATGGCGCGAAAAAAATGGTAGTCGCATAATGGCGGATACAAATAGTCCTCAGTTTTTTTTTGCTCTGCAGAGCTATTTTCCTTATTTTCTTTGCATTTTTTTGCTAAATTCACATGACAGATCTATGCTTGACATGTAGGTAGCATTTTCATAATGAAATAACAACATGACAAAATTTTTCATGGAAACGTAGATCATACACCACCAGTATAATTTGGGGTCTCATTGTTTAGCTGATTTTGCAGTTTGTGTGTTCGACTGAAATTATTTTTCTTGCATCAAACATGACCCCCGCTTTTCTTTTGATTTTTAGTTAGCACTGACAATATTCTTCAAGAAAATGTAAGTTACAGACATTTAAAATGGGTCCTGATGTGTGCTGCGGTCAATTTTATATAAAACAAAGAACAACAACTATTTAGTGTGTTATAACCTCAACCTTAACTCCATCCAATAATTTAGAGAGCTGATACCTATTAGATTTGGTTTTGTTTGACCCACACCAAGCGCCCGCTGACACAGATTCAAAATGGACGCGATAGGAAGACTTTTGCGACCTCCAAATTTAAAATCTGTTACAGACGGAGTAAAATCAGTATTTATACCGCATTTTATTGCAAATATTTTACTTTCAACATCATTTTTCATTTTGAAAACGCTTCCACCGATATGTGAGTTCTTATTTGAGGATTGCTCTCTTGAACTCGTAAGTTGACATTTTTATTTTCGGATGTTGGTGATTTTTGTTGCAGCATACACTGTAAGGATTTCGTCGTTTTTACAGATATCCTGTAAATATACAGACAATCTATAAATTTATGGACTTTTGAGTCTATAAATTTACAGACTGGATGTATGGATTCTGTTGAAATTAGGATGGAGTTCCCTCGTATCTATCTATTCTATCTATCTATCTTCCATTACGTCAAACCAAACCCCTGCTGGAGACTTTGCGCATCAACTATCAAGAATGTTAAAAGAGTATTAATAGTGGTAAAAAGCAAGAAGAAGAAGTGTTAAAAAGCAAGTTAAAAACGGGGCAGAACTGTGTATCCCCACAGGCCACACAATCTATTTTTGACCGCCTAGGACTTTGTATGATAAAAAATTGGAAAATTATATAAATTCCATTTACGTAGCAGTACAATGTTTTCATGAGGTTTTTCTTATTACTAAAAAACCTGCATCTTTCCTTATCTACTACCTATTCTTGCATAAGCCAATATCAGTATTTATATATCTTTTGCACACTAAATGTTTATTGCTCATCACATGCTTACTGCCAGAATTGTGAAGCATACTATTATTGAATTATTTTGACAATGCAGTCATGATGCCTGTCCTTACAACAGTTTTCTTCATTTTCTAAGCAATTTGAAATATTCGGAGTGTCAAAAGCTTCTAAAGCAATTATATAATACATTGTCATCTCTGACAGCTATCAATGTGGCAGATGTGACACCCTGGTTCTCTGGAGTAACTGAGCATATGATATAGTTCTTTAGATAATCCACTAAATTTTGACTGCCATTTACTTTACCCTACCCCCTGTAATTTAGGTGCCAATTTAGTCAAGTGTACCTACAGTATATTGATCTGCCATGTTGGTTTTGATGTTTGTTGCCAGACTTGAATTTTGAGTGTTCTATGTTTGCCATGTTGTAATGAAACTACAGTAAAAGTTTAGTGCTGTTTCATTTTGCTGGAAGGAAAATACCACCTGTGGTCGAATTTAGGTTGTAAATTTTCAGCATGACTTCCTACTGATGGCTTTCAAAATCATCATGCCAGGGATTCGATCGGTAAGAAACTTGAAACTTAAATGGTATGCTTTTATAGCACTTATGCTGATAGAAAGTGTTAGACAATAAACCAAAGATTTGGACTTGCATTTGTACAAAACTGCACAGAAAACTTGTTAAGCGGTCGAAAACTGGTTGTGCCGGGATATTTAAGGTGAGATGTGCTCAATCTGGCTTACAGCCTGACTGAACACTGGCCCAGACGAGTTGACAATATCTGAAGGCAAGGCATTGATGATATACTGTACGAAGGCAGAATGAAAATTTGTGATAGTTGGATAAGGGTGATACTTGAACATATCGCAGTTCTAACAGTCGGAACATAAATAACATATTAATAAAGTCTGACCTTTAGTTTGTTTTCTGCATTAAAACTTAAAACCAACTGTCTGTTATAACTTGCAAATCATCTTTCTTTCTTAGTCCAACTAATTTGACGCGAGTGGGGATATTGCCCATATGAAAAAATTATCTCAATATTTCCTAGGATCACATCAAACACTTGAAAGACCAAATAAGTTGAAGCAATTACTGATGAAATTTTCATCGCTGCGGACGCTTTACATGCTTTATAGATTTAAATGCTGATTATTTCACGAATTGGCCATAAATTCAAATAAAACTTACATGTATCAAAAGGGGATTCAATTCCTCATTGATTTATGTAAAAATTATCAAATAATAATCCAAAATTATGAATTTTCTGGTGATTTATACCTGTGTAAACTATGTACTGTATACGATTAACGTTCATGTATACACGCAAATATGGGCAAGCAGTAAAACAAATAACTTTACTTGACTGTGTACTGTGATTCATCTTCCATTATTTTGGACCTTCTTAAGAAATGAAATGATTTTTTTCGAAGTTCATGCAAAATGAATGACAGAATAGGATCGGCAAATCCATGAATCGCACTAGCGATTCATGTTTAATTTGCCAATCCTATTCTGTCGTTCATTTCGAATGAACACCGAAAAAATTATTTCTTTTCTTATATTTACATTATATTTCCTTTCCATTTGTAAATAAGATAATGTTATATATTGCACATATTTTGTGGCATTTAACATAAAAATCAGCTTCCTGACCATTCTGTGCACCAGACGGAACAACTGCGACTTCATCTAAAGAACGTTCTCCCTGACTATACGCGGACGTCGTCAAAACAGCGGCCAGTTATCACTAAGCAGCGATGACGTAACTTTCGCGCCTTTCCTTTTGCTGTTCATACGAAATGAACGTCATAATTTTCAGTGGAAAAGAATAGGGCGAATGTAAATATAAAGATTTGACGTTTAGATTGCCAGTCACAAATATAAACAATCTGAATTATTTTGACTACTTTCTGTCTGAGCCAGGGGAGAATGTGTAAAAAACACAATAAAATGTCAGCCATATTTGACCTACTTTAACAATCCCATAGTTCTCAAATATCACGGTATTTGATAGCTGCGGGACACGCCTACTTGCGTCATCATGTGACCGCAATAATTTCATTCATAAAAACAATACATCAGTCGAACTTTCTGAAGCTGTTCAGGTTGTGGATTTAGTTTTATTTAAATAAAAGTGTTTTTGGTGTGTTTTGGAATTGGTGATGAGCAGATGCATAATTTTGAGATATATGGTTGCGATAAAACTAAGTAATACTTACCATTTACGATGGAATTTTGCAAAAAAATGTTTGTAAACAAAATCCAGTGGTTCCGATTTACAAATTAATGTAAGTCACTGCGGTGCTGCTCAGCAAAGAATTTCCGGCAAAGGGAGATTACCGTGATACAAGAGAACCGGCGATATTACTGGACACCACTATACATTTTAACTCAAAACACCGGTTAAAGTAGGCTGTTAGTCAAAACTTACCACTTCCCCTAGACAACAGTCAGGGGAGTAACTTTTTAGCTCGACTATACGAAGTATAAGGAGAGCTATCCTACTCGCCCCGGCGTCGGCGTCTTTCCGCGTCCCCACCTTGGTTAAAGTTTTGGTGCACTTTCTCTTTTTTCAAAATATCTCTGTAATTACTTGATGGATTTGATTCAAACTTGAAATACTTATTCCTCATCATCATCCACATCATCTGACATAAGGGCCATAACTCTGGCACCAATATTTCATGAATTATCCCCCCTTTTCACTTAGATTTTCAGGTTAAAGTTTTGATGCACTTTCACTCTATCTCTGTTATTACTGAATGGATTTGATTCAAACTTAAAATAGTTGTTCAACATCATCACCCACATCATATGACACAAGGTGCATAACTCTGGTACCATTTTTTCATGAATTATTCCCCCTTTTTACTTAGAATTTCAGGTTAAAGTTTTGGTGCACTTTCACTCTACCTCTGTTATTACTGAATGGATTTGATTCAAACTTAAAATAGTTGTTCAGCATCATCACCCACATCATATGGCACAAGATGCATAAGTCTGGCACCATTTTTTCATGAATTATTCCCCTTTTTACTTAGAATTTCAGGTTAAAGTTTTGGTGCATTTCACTCTACCTCTGTTATTACTGAATGGATTTGATTCAAACTTAAAATAGAAATAGTTGTTCAGCATCATCACCCACATCATATGACACAAGATGCGTAACTCTGGCACAATTTTTCATGAATTATTCCCCTTTTTACTTAGAATTTCAGGTTAAAGTTTTATGCACTTTCACTCTATCTCTGTTATTACTGAATGGATCTGATTCAAACTTAAACAATTGTTCAACACCATTACCCTTATCATATGATGCAAGGTGCATAACTCTGGGACCAATTTTTCATGAATTATTTCCCCTTTTTACTTAGAATTTTAGGTTAAAGTTTTGATGCACTTTCACTCTGTCTCTGTTATTACTGAATGCATTTGATTCAAACTTAAAATAGTTGTTCAACATCATCACCCACACTATATGACACAAGCTGCACAACTCTGGCACCAATATTTAATGAATTATGCCCCTTTTTGATTAGGATATACTTATATAGTGTTTTGATACATTTTATCTTTACCTCTCTTATTACTTTAAGTTGATATTTTTGACATTGACTCAGGCTATTGTGCAATATCTTCATCCACAACTGGAGTCATTAAACACTCCAGTGACAGCTCTAGTTTCCTCCGATGTGCCCAGTTTCACTATCCAGCATCGAAATAGTCGAGCATGCTGTCTCCTGTGACAGCTCTTGTTTAAGTTATGTAACCTATTTCAGTTACTTTTTCAACATGATTCAAGCATTTTATAACCTGTATTAGTTATAAAATATAGTTAACTCAGGTTAGTTATACTGTGGTTAATCCAATTCTCTTTTAGTCTGATCATGACCTGATAAGCATAATGGGATGTTAAGAGTTTTATAGCTTTAAAACTTTTGCCTAAAACTTTATCAGCCCTGCATAGCTGGAAAGATAAAAGTTCAAGGATTCAGGAAATAATTGCATTAGTCTCATTCAAAATGAGGAATTGGCACAGGAGGGCTTTGTAATATTTTATGATAACTGAAACAAGTTATGAAAGTATAAACAATAACTCAAATGGGTTATAAACTGCAATAACTTGAAACAGTTTTACACCCCTGACTGGTCAAAATGGGGTGTTTTGACTAGGGGACATTTTGACTTGATACTGTTAAGGTGAAGGAAGTGACTGTCTATGGTTATGGATGGATCCGTACCTCTAGAACCTGATAATAGGGATTTCTGAAACCCTGAGTTATTTGATTGATTTGGTGTCAGTCTGTCATGATTCCACAAATTCAGCACAATGTAACTTTCCCTCATCACTACAGTACTTTTTCAGTAGACAATGCCATCAGTATAAATCGGGCTAAGTTTCAGTCATGTATTTTTTTCATTTTTGATTTTTTTTTTGTACACAGTTTATATCTCATATAATTTGCTCTGAGTGCATAAACCTGATTAAATACAGTAATACTGAATTTATTTCTTCTGTTTTTTGCATTGTGATGCAAATTTGCTCAAATTATTTTAGAGTATTTTCAGTAGACAAAGACTTTGACGAATCGCTTACAACAAAACATAAACAGATTGAATACTTTCATTATGTTCTTAAAGGATGTGTTATACATGTAACTGTCAATATGCCTGTACTGTAGATATGCCAAGTGTTTGATTTACAGGCATTGCCAAATGTGTCACCATATAATGATCACATAATGTTACTATCATCGCATAAGTTGCTAGTGGGCAAGGATGCTAATGTTTAACAGTATTCTTGTATGCAGGTTGATTTTTCTATTCCATTGAAATAAACTGCTGAAACCAGAAGACCATTCAGAATCAGTTTTCACTTTTAGGTAAATGATAGATGCACTTCAAGTCAGTATATTGTATCAGTTTAACTGAACTCAATATAAATAACCTCCACTTAACATATGTGCTTTAATTTCATTTATATAAATGAATTTAATTATCAGTCAGTAGTGTTTTTCCCAGGACCAGAATGGGGCGTGGTGCTGCCAGGGCATAAGGGCACTTTTCCGCGGTCCGCTATGCAAAAAGGGCATTTTATCAGTCAATTTAGATCATTGAACTTTGATGAACAAAAAGTAACATACAACAATGTCTTAAACATACAATTTAATTCACTCTTTTACAAAAAGAACATTATTTCATATAGTACACATAAGACATATCAAATAAAGCATGTCAGTTAATACTGTTGGTTGACTTTCTTAACTTAGGCCTACTTTATATTCTTAAACACACAATTTCATTTTCCATTTTACAAACAGATCATTAATTATATCAAAGTTAATACAATTGATCATTAATTGTAAATACTTCGTCATATCAAATGAAACATATGAGTTAATACAATTTGCTGACTTCGTTTAGTTAACTTTCTAAACTTTCTTCAACACACAATTTAATGCAAATATTTCCAGTTTAAATATGTATCTAGCAGATTCTGGTCAAGAAACCTTATTAAAATAGATAAGTGTTTTAACTTAAAAACATAATCATCTGTTTATGACTAGTGTTAGTCTCTAGATAAAACATGACTCTTCACATCAAGCGTCTGTTCTTTGCCAAGAATTTCTCAGGGGTGTAACTGTTTCAAGTTATCGCAGTTTATAACCCATTTGAGTTATTGCTTATACTTTCATAACTTGTTTCAGTTATCATAAAATATTACAAAGCACTCCTGTGCCAATTCCTCATTTTGATGAGACTAATGCAATTATTTCCTGATTCCTTGACTTTTTATCTTTCCAGCTGTGCAGTAAAAAAAATTTACGCAAGGCTGATAAAGTTTTAGGCAAAAGTTTTAAAGCTATAAAACTCTTGACATCCCATGATTCTTATCAGGTCATGATACAACAAAAAGAGAATTTGATTAACCACAGTTTGCTACTAAATTTACTTTAAAAGTCACTTTGTGAGAACAGCAAAAAGATTTTTTTTGAATAACGTACCTGAGTTAACTATATTTTATAACTAATACAGGTTATAAAATGCTTGAAAAAGTAACTGAAATAGGTTACATAACTTAAAACAGTCTACACCGCTGTATTTTGGAAAATTTAAAATTGTGTCTTTATATTTTGCAATAAAGCGATTTAAGTTTTTGATTTGACCAATTTATGCAGATATGATGTGTCCTTTTGACAGGTCCAATTTGTTTTGATGTATGAAGCTATTATAGTCCCTGATAGTATTACTCACCAGGAACAGTGAAAATTTCGCTCTTCAGGTGTACAAGTAACAGATGTTATTTCAGAATCTTTTTGCTCACTGAGCAAATGTCAGTGATTCTTGATGATCATCAATGTCCGGGTTGTCACTTGTCTAGTCAACATTGAGCTTGTGTATGTGATAGAGGCTGTATTTTTCAAATGATCTTCATGAAATTTTGTCAGAATGATTGCCTTGATGAAATCTAGGCCTATTCGAAAATGGATCACCTGGGTTCAAAAACTAGGTCACTAGGTCAAATCTAATAAAACCCTTGTGTATGCGATAGAGGCTGTATTTTTCCACTGATCTTCATGAAATTTTGTCAGAATGATTACCTTGATGAAATCTAGACCAATTTTGAAAGTGGGTCATCTGGGATCAAAAACTAGGTCACTAGGTCAAATCAAAGAAAAGCCTTATGTATGCAATAGAGGCTGTACTTTTCAATTGATCTTTATGAATTTTGGTCAGAATGATTGCCTTGATAAAATCTAGGCCAGTATCAAATATGGGTCATTTTGGTTCAAAAACTAGGTCACTAGGTCAAATCAAAGAAAAACCTTGTGTATGCAATAGGGGCTGCATTTTACACCCAATCTTCATCCGCGCAGTCTGGTCAGGATCCATGCTGTTCGCTTTCAAAGCCTATTGCAATTAGAGAAACTGTTAGCGAACAGCATGGATCCTGACCAGACTGCGCGGATGTGCAGGCTGGTCTGGATCCATGCTGGTCGCAAACCCACTATGTTGGTTTTCCCATGGCGCGGCTCAAATGACTATTCTGATTCTGAAGCAGGTTCCATATCTTTGACTTAAAATTTACAACATTGTGCCCCTTCTTCAAGTCGAAACTTTGGTAAAGCTTTTGTATGTAACCTAGTATTTTAGGAATACATGTAGTTTCGAATAGTTCAGCGTGATGCAGCTTTTCTGTTTTTATCAGTGTCCCTTCCCCCTCTTGCTTAATTTGGCCAAGGTAGACAAAATCCTTAGGGGTTTGTTGCAACTTAGAGAGGTCTGCGGGCCTCCCATTTTTAACTTTATATTCTGTGTACAGGAAAAGTAGCCATGGCTACAGACCATTATAGCAGGGTGAAATCCCCACCTCTTGGCCCTAAAAAAATCACGGAATCCTCCCTCAGTTTAACTTTTAGCTTGACTATTCAAAGAATAGCCTAGCTGTTCAACTCACCCTGGCATCGGCATCACACCTTGGTTAACTTGTAAGTACATACAGCTATCATTTAAAGGCATATAGCTTTGAAACTTTTCTTTTTCTAGGTCAATTACCAACCTCACTGGGTCAATCCAATAAGTCTCTAACATGCATTTTGGCCAAGTTATGCCCCCTTTTGGACTTACAAAATCCTGGTTAAAGTTTTGCATGCAGGTTACATTTTGTACTATCTGCAAAACTAATGTAGATATTGAATTGAAACCTCACAAGCACCTTCAGGGTTATAAAACTAGGTGATAGCATTGAGACATGCATTTTGGCCAAATTATGCCCCCTTTTAGACAGAGAAAATCCTTGTTAAAGTTTTGCATACAAGTTACCATCACCAAAACTAATGCAGAAACTGGATTGATATTTCAACATTTAGGGTGATATTCTTGCTTCTGGAACAATTCAAATAGTTGAGCATTGGCTCTCTCTTAAAGACAGCTCTTGTTTGTGAATAAAACCTTTAAAATTGGAAAAATATCAGTAACTGTTTTAAAATTTATTGTTGTAAGTGTTCGCTTTAAAAATTTATTTTGGGTTTAGCGCCGTTTATCACCATTATTTTGGTTATATAACAGTAGGCAGTTAACCATACCAGTGTTCCTAGATTATGCACCAGTACTTACATGTTCTCTGCAAGTCACTGCCAGCTACTTCAAAGGAATCAGAGTTGGAGCAAAAAAAAACAGAAATGGGATTTTGTCTGCACTCCTATTAGTTTTACTTTTGAAAGTTGGAGGTACTAATATTTTTTTTACCAAAAAAAGTTCTTCAGACTTGTAAAACGGCTTTACTTTTTCAGAAACAATGGGAGTGGCTGACTTTCCTTGGCTGTGTTATTGTTCTCAAGAATAGAAAACAAGGTAAGAAATTCATATGAATTCATATCTGGAGGCATACATGCCTATAATCAAACCACAACATTACTTCATCAATGATTTTTCTACTCTAAGCTTTGATGTTGTCCTATAACATACTTTTTGTAATTGTATAATGTATGTAGTATTAAAAGCAATGTGAAAAATTTATCTTGCAACTCAAAGCATTAACCTGCCCGCTTATTTCAGTAGGTAAAGTGGTTGGTCTACGGATCGCGGGGTTGCTAGTTGGATCCTCAGGCACCGGGGCATATGTTCTCTGTGATGATTTGATAAACAGCATTGTGTCTAAATCATTCATCCTCCACATCTGATTCATGTCGAGAAGTTGGCAGTTACTTGCAGAGAACAGGTTTGTACTGGTACAGAATCCAGGAACACTGGTTACTGGTTAGGCTAACTGCCCACTGTTACATGACTGAAATGCTGTTGAACACCCCCCCCCCCCCCCCCCCAAAAAAAAAAAAAAAAAAAAAAAAAAAGCATTTTCTTCTGTTAAGAATATTATATGTTTAAAACCTATAGATAGTGATTACAGGGCCTTTGATATAATATGAATAAGAACAAAAAATTTCTTTCAACTGAGATATTTTTACATTTTTCAGTGACAGTAACAGACTACTTGTCAGTGGCTTGCATGTTTGCCAAAGTGTTGAATCTAGTCTTATTTTACCAAATCAGCGTGCCATATGCATTTGTTTATGGTATATTCTGTCTATGTAAGTATGGTGATTTCAAAGCATTGTCATTTGCTAGAAGTTATGTATACAGGTTGTTTTTTCTAATTATTTGGGGAAATGAAGCCTATTCTTGGTCATGGGAATTTTAGAAATTTTAGGAAAAATTTGAAAAGAATTGAACTATCCATTTATAATAATAACAGCGTAACTGTATCCGACAGAAACAGTTTTCTGTACAAGTGATCCAGGATTTCTTTCCACTGATCTGGAAATGGGGCTTGGTCTTTACAATTTGGAAAATGTCTGAATTTGAAACTGTTGAAAAAAGTGTTTTTTTTAAATGATGGGTATTGTTTTTAAAGAGTAATAAAGGAAAACTGTTGCTATGTAAAAAGTGTATCAAATTGTAGATGAACTGACCACTGTATACTGTTGAAAATCTGTGTTAAACCCATTAAAAAACAATGGTTTTAAAAGTTATATTAGGAAGTGTGAAAGTTCATGAGTTCAAGAGACATGAAGCTATTGAACATGACTTCTTACATTTATATGTCATCAGTCCATTGCTGTTGAATGGTGACTGTCACTATTTAGTCAAGGTTTGCTGGGCTGCAGTCAGAAATTGATAGAAAAATAATTTGAAATTTATTTCTGATGTCATGTAATAAAATACTTATTGAATTGGTTTGCTGGACAATAAGTTTATACTATAATATAATTGATGAAAATCTGAAATAATTTGAATAAGAACTAATTAAAACCTGTTATTACAGTATGCATTATTGAGATTTTAGTAACTAATATTTAGGATTTTTTTTTTTTTGTAAAATAATTCACTGCATTTTGTAAATACATGGCATAATGTTATAAAAAAATACATTAAACGTGTTTCAGTACATTTTGTGTTCCTGCCATTGCCAGTGTACAAAGGTCCAGAATTTGTTACTTACTTCAGAGGACCTCATTTAAAGGTGACCATAAACATTTTTATTTCTTCTTTTGTATCTTGTTTATAATGCTGTCTGATACATATAGCATGTCGGTGACTTTATTAAAAAGACACTCTGAACCTTCTGTGTTTCTTTTCTGAAGGCATATCTTCAAAAAGAGTTTAGTTTTCAAATACTGTAAAATCATTTAATTTCATGGGCATGAAATTTTGTGGTTTTGGTCAAAACGGCAATTTCATGGGGATATGAATTCGTGGATTTTAACTTTTGAACATAAAATGAATGGGCATTTTACTTGTTCATTGGGATTAAATTTCGTGGATTGACTCAACCACGAAATTCACGAAAATTAGTCCCCAACGAATATTTATGATTTCACAGTAACTACATATTACCTGATACATTCACAACCAAGGTCACACGCTTGCAGGTAAAAGTTCATATAGTTTTACCTCCTGTCCAATCCCACACTTAGTCCACAGAGGAGACTTTCATAAAATTAAAGCTAGCATTGTTTAATGAAATTATTGTGATTTGTTGGCCCGGGTGGTGTGGTAGTTTGCAAGCTTTTGGTATCAGGCACCCCACTTGACATTTCAGATACATGTTACCATTTTGATAGAATCATCAACTTCACTGAAGCCAGCTTGATAGCTATCTCATCAGACTTAATCCCAAATAGCGTTTTGAGCCAATATGTGGTTGGATTCTAGGTCAGCTTCCTTGACCATATGGCTACCGAGTTGAAGTGCTCTACTTCTGTTTTATATTATATATTATATATTTAATAGCTGTACTGTGAGTCATACATAGTCTCCAGTTTAGTTTCAGATTCTAAAGGTCAGTGGTTGAGATTATAATTCTTTAGTTTGGAGACCAGTCTGAAAACTCTCATCAAATGATTGGCTGATTTTGAGCCCAGTTTTGAAATTGACCAATGACAAGGCTGCGTTCATAGACTGGTCTCCAAACTCAGTTTTTTTTCATATATTAACTCATTTTATTTTCAAAGAAAATCTGTAGAGTACTACTACATGTATATTCACTTTTTTAAGTGATTCTGATTTTGTAATAATGATGTTACATTTATTTTTAGAATGAGATAGCTCGAGACAAGCGTGTTACATGGGTGATATGTTTTTACGCAGCATGGTCACCGCCATGTGTTAATTTAGCTCCAGTATTTGCTGAGATCTCGAATGAGTAAGTTGCAACTCTTATTCCCTATCACTTCTAGTGAATGCTTAGTCCTTTTGCTCCCATTATTATATGACGTTCCTGCATCCAGTTGCTGTAAAAACCAGCTCGTTCTCTTTACTAAACTATTCATTATGGTGATTAGTACTCTTGTAAAATCTGGGAACACACTTCGAATGAAAAGTATTACATTTTGATACAAGCAAGGTTTGCTTAAAAAAATACTGTGAAATCATTAATATTCGTGGGGGACTAATTTTCGTGGTTGAGTCAATCCACGAAATTTAATCCCAACGAACAAGTAAACTTCCCATTCATTTGATGTTCAAAAGTTGAAATCCACGAATTTATATCCCCACAAAACTGCCGTTTTGACCAAAACCACAAAATTTCATGCCCACGAAATTAAATGATTTTACAGTATACAAAATGGAGAAAGAAGTGCTGTGCAACATGAAAAAGGAATTAACTGTGTGTCATTCACCATTTTAAGCCTATATGTAATGTTTCTTTAGAAGAAATCATGAGATTAGATTGCAGTTGCTTCAAATTACTGTAGGAATATTCTCAGCGGTTTGAATTTCGCTGGTCACTTTGATACAACATTTCTTTTCAGGTATCATTTAGACAATTTACAGTTTGGAAAGCTGGATGTTAGTAAGTTTGCAGATGAGGCAGAAGAGTAAGTATGAGTGTTATTGTAAAATATCTAGTAAACTATGTGTGCTCTTAAAAGTTACTCAGTTCCTATCAAATATCAAATGAGATATGTGTGCTCTTATATTCGAGTGTTCCTGTAAAATATCAAATAAGTTATGTGTACACTTACATACCAGTGTTTTTGTAAAATATGCAGTAAGTTTTGGGCTCTTATATGTGAGTATTCTTGTAAAATATCCAGTTAGTTATGTGGGCTCTTATATGAGTGCTGTTGTAAAATATCCAGTAAGTTATGTTTGTTATATGAGTGTTGTTGTAAAATATCCACTAAGTTATGTTTGTTATATGAGTGCTGTCGTAAAATATCCAGTAAGTTATGTTTGTTATATGAGTGCTGTCGTAAAATATCCAGTAAGTTATGTTTGTTATATGAGTGTTGTTGTAAAATATCCAGTAAGTTATGTGGGCTCTTATATGAGTGTTGTCGTAAAATATCCAGTAAGTTATGTTTGTTATATCAGTGCTGTCGTAAAATATCCAGTAAGTTATGTTTGTTATATGAGTGCTGTCGTAAAATATCCAGTAAGTTATGTTTGTTATATGAGTGTTGTTGTAAAATATCCAGTAAGTTATGTGGGCTCTTATATGAGTGTTGTCGTAAAATATCCAGTAAGTTATGTTTGTTATATCAGTGCTGTCGTAAAATATCCAGTAAGTTATGTTTGTTATATCATTGCTGTAAATCAGTAATTATGTTGTTTATATGAGTGCTGTCGTAAAATATCTATAAGTTATGTGTTTAATACGTGCTGTCGTAAAATATCCAGTAAGTTATGTTGTTATATTGAGTTTCTGTAAAATATCCAGTTAGTTATGTTTGTTTATATGAGTGTTGTTGTAAAATATCCAGTAAGTTATGTTTGTATTATTATAATATGAGTGTTGTAAAATATCCAGTAAGTTATGTGTACTCTTATATTTGAGAGTTACATAACTGAAATGTTGTTGTTATAATCTGTGTTTAACCCATGTCAAGATGTAAGAAATGACCTAAGAAATGTTATATCAATTACAGGTACAAGGTGAATACATCATCATTTTCCAAGCAATTACCAACACTTATACTATTCCAAGATGGCAAGGAAAAAATGAGAAGACCAGCCATGAGTGCAAAAGGAACTGTTGTCAAATATGTATTTACCGAGGTATTCACTAGTTGCATGATCAGTATTCTCAGGGAAATTCGGGCAAGGACCCTCCAATTTGGGAAACCTTAGCAATTTTTTTTTCAAGGATTTGGGAATTTTTTAGCAAATTTTTTTTTTACATTGTGAGCAGTGGATATCTGAAATAAAACACCTGTAGATGAATAATTACTCATTAAGTTATTTTAAGTCTTTATAAACTTACGTTTGGACTGCAGACAATTAGGCCTTCACAATTTTACTTTCATACCTTTGAAGGGAGGGGGAGTTTCAACTTAAGTGGTAGGGGAGTAATTATTTCCTGAATTTCAGTCCCAAAACACATGAAATAAGGCCCAGATTTACAAAAGTTAATACAAACCTGTTTGCTGTATGCACCTGCTATATATCATGCAAATGTTAAGAAAGCTTTTTAAGAACTGAAGGTAGAAAGGAACAAAATAACTTCTTATAGTCCTGTACCATTAAGGGCCTTTTTAGCTGCAGAGTTAAAATTGCAGACATAAACCTAATTTGTCCTGACCATTGTTGGTTTGACATTCAACAGTGTCTGACTTTAGAAAAAAACAACAAAAGATAAAAGAATGATGTTAAAAATGCTTTCATAGTTTAGTTATGCCATAGATTAAAAGAAAAGTGTTAGTTACTGAAAAAGTTTAAATTTTGTTTGCCAAAGCAGCTTTTTTTTTTTTTTCAGGGAATATGTTTTATGGATTTAGATTTTACAGATGCAATAGATGGAAATTTTACTTGTTCATTGGGATTTTATTTCTTGATTGATTCACCTGTTTGATGCATATCAGTCACCAGGAATAATAGTGACTGTGATTAAAATTAAAGTTCCATAAGGCCATTAATTTTATGTCAAAAACAGATACGGTAAAGCAGTTGTCTATTTTAGATGAAATGGATATTTACATGATTAGAAAATCACTACTTTCAAATTACACATGAACTTATTCAGTTAAAGCGATAAAGGGAGGTAATTATCAACAATGGATTCACTAATACTTTCCACTATGGTTATCGGTATTCATATCTTTGACAACTATATCAGAAAACAACTATCGAAAATAGAATTTAAAAAGGAAAGACATATTTTATGGTCATAACCAAAAATGTGGCAGCCGCATTTTAAACAAAGGCATTATGAGCCTTTATCGTTGAGACCTTACATTCAGTTTAATGTACATGTATTCTATTTCAGAAAAACATAATCAATGACTTTGAGCTGAACGAAGTGTATAATCAGTGCAAGAAGATGCTACCCAAGGCAAAAAAGGACAAAGATGTCCAACAGGAGAAGAAAGAAAATTAAGAACTTGAATATTTCATAAAGTTGTGTCATATGTTTCACCTCTGTTCTTTCATATGCAATATTTTAGTCAGGAATTGGGTTTTGGAATTTGATGTGGAGACAATTTTTGGTGCAGTTTATTATCTGGCAAAACCTGGTTGTTTGTTGTTTATTTGTTTACATGTTTAAGGCTGGATAAAAAAAAAATCATAGACTTTTCTTTCATGATTCCAGAACACAGGTAGCATTTTAGCATTTATTACATTCAAGAGTATGGGGATTTCAGCATTTAAAAGATTTGATCCATGTTTTGAAAAACAAATTGAACATTCATGCAAGCTGAATATCTCTGCACAGTTTGCTATTCAGTCAGTAAATTTTCAGTGAACACCCCTTTGAATAATAAGTGGTACTGCCAATATTGAATGATGGACCTGACCATTTAAGAAATATAGCAGGGAAAGGGTTAAAGACTGAAGAGGCTAACAAAAGAGAAAAAAAGTCATTGTGAGACAATTAAATTAATGTTTCCATCTGTCAAAAATGAAAAGGTGATGTCAGACAATACAGCACTTATACATACAGAAAAGGTGACAACTTTATTTGTATTGCCTTTCTACTTGTAAGGGTATGGTGAAGTGTTTATGCCTTCAGGTACTTTAATGACAGGGAAAGTAATTGGTCAAACATCAGATTGTATTATATAAGGACATTGTGATACATCAATTGTTTTATGTCATAATACATTAGTTGATTTTTGTTACATTCTTTAGATGTCAAATACAAATGTACCATACACTGTTGCATAAAATTTCAAGTCTTACAGGGTGTCAATTGTAAGACATATGAATTTGTTTTAAATTGTTTTTTTCCACATTATACAATGTAATACACATTTATAGTTGGTCCACTCTTTTCTTTTATTTTCTGTTTTGTATTAAAAGGCATAATATTTTGATCTTTGAATAATTGCATTGTTAGTATGAGGCCCATACAGAAATCTTAATTCAGATATGAAGTGTTAGCAAAATTGATTGGTGCTATTGATGAATGGATCAAATAAAGTAGACATCACCAAATTTGAGCAGTATAGGTACTGAAAGTTTAACCTGCTAAATTTATATAATTAACTTGACCATCTCCCAATTTGGACAGTACCATTAACTGTAAAAAGGGATGTTTACCAAAAAAAAAAAAAAGATATCGACTGAATGGCAAACAGTGCAGATCTTGATCAGACTGCATGGATATGCAGGCTGATCAAGATCTGCTCTGGTCGCAAAGAGAGAATCAGTTGTGTCCAGCATGATAAAGGGTTAATTATTTGAAATAAAGCATATGCTACTGTGTTCACTTAAAAGTTCCATAAGACTTTAAATTTTATGTTAGAAACAAATGAAACAGCTGTCCAAATAGATGATATGCACAATTACATGGTCAGGAAAATGCTACTTTTAAAGTCTGTACATGAACGTTTACAGTTTGAGCCATAAAGGGAGGTAATCAAAAACAGTAAATGCAAAATACACTTTCTGCAATATTCATCAAATTTCAAACCTTTAACAAATTTAAGAGAAAGAAAGTTATAAGAATTAGGATTTAACAACGTAATTTTTAAATTTATAGTTTCTGTATTCATGACGTAAAATGTGGCAGCCACATTTCAGATAAAGGCATTGTGAGCATTTAACAAATTATAGAAAACTTTACTGTTAGTGCATAAGTAATTCTGTCTTATTATCAAAACTTTCATTTTTATGCTCCCGAAGGGAGGCATATAGTTTTTGAACCGTCTGTCGGTCTGTCCGCTATTTTCGTGTCCGGTCCATATCTTTGTCATCCATGGATGGATTTTCAAATAACTTGGCATGAATGTGTACCACAGTAAGACGACATGTCGCGTGCAAGACCCAGGTCCGTAGCTCAAAGGTCAAGGTCACACTTAGACATTAAAGGTCATTTTTCATGATAGTGCATTGATGGGCATGTCCGGTCCATATCTTTGTCATCCATGGATAGATTTTCAAGTAACTACGCATAAATGTGTGGCACAGTAAGACGACGTGTCGCGCGCAAGACCCAGGTCTGTAGCTCAAAGGTCAAGGTCACACTTAGACGTTAAAGGTCATATTTCATGATAGTGCATTGATGGGTGTGTCCGGTCCATATCTTTGTCATTCATGCATGGATTTTAAAATTATTGGGCATGAATGTGTACCACAGTAAGACGACATGTCGCGCACAAGACCCAGGTCTGTAGCTCAAAGGTGAAGGTCACACTTAGACGTTAAAGGTCATATTTCATGATAGTGCATTGATGGGCGTGTCCGGTCCATATCTTTGTCATTCATGCATGGATTTTAAAGTTATTGGGCATGAATGTGTGGCACAGTAAGACAACGTGTCGCGCACAAGACCCAGGTCCGTAGGTCAAAGGTCCTAAACTCTAACCTCGGCCATAACTATTCATTCAAAGTGCCATCGGGGGGCATGTGTCATCCTATGGAGACAGCTATTGTTTGTTTTGATGATACAATGTACTTTGTATGCCCTCCTTTGAAAAAAGAGGAGGTATATGTTATTATTGTTTTGTTCATTTTCGGTTGGTCTGTATATGTTTTGGATTCTGATAAAAAAAAACTCAAAATTGCTTTGGCCTACAGTGGTAAATCTGCATAGGATTATCGCATGTGGTCTGCAGATTACCTTTGATGTTTTTGGCATCAGTTGGTCAACAGTCAATCACTTTGAGACATAAATTAGTTTCCACTCGATAACTGGAGATTGCCCTACAGTAGTCAAGATTTCATAGGATGATTGAATGTAGTCAGTAGATTACCCCTATTGTGTATGGTCAATAAATCAGTGGTCAAAGTCACAATAACCTGGAGACTAAAACATTTTCTGGTTTACAGATGGAGAATGATTGGGACTGTCAAACTTCATGTGATGATTGCCTGTGGCTACTAAATGACATTTTTCTTTTTAGGATCAGATGGTAAAAGATCACAGTGACATTTAGATTAAAAGAAAAATCTATCAATAACTGGAGAACGCTTCGGCCTACACCCCATCATCTTTGAAGCAGGATGTCTATGGTCATCAAATGACCCTGTTTTTGGAAATTAATTGTCAGGTCAAAGATGTCAAGGTGAAATTTAATGTACAGCGGAAATTATCAACTTATTATCATGATGAACCCATTTGGGTTTTCTTGGTCAAGTAGGTCAAAGGTCAAAACAGCACATTTAGACTGAAAATTACACACCCAGTTACCTCGGACAGGCCAAAGGGGGTTGGGAGGAGGGGTGCATATGTGTTTTTTCAAACAGCTCTTGTTACAGTTGAATCTCTGATGTTTTGTTTATTGAATACAGTTGCTTTAGATAAAAATAGAAATAATAATATGTTTTGACTTTTATTATTGTACACCAACTGGGAGTTTATTAATGTGTAAGAGAAACAGTTGAACGAGGCACTGTGATGGCCCTTCTTTCATATCTAAGTAAGCAACAGCAAGACTTAATATCATTACTTTCAGTCAGTTTCTCAGCAATGAGAGAGAATATCCCTACCCACCCTGTCAGTCACCCCTGTTGGTGCCCAGTATTATGCAATCATACGTTTTCATGAACATTTTCTGAGAGCATAAAAATTAAAACATTTAAGAAGGTTATGCATTTACCTACCTATATATTTCAGCTATAAAAATTGTATACATTTGTAAAGATTAAACAAGTTTAGAAATTTTCCTTGTTCCATCGGTGTCGATAAGCTGAAGGACAAAATCCCAAAATTTTTCAAACTGACAGTGTCAGTAAAAAAATGGAGCAAATTCTGTATTTAATTTTGTGTTACTTAAAAGAATTATATATTTGGTATTTAATTTAACGGATCTAGTGTAGAATACTTTGAAAATTGACTGTCTTATAGCTACATGACAGTTGAGTTTTTATGATCACCCTTTGTCCATCATCCATCCGTCGTCCGTCCATCCACACTTTTTTGTGAACACGATAGAGTTCACATTTTGCAATTGATTTTAATCGAACTTGTACACAACTTGTATTGGCATGATATTTTGGTTCCTTTCGAAAACTGGCCAGATCTTATGGGCCCTTGAAGGGCCAGAATTTGCCATTTTTGGCTTTTGAACACGATAGAGATCACATTTTGCAATTTATTTTGATCAAACTTACACACAACTTGTATTGGTGTAATATCTCAGTTCCTTTTGAAATCTGGCCAGATCCCATCATGAGTTCCAGAGTTATGGCCCCTTAAAGGACAAAAATTTGCTATTTTGGCTTTCTCAGCCTATTAATTATAAAGACTTCATTTATGGTTTGATTTTCATGCAAACCTGCAACATGTCTTTAACAACAATAGATCTTTGATTTCATGATGAATCTGTCTGATCCAATCATAGGTTCTGGAGTTACAGCCCCTGAAAGAGCCAAAATTTGTTAATTTCTACCTTGTGAATACAATAGCAGTGGTATTTTACATTCGATTTTAACCACACACACAAATTGAGTCACATCAAGATCTCATTTCCTTTCGAAAACAGGCTAGATTCCATCACGGGTTCTAGAGTTACTGCCCTTGAAATTTTGCATTTTGGCCCTTTCAGCCATATAGAGGTTTTATTTATGCCTTGATTTGATACAAACTTGCACAGAATATTTATCTTTAAGATCAAGTTAGAAACTGGTTGATGTGGGGTCAAAAACTAGGTCACCAGGTCAAATCAAAGGAAAAGCTTGTTTACACCCTAGAGGCCACATTTATGTTCCTGTCTTCCTGAAACTTGGGTCAGAATATTTGTCTTGATGATTCCTATGCCAAGTCGAAACTAGGTCATGTGGGTCAAAAACAAGGTCATCCGCTTAAATCAAAGGAAAGCTTGTTAACACTTGAAGCCACAACAAATGGGAATGCAACAAGCACTGGAAAAATGTCATAGATTGGTTCCTTGTGTTTTTGTTAACTATAAATATCTGGAAAGTTGCTTTATGACCAGAACAATGTTTACGTTACTTGAAGCCATCCTGCATTTTTGAGGAACTGATGTACAAAGAACTGATTACCTGTCTTGATGTACATAGGTATGTGTGAGAGAGTGTGTAAGATATCATTCATTAAAGTGACAAAGCATCATAATATTATGTACATTTACAAACATTAATTATAGCAACTTTAACATCCAGCCCAGTGGGCCTATATGTCACCTTAGGCCTTAAATATACAAAGTATGAAACATTCACATGTAAGTTGTAAGCAAGTATACAGTAACCGATCACCATGGCCCAGTGGTTAAGGCGTCCGCCTCAGGGGACCAGGAGGTCGAAGGTTCGACCCCCATGGGGAGTGTTTGTCTGGGTGATGTTTGTCATGGGACTCGTTCAGAAATGGCAGGTTCGTGAGCCGCATGCTAGTTAAATGAATGATTACCGACTTCTATCCGCCTGGCGCCTGGCAAAGTTGTAAGAGTTGGGAGGTAATTGGTATGCACAATAAAGGTGTCTCATAAGTCAAATTGGATGGCACTTTCAATAGGGGTGACACTTTAATAAACAAGACCTTTACCTTTACCTATACAATGAAATTTGAATAATAATTATACATGTGTTTGGGGTTAGCATCTTTTTCAACAATTTTTCAGTCCTGAAAAAGGACAGCTTCTTGTACCAGTGAGCACCATGCCAGACTTTAGAATGCTGCCTCACTGGAACATCACATTGTAGATATGATATCCCACCCAGTCACGTACTGACACCAGCCTGACCAGTCCTTAGTACTATCCTCTTAATATTGAATACGTCTACGTCCCCGCAAGGGGTTCAACAGTTACGGAAGATAGAATACCAAGCGAGGAAGCTACTAGAACCATTTTTAACATCTTTGGTGTGACCTGGCCAGGAAGCAAACCCTAGACCTCCAGCACATGACAGAAAACAGGACAAGACTGTTTAAACAAGTTTTATTGATAAAACATTTTTGTATTTGCTCTGTAAAACTATATAGACAAACGATAAAATGTAAAAGTTATTTTACTCTAACAACTCAAAGTGTTCCTTTATTCTACATTCAAAATCAATACTACATTATTCTCCATTTTCAAATGTAGGTTTTTAAAATGATGATAAACAAAATAAAACAAGAGCTGTCACTAATAGTGACAAATGCCCCTGCAGCACCTTGACCTTTGACCTGGTGACCCCAAAGTCAGTAGAGGTGGTGTACTCAATAAGTACTATCAGCATGTGAAGTTTGAAGGTCCTGAATGAAGTGGTTTGCATGTAAAGTGCCTTCGTGCAAAAAGTTAACGTTGGTCCCTGTGACCTTGACCTTTGACCTGGTGACCCCAAAGTCAGTAGGGTTGGTGTACTCATAAAGTATTATCAGCAAGTGAAGTTTGAAGGTCCTGGGTGAAGTGGTTCGCAAGTAAAGTTCCTTCATGCAAAAAATCAACATTGACCCCTGTGACTTTGACCTGGTGACCCCAAAGTTAGTAGGAGTGGTGTACTCAATAAGTACTATCAGCATGTGAAGTTTGAAGGTCCTGGGTGCAGTGGTTCGCGAGCAAAGTGCCTTCATACAAAAAGTTAACGTTGGCCCCTGTGACCTTGACTTTTGACATGGTGACCCCAAAGTCAGCAGGGGTGGTGTACTCAATAAGTACTATCAGCATGTGAAGTTTGAAGGTCCTGGGTGCAGTGGTTCGCGAGTAAAGTGCCTTCATGCAAAAAGGTAACATTGACCCCTGTGACCTTGACCTTTGACATGGTGACCCCAAAGTTAGTAGGGGTGGTGTACTCAATAAGTACTATCACCATGTGAAGTTTGAAGGTCCTGGGTGCAGTGGTTCGCGAGTAAAGTGCCTTCATGCAAAAAGTTAAAGTTGGCCCCTGTAACCTTGACTTTTGACATGGTGACCCCAAAGTCAGTAGGGGTGGTGTACTCAATAAGTACTATCAGCATGTGAAGTTTGAAGGTCCTGGGTGCAGTGGTTTGCGAGTAAAGTGCCTTCATGCAAAAAGTTAACATTGACCCCTGTGACCTTGACCTTTGACATGGTGACCCCAAAGTTAGTAGGGGTGGTGTACTCAATAAATACTATCAGCAAGTGAAGTTTGAAGGTCCTGGGTGCAGTGGTTCGCGAGTAAAGTGCCTTCATGCAAAAAATCAACATTGACCCCTGTGACTTTGACCTGGTGACCCCAAAGTTAGTAGGAGTGGTGTACTCAATAAGTACTATCAGCATGTGAAGTTTGAAGGTCCTGGGTGCAGTGGTTCGCGAGCAAAGTGCCTTCATACAAAAAGTTAACGTTGGCCCCTGTGACCTTGACTTTTGACATGGTGACCCCAAAGTCAGCAGGGGTGGTGTACTCAATAAGTACTATCAGCATGTGAAGTTTGAAGGTCCTGGGTGCAGTGGTTCGCGAGTAAAGTGCCTTCATGCAAAAAGGTAACATTGACCCCTGTGACCTTGACCTTTGACATGGTGACCCCAAAGTTAGTAGGGGTGGTGTACTCAATAAGTACTATCACCATGTGAAGTTTGAAGGTCCTGGGTGCAGTGGTTCGCGAGTAAAGTGCCTTCATGCAAAAAGTTAAAGTTGGCCCCTGTAACCTTGACTTTTGACATGGTGACCCCAAAGTCAGTAGGGGTGGTGTACTCAATAAGTACTATCAGCATGTGAAGTTTGAAGGTCCTGGGTGCAGTGGTTTGCGAGTAAAGTGCCTTCATGCAAAAAGTTAACATTGACCCCTGTGACCTTGACCTTTGACATGGTGACCCCAAAGTTAGTAGGGGTGGTGTACTCAATAAATACTATCAGCAAGTGAAGTTTGAAGGTCCTGGGTGCAGTGGTTCGCGAGTAAAGTGCCTTCATGCAAAAAGTTAACGTTGGCCTCTGTGACCGTGACCTTTGACCTGGTAACCCCAAAGTCAGTAGGGGTGGTGTACTCAATAAGTACTATCAGCATGTAAAGTTTGAAGGTCCTGGGTGCAGTGGTTCGCGAGTATAGTGCCTTCATGCAAAAAGTTAATGTTGGCCTCTGTGACCTTGACCTTTGATGTGGTGACCCCAAAGTCAGTAGGGGTGGTGTACTCAATAAGTACTATCAGCATATGAAGTTTGAAGGTCCTGGGTGCAGTGGTTCGTGAGTAAAGTGCCTTCATGCAAAAAGTTAACGTTGTGACTAACGAACGAACGAACTGACGGAAGGACAGTTGAAAACTAATATGCCTCCCTTTGGGGGCATAAAAATGTTCTGAAATTCATTACATCCAAGGTCTGTTATGGACCAAGCCCGTATGCCGAGGGCCAATACAACACATTGAGCATTGACCAATTTTATTACATATCATTTTCAGTTGGTTTTTATTTTTTTGTTTAAATCTAATTCATGTCAAAAGATAATCTGACTTGCAATACAAATTATGCTTCAGAAAAAACTAAAGGTTGTATTTGACTGGGCAATACAAAAAAAGTTGTATTGCCCCAGTCTATATGAACCCATCAAATAATGTGCATGTTTGTATAATAATGCACATGGGCTGGAATGCCAGTAACAAGGTTTTTTCACTGTAAATCATGTAATAAATACTAAACACTTTTTTTTTAGATACAGCATATAGTGCACACTGCCTTTTATAATATTTCACTCTATTAGGGAGATATATAGCATATTTATACATGGACTATCAAATGCAATAACTGGATATAATAGCACACAATTTTAATCAAATATAAAATGTTAATCAGCATTACTGAAATAATACCAACTCTGTGAATCTAAAAAATATGTTGCACCATCTGTTTATTACTTTATATAGGTTGTAACACGTGCATTTTATTCTATACCTATTTTGTCTTCCAATCAGCAAGTGACCATACAATATATTTCTACATTAGATAAAATGTACTCCATACAGAAGCGCAATTACCATATTGCAATGCAAAACTGGCATGAATTACGATGTTAAGTAAACGATAAAAGCCAACAACTGATATAAGAATCAATATGAAGTTCAAGGTCAATAAACATGTCATGCTGTGCTCTTTCTGAGCAAGTTCAGGTAAAGTAATAGTAACTACCAACCATATCTTCCCTGACAGCAGAGCAGGTATGGTTCCCTGCATATAATGACCATACAGGATAAGCAGGGCATTACCAACACTGATTGGTTCCCCACCTTATAGGTGGGAGTACTTTATATAATCACACCAGCTACCCTACCCTGGAATTTTTCAGTTTAACTGAAGGATTATTATCTGTTTCTAACACTTGGAATATAGATGGAATTGTGCCTATGTGAACTGTTTTTCATTTTTACACAGAAAAGCAAAGAATAAAAAAACAAAGAGCTGTCACTAATGGTGACAAATGCCCCCGCAGCGCCTTGACCTTTGACCTGGTGACCTTGATCTTTAACCTGGTGACCCCAAAGTCAATAGGGGTCGTGTAGTCAATAAGTACTATCAGCATGTGAAGTTTGAAGGTCCTGAATGCAGTGGTTTGTGAGTAAAGTGCCTTCATGCAAAAAAGTTAACATTGGCCCCTGTGACTTTGACCTTTGACCCCAAAGTCAGTAGGGATTGTGTACTCAATAAGTACTATCAGCTGGTGAAGTTTGAAGGTCCTGGGTGCAGTGGTTCGCAAGTAAAGTGCCTTCATGCAAAAAAATAACATTGACCCCTGTGACCTTTGACCTGGTGACCCCAAAGTCAGCAGGGGTAATGTATTCATAAAGTACTATCAGCAAGTGAAGTTTGAAGGTCCTGGGTGCAGTGGTCCGCGAGTAAAGTGCCTTCATGCGAAAAGTTAACATTGGCCCCTGTGACCTTGACCTTTAACCTGGTGATCCCAAAGTCAGTAGGGGTCGTGTACTCAATAAGTACTATCAGCAAGTGAAGTTTGAAGGTCCTGGGTGCAGTGGTCCGCGAGTAAAGTGCCTTCCTGCAAAAAGTTAACATTGGCCCCTGTGACCTTGACCTTTGACCTGGTGATCCCAAAGTCAGTAGGGGTCGTGCACTCATTAAGTACTATCAGCATGTGAAGTTTGAAGGTCCTGGGTGCAGTGGTCCACAAGTAAATTGCCTTCATGCAAAAAGTTGACGTGACAAACAAACTAACGAACGAACGAACTAATGGACGGACAGTTGAAAACTAATATGCCTTAAAAAAATATTTTAAATTTTCCTGAACAATAAGGGATATATTTACACTCGAGTACAGCAGAAAAACAAACTGAACTTGCATCATAGCTCATCCTGTATGTTTTTGACTAGGTCTTGTCCAAACAGATCGTCATTCTATACAAAACAGTGTTAAATTACCTGGAAGTATTGTGAAGTGTTGAAGAAAGAAGTTGACAAGACAAAGGCATATTTTTATGTTTAAAATCCTGTGTGTGCTGCTCAACAATAAGCAATCAAATCTTGAAATAGTGTCAATAAAATATGGATTTAAATTCTGAAGTACTTGTAAAAGAAGCATCATTTCAAGAGGATCTAAGTCTGTCACCTGACCTTGACACTGCTTTTGACAAATTAAGTTAAATTCCGCCAAGCGATTCATGACAGGAGGTTGTTTACAGAGTTTTTTTTCCTATTTTTAGACTAAGTTCTGATGGTCCCTTATTGCAATCAAACTTAACCATTTGAACAAATTTGAGAAAAAGTCATTCCCAGGATACCTCATGCCAAGTTTGGTGTAATTCTAATTAGTACTTTCAGAACAAAAGATATTTAAGTAAAAAGTAGGAAAATGGATGCCAGACAATCCACACATCACCTTGAACCCTCGGTTCAATTGAGCTAAAATAAAATAATTCTACCAGTACCGGGATATGGGGTATAAGCACAGGCATATCAGATATTAACAATCAATTCTAAAGACAAAATTTGATTTGAATTGGGTTTTACGGCGCACCAATACAGTATAGGTTATATGGCGCCAAACAGGACTAAAAATTTTGGTTTCACATCTCACTTACATTGAAATAAAAACATGAGCAATGGAATCAAAATTTTTATACCTGCTGGAATCACATAGTTACAACAAAACCAAGTGTTAAGACCCTATTAGTCGCCTCTTACAATCATGCAAGGGTAAAACAATGGTTCCCATTCTTTTCATACACAGATTGTCCCAGAACCACATGGGGCTCTTAGACAAAAAGTAATACAAAACTAAACCAGAGCCCTGCCTAACAGGGCATAAAATGCCCATTTACAAGCACACTCGGACAGGGCAGAAAAAACCTGGCATTAAAAATACCTATGTATTTTGTGATGTGTTGAGGGGTATTGGGCAGGGTGTGCAGGATGTGGATGGGCGATACTTAGACACAGTATCAAGAAACTTAAAGTAAAACTAGAATGTGTCTGTAGGACACAGGGTGTGCCCCCCACTGGTACATTTGTCATAAATGAGGGCCAATAATTCAAATGTTTGCAGTCTTAATGGGGTATAGCCTCAACAATCATTTTATGAAAAGGATTCATTATTATAGGCCCTTTACTTTTTGAGCTATGAGCATCACAAACAAAAAATCCACTATTTTGGTTATTTCACGGGCCATAACTCTGTAATAAAAGCTAAGATTCTCAAGAAGAATGCCAAGTGTGCAAGCTCACATCAAAATAAAGACTCTAGCAAGGTTTCCTGAATTTAGATTTGATACTTTTCGAGCTAGGCACATAATTAGGTGAAAAAGTGCATTTTTTTACTATTTCAGGGGCCGTAACTTTAAAAATAGGGGTTGGAGCCAGCCAAAAAATTAGAGGTGTGCAAGTTTATATCATGATAAAGACTTATGCAAGTTTTCAACCATTTATATTAAATACTTTTGAGTTAGGTGCATCACAAGGTGAAAATGTGTATTTTTGACTATTTCAGGGGCCATAACTCTAACAAGAGGGCCATGATGGCCCTATATCGCTCACCTGTTATCATTGCACTTAAGGACAAGTCTTCAAGGTCAAAAGATCATAATAGAAATCAATCAAAAGAATTATGAGAAAATATAGTTGAAATTTTCTTTAAGTAACTTTAAAACAAGATTTGAAAACTTTTTGTAGAGGTCCACTAGGCAATGCTACATGTCAAATATCTAAGCTCTTCTGGTTTATTTTTAGAAAATTTTGAAGATTTTTCTATGTACAATCAAGTAACCCCATGGGGCAGGGTCAATTTGACCCCAGGGGTCATGATTTGAATAAACTTTGTAAAAGTCTAATAGGCAATGCTACATGTCAAATATCTAAGATCTAGGCCTTCTGGTTTATTTTTAGAATTTTTTTTTAAGATTTTCCTATGTAAAATCAAGTGACCCCTAGGGCGGAGTCAATTTTGACCCCGGGGGACAAGGTTTGAACAAATTTTGTAGAGGTCCACTAGGCAATGCTACATGTCAAATATCTAGTCTCTAGGCCTTCTAGTTTATTTTTAGAAAATTTTGAAGATTTTCCTATGTAAAATCAAGTGACCCCTGGGGCTGGGTCAATTTTGACCCAGGGGGTCATGATATGAACAAATTTTGTAGAGGTCCACTAGGTAATGCTACATGTGAAATATCTAAGCTCTAGGCCTTCTGGTTTATTTTTAGAAAACTTTTGAAGATTTTCTTATGTAAAGTCAAGTGACCCCTAGGGCGGGGTCAATTTTGACCCCCGGGTCATAATTTGAACAACTTTAGTAGAGGTCCAATAGGCAATGCTACATGTCAAATATCTAAGCTCTAGGGCTTCTGGTTTTTGAGAAGAAGATTTTTTAAATATTTTCCTATGTAAAATCAAGTGACCCCTGGGGCGGGGTCAATTTTGACCCCGGGGGCCATGATTTGAACAAATTTTGTAGAGGTCCACTAGGCAATGCTACATGTGAAATATCTAAGCTCTAGGCCTTCTGGTTTATTTTTAGAAATTTTTTGAAGATTTTCCTATGTAAAATCAAGTGACCCCTGGGGCGGGGTCAATTTTGACCCCAGGGTCATGATTTGAACAATTTTAGTAGAGGTCCACTAGGCAATGCTACATGTCAAATATCTAAGCTCTAAGGTTTCTGGTTTTTGAGAAGAAGATTTTTTAAGATTTTCTTATGTAAAATCAAGTGACCCCTGGGGCGGGGTCAATTTTGACCCCGGGGTCATGATTTGAACAAACTTGGTAGAGGTCCACTAGGCAATGCTTCACACCAAATATCTAAGCTCTAGGGCTTCTGGTTTTTGAGAAGAAGATTTTTAAAGTTTTTCCTTTCGGTTGCCATGGCAACCAGTGTTCTGCATGGAATTCAATTCTTTGAACAATTTTGAAAGGGGGCCATCAAAGGAACATCCCTGTGAAGTTTCATCAAAATTGGCCTGTTGGTTTAGGAGGAGATGTTGTTTAAAGGAAAGTGTGGACGGACGTACAACGGACGGACGTACAACGGACGGACGGACGGACGGACGCCGGACGGTGAGCGATCACAATACCTCACCCTGAGCACTTTGTGCTCAGGTGAGCTAAAAATAGGGGGCGGACCCAAACGAAAAATAGGAGGTGCCCAAGTTCATATCATGATTAAGACTCATGCAAGTTTTTCATGAATCTATATCAAATACTTTTTGTGCTATGCATGTCACAAGGTGAAAATGTGCATTTTTGACTATTTCAGGGGACATAACTATGAAAATAGGGGGCGGAGCCAGATGAAAAATAGGAGGTGCGCAAGTTAATATCATGATTAAGATTCATGCAAGGTTTCATCAATTTATATCAAACACTTTTTGAGCTAGGCGTGTCACAAGGTGAAAATGTGCATTTTTGACTATTTCAGGGGCCATAACTCTGAAAATAGGGGGCGGAGGCAGACGAAAAATAGGAGGTGCGCAAGTTCGTATCATGATAAACACTCATGCAAGGTTTCATCAATTTGTATCAAATACTTTTCGAGCAAGGCGTGTCACGAACTTCGGACAGACGGACGGATGCACGGACAAGACCAAATCTATATGCCCCCACCACTCATGGGGGGGCACAATAACAAGAGATCCCTGTAACCTTGACTTAATCGCTATCCCAAAAATCAATAGTTATCTTCCAACAGTGGTACTTGTCCATTGCGTTAAGTTTGAAAGACAAAGCTGTTAATGATTTACAGGCTGGAAACCCTTTTCAGTCTCCAGGTTACTGTAACCTTGATCTTGAAAAAAAAATCCTCTCCCAAGCAGTGCTTAGTCATCAAGTAAAGTCTGAACGCTGTATGTAATATACTTTGTGACTTACAGCCTGAAAGTGAAATAATAACCAGAAATTTAGTCAGATCCTTGTGACCTGACCTTTGAGCCAATGACCCCTAAACCAATAGGGATCTTCCCTAGGCAGGACTCAATCACTCTGTGACGTTTGAAAGCTGTAGATGTTTTATTTCATAGTTAGAGTCCGGAAACCATTTTTAGTGTCCGGGTAAATGTGACCTTGATCTTCTGGCCACCAAAACAAAAGGGATCCTCTTCAAGTGGTGCTAAGTCTTTCTGTAAAATCTGAAACATGTAGCTTTCTGACCTAGAATCTGGAAAGGAAAATGTTGGCAGATGGACAAACTTCCCCTTTTCATAATATGTCTGGTTTTTTTCCAAATGAGCATATAAAATTAAGGTTGCCATTGAATGAATTCTTTTTATAATCAAAATATCATCAAACAAATATTCAAATTACATCAACATGTATAATTTTAGCAGAGTAAGATTTCATTTAGTTTCCAATGTAATAAAATGTTGCTGTTTTCAAGTACTAAACATGTCATTTAAAGATTTAAATTTTAAGAATATCATAACAATATAAAATTACAATACACTGATAGAGTTGATCACATTCCGTAAACAAAATAAAAATTTCTATAAAAACTATTTTATCACAACATTTTACCAACATGAATTGAAATATCATAAAATACCCGGTTAAAATGCGATAACTAAAACTATAAATGTACAAGAGGGCCATGACAGCCCAAGTTCGCTCACCTGCATTTCCCAGCTCCAACAAGTATCAATTTTGATAGTCACCCAAGAAACATTTCTGCTAGGTTGGCCTACATATTTTATTAAGATTTAAATGGTGACTGATGACGGAGGGACTGTAAGACAGATGCTGAGTGATCACAAAAAATAGCTCACACCAACCACATGTGGCTCAGGTGAGCTAAAAACAAAGCAGGATAAAATATAAATATAATACGCATAAAACAATAAAAATATTTTAAAAATTTTGCTAAGCAAAGGTTTGAGGTATGTAAGTTGAAGATACAAGGCTGTCAGTTTCTTTGAGTGTAAATGCCACTGAGTCAAACAACTGGGGGCATGCTATAAAAGATAGGAATAACTTTTCATCAAATTATTCAAAGATCATGCAACTAAAGTGGAGAAAATTAAAAATAATCAATAGCACGGCAGGACAGGAAAAACTATAATATTTAGCTGTTTACAAAAACATGTTTCAAATACGAACAACTAAAGGCGGCTCTAGAGGGAAGATGGACTCTAAATGCTATTTGACAAGTATTCAGTGTGATAATCAATTTTCATTTTAAAATCTGTCCAATAGAATTAGTCGATATGCAAGAATTTTGTACATGTTTTCTCATAAATTAATTGGTAAAAACTGGTATGATAGTATAGCCAGCAAGTTTATTTAAAAAATTTCAAAATAAGAAGCCAATATTGGGACTGATCATATTTTGAAGTAATAATTGGCTGAACGTTTTGCATGATTTTGATCTGAGAATATTTTCCAAACTGACTCACAAGTCACTAAAATTTCCATATTGCAACATTAGCCACCTGTACGATATCTAACAGCCGAGCTTAAAACATAAATGATCACAGCTCAAGTTTTACAACAAACACAAACACAACATCATGATTCAAAGTCCGTCAATTCCACTTTTTTCTTCAGTACATTGCCAACATTATCTTCTGCTAGAATAGTCACTGTTTTGGCCTCTGTTGGAACATTTTTGACACGAGATTCTTTTAACGTAAATTCTGTTGGAGGAGTTTCTGACAGAAATTCCCAGTGGTGGAAAACTTCACCTTCCGGATCACTTCTTAACTCAACCAGTCGCAAACCAAAATTGGACTTTACACGAGACCTGTAATTCAACAAGTTAATATTCTTTCCTTTTTACTTCACTTTGATATCATTTAAGCAATGAAAAAGATGAGAATACAAAAATGGCATCTTCTTTAAATATTTATTAGTTAATTTGATGTGATGTTTCAACATTATGTGATGGGTTGCCATGGTAACACAGTTGCGATAAATGGGTAATTTGTATACTTGCCTATGAAGTTTCAACATTCTGAGTCAATTTGTTCTCAAGTTATTGATCGAAAGGGCATTCCATGTTCAGGCCCCTGTGACCCTGACCTTAGCTCAAGTGACCCGAGAAAAAGATAAGGGTCATCTACTCTGATAGTCCTATCATCCTATAAAGTTTGAAGGTTCTGGGTCAAACAGTTGTCAAGTTATTGATCAGAAACCGTTTTCCATGTTCTGGTCCCTGTGACCTTGATCTTTGATCAAGTGAACAAAAAATCATTAGGGGTCATTTACTCTACTTGTCCAATCATCCTATGAAGTTTCAATGTTCTGGGTCACGTGGTTCTCGAGTTACTGATCAGAAATGGTTTTCCATGTTAAGGCCCTTGTGACCATGGCCTTTGATCTACTACCCCCAAAACTAATAGCGACATCTACTCTGTAAGCCCTATCACCCTATGAAGTTTGAAAGTTCTAGGTCAAAAGGTTCTAGGTTTCAACATTTTGGGTCAAGTGGTTCTCAAGTTATTGATCGGAAATGGTTTTCCATGTTCAGGACCCTGTGACCTTGACCTTAAACAGAGTGACCCCAAATCAATAGGGGTCGTCCATTCTGCATGTCAAATCACCCTATGAAGTTTCACTATTCTGGGTCAAGTGGTTCTCAAGTTATTAATTGGAAATGGTTTTCCATGTTCAGGCCTCTGTGCAATCTTGACCTTTGATGGAGTGACCCCAAAAATGATAGGGGTCGTCTACTCCTTAAGCCCTGCCATCCTATGAAGTTTAAAGGTTCTAGGTCAAATAGTTCTCCAGTTATTGATCGGAAATGAAGTGTGACGGATGGACAGACAGGGCAAAAACAATATGTCTCCCCCCACAACCCCAACTGGGCAAAAACAATATGTCTCCCCCAGTGGTGGGGAGACAATATTTGTTTTTTTTATTAAAAAGTTGATCACATCTGCACATAGTAACTGTATTTCAGTTTTTCAAAATACCTAAATTTTAGTGTGAATCTCACTTGTTAAAACTAGAGATGCTCTTGAGAAAAGCGCATGTCTCCCACAACTGCCTCTATAAAAAAAGTCTAGATTCTCTAGATGGTTTAGACGAGTGGATCCAATTAGATGGTCTGGATGAGTGGATCCAATCAGTAATTCAATGGCCATAAATCGAAAGTGCCTGGGCAGATTTGGCTAGTTATCGAACTTGGCTAAGGTCTTATGGCCAAACACATTTTGTTCAAGTTTGGTGAAGATCGGATGAGAAATGTTCAACTAAGAGAGCGGAAAAGAGTAAAAAGGCTGATTTTTCGGTAATTCAAGGGCCGTAACTCCAAAATGCCTGGACCTATTTGGCTAGTTATCGAACTTGGCCGAGGTCTCATGGTCAAACACATTTTGTTCAAGTTTGGTGAAGATCGGATGAGAAATGTTCGACTTAAGAGTGCGGACAAGAGTAAAAAGGCCAATTTTTGGTAATTCAAGGGCCATAACTCCAATACGCCTGGACGGATTTGGCTAATTATCGAACTTGGCTGAGGTCTCATGGTCAAATACATTTTGTATAAGTTTGGTGAAAATCGGATGAGAAATGTTCCACTTAGAGTGCGGACAAGCTTTGTGACAGTCACACACACGCGCACACACACACAGACTGGAGTAAATCAATATGTCTCCCACACCACTGTATGTTGGGAGACATAATTATAGTTTTGGTTATCATATTTCAAATGGCAATATTTTTACACTTGATGCAGGAATGCTTAACAGTTTAACACCCTGCTGAGCTTAATATTTCAGCTATCAAAATATTTGCTTGTATTTTTGTCTGATGTTTTAAAACCTAATCAGCATTTCATGAACTCCTTACCAACATTAATTTGTTCTCTTCAAAACTTAAAATGAAAAGCTTATCCACATGAATATTAATAAGGAGAATGCATCCTCCCCACAGGGATACGTCATTATGGAGAAATTAGCTGTATCTCTGGGCTCCAACTTGTGACCTCACACCGTGTCCTTAAGCCCTACCTCCTGCTGGATTTTTTTACAACCAAAATTTATTTTTCCAGATACAAAAACATCACATCATAATCACTTTTCTGTGTTTAAGGATATGCCAGGAAATGGATAAACAAAACAAACCTTAAAATTTATTATCATAAACATGTGTATTTTACATACCCACATATAGACATGTTCTTCCTTGACTCTCGTACATTGAATCTATTAAACCACCTGTAACATAAAACAAGTGTCACTTCAAATAAAATGATTATACTGAGGGACTTAATTTTCTTTTTGCACTTTATTATGAGAGGCAATAGCACATTTTATAAATATTCCCTAAATACAGTTTTTTTTAAAGAAATTACAGATCATTATGTTATTAAGGTGAAACACCAAGGTGCAAGGTCATCAACTTTAAAATTCAGCTAAATTAAATATCATGAGCTGACTTAGGCCTTGTACCAATGTGCCCCATCGTTAGCATTTTGAAAATTGAATACAAAACTGAATATATCAAACAGATTACTTAGGAAATCTAGGTAAAACAGCAATAGCCATGTACCATACTCCATAATCACCATCTCAAACAGCTAAGTTAAACAGCAGAGGCCCTGTACCAATATACCCCATGATCAGCATACTAGACATTCAGTCTCAAACAGCTTACCTATGAAGTCTAAGTAAAACAGCAGAGGCCCTGTACCAATGTCCCTTATGATCAGCATACTAGACATTCAGTCTCAAACAGCTTACCTATGAAATCTAAGTAAAACAGCAGAGGCCCTGTACCAATATACCCCATGATCAGCATACTAGACATTCAGTCTCAAACAGCTTACCTATGAAATCTAAGTAAAACAGCAGAGGCCCTGTACCAATATACCCCATGATCAGCATACTAGACATTCAGTCTCAAACAACTTACCTATGAAATCTAAGTAAAACAGCAGAGGCCCTGTACCAATGTGCCCCATGATCAGCATACTAGACATTCAGTCTCAAACAGCTTACCTATGAAATCTAAGTAAAACAGCAGAGGCCCTGTACCAATATACCCCATGATCAACATACTAGACATTCAGTCTCAAACAGCTTGCCTATGAAATCTAAGTAAAACGGCAGAGGCCCTGTACCAATATACCCTATGATCAGCATACTAAACATTCAGTCTCAAACAGCTTACCTATGAAATCTAAGTAAAACAGCAGAGGCCCTGTACCAATGTGCCCCATGATCAGCATACTAGACATTCACTCTCAAACAGCTTACCTATGAAATCTAAGTAAAACAGCAGAGGCCCTGTACCAATGTCCCTTATGATCAACATACTAGACATTCAGTCTCAAACAGCTTACCTATGAAATCTAAGTAAAACAGCAGAGGCCCTGTACCAATGTCCCTTATGATCAACATACTAGACATTCACTCTCAAACAGCTTACCTATGAAATCTAAGTAAAACAGCAGAGGCCCTGTACCAATGTGCCCCATGATCAGCATACTAGACATTCACTCTCAAACAGCTTGCCTATGAAATCTAAGTAAAACAGCAGAGGCCCTGTACCAATGTGCCCCATGATCAGCATACTAGACATTCACTCTCAAACAGCTTACCTATGAAATCTAAGTAAAACAGCAGAGGCCCTGTACCAATTGCCCCATGATCACATACTAGACATTCACTCTCAAACAGCTTACCTATGAAATCTAAGTAAAACGGCAGAGGCCCTGTACCAATATACCCTATGATCAACATACTAGACATTCAGTCTCAAACAGCTTGCCTATGAAATCTAAGTAAAACAGCAGAGGCCCTGTACCAATGTGCCCCATGATCAGCATACTAGACATTCACTCTCAAACAGCTTACCTATGAAATCTAAGTAAAACAGCAGAGGCCCTGTACCAATGTGCCCCATGATCAGCATACTAGACATTCACTCTCAAACAGCTTACCTATGAAATCTAAGTAAAACAGCAGAGGCCCTGTACCAATGTGCCCCATGATCAGCATACTAGACATTCAGTCTCAAACAGCTTACCTATGAAATCTAAGTAAAACGGCAGAGGCCCTGTACCAATGTGCCCCATGATCAGCATACTAGACATTCACTCTCAAACAGCTTACCTATGAAATCTAAGTAAAACAGCAGAGGCCCTGTACCAATGCGCCCCATCATCAGCATACTGGAATTTTGGAAGATGGAGCTCTGTTTCTGTTGGAGAGTTTGGAAGCCTGGATGGAATGACGCGAGTTGGCGACTGCGAGGAATGTGACAGTGAACTGCAACTTGAACCTGAACTTGGATGTCTCTCTGCAATTACAGTAAACAGTGCAAACCCTATACAGTGAACAGCAGGTAGGGTAAAAGGAGTGTTATAAAGAGGATGTTGCTATGTAAAGGTTAAATAACTTATAATCTTATCTAATTGGAAAGAACATCTGCCTCTGAAGAGAGGTGCTTACTCTCTGAAGGTCTTCTTAACATAGGTTACATGGTACACCTAAAAATGATGTAATTAACATGGAACAAGGTATATATTGAGCTAACAGGATTACAACAATACCATAGATGTCATGTACAGAGCAGCAAAGCCCCCTTTTGAAAGTTGGAAATCTCATTGTGTCCTCTACAAGTTAAATCTTTGGTTGTTAATAATCAAGTATGATGTGTAAACTTAGCATGAAGATGATTGCCTCTGTAGACTAGTGGTAGAGCACCAGCTTTGAAATTTGCAGGAGGTCAGTGACTCATGCTCTTTGCCATGTCATACCAAAATGTGAAAAATGTATCAGAAGCTCCGGCTTGCAATAGCATTTAACTAGATACTACTAACTCTTCTAACATTCAGCTGCTATGGATACCCTCAGGAATAGGTGTTAGAGCCTATTATATATTGTGAATCATTAATATTCGTGGGGACTATTTTCGAGATTTCGTGTTGATCAGCAACAAAATTTATCCCAACGAACATGTAAATTCCGTTCATTCATGTTCAAAAGTTGAAATCCACGAATTCATATCCCCACGAAATTGCTGTTTTGACCAAAACCACGAAATTTCATGTCCACGAAATTTAATGATTTTACAGTAAGTTGTTTCAAAATCATAAAACTTCCGATCAAACTTACCTCTCTTTGAAGTCTTTGCTAACAACTGACCAGATTCTCCAAGCGTGACTTCAGTTACAGTCTCATAGCTCCTGTCCTTAGTGATTGTCTGGTGTGTTTCACTACCATCATAGTTTTTCATGCTTATATTGACTGTCTGTTGGAAAGCCACTGGTTTGAAACCTTTCTCAACCTTGAACACAACTGGAGGCGGAGCTATATACACATTACCACTGCTGCTGTTTCTTCTGATTGGCTGAAAAGAAAAAGAATTAACAAATAAATTTTCATTCGCTATATAATAAAACAATATGCAATATTTAATCTAGATATGAAACAAAGAAAATCAAACCTGACTTAATCCATCATTAAATATGGACAATACCATTTAATATTCGAAGGGTATTCAATGAAAATTTACTGACAGAATAGCGAACAGTGCAGACCATGATCAGCCTGCACGATGTACAGGCTGATCTTGGTCTGCACTGGATGCAAAGGCAGAAGGCTAAAGGTTAAAGACCATGTTTACACAGAGTCCGCCTGACTCTCTTTCTAATTAACATACTTGAAGTTTATTTGTACCACTGGTTGGCTCTCCAAAGCCTGGGTCCATCAAAGGTTATCAAACTGAATTTGGGGACCAGTCTAAAACTGCAACCTTGCCATTGATAGATTTCATGACTGATCTTTAAATCTAATACTGTGAAATCATTAATTTTCGTGGGGGACTCATTTTCGTGGATTTCGTTGTTGAGTCAATCCACGAAATTTAATCCCAACAGACAAGTAAAATTCCCATTCATTTTATGTTCAAAAATTGAAATCCACGAATTCATATCCCAACGAAATTGCCGTTTTGACCAAAACCACGAAATTTCATGCCCACGAAATTAAATGATTTAACAGTAATCGGATGGGCAGATCTGAACCTGGATTCAAAGCTCTTTTATATAACCTTGAAGCCTGGTCTTTAAATACAGAAATGACTTTATATTATCTTTAATGGAATGCAAATGGTTCTTTTATAATTATGATTCTACGAAACAACCAACCTTTTATTTCTTTAAGTATTGAATATCAAAGCAGTCTTAGCGTGCTTCCATTAACATGAAACCATCACAACTGAACAACTTGATTAAATCTGACCAAGCAAGTAGAAGTTTTACCTAGGAAAATGGCAAGCTAATGACCTAAAATGACTATGAACTTGCTTTTCATCATGGGATGTTTTCAATTCATTAAAGCTTTAAACTTAAATAAATCAATCGTGATTCGTAAAAAACCTTTATTAACAAGAGCTCGTTGAACACGAAATGTCCCCCTTGATGCATTCAGTAATTGCACAAGGAACAGAAATTATATGCTCACTGTAAACAAAAGTTCTACTGTTCTGGTTCAATCTGACCTTGAAATTAACCTATTGACCTAAAAATCAACAGGTGTCATCTGCTGGTCATGATCAACCTCCCTATTTAGTTTCATGATCCTAGGCCCAAGCATTCTCAAGGTATCATCCGGAACAGGGCTCCGGAAATTTTGATAACCCAATCGGTCCGAAACGAAAATCCTGACATCGGCGCTACCCCACCCACCGCATTCCCAATATTACATATTTTGTAAAACGTGATAGGGTAAAGAAATAAGCATGTCATGCATTAAAACTGTGTTACCAGTCACCGCGCGTTACCATACAATGAAGACAGTTATTCAGTGTTATGTGTGATCGTTACTTTGTTTGAATTTCGATGTTTTTCTGAGATAATACGAGGCATTGACACCGTGTGCGTAACTAGTCTAAAAAGCCAACGCACGTGACTTCAATACCGTATACACGGCAGATACTTTGTGATGTTTCCTCATTCTTTGACGGAATTCTGTAAAATACAATGCGTCAAAGTGAGTTACACGACACATGTTCTCTGCTAAGCAGCCTCAGTATTTAAAGAATACTCTGCCGCGGACCGAACGTGTACGTTATTTGAACGCTGAGATCGAATTTCCCGCATGTATAGTACCAAAACGTCACGCGGGTTGGCCACGGATATTTCATTTCACTTACGTTGTACTTCAATAAGCAACTACATTTTATAAAGTTATATGTTCTCTTCTGATGTAAACAAAATTTCATTTTGAAACGTTTTTTAAAAGACCGATTTGATAAACAGTGCCACTCCGGTTTTCTTTATCATTCGTGGTTGCCCGTCCATTTTTTTCTTTTTTGTACGGTAGGGTTGCAAAGACGATTTTCTGCATTTGTTTCAACTGGAGCCCGAACAAATGAATCATGTATTTTTTTCAAATCAAGTAATTATAAAAATTATTTTTATCGGTTTTCCGTGTGATGTCTCATTAAATCAAAGACCTATAATGTACAATTATAACTCTTTGATTAAATGCAGCGACCATTTGTTTGTTACCGTGATCAAACATAGCCTTTTGAAATAAACCATCCGTCGGGTTCTAAATAAAAGAACTGGATCCCCATCGAAATGATTTGGATCCAGCCAGAAACGTTAGGAAACCAGTCAAAAATGTTTAATACACCGCAGTCGGCTGTCTGCAAACATTAAAGGATGTGCCGCGCGAGCACTGATTGCGTCACGCGCTAATTACAGACCGATTATCAAAGTGACAATCAGACCGATTGACACGTTTATTGATTAACTGAAGGTGCGACCAACAATTTCCTACTTGGCAGGTGATCGTGTATTGAGATATAAGACCGAAATTTATACTTTTCTCCATTTTTACGGGACCGATTTTTTTTCGTTTTTTCACTTCACGAATCGGTCTGAAAAGTCAAAAATCGGTCCAAAACCGACAAACCGGCAAATTTCCGAAGCCTGATCCGGAAAGGGTTTAACTGTTCTGGGTCAATTTGACCTTCATCTTTGGCCTACTGACCTCAAAATCGATAGGGGTCATCTGCTGGTCATGACCAACCTCCCTAATCAACTTTCATGATCCTAGGCCCAAGTGTTACTGAGTTATCATCCGGAAACCGTTTAACTGTTCAGGGTCACTGTGACCTTGACTTTTGAGCTCAAAATCTATAGGGGTCATCTGCTGGTCATGATAAACCTCTCTATCATCTTTCATGACCCTTGGCCTAAGCGTTCTCAAGTTAACGTCCAGAAACTGTTTAACAGTTCCTGGCCAATGTGACCTTGACTTTTGACATAATGACCTCAAAATCAATAGGGGTCATCTGCTGCTCATGACCAACCTCCCTATCAATTTTCCTGATACTAGGCACAAGCATTCTTGAGTTATCGCCCAGAAACCATTTTACTGTTCCTTGCCAATGTGACCTTTGACATACTGACCTCAAAATCTTTAGGGGTCATCTGCTGGTCATGACCAACCTCCCTATTAACTTTCATAATCCTAGGCCCAAGCATTCTTGAGTTATCATCCGGAAACCGTTTAACTGTTCAGGGTCACTGTAACCTTGACCTTTGACATACTGACCTAAAAATCAACAGGGGTCACCTGCTGGTCATGGCCAACCTCCGTATCAACTTTCATGATCCTAGGCCCAAGTGTTATTGATTTATCATCAGGAAACCGTTTAACTGTTCAGTGTCACTGTGACCTTGACCTTTGACATACAGATCTCAAAATCAATAGGGGTCATCTGCTGGTGATGACCAACCTTCCTATCAACTTACATGATCCTAGGCCCAAACGTTCTTGAGTTATCATCCGGAAACGGATTGGTCTACATTCCAACTGACATCTGCAAAACAATATACCTCTCCTTCTTCGAAGAGGGGCATAATAAGTTATGCTTGTGAGTCAAACATTTGGAACAAGAGCTTTGCAAAATGGGGCAATATATGTCCAAAGTTCTAGATCAGACAAGAGGGAAGTTGAATTTCAGGATGTTTTTGGGAGTGAGGCTGTAATGTGTCAGTGGGTGGGTGGTTTCATGTGGTAATAGTGATGGAGTGATAAGGCACAAGAAACTGAGTGATTTTTTTTAGAGAGAGGGGAGGTGGGGGTAGGTGAGTAATGAGGATTGCTGCACTCTTCAAATCATCATATCATCACCAATTTAAAGTCAATACCTTGATTAGTTTTTAAGTTGTGCTTCAGACACAAAATATGAAGGACAGATCTGAACTCAATTTGTGACCTTGACCTATGGACCATGTTCATAAGCTATTCGTCCATTGCCACCTACCTATATCCCAAGTTTGAAGTCAATACTTTGGACAGCTATCAAGTTATGCTCTGAACAAAAAATATGACAGAAGAACTGACCTTTCTGTGACCTTGACCTTTGACCTACAGACCTGATTCACAATGTCTATCATCATCTACTTAATTGCCAAGTTTACAGTCAATATTCTAAATAGTTACTACTTTAGTTATGCTCTGGACACAAAATATGAGGGTCAAGTTTTTAAAACTTTGAACAAAATTTGTGACCTTGACCTTTGATTTAATGACCTGGTGCTTGTGCTCTGCACATAATCTCATCCCCCATCTACCCATATGCTTAAAGTTTAAAGTCAATTATCTTGCATGGATATTGAGTTATGCTCCAGACACAAAATATGACTTACATATGGATGCACATGCAATCATATAATATGCCCTTTTTCCCAAAAAAAGATTATATAAAAGAAGCCATACATATAGACCAAGTTGTGACTCCAGTGGGGCTTAAATCCCTACACCCCCTGCCCCCAACCACACACACACACACTTAAAGTTGCCAACAATGCCTCACCATTAAACTAACACTCTCCTTTTTCTTTTTAAAGATGACAGATCACGGACAAAGAATCCAACTGGAGTCTTAAAGGGACTAACTCACACATTTTAGGCAAAACTCAAGCATCTGATTGGTTGTTTCTGAATACAATTTTTAAATGACCAATGAAATGGCAACATTCAGAGGCTGGTCTCCAAATTCAGTTTTATAAACCATGGTGCAAGGTGATTTAAAGTAAAGTAGTGAAAAGTGAAAAATACCCTTTTGAATGGACTTCCATAGCAAACATCTTTATATCGTCTGCTATCTTTGACTTTAACTACTTTCACTTCTATCTGCTCTTTTTGACTTTCATTTACATCCACTATGGTAATGTTGCTAGGTGACCGTTCATGGTTGCTATAGCGATGATCCCCATTCTGTATAGTCACCTTTGACCTTTGAACTGTGAACACCTTATGAAGGTCATCAAATCCTCGTGCCATTATTCCTGAGGGTGTGTGTGCGAGATCAAATGTATGGCCCAATTCATGTAGTGAAGCACCAAGACCAGTGGCATAGTTCGCCCAGTAGAATTCTCTACAATAAGTAAAATATTCTTTTGTATATGAGGCTGCTGATGATGAACACAAATTTTAGGTTTGAATAAAGCTTACTGAATGATTTAATATTATTAACCCTTCATGAACTCATGTAAAAATTACATTAAAGCAAATCACCATTCAAATTATCTAACAACTGTTATAAATTTACTTATATTTATGCTCCAAAAACTACGAAAGCATTTTGCAAAGGGAAAAAGTCGAAAGCATTTTGCGAAGGGAAAAAGTCCTTATTCAGGTAAAAAGTATATTTCTGAAATATCTGGTTAATATATGTGACCCTCCCCGCTCCCATAAACTCCTCCCCTATCCCTCATATTAACAAAAAATAATTTATGTCATGTGTTCATACTGAATATCAGTATTACACTGGCATCATTATGATTCTTTAACTCATGAGAAGTTGGATTTTAAGTTTATAATTCACTCCAGAAATTATTTTTAAAACGTGGGTTTTAATTAACCCCCCACCCCCGCTCATCACCCATTGGCAGTTGCATATTAGCCAAGTAGCTATACTTTCTACCTATAGGCACTGTCATCCATAAGCTGTGTGCGGTCAATTTTCCGCGTGTCTGTGAAGCGCCTGTAGATTTCACTCACTTTTGCTGCCCATGTATGAAGATTACCCGTTCCAAAAAGTGCAAGTCCACCACCTCCTGACAAATAAAAGCAATCCTTTTCTATATACTGACAAGTTAACACAAAAAGGTAAACATTTACCATTTGACTGACACCATTTTTGCAACTTTAGAAGTCCTGTAATGGAAATTAGTAATTTTCTTTATCTGTGTATTTTTTCAGCATTTCTCAAGTGTAGAAAAGCAAAGTACTCAAATGAGCTACAATAACAAATTAAAATTGCAAAATAATAAAAACATAATTGCACAGAAATTGCTATGCTTAATATGTCAGTTTTTCCAAAAAAAAAATATATTGTTATCTTGTGGCCAAGATAATTACAAGAATTAACAAGAATAATTAAAAGAGGAAAACTGAACTAAAGTTAACTTGTGACTACAGAAAAAAAATCACACACAAAAAAGAAATAATGAAAAGTTGTCAAGTGACCAACATAAAACAAACAAACAAGAGGACCCTGAATGCCATGCATCGCTCACCTGACCTTGTTCATACCCCACATAACTTAGTATCTAATTTGGCCTAGATTTTACAACAATGAACAATCTGACCATGTTTTACGTAAATCAGGTTCGATTATTTCCTAAGTTTTTCAATGATCTGACCTAGTAACATAGTTTTGACCTCAGATACCGTTCTGAACTTGACCTCGACTCCATACCGACAAACATTCTGACAAAGGTTTATCATGATCAAACTGAAAAAGTGGCCTCTACAGTGTTAACAAAGTCTTTCTGTGATTTCACATAATGACCAGTCCTAGTTTTCCCAAGTGACCCAGTTAAATGTACGAATTTATCCTAGATTTTAAAGAGACAAATATTCCAACCAAGTCTCATGAAGATCAGGTAGAAAATGTGGCCTTTTGAGTGTTAACAATGCTGTTCTATGATTTGACCTAGTGACCTGGTTTTTGACCTAATTAACTAAGTTTTGAACTTGACCTATGTTTCACAGAGACAAGTATTTTTTTCTAAGATTTGACCTAGATGACTGATTAATGAATTCCTCTGATATTTTATTGAGGGTAATGTTCTGATCAAGTTTTATTTAGATTGGGCAAAAAGTGTGACTTCTAGAGTGTTAAAAGTCAAATTCTTGACAACACATGTCACACAATGCATGACTACAACAGATGACAACAGACTTAGGGTGATCACAATAGCTCTCCTTGAGCACTTTGTGCTCAGGTGAGCTAAAATAAATAAAACAAAAAACTATAAACATATAAAGGTTAAGGTTATACAACAAGCTCAATGTTCTACTGGCAAATATTGATGAAGGTTGAAATACATATTCCCAAAGACAGCCTGAGGGTAGTAACTGGGTACGTAATTTTCTGCCTCATGCATGATGTGACCTTGACCTGTGACCACAGGTATTAATTTCAAATATAGCATGAATCAACTTCTGACATTATAAAGCAATCACTCAATTAATTTTGATAGCAGTAGATCTTTACATTCTCCAATAATTGATAAACAGTTTTCTTCCAGATAATCACAGTGACCTTGACCTTCTAGGGCATTCATCCTATTAAGTTCAACTACTGTAAGTCAGAAGGTTCTCTAATTATTGATCTGAATTTGCTTTCAATCTTAAGTTGACTGTGATCTTGAACTTTAGCCTAGCCTGTCCCTAAAATCAACAAGGGTCATTATAACCACATTTGGAACAAAGATCAAAAGCAGTAAATAACAAGAGCTGTCTATAGACAGTTCACTAGACTATTTGGGAGGAATGTTTATAGTGATAATGACAATGATAATGACACTGATGAAAAGGTCATCTAATTTTGTTATGTATATCTGATACATGTTAGGTCGCAATTCAATACAATTATGTATAATTCAACGACAAATAGTGAGGTGTGACTTATCCGCTATCCTTGGCGTTTACCGCAGTACTGTTATGAGCTAAAAGTGCAGGCACCCCTCAATGCATAAAGTTGATCTATAACTGTTTCTTTATAGTAGATAACAGAAGTTTAACCCAATTTTTGTTTTTAGTTATAAAAAGTAGGTTGCTGACTGGAAATCCTCGTGTAAAGTTTCAATCCAAGAAATGCATTGGTTACCAAGATACTGCCCTGCTCCCATTGTGTGATACCAACAACACTGCTGACACCTAGGTGTATAGCTCTCACTATTCTTCAAACAGTCAATCTAAGCTAAAAATGCCAAATGGCATCTCTTTCAAATGTGAAACTAAACTATAAATATTGAACAAACCCTGTCCCACAAAACACAAAAAAAAACTAAAAGGTAAAAGGTAGATTTCCCAAAAGCACAGAACACCCCAAACGAAGAAATAACATTGTCAATCCATTAAATGAGGGGGCATTCAGAAAGTTTCCATATTAAAGAGGCTCTAACTTTTTTCTTTAAACCCTAGCCATTAATAAATTTTGATCTATTCATATGAGACTTATGGTGAACATTAACTTAGAATGATGTCAACCTTGTATGACACATGAACACACATAATGATTCAAGTTGATAGACCAAAATGGGCATATTCTGAAAACTAGAATGTGTCTGTGGGACACAGGGTGTGCCCCCACTGGTACATTTGTCACAAATAAGGGGCAATAATTCAAATGTTTGCAGTCTTAAGGGGGTATAGCCTCAACAAACATTTTATATAAAGATTCATTAGTCTAGGCCATATACTTTTTGAGCTATGAGCATCACAAACAAAAAGTCCACTATTTTGGCTATTTCAAGGGTCGTAACTCTGTAGTTAGTGCTAAAACCTCAAGAAGATTGTGCAAGGTCACATCCTGATACATCTCATGCAAGGTTTCATGAATTTACATCAAATACTTTTTGAGCTAGGCACATCATAAGGTGAAAATGTGCATTTTTGACTATTTCAGGGGCCATAACTTTGGAAATAGAGGGTGCTGCCAGACGAAAAATAGAAGACACGCAAGTTCATATCTAGATAAACACTCATGCAAGGTTTCATCAATTTATATGATTCAGAAAAATACTTTTTGAGCTAGGCACGTCCCAAGGTGAACATGGTGAAAGTGTGCATTTTTTACTATTTCAGGGGCCAAAACTCTGGAAATAGGGGGCAGAGCCTGACGAAAAATAGGAAGTGCGCAAGTTCATATCTAGATAAAGACTCATGCAAGGTTTCATCACTTTATGTAACACACTTTTTGAGCTAGGCGTGTCACAAACTTTTCGGACTGACAGATGCATGGATGCACGGACAGATGCATGAACAAAACCAAATCTATACGCCCCCTCCACTGTGTGATGGGGGCACAAAAAGTCAGGCACAAATCACTTAACTTCCAGATAAAATCGGCATGTCTACTTGATGTACAGATCATTTATATACCTAGTTTCATTTCACCTGTAGTTGAGAACACAATGTTCTGATGTAGTTGTAATATTTCAGAGTCCAAAAAGGGGTCATTACTCAAGAACAAATACTTGCATATGAAAGTACTAGCACATGTTCAGTTTCACCTTGCCTTAAGCAGACAGATTGTGTAAACTCTTCACTGACTGCTTAAAGTATACATGTTGACTGTATTCCCCATTGTTTTGGGTTTAATGCCATTTTTCAATAGTATTTCAGTTAATATGTAACTGCAGGCAGTTAACCTAACCAGAGTTCCTGGATTCTGCACCAGTACAAACCTGTTCTACGCAAATAACTGCCAACTTCCCCACATGAATTATCAGAGGTAGACGAATTATTTCAGACACAATGTTGTTAGCAAATCGTCAAGGAGAACATACTCCCCTCCCAGGATTCGAACTCACGACCCCGCGATCAGCAGACCAACGCTCTCCCTCCTGAGCTAAGCAGGCGGGCTCCATATTCCCCATTGTATCGTGTAACTTAAAGTTGAACTTGAAATGTGATACCAACGTATAATAAATAGGTTACTATGAAGTTTCATATTAAAACCAATAAGATGTACAACTCAAAATTATTTCAAGTTGAAAATAATGCCAAGAACCTTGCAGCACGTTGCCCTACTAGCAAAATAAAGAAGCTAACTCATACAGTCCATTTCTAAAATATCATGACCACTTTATTCTAACTTTTTGAATGCCCCTCATACAGTTAAAAGATTGCATACCAGATTGCAGTTAACAAGATGTTGTTATGTGCCAGATTGTATAATGCACAACCTTGAATAATGAATAAAAAATATGATTGAAGTATCTTTTTGTTTTCTTGCCTAAAGCATTGATTTGCAATGTAAACTCATAATCAGTAAATCAAAGCAACTGAAAGTGCATACAAAACAAGCTTGCCAAGCACGTAAACAATCAATACCATAAAGCTACATGATAGGGGTTGTTTGTAAAACAAATAAGCCCCCTATGATGGCCTGTATGTACTTTTGTATGATATGTTCTTGACCTATAACAGAATGCATTCAGAAACACAAGGGTCATCTATGTTTTCAGTCCTGAGGTCAATGTGACCTTGCCCTCTGACCAAATGCAATCATTGACAACTATATGCCAAAGTGTTCTTTAGTTATTGAGCAGCAGCCTTTTAAGTCTCATGGTCACTGTGACCTTGACCTTTTACTGCCAACCCCCAAATAAACAGGAGTTATCTACTGACCACAGGAAATCAATTTATGAAGTTTGATGAATGTAGATCAAAGCATTCTTTAGTGATTGAGCAGAAACTATTTTCCCTCTTGAGGACATTGTGACCTTGACTTTGAAACTACTGACAACAAAACAACAGGGGTTATCTACTGACTATTGGCAATCATCATTTACTTCTTTACTCACTGAGCAAAAAAAAACTTGTTTTAGTCTCAAAGTTACTGTGACACTAACCACTGACCTACTGATTCTTAAAGCAACAGAGTTCATCTACTGTCCACAGGCTATCAGTTTTTAAAGTTTGACAACACTGTAGACCAAAGTATTCTTTACCGATGCAGTGGAAAGCATTCTCAGTCTCAAGGTCAACAGGAACTTTGACCTACTGACTCTTGAAACAAAAGGCAATCGCCGTATGAAATTTGATGCCTATAGTTCATCACTTTCAATAGTTATCATGTGTAAACAGTTTTCAGTTCCAAGGTCATTGTGATCTTGACATATTGATGGCAAAAACATAAAGGGCTTCTACTGACAACAGGCATCATCCTATAAAACTTGACCATAGTGAGACCAAGCATTCCCAAGTTACTGACTAGAAACCAAATGGTCTACCAACAGATCAACAATGAGTAAAACAATATACACCCTCTTCTTTAAAGGAGAGCATAATAATATAGATCAAGAAAATTAGCAAAGCCACAGACTAACAAAATGTATTATTTTTAGATCAGCTGAAGGAAAAAGCATATAAATCCATGGTGTATTCATTTCAATATACCGGTAGTCTAAATAACATAAATCATAAAATTAATTTGAAATTCAAACTACAACTCACCTAAGGCTGTGTGTCCTTTAGTGTATTTTAAAATTTCACTGTGAGTTTTTGGGGTTTCTAAAGGTGGAGGTTCGTAGCGCGTGAAAGACATAAAGCAGTACCATTTGGAGAGATCTTTGTCGGTAAAACTTGATGATGTCATCAATTCTCGTGCAAAATGAGTCCACAGCTCATTTCCGGTCATAGTGTGTGCACGTTCTAAAGTTAATTTACTTCTGAACACATTACAGACTGGTTCGTAATTTGCGTCACACTCTAACTGAAATGTCTGACGACCAAACCCGTGCTCCTTCATCTTCTCCGCGGTAAACGTCTGGATAAGCATAGCACCAATTTTGATTCTTTCGAGGGCAGAATCAACGGAACAATCTTCATCTTCTGGGCCCTGAAAGTATCCATCGTCATCTGCTAACACAATATATACAGGTCGTACAAACTGCTTGAAATGCGGGAATGTAAAAACAAGAGTTAATTTAAGAACCTCGTCCTGGTATTTAAAATTAATATCATTTTCTCCTGGTATTAATCGAATTAAAACTTTGAATGCCCCTTCTATAACTGGCCATTTTGTCGCCAATTTCTCTCGTCTGCTACAGTTCCACACCTCAATATCACCATCATCGGTTTTAAAATCGATATCACCAATGATCAGCGGTAAGTGCAATGATATATGTTCTCCGTGCGCGACATTATACACCCGTATTTTCATTCTATCTTCTCCACTATACCTTTACCACAATTTCATCTACATTTCTTCTGCCCTGAAAATAAAAATTTTTCATTAAAAATTTAGGATTTTAAAACAAAATTAACAAGAAAATGTCGCTTTTATTTCATCACTGACAGAGAACAAAATTTATGTTAAAAAGAATTCACTCTACTCATACCTGTAGACAAGGGTGCATTTATAATCTTAACAAATCAGATACATAGCAAGAAGCCAAAACTCACCAATGAAGGACATTTTAGAGGCATCCAGATTATATTCACTAAACAAATGTGTTCAGATTTGTAAATAATTTTCAAGAAAACACAGCCTAACAAGCTATACCACTGAAACAGTTTGTAGAAAATAGTTAGCAAATATCACATTAATGATTTCCAAGAAACTTATGACTTAAATAACAATCATATCTAAATACAGTCAAATAAATTAATACACCCAGTACGTCACTGAATAATGATGAATAATTTCTTTAAATATATACTAAGTAACATTCCCACAAATTTAGTTACATACCCGATTTTTATGGAAGTTTTATATTTTGAAATGATGTATTAAGTTTTTGTATCTAGTTTTTTTATGTTACCTGTAGGATCAGTCAACTGTTAAAATGTTGTACATATCAAGTAAATTCACCTTAACTTTAAACCACATTAGTATACAGTTTCATCAACATTGTTTGCATGAAAAGTTTGAACAATGTGCAAAATATTTACATTTATATACTTCAAATGTATTTAAAGTCTCCCATTCAAGATGTGGAACTTACATTTTCAGCCATTTCTGGATTTTTGCATGATTAAATATAGGAATTCAATTAGCAATATCTTGGAAAATGACAAATATGCAGTCCTGTCCAAAAATAATTGCTTGATTCACTGTCAAACCATGACGAAGAAGCCAACAAAATTGCAACTTCTGCAGTTTTCATATATCAGAATTGAGAAAGTTCTACAGACTAAATTGCAATCTCTTCTTTGGATTTTGCATCATACTTGGAAAATTTTCTCCTTAAAAGTTTAGTTTTTGTAGATCTGTCTTCTTGAACGAGACAATCTATCTGATTTTAGTTTTTGTAGATCTGTCTTCTTGATTGGAGACAATGTATCTGACAAATTCTGTATAAAATAGCAATTTAAGCATATATTCTTTGAAAATCAATGTGAATCCCTTTTAATCTTAATCATTTAGACTTAGTACAGGTTAGTGTTTATTAGTAAGCATTTATCAAATTAAATTGGTCTGGCACATCGGCTGCCATGCGACCAATTTAATTTAATAAATGCTTACTAATAAACACTATCCTGTTTAGAGTTTGAAATTATTTTTTGTTTACAAACTTAAGCTCCACCTACAGTATGTTTACTTACCGGGTTAATAAACGACTGGAAGTAAATGCTGATTTACCAAAATTAATTTCCCGATAATTTGAAAAATACTGCAATGCCATTGGACAAAAAATAATTTCAAACACTAATATACTTTACATTATCAACTATATTAAGAAAATTCTTACAACTTACAATTTTAACTATGTTAGCTGACTCCTTAAAGATCCTTCAAAGACTAAATAATTACACAGCAATGCAAGTATAATTTAAATAGACTTGATTTTGAAATCAATCACAATAGATCTTGAAATATCCCTCAAGTTAAAAGCTTTTACAGCTCTTTGTTATATCTTAATTTATTCAAAAACTTTACTTTTGATGTTTGCATTAGTAATAAATTGAGATTGAATGAAGATCTTAAATGGTTACAGTTTCATTTTTACTAGCTTACTGGTAATATTGTATATACATGTATGTAAGTCACTGCTCTATTTCACCTAATAGTAATCCTTTCATTATAAAGTATCTTTTAAGTACTTGAGTACTTTTGCATTAATTCTACACTGACATTTAAAGTAGTATCTTGCTGTAGCATTTAGAAAAATTAAGTGCTTAAAGAGTGAAAAGGGCCATTGACTTTACAAGACTTGCATCTTTCTGGAACTTGACATTATCCTATTAAATAAAAACATATATACAGTTGAATATCGTTACCTCCATATCGGTTAGCTGGATACTCCGGTTAGCACGATGTGTTTGAGTCGGTCCCGATTTTTCCCTATTTATCTTAATATAAATATTTATCATTACCTCGATATGATTAGCTCGATATTGTGTTTAGCTCAATGAGATTTTTCAGTCCCGTCAACTTACCTGTACTGTTTTTACACCTGGTTTCGTCTATATCACAGCTTGTCAAAAATATCCATGTTATTTGTAAGGTGTGAAAATCAACCTATTGTTGTCCGGCGATGTATTAATCATATTCAAGTTAGTTTGTGTGTTTGATTTGTTTGTTATTTAATCTTTAATCCAATTTAAATGTCAGGAAGTTTGCATTTAATTCCCAATAATTAGTGTTATAAAATACCGTGCAAGCAGGAAAGCTGCTTTCAAATATAACAACTAATTTGGATGAAATATTTTCTGTTTGACGGAGTAAAAATCTGCCATTTAGGATCGAGTAACAATATGCGTATTTGACTGGCTAATTTTAGTTATTGAAGCACAGTCAAAATGACTACTAAACTAGGAACGTTACCGCTGCATTCAGACTTGTTTAGGGAAGGAATAAAAATGCTAATGTTTAAATGTATATTTTGAAAAATTAAGAAGTTGTATGTAGGTATTTAATTAAGATGTTTTATTGTAAATAAAATTAAAATCGTATTTTAATACATTTTATATTATTTTTTTCCCCTTTCAAACCTTTGAACAAAAGCATTGGATATAATGAGAATATAGACGTCCAACACAAGTATAAAGAAGTCCCAGATTGTCGATATCGTTACGTCGAACTTCTGATACGTCGATGCAATTTTTACAGTCCCTTGAATATCGAGGTAATGGTACTCGACTGTATATAGAACTAAAAGAAACAAAACCAAAAAAAAACTGAATTTTGCTAAAACTCATGTTCTTGTAACCTCTACAGAAATAGTATTCTGACTGAAGTATGGCATTTTCAATATTTACAAAAAGTTTCTTCAGAAGGAATCGTTAAAGTAATTGTAAACCTAAAAATAAATAGAGCTGCCTCATTGTACTACATCATGTCTGGTGCATATGAAAAAAAAAGCCTTGGCAGATATCACAAAAAAACTTGGCAAATCCTATAATAATGAAATTAACATCATTTTTGGCCGACATAGTATTGTAGTACTAATGTAATTGTATAGTTGCATATTCAGCTAGCTTACTTTGCAGAAAAAAAATCTAATTAGCCTAAAAATTTGTTTTTCTCATTTGCTAAACAAATCACCATTTTTCTTCGTAAAGCACCTAGTATTTAATTTATCTAATTTCCCATGGTAATTCGTACACCCATATTGCACCAATTTTCCCCTACAGTAAGTGTGGAAAACACAGTATCATCTCAAATCAATCTTTTTCTACCAGCAATCAATGTTATAAACTGTGCATGGAATAACTGAAAGATTATTGATTTGTCCCAGAGTTCAGCCTAGATTTAGAATATACTAAACTGGACTAATTAAGTTTGCAAAGATGCTTTTTTTTTCATTTACTTTTCAGCACTGTTCTACAAGCAATTTTTATATGTTTTAGACTCGAAATATTTCACAGACGAGATATTCCCCTGAAATTATTGATGTATCAATGTTAAACTCAGAGACAGTTTTGTCAATTTAGAATTATGATCTGATTTTGCCTTGGATCAAGTCTTACAAAAGCCTTGAATGACCGTTATATATCATAGTGAGTTCAAGTTTGTTTTAGATTATTTCAGAAGTCTGAAAGTGTGAGCAAACCATTAATGGATGGAGTGATGATGGATGGACAGGCAAACAGGCAGACACTGAACCATTCTAAAAGCTCAACAAATTAAGCCATTCTTGCTCAGGTGAGCTAAAGAATACAGTGAAAAATCACTTAATACCCTTTAAACATTGATAATACAACAAACATGTGTATGTGTGCTTTCTATTGTTTATATCAATTGCACAGAACTGCAGCAGCTTGCATATATAATCAAACCTGCATATATATTGTAAAAGCTCCAGAATGTTACCTTATCTTTCAAATGACCAGAACTGCAATACCAAGTGCAAAATTATGGTCGTTGACTAAAACAGTTTCATTTTTTAGACACTTATATGCCTGTAACAGCCACCATAGCGGTCACCAAGTTATGGTTTGGACAAGGTGACCTGACACAGACAGATAGACAGACAGACAGTGTCATTACTACAGGACCTCTGCCTATACACAATACTACCCCTCCCCCGAAAAATTCAAACAAAATATAAAACATCATAATTTAATCATGCAGAAAAAGCATTATAATGCAATATCATTTCAGAAAAAGTTGCAAATACTACATAAAATATTTGAAAATCTTCCCTCCATCAAATAAACTCATAGAAATTCCAGAATTCTTCAGTCAGAAAATACCCAACATTAAGCTACAAAATACATCAATTTCCATTTGCACTGTGACATAAAAATAGCAGTATAGACAAAAAATCTCTTTGCATTATAATATCATTTCAGAAAAAGTTGCAAATATTACACCAAACATTTGAAAACCTTCCCTCTACATCAAATAAACTCACAGAAATTCCAGAATATTTCAGTCAGAAAATACCCAACATTAAACTACAAAATACATCAATTTCCATTTGCACTGTGACATAAAAACAGCAGTAGACAAAACGAAAAACTTTTCCGCCAGCATCCGAAACAAGACAAAATCAATATCAGTCCATAAACTAAATCTATGTTCCCCTGATCACTTTTATCATACTGATATGAGAACATACCATTTTTCCAAATTATTGCAAATATCCATTGATCCAACCAATTCACAAATGTTTCCTAGGAACAAAAAGCAGTCAGCTGAAAAGCACTTTTAATGCATATATTAACATGATACTCCAGGCTTTTAAATGAGATAAATAATTTACTGATACAAGGGAAACTGAAAACGTTAACAATTAGTGAAGCTCCTATCGATACAACAAGGGAAATATATATATATATATTCTGCTTGTGCAAAAAAAACAAATACATTGTATGTATAGTTGACTACAAAAGTTTGTATCCAAAGCAAAATCCCCATTGATAAAATCCTGTGATTATTTCTGCAGAAGCAGAAAGAAATTCACACTGATTTTTTGGCAAAATATCAAGTACTGACATAACTAACAACAAGTAACCAGTAACATAAGTAAACTGGCATATTCTGTAAACTGAAGCATTTAAAGGGGCCTCCGTGGCCGAGTGGTTAGAGTCGTTGACTTCAAACCATTTGCCCCTCATCGATGTGGGTTCGAAACCTCATTTGGGGCGTAGAATTCTTCACGTGAGGAAGCCATCCAGCTGGCTTACGGAAGGTCGGTGGTTCTACCCAGGTGCCCGCTCGTGATGAAATAGTGCACGGAGGGGCACCTGGGGTCTTCCTCCACCATTAAAGCTGGAAAGTCGCCATATGACCTAAAATTGTGTCAGTGCGACGTTAAACCCAACAAAATAAATAAAATAAATGAAGCATTTAAATGTTTCCAGTAAAATAGTTTAAACTGTCAGTTTTCAAATGAAAACTCTGATCAATATTGGTTCACTTCAGTGAAAGGTACTCAGAGAGATGTGTTTAGGAGGTGGATAAATAATACATAAAGCTATCATTGGAAGTGAATTATATTTAATTCAATACCACATTGTCCGAGGAATACTTCAATGGTTACTGACCCTAAAATAATCTGTTACGCAAATGCTACATTTCATAGTTATCACGGGGGCCTTGGTAGCCAAGTGGTTCGGGTTGCTGACTTCTAATCCCTTGGCCCTAATGGTTATGGGTTGAGAACCTTGAGTGGGCAGTACAATTCTTAAATAAGAGGAAGCTTTTCAGCTGGATTTTTGGAAGGTTATTTAAGTTCTACCCAGTTCGATGCCTGAAATAATGCCTGTATGGGGCACCTGGGGCTTTCCTCCACCATCTATAATGCTGGAAAAGTTGCCATAATTATGTTGTGGCGGAAATTCAATATAATTGTCACCTAAAATTGTTACACTGAAAATTCATAATATTACTGCTGTTTCTGGAAATAAACCTGGAGTGATGGTCAGCAAAGTCCTCTTACTTGTTATGCTTCCCTAAGCATATCACTCACAACTCCAAGTTCAATGTGAAATAATCCCTTTAAAAAACAAAGGCTGAACAGATATTTCAATCCTAGCTGGACTTTTTTCATTTTTTGAAAACAGTATATGACCACAGAAAAGAATCATTTATTGCAAACAAAGCTTAATTAATACACTTCAAAATATTTCTGACAGGAAGTATACTCTCACAACCCCTTATTTCCTAATTTGCTATATATCCTCAAGCTTGTTAGCATCCATGCTTAATTTCTTACAAATTGACTGAAGTAGCAAAAATATATCCCCATTATTGCTGCACATCTGTGTGTACCGAAAACTGGATAATTTTTGCTGTAACTGTCTAGACATGTTCACCTGAGCAAGGTATAGCAATAAAGGTTACAAATCATTATTTTTTTGACACTGTTTTACAATAACTGAGCATTATTAGCAGAGTGAACAAATAAAATTTAAGATTCATTTCAAAGTAAATTAGTGACCTATAACCAACACCCCATTTCAATAAATGAACTAGCTATGGAAAAGGTAAATGACAGATGAATGTCATTGTCCCTCTCTCTGTGACAGACATGGAGTCAATCACATGTACTTTAGAGAGTAACACATTTAATTACCATTACAATTAGCCATGGGACTACATGTACTTTAGAGAGTAATGCATTAAATTACCATTACATTTATCCATGGGATTACATGTACTTTAGAGAGTAATGCATTAAATTACCATTACAATTAGCCATGGGATTACATGTACTTTAGAGAGTAATGCATTAAATTACCACTACAATTAGCCACAGGATTACATGTACTTTAGTGAGTAATGCATTAAATTTCCATTACATTTAGCCATGGGATTACATGTACTTTAGAGTAATGCATTAAATTACCATTACATTTAGACACGGGGAGGTGGGTCAGTAACATGTACTTTAAAGAGTAATGCATTAAAATACCATTACATTTTAATAGACATGGGTGTCAATTACATGTATATTTTACTGAGTAATGTATTACATAACCATTACATTTAGACATGAGGGTCAATTACATGTACTTTACAGACTAATGCATTAAATTACCATTACATTTAGATATGGGGGTCAATTACATGTTCTTTACAGAATAATGCATTAAATTAACATTACATTATAAATACTTGCATTAGTTGAAAGTGCTTTTGGAGTGCTTTACATAATGGATTTTCAATTGCCATGTATCTGATGTGTTTTCAAAGCAAAATTAAAACTCTTTCTATGAAAATGTACACTTCTCAGAATGTAGGTCTTAAAAAAGTAATGAAATAAAGGTAAATTCAGCAGTTTATAATGTAGGAACTGTTATAAATTTTCAGTGTTGCAATTTATCACAGCACACTTCGTAAGTGAGTAACTTTCTCTCTACCTGTAGGTAAAGTTGCATTTTTCATAAAAATCCTTTGCTCAGACATTATAGATGAAAAGGCTGCTTGAACTATAAGCAGCAATACTTCAAAAAGAACATTATTTAAGTGTAGAAGTGTAAGTTCTCAGTTATGCTAATATGACTGTAAGTCTATCAAATCAAGGAAAAAACACGAAGATGCAAAACAAAAACCAAATCAAAAGTAATAATTATTATATTGTAAAATCCAAAATTTTCAGGAGGGATTTATTTACACATGTATACACAAACTGTATATATTTGCGAAATCAAATACACATGAAAGCGACAAATTGTTGTTATAAATAGTTCTAACAAGTTGGCCATAATGGCGAATATTCTACCATGAGAAAATTAAAATACCAATTTTAAATAGTGCAAACTTTTTGCCTCACAAAAATATATAACTTTACAGTCAACAGCAAAATTAGGACAGTAGATTGAGTAATACAAAATTTACCAGACAAATAGCCCCTAAACATGAGTCATACGTAATTCTTGTACCTGTACCTATATTACATTTTAAAAAGTATGGATGCATAGAGCTAGACATTGAAGCCAGATGTTACACAATCATTTATAATTTTATTCTGCATGAAATATTACATGTAACAGCTGTGAGCTTTAAACATGAAGATTTTCCTGATTCTTCTCTCAAGTACAATTTGTCATAACTGTAAATTAGAAAGGCCAAAAAAAGTAAAATAACTGTCTCCAGAATGTTTCCAGTCTGACAGCAACAGCATTCTGTAAGAAAAATTTAATACAAAACATAAAGGATTCTGCAGTTTTTAACCATATATGCCAAACAATGATAAACTGTTTTATGAACAGGAAAACCTGTCTTAAGCAGTCAGCCAAGGGAGTGGGAAAAAGTGGCTGCTTACAGAAGGTGGCTGTTTAATGCAGGTAATTTATAGAATGAGTGACCATTTTGGGAAATGAGACACTGTCTGCTTAAGACAGGTTGGCTGTTTAACAGAGGTGACCGCTAAAGCAGGTTTTACAGTATTTGTTAAGTAATACTTATTATTGTTCATGAACTAGATAACTGTTCTGAGATATCGTTCTTATTTCCATTCATGTTCTCATCAAGCTGAATAAATGCTAAACATTTTACCATAAAACAGTTTCTGACAATATTCTTTGTTAGCTGGACAAAATAAAAGGATGTGGTATCCTGACTGTTGCCTAATTCTATCCATGTATCAAGTTTCATGAAAGTTCTTGTACTTCTGAAGTTAACACATGATTAATTTTGCAATATATGTTTAACCAATATGCCATAGCTAAAACACTTCAAGAGGCAACAAAATAAAAGCAGGCGCATATTCTCCGTATTGCCCTTTATCTATGTACAATGTTTCATAAAAAAAAATGTCAAGAACAGTCCACTTCCCCAGGGACTGCTTGTTGGATGAAGTCAGTGGGCAAACTCACTGAGAGAGTCCCCTCTCTTGAAACAAAGGCTGGGGACTGGAAAATTATATTCAACATCAATTAAAATTTCATCAGTTCACAAACTAGTATTATGACATTCAGAAATAAATTATCGATGTTCTTTTCTTAGTCTTCGTTTCCTGAAAAGGAACTTCTGGCTACACAAAGAAACACAACTTTTTATAGTCGGCCTATTTCATCTTGCAGAAACTATAATCAAAAAGACACAGGGCTGCTGTAATTCCCAGGATTTAGCAAAAGCTCTTTTCATTGTTTTTCTTCATTAAATCCAGTCCCAAACCTAAAACACAATAAATAGCTGGCATTTTTGCTATTTATTGCATGCAGCACACTTCCAATGGCTGCAAAATCACATCTGCACCATTTTAAAAAGTCTTAAACTTACAGGTACAGGAACTGTGTAAATGTGAACCACAAATTTACAAAATATTTTTAAGACTTCAAAGTTAATACTTATATATTCAGAATATAATTATATATATTTCAAATTTTTCAATAACGACTGAGTTATCCATTCTTCAATTCAATGTCTGCTCTTTTTTTTTTTGGCAGGGCAGCTTTAAAGCCACTGAACTTCCAATCCAGACCACTTGACTGATTGCAGGAAGTCATTCCCTAGACATGTGTCTAGTAATTACTGTTACAGATGTAGATATAAAGTTCTATGTCTTTTGTCTGGAATATATAGCACAGAACTAAATCATGGTCAATCCCCTACCCTGTCTGATCCATTATTTACCAGGCAAGCTAAAATAGCCTATAAAACTGACAGAGACCGACTTTCCTCCTCAAACAGAAGGGACATCCAGCTCCTCTTTTTTTTACAATTGACATCAGGTGACTACAAATGATTTGTTTGTTTGTTTTGGGTTTAACGCCGTTTTTCAACAGTATTTCAGTCATGTAACGGCGGGCAGTTAACCTAACCAGTGTTCCTGGATTCTGTACCAGTACAAACCTGTTCTCCGCAAGTAACTGCCAACTTCCCCACATGAATCAGAGGTGGAGGACTAATGATTTCAGGCACAATGTCGTTTATCAAATAGTCACGGAGAACATACGCCCCGCCCGAGGATCGAACTCACGACCCCGCGATCCGTAGACCGACGCTCTACCTACTGAGCTAAGCGGGCGGGCTGACTACAAATGAAGCAATTAAATTCCTTGTTGAAAGATTAAAAAAATTTAAAACTACTTTCTGAACAAGTTACCAGTACACTGATTGGCTAACTGCCTGAAAACAGTTACAGTTATATGAACTCGATAATTGAATCAAGAGCTGTTGCATGACAACAGAGGCTTGTCAATTAGATACCAGTTCACTGATTGGCTAACTGCCTGAAAACAGTTGTGTATATGAACTCGATAACTTAAAAGTTGTTTTTAAACAAGAGCTGTCTCAGCTGACAGCAAAGGCTTGTCAGTAAACTGGATTTTCAATCTTAGAATAGGTATGTTGTTCAAGTAAAAGGCTGTAATCTTGTTCAATTGCACCCAAAATCTGCGTGAAGTTTCAACAAAGAATCTGCATTAGTTTTGGAGTTAAAAATTTCCATGCAAAACTTTAAATTGACATAACTATTAATGACGAGATAAAGAAACACAAAAGTTGGCGTAATTTTCATTACATACATGTAGTTAAAATTTGCTGGGCAATGTCAGTAATGTACATGTACTCTGACCGACAAACACAGTCAACCGAAACTCATACGATCTTATTCAGCCCATTGTTAAATTCATGTACCTGCTCATGATTTCCTCATGCAGCCCATATGACATTGTGTCAACCATGTGGTTTTATTGAGCAAATTTTATACAGGTACATGTGTTAGTTGACATATGAAATATGTTCAGAAATTTTCTGACAATCAGTTTTTGATAATGCCGAGGCTAAATTTCAAAGAGAGGGCCCAAATTCTGGCCATGCTCGAATGTGAGCGAACGCAAGAACAAGTCGCTAGACATTTTAACGTCTCTCGTTCAACAATACTGCATCTCATTCGATGTGTCAGAGACATGGGAATGCTTGTTGATAGGCCTCGTTCTGGTAGACCCCGTGTAACATCAGTACAGCAGGACAATTACATACATCAACGGCATTTGCATGATAGATTTGTGACGGCTGAATCCACGTCATGTTTAGTGGTAGTTGACTGCGGATGGCCTATAAGTCAACATACAGTGGGAAATGGCTTAGAGAATAGGAAATTATCTGCTACAGGCACTACAGAGGTCTAGTTCTTACGCTACTTCACCGTCATCAACGTCTAATTTGGGCCTACAACCATTTGGTCAGCGTTTGCAGAACGTAGTGTTTAGTGATGAGTAATGTTTCAACTTGTGGAACGCCAAAGACATATCCATTTCTACAGATGATGTTGTGAATGCTAGGCTAACAATTGCATTCTGCAGCACAATCCTTACAGTGGATGCGGGGGGGAGCTATGGGTCTGGGCAACCATCAATCATAGGTTTAAGTCCCAACTTGTTGTGTGCCAAGGTAATCTGAGGTAATCGCACAGCCAGGCGTTACATCAACCAGATATTACGTCCTGTGTTGTCCAAATATTCCGTCAGCTTCAAGGCTTGGTCTTTCAGCATGACAACGTGCAACCTCACGTTGCACATGTCATAAGGAACCTTTTTACAGACAAGCAACATTGACCTTTTGCCTTGGTCGGCGTGCTCACCGGACTGCAATCTGACTGAACACGCCTGGGATTACCTTGGACAGCAGTTACGTCGATGTCAACCACAGTCTACCAATGTCCAGGAACTGATAGCAGTGCTCCACATGGAGTTGGCCAGAATCCCATGGTATCTGCAACGTGACTGGTGAGGGTCCATGAGGCAACGTCTTGCTGCTGTGGTTGCCAGTAGAGGTACACTGTGTCAGTGAAATTCCTCTTATAAGTCTATTGGAATTTAAGATTTTAAGCATAATGTGACCATGAAATGCTGTCTAATCAACCATCAATTCTTTTAAATCATCAGATTTGTGAATGGAATTCTTCTTTTCTAATTTTGAATCACGGTTAACAAAATATTGTACAATGAGTTTGAATAAGGGTGTTTCTTTTCTCACCAGTGTAGATTGCCAAAATACAATTCAGAGTTGTGGGGCATGCACCTTTCAGTATGTTTTATCCACCTCAATAACTTGTACCAAGTTACAATTCAATATATGCAATATACCATTTTGTATGCAAAACTTCAACCTAGTCTAAGAAGGGGGAGAATTTTGTTAAAATTCATATAAGAGAAATTAGGACTTGACGCCAAAAGCTTTTAATGTTACTACCCGATAGATGAGTGTGAAAATCTGCAAAAGTTAAAAACAAGGAACAGTACTTTTTGAAAAACTTCAACTTAAACTTCTAAGTAAAAAAGAGGCATAACTCTGAAAAAACTGCAGACAGAGTTACACATCTTGTCACACTAATACTGCACAGCAAGTTTCAATTGAATATCTGAAGTGGACTTCATAAAATTTTAAGCTAAATGTGGACACCAACATTGGGGCGAGTGCAACTTCAATTGGTTGAGCTACAAAATGTATGTATCCCCATGCATTTAATTTTAGGTGTTATAAAAAAACTAGATGCCCACGGGCAACATGTCCAGCCAGCCAGCTGTCAAAAAGACTGATTGCGGTAAACATTTGTGATTGCGACATTCCTGGACAAATGTTGTAAGAGGATGGTAATCCTTGACTATTCAAAAGCTTCACTTTACAAAGTTCAAATAATCATGATAATGAAAATATAAATTTAAACAAGCATAAAAGGTGCAATAATTTTGAGTCATGGAACTTTCCGCTTTAGTGATGCTAAATGAGGTAACAGATTATGCAAACAAGAGCTGTCGGAGGACAGCAACGCTTGACTATTCAACAGCCTTGTCAACTGAATTAATACGGAAGTCGAAAAAGGGGCATAATTTTGTAAAAATGGGAAAAAGGGTTATGGAATCTTCACAGTGCTTATCAGCTCATTAAGTGAACAAGTGCGTGAAGTTCAATCCTTTTCCATAGGTGGATACTGAAATACCAGCTTACATACAAAAACTTAACCAAAAACTGCTAAGTCGAAAAAGGGACATAATTTTGAAAAAAAAATGCAAAGTAGAGTTATGGGACCTACACAGTGCATGTCAGATCATGACAGTGAACAAGTGTGTGAAGTTTCAATCCATTCCCATTAGTGGGTACTGAGATACCAGCTTACATACAAAACCTTAACCAAGAATTTCTAAGTCGAAAAAGGGGCATAATTTTGTAAAACAGTAAAATAGAGTTATGGAACCTGTGCAATGTAGGACAGTTTATCACAGTGAATAAGTGTGTGAAGTTTCAATCCATTCCCACAAGTGGTTACTGAGATACCAGCTTACATACAAAACCGTAACCAACAATTTCCAAGTCAAAAAGGGGCATAATTTTGTAAAAAAGCAAAATAGAGTTATGGAACCTTTGCAATGTAGGTCAGTTTATCACAGTGAATAAGTGTGTGAAGTTTCAATCCATTCCCACAAGTGGTTACTGAGATACCAGCTTACATACAAACCTTAACCAAGAATTTCTAAGTTGAAAAAGGGGCATAATTTTGTAAAAAAGCAAAATAGAGTTATGGAACCTTTGCAGTGTAGGTCAGTTTATCACAGTGAATAAGTGTGTGAAGTTTCAATCCATTCCCACAAGTGGTTACTGAGATATCAGCTTACATACAAAACCTAAACCAAATCGGGACGCCGACGCGGACGCCGACGCAGATGCATGGGTGAGTCCAATAGCTCTACTATTCTTTGAATAGTCAAGCTAAAAAATGACTAAGTTGAAACACACATAACTTCGTGAAAATGCTAAATAAATTTGTGAAACTTGACACTGCATGTCCACATCATTACAGTGAACAAGTATGTGAAATTTCAATCCATTCCCTCACACTGAGATTAACAAGCTTAAATACAAAACCTAACAACAAAAGTCCAAACAGGGGCATAACTTTATAAAAATGCCAAATACTGTATAAGTAGATATTTCCACGGGTCGCAAAGTTAGTGAATTCGGAATTCCAGACAACTGGCGTGCGGAAATATTAGCGAATTCCCTTTTTCCAACTTGCGTAAAAATAGCTTTTCATAAGAATCACTAATGTGTCTGGCGTAATAATTACATTTTTGCAGCATGACAGCATTATTATCCCTTATATGGAGCCAGTGAACGTTCATATATAAAAGAATGTGCTACACATAACTAAAATTGTTTGTCTTTTCTTTATGAAAAAATAATTACTTGAAAACATATAATGGGTTGGCTGATATTTACGCTGCAGAATATGTTACCGAATTTTGTCAATTCGCGAAATTTGCCAATATTTCCACCTCGCTAACTTAACCACTTATACAGTAGAGTTACAGAACCTGTGTGTGCATGTCAGATCATCATAGTGTCAGACTAAGTGTGTGATGTTCCAATCCATTCCCATTTGTGGATACTTAGATACCTGCTTACATATAAGTTAGTGCCCCTGTTTGTAACCCATAAAACAATAGGGGTCATTTACTCTTAAGTCCTTTCGCCCTAAGAAGTTTGAAGGTTCTAGGTGAAATGGTTCTCCAGTTACCTATTGATGACTGACAAACGGAAGGACTGACAGGGTAAAATTTTAAACAAGAGGGTCATGATGACCCTGAATCGCTCAACTGGGTAATATGAGCCACATGTTTAAAATGGCAAACTGATGCTAAAATATTAGAAAGTAGGTCAGTAGGTCACATTCATGGTCACTGAAAGTCAGTTTTAAGATCGGTGTGCAAAACTGTACATGTCAACCAAATTTCAAGGCTGTATCTTAAAAAAACAAGAAAGTAGGTCAGTAGGTCAAGGTCACATTCAAGTGACCCCTAATCACTTGAGGTCATCAGGTAATTATAATTAAGCAGTCTAGGAAATATTATCTGATAATTTTTTAAGTATTTATTCCTATATAACTCATATAACAAGTGACCCCCAGGGGCATAATTTGAACAATCTTGTTAGAGATCCATTAGGCAATGCTACATACCAAATATCAAAGGCCTAGGCCTTGAAATTTCAGACAAGAAGATTTTTTTTCCCTATACAAGTCTATGTTAAATTTGGGACCCCCAGGGCAGGGCCTCTCTTCACCCCAGGGGCATAATTTGAACAATTTTGGTAGAGGACCACAAGGCAATGCAACATACCAAATATCAAAGGCCTAGGCCTTGAAATTTTGGACAAGAAGATTTTTTCCCCTATACAAGTCTATGTTAAATTTGGGACCCCCAGGGCAGGGCCTCTCTTCAACCCAGGTGTATAATTTGAACAATTTTGGTAGAGGACCACAAGGCAATGCAACATACCAAATATCAAAAGCCTAGGCCTTGCAGTTTAAGGCAAGAAGATTTTTAAAGTTTTTTCCTATATAAGTCTATGTAAAACTTGAGACCGCTCCCCCCCCACCCCCACCTCCGGGCTGGGCCTCTTTTCACCCCTGGGGCATAATTTGAACAATTTTGATAGAGGACCACAAGGTAATGCTACATACCAAATATCAAAGGCCTAGGTCTTGTGGTTTCAGACCAGAAGATTTTTAAAGTTTTTTCCTATTATAAGTCTTTGTAAAACTTGTGACCCTGGGGGAGGGGCCTCTTTTCACCCCAGGGGCACAATTTGAACAATCTTCATAGAGGACCATAAGATGATGTCACATGCCAAATATCAAGGCTCTAGGCCCTGCTGTTTTGGACAGGAAGAATTTTAAAGTTTTTCCTTTTGGTTGCCATGGCAACCAGAGTTCTGCATGGAATTCAATTCTTTGAAAAATTCTGAAAGGGGGCCACCTAAGGATCATTCCTGTGAAGTTTGGTGTTATTCTGCTCAGTGGTTTTCAAGAAGAAGATTTTTTTATACTAAAAAATTGAGTTTCTATGCTATAAAATGTGAGCTTATTCTTACATTAAGTTTTACATACTTTGAAACCATTGGTGAAGTGATAGGTAGCTGACAGAACAGTTTCATTAACAAAATTATTGTTTATTTACACAACAAAATATTTTTATGTGAAAGTAAAAAACTTTCAACATTTATAGTTAGATCTTGCTAGGTCACAACTAGATCCTACCAGTCTAGTTCTTCTTTATCACAAAGCATTCTGTATCTGAGCACAAGTTTTGCAGTTTTTTCGATCCCAAGTCTGTTTCTGAGTTTTGTCTGAATAATACCAAAATTAGAAAACACCCTTTCAGTTGACTAACACAGTGTAACATTTCAGTCTATAACCTTTCAGACTCTCAATTTTGGCACTCACTACAGTGGCACAGTCTTTACATTTTGCAATCTTTTTTTAATCATCCACAGTAACATTAACATTAAGGGTCCTTAGGTTTTATGGTTATATGATAGAAATGACAATGTGATCTAACTGATTTTCATGAGTAAAATGACCAAATTTAAGTTGTTCACACTTTAACTTTAACCCCCTAATCTTGCTCAATAATTGCTCAATCATCATCATAATAATGTCTATTCAATACTAAGATTTTTATAGATATAATAGCACTAGGCATGCAGGTGTCACTGCTATCACTATATGGGTTGTTAGTTAATTAAAGTGTTGAAATATGTATTGAAGTTTGAACTGAAATATATATTGCCCAGTATTGACCACTAAAATAAATAAAAAGTCTATTGCCCAGTAAAACCCTGGTTTTCCCAGTATTACCCACTAGGCTGGGCAATATGCTTAAAACCCGGGTTTTTTATAAGACCGCCTCGACAGCCTAGTGGTAGAGCGTCCGCTTCTAGAGCGGGAGGTCGTGGGTTCGATCCCCGGCCGCGTCATACCAAAGACGTAAAAAATGGTACCAGTGGCTCCCTTGCTTGGCGCTCAGCATTAAAAGGGCAGAAACTGGCCTCTTCTCTCATACCCTCGTGGCGATGGATTCCATCAGGAATGAGGTGTAGAGAGAGATTAATATAAGTTGTAGAACTTCCTTCACAATCGACCTATAAATAAATTATGTATGAACTTACCCGGGTTTTTGCCAACCCTGCCGGGAAGTTCATGACAATTTGTTTGCAACAAATCTACTTTGCATGTGAAAAATGAAAACTAAACCAACTATCATTCACTGTATCTAATTTATCAAAAGTGTTTGCCGGCATGTTCTGGCACCTGATATTCACGGCATGATCGCAACAAGTGTTTGCAGCAAATTATAATATTTCTGTAAGGAGTCACATACAATGTATGTAATTGCAACTGGATTTCTGTACCCAAATACACATCAGGCCCTTCCCCAGAAATTTTTTTAAGGCGCTGGGGTAAAGTTTGCGTGGTGGGATAAGGGGTGGGTGCGGGAGGGGTTTCCCCTCGCGTGTTTGATTTTTTAAAAAAATCGAACCCAAATGGTGCTTTTTTAAGTATACCATATGCAAAAAAACACAACAACATGTATTTCATTACTTCTGCATTTTCACATAATCATATAACCATCAATATATCATATACACTACACAGATGTCCACTTCTTTTATAAGTATTTTCGAACAACACATATGTCCTTCCACATCTTTTGTACAACACATAGGCATTTTTTTTTCAAGTGTCTGTCTTTGGCACTGTGCCATTCCTTTACTGCACCACTGAAATTAAAGTCATTCATTTTTTGTCCCTGCATGGACACCATGAGTAAGGCAGCTCACTGGTGAATGGTGGTTGGTCTTTACACATTCAACTGCTGAAACCTCTCTCACAATCTGAAAGTACAAAAAAAAGTATTTGTTATTTTCCCAGAGCAAGGATAACCAAGGATGGATTTATATTGTAAAAGTTCCTAAGATTTGACATTTATCTTGTGTTCTTCTGCACAATGAATTGCAACAGTATTTCTGTTAAATATTTGTGGGTGTTAACAACACCACTGCAGCTTTTTTACACACACAAGCAGGTTCTGTATTTCAAGTTTAACTATGTATTTTACTGCAAGCAGCAAGTTTCAGAAAGAACATGTATACACACCAGCTGTGGAGGTTGGTAGAAGCAGTCCCTCTGTAGCGATTTGCACAGGTTTGGGTGTTACCAATAATCCACTCCATTGTGCTCAAAGTGTTCATCTGTGGTAAGGGTGGCTTTCGCCTGTGCCCATTCAATAACCGCCCAGTCTTCTTCAAGGGAGAAGTGTGATGAAAGAGCCTGAAATGAAACACAAGTTACAATGACATGTTTCAATGACTTGACAAAATGAATCATAACTTTTTTGTTGTTGATAAGTTTCTTGTTTTTTTCTCCTCTAAAATTCTTTGGACCATACTTGATGCTGTAAATATATTCAGTAAATAGAGATTCTAAATAAATCAATGTTTATTTAGCATAGAAATAGACTACTGACTTCCTTGAAATACAGCAGAAGAGAATTCATTCATCCTTTTTACCGACTAGCCCGGTTCTTTACGTGAGAAAGTAGGCAGTTTATTTGGAACTGGTCTTGTCCAGGAACGATGGTTAGGTAACCTGCCCTAAATTTTGTTATTCCACTGAAACTTGTATCATTTGGTCTTTTTATGTTTACTTTGAGAGATATACAAAAGCAAAGTGAAACAAAAATATCATAGTAGATAAAGTTTAATATTTAGAAATTAATAGCACCTTAAACAATAGTAATTAAACATCCTCGAAAAAGTTTGCTTCAGTTTATCGGGTACAAATTATGATTTCAAACTTCAAACAGTCAAAGAATCACTGATCATTTTAATACAGTTGCCTTTCTCTGCTAATCATTACTCGATAACAATCAACTTACCCATGCATGCCGCCACCAACTGTTATCCCATTTTTTTGCATAGACTAATTATAATCCTTAACTAATTATATTCCAATCACTCCTGTTCCCAAACTTGTGAAAACACAGACTCATAAACACGTGTCGTATTTAAACCCTTATCAGTACACGGTAAACAGCTAGCACACTGTGTATTCATATAAACTACCCAGATAGATTTTACCTGAGGTATCTTACGGGGATTAAATCGCTTACTGATTTAAGACGCTGCGCTAATAATTGAGGCACCGCGCGGGAAATTTAAGCGCTGCGGGAAGGTATATTTCGTGTTTTAAGCGCCGCGGTAGGGCGGCGCCTTATGCGGCTGGGGAAGGGCCTGATGTCACATACACTACTTTTTGGACAATTTAGTTGTAATTATGGTAAAACGTACTTAAAGTAAACAAAACTTTAGACATGACAATTGAAGAGTTATTCTATTTCTGCATGGTCTATCAAGAATCAGCAACTTAGAAAAAAATCCTGAAAAAATTCATTCTCTTCGGGAAACTTTGAATTTGTAATTCACTTGAATGTCTACCAGTAGATCTTGAAGAAAAGGTTTTAAACTAATATAATTAAATGTTAAGAAAAACAACACAATTTTACTTGTTTTCTCAACATATTTTTCCCAGTTTGACAATTTAATTATAGCTTAAAGAAATTCGATCCCACTTAGCCTGGGGACTTAATTGCTTTTCAAAAAATCCTTGTTACTTCTGGCTATCAGATGCCTAGAAAACCCTTAAACATGTTACAGAACAGCCTTGGCAATTCAGTATTTATTTATTGTCAGTAAACATAATAATATTTCAAACATACATGTAAGCTATTGACCACTCAGGCATGTAGTAACGTTACTAGTCTAGACTGCTAAACACTTCCAATAGAAAAAATAAAGACGACTTTGCTATAATGGGTCGGTCACTGAATATACATGAGTAAACGCAGCATGTTTATCAAAAATAGCCAAGTGCTTGAAATTTCTTCTTTAAAAGTATCCATTCTGTGACATTATCCGGTAACAATGACATTACTAATTATGAAAAATTATGCAACATGAAAACTTTTTGGACGATTTCATCGCTACATTAATATACTGACAGATTAAACTCATTCCGTTACATTGAATCATTAACTTAAAAATAAATATATAAGCATTATATTACCACATAAAGCGTGCTTTTATATGAAAATATAAAATATAAAATTTAATTGGATTTTGTTTACACTGCAAAGTGTTTCGGTAGTCTCCCTTTACCTACAGGCGGTGCAAAATTGACTTTGTCCTCTGGTATATAATCCGACAACAACATCAGGTGATCCAGATGACAGTACGGAACAAAGTTCATTCTGAGATTTAGGATTGACAGTCAGTTCTGACTGGATCTTTCACTTTTAACATGCTGTCGTTTACTGCATGTGCAGTCCTTTTTGTGATTGCATTAATAATTTACTTTGTTTTCAATAGAGAATTCATATTTAAAAAGAAAATCACAGACTTTGAAGTAAAATTTCCAGAAGATAAGAATAAGGAAAAGGTAATTGAATTTACAGTGTGGGGGATGGGACATGTCAACTAGTTGCCATTTACCAATATTGTAATCTGCTAAATGCTATTCATCATTTGCTAATTGCCAATTGCAAGCTTGTAAAAAGGTCAGAGACTTCACCTGGATTATAATATACCTTAATTGTATACCTTCATGGGAAAGAGTCTGGCAAATGGAATTTAACCCCGACAAATGTGAAGTCCTTAAAGTAAGTAGGAAGAGAAATCCCTTTATATATCCCTACAGGTTACACAATACAGAGTTGAAGTCCACCTCATCAGCTAAATACCTAGGAATAACTATCTCCAATGATTTGAACTGGTCACAACACATAGAAAACATAACTTCTATGGCAACCTCTTCCCTTCGATTTATTCAGAGAAATGTCAAGACAGATAACATAAAGGTCAAAGAAGCTGCATACACCACCTATGTCCGCCCCCAGCTAGAATACTGTTCAACTGTGTGGCATCCCTGGCAGAAAACCCTCACCCATAAACTTGAACGAGTCCAAAGGTCAGCAGCTAGGTATGTTATGAATGATTACAACTATACAAGCAGTGTAACTGAAATGTTGAAATCCTTAGAATGGAAAACTCTCCAGTACCGTAGGTTAAAATGTTCATTACTTTTGTTTTACAAAGTAAGGACCCAGACCGTTGCTATTGACCAAGGTTATTTATCCCCCATTAGAAACCTGAACTACTTGATCCCTTATTCCAGCACTCAATATTTTGTTAACTCTTATTTCCCTAGAACCATCCGTCTCTGGAAATCCCTCCCCACATCAGTCAAAGCTAGCCCTAGCCTCAGTATCTTTACAGAGAGGCTGGCGGCGGTCACTATGTAATTCTTCCATTCTGTCCTATTTTAACTGTAGCATACTGTCCTTTTATCTTTTACTTTTAATACTGTAATATACTAAATTTCTTTAACAACTGTTTCTCTGACAGCGCCGACCAGTCATAATCGGAAATCGATTGTTGGTTGTAACGATGTAGATGTAGATGTAGATGTACCTATTACCGAGATATACATATTACCGCGAGTGTCCTGTTTGATTTGATGAGCTTGAGAAAGCTAGCGATCTAGGTTAGAATTTATCAGAAATCATCACTAGCAAGTTTTTGCGAGATGATTTATTCTTGACGCACAAAATGAAAAATATAATTATGCAAAATGAAATTCTTGTGTTTTAGTACTTAGACATTAAGCATGTTCTTTTTGAAATGTTATAGTTCAAACATCGTTTTTATCCAATGACAAGTGAGGGATTTTCAAAAAAGTAACCAACTTATTTTCATATTGTTTCATAACTGAAGAATCTGATCCACTTAATCATGAAGTAGTTCAAAATTAATGAGTTAATTTATTCATTGTTTCACCTACTATGGATTTCCCACATTCTAGAAGACGGAGCAATTACCAAAGCAGGGACTGCTTACAAAAAATAATGTGTCTGTGTAATAAACGGACGAGCCGTACCATGAGAAAACCAACAGTGGGTTTGCGACCAGCATGGATCTAGACCAGCCTGCGCATCCATGCAGTCTGGTCAGGATCAGTGCTGTTCGCTAACAGTTTCTCTAATTCCAATAGGCTTTGAAAGCGAACAGCATGGATCCTGACCAGACGTCTGGATCCATGGTGGTCGCAAACCCACTATGTTGGTTTTCTCATGGTGCGGCTCAAATGTCACATTATGTTTTTAATTTCATTTTAATGCAAGCTGTACTTTCATAGTTCAAGTTTGACCTTTCTGCACCTTTCACTACCTCTACTGGTCTAAAAACAAACCAGGGTGCACTTAGATTCTACTTTGTCTTGTTTTATTTATACATTATTATTATTATTACACCAGATTTATATAGCGCCTTTTTCATGATCAATTTCACGTTCAAAGGCACTTTACATAGTTCAGATGCAGCCACACAGGGCGCATAATTCATCCTCTACTAGTACAGACACAGAGTGATCTGACCAGAGGGACAGAGTGAGACAAAGCCCCCACTACAGAGAGATCAGAAATCAGATACAGGCTTGTCCGGCTAACTTAGCCTAGCTAGTTGCGAATAGACAGCCTGGTTCTTTAACGTGTCCAGTGTATAGCACTGATACACGCAAGGATTGCCTGGGTTCCTAACCAGTACACCTCTAGTTGGGTGGGAAACACTGAAAAGCGTTCCTGAAAATTCCCAAGTAGCTGCCTGGGATCGAACTCCCGACCTCAGGATTGGAAGGCCAGTGTGCAAGCAACAAGTAGTTGCTTAAATTTTACTGTTAGATCATTACGAGTTAAACCTGCATATTATATTTTCATTGAATAAGAATATAAAATTATGTTCCACAAACTACTCGATAAGACTTAGTCGTCTGCTATGTATTTATGATAACTAAATTAAAATCTTCCAGCACTGGATCAACCTCTGTTTTGCTAAAGGTTGAATAAAGTTGTAGTAAACATGTACTTCTCCATCATTAGTGAAGATAAGACTAGCCAATGAATTCCAAGAGACTGAAGAAGGCGTGGTTTAGTTTACTTCGGAGAGAGCTTTTTGTTTCTTTAACCTGTCAGTTAAATGAAATGGGGCGTTTAAACTATAAATAGGTTATAGATACACTTATTGAACTTCTAACGCATTAAGTTTTGCCTTCACTACGCTACACTCCATTTTGGCAAACTTAATTGCATTAGAAGTTCAATAAATGATCTATAACCTATACTAACATAATGGTAACACCATAGCAGCAACTGAAAGAGCAGCATAAGTAACCAATACAGTTCCAGCACTTGTAAGCATATATCAATTTCTGGCTCCTTAAGGAGCTGTATTAGGCCTTTTCTTCCTTTCTCTAGTTAACCACCACCTTCTGACTGCTGGTTTTGGATCAATTAAAGCATTCACTTTGACTTCTGCCATTTTCATGTGCATGAGTTTGTCCATCATTTTGGCACTTTGAATCTGTATCTCCTGTCAGACTGCATTATAATAATGTTTCATTGTAGAGAATGCTCTCTTGCATATAGCATAAACACTCGTTAAATGGAATATCTGTTATCATGTTGTCCATGTCCATCTGACTAACAAGTTGCCAGACAAGAAGAAGATGTAAACTGACCAACAACATGAAATTTTTAATCAATCCATTGACTGAGAGTATTTACAAGCTAGGTCACACTCGGCATTTATAGGAATTTCATACTGTCTAAATACTAAGTGTAAATATTTTTCTCCATATTGTTACAGAGCATTTCTATTAGTAGGAAGGGGTCAGTTTTTTAAGGTGGAAACATGTGTAGAAAATAATTAACTAGAATGTGTCTGTTGGACACAGGGTGTGCCCCCTACTGGTACATTTGTCACAAATAAGGGGCAGTAATTCAAATGTTTGCAGTCTTAATGGGGTAAAGCCTCAACAAACATTTTATGAAAAGGATTCATTTTTCTAGGCCATATACTTTTTGAGCTATGAGCATCACAAACAAAAAATCCACTATTTTGGCTATTTCAAGGGCCATAACTCTGTAATAAGTGCTAAGATTCTCAAGAAGAACGCCAAGTGTGCAAGGTCACATTATGATAAAGACTCAAGCAAGGTTTCATGAATTTACATCAAATATTTTTTTTAGCTAGGCACATAATCTAAGGTGAAAATGTGCATTTTTTACTATTTCAGGGGCCATAACTCTGAAAATAGGGGGCGGACCCAAATGAAATATAGGAGGTGCGCAAGTTCATATCATGATAAAGACTCATGCAAGGTTTCATGAATCTAAATCAAATACTTTTGAGCTACTAGTTACAGGGTGAAAATGTGCATTTTTGACTATTTCAGGGGCCATAACTCTGAAAATAGGGGGCAGAGCCAGACGAAAAATAGTAGGTGCGCAAGTTCATATCATGATAAAGACTCGTGCAATGTTTAATCAATTTATATGAAATACTTTTTGAGCTAGGTGCGTCACAAGGTGAAAATGTGCATTTTTGACTATTTCCGGGGCCATAACTCTAAAAATAGGGGGTGGACCCAAATGAAAAATAAGAGGTGTGCAAGTTCATACCATGATTAAGACTCATGCAAGGTTTCATGAATCTATATCAAATACTTTTTGAGCTAGGCGTGTCACAAGGTGAAAATGTGCATTTTTGACTATTTCAGGGGCCATAACTCTGAAATAGGGGGCAGAGCCAGACGAAAAATAGGAGGTGCGCAAGTTCATATCATGATTAAGGCTCATGCAAGGTTTCATCAATCTATATCAAATACTTTTCGAGCTAGATGCGTCACAAACTTTGGACGGACGAACGCACGGACAAGACCAAAATCTGTATGCCCCCACCACTCATGGGGGGGGGGGGGGGCACAAAAATTATGTGGGTGCGGTGGGGAGTGGGTGTAGTTTGAAGGGAAGAATATGCTCCTCCTACCACCCAAACTTCACTTGCTTCAATTAAGCTGAACTACACACTTGTATATATATTCAGTTTAACTGATCACAGTTAGGTGAGTGCCTTAAGGTCTTTTTGTGTGTATTTCAGTCATTTGAGCGTGAATGGTATGATGTGGCAATAGTAGGTGCTGGACCTGGGGGAGCAAGTACAGCTTTCTTTCTTGGTAATACTTTCTTTAAATCATTTTCAGAAATTTTATCTGTCTGTGCAAAAAAAGTCATGAAGTAGAAAAGCCATCTATAGCTTTGATTGCTTAAACAGCCGCTAAAGGTAAAATTACTATTATTATTTTATTACTATTATTATACCAGATTTATGTAGCTCCCTTTTCATGATAAACGTGTTCACACAGCGAAATTCATCCTCTACTAGTACAGACACAGAGTGATCTGACCAGAGGGACAGTGTGAGATAAAGCCCTGATAACAGATAGAAAGAAATCCTTTTTAGATCAGGCCTGTCGGGCTAACTTAGCCTAGCTGTTTGTGAATAGACAGGCTGGTTCTTTAACGTGCCCGGTGTATAGCACCGATACACGCGAAGCCGTCTTTCCTGGGAAGAACAAGTACAGGCCTCTTAGTTAGGTGGGAGACATTCAAGAGTATCTCAGAAATTTCCAGTGCTAATTGAACTGGAATACACAGCAAATATTTTTACACAAAACAGATGCTGTGGTCTTTACAGCTAGGTTGTTCCTATGTTCAGCTGATCTGTAGCACAACTTTAGTATATACTAATTTATTTTACGACAGTTTCTAAACAAGTTTTATAACTTGGACTAATCACTCTCAGCTTTTCATCGCTGCTGGTACCCTGCCGCGAGGGTATGAGATCACTATTGACAGCTCATTCCTGTTGGTACAATGTATCCGCCGCCATAAAGTTAGAACATCATTCTTAACACCTCATATAATTCTGCTAGTATGTTCTGACGCGGGGGTATGAGATCACTCTGGACACCCCATTTCTGATGTTATCCATCACCATGAGGGTATGAGATCACTCTGGACATCTCATTCCTGATGTTATCCATCACCATGAGGGTATGAGATCACTCTGGACACCTCATTCCTGATGTTATCCATCACCATGAGGGTATGAGATCACCCTGGACACCTCATTCCTGATGTTATCCATCACCATGAGGGTATGAGATCACCCTGGACACCTCATTCCTGATGTTATCCACCACCATGAGGGTATGAGATCACCCTGGACACCTCATTCCTGATGATATCCATCCCCATGAGGGTATGAGATCACCCTGGACACCTCATTCCTGATGTTATTCATCCCCATCAGGGTATGAGATCACCCTGGACATCTCATTCCTGATGTTATCCATCAACATGAGGATATGAGATCACCCTGGACATCTCATTCCTGATGTTATCCATCCCCATGAGGGTATGAGATCACCCTGGACACCTCATTCCTGATGTTATCCATCCCCATGAGGGTATGAGATCACCCTGGACACCTCATTCCTGATGTTATCCATCCCCATGAGGGTATGAGATCACCCTGGACACCTCATTCCTGATGTTATCCAACCACCATGAGGGTATGAGATCATCCTGGACACCTCATTCCTGATGTTATCCATCACCGATGAGGGTATGAGATCACCCTGGACACCTCATTCCTGATGTTATCCATCACCATGAGGGTATGAGATCACCCTGGACACCTCATTCCTGATGTTATCCATCACCGATGAGGGAATGAGATCACCCTGGACACCTCATTCCTGATGTTATCCATCACCATGAGGATATGAGATCACTCTAGACATCTCATTCCTCATGTTATCCACCACCATGAGGGTATGAGATCACCCTGGACACCTCATTCCTGATGTTATCCATCACCATGAGGGTATGAGATCACTCTAGACCTCTTAAGGTACTTCTGCATGTTTAATAAACCGGAAGTAACGGTGTTATGTCATTTATCATGGAAAGGTAGAATAAAGCCTGGATTCTGTGTACGGCAATGAAAATCATTTTATGAATTAAGGGCAACAGGTGAGTAAATTTAGTTCAGCAACGTTACTATCTTGCTTAAGTTAAAATATGATATTAAAACATCTGACATGTTAAATAGATAAAAAAATGTCTTAAAATCGGCTAAAAATGCATGGATCTCTTTAATAATTGGCAAATATCTCGAAAACGAGCACACAGACCGACACATTTTATTTCACTATCTTATAGGCCATATGTTTATTTATGACTTGGCCTAAAAAAAAATTCTTTGTTTCTGGTTACATGCCAAAAAAAATAAGGGTAGGTAGGTCGGAAATTTTTTTTTTGGAATTTCTTTTTATTAAGGGAGACTTTTCGGAAATTATTTTTGTGTCAGAAATGACTACAAATAAGGGGGTTATGCCCCTAGAGCATCAGTAAGTTGATTTCTAACATCACTGACCATGTTTAAAGCATAAAAAGTGCAGTTTTGCAACTTTTTTGTTAAAAAGTTAAAAAAATTATTCTCCAAGGCCATAAAAACATTTAGGGTCAGGTCAAAAATTTAGGGTAGGTTGGGATACCGGAAATGAACAATTTTTTTTATTACGCCTTATGAGAAGTTCCATTAAAATCTACATTGTATTCAGAAAAATCTTTTCGTGAAAATGCTATCAAAATTGTGATTTTCCCATAGACTCCCATTATGAAAACTTGCGTTAGGTTAAAATATTTTAAATCGGTCTAGCAAAAAAAAAAAAAGAAATTGAGCACACAACCCTATCTTTTTTATTTGTTGATTTTTCTTAAAGTATATATTCTGAAGTTTTGAAAAAGGAAGGTTTAATCAAAATTTACATTGTAGAAAAAACATTGATCCAAATGTGCAGAACTACCTTAAAGAATAGCCAGCTTCCACTTAAGTTGTGTGTGCCAAACAAGAGAGTTTCTACTACCATTTTTCATGTCTTTGGCATGATGTGTTCAAGGACTGAGCACTTAAGGAAAGCAACATAGACTAGTATAGCTTTGAGTGTTTCAACACAAAAATTTTGTTTTAATGGTAATTTATTACTTACTGTGATTTTAACTTTCAGCAAAACTTGGCTGGAAATGTCTGTTACTTGAGAAAAAGAAGTTTCCACGAGACAAGTATTGCGGCGATGCAGTGTGCAAGACTGCCATTGAGTTACTCAAGGAAATGGGAATTTATGAACAACTCGTTCGTGAAAATAAAGTTCATGTTGTAAGTAGAAGTGACTATTGAGGCCTTCTTGTGCTATTGCAATACTATTGATATTTAGGAAAGGAGTTACGATACTATTGATATTGCAGAAATGGCTTGCGATACTATTGATATTGCAGAAATGGCTTGCGATACTATTGATATTTAGGAAAGGAGTTACGATACTATTGATTATTGCAGAAATGGCTTGCGATACTACTGATATTGCAAGAAGGGCTTGTGATACTATTGATATTTAGGAAAGGAGTTACGATACTATTGATTATTGCAAAAATGGCTTGCGATACTATTGATATTGCAGAAAGGGCTTGCAATACTATTGATTATTGCAGAAATGGCTTGCGATACTATTGATATTGCAGAAAGGGCTTGCAATACTATTGATATTGCAGAAATGGCTTGCGATACTATTGATATTGCAAGAAGGGCTTGTGATACTATTGATATTTAGGAAAGGAGTTACGATACTAATGATTATTGCAGAAATGGCTTGCGATACTATTGATATTGCAGAAAGGGCTTGCAATACTATTGATTATTGCAGAAATGGCTTGTGATACTATTGATATTGCAGAAAGGGCTTGCAATACTATTGATATTGCAGAAATAGCTTGCAATACTATTGATATTGCAAGAAGGGCTTGTGATACTATTGATATTTAGGAAAGGAGTAACGATACTATTGGTATTGCAGAAATGGCTTGCGATACTATTGATTTTGCAAGAAGGGCTTGTGATACTATTGATATTTAGGAAAGGAGTTACGATACTATTGATTATTGCAAAAATGGCTTGGGATACTATTGATATTGCAGAAAGGGCTTGCAATACTACTGATTAATCGCAGAAATGGCTTGCGATACTATTGATATTGCAGAAAGGGCTTGCAATACTATTGATATTGCAGAAATGGCTTGCGATACTATTGATATTGCAAGAAGGGCTTGTGATACTATTGATATTTAGGAAAGCAGTTACGATACTATTGATTTTGCAGAAATGGCTTGCGATACTATTGATTTTGCAAGAAGGGCTTGTGATACTATTGATATTTAGGAAAGGAGTTACGATACTATTGATTATTGCAAAAATGGTTTGCGATACTATTGATATTGCAGAAAGGGCTTGCAATACTATTGATATTGCAGAAATGGCTTGTGATACTATTGATATTGCAGAAAGGGCTTGAAATACTATTGATATTGCAGAAATAGCTTGCGGTACTATTGTTTTTGCAGAATTGGCTTGCGATACTATTGATTTTGCAGAAAGGGCTTGTGATACTATTGATATTGTACAAATGGCTTGCGATACTATTTATATTGTACAAATGGCTTGCGATACTACTGATATTGTACAAAGGGCTTGCGATACTATTGATATTGTACAAAGGGCTTGTGATACTATTGATATTGTACAAATGGCTTGCGATACTACTGATATTGTACAAAGGGCTTGTGATACTATTGATATTGTACAAAGGGCTTGCGATACTATTGATATTGTACAAAGGGCTTGTGATACTATTGATATTGTACAAATGGCTTGCGATACTATTGATATTGTACAAAGGGCTTGCGATACTATTGATATTGTACAAAGGGCTTGTGATACTATTGATATTGTACAAATGGCTTGCGATACTATTGATATTGAAACAATGATAGTAATAGATAAGTCTTTGAATGTTGGTTCAAACAGATGTTACAAATTGATGCAGTGTCTACAATACTGGACCAACTATAGAGAATAGTTATGCCTGATTACGTTTCAAAGACTTATAAATCTATTACTATCAACCTGAAGCTAATGCTTTAATGACCCTTACAGTCTGCAAGAACTTATACCTTGGGCTTTTGTAAATTTAATTACCTAAATGCATATTGAATATTCATTTTAACCCTTACCCTGCTAAATTCCTGTAATGAACTTGTTCATCTTTCAGTTTGGACAGTACCAACAACTGTTAAAAGGGGTGCATACCAAAAGAGTTACTGACTGAATGCAGATCATGATCAGACTGTATGGAAGTGCAGGCTGATTATGATCTACACTGGTCACAAAGGCAGAATCAATAGCCACCAGCAGGCTAAGGGTTAAACATTATATTTAATATCAAAAATTAAATCATAAACATCACCCTGTCACAATATCTACAAAATAAAAAACAGGAAATCTCTAAGAATCAAAAGAAATACCCAGTTTTTTAATTATTTCCACCTTAAAGGGAGGTAGCTATGAAACTTTATTAAAGGGCAAAAAAACAGACATTTCAGCAAGAAATGTGGCTTTTTGTTCCTTAAATAAATTTCTATCAGAATATACATGAAGTAAAACATGTCATAAAGTGTTGCTAATAACTTGGGAAATTGTCATAGAAAGTAAGGATTAGTAAATTTCGTCTTAACTATAGTTGTGACCCCATTTTAAAGGTCTGATTTTACCTTTGTTAACATGAATTTTTTAACCAGATAATGTATTCATTAATGAATACAATAATTTTAAATTTAATTCATAATTAATACACACAAACCTGTTGCTGATATATTACAGTCAAAATCTGAGAATATCAGAATTTGACTGTATGTCAGCTATAGATTTGTGTGTATTAAGTATAAATGAATGAGGTTCTGGCTAAAACTGCTTTGTCCTGGGGGCATAAAATTGTGGAAATCAAAATTTAAAGGTAAAATGAAGTCTTTAGAAGAATATTCTATGTTCATTGGGGTTAAATTTTTTGGATTGACTTTACCACAAAATCAAAAAAAAAAAATAGTCAGATGCATATATCAGTGAATTAAGATTAAATGTAATTTGTAACTTTTTTAGTCAGACAGTGGAGGTATGTGCAGTCCCGGAGGCCTTAGCTATATTGGGAGAAGTAAGGAGGATTATGGAGAAATACCTGCAGCTCTTGCTTGTAAACGAATCTTTCTTGATGAGGCCATAGCTATGGGTGCAAAAAGGTAAAAATACTGAGGATGTCTTGAGTTCAGAAGATTACCTACTATTTTATTTAAGAGTTATTTAAAGATAAATACATGCATTGTGACAAATGTTACACATCAAATTGTTTATTTTGCCCCAACCTTTTTAGCTCACCAGTCACAAAGTGACAAGGTGAGCTTTTGTGATCGTGCGGCGTCCGTGCGTGTGTAAACTTTTGCTTGTGACCACTCTAGGGGTCACATTTTTCATGGGATCTTTATGAAAGTAGGTCAGAATGTTTATCTTAATGATATCTAGGTCAGGTTCGAAACTGGGTCACGTGCGATCAAAAACTAGGTCAGTAGGTCTGAAAATAGAAAAACCTTGTGACCTCCCTAGAGGCCATATTTTTCAATGGATCTTCATGAAAATTGGTCAGAATGTTCACCTTGATTATATCTAGGTCAAGTTTGAAACTGGGTCACATGCCTTCAAAAACTAGGTCAGTAGGTCTAAAAATAAAAAAAACCTTGTGACCTCTATAGAGGCCATATTTTTTATGAGATCTTCATGAATATTGGTGAGAATGTTCACCTTGATGATATCTAGGTCAAGTTCAAAATGGGTCACATGCCTTCAAAAACTAGGTCATTAGGTAAAATAATAGAAAAACCTTGTGACCTCTCTAGAGGCCATATTTTTCAATGGATCTTCATGAAAATTGGTCAGAATGTTTACCTTGGTGATATCTAGGTCAAGTTCGAAACTGGGTCACGTGTGGTCAAAAACTAGGTCAGTAGGTCTAAAAATAGAAAAAGCGACGTCATACTCAAAACTGGGTCATGTGGGGACAGGTGAGCGATTCAGGACCATCATGGTCCTCTTGTTTAGGTATAAAATTATACACGTTTTGCACGTTTGACTAAGTAAATTTGAAAATTATCTGTGTAACTGCACTTTTTGATTTTTATCTTGTTGTATTGTGGCCCATCCATAAGTTTCATGTAGTAACGTTGACAATGAGACTGAAAACATATTTCCGATTAATAACTTGAGCAAACTTAGGTCTACAGCTTTCAAACTTCTTAGGATGGTTGCCTGTGGTCAGTAGATTATCCATATTGTTTTAGTGGTCAGCAAGTTAAAGGTTAAGATTTCTTGATGAAGCCATAGCTATGGGTGCAAAAAGGTAAAAATACTGAGGATGTCTTGAATTCAGAAGATTTCCTACTATTTTATTTAAGAGCTATTTAAAGATAAATACATGCATTGTGATAAATGTTACACATCAAGTTGTTTATTTTGCCCCGCCCTTTTTAGCTCACCAGTCACAAAGTGACAAGGTGAGCTTTTGTGATCGTGCGGTGTTCGTGCGTGCGTAAACTTTTGCTTGTGACCACTCTAGGGGTCACATTTTTCATGGGATCTTTATGAAAATTGGTCAGAATGTTTATCTTAATGATATCTAGGTCAAATTTGAAACTGGGTCATGTGCGCTCAAAAACTAGGTCAGTAGGTCTAAAAATAGAAAAACCTTGTGACCTCCGTAGAGGCCATATTTTTCAATGGATCTTCATGAAAATTAGTCAGAATGTTTAACTTGATGATATTTAGATCAAGTTCGAAACTGGGTCATGTGCGGTCAAAAACTAGGTCAGTAGGTCAGATAATAGAAAAAATTTGTGACCTCTCTAGAGGCCATATTTTTCATGGGATCTGTATGAAAGTTGGTCAGAATATTCACCTTGATTATATCTAGGTCAAGTTTGAAACTGGGTCAGGTGTGGTCAAAAACTAGGTCAGTAGGTCTAAAAATAGAAAAACCTTGTGACCTCTCTATAGGCCATATTTTTCAATGGATCTTCATGAAAATTGGTCAGAATGTTCACCTTGATTATATCTAGGTCAAGTTCGAAACTGGGTCACGTGCCTTCAAAAACTAGGTCATTAGGTCAAATAATAGAAAAACCTTGTGACCTCTCTAGAGGCCGTATTTTTCAATGGATCTCCATGAAAATTGGTCAGAATGTTCACCTTGATAATATCTAGGTCAAGTTTGAAACTGGGTCATGTGTGGTCAGAAACTAGGTCAGTAGGTCTAAAAATAGAAAAACCTTGTGACCTCTCTAGAGGCCAGATTTTTCAATGGATCTTCATGAAAATTGGTCAGAATGTTCACCTTGATTATATCTAGGTCAAGTTCGAAACTGGGTCACGTGCCCTAAAAAACTAGGTCATTAGGTCAAATAATAGAAAAACCTTGTGACCTCTCTAGAGGCCATATTTTTCAATGGATCTTCATGAAAATTGGTCAGAATGTTCACCTTGATGATATCTAGGCCAAGTTCGAAACTGGGTCACGTGCGGTCAAAAACTAGGTCAGTAGGTCTAAAAATAGAAAAAAGCGATGTCATACTCAAAACTGGGTCATGTGGGGACAGGTGAGCGATTCAGGACCATCATGGTCCTCTTGTTTACGTATAAAATTATACACGTTTTGCACGTTTGACTAAGTAATTTTGAAAATTATCGGTGTAACTGCACTTTTTGATTTTTATCTTGTTGTATTGTGGCCCATCCATAAGTTTCATGTAGTAACGTTGACAATGAGACTGAAAACATATTTCCGATTAATAACTTGAGCAAACTTAGGTCTACAGCTTTCAAACTTCTTAGGATGGTTGCCTGTGGTCAGTAGATTATCCATATGGTTTTATTGGTCAGCAAGTTAAAGGTTAAGGTAACAGTGACCTTAAGATTAAAGCGTATATTTTAACATTTTTAAAATAACATGGTTTTTTCTTTCATAACCCCAGATATGTAATTGTATGAAAACAAACAAACAAAATGTGATCAAAACCAATAAATACTAACCCTTAGCATGCTGGCGGCAAATGATTCTGCCTTTGCGACCAATGCAGACCAAGATCAGCTTGCACATCCGTGCACTGCGCCAGTCTGATCATGGTCTGCATTGTTCACTATTCAGTCAGTATCTTTTTGGTAAACACCCTCTTAACAGTTAATGGTACTGTCCAAATTGAAAGATGGACAAGTTCATTATAGAAATTTAGCAGTGTAAGGGTTAAGAAGACTGTCATAAATGAAACAGAAAAATTATATTCTGATGTTTCATCAAAGTTTCTCAAAGAGTATATATTAAAAGGCTTCTAAAAAGATTTTGGTATGTTTCCAGGATGGGTGCAGATCTGAAAGAAGAACAGCCTGTGGCAGATGCAAAATTTGATAATGACACAAATCTATGGACAATTAATATTGAAGAGAGTGAAACAGCTTATAAAGCAAGGGTATAGCAATGCAATTCTTGTTTTTATCGTTTTTAGCTCACATGTCGCAAAGTGACAAGGCGAGCTTTTGTGATCGCGCAGCGTCCGTCCGTCTGTGCATCCGTCCGTCCGTAAACTTGCGCTTGTGACCACTCTAGAGGTCACATTTTTCATGGGATCTTTATGAAAGTTGGTCAGAATGTTCATCTTGATGATATCTAGGTCAAATTCATAACTGGGTCACGTGCGGTCCAAAACTAGGTCAGTAGGTCTATAAATAGAAAAACCTTGTGACCTCTCTAGAGGCCATACTTTTCAATGGATCTTCATGAAAGTTGGTCAGAATGTTCACCTTGATGATATCTAGGTCAAGTTTGAAACTGGGTCACATATCTTTAAAAAACTAGGTCAGTAGGTCAAATAATAAAAAACCTTGTGACCTCTCTAGAGACCATATTTGTTTTATGGGATCTGTATGAAAGTTGGTCTGAATGTTTATCTTGATGATATCTAGGTCAAGTTCGAAACTGGGTTAACTGTGATCAAAAACTAGGCCAGTAGGTCTAAAAATAGAAAAACCTTGTGACCTCTCTAGAGGCCATATTAATGAATGGATCTTCATGAAAATTGGTCAGAATGTTCATCTTGAGATATCTAGGTCAAGTTCAAAACTGGGTCACGTGCCATCAAAAACTAGGTCAGTAGGTCAAATAATAAAAAAACCTTGTGACCTCTCTAGAGGCCATATTTTTCATGGGATCTGTATGAAAGTTGGTCTGAATGTTCACCTTGATGATATCTAGGTCAAGTTCGAAACTGGGTGAACTACAGTCAAAAACTAGGTCAGTAGGTCTAAAAATAGAAAAACCTTTAAACCTCTCTACAGACCATATTTTTCAATGGATCTTCATGAAAATTGGTCTGAATGTTCACCTTGATGATATCTAGATAAATTTCGAAACTGGGTCACGTGCAGTCAAAAACTAGGTCAGTAGGTATAAAAATAGAAAAACCTTGTGACCTCTCTATAGGCCATATTTTTCAATGGATCTTCATGAAAATTGGTCAGAATGTTCACCTTGATTATATCTAGGTCAAGTTCAAAACTGGGTCACGTGCCTTCAAAAACTAGGTTATTAGGTCAAATAATAGAAAAACCTTGTGACCTCTCTAGAGGCACTATTTTTCAATGGATCTTCATGAAAATTGGTCAGAATTTTTATCTTGATGATATCTAGGTCAAGTTCAAAACTGGGTCACATGAGCTCAAAAACTAGGTCACTATGTCAAATAATAGAAAAAACAAAGTCATACTCAGTTCAAAACTGGGTCATGTTGGGACATATGAGTGATTCAGGACCATCATGGTCCTCTTGTTAGTTATTTACTGGTAGGCAATTAGAGTTCAAAGTACTCAGGATTCAGGTTGTCCATCCATCTGTCTGTCTGTAGACACAATCTTGTGCACACCAACTCTCCTCATCCGCTTGACACAATTTAATGAAACTTCACATAAGTGATCAGTAACAACAGTAGTTGTGCATGTTGCATGTTACGTTCTTTCAGAAAAAAACTTTGCAGGGTTACAGGACATTATTTTTTGTTACTATAATATATACACAGAGTCTGCATAATTATGCAATCTTGTGTGCACCTAATTTGAACCCATGCACACAATTTAATGAAACTTACACAAGTGATCAGTGGTAACCTTACATGTGCATGGTGCATGTTAGGTTCTTTCAGAAAAAAACTTTTGCACAGTTATGGGACTTTGTTTTCTGTTACTTTACTATATACATGCAGTCTGCCTATGCAATTTGCACACGCATAATCTCCCAAATCATTGCACACATTTCAATGAAACTTCACACAAGTGATCAGTACCAACCCTAGTTGTGTATGGTGCATGTTATGTTCTTTCAGATAAATATTCTGCAGTTATGGGACTTTGTTTTTTGTTACTATGCTGTATACATAGAGTCTGCATATGCAATCTTGTGCGCGCCTAATCTCTCGAACCATTGCATACAATTTAATGAAACTTCACGCAAGTGATCAGTACCAACCTTACTCGTGCATGGTATGTGTAAGATTCTTTCAGAAAAAAATTCTGCAGAGTTATTGGACTTTGTTTTTTGTTACTATACTATATACATACAGTCCACATAATTATGCAATCTTGTTAATTTTGTTGTAGTTGAATGGTTGTACTTGAATTACACTTTCAGTTTGATATTATGCATAATGAAGGTGCTTTTACCATATTTTTTTCCTTATAAGACTCATTATTAGGAGCCATATTTCCAGTTCAAGAGTGGGGAGCATCTTATTAGCATGTACTATAAGGCAACTAAAACAAAAAGAAACCCGAGATTGCCTGTCCAATTAGGGGCGTGTCTTATAAGTGAGTGCATCTTATAAGCAAAAATATACGGTATAAGACAGTGATTGCTCTTTAGAGATGTTGTGAAATGAGGAGATGCTGTATGTTTTGATTGTTCAGGTGTTGGTGTGTGCTGATGGAGCTCCTTCACGCTTGGCGACACAGCTTGGAATTGTGAATCGCCCACCAGATAGCACGTGCTCACGAGCATATGTCGAAGGTGGAACACACAAATTTAAAGCAGACGGTGTTGTTTTCTACAATAAAGAACTTCTGCCAGGTTAATAGTTAAATCTGAAGAAAGAAATATTAAGTTAACAGTCTCTAGCTGAAATCATCTTATGCCACAATTTTTAGCTGAAAAAAAGTAAACATTGAAACTTAAATAATATTGATTGTAAAGCCAGGTCAAGTTAATGTTTTGTTATTAAACTCCATGCAGTGACTTCTTTCTAAATACAATGTACCTAAACATGCGTTGACTCATCCATGAAATCAACAAAAATTAGTTCCCCAGGAATATTATTGATTTCACAGTTACTGAAATGACCTCAGAGTGGCATGCAATGCGTCTTCCATCTCCAGTAATGCTAGAAAAAAGCTATCGAACCTAAACTTTTGTAGTTTTGCATATTAACATGATACATGCGTTATCTCATGTACTGTAAAAGCAGAAATTTTTGCGAGGGTTTAATTTTCGCTACATTCGCGAGGCCCTACATCTCGCGAAAATTAATCCTCGCATAAATATTCACCATTAATATAATTCAAATTCATGTAGGATACTATTTTTACAATTTTTGCGAATATTAATCCTCGCAAGCATACTCAAAATTATTAATTGGCCAAATTTTGACCCAGCGAAAATATGCGCTTTTACAGTACTTTACTGCATATTTACCATAAAAAATCTCAAACTTCTGTTCATCAGTATTTAATGTCATTTTAGGATTGAGTAATTGACGTATACGACATCATCCCCCACCACCTAAAAACGAAATACACAGAAAAAATTATGACAAACTGATTTCCTTTGCAATTATTACCATAGAAAAATGATATTTGGAAAGTCAAGTGTTATATAAATAAGACCTGTGTCTGAATTATTGAAATTTCAGGATATGCTGCATTGTTTAGACATCCAAATGATGTATTAAATTTCTGCTGTTACATTATACCTGGGAACCCAAAATGTACCTCGGATAATCTTGCATACTGGCACGATCATCTCATGAAAGACGATCCAAATATCAGTCGTGCCCTTGGAAATGATTATAAAATTGAAAGAATGAAAGCAGGTTAGTGTATTAGTCATACTTTGTCTACAGAGGGTACAATATCAGAATTTGCTCTCAAAAATGATGAAATATTTAGACACAGCTACTTTTCTTCTTTGGCTCAAAATAGAGAAAACAAAATTTTTAAAACGTTTCTTGATTACTTCTTTCTTCACTATTGAAGAGGGTCTTTTTTGTTGGGCTTAAGCGTCGCACCAACACAATTATAGGTCATATGGTGACTTTCCAGCTTTTGGTGGTGGAGGTAGACCTTCATCACGAGTGGGCACCTGATTAGAACCACCAACCTTCTGTAAGCCAGCCGGATGGCGTTGAAGAGTTGACGCAGCATGTGATTTATTTGAAATTTAAAAAAAAAGAAGCTGTGTTTATTTATTACTTTGAATACTTTGAAAACTTGCACTATTTATGCTTATAAATGTGTTATTTGTCGACAGAAAGGGTAAGTCTAGTCCATACTTACGCCCCCTTCGAAGAAGGCGGTGTATATTGCTTTGCAGATGTCGGTCGGTCGGTCGGTTGGTCTGTCTGTCGGTCGGTCTGTCGGTATGTAGACCAATTGGTTTCTGGATGATAACTCAATAACACATGAGCCTAGTTCAGTCATGCAAAGGTCAAGGTCACAGTGACCTGGAACAGTTAAACGGTTTCCGGATAATAACTCAGGAATGCTTGGGCCTAGGATCATAAAAGTTGATAGGGAGGTTGGTCATGACCAGCAGATGACCCCTATTAATTTTGAGGCCAGTAGGTCAAAGGTCAAGGTCACAGTGACCCAGAACAGTTAAACAGTTTCAGGATGATAACTCAAGAACGCTTGGGCCTAGGATCATGAAAATTGACAGGGAGGTTGATCATGACCAGCAGATGACTCCTATTGATTTTGAGGTCAGTAAGTCAAAGATCAAGGTCACAGTGACCCGGAATAGTTAAACGATTTCCGAACGATAACTCCAGAACTCTTGGGTCTGGGATCATGAAAGTTGATAGGGAGGTTGGTCATGACCAGCAGATGACTCCTATTGACTTTGAGGTCAAAGGTCAAGGTCAAAGTGACTCGGAACAGTTAAACCGTTTACGAACGATAACTTGAGAATGCTTGGGCCTAGGATCAGGAAACTTGATAGGGAGGACCAGCAGGTGACCCCTTTTGATTTTGCAGTCAGTAAGTCAAAGGTCAAGGTCACAGTGATCCAGAAGAGTTAAACCGTTTCAGGACGATAACTTGAGGACACTTGGGCTTAGGATCTTGAAACTTAATAGGGAGGTTGATCATGACCAGCAGATGACTCCTATTGATTTTGAGGTCAGTAAGTCAAAGGTCAAGGTCACACTGACCCAGAATAGTAGAACTATTGTGTACATTGACTAAATAATTTCTGTTCCTTGCGCAATTACTGAATGCATCAAGGTGGGCATTTCATGTTCTACGAGCTCCTGTTATGAAACAGTTACATTAAATCAACAAGATGCAGTAAATTATCAACATAGTTAAGGTCATTGAATGCTTCAGTAAACATAAAACTCCATTTCTCTGTTAAAATTACCTGCCTGGCTGGTTTATTTCTTTCAGCAAGCTTGCGTCTTGGTGGTGAAAAGTATAGTTATGACAGACATTGTCTAGTTGTTGGTGACGCTGCTGGAATGACGGATCCACTTACAGGTTAGTGCCTGTTTGGTAAAATACATTGTCTACTATCATGTTTACAGTATAGATACAACAGACATTGTCTAGTTGTTGGCGATACTGATGGAATGACAGATCCACTTTCAGGTATTAAAGTGCCTGCGAAGTAATGGTCATTTTGAATATGTGGACATCCCATGTTAGCTTTAGTTCTCCGGTTTACAGATAAGCTTTTACAGTTGTTGTCTATTGTAATGATAAATCCACTAGGCCAGGTAAGGGGCATTGAGAATGTTACTGCAGGAATGATTAAATGGTAAAGGACATTGTGTAATTAAAGTACAGTGCAACCTCTGTAGAGCGACACCCTTTTGGAAATACAAATATTGACTGTTATGTAGAGGTTGTTGTTCTGGAGAGGTAAATTTGATAGTATATTTCAGCTTAGGGAAATTTTGATGATGTTGTTATAGAGAGGTTTTTGCTTAAGAGAGGGTTGCTCTGGAGAGGTTGTACTGGTGATTATCCCATGCTAGAATCATTGAATATAATTTACAGGACCCTGCCTTGTTACAGGACTGCTGCTGGAGTGATAGATCAACTTACAGTTAAGTGCCTGGCAAGTAAAGGACATTGTTTGTATGAGGATATCCCATGTTAAAATGGGATATGTCTCTGTTTGGGTAGGAAAACTGAATAGTACCTCTCAATAACTTTAGTTGTGGTTGAGTTTTTGAAATGAGACTTGGCCTATCAGTCGTTTGTAGTTAGACTGAGGTTGGGGCTTTATTTGAGATCAGTGGATTTTAGGTCAAGGTCACTGTTACTAATAATAGAAAAAAAAAGCTATTTTCACTCAATAACTTTTGTTTGGATAGTAAAGAAACTGAATTTGGCTTGTAGAAAAACCAAGGTTGGGATTGTATATGGGGTTATTTCAGTCAAGTTCAAGGTCAGCAAAAGGTCTAGGTCAAAGTCACAGTAACTAAAAACAGACATCATTTTTGTTTCACTGTGATCATCATAATGGTGTTTACCAGTTTGTAACTTTAATGTCTTTAGTATTGGTGCACCTGTAGTTAGCAAATGTGGTATTTAGGTAGCTTTATCAAGACAAAGATTGGGGTCGTATTTGTGGTAGCTTTGGTCAAAGTCAAGGTCATTGTTACTACAAATAGAAAGAGGTTCCACTCAGTATCTATAGTTTGATTATACCTTTTGTAACCAAACTTGATGTGTAAATAGTTTTAATTGAGGCAGGTTGGGATTTTATGTGTTACTTGGGTCAATTATTAGAATTATTGGAAAATTAGAAAAACGTTTTCCGTAAACTTTGAAAACCTGGTTTGTTGGCATTGTACATTTCTTGTTTAATCAGTTTATAATGTACAGATATGACATATATTATGTCTAGTTGTTGGTGATGCTGCTGGAGTGAGAGATCCACTTATGGGTATGTGCCAGTTAGGATAAGGACATTGTATACGGATATGCAACATTAACCTTTTTAAAAATGTTTACAGTATACAGATATGACAGACTGTGTCTAGTTGTGGAAGATGCTGGTCATATCCTATAAGTAAGTGGCTACCAAGGCTTGACACAAATAATCATTAGATATGATACATTAGTGCTAGATTTTCTCAGTGCATTTACTTCTGGGGCATTGTAACATGTTCCAAAGGTCTTTCATGCCTCTCAGATAACCTGGACATTCTGCTAGCTATCCAACATGCCTCTTTAAGGTAAGATGTAAGTTGTAGAAGACTCTTGCTACAGGAACTTACATAATCTGTTATAAGATTCTTTCACTGGTTTCAGGTGCAGATGGTCTCGAGGGTAACTGTTTAGGCGGTTACGAGGCTCCAGCCGAGTAACCGCTTAAACAGTTACCCAAGAGCCGGATATTCCCATCTGCACCTACAGCCAGTGATAGAATCTTTTTCTTGCATACCATATTCAACAAAGAAGAGTAAAAAATAAATTCAAACAAATGATTTTCTTATAGCACTTTCTTCTTATAGTAGCGTATTAACAAAGCGCGGGAACTTTACGCCCATAAACAGGAAGTACATCATGACGTTACAGAGACGAAAACACCTTAAGAGTTTCGGTTTTGTTTTATCATCTGCAATGAAACGTTATGTTATTTCCTTAAAATAAAGTTTTTTGAATTGAAAAATATATTATAAGGAACAAAGAGGAACTATCAAGGTATATAATTTTTATCCCGTTTTACGAAAAACATTGTTATTACTACACACCTCTTCAGTACATATGTAGTTCGTTATACGTCATTTACAGCACGAGAGTCATCCCCCCGGGGTGTAAGATGGAGTTTTCCAGCACCGGTGAAATCACCAGAAATCCCCGTCTGGTATGCAAGAAAGTATATTCTGTTGTTTTGCACTTACCGTAACCTCTTGTACCTCAGCCATGAAAAATTCCCAATATTTCAGTTACTCTGATGAAAACAAAGTGAAGTAGATGTAATGGATATGTGCTTAAATTTTGTAATTCAGGGGAGGGAATTCATCATGCTATGGAAGGAGGAAAGTTAGCTGCCCAATTTCTAGATGAGGTCATCGCCCATGGCAACTATGACAAAGAGGTCATGTCTATTTACCATGACAGATGGATGAAACTGTTCGGATATGATTTCAAATGGTATTTCTTTGTTCATTTTTTAGCTTGTAAAAGCTTTGCATGTGAGCAAGGTCTCTCAGGAACTACTGGACAGAATTTTATCAAATTTTACACTAATCTTTGTTATCTTTGAATGACAACTCTTGAAATGACCATGTACCATATCTCTGAGTAAATTTTTACAAAACTAAGGTTTTTTTAAGATAGAACGTTAGTGGAAATATCAGCAACATATGCATTGAATGCTTTGAAATCTATCAATTCTTTAGGTACATCAAATGACCATACATTTTAACAAAATTCTTCTGGTTTTTGTTGAGCCCGCTTGCGGTGAGCTGGACTCAGTCGTCACTTTTGGCGGGTCGGTGTATGTGCGTGAGTCCGTGCGTCCGTCCGTGCGTCCATGTGTCCTTCCGATTTTGTCCATAACTTTGACATGCATGGACCAATCTTGTTTATATCTGGCATGAATGTTTATCTCAATGAGAAGGAGTGTCATGCGCAAACCCCATGTTTCTATCTCAAAGGTCAAGGTCATAGTGGAGGTCAAATGTCAAATTGAAGTTTGTCTGGAGCATTTCTTCTTCATGCACGGTGCGATTTTGATGTAGTTTTGCATGAATGTTCACCATTATGACACAGAGCAAGAATCAGGTCCCTAGGTCTAAGGTCAAGGTCACACTTGACAGCTGGTGGGCTCAACATTCTGCCCGTGGGCATACTTGTTTTTCATATTCAGAAAATATTGGTAAAGCTTTTGTATGTTAAGATTTCATGTTTAGAATGGGTAGTTGATGAAAGTCACCACCTGAAATGGATGGATAACTTATTTCCAGTTAAGCCTACAGCAGATGTCATATCTAATGATGCTGTTTTATATTATATTATATTATATTTTATTACATGACTGTATTTTTTTGTTTCTCTGATTGGCTGAAAATGGTTCGAAAAGTAATGAGTACATATCATATCAACCTATCTTGGGTTATAAATAGTACGATGATAAAAATAGATCGAAGTAGGTGCTTGGAAAACCAATATCAACCTGATTTGGTCTAAATTTATTCCTTATTTCTTTATTAAAGATACAATTGTAATAACAAGACTGACTATACATCTGTTCATGTAATAAAACAATTATTGACTTTTTCATAGGTTGATATCAGGATTTATCAACCCCAAAAAGTTTTATTCACCAAGCCGAAAATATCAGGATTTATCAACCCTCAAAAAGTTATACTCACCGAGCCAAAGGCTCGATGAATATAACTTTTTGAGGGTTGATAAATCCTGATATCAACCTATGAAAAAGTTGATAATTGTATAATATTATATTATATTATATTATATTACATGACTGTATTCTATAGTTTCTCTGATTGGCTGAAAACGGTTCAAAAAGTAATGAGTACATATCATATCAACTTATCTTGGGTTATAAAGAGTACGAAAATAAAAATAGATCGAAGTAGGTGCTTGGAAAATCAATATCAACCTGATTTGGTCTAAATTTATTCCTTTTTTCTTTATTAAAGATACAATTGTAATAACAAGACTGACTATACATTTATTCATGTAATAAAACAATTATTGACTTTCATAGGTTGATATCAGGATTTATCAACCGTCAAAAAGTTATATTCAATTCGCCTATGAAAAAGTCAATAATTGTATAATATTATATTATATTACCGTATATTGTATTAGGTTCTGTGCTATTTTATATAATGAATGAGATGCTATTTAATCTAATGATGCTGTTTTATATTAGTATCAGTGCTATTTTTATATAATGATGTTTTATATTAGGTTCAGTGCAATTTTATCTAATGATGCTGTTTTATATTAGTGTCAGTGCAATTTTATCTAATGATGCTGTTTTATATTAGTGTCAGTGCAATTTTATCTAATGATGCTGTTTTATATTAGGTTCAGTGCAATTTTATCTGATGATGCTGTTTTATTAGCTCACCTGTCACATAGTGACAAGGTGAGCTTTTGTGATCACCCTTCGTCCGTGGTCTGTGCGTCCGTGCATGCGTGTGTCAACAATTTCTTGTCTGCACAATAGCGGTTTCATTTATGATTTTATTTTAACCAAACTTGCACACAACTTGTATCACCATAAGATCTCGGTTCCTTTCTTGAACTGGCCAGATCCCATTATGGGTTTCAGAGTTATGGCCCCTGAAAGGGCCAAAATTAGCTATTTTGACCTTGTCTGCACAATAGCAGCTTTATTATGTCTCCCCCAGGAGACATATTGTTTTTGCCCTGTCCGTCCGTCCGTCCGTACGTCACACTTCATTTTCGAGCAATAACTGGAGAACCATTTGACCTAGAACCTTCAAACTTCATAGGGTTGTAGGGCTGCTGGAGTAGACGACCCCTATTGTTTTTGGGGTCACTCCATCAAAGGTCAAGGTCACAGGGGCCTGAACATTGAAAACCATTTCCGATCAATAACTAGAGAACCACTTGACCCAGAATGTTGAAACTTCATAGGATGATTGGTCATGAAGAGTAGATGACCCCTATTGATTTTTGGGTCACTCCGTCAAAGGTCAAGGTCACAGAGGTCTGAACATTGAAAACCATTTCCGATCAATAACTAGAGAACCACTTGACCAAGAATGTTGAAACTTGATATGATGATTGGTTATGAAGAGTAGATGACCTCTATTGATTTTGGGGTCACTCCGTCAAAGGTCAAGGTCACAGAGGTCTGAACATTGAAAACCATTTCCGATCAATAACTAGAGAACCACTTGACCGAGAATGTTGAAACTTCATAGGATGATTGGTCATGAAGAGTAGATGACCCATATTGATTTTGGGGTCACTCCATCAAAGGTCAAGGTCACAGGGGCCTGAACATTGAAAACCATTTCCAATCAATAACTAGAGAACCACCTGACCCAGAATGTTGAAACTTGATATGATGATTGGTCATAAAGAGTAGATGACCCTTATTGATTATGGGATCACTCCGTCAAAGGTCAAGGTCACAGGGGCCTGAACATTGAAAACCATTTCTGATCAATAACTAGAGAACCACTTTACTCAGAATGTTGAAACTTCATAGGATGATTGTACATGCAAAGTAGATGACCCCTATCGATTTTGGGGTCACACCATTAAAGGTCAAGGTCACAGGGGCCTGAACATTGAAAACAATTTCCGGTCAGTAACTTGAGAACCACTTGACCCAGAATGTTGAAACTTAATAGGATGATTGGTAATAAAGAGTAGATGACCCCTAAAGATTTTGGGGTCACTCTGTGAAAGGTCAAGGTCATAGGGGCCCGGACATTGAAAACCATTTCCAGTCAGTAACTTGAGAACCACTTGACCCAGAATGATGAAACTTCGTAGGATGATTGGTCATGCAGAGTAGATGAACCCTAACGATTTTAGGGTCACTCTGTTAAAGGTCAAGGCCACAGGGGCCTGAACATGGAAAACCATTTCCAATCAATAACTTGAGAACCTCTCGACCCAGAATGTTGAAACTTCATAGGATGATTGTCCATGCAGAGTAAATGACCCTTATCGTTTTTGGGGTCACTCCGTTAAAGGTCAAGGTCACAGGGGCCTGAACATTGATAACCAGTTCTGATCAATAACTTGAGAACCACTTGACCCAGAATGTTGAAACTTCATAGGATGATTGAACATGCAGAGTAGATGACCCCTATTGATTTTGGGGTCAGTCTATTAAAGGTCAAGGTCACAGTGGCCTGTTCATGTAAAATCATTTTTTGGAAATAACTTGAGAACCACTTGACCTACAATGTTGAAACTTAATAGGATGATTGGACATGCAGAGTAGATGACCCCTGTTTATTTTGAGGTCACTTGATCAAAGGTCAAGGTCACAGGAGACTGAACAGTGACTTGAGAACCACTAGGCCACGAGTGTTGAAATTTAGCGGGATGACTGGACATGCCAAGTAGATGATCCCTATTGCAGCCAACCATCAGTGTCTCTTTGACTTTCGCTCCTGACCCCTATTGACTTCTTGCCTATAGGACTTTGCATTGGGGGAGACATGCGCTTTTTTACAAAAGCATTTTCTAGTTTATGATTTGATTTTTACCAAACTGGCACACAACTTGTATCACCATAAGATCTTGGTTCCTTTCTTGAACTGGCCAGATTCCGTTATGGGTTCCAGAATTATGGCCCCTGAAAGGGCCAGAATTAGATATTTTGACCTTGTCTGCACAATAGCAGCTTCATTTATGATTTTATTTTAACCAAACTTGCACACAGCTTGTATCACCATAAGATCTTGGTTCCTTATTTAACTTGGCGAGATTCCTTTATGGGTTTTAGAGTTATGGCCCCTGAAAGGGCCAAAATTAGCTATTTTGACCTTGTCTGCACAATAGCAGCTTCATTTATGATTTGAATTTAATCAAACTTGCACAAAACTTATGTCACCATAAGATCTCAGTTCCTTTCTTGAACCGGCTAGATCCCATAATGGGTTCTATAGTTATGGCCCCTGAAAGGGCCAAAATTAGCTATTTTGACCTTATCTGCACAATAGCAGCTTCATTTATGATTTGATTTTAACCAAACTTGCACGCAACTTGTATCACCACAAGATCTTGGTTCCTTTCTTGAAGTGGCCAAATTCCATTATGGGTTCCAGAGTTATGGCCCCTTAAAGGTCCCAAATCGGCTATTTTGGCTTTTGCAGCCATATAGAGACTTCATTTATGGTTTTATTTGATACAAACTTCCAAAATATCTTCAACAACAATAAATCTTAGATTCCATGACAAATCAGATCCAATCGTAGGTTCCAGAGTTATTTTATATCTGATTACCTCCCCTGATTGTAATCAAAATGGATTTATATCAGTAAGTACTTATAGGACTTATTTGAAATTTCATAGTTGTCATTAGTTGGACTGAGACAATCAGGGTAGATAACTATGGACTGATTTTATGTCAAATTACCTCCCTTTATTTCAGATTAAAATGGGTATATCTCCGTAACTAATGAAGATACTGATCTGAAATTTCATTTATGTCAACAGATTTATTTGGCAGAGCCTTCTTTTGTTCACTTACAATATTTTTTTTTTAATTACTTCCCTTTTACGTTACTATAAATAGCTTATTTTTAGTAACTTTTTAATTATTGGCCGTAGGGAAAAACGGAGACCACTTTTCTGTGGTACAACATGAAAGGTACCTCCAATTTTTAGGTGCATTTTGACATATCTGTACCTTGTAAGAATTGTTTTTTTCTTTTTGGTTAAATTTCTTCCCTTTGTTGTTCCTGTCCTTTGGACTTAAATATTTTTACTGAGGACCTTCTTGTCCTCAAGTGCAATGATAACAGGTGAGCGATATAGGGCCATCATGGCCCTCTTGTATTAGGGTCAGTGCTATTTTATCTAATGATGCTGTTTTATATTTGGGTCAGTGCAATTTTATCTAATGATGCTGTTTTATATTAGGGTCAGTGCAATTTTATCTAATGATGCTGTTTTATATTAGGTTCAGTGCAATTTTATCTAATGATGCTGTTTTATATTAGTGTCAGTGCAATTTTATCTAATGATGCTGTTTTATATTGGGTCATTGCAATTTTTTTATCAAATGATGCTGTTTTATATTAGGTTCTGTGCTATTTTATATAATGAATGAGATGCTATTTAATCTAATGATGCTGTTTTATATTAGGTTCAGTGCAATTTTATCTAATGATGCTGTTTTATATTAGTGTCAGTGCTATTTTATCTAATAATGCTGTTGTATATTAGGGTCAGTGCAGTTTTATCTAATGATGCTGTTTTATATTAGTGTCAGTGCAATTTTATTTAATGATGCTGTTTTATATTAGTGTCAGTGCAATTTTATTTAATGATGCTGTTTTATATTGGGTCATTGCTATTTTTTTATCAAATCATGCTGTTTTATATTAGGTTCAGTGCAATTTTATCTAATGATGCAGTTTTATATTAGTGTCAGTGCAATTTTATCTAATGATGCAGTTTTATATTAGTGTCAGTGCAATTTTATCAAATCATGCTGTTTTATATTAGGTTCGGTGCAATTTTATCTAATGATTCTGTTTTATATTAGGGTCAGTGCAATTTTATCTAATGATGCTGTTTTATATTAGGTTCAGTGCAATCTTATCTAATGATGCTGTTTTATATTAGGGTCAGTGCAATTTTATCTAATGATGCTGTTTTATATTAGGGTCAGTGCAATTTTATCTAATGATGCTGTTTTATATTAGTGTCAGTGCAATTTTATCTAATGATGCTGTTTTATATTAGTGTCAGTGCAATTTATCTAATGATGCAGTTTTATATTAGGTTCAGTGCAATTTTATCTAATGATGCTGTTTTATATTAGGGTCAGTGCAATTTATCTAATGTGCAGTTTTATATAAGGTTCAGTGCAATTTTATCTAATGATGCTGTTTTATATTAGGTTCGGTGCAATTTTATCTAATGATGCAGTTTTATATTAGGTTCAATGCAATTTTATCTAATGATGCCGTTTTATCTAATTATGCCGTTTTATATTAGGTTCAGTACAATTTTATCTAATGATGCAGTTTTATATTAGGCTCAGTGCAATATGATGCTGTTTTATATTAGGTTCAGTGCAATTTTATCTAATGATGCAGTTTTATATTAGGTTCAGTGCAATTTTATCTAATGATGCAGTTTTATATTAGGTTCAGTGCAATTTATCTAATGATGCTGTTTTATATTAGGTTCAGTGCAATTTTATCTAATTATGCAGTTTTATATTAGGTTCAGTGCAATTTTATCTAATTATGCAGTTTTATATTAGGTTCAGTGCAATTTTATCAAATGATGCTGTTTTATATTAGGTTCAGTGCAATTTTATCAAATGATGCTGTTTTATATTAGGTTCAGTGCAATTTTATCTAATGATGCTGTTTTATATTAGGTTCAGTGCAATTTTATCTAATGATGCTGTTTTATATTAGGTTCAGTGCAATTTTATCTAATGATGCTGTTTTATATTAGGTTCAGTGCAATTTTATCTAATGATGCTGTTTTATATTAGGTTCAGTGCAATTTTATCTAATGATGCTGTTTTATATTAGGTTCAGTGCAATTTTATCTAATGATGCTGTTTTATATTAGGGTCAGTGCAATTTTATCTAATGATGCTGTTTTATATTAGTGTCAGTGCAATTTTATTTAATGATGCTGTTTTATATTAGTGTCAGTGCAATTTTATTTAATGATGCTGTTTTATATTGGGTCATTGCTATTTTTTTATCAAATCATGCTGTTTTATATTAGGTTCAGTGCAATTTTATCTAATGATGCAGTTTTATATTAGTGTCAGTGCAATTTTATCTAATGATGCAGTTTTATATTAGTGTCAGTGCAATCTTATCTAATGATGCTGTTTTATATTAGGTTCGGTGCAATTTTATCTAATGATGCAGTTTTATATTAGGGTCAGTGCAATTTTATCTAATGATGCTGTTTTATATTAGGTTCAGTGCAATCTTATCTAATGATGCTGTTTTATATTAGGGTCGGTGCAATTTTATCTAATGATGCTGTTTTATATTAGGGTCGGTGCAATTTTATCTAATGATGCTGTTTTATATTAGTGTCAGTGCAATTTTATCTAATGATGCTGTTTTATATTAGGGTCGGTGCAATTTTATCTAATGATGCTGTTTTATATTAGGTTCGGTGCAATTTTATCTAATGATGCTGTTTTATATTAGGGTCGGTTCAATTTTATCTAATGTGCAGTTTTATATAAGGTTCAGTGCAATTTTATCTAATGATGCTGTTTTATATTAGGTTCGGTGCAATTTTATCTAATGATGCAGTTTTATATTAGGTTCAATGCAATTTTATCTAATGATGCCGTTTTATCTAATTATGCCGTTTTATATTAGGTTCAGTACAATTTTATCTAATGATGCAGTTTTATATTAGGCTCTGTGCAATATGATGCTGTTTTATATTAGGTTCAGTGCAATTTTATCTAATGATGCAGTTTTATATTAGGTTCAGTGCAATTTTATCTAATGATGCAGTTTTATATTAGGTTCAGTGCAATTTATCTAATGATGCTGTTTTATATTAGGTTCAGTGCAATTTTATCTAATGATGCAGTTTTATATTAGGTTCAGTGCAATTTTATCTAATGATGCTGTTTTATATTAGGTTCAGTGCAATTTTATCTAATGATGCTGTTTTATATTAGGTTCAGTGCAATTTTATCTAATGATGCTGTTTTATATTAGGTTCAGTGCAATTTTATCAAATGATGCTGTTTTATATTAGGTTCGGTGCAATTTTATCAAATGATGCTGTTTTATATTAGGTTCGGTGCAATTTTATCAAATGATGCTGTTTTATATTAGGTTCGGTGCAATTTTATCTAATGATGCTGTTTTATATTAGTGTCAGTGCAATTTTATCTAATGATGCAGTTTTATATTAGGTTCAGTGCAATTTTATCAAATGATGCTGTTTTATATTAGGTTCAGTGCAATTTTATCAAATGATGCTGTTTTATATTAGGTTCAGTGCAATTTTATCAAATGATGCTGTTTTATATTAGGTTCAGTGCAATTTTATCAAATGATGCTGTTTTATATTAGGTTCAGTGCAATTTTATCAAATGATGCTGTTTTATATTAGGTTCAGTGCAATTTTATCAAATGATGCTGTTTTATATTAGTGTCAGTGCAATTTTATCAAATGATGCTGTTTTATATTAGGTTCAGTGCAATTTTATCAAATGATGCTGTTTTATATTAGGTTCAGTGCAATTTTATCAAATGATGCTGTTTTATATTAGGTTCAGTGCAATTTTATCAAATGATGCTGTTTTATATTAGGTTCAGTGCAATTTTATCTAATGATGCTGTTTTATATTAGGTTCAGTGCAATTTTATCTAATGATGCTGTTTTATATTAGGTTCAGTGCAATTTTATCAAATGATGCTGTTTTATATTAGGTTCAGTGCAATTTTATCAAATGATGCTGTTTTATATTAGGTTCAGTGCAATTTTATCAAATGATGCTGTTTTATATTAGGTTCAGTGCAATTTTATCTAATGATGCTGTTTTATATTAGGTTCAGTGCAATTTTATCAAATGATGCTGTTTTATATTAGGTTCAGTGCAATTTTATCAAATGATGCTGTTTTATATTAGGTTCAGTGCAGTTTTATCAAATGATGCTGTTTTATATTAGGTTCAGTGCAGTTTTATCAAATGATGCTGTTTTATATTAGTGTCAGTGCAATTTTATCTAATGATGCTGTTTTATATTAGTGTCAGTGCAATTTTATCTAATGATGCTGTTTTATATTAGGTTCAGTGCAATTTTATCAAATGATGCTGTTTTATATTAGGTTCAGTGCAGTTTTATCAAATGATGCTGTTTTATATTAGTGTCAGTGCAATTTTATCTAATGATGCTGTTTTATATTAGGTTCAGTGCAGTTTTATCAAATGATGCTGTTTTATATTAGGTTCAGTGCAGTTTTATCAAATGATGCTGTTTTATATTAGGTTCAGTGCAGTTTTATCAAATGATGCTGTTTTATATTAGTGTCAGTGCAATTTTATCTAATGATGCTGTTTTATATTAGGTTCAGTGCAGTTTTATCAAATGATGCTGTTTTATATTAGGTTCAGTGCAATTTTATCTAATGATGCTGTTGTATATTTAGGTGTTTACTATTCTGTCAAACAGTATTACTGTATTTCAGGTCAATGATATTTTGTCAGATGACATATCGATTCCCAATTTTGCTGGATGCTGCTACAGCTGCTGTACAGAGAAAGGGAGATAAAATGCTCCTGAAATGGGCTGATATCATGACAGGTAAATGTGCTTTAGATAAAATAAAACATCTACAACTCTCAGACTGAATTAGATAAAACATACTTACTAGGACAAGAGTCCAAGGTTATAAACATCTGTTTGGTTGGTTCTCAGCTCAGTCTTTAAAATGATCAGTTAAAAAGCTGCATTCTGACACAGGTGTTGGGGCCTCCATGGCAGAGTGGTTAAGATCGCTGACTTTAAACCACTTGCCTCTCACCAATGTGGGTTTGAGTATTGATTACATGACTGAAAATGGGAAAATCCATCATGAGGAGTGTTTGTTTAGAGTGCAATATTCGTTTGTTCATTATTCATTCCTTTGTCTGTTCTTCCCATCCTTCCTTCCTGTGTGCATGCATTAGTTTTTCCCTAAAACCTTCATTCATGCTTTCCTTCGTTCCTTACTGCATATGTGTGTTCATTTGTCCTGTCCTTCTTTCATGCATTTCTGCATTCATTAATACTGTAATATGTCATAAGCTTATTGCGGATACAATGTACATCATTTAAATGCAGTATGTTTTTATTCATTTCAGGACGTGTACCGAAGATCAACATGTTAAAGCCAGAATTTTCCTTTACAATAACATTTGAACTTATTTTGCTGATAATGAAAAGATTATTAGGGAAACCTGCAAAAATACAGAAAGGTGACTGATGAGATTATTGGGAAAACCTAAAAAAATAGACTGATGAGATTATTGGGAAAACCTAAAAAAATAGACTGATGAGATTATTGGGAAAACCTAAAAAAATAGACTGATGAGATTATTAGGATTACCAATAAAAATACAGTAAACTGTCTGATAATCTTTACTTGGGAAATCCTTTAAAAATACAGAAAACTGATTGATAAATTATTATTGGGAGAACCTACAGAAAATGGACTAGTAAGATTATTTGGGAAAACTGTAAAAATACAAAAAAACTGTCAGATAATATTTAATTGGGAAAACCTTTAGAAATACAGAAAACTCATTGACAATATTATTGAGAAAATCTTTAAAAATAAAATACAGACTTTTGAATAATAACATTATTGGGGGAAACCTTTAAAGATACAGAAAGGGGATTGAGAATATTTTTGGGAAAACCTTTAAAAATACAGAAATCTGACTGGTAAGGTAACAAGGAAAATATTTAGAAATCCAAAATTTTTACTGATATTAAGTTTCTATAATATCTTGTAGAAATCCTTTCATGTACATTTTTTTGCAGTCGGGGTTTTTCAAATTTAAAAACAAAGGTTTATGATCTTTGACAAGAGAATGCTTGGACTTGTGGTTGTCTTATTGTTTATTGTCAGTAGATGATGCCTGCTATGGTACATCAATTTTAAGACTGGATGTTACCAATCACCTTCGTGTCATAATGGAGAGCATATATGTTTTAGAAACTTCTATTTTTTAACATATCTTTGTATACTTTTTAGCTCATCTGATTTTTTGGAGAAAAAAAATGATGAGTTATTGTCATCACTTGATCGGTGTCGGCGTTGGCATTGGCATTGGTGTTGGTGTTGGTGTTGGCGTTGCCAGGTTAAGTTTTATGTTTAGGTCAGCTTTTCTCCTAAACAATCAAAGCTATTGCTTTAAAACTTGCAACACTTGTTCACCATCATAAGCTGACCCTGTAATGCAAGAAACATAACTCCATCCTGCTTTTTGCAAGATTTATGGCCCCTTTTGGACTTAGAAAATATCAGATTTTTTGGTTAAGTTTTGTGTTTAGGTCAGCTTTTCTCCTAAACTATCAAAGCTATTGCTTTAAAACTTGCAACACTTGTTCATCATCAAAAGCTGACTTTGTACAGCAAGAAACATAACTCCATCCTGCTTTTTGCAAGAATAATGGCACCTTTTAGACTTAAAAAATATCAGATTTTTTGGTTAAGTTTTGCGTTTAGGTCACCTTTTCTTCTTAATGGTCAAAGCTATTGCTTTAAGGTAGAACGCGACACTTTGCGAACTTTCGAGTAGCGTCTTGAAATTTTGCATGTGTAAAGTTGACCATATTTCAAACAAGATGCAGTTTATTTTATACCAATAGAGCCAACGAGTTTTTGTACATGAGATGTCAAAGTTGACCACCAAAGCCCGTTTTTGAAACTGACGTTGCCGCGTATCCTTGGCAACTGTTACGAGTACTGCAATGGCACCAGCCAACAAATTTTCTTAAATTATACATTATTCGACGGGAATTAATTTATCCTTTATGGTGATGTAAAAAGTATTGTTTTACACCGACAAATATTTGAAAAATGGAAAAAATCGCCGTTTTTGACTAAAATTTGACGTTCAGTTTCGCAGCATTTTTCGGCTTTAAATCAGTATATTACAAAATCCCTGAATTAAATTTTTGATTTTTTTCAATAAACGGTGTTTAAAATGTATACCAAGTCCAAATGACAAATAAAACTGGGGGGTCACCGACTTAGATTTTTCGGTGCATGTGATTTTATTTCCCCCACCCCCGTGCGTAAATTTTGTACCATAATTCGACGTCTGCAGATACGTTCGAGACATCATAATTCAGTCATTTTGAAAATCGCTTTTAATATATTTTCTATATAATAATGATTTTTTAAAATCTTTTTCTTATTCAAAGTACCAAATTAACAAGTTTTCCGTTGTAACACACTGCTAAAATGAAGAATTCATACATATGCAATTGTGTAGATAGTTCGGAGATTTCACATTTGAAACAAAAGTTAAAGCATAATTATTGTAAAATATCATAGATCAGTATTATACAGCAGTTTCATGTAGTTTTAAGTTTGCCCTCCACGAGAGTAAAGTTTTTCTTGATATTATCCCTTTTCCTCCATAAGCATACACGCACGCACGCCCGCCCACACATCCCAATGTCATATATGCTGGTCGTAAATGCACTATGCTGGTTTTCCCATGGCACGGCTCAATAAGAGGTATCGCTTTGAATACTATCCTAAAGTTACATTAACGCATAAGCGTAGCTTTATAAAATCTGATGAGTGAACTGCTAAATTGTTACATTCTGAATGTTGAAATCTCAGACGCTTATTAAAATAAAAATAAATAAAATATAAAATTTTACACATATACATACACTGGTACAAATCCTAGTATCTCGTAGATACGAAACCAAGACCAGCAAGTTTGAACCGTTGGTCCTATGTACAATGTTACGATTCTTGAGTCGCTCATATAGATAATTACAACATAGAATTATACATGTTTAACCGCTGATGAGTTACAGCGAGTTTCCATCACAACCACTGTTTTCTGTGTTTCGTTCTTTTACCCCATCCACTTAGATCAGTTCTATGAATCGCTTTTCCGATCCCTGGGTAGGGCGTGACAATCCGGTAGAAGGTATTTGTCCGAAATCATTCGTCCTCCACCTCCGGTTTTATGTGAAGTTGAAAGTTACTTGTTGAGGAACACTGGTTAGGTTTTTATGGAATATATATCATTTTAAGCAGAGTATGTACTCGTACTTGTTATGTCTGATAGGTCTCTAATATTAGGAAAAATATCATATATGGAATATGATTCTATTATGTGTTTATGAATACAAGGATAACCTTTCTTTAAACACATCTCTGGAGAGCTTAAACCTCTTTGTAAAAGGATGGTGTTTCTATCTAGCGTTGTCAATAAATAAACCTTTTCAGAGCAATAGCCTCCATACAATGAATATAAATTCTGTTTCCCCGTGGCTGCACTTTATTTGAAATCGGGGTGTCTAACTACTCTCAAAACAATCGAAATATTTTCAAAACGTAAAATTTATAATAAAGTTAAATAAATTTGTGATGTTTATTCCAACGACATTAGGGCTTTTATTTTTATGCCCCCGAAGGGAGGCATATAGTTTTTGAACCGTCGGTCTGTCGGACTGTCGGTCTGTCGGTCTGTCCGCATTTTTCGTGTCCGGTCCATATCTTTGTCATCGATGGATGGATTTTCAAATAACTTGGCATGAATGTGTACCACAGTAAGACGACATGTTGCGCGCAAGACCCAGGTCCGTACCTCAAAGGTCAAGGTCACACTTAGACATTAAGGGATAGTGCATTGATGGGCGTGTCCGGTCCATATCTTTGTCATCGATGGATGGATTTTCAAATAACTTGGCATGAATGTGTACCACAGTAAGATGACGTGTCGCGCGCAAGACCCAGGTTTGTATCTCAAAGGTCAAGGTCACACTTAGACATTAAGGGATAGTGCATTGATGGGCGTGTCCGGTCCATATCTTTGTCATCGATGGATGGATTTTCAAATAACTTGGCATGAATGTGTACCACAGTAAGACGACGTGTCATGCGCAAGACCCAGGTCCGTAGCTCAAAGGTCAAGGTCACACTTAGATGTTAAAGGTCTTTTTTCATGATAGTGCATTGATGGGCGTGTCCGGTCCATATCTTTGTCATTCATGCATGGATTTTAAAATAACTACGCATAAATGTGTGACACAGTAAGACGATGTGTCGCGCGCAAGACCCAGCTCCGTAGGTCAAAGGTCCTAAACTCGAACATCGGCCACAACTATTCATTTAAAGTGCCAACGGGGGCATGTGTCATCCTATGGAGACAGCTCTTGTTTCTTATTATTTTTGTAAATGTTTGCAATGTCGTGTGTATGAATTATATAATCATGAACTTAAGAGGAAATTCAAGAAATCCTTGCAAAGTTGTAAAGGACTCTGTTGACTAAATTCTTCTTAAAATAGGTTAAAAATTGATCACAAAACATACGAGAAGCCATTTAATTACGTATTTATATCTGGGGTAGGGGTAGAGTAATATAATTCAGTGTTATAATTTCGCCCACGGTAACCGAGTTTTAAAGGCTATTTTGATCTAAAAGTAGAGTTTATCTTAAAACAGTCCGACGGACGAGAAATCACGGATCGTTAAAAATGGACGTCTAAGGTTTGCGGAGAAAAAAGTTACAGAAATATCAAAAATGTAAAATACGCATTATATGAGGAATATGCTAGATTTTAAATTAAACAAAATGTCGAAACGGAACCCAATAACTTCTGAATTTAGACGCATTCCTCCTTACTAATAGCAAATTGTGTCCACTTTACGCATTTAAAGATACCAAACGCTTCGGATTTTTTTTTTTTGCACCAGTGGCACGTTATATAATATATTGAAATGTACCAAGATTTCACTTTTTAATACGTTTTCATCATTGTTTATATATAAACGTCTTGCCATGGAACAAAATGTTTGTTTTTGTTTTGTATAAAGTTCTTTAAGAACCAGTAAAACACTAAATGGTGCAGCTGATAAGCGCCAAATCATGATGTCTCAAACGTATCTGCGAGCGTCGAATTATGGTACAAAATTTACGCATGGGAGTGGGGGAAATAAAATCACAAGTACCAAAAAAACTAAGTCGGTGACCCCCCAGTTTTATTTGTCATTTGGACTTGGTGTACATTTTAAACACCGTTTATTGAAAAAAATCAAAAATTTAATTCAGGGATTTTGTTATATGCTGATTTAAAGCCGAAAAATGCTGCGAAACTGAACGTCAATTTTTAGTCAAAAACGGCAATTTTCTTTCCATTTTTCAAATATTTGTCGGTGTAAAACAATGATTTTTACATCACCATAAAGGAAATACTAATTCTCGTCGAATAATGTATAGTTTAAGAAAATTTGTTTGCTGGTGTCGTCACAGTACCCGTAACAGTGTTGACAAGGATACGCGGCGACATTATTTTACGCATTGGGGTGGGGGAAATAAAATCACATGTACCAAAAAAACTAAGTTGGTGACCCCCCAGTTTTATTTGTCTGTTGGACTCGGTATACATTTTAAACACCGTTTATTGGAAAAAATCAAAAATTTAATTCAGGGATTTTGTAATATGCTGATTTAAAGCCGAAAAATGCTGCGAAACTGAACGTCAAATTTTAGTCAAAAACGGCGATTTTCTTTCCATTTTTCAAATATTTGTCGGTGTAAAACAATGATTTTTACACCACCATAAAGGATAAACTAATTCCCGTAGAATAATGTATAGCTTAAGAAAATTTGTTGGCTGGTGCCATTGCAGTACCCGTAACAGTTGCCAAGGATACGCGGCAACGTCAGTTTCAAAAACGGGCTTTGATGGTCAACTTTGACGTCTCGTGTACAAAAACTCATTGGCTCTATTGGTATGAAATAAACTGCATCTTGTTTGAAATATGGTCAACTTTACACATGCAAAATTTCAAGACGCTACTCGAAAGTTCGCAAAGTGTCGCGTTCTACCTTAAAGCTTAGAGCAGTTATTTGCCATTCAAAGCTGACTCTGCAGAGCAAGTACCGTATCTCTACATTGCTTTTTGCAAGAGTTATGACCCCTTTTGGACTTAGAAGATCATGGGTAGGACAATGTTTCTATTATACAGAGACAAAAAAATCAGATGAGAGTCTGCACCCGCATAGCAGTGCTCTTGTTGAAATATTGTGTTTGATTTTTGATTTTACCTCATATTTCTTTTATTACAAAATATAATTGAGCATACTCTTTGCACTGAATCAAAGTCAGTAGGTTATACAAACTAATTATCTTAATGAATAATGCCCAGTGAGAGTGACATAGTGAACAGTTCTCATTGAAAGTTGAATAACAATACTCAATACTGAGTGAGTAAAGTTCACTGTGGGTTAAATTATTCTTAGATATTGCACATTGTGTGCCCCCACTATGAGTGGTGGGGGCATATAGATTTGGTCTTGTCCGTGCGTCTGTCCAGCCGAAAAAAAAGTTTGTGACGCGCCTAGCTCAATTCATCTGGCTCCGCTCCCTATTTTCAGTGTTATGGCCCCTGAAATAGTCAAAACAGCACATTTTCACCTTGTGACACGCCTAGATCATGAAACCTTGCAGGAGTCTTTATCATGATGTGACCTTGCACACTTGGCATTCTTCTTGAGATTTTAATGCTAATTACAGAGTTATGGCCCTTGAAATAGCCAAAATAATGGATTTTTTGTTTGTGATACTCTTAGCTCAAAAAGTATATGATCTAGAATAATGAATCCTTTATATAAAGTGTTTGTTGAGGCTATACCACCTTAAGACTGCAAATATTTGAATTATTGCCCCTTATTTGTGACACATGTACCATGGGGGCACACCCTGTGTCAAGGCCATGACTTTTGTCATTGTCCCAATTTTAGTTATTTACTTATCTATGTTGTTATGTTCACTTACCCATATCTGTCTTGTTTTGTTTAATGATCTATCTTGTTATTATAATGTGAATTTTAAGCTTTATATTGTATTTTATTTTTTATGTGGAGGCTTCTTTAAAAAGGTATTGTATTGATGTAGTTGATAATTCACATAAGGTTTTCTACATTCCAATTATAGCACACATTTGTCTAAAGAATTATCTAGATACATGTATATGGAACACTGTAGAATCCTGTAGAACATAATGAAAATATAGATTTCTAGAATCTTTGATATCTTTCTAAATAAGGAACTTCCATACGTGTAGAAAGATAAGAACATTCTGGAAGCTGTATTTATAGATGTTGAGAATGTCCTGAAAAAAAATGTAGGTTAACACTTTTCTCATCTGGTTAGTTTTGGCCAGTCTCCTACACAGTGAACTCCATTTACAGCAAAGAGACCTCTGCGATCATAAACATTTTTATCAAGATTTTGATAAAAAAAAATTAACCATCTTATATTAGATTTTAATTATTGAAATCTTTTCAAGTATGGTTCAAAGATATAAGGGTAATGTGGGTACTAAATTGAAAAAAAAGTCAAAATAAGGGAACAATATTTTAATTCCTTTTCAACAGACGTGTGATTTTCATGGTCACATGGTATATGTGACAGTTGTGATTGACAGTGTTAGGTGAGGTAACTGCTGCTGGGAGTTTGACCCTTGGTAAAGCCTTAATCATTGGTGCTTTTAACTTTCTATAAGAGAAATATGGTACTGTAATGACCAGAATACCGGTATTGGATAAAATTGCTAGTTGTCTTTTAGGTCATTTACATTATTTGAACTATTTCTGTGAGGATTGTGGAAACTATTTCTGTAAGGACAGTAACATATGGTGGAAACTATTTCTGTGAGGGCATTGGCAGATTATGGGAACTATTTCTTTGGGGACATTTCTTAGAGGACATTAACGTATTGTGTGAATTATTTATGTGAGGACATTGACAGATTATGGGAACTATTTCTTTGAGGACATCAACAGATTGTAGGAGTTATTTTTGTGAGGACATTCACAGATTATGGGAACCATTTCTCTGAGGACAGTAACAGATTGTGGGAACTATTCAACCATGTTACGATATTATCCTTCATTCAATGAGTTTTTTGTGAATTAGGCTGAATAGGCTCTGTGCAATTTTATTAAAACTACAAAACCCCGATCAGCGAAGATTTTATTCAGTGCTCAGGTAATTTAAACTAGTACTTAATTTGTTTCAGGTATTCTGCTTAAATATTGTACTTTATAAATGCTTGGAATAAATTTTGATATTCTTACTGGCTTTTCTTTCTGGTCATGCCTGGTTCCTTTGATAGTCAAGTGACCAGATGGACCCTAGATATTTTATCAGGGTTATATTCCAGTTTTATTTGAACTTGGGCGAGTTGTATCTTACAGCAATACAGTGTGTGGAATCCAGATTCCACAAGTAAGGTCAATGTCACATTGGGTCAGAAAGTTCTTGCAACACCTATTATGCCTAAATTGCCACAGGTTTCTGTGGAACGCCTTTAATAAATGGAATCCATGATCCAAAACTACCATAAAACAACAGTTGAAGGATGTTAAGATTTTTTATGGCTGCCAAATAGCCAGCTATTGTGATAGTTAATATATGAGACGTGCCATCAGAAAACCAACATAGTGGCTTTGTGACCAGCATGGATCCAGACCAGCCTGCGCATCTGCATAATCTGGTCAGGATCCATGCTGTTTACTAACAGTTTCTCTAATTGCAATAGGCTTTGAACGTGAACATAATGGATCCTGACCATACTGCGTGGATGCGCAGGCTGGTCTGGATCCATGCTGGTCGCAAAGCCACTATGTTGGTTTTCTCATGGTGAGGCTCAAATCTATTAGAAGATAAGCTAAGTTCTTTACAATACAGTTTGTCAACAAACTGTTTCCGGGGCACTTCAGTTTTGGCTTCTTTAACTGTTAGAAAAACAAATCTTATTTTAGGCTTGGTGAATTACATTACTATGAATATTTATTTAGACGGCAAATGGAAACAATAACTGGTACAATATAAGGGTCTGAATAAGGGTCTTGTAAAACATACCATAGATTCAATGCATTATATATTATACCTGTTTTAATTTAATTTCTATTTATTTCCTATGAAACATTAGTTTAACATAGCCCTTTTCGAAGAAGAGGATGGTATATTTGTTTTCTCATCATCTATATGTCCGACTGGTGGTTCGTTGGTAGACCATTTGGTTTCGTATGGATGTCTACCCGTAATAGGCCTTAATTTCACCATAAGCGTACATACAACTTGATGATGTAAGTTTTGAAAATGTCAAACGATAGAAAATAATGCTTTAACTTCAACAAGCCTTGGGTATGTGCTTCTTATCTTTTCTGGTCTCATTTTGTTCGTAAGATAGAACAGCAAAGTTCTCTCATGAACAGATTCGGTCAAAAGTTTGCCTTGTTGCATTCTGTTCTTCCAATGATCTTACAGACGGAACAACATAGTTTTCCATCAACTAGGAATGCTCACAGAGAAAGAACAGAAAAGCGTAATTTTAAGTTACATTTAAATCTAAGTGGCCACTTATAAATTAAACATATAGCTTGTAATTAAAAACGTAAAAAAGCTAGCTAGCTCTGGGACGGGACACAGTCACACTTTAGAGTGTTTGAAATTTAAATATGATACAAAATGACATAGAGCTGAAAAACATGTACATTTTATGTATCTGTAATAATGTCTGGCCCTAAAAATGACAATTAATTTTTTCGCTGATTTTATCACTGTTTCTGTTAATCCGCCATATGCATTTTTGCCTGATTATCGGACGGCATTAATTCTCCCACGTTGACGTAGAACAGAACATAAGTTGTTTTTTAAGGTAGCAGGGTACACTTTCGAATTTTGGCCCCCGTCAATATTTGTTATAAAGAGAACATCGTGATTTTGGATGTCTGTAAATTAAGGTGAGAGATAATGATTATTAATTCTTTAGAAAATTTATACAGCCGATACATGTAAAATTCTGATGTCAGTTGGAAAACTAACTGCTAGTAGCTTTGTATGATCAATGAGACACCATTTCGCGGAAAAATTCAATTCACGGAAGGGTTCTGTGCTTATTGATTGATACTCAGGAACATTTTCGTTATTTTCCGAAAAAAACGAGCTGGATGGGCCCCCATCGTTTATGTCCTAACGTTCAGTAAGGACTATTAAATTAAGAAATGCAATAAAATTGGACAGTGTTCTTGCAGCGGGATCATTGTAGACTGTTCAAAAGGTGCAAAATTGATGATTTTGGCACGCTATTTTTCATGGATGATGTAAACCTTTCGCTTTGATAACTTTCTTTATTCTTGTATGATAATCCTGATCTTGCCATTAATTAAAAGCACAAAACATGCACGCAATTTATAAAATAGCCACCCAAATTTTGCTCATAGGGGAAGTGCAATGTTGCGACTCGCTACATGTAAGACCGTCCGTGCCCAAAATTTTCGCATCTAAGTGTACCTTGCTACCTAAAGTTCCTTTCCCAGCCGCAAAAATGATAACAATACGCATACTTGCACACGCATTCAACCTCGGGTCTGCTGCACCGGTGATGGTTCGCTAGCCACACATGTACTATAAACCTAGTATAGGTAAAACCTTATTGTCATGCTTACATCCAAAAGGTGCGAATTAATGTTTGCGCCTGATTATTATTTGCAATTAAATCTTAGGGTTACAACTGTTGTATATAAAAAGTAATAATGATTTTACATTTTGTAAATGAAATCAACATGATTCATCCATAAAAAGAGAATGTAAATAGTAAAATTTAAACTACTATAAATGTGGGGAACACTGCCCCTTGCTGTTTATTTAGGTTATTCTTAAAAAAGGTGTTGTAGAAGTAGCAATTCTCCAACTTGCTCATGTTGCTGAAAATTTTAAAATGTTAGACCGAGATTACAAATGCATCTGGAAGGACGTATATAAGTTAACAGTTCTTTGAAAACGGTGAGTTAGACAAAACTATATGTTTATTTTCTTTACATTTTATACCACATTTTGTTTCTACAAGGCAAGCTAATTATTAGCTAAAATTTCAGCTCACGGACGTTTATATGTTGTTACGGACGCAACCATCCGAAAATAAAAACAGCGTCAGTTAAGAACTATAGCTACTAATGAGTTTTTAAAACTACACTGAAAAGGGATGGTCTATATAAGCTTGCAGATAAAGTTATGAAAACCCAATTATTCAGGAAGAGCCTAAATTGTCCACCTGTTATCTTGTAGAACGACTGTGTACCATTAATAATTAACGGAACGATTATCACGAAGTTAACGAGGTCACCAGGTTGTGGTTGGTCTTTAAACACTACCACGGAGGTCGCATGGTACAGTTCGTTTTTGTAAACATTAAAGATTCTTTTTGTAACCTTAACTCAGGGTTCCATATCTTATAGTGTGTCTTGTATAAGAAAAAACGTGAACTCAAGCTAAAACAAAACATAATCAAAAGGTAGAAAGCTCATTTTGTAAGTAGAGAAATTTTGGTTTGAAAACGTATAAACACGTATGACCTAGTAATCGAACTGTATGTAGATATACTGAGTAATCGAACTGTACAAATTAATATGTAGATATACCGTGTATATTTATGTCATATTGATTATGTTTTCCGATACGACGAGTCACAAATCTTTGGTTTTTCTAGTTTCGTTTTTCAAGTAGGAAACAGGTACGTACGTTATGGCAGACTTTTTTTTAATTTACGTAAATTTACTAAGCGAACGTTTTCTAGTATAAGGGCATATAATATGCGTAACTTCAATTCACTTCCGAACATTATTTATACCACAATGTATAAATAATTTTAACATTTCAACTCTAATTGTTCGGTCATGTAATCTACGGTTTCATGCCGTGAATTCCCAGTCAAAATTACCACTTTAGATTTTCGCAGTAGAGAACTGTGGCAAGTCTATATCTGCATGTAGTTTTCGTGTGTCTATCGGTGTGTAACATTAACGTATTCACATTGACCGTTAATTATAGGCTATAGCATTTATTTTATCCATCGGTATTTAACAATTTAGAAGAGTTAAAGACCCGTCAATACCTAGTGGTCTAATTTTTCCTCCAACATGAACTTTGTGCAAATAATTCTGGTAATACTGGTATCATACAACTATTCTACAAGATGACAGGTGGACAAGCTCAGTCCGGTTTTCATAACTTCATCTGCAAACTTACTCAGTCATTCTCTTCTCAGTATAGTTTTATAAAAAAAATAGAATAATAACTATCTTACACTGTATATAGAAACAAAGTGTTATCTAAACTCACCTTAATACATGAAGCACCGTGCATACTGCTACATTAATTGAATAATATATTTAGTAATTCATTGTCATAGCCTTATATCTGTTACTGTCAAACTGTAATTAGACACTTGCTATTTCTCATTTCTCCATACAAAAATGTATAATTACAATTATGGAACAATCTGACTGAAGTACTTGATCTTCTAAACGAAGATCCGAGAATGACCCATTCTTAATCGTATTCTGTATATTTTTGATTTTACAGAATTTTTTATTTTAACCAATCAGACGACTTGTTCGAATGTCAAAGATAAGAAAAATGTGTAGGCTGTCAGGGACTCGAATCCGGGACCAGTCGCTTACAGAGCAAGTGCTCTACCGAAGCTAACACTTTACCGACAGAGCTAACCGGCTGACACTTTACGTCATAAAAAATGTAACTATCAAAAACCCAGTTTTTATTCTTACAAAATGTTGTAAGTAAGTAAAAATGTGTAGGCTGCCAGGGACTCGAATCCGGGACCAGTCGCTTACAGATTTTTTATTCTTACAAAATGTTGTAAGTAAGCCTTCTGCCTGGCTAACGGAATGGTCGTCAGAACGAGGCTATCAATAGCACGTCTTCAGATCCTAAGTATAACGTAATAGGAGATGTACTTTAGTCAGACAGCATTATGGAAATACAATAGGGTTATTATAACAGTAGCTTGATCTGGGATGCAGTATTCGGCTCGAGTAGATTTTGCCAGATCGGATCTCACGAGGCGCGCAAGCGCCGAGTGTGATCCGACCTTGCAAAATCCACGAGAGCCGAATACAAAGTCCCAGATCTAGCTACTGTTATAATGACCCTTTTATTATATACCTTTACCATTTTGATTCTTGTTTTGTTCTTGAACGAAATCTTCAATGTTTATCGATATTAAATGGAACTTAGTGAAGTTTTGTATGTGCGCTGTTTATAGAAATGTGTCGGATCATGCATATTAATGAAAAAAGTCCGGCAACATACAATACGGAAGGTACAATACGGAATTTAAAAGGTACAATACGGAATTTTTGTCTGTCTGTTCATATTTAATTGTAAAATACAAGCCGATTTTTTACAGAATTTATATAGGTATATAATAAAAAAAGTTACAGTTAGTTAGTGGTGTGTCTTTAAGGTAACTTGACAATAGCCACTACTGACCTTGACATTTTAAAGGGATAAGTACAAATATATACATAACTCTCAAAGTTAGAATTGAAGCTCAAACAAGAGATGGCACTATTAGTGACAAACGCCCCCGAGGTTTGTCCAAGAATGCTACAGTTCGATGCGCAAAATATGCCAGAATAGTTAAGGTATGACTAATTTTTCGACAAGAGAAAAAGATTCTCCGAAGGCAACCTTGACCGTAGAGCTAGGGTCTGGGTCTTGAACATGAAACACTAACTCATCATAGGGAAAACTGTGACAAATAATGTTTGATGACGGCAGAGTTATTGACTGGACAAGAAACATAAATTTTAGCTTTTTAATCTAAGTTAGCTAGTGGTCTGGTTGTTATGCACGACACGTTTTCTCGTTATCGGGGAATATTTCTGCAAATTAATTTCGAAATTTCTTGATTAATGACAGAGTTACGAACCGGATATGAAACAGACCTTTTTGACCTTAGCTTTCACTTCACTTCTAAGTGTAAACTTGATCTTGGAGCTAGGGGTCTGGGTCTTGCGCGTAATCATTTTGTGGGGTCGAATCTACGTGAGTTTTTTTTTCATGTTTTGTCTTTGTGTGTGTGTGTGTGTGTGCGCGCGCGCGTGTGTGTGTGTGTGTGTGTGTAAACATAGCCAACTGGGTAATTTCGTATGAATACACACCAACAAAGCGGGGATACGCCACGAACCGGGGAATTCCCCGGTTCAATCTAACAATGCCACGTTAATCCTGACCTTGAAATTAGTCATCTCTCGAAATTTGAGCCTACTCTGAGCGATAAAAATTTATTCCCCGGTTTGCAGGTTCTAGTCATACACATATCTCACACACAATTAGAATTTTACCAGAGTGTGTAACCTTCGCAATTTTCTGCAGTTCCCCAGTTAACCTGTATACAACTCGTAATACATACACACCAAGATTTAAATCATTATCACTGATTTAACACATGTTTTCGTCATTTTAAGCTCATGGGTGAAATAATAATGTTGATCATTAATTAATTACCAATTATATATGTTTTCACTTTCACAAGACGATATCTATGTTTCCGAATACCTTGTCCGGCTTATCGTTTCACCATTTTGCTGTTATTGCCATGTTAATAAAATGTTTGATAATAGAAATATTGTATTAAAATATTACAATATTCAGGAGCATCACTCAAAATATACAGTTTATTTATGATCTATCACTATATATTCATTTTACAAACTTTCAAGTTCAAGTGGTGCTTATATATGCATTGCTTTTTCCGAAAATATCTGTCAGTATTAGATCTATAAAGAATTTACAACGGTTAATAATGCAATATGTAAACAGATGACACCACTACAGCTATATCTCAAAGTCTATAGTTGTTAAAAAGGACGTTTGCACCCGCTCAAAGAAAAGAAATATGAACGTATTGAACAAATTTTGTTCGAATTAATATACTTTTTCCTCTTTATTTGCATTTCGTTAACTCTTCTAAATTCTTGGTATCATATATATCTTTATTTACATTTCGTTAATTCTTCTAAATTATCGATATAATTTATTTGTTCATTTCAAATTTACTTATGGTAATTCATTCGGTATACAAACGGCCTATTACCGGTAAACTGAAATTTACGACTTGCAACTTCAATCAATGAATACTTATTTTTAATGATCTTGCTAAGTATTATTTATAGGGTGCAGGTATCGGCAACTGAACAGTCACTGGTATTTCAGCGGGATTCACACGGTTCCTGTGTCCTGTTTGGGGATTATGTGCGATTTCATAATTAAGCCAATTCTTTTTAAATTCTTCAACATTTCAAACCTTCATCTATATATAAAATAATTGAGTGGTATTTATCATATCAATAAAAGCTATCGAATAATCTTAATTATTTCCTGTATAGGTACAGCAGTACTTTAAGATTTTTCAATAGAAAAAAAACTTTACACTAAATTTCTAGCAAAAAAAAAAAATTGTCGGCCAAATGAGTTCTTTTTACTTGGCAATATAACACTACTGATCGAACAATACTTGTTTATTCACAAACCCAGAACCTTAGCTTTTTTGAAATGCAATAACTATATTTTTTCAGCTATGTTTTATTCATGTATTCTGTAAATATGCGCACTAACTTATATTTGTCTCCGCCAAATAGCGGTTACTTCGAGTACAAAATTGATTTTTACATTGCATATGTGGCATTTTTAATAACTTTTAAATTAGGGTCTCGGGTTTATTCATAATCAGCCAACATAGGTGCTTATCATTGTTAAAAGGCCAAAGTTTGCATGTCTCTCAAGGCTTCCTTTTGGTTAAGGCAAAGAAATAAGTTGCATACCTCTAACTTCACTCCAACAGTTTAGGAATAAAATACAGAGTTTTTGGTCTCCCAAAAGTAAAGTAGATACTAATACCTCTCAAATTACTGTCCTGCATTTGCAAAACGGCTGCATTTTTTATGTTCATTACCTATAATCAGCTGTCTACTAGTAATGCAATTATTTATGTCAACAGAAATAAATACTGCAAAGCCGAGATATTTTAACACAGTTTTATTTATGAAGTATTTGTCAAATTTAGAGACCACATAAATCATAACACTAGTGCATTATCTGATTGATATTATCTACCACACATCAAAGAAAAGGTCACAAGGATCTGACTCCAGTACGTTGTAAATACTGTTTAAACAAGCCTAGATCATAGCTAACTCGTGCGATTATCTTAACACGGAATTTTCATGCTATTTTTCGCGCGTATTTTGTTCAGTGATCGCCATGTATAAAAATGGATGTTACAAAAATGTTTCAACAAAGCATAGGCAACGAAATGTGTTGTACATGTCCGAAATATTTGTAGTTTACGACGGTTCTAATAAAATGATAATGCTGCGGCTGCACGGGTTTATTAACATTTGTCAAAATATGGAGGTCGTGATACAATTAAACACATGGAAAACAACAACAAAACAATTTTAACTTATATTCTAAAAAACTTCATAAAATTAGATATTCACGTTACGGACAGATATGTCCTGTAGAAAAATTGTCACTAGAACCTCCAACATGAAGCACATTATTTTAATACTTATAGTTCTACAGAACAGTCTATGATTTGCTGTGTTTTGATAAGCATCTTACCTTTGTAAACTATCGCTTTTAGAATTATACAAACAAAAAAGTTGTAACACAAAAATGAAAGTTTCTGTTTGTCGAGGCTATTGATATATCAAGTGTTATCATTGACGGTCTCGTATATGTGTAAAGTATGACATCTCAAAGTCTCAGCGTTCTACACATACCAAGGGTAATTTTTACAATACATAATGCTCACTGACCAAAAGGAGAATTTTTCCTGCCACTGACATTCCTATCTTTCAACTATAAGTATGAATTTGGCATACAATTATCTGCACATGATATTTGCTTCAACTTCAGGTCTGTAGAAAAACGACATTTTAAGAAATTTTGTTTGATGATCAGTTTTGTACATCCAATGATATATCATACCGTATGTATATTGCGGTAGCACTTATCGTTTTTTTTTGGAAACGAAGAGCGAAAATCACTGGTGATTGAACTGACAGTGCTAATGAAAAAAGAAACAAGAAACAGATGAGTCCCCAAGGTGTCAGAAAACACAATATGTTATACATTGAATGAATTCCGATATCTTCATAACTTATCACACATGTACTAATCGTTAATGGAAACTTGAAAACAGAAATTTTATTGCCGGGGCTGTGACAAAAAAAGGATTTTTATTGAATAGAAGGCTTTCAAATACACAACGACATTATTCATTTTTACATAAGATTATTTCATACTTTATGCATGTAACTGTCCAACAAAAAATAAGACATTTCCCTATTCGATGACACACTAATGCTGTATTTATTATGAGTGCAAGTACATTTATTTTAGTATTGACAGTGGCATACATATGCTTTACTGGTATTAATAGCACTTAAATACTTCTTTTTTTCTGGGAAACACAAATATATCAAAATCATGAAAATACTTAGTACATGTACATAAAAGTTTAGATAAAACAAAAACAATATCGAATGCATTTAAAATACCTATGACTGATTCATTTTATTCTTCCTTGATCAGAATGATTTTTACACGAGCATTACTACATGAAAGTGTTTTATACGTCTGCATTTGATAGAAAATACTTATATACTTTGTATTACGGTAATTTCAGCTGTTTCTTCAGTTTTCATTCTCCTAACTTTGTAATTATACTATATATACCTTTTCGTGATTGAAACTCTAGTAAGTATTGCTTGCAATTAAATCATGTTCATTTTCAAAAAGGAAAATCGCCACAAAATTGGGAAAAAGATTTTCTCAGAGTGGGATCCGAACCTATGACCCTCACAAATTCTGAAAGATTAACTGTGTAAAGTAATCGTACTAGTGAAGCCTGGTTTTCCAAAAATAAGATAGAAACAAAAACTTCTTATACGAAAATATATTGGTAACCAAAAATGTTGTTTGTTTAATTCTTTGTTAATATTATTTGCGATTTTGTCAGACAAGAAATAACGATTTTCACGCAAAAATCAGGCACTGCGTATCATTGCGGAGGTTGAATGAACGATTCCCCGATATTTGATTCTTGTTTCCACATATCAAACTGAAATTTTACTTTGCAAATATGCGCAAAAGTCTTTTTCTAAGAAAGTCAACTTTTCGTTAACGGATAAAAATAAATGCTTTTTCACTGTTATTCTTCCTGATTTAAGGTTATGTGCTATCTTATTCAAATTAATTACCTCGATAACTCTGTTGTTTTCGTCTTAATTTTAACACAAATTTGCCGTCACTCTCAGCGAGGGTCATGGGTTCATATCCTACCATGGGAACGTCATTTTTTACCATTTTGTAATACCTTACTTTTTGAAACTTATCATGATTAAATAGCAAACGGCACTAAAGTTTAAAACCATATAATGTATACAATGTACATGTATATACAGCTGTATAATAATAAAATATTTCAAAGCTAGGAACACAACAACTGAAAAATATGTTTATAAGGATCTTACATGCCTGCCTGTGTAAGACGGGGTTTTCCCTACCCGAGGGACAGTGTGGAATGGAAAACCGAGCGTTAGCGAGGTTTTTTATCCATGCTATCCCGAGGGTAGGGAAAACAGCTGTCTTACACAGGCAGACATGTTAGATCATTTTTCTTGCTTATCATGTTCAAAATAGATCGTTGAGACAAATAGGTTTTTGGTATTTCCTGACATTATTTATAAAGTTTATGACGTCACAATCGTACCAGTACTATGTAACGTCACCTTAGTGCACGCTATTTTAGACAAGATTTTTCCCTAGGGAAAGACAGGAATATCGTTCCCCGGCGCGTGCTCGGATAAATGTATACTTTCCCCGATAGGTAGGCAAGAATAATATTACCCCGATTGGGAGATAATCTCAGTGGTAAGTTGCCTGTTATTTTTTGTTGTACTCGAATATACAAAATTTCCTTAATCCGAATGATTTTTATAGAAACCACTAATATGTTTTGACTGTTAATACTGTCAGGCGCGTAGCTAGGGCATTTTTCATAGTACGCAGACGTAATGGGGATGGGGGGGGGGGGGGGGGGTCGGTGTATCCTCCCCTTGATTATTTATCAATGTGAGAACGGCAAATGGTGCATTTTATCGCCTGCTCATGACGGAGAAGCGAGAGATCACAATGGCGAAGTTCGAAAAAACGAAAATTTCAGGCTTTAACATTAACATTGGGTAGACATTTTACCAACAATATTGAACCATAGAAAAATATTAAAAACATAGCGTGATTGTTGATATAATCTCAACGACATCCAAACCCAAGTATTACACAAAAATCTTGATTGGGCAATCTTTTTAGAATGTTGTTTAAGGTCTTCTGAAATATAATACTATAATTTAGTTACCTATAAGGCCATTGAAAAAAATATAATCACCAGTTATAAAGAAAGAACATATTTATCTCACTGTGTAATAGTTATAGTATGTGTGAGAGTGTGTTACCAGGATATATCAGAGCTAGGGGTACATCGAGGGTATTTTTCTCTGCACATATCGTCGAGGCCGGTAGGCCGAGACAGATATGTGAAGAGAAAAATAACGAGATGTACCCCTAGCTCTGATATATCCTGGTAACACACGAGCACTACATATTATAACTGTTTTATCGCATAGTTTATCATTAAAATTTATATATCATTTTCATTTAAATTTGTTTATTATTATTTTTACTATTTTGATTCCCTTTCTGCGCCTCGCTGACTGAAACACTAAAACTTCTGTTTTAGAAAATGTGTTCCCCAGATAAAAGTACCCAACAAATTTCTGCATTGGTTTTAAATCTTTGCATTTCATTGGCCAGACATATTGTAAAACTTGTTGTTTTGTTTGTAAAAAAAAAATCAAAGAAAAAGAAACATTTGAGAAATCTCAGAATTTCATATATTTCATGTATTTCTGAATTTGGCAATAACTATCAAGTTTTTGAAATATTCTAGTTTATTTATTCTTTTACTTTATAAATGTAGGTGTTTGTGACAATTCTTTCTCTGTGAACTGTAAATTGGGGCTAAAATCATCTTTTCTTTGAAAGGAAAAAATTATACTCCCTTGATAGGACCTCAATAGAGAAAAAGTGTTCCGATATATATCGGAACAGTTTTACTGTGCTGATATATATCGGAACACTTTTTTTCTTATGAAACTCCATAGAGATTTCCGTGTTGATATATATCGCAACAGTTTTGTAAGATATCAGCACAGTTTTGTAGTAATAATGTGTGTTACTATGTATAACATGCTGCAAAGATCAAAGGAAAATTGCCGCACTATGCGATAAGAATTGGTTATCAGATACTGTAATATCGTGTGACTTGTACCGGTGTCAAACCTTGGCAATACGCGTAGGATTTAACTAGGTGTAATTATTTGATTTCTTTTATATTTTATTTTCTACAACATTGGGACCATGGAATAATTGATAATTTTATAGTACAATTATAAGATATATCTATGATGTCTGAAAATATTATGCGTGACAAATTACTTCTGCAGTGATATACAAATTGTCCTATTCAAAAGCTTTTAGCATTGAAAATGTCTCTTTGCCGATTTCTCAACCAACAGTTTATCAATTTTTGACATTATAATTATTATAATTTTATTATAGAAATTTGACTCTTTAAACCGTTAGCGTAGACGTCTTGTGAATGTAATATTTCACATGGTCAGGATTATTACAAAATAAGCAATCAAATAGTAGGATAATGACTGTACCTAAATTGTTATAAAACTACAAAGACAATTATTGCGGGATTTCAATGCACGATAAATCAACCAATTATAAAAACTTCAGTTTACTGTACTTTAAACAATATATAACACGCCATGTACCCGGATAATCTTAACTCTGTTCAGCGACCCTAACTCAGTGCCAAAATGGCTGACAGAAAGACGATGTATGTAGTTAATTTACTTGTCTTTTTCATGTTTTTATGTGAGTATGCAATGTTAGCGTAAAACTTTTGATAGTCATAATATCCTGTATTGATGACATGTTTTGTGAACTAAATATTTCAATCGAAATGTCACATTATGTGGCTGGAATTCATTAAAATGTACTAAAAAAAGTCTTCAGAATGAACATGTTTTATGTTTCTAACTGTTTTAAAGTACCAGAAATTGCAGTAAGACCTTACTTATTAAATGTATTAGTTCCATAAATATCTCTTTGACAATGTTTAACAGTATCAAAGTTTGAAATTGATTTTTATAGTTTAAAAATTGTATTGATTATGAGGTAGGTTTAAATTTTCGGATAATTCCTAACTGGTATAGGAAACAGTGTCGGATAAATACGAACTTAGAATGGATAAACACCTAACCAAACGAAAACGGCTGTTCGTTTGTGCTTTTTTATGGACTGTTGATGCTCGAAGTTCTTTGATCTACCCACCCCTGCAGGGATGTGGGGATCCTATGTCCAACTTATCCGACTCGTGATTTTTTTGCCAGCGGACAAGTGCATTTTTCATTCTGTGTGTCAGCGGACAAGCATACTTTTTCAGGTATAAAATGATAAAACATAAAATATCATTTAGATTGTGTGTTGCTTCAAGTGTATGGAGGTGATAAAGATAATGGGTTCTTTGACTAGGTCTCGCGCACACTGTAATTCGGTGACTATGATAAAATATCAGAGAAGATTTAGATACAAGAAGATTTATTTAACGTCGGATAAGTATAAACATATAACACTAGCTTAAAGCTATTTTCCGACAAACACATGTAAATAAGCTCAACATAACTAAAACAGCTGTAATAAAATGCAACTATGTTAAAGCACATTAAAGCAAATAAAGCATCTGGCTCTAAGTAGATAAGAAACAAATCACAAAGTATCACATACATGTTACAGCGCATTAAAACAAAATAGCACATGATAGGTACTTGCAAATAAAAGGAAAAAGTAATTTACCACATACAGATTTAGCACATTTAAAGCAACATAAAAAAAGATTAGCCGACACTACAGAAAAATAGAGAGTCACATTTTACAACATGCATTTAAAAGAAAAACAACATAAAAGAAGAAATCATATACATGCTAAAGGGAACATAAGAATACTTAAAGTAGCTGAAGAAAATATTTGTATCATCAGCATATAGCATTCTGTAACTAAAACTAAAACAGGAAAACAAGGGTTACACACAGAGAACTATAAGGACATTTAAAGACATCAGAAACGTAAACAACTTAAAAAAGTATTATGACAAGTTTGTAAGTAGAATTCCAACTGCTGAGACAATAAGTCACTGTCAAAGGAAATATTTGAGCCAGCCAGTAGTCAGCCAAATTAAAATCAAAGCACACAGAGATCGCAAGTATGACTTAAATAAGTCGGAAAGTTTTAAGGTCTTTCTCTGAATTCATCTGGCTTTGCATCATTGCGTGGGCAGTGTTTCGGGCATGGACCCAAAAGACCCCGAACACTGCTTACGCGATTTCAGACTTTTATAAACGTTCAAAGGCAAATATTTCAAACTGCTTATTTTTTACCACAGTTACTGAGATATGCTTTTCTATTTTATTGTCCTAAATAAAGACCTCGATCTCAAGTCTATTTGCGCTTTCATGAAGGTTTAATATTACAAATCAAAGCAAGTGAAATTTGACTATGGACAAATGGGTTTTTAAGTGTCCGTGGACAAGTGAAAATGTAAGGATAACACACCCTGTCCGTCAGTCCATGCATCATTCCCCATACCACACTACACACATACACACTTTTCTTCCTATTTACCGTCTGAAAAAATATCATATTTAATAATTAATCATAAATCTAATCCAATTTAAACAATGTCAAAAATATTTCCATTAGCACCTCTATAAAAATCTCTTACACTATACGATATATACAAGATTTGAAACAAACACAATTCTTCTGAAACAGTGTGTGTGTGTGTGTGTGCGTGCGTGCGTGCGTGCGTGCGTGCGTGCGTGTGTGTGTGTGTGTGTGTGAGATGGAGGGAGAGGGTTGGAGACTACAGAACTTCGAACATCGGTGGTATTAAATAATTTCTTATATAAATATAATAATTTTGACATTTATACTGAGTTATTTTTGAGGGTTTATCCAGATTTTTCCAAACATTGCTATTTGCATCATATTAAAATTAAGAAAAAATATTTGACTGTAGTGGGCATACATATAACATGTCAACTCATTCATTTCTATAGAATACTAGCCAGTTAGGTGTTTATCCGTCACGCAATTTCGTGTAAGTTAGGTTTTTATCCATTCCTCATGTAAACTGAGTTCGGTTTTTATCAAATCAAAGTTAGGCTTTTATCCCTTTTCTCGCTGTCAGTACATTTGAACATGTATTGTGTCAACATGTAGTGGGTTAACAACACAGTGTAAACGGGCCTATAAAGCAGTATATCTTTGCTTTCAAACAACAAAATAGTCGAGACATCAAAAGCATAGAAGTATTTTTAAAGATTTTTTGTAAAAGTTTTCATTGAAAAAGTTGCCTTGTTCGTCGTTTTTCCACCTGAAAACACAAGGGTTGATCTATTTAACATGATACATTTTGAAATAAATATATACTTGATCAATGGAGATAGACATAAGAACAGAAAATTCCTTTATACATCGAAATTACACAGAAAACAAAGTTGTATCGGCTTTACATCCGCCATGTTGGCACTGAGTTAGGGTCGCTGAACAGAGTTAAGATTATCCGGGTACATGGCGTGTACATGGATAGTGAAAGGGTAAAACCGTTGATTTTAGCTGTGACCTTGACCTTGAACTGACATGACTGACTCATGAATTCTGCACAACGTCTTGATGAGGTGATCATTTGACCAAAGTTTCATGAAAATCCTTCAAGGGGTTTAGGAGATACAGAGCTGAAACCTTTGACCTTCAGTTGTGACCTTGACCTTGAGTTGACATGGCTGACTCATGAGTTCTTGATGAGGTGATCATTTGATCCAGGTTTGATGAAAATCATTCAAGGGGTTAAGGAGATACCAAGAGTGGACACCAAATGGAAGGCTCAAACCTTCGACCCTTAGTTGTGACCTTGACCTGGCATGGTTGACTCATAATTTCTGCACATCGTTCTGATGAGGTAATCATTTGACCCAAGTTTTATAAAATTCCTTCAAGGGGTTTAGGAGATATAGAGCGGACACGAAATGGAAGGCTCAAACCTTTGACCTTCAGTTATGACCTTGACCTTGAGCCGACATGGCTGACTCATAAGTTCTGCACATCGCCTTGATGAGGTGATCGTTTGACCAAAGTTTGATGAAAATCCTTCAAGGGGTTTAGGAGATATAGAGCGGACACAAAATGGAAGGTTCAAACCTTTGACCCTAAGTTGTGACCTTGACCTTGAGCCGGCATGACTGACTCATGGGTTCTGCACATCGTCTTGATGAGGTGATCATTTGACCCAAGTTTTATAAAATTCCTTCAAGGGGTTTAAAGGCCTAGATTCACTACTATATAAGTGCCCCCACCCCCTCCCCCCAAATCCAGTATACAACTCCCATCTTATCTGCTGCTTATCAGCGATTATGTAATAGCAACTTATTAGAGGGCAATTAGCACAGCAGGGACCCCAACTATACGGAATTCCGTACAACTAGACCATGAAGATGTGTGCAGTGGAGTTGAAAGAAATTAATTTTTCTTCAGTAAATGTGGAATGATAATAATAATTATTATTTTAATATTATGTAGATGATAATAACTATTACTTTAATGTTATGATAATGATAATCATAATAATAATAATAGAAATAATCATAATTATTATTATTTTATTATAATAATTATTATTATATTACCATTATTATTATTATATCATAATTATTATTATTATATCATAATTATTATTATTATTATTATTATTATTATATTACATATAGGATGATAATAGATACAGTAATAATGAAAATAATGATAATAAAACACAAGTATAGTAAAACTTCCTGAGTTCTTTGTGCTGAAAAACAATATTTTTTATTTGGAAATTTATTTTCATGTATTCATGTAATCAACATTATATGAATATAGAATTATTGTGTTCCATCTATACGCAATTTTCATTTTCAGTATGCCGCCAAAAGGGACATTTTTCATGATTTGCTTTGTAACTTTGAAATGCACATTCTGTTTTTAATTTAGACAAATGTTATTTACAGTATTCTGCAAGCTTTAGATGAGTGAAAGTCACATTTTTCAGAAATATCACAATTCTCCAGACAGAATTTGAAAAAATAAAAGCTTGCGTGTTTCTTTAAGTAAGTTTCTCATTATTTCAATATTGAGAAAATAAGTTTCTGATTTCTTATTAGTGTGTTTGATCAAGAAATATTTTTCTTTACATAGAAATGCCAAAGGAAAAACTAGTATAACTTTAAAGTTATCAATTATTCTTTAATTTAAAATAAATTACATTGTTTCCCCTTCTCACTAATAGATACACTTGTAAGGTAGACTGACTCTCCAATAAACAATTACCCTTGTTTATTGGAGCCATACTGTGATGGTCATTAACCCCCAACTGTGCTGGTGAAGACAAAAATCCCTTGGCCCACTGCCAAAATCTAGGCCTTTAAGAGATATAGAGCGGACACAAAATGGAAGGCTCAAACCTTTGACCTTGAGTTGTGACCTTGACCTTGAGCCGGCATGGCTGACTCATCATTTGACCCAAGTTTTATAAAATTCCTTCAAGGGGTTTAGGAGATATACAGCGGACACAAAATTGCAGGCTCAAACCTTTGACCTTGAGTTGTGACCTTGACCTTGAACCGACAAGGCTCACTCATGGGTTCTGCACATCGTCTTGATGAGGTGATCATTTGACCCAAGTTTCATGAAAATCCTTCAAGGGGTTTAGGAGATATGGACCGGACACGATTTTGTTACGGACGGAAGGGCGGACGCAGACCATTCCTATAATCCCTCCACCACGGCGGGCGATTAAAAAGGGGAAAAGAAAGTAGCTTATAGAAGGAGAAAAAAGGTATTAAATACATAGGCGGAAGAGAGAGTATAGGAGAGTATCTAATAGACCGGAAAACAATATCGAACAGGCGGAAAAGTAAGTAGCTTATAGACACAGGAAAAGGTATCAGATAGACTTCTAAATAATGTGGGAAAAAAAAGCAGACGAGCTTTTTGATAATGGCAACCTTAAACTTCTTAGTTAGTTTTACTTATTTAAGTGATTTCTTTTCTTGGTATATTAATACAGTATTTAAACTTGACATGTATGATAATTTACAGCTTCAGACACCTTATTTTATCATTGTAGCGGTGCTTCTTTCATATCGGACACACTTTAACCTCGTTCGATTATTTTGATCATTGTTTGGTTAGCCTTAAATAAATTGCATCTGTATCGTTATTTCTGCTGTTTGAAATTCTTTAAAGAAAAAAACAAAAAAAAAAAAACAACATCAAATAACCTGCTGATACGAGGTCGATTAATGTTTTCGCAAAAGAGATTATTAATTAATTCAAGTCGAAATATAAAACTCATTAGATAGCATTTAGTCAATAATGAACACCAAATTGTTTTGCACACATTTTTGCAGGAATGAAATAGTTTCTGTTTATGGATTTGGCATTTTGTTTTTCCATCATTATATTTGAATCAAAAGGTATGTGAGAAGATGAAAAGTTTTATCGATTCGTGATAAAACACTACGAAAATATAACTCTTCCTTCCATATAAATCTGACCGACTCCACCTTTATCCGTAGTGGGTAAGTTACAAAGCTGTTTCTTTTAATTCTATATATATCTAAAACATATTTTTTATTACAATTTCAGTTAAACTGATATGGCAGACGATAAAGTGTTATCACTGCTGCTGAATGCGGAGCTGGACTCGGTTGGTTTCAACAAAGGCGCAGTAAAACGTCGTGTAGAAATGTATAACAAACGATCTGAGGCGAAAGCTGCGGCAACGCGGAAGTTATTGGAATGCGATTACATTGAAAAAAATATTGTTGGTAGCAGACGAGATGGAATCGCCATGGAAACCAGTGACACTGATGTCATGCAGATTCATCATGGTGTTACTTGTTCATCAAATGCCTTAGATTTTGACAAGGAAGACGAAAAATGTTGTCTTCTTTTAGATTGTGATGCTGCGCCACCTGGATATGCGTTTCTTACATTGAACAAACATTGTGACAGCAATGGAAAGTATTTTAAGGACATAGAAAATGCGGTTGTTCATCGTAGAGACAGAAAGTACCTGTCTAGTGAAAAGTACATGTCACTCATGGAGAAACAGCAGACGGCATCTCGACGAGGATGGTTTGGAGGGAATGTAGTAATTGGAACAAGAAAAGGACCAGCTATTCCAAAAACATTGGATGCTTTAGGAATCGAAACCGATCTTGTTGGCGCATTTTCGTCGTCGTATGAAGAAGGTCTTAAAAGATGGAAAGACAAAGAGAGACCCTATAATTGGCCAAGCAAAACAGACGTGAGATCAGCTGCTCAGTTGCCTGTTTATGTTGTGGCAGTAGGAAAGCATGGAACCACCGATGAAGACCTGCAGTGGAGAATAAGTTTTAACGCCGCTGAAATGCTTTTAGTTCAGTCACTGAATGACTCGCAAACCAAAGTATTTGTGATGATGCGGCTTCTTGCAAAACATGTCATAACGCCGGTTTGTCCAGACATAACATCGTATGTGGTCAAAAATGTTGTGCTTCACCTTGCAGAACAATTTCCACTCAAAGAGTTCAGAAGGGACACTCTTATTGATAGGTTTTTTGATTGTCTGAAATATCTGCGAAACTGCATAGAAAAACAGCGTCTTCCAAGTTACATGAATCCAGAAAGAAATCTACTGCACAGAAAGTTACTGGACGCCAGAATAGTATCTGACACTACACGGACGATCGACAACGTCATGGAAAGAGGCAAAGAAACTTTGCTGTACTATCTTACGAATAAAATGAGACCAGAAAAGATAAGAAGCACATACCCAAGGCTTGCTGAAGTTAAAGCATCACTTGTCAAAGGAAACACTGAAGACAGATTTGCGCAGAAAAAAGTTAATGCTATGACTCTGGACCAACTCACAGACCTTCATGTGCATGACAACAGTTGCACCTCTGAATTGATGTTGTTCCTACACGAGCTTTACTATGTGTACAGACCTTATGTTTCAAAATACGGGTTCAAAGCCCTCAGATCTGATCTAAGCAAAATACGTTCAAAGTTTGAATCAGGTAGTGCAACTCTTCACCTTGAGATAGAAATGTGTACCGATGAAGTTTATGGTGAAGATGAACAAGATGATGAACTGACCGGTAAAGACGGAAAAGCTTCTGACTCTCAGGAAAATGGTGATCATGAAGAAGATCCTAGAGATTTTCAAGGTGCAAGTAAAGGAGAAGATCTAGAAGAACCAAGAGTCAATAGTCTTTCTGGTCAAGTGTGTAAATATATTACAGTTTTGTCGTACACACTATTGTGGTCAAGTATTTTGATAATGAAATTCATGATGTTGAACTTATTTGAAGTGATACACATGTTATGTTTGGTTTCGATTTGGTACTCGTCGCGGCAGTATGTACTGTATGAAAATACATATTATATCGACACTGTTGGACTGGTGTTAATTGCACTGACTGGCTTTTCATTCATGCAGAAAAGGCTCGCACAAATGATTAATATATTTTACATAGCACTGCTGATTTCCATCTGGAGAATGAACATGTCATATTCTGACCCATACACATTATACTTCCAAGAGCTGATCGTTATGTTGGATCCACGGCAAACAGGGGTGCATAACTTCCATAAGACAAATCTTGACTTTAACGAAGATCTATACGATTTCAACACAGGAAGGACTATGTTTGTGTAAACATGAAATGCTGGAAAAAGTGATATAAAACGCTAACGAACGACCTGAGTAAAATTACTGAAAAATGATAGGTAATATGTTATATTTTATATATATTTTCAATGACATGTATCATTAAAAGATATTACATGTACACCAAAATATTCGTCTACAGTTTTCGCAGTTACAGTGTGACGAATGTGTCGTCTGCTGAATTCATTGCTTGTTAACAGTAATCCAAATTTTAGGGTGTCTTTGTGCACGGATTACAAATAACATTATTTTTTAACCACTTGTACTTGTAGCATCTGATGTTGCCTGATGTAGATTGTAAATTCATTTCATAAAGCTACGCACTGTTCACAGGATTACAGTAGTTTGTTCTTAATTGTAACTCATCTCTTTCATTTCACCGTCTATGTTACACATTAATGATAACACCATTAAGGATTACAGTAGTTTGTTCTTAATACTTAATTGTAACTCATCTCTTTCATTTCACCGTCTATTTTACACATTAATGATAACACCATTAAGGATTACAGTAGTTTGTTCTTAATACTTAATTGTAACTCATCTCTTTCATTTCACCGTCTATGTTACACATTAATGATAACACCATTAAGGATTACAGTAGTTTGTTCAAAATACTTAATTGTAACTCATCTCTTTCATTTCACCATCTATGTTACACATTAATGATAGAATTTCAAAATCATTGTGAAACAGGACAACATGATAGGCTGGCAATAAAATTAGATCTAAGTTTTTGATATCATTTTCTTATCGCATAGTGCGGCAATTTTCCTTTGATCTTTGCAGCATGTTATACATAGTAACACACATTATTACTACAAAACTGTGCTGATATCTTACAAAACTGTTGTGATATATATCAACACGGAAATCTCTATGGAGTTTCATAAGAAAAAAAGTGTTCCGATATATATCAGCACAGTAAAACTGTTCCGATATATATCGGAACACTTTTTCTCTATTGAGGTCCTATCAAGGGAGTATAATTTTTTCCTTTCAAAGAAAAGATGATTTTAGCTCCAATTTACAGTTCACAGAGAAAGAATTGTCACAATCACCTACATTTATAAAGTAAAAGAATAAATAAACTAGAATATTTCAAAAACTTGATAGTAACTGCCAAATTCAGAAATACATGAAATATATGAAATTCTGAGATTTCTCAAATGTTTCTTTTTCTTTGATTTTTTTACAAACAAAACAACAAGTTTTACAATATGTCTGGCTAATGAAATGCAAAGATTTAAAACCAATGCAGAAATTTGTTGGGTACTTTTATCTGGGGAACACATTTTCTAAAACAGAAGTTTTAGTGTTTCAGTCAGCGAGGCGCAGAAAGGGAATCAAAATAGTAAAAATAATAATAAACAAATTTAAATGAAAATAATATATCAATTTTAATGATAAACTATGCGATAAAACAGTTATAATATGTAATGCTCGTGTGTTACCAGTATATATCAGAGCTAGGGGTACATCTCGTTATTTTTCTCTTCACATATCTGTCTCGGCCTACCGGCCTCGACGATATGTGCAGAGAAAAATACCCTCGATGTACCCCTAGCTCTGATATATCCTGGTAACACACTCTCACACATACTATAACTATTACATATATTCTAAACGAAGTTGACGTAAAACTCGGCAACGGCAGAGGTGGGTTACACAGGAGGTACCAAGCAGTCGCACAAGTGGCCTTACGGCACTAGTACTGAATTTTCAATGTTGAAGTGAAAAATGAAACAGATATTTTGTGTTTGAACAGGCCAGATCAATGTTCTGTCATCTATAACCATATCATATAAAACCGGAAAGAAGATCCCTGGGAAGATATAACCGCCTCGGTAGCCCAGTGGTAGAGCGTCCGCTTCGAGTGCGGGAGGTCGTGGGTTCGATCCCCGGCCGCGTCATACCAAAGACGTAAAAATGGTACTAGTTAGTAGCTTCCTCGCTTGGCGCTCAGCATTAAGAGGATAGTGCTAGGACTGGTCAGCCCTGTGTCAGTATAATGTGACTGGGTGGGGTATCATGCCACGTGTCTACGGCGTGATATTCCAGTGAGGCAGCACTCAGACGTTAAAAGAAAAAGACGTTAAACCCGAACACACACACACACCTGAGAAGCATAAAGCGCAACCAAGCAAACTGATCGAAGATTCTCTTAGAGTGAGTTTGTTCATTAGAGAAAATGAAATGTGCAATACTCCTAACACTCCCACACCATCTTTAACCCTTACCCTGCTAAATTTCTATAATGAACTTGTCCATGTTTCAATTTGGACAGAACCATTAACTGTTAAAAGGGGTGTTCGCTGAAAATTTACTGACTGAATAGCGAACAGTGCAGACCATGATCAGACTGCATGGATGTGCAGGCTAATCTTGGTCTGCACTGGTCGCAAAGGCAAAGTCACTTGCCGCCAGCAGGCTAAGGGTTAAACCAGTTTAAGGGGAATTCTTTCATATAGATGCATTGAAGGCACTTGATAATTCCGAAGGACCATAAAATGGAACAACACGGAGTACGGGGAAACCTGTTACAGATGTCACATAAAGACTGAATATATGAGACAAACTGTGTTTTAAACGCTCGCATGATGCCTTTGTTTTTAATGCAGCTGCCAAATGTTTGGTAAGTGGTTTCTCACATTTTTCCAAAGGTTTGAATTTCAGTTGACATGGTAGAAAACATTATTACGATTACTTTCTTTCAAGATTTTATCGCGCTTTTCTAACCATGAAATAATGGGAAAATGTAAATGGACTGCTGCATTATCTGTTTTAACACAAAATTTAAAGCCTTCGGAAACTTCTATTCTTGCATACCATATTCAACAAGCAAATTCGATGAATTGGTATCCCCCCCCAGGTGAGGGTACAAAATTTCACCTGTTGATTATAAATATTGATGAAAAATTAAAAATGAAAAAAAAAACAGGGTAGGGGTTGGGGACGCATGATCGGGGTGGTGGGCAAGACCGAGTGGAGAGTGAGGTGGGGGAATGGTACAACTCTGCATGCGAATAAATATTCATGGAAGGTTTGAAAAAAATGGGGGTTGGTGGGTGAGAGGGGGATGGTGTGTGACCAAGGCAAGGTGGTAACCAGGTGTGGGTACAAAACTTCACATGTTTATACTAAATGTTCATGGAAAAGAATGAAAGAAGTTTAATGAAATTCTACCAATGGGTTGGTTTGTTATGTACAAATCTGTAGATTTTTAAACAATTAAAGGGCAATAACTCTAAGGAAAATTGACCAATTGAAAAAAAATGACCGGCATCATTGAAGTATGTTGGTTCATATTTATTTCAAGTTTCATGAAATTCTACCAGTTTGTTACTGAGAAATGGCTGCAGAGGTAGATTTTTCATTAAATCAAGGGCAATAACTATAAGGGAAATTGACCAATCCGATAAAAAATTTGACGGGCATCATCGCAGTATGTTGGTGCATCTTTATTTCAAGTTTTATAAAATTCTTCTAGATAGTTACTGAGAAATGGCTGCGGACGGACATTTTTGGACATTTTTCATTAAATCAAGGGCAATACCTCTAAGGGAAATTGACCAATCCAAAAAAAAACAAGAGGACCATGATGGTCCTGAATCGCTCACCTCTTTCCACATGACCCAGTTTTGAGTATGACGTCGTTTTTTCTATTATTTGACATAGTGACCTAGTTTTTGAGCTCATGTGACCCAGTTTTAAACTTGATGATATCTAGGTCAAGATAAAAATTCTGAACAATTTTCATGAAGATCCATTGAAAAATATGGTCTCTAGAGAGGTCACAAGGTTTTTCTATTATTTGACCTATTGACCTAGTTTTCAAAGGTACGTGACCCTGTTTTGAATTTTACCTAGATATCATCAAGATGAACATTCTCACTAATTTTCATGAAGATCTCATGAAAAATATGGCCTCTAGAGAGGTCACAAGGTTTTTCTATTTTTATAACTACTGGCCAAGTTTTTGACCGCACGTGACCCAGTTTCGAAACTGACCTAGATATCATCAAGATGAACATTCAGATCAATTTTCATGAAGATCCATTGAAAAATATAGCCTCTAGACAGGTCAAAAGATTTTTCTAATTTTTGACCTACTGACCTAGTTTTTGACCGCAGTTGACCCAGTTTCAAACTTGACCTAGATATCATCAAGACGAACATTCAGACCAACATTCATACAGATCCCATGAAAAGTATGGCCTCTAGAGAGGTCACAAGGTTTTTATATTATTTGACCTACTGACCTAGTTTTTTAAGGCACATAATCCAGTTTCAAACTTGACCTAGATATCATCAAGGTGAATATTCTGATCAATTTTCATGAAGATCCTTTCAAGGGTATGGCCTCTAGAGAGGTCACATTGTTTTTCTATTTCAAGACCTACTGACCTAGTTTTTGATCGCAGTTGACCCGGTTTCAAACTTGATCTATATATCATCAAGATAAACATTTAGACCAACTTTCATACAGATCCCATGAAAAATATGGCCTCTAGAGAGGTCACAACGTTTTATCATTATATGACCTACTGACCTACTTTTTGATGGCACCTGACCCACTTTCGAACTTGACCTAGATATCATCAAGATAAACATTCTGACCAATTTTTATGGAGATCCATTCCCAAGTATGGCCTCTAGAGAGGTCACAATGTTTTTCTATTTTTAGACCTACTGCCCTAGTTTTTGACCGCACATGACCCTGTTTTAAACTTGAGCTAGATATCATCAAGATGAACACTCAGACCAACATTCATACAGATCCCATGAAAAATATGGCATCTAGAGAGGTCACAAGGTTTTTCTATTATTTGACCTACTGACCTAGTTTTTGAAGGCACGTTATCCACTTTCGAACTTGAACTAGATATCATCAAGGCGAACATTCTGACCAATTTTCATGAAGATCTCATGAAATATATGGCCTCTAGAGAGGTCGCAAAGTTTTTCTATTTTTAGACCTACTGACCTAGTTTTTGACCGCACATGACCCAGTTTCAAACTTGAACTAGATATCATCAAGATAAACATTCAGACCATTTTTCATACAGATCCCATGAAAAATATGGCCTTTAGAGAGGTCACAAGGTTTTTCTATTATTTGACCTACTGGCCTAGTTTTTGATGGCACGTGACCCAGTTTCAAACTTGACCTAGATATCATCAAGTTGAACGTTCTGACCAACTTTCATGAAGATCTTATGAAATATATGGCCTCTAGAGAGGTCATAAGGTTTTTCTATTTTTAGACCTACTGACCTAGTTTTTGAAGGCACATGACTCAGTTTCGAACTTGACCTAGATATCATCAAGGTGAACATTCTGACCAATTTTCATGAAGATCTTTTGAAATATATCGCCTCTAGAGAGGTCACAAGGGTTTTCTATTTTTAGACCTACTGACCTAGTTTTTATCGGCATGTGACCCAGTTTCGAACTTGACCTAGATATCATCAAGGTGAACATTCTGACCAACTTTCATAAAGATCCCATGAAAAATGTGACCTCTAGAGTGGTCACAAGCAAAAGTTTACGGACTGACGCACGGACGGACGAACGGACGGACGACGGACACCGCGCGATCACAAAAGCTCACCTTGTCACTTTGTGACAGGTGAGCTAAAAAAACTTGACGGGCATCATTGCAGTATGTTGATTCATGTTTATTTCAAGTTTCATGAAATTCTACCAGCTAGTTACTGAGAAATGGCTGCAGACGGACGGACGAACGGACAACGCCATTTCAATACCCACCTCCCGATTTCATCGGCGGGGGATAACAAAGAAGAGTAAAACATAAGTTCAAACAAATTATTTTCTTATAGCACTTTTTTCTTTAAGTAGCGTATTAACAAAGCGCGGGAAATTTACGTCCGTAAACAGGTTAATTTTTATCACATACATGACAAATGTAGTTCGTTATACGTCATTTACAGCTCGAGATTCTACGCCGATGCACAAGCCGGTGGGGGTGGGGGGAGGGGTGGGGGCGAGAGAAATAGCTCTACCTTTTCTTTGAAAAGTCGAGCTAAAAGGTAAACTGATAGCTTACTTACTAAGAATGTTCATAGATCGGTATATCCTCTACGGACCACTTTCCCTTAATTTCGCTAAAATCGGGCTACCTTTATAAGTCAGCCTTTAAACGGCAAGTGCTGACGGACTGCTTTTTAAATGCATATTAAACTGGATCAAGATTTCAAGAGATGTGATGATCATTCAAACATTTCATTATGCCCCTGACCCTGCTATAATCGCCAGTGTATAATGAAAAAATAGTTAAATGGATTCTACTTCATTTCAGAACGAAACGTTACGATGACAGCTTTTAAAGTGTGAGTTAATGTCTTAAATTTTGTTAAAGCAGGCATCTATCGTTATTATTAGATCTAAAGCTTGGGTTTTGGAAGTATTTTCACTGATTTTTTTTTTCGTGTCGGAAAAGGAACTGTAGACGTTAGAGACTACGGGCATTTGATCTCAATTCAAAAGTCGTTTTCGCCTTTGTTTCACAACTGCTTATCACGTAATTCGAGCATCGGTGCTCTCTTTAAATCGAATTGCGGCACTTCCGGCGCATGAAAAATAGATACATTTACGGTAAGTGTTTTTTTTTTTTTTTTTTTTTTTTTTGGTAATATTCTGTTATTGGAAGAGGATATTAAAAATCTGGCTTCGTAGTCCGACCTGTATATAAAGAAAAGAAAGTTTTATCTTGGCGAAAAAAAAAACTACTTAGATAGTGGAAGGACAAGCGAGGTGTGATGAAAATTCTACAAGCACTTTTAACCAAAACATCACCTAACTGAACCACAATGCTGTGCGTAAATGTTCCCTTTAATGCTTACCCTTGTGCAGACGGGCGATAAAAAGTTCAACCTGAAAACAGCCTGGTTATGCCAGTGAGAGACTAAAAATCTAGATGCATACCCTTGTATCAGACGCTTGCCGTTTTCCCTTCTTAAAAAGTCCTGCGACATGGCTTTTGCAGCATGATATAATACGAATAAAAATGACCAATGGCTAGACAGTATTACACATAGGGATACGGACACTGCCATTAACTCAGTGTGTCTGTGTGTCTGAAGTCTCGAATTCTTGCTGTCTTCAGTTTGCTATATATACAAGTGTTAGAAGTGTTTGGCTATGCTTATGAATTATGTTTGAATTAAAGTTTAAAGTTTATTTCATTTAACTCTCAGTTTGTACAAATATACAAAAACATGAGAGAAATACATTCATTATATACATGAGGGCAACAATAAAAACTTCTAAACACAAACAAAAAGAAGATAATACAGATATTGCAATTACAGAGTAATAGTACTGGTTCGAGTCGTAAATTCGGCCACATTTTGCAGTTTTTCATAAATATTTCTTTTGTTTTACAATTGATTAAATTGAATTAAACGAGTAAAATGACTATAAATTTGATGTCCAAACTGCTCGCTTAATTAATTTAGCTTGCTTGGAGTTCTTTAATACCGCCTCGGTAGCCTAGTGGTAGAGCGTCTGCTTGGAGTGCGGGAGGTCGTGGGTTCGATCCCCGGCCGCGTCATACCAAAGACGTTAAAAATGGTAATAGACATTGTCGGCTTAAGCTGATGTGGACAATGAACTGTGATTGCGCTGTAAATCCTGGGGGTTTTCTCAAAACCTACTTGTATTTCGTTCACTGTTACAGTAGCGGACTTTTTAACGTCATTCAAGTCTCATATAAACAGACTGTATAAACTTAATCTGGGTTATGGTCTATGCTTGTGTAGGAGATAATTAAATATGGGACAATTTAAATGAATGCTAGTAAAGGAATGTTCTTATAAGACATTAGAAGAGTTACTTCACCAAGCATGAGACAGAGTAAAGTGTTTTAACAAGAGCTCTCCAAAATATACATGTACTTACAATAAGATTTCTTTAAAAAGAAAAGATAGTTAATCTACATAAGTTCCATAAATTATGTTTCTCGTTTCATTTGATACAATTTGTTTCTGCCTTCGTTAGATGTGCGTCCATCATTCCGTTTTCACATAACCTGATTTAGCTTCTCAAAATCCCCTGCTATGATTTAAACGGAACTTCACTGAAATGATGTTTATTTTATGCTGATAAAATACTGTGTTTTATCAGTGAGATATAATCCGTATCACTCACTGATATCGCTCACTGTTAAGGGGACGCATATTGCTACATTCACAGTTCATATAGGAATGCGGAAGGGGTGCACATTCAAGAAATCGATGGTGGGAAAATAAAAAACATATTCCTAAACTGATATAATACTGATGGACACCTGTAATATTCAGTATTCTGTAGATACGGATGTGGTACTATGAATGTAATAGGAAAACAGAGGTCTTTGTGAAAGTACATTCAACACAAAATATTAAGCTTTTGTATAAGGAAAAAACAGGTTTTTTACAATAAAAGTGTTCCAAATAATGTTGAAGGGAGATTTGTCATTGATAAAAAATGTAAACAAAAAAATCAGAGTGGGATTAGCATTGCAAGGGCATAACATGACATTCTACACAATGAATACCTTAGAACAGATATCCATGAGGAAGAATTGACCTCATGACAGATATTGCAGAAAATCGATATCAGGGGAGACAACAGCTATTTGGTATTGGTAACATATATTGGTAACAGGTGACCGGTATTGCCGTGTCGATATCTACTGCCTCCGGGTATTGTCACCTGGATGTTTATTTCAATATCAAGTGTAATAAAAGAGAAGGTTTTTCATAAGATAATTAAACAAGCTTGAATTATCACTGGAGTTACAAATTATGGAAAAGGGATTTTTCATTAGAAATAAAAGAAGTCATTTTTATCAAATGAATGTTTAATATGTAATTTTCTGAACCATAGCATTTTTAACATGTTATTTTATAATAATTAAATTAATTTTTATACCAATAGACCATATCTATCAGCAATAAAAACCATATTTTCATATAAAATTATTTTCATACATATTCTTATATAAGAAGAATGTATATTTTAACATGTTTTCGAAAAACAATGTAACAAATCGGCTGAACATTGCTATCTGTAAACCATTTAGATTCAAGTTAAAGGCAAATATCGATGAAGTCTTTTACTTATTTATTTTTTTTTTCATTTTCAACCAAATCTGAAATGTAAATGACCCTTAATCTCTAGAAAAAAGGAGGTTCGTACCCAAAGACACATCCTTTTATATTTATATAGCACTAGCATTGATATTTTTACGGCGTCTCCCATCTATAAAATATGCTGTCGTTGAAAAATAAACTGATACTGATAAGTTATTTTGTTGTTTGTTTTTTTCTAAACAGCTGTTTACAATTTATAATTACACAGGTGTAGGTTTTGAATTATTTTAATCTGAAATGGTTGAACATCACACGTATATCGATTCAATAATTCTTAACATATAGACAAAATAGGAAGTTTAATGAATCGAAAATTATGGTATGTTTGTAAAATTTAAACAAGAGCACCGCCTTGCGGGTGCTGACGCTCATCTGATTTTTTTTTGTGTAAAAGAAATATTGTCCTACCCATGATTTTCTAAGTCTAAAAAGGGCCATCATTCTTGCAAAAAGCAGGATAGAGTTATGTTTCTTGATGTACAGTGTCCACTTATGATGGTGAAAAACTGTTGCAAGTTTTAAAGCAATAGCTTTGATAGTTTATGAGAAAAGTTGACTTAAACATAATACTCAACCAAGAAAACTGATTTTCTAAGTCCAAAAGGGGCAATAAATCCTGCAAAAAGCAAGATGGAGTTATGTTTCTTGATGTACAGGGTCAGCTTATGATGGTGAACAAGTATTCCAAGTTTCAAAGCAATAGCTTTGATAGTTTAGGAGAAAAGTTGACCTAAACATAAAACTTAACCAAGAAATCTGATATTTTCTAAGTACAAAAGGGGCCATAAATCTTGCAAAAAGCAAGATGGAGTTATGTTTCTTGCTATACAGGGTCAGCTTCTGATGGTGAACAAGTATTCCAAGTTTCAAAGCAATAGCTTTGATAGTTTAGGAGAAAAGCTGACCTAAACATAAAACTTAACCAGGCAACGCCGACGCCGACGCCGACGCCGACGCCGACGCCGACAACCGCTCAAGTGATGACAATAACTCATCATTTTTTTTTCAAAAAATCAGATGAGCTAAAAAAAAAGAAAGATAGTGGCAATCAGCGTGGTACAGGTATTTTGCCATATTCAGGCAGACATTATTCATTTTAATATAACTCCACCAATATATGAAAACTGTTTGCAAAATAAAAAATATGCAAAAGATTAAAATCGCATGATAATTGTACCTTGTAATTACAAAACAAATACCCGTATTAAATTCAAAACGCAATTATAGCCTTATCAGTATTATAAACGTCTGTGTTGTTTTAACGTTCCTTATTTAGAGGTAATTGGCAAGTTTTATTACTGGTCCAATAAAAAGGATTTATGCGTGATGCATACAACATTTTATTACTTCTATATAGAAATTTGTTTCATGTAAAATTATCTTGAATTGAACATGTACAATAAATTATGAAAGTAAGTTAATCACGACGACATTTATGATAACTGAAAAGGTCATGAAACCAGGTAAAATGTTCGCGAAAACAAAAATATATCATTAAGTTACTGAAGTAAAATTCAATTCTGTTTTAAATGCAGATATTATTTACATTGCAAAAACATTCTTGTACACAAAAAAAATGCTCCGGACATATTTTCCAGCTATAATTTGATCAAGGCGGACCTTGAAATTTATTTACTCAAATTTATTAAGATTTTACTTAATAATATACAAAAAGTCTGTATTTTACTTTTTTACGACAGTTTGCATTTGTGATCCAAAGGTCGATAGGAAAGCTATCTCTTTTAATGTTTAATTGACATAATTGGCATAACTGACACTTGATATTTAAATGTATATGAGATAAGGTGAGAACAACAACATATGAAGAAATGCGCATCTCTTTCTTTTTAGAACCGAAATATTAAAATGCAATATTTATCTTATATTGTTTTTGTGATATTAACACAAAATGAATTACTCGCGAAGTAAAATTACATTAAATGATTAAATCATTACTTTAACCTTTTGATCACAATACCGTATGTTCACGCGGCATACTATAATATCGTCTGCTTATGACGCTACAACAACAACTTCGCGCTGAAGTTAATTTTTCTTCGAAATTAGTGGAAATAAACCGTCTGAGAACGAATCAAATTTTTATTTCACAAAAATGAAATAAATATCATTCAAAAGATAAATTCAATGAGAGTAGGAAAGTTCTTGCACCTAAGCTTTCATATCAATGGTTTTTATACAAAAAAATGCTTTGAAGAAACGCATGTATGAGCTTTTGTACATTTTATATGGAAACAAAGAAGGGAAAAAATGACGAAATGATGGCATCAAACTTCATGCGAAGAACGAATCAAAAATTAAGATAAAATTTAATTAAAAAAAAACTTGTGATGAATCAAATGTTGAACTTTGGTAATATGTTTGCACCTAAGGTTTCTTATTTTTAGTAATTTTGTTATTAAGTAAAATGTGTACATGCCCTTCTTATTTCTATATAGAAAATCTGACCGCTATCGATTATTGGCCGGAGGAATATTCTTCGGTATGTAAGATGCTACACAGGTCAGGCGGGTTAAATGCATAATGTCGATCACTTGAAATTCATCTTGAAAAGGTGGTTAATTTTAGTTTGTTTACATGGTTTTTAATTTTCCCACGACTTCTCGGCGATTCACTGCAAATGTATTACTGCGCCGGACGAAAGGTAACTCTAATAAACAACGGGAGACAACTTAGGTGTCAGCACGTGTACGATTTTAAAAAAAAAAAACATGTCGATGATTATAATTTCTTATCAAATAATGAATCCTATTCAGATATTCGTCTTTAATATTAGAAAATTATTAATTTCTGTGGACATTTGTCAAATAATATTACTTACAGTGGACTACTTTGCGCATCAAACTGGTTTCCGCTTCAGTTGTGAGGCACTTCCGTTATACTTTTTGACAACAATAACAAAACACAAAATGAATCAATAAAGTCACTTATAAACCGACAGCTACTTAAATCAGTGTAAGTAAAGTTGTTGTTACAACATTATACATGTTCGTTACGTTATGATATAAAGTTTATCTTGAACTGCATAATCCATTAATACGTTTAGATGATATTGCATTTACAACTTATTTGACCCCGTTTTTTACGTGAATGACAGCATTCTCGTGCAACTCGTGCAAACAGAATTATGAAAAGTATGGTGGAGAATTCAAGGACAAATTATAAATGACATTAAAGTGAGGATAACTGTATATTCGTCCAGTTTTGATCATTGACATTCCTGCTGTTTATTAGTAACTTTTGTGAACAAGATTAGAATGTTGCTTTTGCACATATACACATTGATTGGTCCTCTCAACCAAATTTCATACCCTATTTTTGGGATTTTTAAGACAATACAATTCAAAAGTTTGTTGAATGTGTTTTGATATTTAAGTGCATTGTAGTTCATGAATACCAAGTTAAAAATTAATAATGGCAACATTTCTAGGCCTTTATTGTAAGCCACTAGACTTCTGTAATGATAAATGTTTAATGTATTAAGGGGAATATACTCTTTTAGTTTTGTAATGTGGCATTCCTTGACCACCGTATCTTTTCTTATGCACTACTTTGTAAACAAACTAAATAATGTGTTTTAGCTCACATATGCGAAATGAAAAGCAAGACACTGAACTTATTTCACATTCTTTCTTTAAATTAGAATCTGTAGGACATTGATAAATGTTTGGACAAAGTGAAGCACTATTATTTTCGCACCAAAAAGTCTTAATTGTTGACTTTGAATGTACACAAGAAGTCTTATGTAATTCAACAATAACTTTCTTGTTTCAGTTTTTCTCATTTTTATTTTAGTGAGCAATCCTTTGTGTACTTATAACAGTTGAAACAGTATTCATTTCATTTACCAAAACCTTGTACTTTTTTGCAGGTAAATTTTATAATACCCCACCCACTTTTTTCTAATTTCAAAGTATGCGTCCCCTTAATGCCGATCTACTTGTACATTGCGTATGAATTTTAAGTTATTTGTTTAAAACATGATGAAAATTGTAGTCGCACTTTGTTCTTTATTGTATATTTCTCGATTCAAATTATTTTACTTAATGAGAATTTCATAACGTTATGCAGCAAAAAGTAAAATAAAATGGAACTTTATGCTCTGTGTGTCTTTCTTACGTCAAAACACGTCTGATGTCATGTCTGTTTACGCGCACCTATTTCCCGGGCTGAGATTAAAATCTATTGCAAAATGCACATCTCAACGTAATTAAGCATAAAATAAAAAGAAAGTTTGTTTGTTTTTCGTGAATATGGAATATATATCACCTCGAAGTGAAAAAAAAAAATCACAATTTCACTCGCGCTACGCGCTCGCGAAAATATTTGAAATCTCACTTCTCAGTGTTCACGAAAAAGAAACAAATATCTTGCATGTATAAGCCTTGTGCGTAACCTCGGATTTTTTTGTGGACTTAGGGTCTCCTAAATTTATTTGTTGAATGAAATTTGTCAGAACTGCTTTATAATAAACACGATTTGAATACAATTTCATAGGAATGATCCGATAAATTCTAGCTGAGCATGTATTTCTGGGTTTATATTTAAATAATCTTGTACTGAGTAATGGCCCTTTGAATACCATATATAAAGTCAATAAAGAGATTTTTGTAATTCATTTTCATACTACTGTCCAGATTTCATCGAAGCTTTAAGGGTTTACTGAAATAATATGTGCATATCGTTGCTACATACTGCTCTAAATAGTTTCCGGAGTTCTGTTCATTTTTGATTTTACTGCAGAGAAAAAAATGTTTTAACTACTTCTCCTAGAATACCGCTTGAGTGATTTGACTGAAACGTCTTAGGAATAGTTGAATGTCTAATTATTCATAAGTTATGGACTTTAAGTTGAATGATTATAACAATTTAATTCTGTTTCATTAGGCCTAAAAATCTCTATTTCTGGTAACATGCTCAAAAGAATTAGGGTAGGTAGGTCGGATTGTTTTTTTACTAAAGAGAGACTTTTTTGAAAATTATTCTGTGTCCAAATATGAATACATATAAGAGGGTTATGACTTTAGAGCATCAGGAAGTTGTTTTCTAAAATCACTGACCATGTTTAAAGCATAAAAAGTGCAGTTTGGAAACTTTCTGTCAAAATGTTGAAAATATATTCTCCAAGGCCTTAAAAACATTTAGGGTCGGGCCAATTATTCAGGGTAGGTCGTGATACCGGAAACAAACATTTTTTTACTTTACGCTTTATTAGAGATAGAAATTATGTAGACAGGTCCTTTTTCATCGTTTTGGGAACGCCATCAACACCAGTAGAATGAGGAAAATGCTCTTAGAAATTGTTTTATTTGGAGAAATTTGAAAATAAACAAAATCCAAATAAAGATATTTTGTGTAAAATATTAATGGATTGTATTTCAGAAATTGTTCAACAGTATAATTGTTGTTTAAATGACCAAATATACATACATATTAGCAAAATAATTTCAAAACGGCAAAATTCCTTAAAGGTAACACTCGTTTGGGAATTTTAAATTCATAACTGGGAAAAAATACTTTCTTCGCTTTAGAATTACCTCTTTTTACTGGAGGCAGATTTATAGGGGAATAAACCCTGCTTGAAATTTTTTGCCAACACTTCATCAGATTTCAGTGATAGTAAAAAGTGCTTGGTATAAAGCCGTGGCACGTACGCTCGAAATAATGGCAGCACTATAAAGTTGGGCATTGTCCTCGCTGCTACAAGCAGACACCGTCGTTTATATGACTGAAAAATTGTTGAAAAAGACGTTAAACCCGAACACACACACACACACACACACACACACACACACACACACTTTAATAAAGCTATGATGGACCACGGGTATTTGGTTTTGAGTTTGCTTGTTGCATTGTGTTTTGAAAGGGAGATTTTCCTTATATGAAGTCATTCATGTGATTTTCTTTTCAGATGCGATGAACGATTTTTTTCTAAATTTAAACGAGGTCATGTCTGAAATGCTAAATACACCATTATTTGAATCCGAAGTATTTCAATGAAAAAAAATGTAAAAAATATAAACAAGTTATTCTTGTAAGATTTCAATTTGTATATTGTGCTTGGTGCTTGTTCACTGTAAGCCCAATCAAACGCAACTTCAGACGTGTTAAATACTGTGTCGTACTGCATCTTTCATGTTTTTTTATTTTTTTTTTTAACAAACGGCACGATGCTCTCTTGATCTGAAAGCATATCAAATGCCGAGTTGCTACAAACATAAAACATTATAAAATGCAAATTACTTCACAAAAGTGCGCAGTTCTATCTCCTGTGCCGCAATTTAAGCATTTGGAACATTTTGACTTATTTCAGCCATGCAATTTCCTTTTATGCAAGGAAATAATGATTTCAAGTAAGATTATGTTTGAAAGGCTAATTTATTCACTATATTTCCTTCGGAATGGTAAGTACAGGAAGAACAAAACATTTAGGTAAAACAGACTATTAAAATTCCCAGAAGTTGAGACAGCACTGCTGAAATGGTTCAACAATGCAAGGTAACAAAACATCGGCTTTATAATACATGTTTTTTTTATCTAAAAACCGTATATTTATCAACATAAAACTTCATTACCCAACCTACCGACCTAAGTTGACCTTACTTCGGTAAACTCGATTTTTCGATATCACAATTTTCCTTGGTCCCGAGGAAGTCGAGATATCGAGATTTGACTGTACATCAAACAGTTTAGATTAAATATGATATATGTGCTAATGTAATTAACCTAGTTATGTAGTGTTGCTTATATATGCAGACTATGGTGGTAAACAGGTGGACAAGTTTCAAAGCTATATGAAACAGGTTAGGCAAATATGGACTGGTATGAAAACTTAAACTGATTTCAAAGTCCAAAAAAGGCCATAATTCAGCCAAAATAGTTGACAGAGTTATATATACTTTTGAATAAAGACGGTATTCATGACGATGAATAAGTGTTCAAAGTTTCAAAGCCAGGTGTCAAATAGGCCTTGTACAAATATTGTACCAATTTCAAAGTCCAAAAAGGGCCATAATTTTACCAAAATAGTTGACAGAGTTATTTACTCTTGCCTACAGATGGAAATCATGATGACAAACAAGAGGTTAAAGTTTCAAAGCCACGTGTCAAATAGTTTTGACAAAACGAGGACAAAAATTGTAACGTTGAAATTTCCAAGACCAGTTTACACAAAATATAAATGCGTGATACGAACACCTTTATTAACATTGATAAGCTAAAAGGGGCCATATTTCTGCCAAAATCTTTGATTCTTGCCTAAAACTGGACATGGTGATGGTAAACAAGTGTAGAAAGTTTCAGAGCTTTATCTAAAAAGTTTTTTTCAAATTGTGGACTGGTGCGAAAAACGTAGCCAATGTGTTACGCCGACGCTGACGCTGACGCCGACGCCGTGGTGAATAGTCTAGCTACATCTGTGAAGGGTAAATGATACAACTTGAAACTGTTTAATGCCTGGCATGTTGTGTAAACCGCACACTAACACAATAAAACACTAACTGAATCAACAAGAAATACAATCTAAAATCCAAACAAATTGACAATTCTTTCCTTAGATATATTCGTTTATCATGTACTTACAAGCACATACTTCCATTGTGCTGACATAACTGATCGTAAATGAAAACGGATGCAGAGAGTATGTTGTTTTTAAACAACAAAATGCAATTAGGATATAAAATTGTGTATGATGCACCTTATAAGATTCTTTAACTGGTAATAGGTGCAGACGGGAATATCCGGTTCGCGGGTAACTGTTCAAGTGGCGAGGCTCTGCCGAGTTATCGCATAAACCGATATCCGAGAGTCAGATAATAACTTCCATACCTACAGCCAGTGATTGAATCTTCTGTTTTTGCATGCCATATTCTGATAATTCAACAAGTAATAGTAAAAATAAGATCAGACAAACTTCTTTCTTCCAGGACTGTTTTCTTTTTCATATAAAGTATTAAACAAAGTGCGGGAACCTTACGGTACGTCATAACGTCACAAGAATTCAAATAACATTTTGCACGCAACTTTGAGCTATTTTCAAAGTACCTGTAATTCTTGTTTGATTAAAAGGCACAGAATCACGACCGGCAACGAAAACAGTGCTGATGACGATCCTGATGTGTCGGCTGCACATGTCTCTTGATCAACATTTACAATAAAATTTTCAGTATTGGCTAACGTTCCGTTGTTTGGAGCTTGGCGTATGCACAGTAACTCACAAATCAACGGGTAGATATCCACGTTATTAAATGGCAAGGTCTCATAACCTGCTTTTATGTTAGGACCGCGTGCATAGAATATCGGTTTCATTGACATCAGAGTGTTATCGTACCCATGGGCTCCTCTGTCGGGCTCACTGTATTCCTCAGGTCCCTGTACAATAGTAAATATTTGATTAGATATAATTGGAGCCTGATCTGGGCTTGTTGTATTTGGCTCTCGTGGACTTTATCAGGCATGGTTCAGTTGAGGTGCACAAACTTACAGGTGTGACAGGCCTTCTAAAATCTGCAAGAGCTGAAAACATCACAGATCTTGACCCTTTCATTATAAAATTTCATCTACTTTTATTTGAATTTCAGGGAAACTCGACAATTTAACGTCTCTGTAATAAAGAACTATTTTCCTACCGGGTCATGAAAATTAATGCAAGTAGTCCAGGTTAGACGAAATACGGAATTGGATTTCCACCCAAGTGCAATATGAATTTTGAATCTGTAAGATTATATCATCTGGATCTTCCGATTTCTTAATATGTTCATGGATTTCAACTGTTACAATAGTTTTACCTTCATAGTTACTACAAATGCAATATTTAAAAAAAAATAACTACCGCAGTTATGGCCCTTTGATAATTTGGCTACATAAAACATAGTGAAAATCTTGTTTGTCCAACACCTCAGCTGAACACTATTGAAAGGATATTTCTTGAAAGTCATCTGATGAATTTGCAGAAGTATATCGAAAGAGCCTGTTACTAAATCTATACTTCCAACAATTATTTCATCATCATCATCATCATCATCAGTGATCGCCTCACTCTAAAAAGCATATACTCGCGATTTGATTAAAACACTGTACATTTGTTAAACATTATATTTTCATATATATCTCTCTATATATATCTAATAACAAAATAAGTCTCCTCCTCACCTTCAAAACCACCCATCCTTCATCAGCAACGACCAGAATAGGTAAGATTCTCCTATGGTTCCTATAATGCCAATGTTCCGGTACGTCTTCTTTACGGTATACTTGGACATGAGGCACATTTGTCAGGTTACGAATAATAGCATCATCCATGTTAGCTTTAGGTAGAATGTTAGCAGTTGGTCCAGTGCTTGGAATTTTGTCAATTGCGTTCATATCGATGTGCTCAGACAGGTCAACATGTCTTGTTGCGTAATCTACCTCCGTCATACCGTGATCACTTGTAACAATGACATTTACTGTCTCCCATAGATTGGCTTGATCAAACTGTTTTACAATGTATCCTAAAACATCATCCATTTCTTTCACTTTAGCTCTGACTTGTGATGAATTTGGTCCAAAGAGATGACCTGTACTATCAGGCTCATCAAAATACAACATTGCAAGATCTATATCGTTTGATAACCACCGTATAGCGGTATCTACCCGTGTTTGAAACGGCATTGTATGGTTATAAGCAGAGTAAATGTTCGGTCTCATACCTCTAATTTCCGACTCGTTGCCTGGCCAGAAGAGGACAGCACTTTTAAGTCCTTGTTTCCGAACCGTAACCCACATTGGTTCTCCACCGTCCCACCATTTTGTTTGTTTTGAACGTTTGTTGAAATAGTCATCAAATAAAGGATCGTACATACTGTTGGCTATTATACCATGGCTTTCTTCATATAAACCTGAAATGATAGTTTTGTATATTCTTTTTAATTTGCATCAATCAATTTATGTTTAATATGTGCAAGTATTAATTCAAAACAAATGGTTCGTGATTACACACTTTGAAAATATCATTATGATTGGGTATATCATTCAAAAGATTGTCTGTAAGTATATATACGATAGTTGTTACAAGGAATTTGCCATAACTCCAAAAATTGAATACAAGACTAGTCAACAAAGACATGCTAAGTTTCAAGATACTGATACAATGTACCAGATCTGAAAATGATACCTTGCATAGGGAAAGCATTCCAGTATAGACGTCTTCATTACGTCAACTTCGTTATATATAGGTATTTCCCTTATCTTTTTTTTTTTAACTAAAACAGTATTCTGAAAAATGTTTCTTTAAATACATGTTTAAAGTAGTTCGCGGTTTCGCCATCGTGATCTACGGTGCTTCGCGCTTCATGCATCGATTTCTCTAACGATATGCGAAGCGCTAGATAACGATGGCGAATGGCAAGATCGCGAAACTTTAGCAATTTTGAATAATAAAAATATGTTAAAAACATAGCGTAATTGTTGATTTATCTCAATGACATCTAAAACCAAGTATTACACTAACATCTTGATTGGACATTTTTTTAGAATGTTGTTTAAGGTCTTCTGAAATATAGTACATATAATTTAGTTACATATAACTTAAGTCTTATAAGGCCATTGAAAAAACTGTAATAACCAGTTTATAATAAATGTATGAAATTACCAACTATACCATGGTCCCAATGTTATATATACATAGAAAATGAAATATTAAAGAAATCAAATAGTTACACCTAGTTAAATCCTACGCGTATTGCCAATGTTTGACACCAGTACAAGTCATACGATATTACAGTATCTGATAACCAATTCACAGTCTTTCTTTATATTAAAGTACAATTATAAGATATATCTATGATATATGAAAATGGCGTAATAATTGAAGGAGTTCGTGCAAAAAGGTACCTATCTCCATTTAGTGAAAATGTTGGGAAAAAGCACTTTTTTAAAATTTCGGTGAAATATGATATTTCCCAATATAATTGCAGCTGTAGATTGTATACTATTTAAACAGTCATATTACAAAGTTTCGGGTATCCTGCACTATTTATAACATTTTTTATATAAAGAAAAATCTTGTATTTGTCGATTATGTTAATGTAACAAGGGTTCTAAATCCATGGAGTTACGCAACAAAGGTTCTAACTCCAGGAGTTAGGATCATTGTTGCATTTAAACTTGATTTGTGAATCATTTTTGCCTAAATATATCAATGAAATATATTAATTTCACAATGTCGTATCGCATTGTCGTGCGTCGACCCACTTGAATAAATACCTCGACTAATCCTGGTCGCATTTTTTCGAAAAATTCATCAATTTCATTTTATTATTAAAAGCGTTAGAAGTAAGGTATCAAACTGAAATTTCTTTTAATAAGTAGTACTGCCTTATCGAATATTAAAAACAATGTTCTTCCTCGTCGGAACTCAGTGAAGGTAGTGCTTGGGTCTTCAGGACCGTCTTGACTGCTCTGACAAGTTCATATTTTGAGAATATTACCGGAATTTGACCTATGACTTTGACCCCTAGCCGACCGGGTTCGAACCAGACGTGGCCTATTTTCTCTAGGTACTGACTTGTCCTTTGCAACAAGGTATCATTTGTTAAAATCGGACATCAGGTAATGAAGATATGGCTTCTCAGACAAGGACCAACCCTCTATTTAATATATGAAGAAGTATGCATACTTTCACGAAAACTGATACATTTTGAGACGGTCCTCCGACGAAACCGTCGGCGGTAAAATTTTAAAAGTTACATATCCGTTTAAACAATGTTTGAATTTAATATATTAAAGTTATTACATTAAAATATTTTTTGTTTGGAACATTCTACAATTATTTGAAGTTAATGAAAAACGCGGACATTTTCCGTACGGAAAAGTACGGAAATATTTTACCTTTTCACCGGTAGACGGGTGACATGCGATACGACATTATGAAAACGTCGCTTCCTATTGTCGAGTGTCACTTCGCGTGTCGTGTATCGTTTGTAGTTGTCGCGCGTCGACCCTCACCCAAACCCGCGACACGCGACATACGATACATTAGGAAAATGTCGCTTCGTGTTGTCGAGCGTCGTTTTACTCCAGTCCCTAGGGGTGTTTCGTGTGCAAAAATGGTCCAGAGCTAATCTATACATCAGAGTGTAGGGGAATATCTCAACTTTCAGAAAATCGTGGGTGCATTTGCCGCATCATGGTACGTTTTTAGAAATCCAAGATGGCCGCCAAAATTTTAGAAATACACTAATTTTCACTTTTGGATCCTTATCTTATAGAAATACGAATGGATTTTTATTCTAATGTTCTAAAACAATAGAGAACACATTTTGCCACTGATTTAAACCCATTTTTGTCAGTTCTTGAGATATATATCGGGAAAAAATATTGAAAATATCGTGAAATTTTCACAAAAATAGCCAAAAAATGGATATGGTTGTACATTTTCATGCGTCTTATTTAAAGGTTCGATGATAGTGACCGATTTTAGTGATTTGTTAAATTCGACAACAATTTTCATTACTTTGATACCATTTGTCTTGTATAATGACACCTCATTGTTAGCCTATGGCTAAAACATGTGGGTTGGGTAAATTGAAGTTTTGCTAGGAATACATTTATTGAAATGTATGAATTTTCAATGATGTTTTTTGTTTCCTCGATCAGTAATATAAAAACGATGTTTACGATGTATTATTGTTACTTACAAATGTGGAGATAAAAATACTATATTTCTTTAAAAAAAATTGGTTAGTTGTGGTCGTTGACATGGTTACAGCAGTTAAATAACGAAAGTACTATTAGAACTGTTCAGGTGAGTTTGGTTTCATGAGAAAGTTAAGAATAATTTATATACTATTGTTTAAATGACAAAAGATCGAAGAACTTTAAGATTCATTGTAGCGAGACCGCGAAAGCTCATTTATAAGTTGCTTCTCAGAAATCATTTAAAGGTTTTATTACTGAATTTAATGCGTGACAAATACGTCTGCAGTGTTATACAAATTGTCCTATTCAAAAGCATTTAGCCTTGAAAAGGTCTCTTTGCCGGTTTCTCAACCAACAGTTGACATTGTATTATAATTTTATCATAGAAATTTGGCTCTTTAAAACCGTGAGCGAGACGGCGTATGAATGTAATATTTCACATGATAATCGCGTTATCACCATCGTACCATCGCGTTTTCACCATCGTATCATCGCGTTATCACCATCGTACCATCGCATTATCACCATCGTACCATCGCCTTCCAGTGGTCATGCGCAGTGGTACAGTACATGTGTCAGTAATAAATCTCATTTTCACATTGCACTTTGTACCTTCTACATCCTAACAAGAATATCTATTACATCCAGCTTTTTATTTACTTTCATGCATACATAAATACAAAGGACGTGGCCTTGAAGATTTTACACAGTTTTAATGAGTTGAGCACTGAACAGTTTGAAAATCATTTTGCAAAACAGCAGAATCTAAATTGTAAATTTCTTCTCACAAAATACATTGAGATACATTCATCTATTGTTGACAAACATTCAAGTGCACGGAACTACGCCTTTCTAACCGGAAGGCGATGGTACGATGGTGAAAACGCGACGGTACGATGGTGAAAACGCGATGGTACGATGGTGATAACGCGATGGCACGATAGTGAAAACGCGATGGTACGATGATGAAAACGCGATGGCACGATGGTACGATGGTGAAACCGCGATGGTATGATGGTGATAACGCGATGGCACGATGGTGAAAACGCGATGGTACGATGGTGATAACGCGATGGCACGATGGTGAAAACGCGATGGTACGATGGTGATAACGCGATGGCACGATGGTGAAAACGCGATGGTACGATGATGAAAACGCGATGGCACGATGGAACGATGATGAAAACGCGATGGCACGATGGTGCGATGGTGAAAACGTGATGGTACGATGATGAAAACGCGATATTACATCGACATTTCACCATCGTACCATCGCGATTTCATCATCGTGCCATCGCGTTTTCACCACCGTACCATTGTTGTTTCATCATCGTGTCATCGCGTTTTCGTCATCGTACCATCTTGCATCGCGGTTTAGTTTTAAATAAAAAGTCACGATTGTCCAAACGAAACACCGTAGCAATCAAATAGTAGGATATATAATGATTGTACCTAAATTGTTATAAAACTACACAGACAATTATTGGTGGATTTCGATGCACGTTAAATCAGCCATTTATATAAACCAGTTAGCTATTACTCAGTTTACTGTACTTAAAACAAAATATGAAGTAAGCAATGATTTCCGTATGAAGCAATCTCCGCTGCATGATATAGACTTCTTAAAATTGTTGCAAACCATTAAATTAGCCAGTTTAATTGTGTATGCTTGCCAGATTTTCACTACGCAACTGCGTATCTGCGTAAAAGAAGCTACGCGCCTGACAACGAAATGCTGGTTATATCTTATACATTAAGTCCACAGTTTAGGCTATTAATGGAAGTTTTAAGCAGAAGAGATGAAAACTTATAAAGTCATAATTTTAGGAAGAGAATGGGATATTGCGTAATGATAAAACGTTACATATATCTTAATTTGTATTTATAACCATATGCCATACCCTATATGGCTCATTTCGAATTTATACTTCGTTTCATATCACACAAAATCGGTGTCCACATCAAAAAGAAACAGAACAGAACACAATCTGAAACTCTTACCTGTTGCCATGGTATAGTGCGATGGGAACGTTTTTGTCACAAAGGTACCGTTGATGTACTCCGCCCGTGTCCCTTTACCAGCCAGAGCGTCAAAGTTTGGCGTGTCTACTTGGTTAATATAATCCCATCTGAACCCGTCCATTGAAATCAGTAATACCTTATTTCCATTGATTAACCACCAGCAACACATCTCAACAACAAGAAACACGAAGCTGCTTATCCTAGCCATGGCTTCAAAACTTTATAAACGTAAATTCACATTTAAGATTATTTAATAATGGTCTCTGTGTCATTTAATCAATACCCGAACTAGTTTTCTTCTCCTCCAAAAATGTCAAGAGGATATTGCTAATTCAAGCAGAATTAATTCAAGAATGTACAATACAATTAAGATATAGAGATATATCCACCAAAATATGCAGAGATAATATCACTAGCCTATTTTATCAATGCCCATCAACTTTTCTTTAACCTTTACCCTGCTTAATTTCTGAAATGAAATGTTTCATCATTCAATTTGGGCAATACCATTTATTATTCATAGGGATGCTCACTGAAAATTTACTGACTGAAAAGCGAACAGTGCAGACCATGATCTTGGTCTCTACTAGTCGCAAAGGCAGAATAGGTTAATCATGTGCAAAACAAACAAGCACACAGACCTATACATTTTATTTCATCATATTATAGACCACTTTGTTTGTTTACGACTGTTAGAAATTTCATTAAAATCTACGTTGTAGAAAAAAATCTATTTGCAGATTTTTATCAAAAATTTGGATTTTCCATAGATTATCATTATTAAATTATTAAAACGTGTGTGCGGTCCAAATTTTTCAGATCAGTCCAGCAAAAAATACGGAAGAGCATTAGTGCCAGGTGTATGTTATCTATTAACTCGAAAGTTACTAAGTCGAAATTTCGAGTTACTTATCTCGAAAGTCGAAATTTCGAAATACTTAGTCGAAATTTCAAGTTACTACGTCAAATTTTGGTGTTACTTATCTCGAATTTTGAGTTACTATGTCGAATTTTCGAGTTACCGAATTTTCGAGTTACTAAGTCGAAATTTAGAGTAACTTATTTCGAAATTGAGTTAATAAGTCGAAATTTCGTGTTAAGTAAATCGAAATTTCGAGTTAATAACACGAAATTTCGACTTCGTATCTTGCCATTTTGTCCGCAAAATTTAAACGTCTGTCCGTCTGTCGAAGGTCAAAAATGTAATGGACGAATTCTGACTCTTCGAAGTGGAATCATCTATCTTCTTTTGTTTTTGGATTTAACGTCGCACTGACACATGATAGGTCATATGGCGACTTTCCAGCTTTAATAGTGGAGGCATTATTTCATCACGAGCGGGTACCTGGGTAGAACCACTGACCTTCCGTAAGCCAGCTGAATGGCTTCCTCACATGAAGAATTCAACGCCCCGAGTGAGGCTCGAATCCACATCGATGATGGGCAAGAGATTGGAAGTCAGTGACCTTAACCACTCGGCCACGGAGGCCCTTGGAATCATCTATCATCTATCTACACATCCTTATATTGTACCCAACATGTAGCGACTTGAATATATACTACCATACATCAATGTATGACCTACCCCATAGCCTCTAGAGCTACTCCAGATTTCAAACTGCACCCAGGATATATATCTTTATCTTTATGTATAGTATGTTCAGGTGTTAGGGGCTCGAAATAGGTCGAAAACCTTCCAGATATGGTCAAAATAGTGAAATACTTTAAGTTTGAATACTTCCCGGTCACCTCTCAAAATCTAAATCTATCCAGATACCCAATCTTGGTCAGATTCATTACTACATGTTCATGTATAGTATGTCCAGGTTTCCTTGCCATATTGGCTCAAACTAGGTAGAAAACTTTCTAGACTTAAACATGGTTTAAAAAGTGTTATTTTTATGAGCAAACGCTGCCCGGTCATCTTAATCATATGACCCTGTAGGGCTACCAGATGGATACACCAGGTATATACCTAATCTTTGCCAGGACCTATACATCAACGTAAACTATTGCAGTTAGTATCTCGAAATCTCGACTTAGTAACTCGAAATTTCGAGGTACATAACTCGCAATTCGACTTAGTAACTCGAAATTTCCATATACATAACTCGAAATTTCGATTTAGTAATTCGAAATTTTGAGATACGTAACTCGAAATTTCGAGTTAATAAATAAGCTACACCTGGCACTAATATTTTTCCGTAAAAAAAAATCAAGCATGCGGCCCTATCTTTTTATAGCCCGAATTTTTTAGGTATTTTGAGTTAATGAAATAGAAAAAAATGATCTTGCTGAGTTACCCTAAGCCAACTTTATTGTGTCTTTATCAGATGGAATCTGCCGATTCTGCACCGTCAGCCATAATTATGATATCAGTCGACTTTCGCGATTCTTAACGGTACACATACGTGTGAGATAGATATCAGAAAACAATATGAAAAAAGGAGCGCTTCAGCTCAATATTTTTTCTATACTGAGTGCCTAAGTTCGTATCATTGTTTTTAATAGCTTGGGGAAAAAACAGGACTTTGCGCCCCAGTGAAGTTCGTACCATTGTTTTCCTTGGAAAAAAAGGATTTTGTGCCCCAGTGAAGTTACGGGCCAAGGGCGTTTGATAAGGTCGATAATATTAGGTTAATTTATAAGCTACAACGGCTTGGAGTCAACCCACAAATCACGGCCAAATCCTTCCTGTCAAACCGATCCCAGAATGTTGATAGCCACTTTTCCATTGAACTTCCTGTACCGTCCGGATGTCCCCAGGGGTCTAAACTTGGACCTTGGCTATTTCTGGCATATATCAATGACTTACCAGACACAGTCAAATGTAATGCAAGAATGTTTGCAGATGATACCATTAAATACCTTACCATCAACTCTATTTCAGAAAGTATATATCTCCAAGAAGATCTCACTAACTTAGAAACCTGGGAGAAGACATGGTCCATAGAGTTCAATCCTGACAAATGTGAAATCCTTAGAATCGTTAGAAAGAAAAATCCTGTAGTTTACACCTACAAACTTCATAACACAGAGCTAAAACATGCGAGGTAGCTAAATACTTAGGCATAACTATCTCCGAAGATTTAAACTGGTCTAAACACATTGACAATATTACTTCCAAAGCAACTTCCACTCTTCGCTTCATACAACGAAATGTCAAAGCTGTTAATAGAAAGGTCAAAATTGCTGCCTACAACGCTTATATTCGTCCATGGCAAAAAAGTTGAAAATGTTCAAAGGTCAGCTGCCAGGTACGTCATGTACGACTACAGATACACCAGTAGCGTTACCCAAATGTTAAACACCTTAGAATGGAATACTCCAATACAGAAGGTCATTCAACTCATTTGTAATGTTTTACAAATAAGGGCCCAGACAACTGCAGCCAGTCGACCAATCTCATCTTATCCCAACGAAACTAAAATTACTTTATCCCCTGTCTCATACTCAGTACTTTTCTAACTCCTACTTTCCAAGGACCATCCGACTTTGGAACTCCCTACCAACCTATGTCAAATCCAGTCCCACTCAGTATCTTTAGACAGAGACAGGCGGTTCTCAACATGTAATTGCACCGTTTCGATCCTATTTTAACTGTAGCATACTGTCATTTTAGCTTTTATTCTGTTAACATTGGTTACTGATTCATTTCTTTAACAAATGTTTCTCTGACAGCGCCGCCCAGTGATAGTCGGAAATCGACGGTTGGGTGAAAGATGTAGATACAGATGCATGTAGATAAGAATTGTTACTATAAGTATTTTATATCGAATCTGGCAGCACGTGCCGTTGTTTCTTTTCTAGTATAAATCTTGCCGTAATTATCAATTTCTTTTTATTTCATTTTGGTCTGACATTATAGACCGTCAGTGAGATTACAAGAGGCATATATTGAGATTAGATCTTTTCAAGAGAGTTCTAAGGGGACCCCAAACACTGACATGGATACGTATTCAAGTGTAGACCAAAACAAATAAAAACGTACTGCAGAATAATGTTATACAAAATATTCCTAACATGCATAGAACATCAAAGTTCGGTGTATCTATGAAGAAATGCGCAAAAATGTATAAAATATTATTTCTGTGAAATCTGCGACCGTACAATAATTTCCGGAATATACCGATAGTTAGACAGATTTTAGTGCGTTGCAAGGTTGTTTTTTTTTTCTTGTGCAAATATCCATATCCCGCTGAATTCTCGATTATAAATTATAGTAAGTTAAACTAAAGATTAGTATTGTATCCATTAGTGCAGGTATTTTATTACCAGCAGTTGTTTTGTCGTGACAGTTCTATTTAACAGGATCTCGACGGTCAACGCCCGCAATTGGAGTAGTTTTCGGATAGCTACATATTAGCCTTATGGTCTGTGAAAACACTAAATAGCTGGTCTTTTTTATTCTGTATGATATTTCCAATGGCTGCAGCATACATATGGACCCATTTTAAATGTGGATAACTTACATTTTCTTGAAGAATAATTATATTGTTAGTACTGATTAAATATCTAAGGAAAAGTTGGACCAGGGGTCATTTTTGATGCTAATATATTATCCTGTTTGTTGCTGTTTTCGCGGTTCTATAGGAATAAATGAATAAACAAAAGAAAAAATAAGATTGTGTTGCTGTTATTTCCTATTTACTTAGTAACCTTTTCTCTTTCAATATTATTTCAAACAGAAAGTCCTTGTTTATTTTTAGCTCGACTATTCGAAGAATAGGGGAGCTATCCTACTCGCCCCGGCGTCGGCGTGAGCGTCACACAAATGTTAAAAGTTTGCGTACCACCCCAAATATTTTCAAAGTCCATTGAGATATTGCTTTCATATTTTGCATACTTGTTTACCATCATGACCCCAGTCTGTAAAAAGGAGGAGGCAACTCTATCAAGCATTTTGACTGAATTATGGCCCCTTTTCGACTTAGAATAAATGTTAAAGTTTGCGTACCACCCCAAATATTTTCAAAGTCCATTGAGATATTGCTTTCATATTTTACATACTTGTTTACCATCATGACCCAGTCTGTAAAAAGGAGGCAACTCTATCAAGCATTTTGGCTGAATTATGGCCCCTTTTCGACTTAGAATATGCTTATTGTAATGTTAAAGTTTTACTCATTACTTATATTATACTATCAAGCACTGAGAATAGTCGAGCGTGCTGTCCACTGACAGCTCTTGTTAATCCATCATGTTTCAGATGCATGTGAGTTAATTCTAATTTTGCTGTACGGCATCAAACTTGATAATGCCCTTCCCATGAAAGTGTGGAATTATTGGACCTCGATATTTTTAAAAATAATTTCATGAGTAAGACAAAACTTAATTAAATTCAAATTTTACAGGTAGGAGGCCCTATGGGACACGGCTGAAAAAAATAGTGTCAAGGCCTGAAAAGACCTTAATGCTATTTGTGGCATGTAAGCATTATTGGGGTGATCTTTCTCAGTTGTATTTAAATGATCTGCTTATCAGGGATATAAATTAGCAGGGGCCCAGTAGCCCATGGTCCCTAGATTTTGGGCTGGGCCCCTAAATTGTTGGAGAAAATGCCCATAGACCTAATGTTAAACATTTATTTTTGACAGTCTGGGCCCCTAAATAAAAATAGCTCGTTTATATCCCGCCTTATTAGTAATTGATCTTCACCATTAGCTCAGTCAAAAGCTGAAAATCCTCTTTAGGGGAGCAATTTAAGCCCATTTGGACCTCTTGTTGTATTTCAGCAAGAAGAAAATGGATGCAAAGGAGATAAAGACATCATTGAAGCATGCTAGAGAAGCTATCAGGAAGAAGGAGTATAAAGATGCCCTAAAACATTGCAAGGTTGGTCACAGACTGGTTGATATTACTTGAAAAGCAACCTACCTTCAGTTATTATTATTATACCAGATTTATATTATACCAGATTTATATAGCGCCCTTTTCATGATAAACATGTTCAAAGGTGCTTTACATATAGCAAACACAGTCACACAGGGCGGGAAATTCATCCTCTACTAGTACAGACACAGAGCGATCTGACCAGAGGGACAGAATGGGATAAACCCCCTAGAACAGACATAAAGAACTTTTTAGATACAGACGTGTCCGGCTAACTTAGCCTAGCTCTTTGCGAATAGACAGTCTGGTTCTGTACAGCACCGATACACGCGAAGCCGTCTTTCCTGGGAAGAACCAGTACAGGCCTCTAGTTAGGTGGAAACACTCAAGAGCATCTCAGAAATTTCCAGTGCCTGGACCGGGTTTTGAACCCCGGATCTCTGGATTGACAGTAAGGCGTGTTACCACTAGACCACCGGCCCACCTAGTGGTGATAGTGATAAAATAATAAAATAACAATGTTTCTATAAAATAATGAATTTTAGCATTTTTTTCTGTTAGGCCACTTGTGTTCATGTATCATGTCAGTTTAGCATGATTTTGTCTCTTAAATTTCTGGGTGAAACAATGTTTCCTTTCACAAGATGACCTAGCTTATTCAACAGGCACAACATACCATGTCAAGTCATGCACATTCCATTACTGATTTGTATGGGGAATATTTTGTCAGTTACTTTATATAAAAGCGTAAGAAGCCATTACTGGTATAGATTTCAGGAACGCTAGTTAAGAGTTGTTTAAATTAATGAAAAAAATGTCTCAATCAAACATAGAAACCAGTTATTGTAGAGCCTCAAGCTCATACTAGGGCGTCCGTGGCTGAGTGGTTTAAGGTAGCTGAATTCAATTCACCATTTATCTATGTGGGTTTGAAACCTTAGTTTAAATGATACATGTATGTAGTTTGAAATGACATACCCATAACATGTACAGCAATTTTTACAGTTTAGATACATGGATTGGAAAACAGCAGCTAGTAGCTTATATAAATTTCTTTCCAAAGCCTTAGAAACCTTACTTGGTATACAAAATTGATGACATGAGGAAGCCATCTAAATGGAGGATGATGGTTCTACAATTATGGTTTCCTGATGTAACAGAAACAATGCCCAGGGGGTCACCTGATATGTCTTTACAACAAAAAGCTTGAACAATCTGACCTAAACTATGTCTGTATGACTCTAAAACGTACACACACACAAAAGGAAAAAAACATCAAATTCATATATTGTGCCCTGTTTGTCAAAGATATTATTGCACGAAATTAGGCACTTTAGTTATGTTTTTGTCCATTGTTACATGTATTTGGTTTGTAGGATAGATGTGTTTCTAAAATAATTCTGACTGTATTGTTGTCAATGTTTTATTTATTTGTGTGTGCAGGCAGTTCTGTCTGGGGATGGAAACAACTATATGGCCCTGGTACTGATTGCTGTGGCTGCTGAAGGTTTAGAGCAGTATGATCAGGCATTGAAGGCATACAGGCGTGCTGTAGAAGCTGATGATTCACAGATGTTGGCATGGCAGGTAGTTCAGTTACAACAATTGCATTTCCCAATTTTGCTTTTGGTGACCTTAATGCAATTATTTGTTTGATGAATATTTCTTAAGGAATATATCTAAATTAAAATCTAATTATGAAATAAGTTCATTGTACATGAAATGTCACTTTATGAACAAAATGTACTTGAACTCTAAAGTCCTTAAAGTTTTTAGTAAAGAGATTTTGTATATAAAAGTTGTTTTAAAATGAGACAAATTCTACAGACAGCAAAAACTTGATATTTTAGGGTTTGTGCAGTTTCTATGAGAAAAATGCTAAGGCAGAGTTTGTTTCTGATCAGATAGATGTCTACCTGAAAATGCTGGAGTTCCATGCCAGGTAAGAGTTTTGTAAGCAAGAATCATTCTATAGTTGTTAAGTAAAATTTAACCATATCTATGTTTAAAGTCCATACCAGCTAAAAAACTGACATGTAAAAGAGTTAAGTTTACTAATCTGGTTGTATTTTAAATGAAATGCAGCTAAACTCACTCTGAAAACACCAGCTTAGATATTACTTTAATAACTTCTATGATGGATGTCAATGTCATTCCAGCGGGCCAGCTTGTTTGAGCTGGAACTAACGTTTTACATGCTTGAGCCCCAGCATTTTACTGGTCATTCTCCCTCCAAGGCCGGTCACATTGTAAAGTGGTCAGTTAAATGCAGAGGAATGAAATTTTATAGATTTAATGGCTAGAATTATTGACAGGCAATATAGCTTTGAAAATTCCTGTTAAAAAAGGTTTAAAACTCGATCATTGAAAATGTATCATAATAAAACAATAATCAAAATGTACTTTTGCAGTATTGCTGTAGATTGGAAAAAATTTTTTGTGTAAATGTATGTACATGTTAACTAGTATTTCCTGTGGGGTATTAAAGAATTGGTTGAAATTTCAGTGACAAAGAGAAGAAAATAGAATCTTTGCAGAAATTAGTAAACTTGATCGATAAAAGCACCGAGAAATCAAAACTAGAAAAGGTAATGGACAGATTTCTATTGTTACATTCAATATCAAAATAATTGCTCTAGAGGTTTGTGCTACCTGCAGTCGGTGACTGTATTCACAATTTTCTTCCCCATATTTTAAGGTAGTTCTGCACATTTAGATCAGAATTTTTTGTACAGTGTAGAATTTGATTAAACCCTGATTTTTCAAAACTTCAGAATAAATTTAGAAAATTTAGCAAATAAAAAAGATAGGGTCATGTGTTTGATTTTTTTGCTAGACTGATTTGAAAAATTAGGCATCAGGCAAGTTTTCATAATGGGAGTCTATGGGAAAATCACAATTTTCATAACATTTTTGCGAATAGAATTTTTTCTACAATGTAGATTTTAATGAAACTGCTCACAGTTGTGTATAAACAAATGGTCTATAATATGGTGAAAAATGTATAGGTCTGTGTGCTTCTTTTTGTGATATTTGCCCATAATTAAAGCGTTCCACGCATTTTAAGCTGGTTTTAAGCCATTATTTTTAATTAAGATAAGATAAGATAAGATAGTATTTATGTAACGTTGGTAATAGATAAAAGTCACAACATAAGCTTGAAGCTTGTATCCGACATAAACATATTATCCTATAACATACAAACAAACAAACTGTAAATAAAAACATCATTAAGACATAATTAAAAATTATTTCTCCAGATTAAAACCTGAATATCAAACCTAAAAATTTAATTGAAACACATATATTACATCATAGTAATAGAGGTAAGCACATAAAATTACTTAAGAAATTCATTACTAAAAGATACTTATAAACTGTGAAAAAATGAAGACAGTTTTATACAAAAGCTAAGACCTGTGTAGTATCTGCTGGTCATAAAAGGAGTCTAAAACTATATCTATAAAATAACGTGTCAGGTGTTTTAATATCATTTTTATGCCCCCGAAGGGAGGCATATTAGTTTTCAAGGACCTTCAAACTTCACGTGCTGATAGTACTTATTGAGTACACGACCCCTACTGACTTTGGGGTCACCAGGTCAAAGGTCAAGGTGTTGCGGGGGCATTTGTCACCATTAGTGACAGCTCTTGTTTAACTTTAGAAAAATAGTTATGTTGCCATTGTTATATATTTACTCATGGGCTGCTGTTAATTCATCAAATGTATTTCATTGCCGTACACCATATCCAGGCTTTGTTCTACCTTTTCCAGATAAATGATGTAACACCATTACTGCCAGTTTATCAAACATGCAGAACTACCTTAAAATGAGATAAAACAGTTATTTTCCCACTTACTTAACAGTAAAAGTTCTGCATTCAATCCTTAAAATTTCAAAGAATTTCCCAAGCATTGACTAATTCTGTAGTTGTATTTTGTTTTTTTAGGTTATTGAAATATGCAGAACCACAATTAAAGAAGAGACTGATGTAGAAAGGAAAACACAGTTGCAAGTCTCTCTCATTCACATACTGCAGCTGTCTGACACAGATGACAAAGTTGATCAGGTAAATTAGAAGCTTTAATCTGCCAGATGATCCATTGGCTGCTTGGAAAATAATATTATTCTGGCTCTCTTCGATGGCTTGGTATTACTCAGGAAGGTCTAATACGGGGAGTAGAAACTCCGTATAAATCAATACATTTATCTGTACTATGCTGTCGTCCATACCTGTAAATATCGACCAGTCATTAGCGATCGATATTTTGTTTTCGCCACTATCGATAAGCGCGTAATTAGCATATTACCTCATGTTAATCATGGAGCTATAACACTTAATGTTCAAAGGGTTTACCAGTCACATGTTAAGTGGCGATAATTAGATGATCAGAGATTGATCTAAAGGGATTCTGAAGCAAAAATAGCATGCGACTGCATGTGGTGATATGCTTAATTATTATGAATTAGCTCGAGCTCACTTCCCTGAAGAAATATTTTACCACGTAACTTCAAACCTTTATCAAAGGGCCGATTTTTGTTGGATTTGAATAAAAAAATGGAAAATAACAGAAAGCTGACACTTTTCTTAATCTTGTAGAGCCATAATTATAAACAATTATTGTTTATAATGTCAGATTTCTACATACAGAAACAAACATTCTTCTTGAACGTAGGGAATGTTTCAAACAAAATTGTTGTTTAAACTCCAAAACTTAGTTTAATAAATTTAATCTTAAAACTGATGTGTGAAAAATACAATGTATTTAAATTAAAATAACAATATTTTTTTAAAAAAGGCCGACAACGAAGTTACATTTAGTATTCCGAACTTTTAGATAAAACTGCAGAAAATCATCTAGGTTTAACACGCATTTAAATGGTGAAGAACAGAGCAATATCATAAACAAATATTTTCAGGCAACAGTTTACAGTTTTGACTTGCTATTTTTAGCTCACATGTCACAAAGTGACAGTGTGAGTTTTTGTGATCGCGCAGCGTCCGTCGTCCGTCGTCCGTGCGTCCGTGCGTCCGTCCGTGCGTAAACTTTTGCTTGTGACCTCTCTAGAGGTCACATTTTTCATGGGATCTTTATGAAAGTTGGTCAGAATGTTCATCTTGATGATATCTAGGTCAAGTTCGAAACTGGGTCACGTGCGGTCAAAAACTAGGTCAGTAGGTCTAAAAATAGAAAAACCTTGTGACCTCTCTAGAGGCCATATTTTTCAGAAGATCTTCATGAAAATTGGTCAGAATGTTCATCTTGATGATATCTAGGTCAAGTTCGAAAGTGGGTCATGTTCCATCAAAAACTAGGTCAGTAGGTCAAATAATAGAAAAACCTTGTGACCTCTCTAGAGGCCATATTTTTCATGGGATCTGTATGAAAGTTGGTCTGAATGTTCATCTTGATGATATCTAGGTCAAGTTCGAAACTGGGTCAGCTGCGTTCAAAAACTAGGTCATTAGGTCTAAAAATAGAAAAACCTTGTGACCTCTCTAGAGGTCATACTTTTGAATGGATCTTCATGAAAATTGGTCAGAATGTTCACCTTGATGATATCTAGGTCAAGTTTGAAACTGGGTCACGTGCCGTCAATAACTAGGTCAGTAGGTCAAATAATAAAAAAACCTTGTGACCTCTCTAGAAGCCATATTTTTCATGGGAACTATATGAAGGTTGGTCTGAATGTTCATCTTGATGATATCTAGGCCAAGTTTGAAACTGGGTCAACTGTGGTTAAAAACTAGGTCAGTAGGTCTAAAAATAGAAAAACCTTGTGACCTCTCTAGAGGCCATATTTTTCACAAGATCTTCATGAAAATTGGTCAGAATGTTCACCTTGATGATATCTAGTTCAAGTTTGAAACTGGGTCATGTGCCGTCAAAAACTAGGTCAGTAGGTCAAATAATAGAAAAACCTTGTGACCTCTCTAGAGGCCATATTTTTCATGGGATCTGTATGAAAGCTGGTCTGAATGTTCATCTTGATGATATCTAGAATAATTTCGAAACTGGGTCAGCTGCGATCAAAAACTAGGTCATTAGGTCTAAAAATAGAAAAAGCTTGTGACCTCTCTAGAGGCCATACTTTTGAATGGATCTTCATGAAAATTGGTCAGAATGTTCATCTTGATGATATCTAGGTCAGATTTGAAACTGGGTCATGTGCCATCAATAACTAGGTCAGTAGGTCAAATAATGAAAAAGCCTTGTGACCTCTCTAGAGGCCATATTTTTCATGGGATCTGTATGAAAGTTGGTCTGAATGTTCATCTTGATGATATCTAGGTCAGGTTCAAAACTGGGTCACATGAGCTCAAAAACTAGGTCACTGTGTCAAATAATAGAAAAAAAATGACGTCATACTCAGTTCAAAACTGGGTCATGTTGGGACAGGTGAGCGATTCAGGACCATCATGGTCCTCTTGTTATTAAAATATGTCCTAATTTTTTTATTCTAAATACTCTAAATCAACAAGGCAAATATCATGTAAAAAACGACATCTTTCTCTCTGGGTAAGACAAGTCTAGATTTAGCCATTTTCACAGGGCAAAAAGTAACATTAATGTAGATATTTTCCATTTAAAAACAGATGCAGGCAATAATTTTATGACAGAACTTTTGTTTTCAACAAAAAATTCAACAAATGCTTTCCCAGATTTTCACTGAAAGGACGAGTTAAACTGTAAGGCGTAAGTGTTTGAGTAATAGAGTAATAGCAGAATAACCTACGGCATACGCTTCGATTGGACGACAGCATCAGATAAGATAAATGCCAGTTTCCAGTCCCCGTATCAGTTGTTCCAGGTATTACTGTAGTATTTTTGCAACAAAAAGATGGAAAATTGTGAGTACCATGCAGTTTTTTTTTTTACCAAACTTCCTGCGCAGTAAGAAGTTATCAAGTTGAGAACTAGCTAACCTATCACAGTTAGCCCAAGATACTCTTTCTAAGTCAAAGTTCTTGCTATTGATGGTATGTTGTGGTATATGTACTATACCAGGTGTTTCTACATGGGTTATAGTAACAAACCATTGAAATCTAAGACTTACTAGACCTGTGAAAATAAAATAGAAATGCTTGTTGAAGAAACTTGTATAAATGACAACCTAGATTCCTTGTTTAATATTGATTGTATTTATTTGGCCTAGGAGTAATTAAGTTTATGACAGTCTACATGTGCTGTTGAATTTAATGCGGATGCTGTTCAGAATCAGGTCTTTAAAGTTAGTTGATATTGTTTGAACAGAAGCGTTATAAAAAGGTCACCGACTAACACTCACTCTGATAAATTTTTATAATGAACTTGTCCATCTTTCAGTTTGGACAGTACCATTAACTGTTAAAAGGGATGCTTACCAAAAAGATACTGACTGAATGGCAAACAGTGCAGATTTTGATCAGACTGCACAGATATGATCTACACTGGTTGCAAAGGCAGAATCGGTCGTTTCCAGCATGATAAGGGCTAACTTATACTAAATGCTTACCTTGTAATCATTAATGAACAAAGTGTGCTACACTTTAAAAGATTGCTGTTTTGCTGCTCTGCTGCTAATGAAAACATTTTATTAATTTATCTGTTTACAGTTTGAACAAATGCCTCTGTGCTAGCCCACCAGCTTAGCTCAGTAGGGAGAGCTTTGGTCAATGGATCACGGGGTCAGGAGTTCGATCCGCGGGCGAGGCGTATGTTCTCCGTGACGATTTGGTTAAAGACATTGTGTCTGAAATCATTCGTCCTCCACCTCTGATAATATGTGGGGAACTTGGCAGTTACTTGTGGAGAACAGGAGTGTACTGGTACAGAATCCAGGACCACTGGTTAGGTTAACTGCCCGCCGTTACGTGACTGAAATACTGTTGAAAAACAGCGTTAAACCCAAAACAAACAAATCAAAGCCTCTGTGCTATATTTGGAATCAGAAAATTCAGAAAGATAAGCCTTAGGGAGAAATACTTGCGAAGCTGAAACATTTCATTCACTTCTGTTAGCAGATAGAGTTGCAGATGAAATGTGGAATTCTGTTTTACATAAGCCTTATGTATTATGGCTGTTGACATGCACATGGCATTTCAATTTTGCTATATATGTTATGTCCACAGTATTTGTATTTTAATGTTGCACATTCAAAAATTGTAAATTGTACTGCAGGTACTAGACTTGGCTAGAGAAGTGTTAGAGACTTCAAGTGACTTTGATGAAGACATAGAACAGATTATATCATTACATCTCTCCTACCTTATCAAGGTATTCTTTAAATATGTTTCTTCAAGTATTAGTTTTAAGATATTGCTAGTGTAAAATTGTGAGCAAATTTGCGGAAGAGAAATATGGATATCAATGTACAGGCTCATGGTGAGCTTTTGTGACCACTCAATGTCCGTTGTGCGTCGTCAGTCGTGCGTCGTGTCCGTCAACATTTTATAAAAAAATCTTCTTGAAAACCACTGGGCAGAATTACACCAAACTTCACAGGAATGATCCTTGGGTGTCCCCCTTTGAAAATTGTTCAAAGAATTTAATTCCATGCAGAACTCTGGTTACCATGGCAACCAAAAGGAAAAACTTTAAAAATCTTCTTGTCCAAAACCACATATCAGTCATAGGGCTTTTATATTTGGTATGTAGCATCATCTAGTGGTCCTCTACCAAGATTGTTCAAATTATCCCCCTATGGTCAAATATGGCCCCACCCTGGGGGTCACATGGTTTACATATACTTACATAGGGAAAATGTTTAAAAACCTTCTTTTCTGAAACCATAAGACCTAGGTCTTTGATATTTGGTATGTAGCATTGCCTTGAGGTCCTATTCCTAAATTATGAAACTGGGGTGAAAAGATGCCACGCCCCGGGGGTCCCAGGTTTTGCATAGACTTGTATAGGAGAAAACTTTAAAAATCTTCTTGTCTGAAACACAAGATCTAGGCCTTTGATGTTTGGTATGTAGCATTGCCTTGTGATCTTCTATCAAGATTGTTCAATTTATGCCCCTGGGGTAAAAAGAGGCCCTGCCCTGGGGGTCCCAAGTTTTAGATAGACATACATAGGAAAAAACTTCTAATAATATTCTTTTCTGAAAGTTCAAGGCCTGGGCTTTTGATATTTGGTATGTAGCATTGCTTAGTGGCTCTCTAACAAGATTATTCAAAGTATGCCCCTGGGGTGAAAAGAGGCCCCGCCGGAGGGTCATTTAGTTTTTATATGAGTTATATAGGAAATAATACTTCAAAAAATTATCTGATCATAATTATTTCCTACTGTTTAATTATAATTACCTGATGAACCCAAGTACTTAGGGGTCATTTGATTGTGACCTTGACCTACTGACCTACTTTCTTGTTTCTTAAGGTACAGCCTTGAAATTGAATGACATATACAGTTTTGCACATGGATCTTAAAACTTAACTTTCAGTGACCATGAATGTGACCTACCGACTTACTTTCTTAATATTTTAGCATTAGTTTTACATTTGAAGCATGTAGCTCATATTACCCAGGTGAGTGATCCAGGGTCACCATGACCCTCTTGTTGAAATTTCTAACAAATCTAGTAAAAGAAGTCTAGTTTGAATAAATTGTAAAATATTGTCGAGTTTTCAGAAGTGTATGCAAACATTTATTTTCAAGCATTGTATCTCTTTTTATATGTCCGTCTCTGAAAGAGTGGTGTATTATGTGAACGTCCGTGGCGCCGGGCGGTCGGCGTCCAAAGCATGTCTGCTCTCTTAAGTTGGACAGTATCTGATCTTCACCAAACTTGCTGACAATGTTTGTGGGCATAATATTTTGGCCAAGTTCGATAACCAGCCAAATCGCCCCAGGCAGTCTTGGATTATGGCCCTTGAATTACTCAAAAAACTGCAAAGTTAGCCTTGTCCGCTCTCCAAGTCGAAGTTTTCATCCGATCTTTACCAGACTTGCTGACAATGTTTGTGGGCATAATATCTCAACAAAAGTCCGATAACCAGCCAAATCGCCCCAGGCACACTTGGATTATGGCCCATAAATTACTTGAAAAACTGTGAATTTAGCCTTGTCCGCTCTCTAAGTTGAACAGTTTTCATCCAATCTTACCAAACTTGATAACCAGCCAACCCCGCAAGCATTCTTGGATTATGGCCCTTGAATTACTTAGAAAACTGTAAATTTAGCCTTGTCCACTCTCTAATCCACTCTCTTAGGCAAACAGTATTCATCCGATCTTCACCAAACTTGCTGACAATGTTTGTGGGCATAATATCTCGACCAAGTTCGATAACCAGCCAAATTGCCCCTGGCACTCTTGGATTATGGCTGAGGAATCACTCAAAAAACTGCGAATATAGCCTTGTCTGCTTTCTAAATGGAACAGTTTTCATCAGATCTTCACCAGACTTGCTGACTATGTTAATATCTTGGCCAAGTTCGATAACTACCAAAATCACCCCAGGCACTCTTGGATTATGGCCCTTGAATTAGGCAAAGTTTGATGATGGGCGTATTTTGTGACAGTCTGGCACTCTTGTTAAAGATTTTATCAACCTGTTAATTGTTAAAAAGGTTCTGTAGTCATGTTTCTATATGTATTTTGAATATTTCAAGTCGAAAGTGTTGAAATTCTAACTTGATTTTTTTATCCATATCCAGTTATTTAGTTGAAGCATATTTATATAAATGCATCTTTTTTATGATATTTTATACATATTTATGCAGAGGAACCCCACAGAAGTTAACAATGTGTGCTCTGTGTTACATAAAAAGTTTCCACAGTCAACAGCAGTACTGGAATATTCTGTCATAGTTTCTCTTGACCGTTCATTAGGTATGTACTTCCTTTTTCTCACACAAGGAAAGAAAACCAATTTGTAGTATTTTAAATGGCAAAGAGAAAAAATGTTACACACCAATACAAAATTAAGATAAACATCTAGCATTCAAACTAAGTTTACTTCAGTGTAGTACTACAAATAAAATTCTTAAAAACCACAAATTGACAGAGGTACTGCTTAAATTCGTAATAGTTTAAACAATGGCCAGTTCACATTATGTCACAACCATTAAATACCTAATTGAATGGAAAAACAATACACTAGCAACCCATAAAAAAGATTGCAACATATCACCTGTAACGATAATACAGATGTATAACAATCTATTTTATGTGTTGCCAGTGTATTGTTTTTCAGTCCAAAAGTATTAATGTTTAATCAGTTATTGCACAAACAATTTATAGAATAAACTTTAATTCAAGCATTCATGTTGCATTAAAAAAATGTTTAATAAGTATTTCTTTATGGTACGTGTACATGTATTTTGTGTAGTTCATACTGTGTGCATGTACAATCATGTTGTCTATAAGTTGAAAGAGTAAATGTTCAAAGACACCTGTAGTCATTTTATGCAAGAAACGGTTATTGAAAATCCCTTATTATACTTTATTTTAATGATATGACATCACATTGTGTAGGTGAGCAGAAATTTGATCCATGTCAAGAAGTTGAGGAGAAAATAAGTTCATACCTGAGTAAGATAGGTGAGGAAGCAACTGGAACATCACTCGTAGCTCGGGGATTTCTGGCTGCATGTGGAAAAGACTACAGCGGTTCCAGAAATATATTGAGACAAGGTAAATATTGTTGCTGTGGAATGTACATAAGTTACAACTTTTGTAAAATGTGAACAGGCAGTTTTAATACCGAGTTGATCCTTTGTGGAATAGTGCTAAATATTTTGACTGAAACTTCACATAAGGCAATTTTCTCATCAAACATACAAGTTCTTACATAGCCAAGTTAGAGAATTCTTGTTTGAAACTGATTCATGTTATACAGTTTTATATCCCAGTCACACATATGGCATGGATAGCTACGTCTAGCCACGGATAGAAATGTAGTAATCTGTACCTGAGCCTTACATCAAAGTAGTAACCCGTATCAATCCATACCAACACTTGGTCAAAACATATTCAAGATTAATCCCAAACTTGCAAGTTTCTCCAAGTTTCGAACATGCACAAAAGTTTGAGTGATACATAGCCATTTGAGCATGACTTTTGTCCAACTTCGTTGAAACTTATTCATCTGTATTTAAACGTACTAAAATGTATCGATCCTTACTGAAATGTACCTTGCCGTATTGATCCGTAGCTGAACGTAGTTATCCAAGGCTGCCCTTTCTTAAGCGTAGTTCAACGCAGTTCATTGCAGACCTGTCCTTCACCGCAGACCTGTCCACATGCTGGGCAAGTTGCTAGGCACAGTAAAACGTAGTTCAACATAGTACTTATTCGTGTCCTGTATTTTTTGTTTCCCGTTTCTTACCATTTTTTCCGTACTAACACCTACTGCTACGTACTAAACAGTGTCCACATCCCCACAGACCAATCCCATCTGCACCGTACCTCAATGCGGGGACATATCCGTTATGTGTGTCTGTAGCTTTAGACTTAGAAAATTTGGTTGAAATTGTTGTTGTTGCCATTTTCGTGATAGATTATTATAGAATAAATCAGTTATTTAAGTATTTCATGACTATGATAAAAGTTGTGGCCCCTGTTTGACTTTGTGGACTAGCTGAGGGCACTGTCTGATGGGCAGCTCTTGTTTGTTTTCAAGAAATAAATGCATGAACATTTTGAACCACTTTGTTATTTCAGTTCCAGAAGCTTGTATGTTGGTTTGTGCTCCATACTTCCAGGCTGTAACAAGCATGTACTTACATAAATATGATGAAGTATTCAACTTCTGTAAACATGGTAGGTTATAGTTTATGTGTAGCCTCTCAGATCTGCGTAATTATACCACCAAAGAACGAAGTTTGGAGGGTATATAGGAGTGAGCTTGTCTGTCTGTCGGTTGGTCTTTTGGTCGGTCAGTCTGTTGTTCCATTGGTTTTCTTTTAGAGAACTATCGTTTTAAGAATAATTAAAACCAGTTAAACCTTTTCAGTAATTTATAGCTGTGTCGGCTGAGGCGATTGCTATATTGTGCCTTGCCCAAGGACAAACATTGATTGGAGTAGCCAGAATTCAAACCCTCAGGGCATTCACTATCTTGTAAAGTGTCTTAGCCCTCTTGGCAAATTTGTACTCTGCTACAGGCAGTCACAGTAGTCCAGTATCCATATATACTAACACTTACCCAGCTAAATTTCTATAAAGAACTTGACCATCTTTCAATTTGGACAGTGCCATTAACTGTTAAAAGGGGTGCTTACCAAAAAGATACTGACTGAATGGCGAACAGTGCAGATTTTGATAAGACTGCACAAATGTGCAGGCTGATCATGATTTACACTGGTCACAAAGGCAGAATTAATTGTGTCCAGCATTGTTAATATCACATATACATTTTAATGTTAATAAAAGTTCTTAAAACATACATTGCATTTTAGTGTGGGAATGATCTGTGTAAGTATTGATATTTAAATTAGTCAATTTTTACAATTACAGGGCTGAAACTGCTGCAGCGAAAAGACCGTATTCTGACCAGGCCAAGTTCCGAGATTACAAGTAGCTTCCATTTATTAAGAGTGAATGCTCTTCTTGCTGTTGGAGACAAATTATCACTCTCTGTTGCTATGGAAACCATTGAAAATGTAAGATATCTGAAACTAAAAAAAAAAAAAAAATCTATCAGTCTAAGATTATTAGTTTCAAATCATTTGCTTCTAAACTCTATAGTTTTGAAGCATTTTTATGCCCCCTAAGGGAAGTATATTAGTTTTCAACTGTCCGTCCGTTCATTAGTTTGTTCGTTCGTTTGTCACAACATTAACTTTTTGCATGAAGGCACTTTACTCGCGAACAACTGCACCCAGGACCTTCAAACTTCACATGCTGATGGTACTTATTGAGTACACGACCCCTACTGACTTTGGGGTCACCAGGTCAAAGGTCAAGGTGCTGCGGGGGCATTTGTCACCATTAGTGACAGCTCTTGTTTGCACTATATAATGTGAGGAAGCCATGTAGCTGTCATACTGTAGGGCAGTAGTTCTACCAATCCTGCCTAAAATATTGCCTGAAGGGGAACATGGGTTCTTTCTTCACCATCAAGGGTTGTAAAGTTGCCATATGACATAATAAAATAAAAAAAATAAAAAAATTATAACATGTGTCAGTGTGACATTAAACCCAACGTAAACAAAAGAAAAACAATTGTAACTTGAATGGTAAAGATTGATATTAAAAATTGTTGTAGTTCTTTATTTGAACAGTTTATATTTAAGGTAGTTTTTGGAGCCAAGGTTTCCCCTGCTTTAGTATGAGTTTGTGTTTGAGGTCCAGAATTGTTTAACTATGATAAAAACTTGCTTTTATTATTATTATGCTACAGGAGCTAGATGCCAGTTCTGATATTGTTACTCTAATGAAAGGACATTTGCACTTGAAGCAGGGAGAGATTGAAAAAGCAAAGGTTTGTAACTGTTACTGTTTGTGGAATACTTGATGTTAAGGGTGTAAGTCTTGTGTTACTTGATGATATACAAACTTGAACAAATTTCAGTATCATTGACACCTCTTGATCTGTCTTATTACATGGTCTGTTTGTTGAAACATTTTTAAAGGTCATGATAACTATTAAAAGGTCATGGTTACTATTAAAAGGTCATGATTATTGTTAATAGGTCAAGATTACTATTGAAACATCGTAAGTCAATATTACTATCAAAAGGTCATTGCTACTATTAGAATGTCATAGTTATGACCTAGAGGACATGGTTGTTATTATAAAGTTATGGTTGTAATTAATAGGTCATGGTTACTGTTAAAAGGCCATGGTTACTATTAAAAGGCATTAGTTACTATTTAAAGGTCATGGTTATTATTAAGATTTATGCAAGAATGTATATATGTTTAACAGACCTGTGTAGTTGGGAACAGTGTTGAGGGGATTGTTTTGGAAGGTATGATTGCCCTAAAGGAAAACAGTTTTACAGAGGCAGCAGAAAGGTATACTATAACTATTCATGGTATTGGTTTTGAAACTTAATATGCACTTATTTATATCTGATTACTTCCCCTGATTTTAATCAAAATGGATTTATATCAGTAAGTTCTTATAGGACTCATTTGAAATTTCATTATTGTCTTAAGTTGGACTGATACAATCAGGGTTGATAACTATGGACTGATTTATGTCGAATTATCTCCCTTTATTACAAATTAAAATGGGTATATGTCTGTAACAAATGAAGATACTGATCTGAAATTTCATTAATGCCATCAGATGGAATTGGACTAGATACATATTGACTGAATTTTTTGACAAATTTTGTCGAGCCCACTTGCGGAAGCAAAGACATAGTTGTCCAAATGGCTGTTCGGTGTATGTGCGTGTGTGCGTCAGTGCATGCATGCGTCCGTCCGGATTTGTTTGTCCGGACCATAACTTTGACATGCAAGGAGCAATCTTGTTTATATTTGGCATGAATGTTAACCTCAGTGAGACGGAGTGTCCTGCGCAAACCCCAGATTCCTATCTCAAATGTCAGGTCACACTTAGAGGTCAAAGGTCGAATTCAATAACGACTTTGTCCGGAGCATTGCTTCTTCATGCATGGAGGGATTTTGATGTAACTTGGCACAATTGTTCACCATCATGAGATGGAGTGTCTTGCACAAGAATCAGGTCCCTAGGTCTAAGGTCAAGGTCACACTTAGAGGTCAAAGGATACAAGAATGACAAATTTGTCCGGAGCATTTCTTCTTCATGCATGGAGGGATTTTGATGTAACTTGGCATAAATGTTCACCACCATGAGACGGAGTGTCATGCGCAAGAAGGAACCTAGAATTACTTCCCTTTGTTGTTACTATAAATAGCTTTTATTGTAACTTTTTTATTACTGGTCATAGGGAAAAATCAGGACCACTTTTCTGTAGTACAACATGCATGTTACATCTTATTTTGAGGTGTGTTTTGACCTATCTCTACTGGCCAGGATTTTTGTGTGGACTTATAATTTTTGTTTATTTTGCAAAAATGTTTGCCTCAATGCGACAGTGTGTCGTGTGCAACTCCCAGTCCTTTTGACAGCTGATGGGCTCGACATGTTGCCCATGGGCATCTAGTATATGTAAATGAATATACCTTAGCAGCTTTTAATGAGATTGGTTTGAAATGTTATTTATGTCTTCCATGGTAAGAACGTTTATCAATATGAATACTTTTCTAATATACTGTTTAGTGTAGGCTATAAGCCAGATGATTGTGCACTTTTTAGAAGTGTTTTGATTTTGAATGATCCTTGCGTATTGTATCATAATATTGCAATTCTGATGTAGAACCCATCGCTGTATGAACTATTTTATGAAATATAGGCCGGTTTTTAGTAAACTTTACCGATGGAGATTTTCATTGTACTTGTCATAACTTTTTTTTTTTTTGCTTAAGTCTAAAAATATTTTGTACAAATATTTGTCTTTTAAATGCAGACGCGACACATATAATTTGTTTGGTACTTGTTGCAAAATTATTGGAGCGTGTCGAACTTCATTGATTTAAGCAATTCTGCATGTACATTGACTTATTTTGTAACAATTCATGTAAAAATTAAGGTTGGAGCCGTGCCAACTAGAATTAACATAAAAGTGGATAAAATGTTAATGAGGACATAAGTGGATTGATTTGAAACTTTTTTAGTTGACAGTTTCATTGCAGTTTTTTCATACAATGTTCAGAAGCTTATGACAAAAGCAACTGGACCGTGACAAATTGTATTCATTGCTAGTATGCACGTATTCATTTGTAAATATTGAATAATACTATAAAAAAGCATGCAGATGATAGCCAATAAGACGTTCATATGAAATAAGGCAAAACGTCAAAGCGAGCTTTAAGAGTTTGTTACAAACTCAAAAGAAAGTGCAGATTCTCAAGAAAGTGTTCAGATAAGGAACAAAGGTAGTAATTCGCTGATTCTGCCTCTGTGGTCACACTGAAAGTAGTCCATGTCAGTATATAGTGCTATTTTCCGGTCTAGTAAATGTAATTTTCATGTCAGATATAAGCTGTACTTATACTTGAATGTCTGTAGATGATTTAAAACTACGTAAGGTTATATTGTTCTATGTTTGTGTAGAACCTGCAGGGTAGAATGAAAGTGAATGTATCTACCTGCTGATGTCTTCATACGCAATATTATCATTTTATCATGTATCTCAGTCTCGTGACCATGGTTTCACCACATTATGGAAAACCCAATTTTTTTTGTTATTTACTGATTGTCTATAGACAGACTTTCAAGACGAGGGCTATCTCACAAAAAATATAAGAATGGACATGCTGACAAGAAAATGGTTTGCATTGTCATTTTACATTGTAAATAGTAGCGGAGACATTCAGTACATTATAACCTATTGCGAAAAATTAAACCGTTGCCATTTCTTACAGGTACAAAGGTAGTAATTAGCTAGATATGTCCCTAGTGAGTCGATTACAACGTGATGTTATTTGCCATTCATCGCGTTTGTGTCATTCTTTTCCAATTTCATTATAGAATATTTCTGTAAAAATGTAATTGTTTTTTCCATCTAGCTGGAAACTTTGATAAGTAATTGATAAGTAAGTTTGAGCAACCGGATGACATTATATTATTATCATTATTATTGTAACACATTTATATAGCGCCCTTTTCATGTTAAACATGTTCAAAGACGCTTTACATAGCACAAACGCAGCCTAGCAGGGCGGAAAATTCATCCTCAGTACTCTCTACTAGTACAGACACAGAGCGATCTGACCCCACAGTGTGAGAAAAAGCTCCTTGAAGAGTGAGATAGAGAAGTCCCTTTTAGATACAGGCTTGTCCGGTTTACTTAACCTAGTTTTTTGCGAATAGACAGTCTGGTTCTTTAAACGTGTCCAGTGTATAGCTATGATACACGCAAAGAAGAACCAGTACAGTCCTCTTACCGGACGTTCTCTCTTCACTGCAAAAAGAAAGAAACACTTTCCCACCAACAGTTTTAGAATCCATCAAATGTATGGAAGTTTTCTGTTACTTGAGCTCTCTGTTTAAATACGAAATTAAATGTATCTATATGTCAAGTTCTATGTATCTTTATCAGTTTCGTTTTATCAGGTGGCACTCATACCAAAACAACACACACACTTTCAGAATTTTGTTATGATATTTGAGGTATATGCCAGGACAACACAAAGAAACGTGTTGCATAAACTGCGCGCATGCCAGTGCAACTCCACGAAACATCCTCAAAGCCATCATAGATAAATCAACGACAGCCTTTACACCTGATGACATATTAAAATAATTACTTATATCGCAGAATAATTGAAGACGAGTCTATCTAATCATTGACAAAATGAAATTGTTTAATGGGCTGAATACAAAACAACAAGTTTTATTTAAAACAAGAGCTTGTTGAATTCGAAATGCCCCCCTTTGATGCATTCAGTAATTGCACAAGGAACAAAAATTATATGTTCACTGTAAGCAAAACAGAAGTTTTACTGGTCTGGTTCATTGTGACCTTGACCTTGGACCTATTGACCTCAAAATCATCTGCTGGTCATCATCAACATCCCTATTAAGTTTCGTGATCCTAGGCCCAAGTGTTCACAAGGTATCATCCGGAAAGGGTTTAACTGTTCGGGTCAGTGTGACCTTGACTTGCCATACTGACCTCAGAATCAATAGGGGTCATCTGCTGGTCATGATGAACCTTTCTAGCATCTTTCATGACCCTTGGCCCAAGCGTTCTCAAGTTATCGCCCAGAAACCGATTAACTGTTCCTGGTCAATGTGACCTTGAATTTAACCTGATGACCTCAAAATCAATAGGGATCATCTACTGGGCATGAAAAATCTCCCTATCAACTTTCATGTTCCTAGGCCCAAGTGTTCTCAAGTAATTGTCTGGAAACGGTTTAAATGTTCTGGGTCAATGTAACCTGGACCTTTGACTTACTGACCTGAAAATCAATAGGGGTCATCTGCTGGTCATAATGAACCTTTCTAGCATCTTTCATGACCCATGGCCCAAGCGTTCTCAAGTTATTTTCCAGAAACAGATTAACTGTTCCTAGCCAATGTGACCTTGAATTTTGACCTAATGACCTCAAAATCAATAGGGATCATCTTCTGGGCATGAACAATCTCCCTATCAATTTTGTGGATCCTAGGCCCAAGTGTTCTTGAGTTCTCACCTGGAAACAGTTTTACTGTTCCTGGTCACTGTTGCCTTGACCTTTGGCCTACTGATCTTGAAATCAATAGGGGTTATCTGCTGTAAATGACCAACCTCCCTAACAGCTTTCATGATCCTAGGCCAAAGCGTTCTTGAGTTATCATCCGGAAACCGTTTAACTATTCATGGTCACTGTGACCTTGACCTTTGACATACTGACCTCAAAATCAATAGGGGTTATCTGCTGGTCATGATTAACATCCCTATCAACTTTCATAATCCTAGGCCAGATCATTCTAGAGTTATCGTCTGGAAACAGTTTAATTGTTCAGGGTCACTGTGACCTTGACCTTTGAATACAGATCTCAAAATCAATAGGGGTCATCTGCTGGTGATGACCAACCTCCCTATCAACTTTCATGATCCTAGGCCCAAGTATTCTTGAGTTATCATCCAGAAACGGATTGGTCTACATACCGCCCGACCAACAGACCAACGACATCTGCAAAACAACATATCCCTCCTTCTTTGACATTTTGACATTTTCGCTTTAGTGTGCATACCAATTGCCTCCCAACTCCTACCACTTTGCCAAGGGCCAGGCGGATAGAAGTCCGTAACCATTCATCTAACTAGCTCGCGACTCGTGAACCAGCTTTTTCGGAACGAGTACCATGACAAACATCCTCTTTCGACCTCCCGATCCCAAGGTGGACGCCTTAACCACTGTGCCATGGTAACCGGTAAAAGACTATATAAAGAATGTGAATAAATGCAAGGGCCATACCCCCTCCCCCCTCCTCTAATCACCTGACTACTTGTTTTGTAGATCCCAATGACAATCGTTTTCACATTAAGCTCAATATATGCATGAATGGAGACAAAGGTTTTGACATATTCTTTTATAACAAGACATTTTATACTTTACATTAGCAGATTAGCAGATACTACAGGGTTATTTTGCCTTTGACTCCTTGATTAACTTGAATTTCAAATGTCACGGGAATAGTATTGTTTTGTTTAATGGCTAGATCTTTTTAGAATCATGTTCTGGTCCTGCAAACGGTAAGATAACATTAAGGGAACATCTTAAAGATTTGTAATGGTGACGAGCTTATGGCTAATAATTGTGTTGATATAATTTATTTTCCTTTATTCACATCTGACCTTGATCTCAAGGTTTAAACTTGTTATTGACCCTAAGGACAAATTGCTGGATATTTCTGAAGGAAAGAAAACTGAAATAATGGTGCTGAAGGCAAGAATCTGATATAAGTGTATAATGGCAGTGTATAGAGACTGACAGACAGACAGATTGAAATATTGAACAAAGCTTTAGACCAAAGTATTCTCTTGTTATAAGACAAAATATTTTTACTTTTTTGGGTTAATGTGACATTTTACCTTTGATCTGCTGATCTCAAAATCAATAGGTGTCTTCTGCTGGTCATGATCAACCACCCTATCAGGTTTCGTTAATCTCGTGATTCTAGATCTAAGCGGTCTCAAGTTAACATTCAGAAAGGGTTCAACTGTACCTGATCGCTGTGACCTTGACCATTGAACTATCGGTCTCAAAATTAATAGGAGTCATCTGTAGGTCATGATCAACCACTCGATAAAGTTTCGTGATTCTAGGCCTAAGTGTTCTCAAGTTATCGTCAAGGAACTGTTTGACTGTTCTGGATCACTGTGATGTTGACCTACTGATCTCAAAATTGACAGAGATCATCTGCTGGTCATGACCAACCTCCTAATAAACTTTTAAGATCCTAGGCCCAAACATTTAGAGATATCATCTGGAAACAGTATACCTGTTCTTCGTCAATGTGACCTTGACCTTTGACCTACTGACTTCAAAACCAGTAGAGGTCATCTGCTGGTCATGATCAACGTTTCTGTTAATTTTCGTGATTCTAGGTCCAAGCGTTTCCAAATTATCATCCAGAAAGTGTTTAACTGTTCCCGGTCACTGTGACCTTGACCTTTGACCTACTGACCAAAATCAGTAAAAACCAATTTTCTGGTTATTACCAACTTCCCTATCAAATTTCATGATCCTAGGTTTAAGGGTTCTTGAGTTATCATCCTAAAACCGGTCAACATATTAAAAGACAGACAGACAGACCGGCTGACTTCTGAAAAACAAAGAATATACTCTCCTTAGAATGGGCGCATAAAAATAGGGTTTCACAGCTAATTAGCATGTCCTTTACTATTTACAACATCGTTTTCGGAAAGATAGCTGAACAAAACTATCCAAAAATCAAACTTTAATTGTACCATAAAAATTAATGTTGTCCAATTTTTCTATAATTTTTACAAATTCAAGGGCCATAACTCTCATATATGCATATTTATTTAATTTCTTAGCACCCAGACTGATTAATAATTTCCTCCGAAATACATTTTGCTTAAAATGATGGGATATTTGTATTTCATAAAAAGTGCATGATGGGAGTTGTATACTAATATCTTTTATAAATGATTTCAAGGGCATAACTCTAACCCTTATTATTTACAATAATAGGCTTGGTAGAGTTTGGTTCTACATCTAAAATGTTTCATTATAGATAATAGTATTGTATCAGATAAAGTTCCAAACTCTTCAAAAAGTGCACAATTCGGCCATATTTTCAGCCTTATAGCCTACACCAGTTGTAAAGGCTTGTACTCTTCTACATGCATATACCCATACATGATTACCTCCCCTGATTTTAATAAAGAATGGATTTATCTCAGTATGTATTTATAGGACTCATTTGAAATTTCATTATTGTCATAAGTTGGACTGAGACAATCAGGGTAGATAACTATGGACCGATTTTATGTCAGATTACCTCCCTTTGTTTCAAATTAAAATGGGTGTATCTAGGTAACCAATACAGATTCTGATTTGAAATTTCATTTATGCCATCAGATGGACTTGGACAATCAGGGTTGATAACTTTTGACTGAATTCATGACAAATTACTTCCCTTTATCTTATGTATATGAATATACCTCAGCAGCATCTAATGAGATTGGTTTTAAATGTAATTTATATCTTCCAGAGTAAGTGATAGTCATACTAGTACAAAAATGCAGCATTTGAGCCTAGGACCCTCAAACTTAGTTTGGATATTGGCCCTGACTAGTACGTAACCCATAGGTCAAAAGGGTCTGTTACAAGAAACTGTTTATCCTGATGATTTTTAGCTCACCTGTCACATAGTGACAAGGTGAGCTTTTGTGATCACCCTTCGTCCGTCGTCCGTGCGTCTCGTGCGTCCGTGCGTTAGCAATTTCTTATCTGCACGATAGTGGTTTCATTTATGATTTTATTAGCTCACCTGTCACTTAGTGACAAGGTGAGCTTTTGTGATCACCCGTCGTCAGTCCGTGCGTCCGTCCATGCGTCAATAATTTCTTGTCTGCACGATAGTGGTTTCATTTATGATTTTATTTTAACCAAACTTGCACACAACTTGTATCACAATAAGATCACGGTTCCTTTCTTGAACTGGCCAGATCCCATTATGGGTTACAGAGTTATGGCCCCTGAAAGGGCCAAAATTAGCTGTTTTGACCTTGTCTGCACAATAGCAGCTTTATTTATGATTTTATTTTTACCAAACTGGCACACAACTTGCATCACCATAAGATCTTGGTTCCTTTCTTGAACTGGCCAGATTCCATTATGGGTTTCAGAGTTATGGCCCCTGAAGGGCCAAAATTAGCTATTTTGACCTTGTCTGCACAATAGCAGCTTCATTTATGATTTTATTAGCTCACCTGTCACATAGTGACAGGTTGAGCTTTTGTGATCGTCCGTCGTCCGTCCACAATTTCTTGTGAACAAGATAGAGACAACATTTTGCAAGCAATTTTGATCAAACTTGTACAAAACTTGTATTGGCATGATATCTCAATTCCTTTCAAAAACTGGCCAGATCCCATCATGGGTTCTAGAGTTATTGCCCCTTAAAGGGCCAGAATTTGCTATTTTTGTGCGTCAGCAATTTCTTGTCTGCACGATAGTGGTTTCATTTATGATTTTATTTTAACCAAACTTGCACACAACTTGTATCACCATAAGATCTTGGTTCCTTTCTTCAACCGGCCAGGTCCCGTTATGGGTTATAGAGTTATGGCCCCTGAAGGGCCAAAATTAGCTATTTTGACCTTGTCTGCACAATAGCAGCTTCATTTATGATTTGATTTTTACCAAACTTGCACACCACTTGTATCACCGTGAGATCTTGGTCCCTTTCTTGAACTGGCCAGATTCCTTCATGGGTTCCAGAGTTATGGCCCCTGAAAGGGCCAGAATTAGATATTTTGACCTTGTCTGCACAATAGCAGCTTCATTTATGATTTGAATTTAAACAAACTTGCACACAACTTGTGTCACCGTAAGATCTTGGTTCCTTTCTTGAACTGGCCAGATTCCTTTATGTGTTCCAGAGTTATGGCCCCTGAAAGGGCCAAAATTAGCTATTTTGACCTTGTCTGCACAATAGCAGCGTCATTTATGATTTGAATTTAATTAAACTTGCACAAAACTTGTGTCACCATAAGATCTCAGTTCCTTTCTTGAACCGACCAGATCCCATTATGTGTTCCAGAGTTATGGCCCCTGAAAGGGCCAAAATTAGCTTTTTTGACCTTGTCTGTACCATAGCAGCTTCATTTATGATTTGATTTTAATCAAACTTGTACAAAACTTGTGTCACCATAAGATCTCGGTTCCTTTCTTGAACTTACCAGATCCCGCAACAGATTCCAGAGTTATGGCCCATGAAAGGGCCAAAATTGGCTTTTTTGACCTTGTCTGCACAATAGCAGCTTCATTTATGATTTGATTTTAACCAAACTTGCACCCAACTTGTATCGAACCTAGATGTTGGTTCCTTTTTTGAAATGATTAGATTCCTATATGGGTTCCGGAGTTATGGCCCCTGAAAGGGCCAGAATTAGCTATTTTGACTTGTCTGCACAATAGCAGCTTCATTTTTTATTTGAATTTAATTAAACTTGCACAGAACTTGTGTCACTATAAGGTCTTGGTTCCTTTCTTGAATGGGCCAGATCCCCTAATGGGTTCCAGAGTTACGGCCCCTGAAAGGGCCAAAATTAGCCATTTTGACCTTTTCGGCTTAATAGCAGCTTTGTTGTTCCTGTCCTTTGGGCTTCATCAGTCAAAATTTTGCTCGATGTAATCCTTTGGGCATAAAACTACTGGCCTGATTTGAAAATAATTGTATTTGAAGTAGCTTTAAGAAAATTTCAACTATATTTTCTCATAATTCTTTTGATTGATCTGGATTATGATTCTTTGATCTTCTTGTCCTTAAGTGCAATGATAACAGGTGAGCGATATAGGGCCATTTTGGCCCTCTTGTTTTAACCAAACTTGCACACAACTTGTATCACCATAAGGTCTTGGTTCCTTTGTTGAACTGGTGAGATTCCATTATTGGTTTCGGAGTTATGACCCCTGAAAGGGCCAGAATTAGCTATTTTGACCTTGTCTGCGCAATAGCAGCTTCATTTACGATTTGAATTTAATCAAACTTGCACCAAAAAATGTGTCACCATAAGATCTTGATTGTTTTCTTGAACCAGCCAGATACCATAATGGGTTCCAGAGTTATGGCCCCTGAAAGGGCCAGAATTAGCTATTTTGACCTTGTCTGCACAATAGCAGCTTTATTTATGATTTGATTTTAACCAAACTTGCACACAACTTGTATCACCACAAGATCTTGCTTCCTTTCTTGAACTGGCCAGATTCCATCATTGGTTCCAGAGTTATGGCCCCTTAAAGGTCCAAAATTGGCTATTTTGGCTTTTGCAGCCATATAGAGACTTCATTTATGGTTTTATTTGATACAAACTTCCAAAATATCTTCAACAACAATAAATCTTGGATTCCATGACAAATCGGATCCAATCGTAGGTTCCAGAGTTATTTTATAATCTGATTACCTCCCCTGATTGTAATCAAAATAGATTTATATCAGTAAGTACTTATAGGACTTATTTGAAATTTCATTATTGTTATTAGTTTGACTGAGACAATCAGGGTAGATAACTATGGACTGATTTTATGTTAAATTACCTCCCTTTATTTCAAATTAAAATTGGTATGTCTCCATAACTAATGAAGATACTGATCTGAAATTTCATTTATGTCAACAGATTTATTTGGCAGATCCTTCTTTTGTTCACTTACAATATTTTTTTTTTAATTACTTCCCTTTTACGATACTATAAATAGCTTATTTTTAGTAACTTTTTTATTACTGGCCGTAGAGAAAAACCGAGACCACTTTTGTGTGGTACATCATTGATGCTACCTCCAATTTTTAGGTGTATTTTGACATATCTATACCTTGTAAGATTTTTTTTTCTTTTCGGTTAAATTTCTTCCCTTTTGTTGTTCCAGTCCTTTGGATTTAGATACTTTTTCTGAGGACCTTCTTGTCCTCAAGTGCAATGATAACAGGTGAGCGATATAGGGCCATCATGGCCCTCTTGTTTTAACCAAACTTGCACACAACTTGTATCACCATAAGATCTCGGTTCCTTTCTTGAACTGGCCAGATCCCATTATGGGTTTCAGAGTTATGGCCCCTGAAAGGGCCAAAATTAGCTATTTTGACCTTGTCTGCACAATAGCAGCTTTATTTATGATTTGATTTTTACCAAACTGGCACACAACTTGTATCACCATAAGATCTTGGTTCCTTTCTTGAACTGGCCAGATTCCATTATAGGTACCAGAGTAATGGCCCCTGAAAGGGCCAGAATTAGATATTTTGACCTTGTCTGCACAATAGCAGCTTCATTTACATTTGTATGATTTTATTTTAACCAAACTTGCACACAGCTAGTATCACCATAAGATCTTGGTTCCTTTCTTGATCTGGTTAGATTCCTTTATGGGTTCTAGAGTTATGGCCCCTGAAAGGGCCAAAATTAGCTATTTTGACCTTGTCTGCACAATAGTAGCTTCATTTATGATTTGAATTTAATCAAACTTGCACAAAACTTGTGTCACCATAAGATCTCAGTTTCTGTCTTGAACCCGCTAGATCCCATAATGGGTTTCGGAGTTATGGCCCCTGAAAGGGCCAAAATTAGCTATTTTGACCTTGTCTGCACAATAGCAGCTTCATTTATGATTTGATTTTAACCACACTTGCACACAACTTGTATCACCACAAGGTCTTGGTTCCTTTCTTGAACTGGCCAAATTCTATCATGGGTTCCAGAGTTATGGCCCCTTAAAGGTCCAAAATTGGCTATTTTGGCTTTTGCAGCCATATAGAGACTTCATTTATGGTTTTATTAGCTCACCTGTCACATAGTGACAAGGTGAGCTTTTGTGATCACCCTTTGTCCGTCGTCAGTCCGTGCGTGCGTGCGTCAACAATTTCTTGTCTGCACGATAGTGGTTTCATTTATGATTTTATTTTAACCAAACTTGCACACAACTTGTATCACCATAAGATCTCGGTTCCTTACTTGAACTGGCCAGATCCCATTATGGGTTCCAGAGTTATGGCCCCTGAAAGGGCCAAAATTAGCTATTTTGACCTTGTCTGCACAATAGCAGCTTTATTTATAACTTGATTTTTACCAAACTGGCACACAACTTGTATCACCATAAGATCTTGGTTCCTTTCTTGAACTGGCCAGATTCCAATATGGGTTCCAGAGTTATGGCCCCAGAAAGGGCCAGAATTAGCTATTTTAACATTGTCTGCACAATAGCAGCTTCATTTATGATTTTATTTTAACCAAACTTGCACACAACCTGTATCACTATAAGATCATGGTTCCTTTCTTGAACTGGTGAAATTCCGTTATGGGTTCCAGAGTTATGGCCCCTAAAAGGGCCAAAATTAGCTATTTTGACCTTGTCTGCACAATAGCAGCTTCATTTATGATTTGAATTTAATCAAACTTGCACAAAACTTGTGTCACCATAAGATCTCGGTTCCTTTTTTAAACGGGCCAGATCCCTTAATGGGTTCCAGAGTTATGGCCCCTGAAAGGGCCAGAATTAGCTATTTTGACCTTGTCTGCACAATAGCAGCTTCATTTATGATTTGATTTTAACCAAACTTGCACACAACTTGTATTACCACAAGATATTGGTTCCTTTCTTGAACTGACCAGATTCCATCATGGGTTCCAGAGTTATGGCCCCTTAAATGTCCAAAATTGGCTATTTTGGCTTTTGCAGCCATATAGATACTTCATTTATGGTTTTATTTGATACAAGCTTCCAAAATATTTTCAACAACAATAATTCTTGGATTCCATGATAAATCAGATCCAATCCAAGGTTCCAGAGTTATTTTATATCTGATTACCTCCCCTGATTGTAATCAAAATGGATTTATATCAGTAAGTACTAGGGATGGGAACGAATGTTCGAATATTCGAATATTAGAAAATCGGTCGAATATTCGAATATGAAAATCAAATCGAATATTCGTAAATTATTGTATATTTTTTTTTTTACAAAATAAGTATCATTGATTTTGGGCAATATGAGCATGCTAATTCTAAAGAATAAAACCATGTCATGTTAGTTTATCACGTATCAAAAGATTAATTAACAATTAACAAGAAAATAGCAATGCATAATTGGCAGGGGCCATCGTTACTTATTAACAGTTTGCAACAGGCGTCAATGTGTCAGATGCATGTCAAAAGATGTCCAATTAACAAGAAAATTGCAATGCATAATTACCTGGGGTCATCGCTACGGATTAACAGTTTGTATTAGGCGTAAATGTGATATCTTTTTATCTTTGGTTCATTTTTATTGGCGCCTGTTTTATGTAACAAGTTGTAGAATTTTTTTTCCGAAAACAATACCAAACTTGTAGATATTGTCGATCTTTTCACAATATTTTGTACGACGTTTCAGACCATCAGCAGAATCGGTTTTCATCCGCAGTCGGCCGTATTCGAGAATAAGAATTTAAAGCTTCCATTAAAACTAACCGAATATTCGAATATATTCGAATATGGCAAACCGAATATTCGAATATTGATTTCAGTATTCGTTCCCATCCCTAGTAAGTACATATAGGACTTATTTGAAATTTCATTATTGTCATTAGTTGGACTGAGCCAATCAGGGTAGATAACTATGGACTGATTTTATGTCAAATTACCTCCCTTTATTTCAAATTAAAATGGGTATATCTCCGTAACTAATGAAGATACTGATCTGAAATTTCATTTATGTCAACAGATTTATTTGGCAGATGGGTGGTTTTCAAAATAATGAAGCTTTTTCTTCTCTCTCACCTTACTTCAATTCAGTTCAGTTTTAGAATGTGTTTTGGAGCAAAATGTATCCAAATCAATGTACTCAATAAATGTGTGCAATTTTATCTTGATGGCTCAAGCAGTTTTAAAGTTATATTAAATTATATAGCTAATTTTGTCCCCTGTGCACCCAAAAAAGTGTGACATTTTACATGAAATATAGTTTTCAACTGAGGTTTACTTTTTAAAACCATGATTTATTGTTACAGCTTTGGCTTTTTAATGTAACTTAAACTCTGCACATTTAAATAAAATACTTCTTTTCATTACCTACATCTTATTGTTACCAATATTTCACATCTTGTGATGGAACCCTTTTCATGAAAAATAGTGAAAAAAATACTAAATTTAAATGTTGAACACTACAATTTCATAACCCTATTACTTTTCTAAAGTCTTAATGTTTTTCTAAGATCTTTATCCTTTCAGCTGTGAAGACACAGTATGATTTTTTTCTTTAATAAATCGACTTTCTCAGAAACTTGATGAATGTCTATACACCTAAAAATGTCCCCTGTGCACCTTTTCAGTTGTTAAGTGTCAGATTTCTTTTATTCTTTTAATAAAATGGGATTTTACTTTATTTTCCTTGAAAGTGAGTTACAACAGACACAAAAGCAGCCTTCAACTTCACATATTACTGACTGTTAAACATTCACAAAGCCAAAAGTGATGTCCCTGTGCACCCTTTTTTTGACATATATCAATTATCATAGCATTACTGTAATTTGTGGTGGCATTTCTATATTCTTAGCAGTGTGTATGCAAAATTTAGGCATTACTTGATAATTTAGCATTATATAAGAAACCCTGGACAATTAAAAATTCATTGTTTGCATTTTTTTCCGAAGTTGCCAATTTTCAAGTTTAAAAGTGGAAACATCAATTTTATTGCTTCTTAAGCTCTTAAGTTTACCTAAATATGTAAATGTTCACTAGTAAATATTATGTAGTTAAAAGAATTTTACTTACCATGAACATATTCTATGAATAAATATTTTGATACAATTTGTCCCCTGTGCACCCTTTTTAGTAACATTATAAAGTACCGTATGTATGAATTTTACTATTGCTTTTTATCATGCATGGTATTTTGTCATTTTCTAATATGAATAAGCAGTTCATGTAAATTAAATGATTTCAATGTGTTAGTTATGTATAAAGTCACTTATTTTTCATTTAAAAGCATTACATTTTGTTGAATTTTCATGTTTTTGTAGTGAAAATTTTCAATTTTGTAGTTATTTTGTGGATTAAACTATTTTTTGATAATATTTGTCTAAAGTTTATTACCAATAGTCTTTTTATGAATAGAAAACTAATAATGGATGAATATTACACTGATCTTCAGTATGTGTCCCCTGTGCATCTTTAAAATAACTCAATTTTTGAGTAGACAATTCTAGAAATTAGAATTATTGGACATTCTTGAAATTTGGCATGTGGTTTATAAACATGCAACATGTCAGAAAAAAAGTTGGTTTTATAATTATATGATAGTTATTTTGCATTCAGCAACAACTTTTCTAGGTAAAGTTTATTTTCATGTCAATTTGTGCAGAAAGGGTGATTTTAAAAACCAATGTCCACAAACATATGATTAAATAAGTTTCAAACCATACACATATACCCATTACTTATCATTTATGTTGAAAAAATTACTGTTATACATATTTCCTTGTCATAAAACCATGCAACATTTATCACCCACCTTACTGGAAATTCACTGAACTTTTGAATTAAAGGCTGAAATATTTTCTGATTGGCATTTCTCAACACTTCCCCAAAGTTATTTCCTTCAAATATGAAGTATTTGCTATAATAAAAAATAGGTGACCACCATAAGAAATAAGTTTGAATTTTCAACCCCTATGTCACACTTTTGCTTCATTATTTTGAAAACCACCCAGATCCTTCTTTTGTTCACTTACAATAATTTTTTTTTTAATTACTTCCCTTTTATGTTACTATAAATAGCTTATTTTTAGTAACTTATTTATTATTGGCCGTAGGGAAAAACAGAGACCACTTTTCTGTGGTACAACATGAATGGTACCTCCAATTTTTAGGTGTATTTTGACATATCTGTACCTTGTAAGAATTGTTTTTCTTTTTGGTTAAATTTCTTCTCTTTGTTGTTCCTGTCCTTTGTGGACTTAGATATTTTTTCTGAGGACCTTCTTGTCCTCAAGTGCAGTGATAACAGGTGAGCGATATAGGGCCATCATGGCCCTCTTGTTTAGCTCACCAGAGCCAAAGGCTCAAGGTGAGCTATTAGGATCACTCACTGTTCGGTGTCCGGTGTCCTTTGTCCGTTGTCCATAAACTTTTACTTTAAATGACATCTCCTCATAAACCGCTAGGCCAATTTCATCCAAACTTCACATGAATGTTCCTTGGGTGAAGCTCTACAAAAATTGTTCAAAGAATTGAATTCCATGCAGAACTCTGGTTGCCATGGCAACCAGAAGGAAAAACTTTAAAATCTTCTTCTCAAAAACTAGAAGCCCCCAAATTGGCCCCGCCTCAGGGGTCACTTGATTTTACATAGGGAAAACTTCATAAATTTGCTAAAAATAAACCAGAAGGCCTAGATCTAAGATATTTGATTTTCTAAAAATAAACCAAATAGACCCTGCCCCATGGGGTTACTTGATTGTACATAGAAAAATCTTTAAAATTTTCTAAAAATAAACCAGAAGGCCTAGAGCTTAGATATTTGACATGTAGCCTTGCCTAGTGGACGTCTACAAAATTTGTTCAAATCTTGAACCCCCAGGGTCAAATTGACCCAGCCCCAGGGGTTACTTGATTTTACATAGGGAAAACTTCATAAATTTGCTAAAAATAAACCAGAAGGCCTAGATCTAAGATATTTGATATGTAACATTGCCTAGTAGATTTCTACAAACTTTGTTGAAATCATGACCTTCGGGGTAAAATTGGCCCCGCCCAGGGGTTACTTGATTGTACATCGGAAAATCTTCCAAAAAATTTCTAAAAATCATAAGTTTGACATTTGCAACATGTAGCTCGTATTTCTTAGGTGAGTGATCCAGGGTCATCATGACCCTCTTGTAATGTGTATGCCTATGTGATCTTTGTCTTTATCTTATCATTTTAAGAGCAATGGTACTACTTAATGAACAATATAGTGCCATCATGGAACTCTTGTTGATATCAAGTAACTTGATGCGTTTTCACAATATTATTTTAAACATAGTTATTTTACCTTCAGGTCATATGTTTTTATGAGATGTTTATGCTAATCTACTTTTTATACACCCGTTTGAAAAACAACACATATTATGGGAATGCCCCTGGCAGGCAATTGGCAATTGCATCCACAGACTTTGTCCGGAGCATATCTTCTCATGCATGGAGGGATTTTGATGAAACTTGGCACCATTGTTAACCATCATGAGACTGAGTGTCTTGCGCAAGAACCAGGTCCCTAGGGTCTAAGGTCAAGGTCACACTTAGAGTTCAAAGGTCAAATTCAAGAATGACTTTGTCCAGTGTATTTCTTCTTCATGCATGTAGGGATTTTGATGTAACTTGGCACAATTGTTCACCATCATGAGACCGAGTGTCGTGCACTAGAACCAGGTCCCTAGGACTAAGATCAAGGTCACACTTGGAGGTCAAAGGATACAAGAATGAAAACTTTGTCTGGAGCATTTCTTCTTCATGCATGGAGGGATTTTAATATAACTTGGCACATATGTTCACCAACACCACGAGATGGAGTGTTATGCACAAGAACCAGGTCGCTAGGTCTAAGGGCAAGGTCACATTAGAAGTCAAAGGTCAGATACAAGAATGACTGTCCGGAGCTTTTCTTCTTCATGCTTGGAGGGATTTTGATGTAACTTGGCACAATTGTACTCTAACATGAGACAGAGTGTCATGTGCAGGTTCCTTCTTTAGAATGACTTACCTTTGTTGTAACTATTAATAGACAACATGCATGTTACATCCGATTTTGTGGTGTATTTTAACCTGTCTCTACCTGGTAAGACTCTTTGTGTAGACTTACAATTTTGTTTTGGATTTTTTTTGGGGTGATTTTTTTTTTTTTTTTTTTTTTTTTTTTTTTTTTTTTTTTTTTTAAAGATTAACTTCCCTTAGTTGCTACTATATATAACTTATATTATAACATTTTTATAATTGACCATAGAGAAAAACCAACACGAATTTTCTGTGGTACAACATAGATACTTTAAATTTTAGGTGTATTTTAAGGTATCTCTGCCTGGTAAGGTCAGTTTTTTGTGTACATAGAAAAACAAAAGAATTACAATAATTACTACATAACCACAAAGTTGAAATTTCATTTGCAAATACAGGACTGGTGCTAGTGTAAAGAAATTTGCTGTGACTGGTGTAATATTGTGACATTCTGGAACTCATTCTGGAACTCTTGTTAAACCCATAAATAACTAGTGAGAATATTTCAAACATTTTACCCATTTAGCATGTATTGTTAGATAGTAAATTGACATGTAACACACGCATTTAATGCTCCAGGTTCTCCCAATATTTATACAATGTTACTGTTTTATATGAATTATATAGATGGGTACAACACTGCTTTGCGATTGGCAATTTATGGATTACCGTGGTCATGTTGTTTATAATACTTCTTTCAAAAAAGTGACAGTATTGAAAAGAAGTCATTAAAATATTTGTAATTTTATCAGGGCAGGTGAATGTTCACAAAGGGCTAGTAGATTTTACTGGCTACTAGTCCAGCAGGGTGAGTGGTGGGAACAATATTTTACACTCCTATTTTTAGTGTACAAAAGTGAAATTCAAGTCAGTACATTCTTAGTGTGCAAGAATTAAATTCAAGTCAGTACACTCTAAGAGTTTCTTAGTGTGCAAGGGTGAAATTTAAGTCAGCACATTCTTAAGTATGCAAGAGTGATATTCAAGTCAGCACATTCTTATGTGTGCAAGAGTGAAATTCAAGTCAGTACATTCTTAGTGTGCAAGGGTGAAAGTAAAGTCAGTACATTCTTAGTGTGCAAGAGTTAGATTCAAGTCAGTACACTCTCAGAATTTCTTAGTGAAGGATGAAATTCAAGTCAGTACATTCTCAAGTGTGCAAGAGTGAAGTTCAAGCCAGTACATTCTTAGTGTACAGGGGTGAAGGTAAAGTCAGTACATTCTTAGTGTGCAGGGGTGAAAGTAAAGTCAGTACATTCTTAGTTTGCGAGAGTTAGATTCAAGTCAGTACACTCTCAGAATTTCTTAGTGAAGGGTGAAATTCAAGTCAGTACGTTCTCAAGTGTGCAAGAGTGAAGTTCAAGCCAGTACATTCTTAGTGTGCAGGGATGAATGTAAAGTCAGTACATTCTTAGTGTGCAGGGGTGAAAGTCAGTACAGTCTTAGTGGGCAGGGGTGAAGGTAAAGTCAGTACATTCTTAGTGTGCAGGGGTGAAAGTAAAGTCAGTACATTCTTAGTGTGCAAGAGTGAAGTTCAAGCCAGTACATTCTTTGTGTGCTGGGATGAAAGTAAAGTCAGTACATTCTTAGTGTGCAGGAATGACAGTAAAGTCAGTACATTCGTAGTGTGCAGGAATGACAGAAAAGTCAGTACATTCTAAGTGTGCAGGGATGAAAGTAAAGTCAGTACATTCTTAGTGTGCAGGGGTGAAAGTAAAGTCAGTACATTCTTAGTGTGCAGGGGTGAAATTAGTCAGTACATTCTTAGTGTGCAGGGGTGAAAGTAAAGTCAGTACATTCTTAGTGTGCAGGGGTGAACGTCAGTACATTCTTAGTGTGCAAGAGTGAAATTAGTCAGTTCATTCTGAAGCTGTACATTCACAGTGTGCAGAAGTGAAATAACAGTCAGTACATTTAAAGCTACTCGTTTACAGTGATGGTAAAATTGTTTAAAGTACGATTATTTTCATCTTAAAGGAGATATGTACACAGTATTTTTGAAATTTGATGTCCCTATAATTGCAAGTATGGTAACCTTTTCTGTAGGATGGGTAAAATAGGTGACAAAGTTTTACTTCTATTCACTCACATTGATAACTATTCCTGGTAAGTGCAGATAAAATAAGATGATAAGATTTATTCGTGAATATGTATGTCATGATTACAAACTTTACAAATATCAAATTAAGAACAGCTCCAAGCAATTATATCACAGAAATAGCTACATGTTATATCTCAAATTGATTTAAAAAACAAACAAAAATAAACTAACCTTTTTATAACATAATACTATAAATTTAGAGACATATATATACCACAGGATAACCCATTAAGTTTTCCAGTTTATTTCCAATGGTGTCCTTGGCTCATAACAAGCTCACTGGCTCATAACAAGAATAATATCTTTTTAAAATGTGAAGTATTTATGTCATTTTGCCAGTTGAAAATCAGTCACCTGTCAGTTCAGGTTACGCTAGATCTTTATGAGATTATATTAGCCAAACACCGGCAGATATGAAATTTAGCAGCATTATTTCTTTCTCTGAGGTGTAAAGATGACATGTAACATTGTAGAGCATCAGCAGGTCTGTTCTCCTGTTCCATGCACTGTCCTAGTAAATTCAGTGCTGTTTCTCTGTGTCCCAGGTTGCGCTCTGTTCTAATGACCCACCCAAGTTTGATTAGTGCTTGTTGCTGTTCCTCGGGTCTCTGTATGAAACTGTATGTCTTGTATTGTAGAAAGTAAAGGTATGGAAGTGAGTCTACTACAGCACAGTCCATCCAGTTATCACGTCTACCTCTATGTAGCAGGTCCTCTTGTGTTGACCTAAACATTTCATACTGAAGTTCATGTGGTACACAGTTTATTTCCAAAGTGAAAAAATTTACACAAAATGCAACAGTGTACTTTAAAGCTTCTACACCATATTGACTAGAAAGTCGACAAAATTCTCTCCTAATATAAGGTCTGTGGAAGTCATAGCAGAAACATACAGGCTCGATAACTTCTTTTTTATACTGCTCTTCTACATGAGAAAGAATTAAAGCAGTTATTTCTGCATTGCCTACACAGAACATTATAGATGCAAGTTTTAGTCTGCTTGAAGCAACATCTGAGTCCAGTCCTGCTTCAGTCCATGTAAGTGCTTGAGGAGAAACTGTGCTGTTAATTTGAATGTTCTGTGAGGCTATCAGAGATCCTATTGAGGTACAAAGTAGAGGTATTAGAAGTCTGCATGCTGTCTTTTCTAACATGTCACCAGCTTTGTAGTATCTTTTTAGTTGTATCACGTTCTTTATTAGTGTATCTAAACTTCCATCTCCTATCTTCTCTGTCTTTAAAACATCTTGAGCTAAAATGTCTAATAAAACACTCGTTTCAGACATTGTGCACTCATCAGGCTGTGGTATATAATAATATACTTCATTTATCATATTGAGCTTAATCTGAAGTCTTTCACCAAGGTTGTCAATCTGAATTCCAAAAAGAGAAATGCCATCAAATGGTATCAAAGTTGACATTATTTCAAATAACTGCTGTTTGATTTCAGTAGAAAATTTTCCTGCCATTAGATTGTTTTCATGAACAATGAAATGGGGACAATGTTCATTCAATAAACAATTGTTCAGTGTATATAGACAGTAATTTAAACAGTTTAATATATTACACTCCTTCCATACACATGAAGGTTTATTTGCTATACAGTGAAGTAAAACAGTTTTACATATGAAACTTGAAATGTAACTTTCATTGTAAAGATTTTCAACATTAATGTATGTTTTAATAATCATTTTCATTAAGATATAACACTTTATCTGAGCAATATTCAAATTGAACATCAAGCAGTGTTCAGCTAATGAGGTAGAAAGTCTCCATTCAATGGCTGCATTTTCACTTGCTCTGTGGCCAACACCAACAACAAAACACTTTGTTGATTTTGCATATCTCTTCATTAGTGCTGTTGGCCATGTATTTGTTTCTTGCTGGTGTAGCCAAGCTCTTGGTGACTGGGGCCATGATTTACAAGGAAATGCTGCTACTGAGTCACATGCATAAAAACCTGGTTCTGCAGCTGCTGCTATTGATGGTCCTTGTCGCTGGTGTCCTTCTAGCATTGCAATATCAATTATTGTGTTCTTGACCAAGATCCGTCCTTGTGTATCCTCTACAATGTTATTGCCTCTTTCATGTGCAACAGGAAGTGGAGCATCAGATCTAAGTAACTGTAGAAGACAATAACCAGGTGGCGTTGTTTCATTCTGGATCATCATTTGGTTATATTTACCCAGAGTCCATTCAGACCAGTCCTGTATCATATTGCAATCATCTAGACAGAATAGTGTGTCAATATCTGATTGCAGTCCTGGTGTTGTGGTGCCTTCTGAGTGACTGCCTAAATTATAAACAGTATATTTTTCACCAATTAATGTGTGATAGATTGTCCGCATAATTTCATTCAGTAAAGCTGCCCTTCTCCTCTTCATCACCATATTTTCATTGCAGGACCTCAGAAAGTCTCATGGATATATTGTGATAGTAATCTGGTGTATGAAACATCCTGAAATATAATTTTAAACATGACAGACTTCATAAAACATTTTCATGATTGTGTTATGTAATTTTCATTTTTTTATGCCCCAGATTTGTATACATGATAGTTTTTACTTTTTTTCAGTTTTTAATAAGATAATAAAATGCAGTGAGAAGTTGATAAAGATAAAAAAATGGAATAACTGACCTGGTAAATTTACAGAAAACTCAAATTTAAATGTCTACGTAGATGGTGATCATATTTTTCTCCAAACAATATAACTTCCTCTTTTGGTTTCAATGTTTTCAAGGGAAGTAACTCTGGTATTATTGTTTTGCATATGATGACCATTTGCTTTCAGTCCCTTACATCAGTGATCATATATATAGTGATTTATATTAAATGTCATTCCCATTAGTAATATTCTATTTGTATGTTTACTTTTATAGTTTCCATGTACATCAACAGTAACTGTTATCTCTAAAACCACCAAACCATCCACTGGCTTCTGAATCTTTATTAATTGCCTTTTCAAACTCTTCCAACATGAATAAATCTTTCCATGGCTGGATTTTCCACAGCTGTTTAAAATGTTTTCCCTTACAATTTTAGCTCACTTGGCACATAGGGACAAGGTGAGCTTTTGTGATCGCCCTTCGTCTGCTGTCCATCCACTATTTCTTGTGAAGAAGATAGAGACCACATTTTGCAATTGATTTTAATCAAACTTGCACACAACTTGTATTAGCATAATGTCTCTGTTGCTTTCGAACACTGGCCAGATTCCATCATAGGTGCCAGAGTTGTGGCCTCTTAAAGGGCCAAAAATTGCTGTATTGGCTTGTGAAGATAATAGATATTGATTTTAATCAAACTTGCACACAAGTTGTATTAGCATAAATACTTTAAGCCATATAGATGTTTCATTTATGCTTTGATTTGATACAAACTTGCACAAAATGTCTATATTGATGATCTCTAGGCCAATTTCGAAACTGGGTCATATGGGGTCAAAACTAGGTCACCCGTTCAAATCAAAGAAAGAGCTTGTTAACACTCCTGAGCCCACATGTATGACCCTATGTTCATGACACTTGGTCAGAATGTTTACCTTGATGATTCATGTGCCAAATTTAAAACAGGGTCATATGGGATCAAAAACTACTTCATCCAATCAAATCAAAGGAAAAGTTTGTTAACACTCATGAGGCCACATTTGTGACCCTATCTTCATGAAACTTGGTCAGAATGTTTATCTTGATGATTCCTAGGCCAAATTTGAAACTGGGCCATGTGGGGTCCGAAAATAAGGTCACCCCTTCTATCAAAGGAAAAGCTTGTTAACACTAGAGGCCATATTCGTCACCCTTTCTTCATGAAACATGGTCAGAATGTTTATCTTGATGATTCCAAGGCAAAGTTTAACAGGTGAGCGATATAGGGTCATCATGACCCTCTTGTATCAATATCTTTCAGTTAGCAAATACTTAAGTGAAGGCAGTGAGAGAAAAAGCTTTCAAACAGAATTACATTCAAGTCATAGTTTTTAAGACCTTCTATAACTTTTAATGATGATTTTTTTCATGTAATATTTAGCATTTTGGCCACAGCAATATTTGACTACTTGTTTATCATTACACTACTTGCAGGCAAAAAAAAACAACATTGGTCTGAAGTCATTCATCTTGAGGACAAGTCATTTGTTACTTGCATGAACCAGATTTTATTCTGATATGGAACGCATGGATATTTGTTAGGTTAACTGACTGCCATGACCTAACAAAATGATGTAAAATCTATCACACAAAAAAATGTGCAGAAGCTGATGTTCCCTCTGTTAAGAAATTTGTAAAACATATGAGCCACGCCATGAGAAAATCAACATAGCGCGTTTGCGACCAGCATGGATTCAGACCAGCCTGTGCATCCACGCAGTCTGGTCAGGATCCTTGCTGTTCGCTAACGGTATCTCTAATTGCAATAGGCTTTGAAACCGAACAGCATGGAACCTGACTAGACTGTGCGGATGCGCAGGCTGGTCTGAATCCATGCTGGTTGCAAACGCACTATGTTGGTTATCCTGTGGCGCGGCTCATATTTTCTGTAAATTTCAGATTTGAAAAAGCTGTAAAGAGTGAGCCAGAGATTGTCAGTCACCAGGTGAATCTAGCAAAATGTTTGTGGAAGATAGAGAACAGAAAACAGGAATGCTTCACTATGCTGCTGAAGGTAACGGAATGTTTGTAGCTAAGTATAACTTGGATAAAGGGACAATGTTAGGGAAGTCACTGTTCATGTCAAAGGGATCTTCTACCTTTCAAAGTAAATTTGGTATCAGTTAAATCACAGTGACCTTGAACCTAAATGCTCTGGTTTTTGCTCAATAACTAAAGAATGCTGTGACCTACAATTGTTAAATTTCGAGTATGTTCGTGAGGTTAAATATTTGCCAAATTGTAAAAATATTGGAATTGGAATTGTACTAATGGTGAATATATATGCGAGGATTAATTTTTGCGATATGTTTGGCCTAGCAAATATAGCGAAATATAAATACTTGCGAAAATTTCTGCTCTTACAGTATATGAAAATATCAAATGCTCATAACTATGTCCTTTTGGTAAAAATATTATAGAAATATATCAATTTTTGAGAAATCTGTAGACATTTGCATGCATTTCAAAGAAATTTAACTTCATACCTTCTTTGAAAGAAATATAGATACTATCTCTACTTGTAGTCAGTAGATGATCATGTTATGTTGGGGTCAGTAGGTCAAAGGGCAAGGTTATAGGAATTTAAAGACTGAAAATGGACGTTTTAATTATAAATATAAATTAGGAATGATTGTTTTATGATAAGGGAAAAGAATAGTATATCTTAAATTGTTTGATTTAAATGTATGTGCCCTTCATGTTTAGTTAATGGTTTAATATTTCACTATATATAAACAGACAGAATTAAACCTTTGTTATATTATGACATTTTGTTATGTTGCATTTATATTTGCCAGCAATGACCAATAACTGGTTAATGAAGAGATTATCCACACCATTGTGGTTACCTTTCTGAAGGATTTTGTTTCAGCATTTAACCTTGTAAAGCTTATGTACTTGGCTGTGAAATGCTGCTAAAAACTACCAGCAAATCCATCTTGTTTCTTAGGCAGCTAAACAAGACCCCTACAATTCTGAGACGTTCCTGTATCTAGGTCACTATTACAGCCAGGAGGCAGAAGACAGTTCAAGGTCACGGAAATGTTACCAGAAGGCATTTGACCTTGACCCTCACAATGATAGTGCAGGGGAGGCATTATGTGACATACTTAACCAACAAGGAGAAGAGGTATCATTGACATAGAAAATAAATAAAATCTGACTATATTTGGAATCATGGAGTCCATTCATCATATGTGTAATAGTCAGTTCCACTTAAACCAGTGGTAGGGGGAATGAGTTGTGTTGCACATTTCATTTCCTCTCATGAACAGACCTAGTCTAACCGAGTCTGCTATTATTCTTCTTGGTTACATTCTTTGCTTCCAAGGTATCTTTTTACAGATTTTATTAAAAGGTAAAGGTAAAGGTAAAGGTCTTGTTTATTATAGTGTCACCCCTATTGAAAGGGCCAGCCAGTTTGACTTATGAGACACCTTTTGTTATGCGTACCAATTACCTCCCAACTTCTACCACTATGCCAGGCGCCAGGCGGATAGAAATCGGTAACCATTCATTTAACAAGCTCGCGGCTCACGAACCGGCCATTTCGGAATGAGTCCCATGACAAACATCCCCCGGACGAACGCTCCCCATGGGGCTCGAACCTTCGACCTCCCGATCCCGAGGCGGACGCCTTAACCACTGGGCCACGGTGACCGGTTACAGTTATTATTTATATAGATATCCATAAATATTAAATACTAATTTAAAACACTTATAATTTAGTTTTTCATTTGGATGAAAAGAAATTAATAAAATCTGAGTCCATAGCAGATTAATTGATGTGTAGAGGAGATGGGGGTGAGATTAAAGTTAAAGCATTTTCAAAAATTGAATGAACTTTCTTTGCATTTGTTCTTTTATATGTGCTGCTTATACAAAGAAAAAAAAATTGTAATCTTTCTTTAGGTAATACATTGAATGCAATGAAAATGTTTTACATATTATATTTTAGGAACAAGCATATGCAATACTGTCAAATGTTACAAAGAAGGCTAGTGCTGGATGGTGAGTTTACATGTTATACATTAAATTCTGGAAGGATAAAATACGATTTGTTGGCTGACTCTGTGTATTTAGTATGTAAAAGTGCTGAATTCATACAGCTTTTTGATGGGACTGTCATTATTAATTGTGTTATCAGTGTATAGATGGTATTGACAAGTCAGTGATACATGTATATCAATACAGAAGGTTTCCTTGTATTATAAATTAACTAAATTAGAAAGCTTGACCTTCATTTTTGTCGTGTCCCCTTGCAGAAGCGAAGACATAGTTGTTGAAGAATGGCTGTTCGGTGTTTCTGCATGCGTGTATGCGTGCATCCGTCCGGATTTGTTTGTCCGGACCATAACTTTGACATGCATAGAGCAATCTTGTATATATTACCTCAGTGAGACGTATGTCATGCACAAACCCCAGGTTTCTATCTCAAAGGTCAGGGTCACAGTTGGAGGTCATAGGTCATGTTGGATCTTGTCCGGCCCATAATTTTGACATGCATTGAGGAATCTTGTTTATATTTGGCATGAATGTTTAACTCAATTAGACAGAGTGTCATGTGCAAATCCCAGATTCCTATCTCAAAGGTTAAGGTCACAGCTAGGGGTGAAAGGACGGGCTCGACAAGTTGCCAGTGGGCATCTAGTTAAATCTACTACTTTATACTTTGTACACTCAGAATCTTTGAAGATTTCAAGGACAAAAATGTTAAATTGCTTTGAAATCACCTTGGATTAATCTATTTATCTTTGGTAAAACCTTTGCCTAAAAGTGTTCTCAATAAAATATCAATGTATTGTCAAGATTATATCTGATTATATATTTATCATTTAATACATTTTATTTGTGGTTGTTAATATATCATGCGAGATATGCACATTTTACTGGAAGTGGATCATGGAAATTGTATATTATGACTCAGTGCTAGACATTCTCTCCGCTCTTAAATTCACATCATTAATCATGATATTCTAATGAGGCAGCACTAGCACTATAAAGTTGGACATTGTGCTCATTTCTACAAGTAGACACTGTCATTTATATGACTAAAAAAATTGTTGAAAAAGACGCTGAACCTGATCACCAACACTTATTATTTATGTGACACTTTTTTCAGTGCTAAGTGGGCGTGGTTAAGACTAGGACTGTACCAAGTGAAACATGAGGATCCTTCTATAGCTATAGCTTCCTTCCAGTCGGCATTGAGGGCTGATCCTAAAGACAAGTGAGTTATAATACAACACAGTGGGAAATTCTTTTTGTTACCTGGACCCTTACATTTCTTTTGAGAATATGTTTTATATAGATGGATTACAAATGCAAATTTGCTCCGTACCACATTTTTCCATTTTATTCTTATATGCCAGAGTTTACTATAGGTAACCTTACTTGAGAAGATATTTTGTAGGAACAAGATGCTGTGTTTAAACAGAATTGTATTTTTCAGAATTAGGTTTTCTCAGATTATGCTTTACGTGTAAGGCGCATGGTGTACGTGATGCATGTACTATTATTGTAACGGTTGAAATGTATATTGTGTTTATTTTCAGCCACGTTTGGGAATGTCTCGGAGAGGCTTATTTAGCAAGAGGAAGTTTCACGGCATCATTAAAAGCTTTTACCAGGGCATCAGAGTTAAACCCAGACTCAATGTATTGTCTGTTCCAGTAAGTTTTCTTTTACAAGGAACGGTGATAGTTCTGTTATTTTGAACAGTCAGCCGTTTTTTGTGCCTCCAAAAATTTTGGGGGAAGCACTGAGAGTTGACCATGTCTGTTTGTCCATCCTTCAGTCAATCCATCTGTCGATCCGAATTTGTTCAGGGCATATCTTAAAAGTTGTTTGACCTGGGGTTGTCATTAAGGATGTGAAGTTGTGTACTTAGTGCTTTTAATTTGAATTTCTCACTGCCACACCAGTTATGGCCTTTGACTTAGAAAACAATATTATATGCAAATGTATGCAGTTAGCCTTTCCAGCAGTTAATGTCACAGTTAGTGGACTGCGAGATGTGTTTGGTATCTTAAAACAAATCTTGAACAGTATTTATCACAACATCAAACTTGATGTGCATGGTTTATAGACATATTTCTTGTCTTTCAAAATGAACCAAATCTGTACAGAGACCATTCTATTAAGAGACCACTTTTTGGCAGTGCCACGGGCAGTCTCTTAATACAATGTCAGTTGTATTCCTTTTTTGATGCATATGTTCATAGATGAATCTTCCTTGTTAATTGAATAGGTAAATTTCTTAATATGTATGCAGTGTAAAGAGTAAAATATTCTGATATAAACTTTTGTTAAATATTTCACCAAATTATCAAAACTATTTGTGTTAAACATGGATCATAATTGACAATCCTGTCTTTCTCCTTTCTTTCTGTAGAATATTCGATGAAAGTCTGTTGTCCTAAAGATTTTATCATTTTTGAGATTGTACACTGTCAAGGATCAACGCATCTACTGAATGTTTCTATGAAAATGTCGACATAGAAATTCCTTCTGGTGTCTAGCTTAGTTAAACAGTGTGTAAAAAAACCTAAAATTTAAGTTTTCTTGTTTCTAGGATGGCATCTATCAAGCAGACATTGGGTACATACACTGAGGCTATAGAGGAATACAAGCTGATATTGGAAAAGTCACCTAACTATGTTCCTGCTTTGAAAGGTAAGAAGAGGAAAAGTCACCTAACTATGTTCCTGCTTTGAAAGGTCAGAAACTATCATGCATGAAAGTCTCACAAATGCTTGATTCAAGGACAAAAATTAATATTATTAGATTCACATTCAAAATTCATGTGTATTTATCAGCCTGTAATCAATTCTGTAGTACTAGTTTTACTTACTATAAAATAATCTCGTGTTAACCAAATCACAGTTTCTATCTGTTACTAGTTTTACTTAGTAATACATGGTATGTATTAAATAAAAAGGACATTATACCAGCACTTCTGTTGTCTCTGATGATGATTCTTGTTTTAACCTTTACCCTGCTGAATTTCTAAAATGGACTGGTCTGTCCCTCAGTTTGGGCAATACCATTCATTATTCGAAGGGGCATTCACTGAAAATTTACTGACTGAATGGCAAACAGTGCAGACCGTGATCAGCCAGCATGGATGTGCAGGCTGATCTTGGTCGCACTGGTCGCAAAGGCTGAATCACTTGCTGCTAGCAGGCTAAAGGTTAAATGCTTGATAAACCAATACTGTACAAAAGTGCCATTTCTTATTATTTTCCCTGTTGTAGGTGTTGGAGAGACATATGTTTTAGTTGCCAAGTCTTTGCTGTCAAAGTTTTTCCATGGTCGAGCCAGAGATACTGCCCAGTTAGCAGTGTTACATCTTAGCAGGTATAGTCTGTTTCCTGGTTGTTTTATTGTGGTACATAGTTCTTTATGATACTGAAGCTTGTCCTTCATTCAGAATTGACAGTTTTAGCTTGGAGATTAGAATGTTTATGCATGCTTGCTGGCTTTGCTCAGTAAGGAAAGGGCTGAAATTGATCTTCAGATTATGTGTATGTTTTCTGTGACAATTTGATAAAAGACATTGTGTTTTAAGTTATTTCGTCCACCTCTTATTCATGTGGAGAAGTTTGCAGTTACATGCAGAGAACAGGAAGTACTGGTACAGTATCCAGGAACACTGGTTAGTTTAACTGCCGGTTGTTACATAACTGAAAAAAACTATTAATTTAGTGATGCTGAACCCAAAAACAAAATCAACAAAGTTAAATTTATTCTTTGCTATTTTAAGATACGATATTCTTTTTGAAATCTGGAGTATTCATGGCTTTGATTTTGTATTTTGACTTTAAGGGTTTGTTGGTAATACACACAAAAAGGTGTTTCACTAACTGATGCTATTTCTTTTTACTTTTTATGTGTTCTGGCTCAGGATTGCTGAAAGTTCAGTGGTGTTCATATTTTAAATTACTTACTGTGAAGAACAATTACATTTAAAAAAGTGCTTGCTGCAGCATGTTATGTTATTCTGCAGGGCAGCTACGATACGTCCAGATCTGTCATGTTTATGGAAGCTAATTGGAGATGCCTGTACTATCCTACATGTTTTACCAGCTGAGAACTTCAGGTAAATGGATCATTATGGTCACTAGAGCAGATAAATGAGATCATATGGAAAAGTTTTCTCTGAAGTTACTCCGAAAAAGAAAAATTCAGTTTCAAAATAATGAATGGCTGTGATATTCCAAAAGCTTTGTCTGTAAAAAGAAAAAATCTATTAAGTTTGGAATATATGACAAAATCTCTTTGTGTATTTCAGGTTTGAGAAACCAGACAAAGGTGTGCTTACCAAGCTTGAAACTCTTGAACTGGGGTCAAGGTAAGATAGCAGTTGAAAAGGCAGTAATTTCATTTGATATTGTTAAATGAACTTTAATGAATACTCGTTTCTAGCAAAGAAAAACAACCTGCCATAGGACACATACCTTAATTTTTAGACAAATCAAAAGAGAATATTCACTGATGTGGGTTCGAGCCTCACTCGGGGCGTTGAATTCTTCATGTGAGGAAGCCATCCAGCTGGCTTACGGAAGATTGGTGGTTATACCCAGGTGCATGCTCATGATGAAATAATGCACGGAGGGGCACCTTGACCTATAATTGTGTCGGTGCGACGTTAAAAAAAAAAAAAAAAAAAAAAACAACAAAAGATTATATACAGACATATCACTATGGTCCATTGATAAACTTCTTGTGACCTAGTAAATATTTTACTGAAAGTTAAAGTTCACGGGGATTGAATTTATCTTTCTCATTTCCTGACTGTATCAGAAAGTACAGAAAATGTTAAAAATTGACATGCTTATTTCCAGAAGTCAGAAAATGTTAAAAATTGACATGCTTATTTCCAGGAGTCAGAAAATGTTAAAAATTGACATGCTTATTTCCAGAAGTCAGAAAATGTTAAAAATTGACATGCTTATTTCCTGAAGGCAGAAAATGTTAAAGCTACTGCTTTCAAATTTTACATAAGTACCACAAGAGTTAGATACTTAATGTACTCGAGTAAACATTCAGATTGCATCAGTGAATAGAAAACTGGACACAATGCACATATGAACTATATCTTTACAGCTCTTGACCAGGCAAAACTTTCCATTTGCCAAATGACTATTTGTATCCCATTAGGTGGCACTGGTGTTAAATTACCTTAAGTTAGTGAGAGGGGCCTACATGGCCGGGTGGTTAAGGTTGCTAACTCTGAATCACTGGCCCCATTGTGGCATTGAAACCTCAGTTTAGTTGTAGAATTCTTCATGAAAGGAAGCAGTCCAACTGACTTATGGAATGTTAGTGTTCTCAGTAACACAGGAATGGCACCTGGGGTCTTCCTGCACCATAAAATTCTTTAAAATTCGCCATATGACTGAAATGGTGTTGGTGTGACCCTAAACCCAAATAATGATTTATATTAAATGAATTTGTAAGAATTGGATGATATGGTATTACTAAGTAAACATTTTGACTGGTAAATTTTACAGAAATGTCCGTCATTTAGCTCACATATAGTGCTTTAGAATTAGGAAACATAGAGGGGTTTAAGTACAGGCTGTTGGCAAATGTTTTATGACATTTCGATGAAATTTTAAATTTATTCTAGTTTGTTTGTTAAGGAAATTTTCATTAGCTTGTTAGTAGTAAAGTTGTCAAATTCAGGAATTCTGCATGGTCAGATAACTCCCATTCCGTTAAATAAGGAATAAACCAAAAATATATCAAGAAATATCGCAATCAGCTCATTGAAAATGAAAAATTTATTAATTTTAGGCCACTCACAAAGGAAATAACATCGGATGTGATATAATAGTTGAGTAACTGTTGTTATATATTGGAAACAATACAAATTACAACATTTCATTTATTTTTCAGGTGCTACATCAGAGCTCTGAAAATTCTCCCAGAATGCTCTTCCCTTTGGCATGACCTTGGGGTCAATTATATCCACCAATCACAGTGCAGCAGTGAAGAATCTGCTAGCTCATTGGCTGAAAGATCAGTGCAAGCTTTAAAGAAGGCCATTCAACTGGAATCTACCAATCATAAACACTGGAATGCACTTGGATATGTTGCATGCTTGAAAGGTATGTTACACATAGTTTTGGTTGTGCTATACACTTGCATTAATATGAGTTGTAAGCCTAGTATGTTATTCAAGTCAAAGTATCCAATTTCAAAGTGACAGACTTTAGTAGACTCACATTCTGATTTATTTTAGTGTATTTTTAGCTCACCTGAGCCAAAGGCTCAGGGTGAGCTATTGTGATCGTCCGTCGTTCGGCATCCATCCGATGTCCGTCCACACTTTCCTTTAAACAACATCTCCTCTTAAACCACCAGGCAATTTTTATGAAACTTCACAGGGATGTTCCTTGGATGGTCTTCTTTAAAAATTGTTAAAAAATTTTAATTCCGTACAGATCACTGGTTGCCATGGCAACCAAAAGGAAAAACTTTAAAAATTTTCATATCCAAAACCACAGGGCCTAGGGTTTTGATATTTGGTATGTAGCATCATATAGTGGTCCTCTACCAAGATTGTTCAAATTATCCCCCTAGGGTCAAATATGGCCCGCCCCGGGGGTCACATGGTTTATTTGACTTATATAGGAAAAAGCTTTAAAAATCTTCTTGTCTGAAACCACAAGACCTAGGCCTTTGATATTTGGTATGTAGCATTGCCTTGTGGACCTCTACTAAGATTGTTCAAATTATGCCCCTAGGGTGAAAAGAGGCCCTGCCCCGGGGGTACCAAGTTTTACATAGACTTATATAGGAAAAAACTTAAAAAAATTTTTTTCTGAAACTGCAAGGCCTAGGCTTTTGATATTTGGTATGTAGCATTGCCTGGTGGTACTTTACCAAGATTATTCAAATTATGCTCCTGAGGTGAAAAGAGGCCCCACCAAGGGGGTCCCAAGTTTTACATAGACTTATATAGGAAAAAACTTTAAAAATCTTCTTGCCTGAAACTCCAAGGCCTAGGCTTTTGATATTTGGTATGCTGCATTGCCTAGTGGTTCTCTACCATAATTGTTAAAGTTATGCCCCTGGGGTGAAAAGAGGCCCTGCCCCGGGGGCCCCAAGTTTTGCATAGACTTGTATTGGAAAAAATTTTAAAATCTGCTTGTCTGAAAGTTCAAGGCTTAAGCCTTTGATATTTGGTAGTGGTTCTCCAACAAGATTGTTCAAATTATGCCCTTAACTATATTTTGTTCCCTATAAATAAGGAAGAATGTCATGCAGTCTTGGAAGCATGAGCCTTTAATTTAGAATACAAATGTATACTGTGAAATCATTAATATTCGCGGGGGACTAATTTTCGTGGATTTCGTGGTTGAGTTATTCCACGAAATTTAATCCCAATGAACAAGTAAAATTCCCATTCATTTTATGTTCAAAAGTTGATATCCACGAATTCATATCCCCACGAAATTGCTGTTTTAACCAAAACCACGAAATTTCATGCCCACGAAATTTAATGATTTTACAGTATACAAGTGCCGCTGTACAAAGACCAATGTTAAGGTTTTATGACCAGCTATGATCCAGATCATTGCATGTTGGTACTTTTCATTTATTCACACATCCATACTGTTTGTCAATTTTAGCTCTAGTTTGCAAGTGATAAGCAAGCAGTATGGATCCAGATCAGACTAGGGATGTGCAGCTGATCTCGATCCATATTGCTCACAAAATCCTAACATTGGTTTTTGCACAGCACAGGGGCACTTGTACAGGTATAATTGCATTTTTGGACTCTATTTAAAGCAAGTGTTAACTAATAAAGTAGTGTACTAAATATGAACTTGTTTCCCTGTTAAGAATTAAATTCTGCAGTCAACGATTTCTTGCAGATTTTAAAATTTCAAACAAATCAGAGATATGTCAGAGGAGGTTTTACTGTTCTATAGTTTGAATGTTTGTAGTGAGTTAAATCGGTTAACAATTTATTTTGCAGTTTACAACAAACCAGATTTAGCTCAACACTGTTTTATCAAGTCTATTCAAGTTGAGAGTAATGTAAGTTTTCATTTTTTTATCTAATTATGTGAATATTGTTTAAATTGATATATTTCATAAATGAATGTGCACTGTGGCATTTATTAAAGATAATATATCACAAACATTGATTTTGTCATTGAAAAGAGATCATGGTTCACATATGAGTTATATCACTTGGGCTGTTCCGTCTGATATAAAAATAAGCATTTGAATGACAATAATTTTATTAAAGAGGAATATAATACATATGTTATTTCAATTCTAACATGACATCAGGGATTACTATCTACATCCTTGACAACAATCCTGCATGTATGTCCACCTTGCATTATATAATGCCCAGAAATGTATACCTGTTATGTATTCAAATGAATAAGACAGGGCAGTGTTTTGATGTATGATGAGGTACAAACAGTGATTTTGTTGCATGATAATGTCACACTTTCTCAGTTTTGAACAGAATATATTGTTATTTATTTGTTCCAGAATGTGATAGCATGGACAAATTTAGCAGCTCTCTACCTTAGCAAGGATAATGTCAAGGTACTTGTTTGAAAAATTTGTAATGCAGGTATTTTTAGGCCTGTACAAAAAAGGGCTTTACACACTGAGAACATTGAAAACATTCATAGTTTGATGTAAACATAACAGCCTGCCCCTCTCTTTTTGCATTATTACTTGCACTCATTAATCAAAATTTGACCTTCATATAATAAAAAAATTAATAAGGAAGGCATATGGAGCATAGGTAGCTAAATGGATAAGGTCTCACCCTTACTTCTGGGGGTTCAGGTCCTGCTTGTTTCGTCTTGCGAGGAAGCCATCCAGCTGACTTGAAGGCTGGTAGTTCTGCATGTATGTCCACCTTGCATTATATAATGCCCAGAAGGGCACCTGCACTCTTCCTTCACCATTAAAATGCTGGAAACATGCATTTTGACTTAAAACCTTACAAAACAGAAAGAAAGAAGCTGAACCAAAACTTGAAATGATTCATTCATTATACGATCTTAAAATATCCTTCCATATGTAGGTAGTATGGTTGTAATTTTAGCTATGTTGTGCTTTCTGACATGACATTACACTTCAGTTAATATCTTTATTTCAAAGTAGAAGATTATAAACTGGAACTAGGAAAATAAATTTAGTATGAAAAGTGTTGAAAATTCAAATTGGAGTTGTAGTTACACTTTGTATTTCATATTTTAAGTAAGGATTCTCATATCATTGGTGATAAATATTCCAGTCATTTTAACTACAATACTTTTTATATAGTTTTATGTTATTTTGAAGGTTATAACATTGTTTATGTTATTTTCAATGTTATAGCATTGTTCTCATGTCTCAGAAATGCAAGTTTCTATAATGTTATCTTGTTTGGAATTTCAGTTGGCCCATGAAGCCTTCAAGATAGCGCAGAGTCTGGAGCCGTCCTACGTGTCATGTTGGATAGGCCAGGCTACCATTGCTGAGGTTGTTGGGCATGAAGATGCTATGGACTTGTTTAGACATACTACTGAACTTGGAAATCATGTAAGAAATGGGAAGAGGGTGATTGGGTTAAGAAGTTTTTATTCAGGAAATGTCTTACAATTTGATGATACAGCTTTATCAACTTTAAATGGCAGTTTTAGAGAGATGGTATTTACATGTAGGGGCCAAGTGGTAAAGGTGGCTGACTTCAAATTACTTGCCCCTCATCGATGTTGGTTCAAGCCTCACTCGGGGCATTGAATTCTTCATGTGAAGAAGTCATCCAGCTGGCTTATAGAAGGTTGATGATTCTATTCAGGTGCCCGCTCGTGATGAAATCAAAAGCTTGAAAGTCACCATATGACCTATCATTGTGTTGGTGCGATGTTAAACCCAACAGAATAAATAAATAAATTTACATGTTGTGTTGACTTACTGTTTGAGATATTTGCATCATACAGGAAAACTCTTTGACAGTTTTTTTGACTATAGTTAATATATGCACATAAGTCAGCAGTATGTAAATCTAGTACATTTGTTAGTCTTTAAAATTTTCTTCAGACATTTTGAAAATACTTGAAAGTGATGCACTCTGCAGAAAGTACCTTATGGTCTTGAACGGCCTGGTAGAATTTTCTTGTAGGATAGGCAGAAGACAATACCATCTGGCTATTAGTTTAATCCTGATTGTCAGCCACTGGAAATTTTAACAATATATAAGTGCTGTTGATGCCCACTTGAGAGATTCAGTTCATCTAAATGGTTGGTTATTTCTTTTGGAGCAATTGTTTATGTGATACTGATACAAGACTTGAAAATATTGGGAAAAATCACGCAACACTGAGTAAACTGTCCACCTTTGGAAATTGCAATACTGTAGAAAGTTAGATATTATATGCAAACTTTTTTTCAGATTGAAGGTGCCCTGGGGTATGGTCACTGGGTGTGCACTATGTTACAGAACATTGATAAAAGGGACACATATATGTATACATATGCTATAGAACAGATGGGAGCAGTACCTGCAGCTTCTGATGCTCTAGCTAGATACACAGGTTAGGACATATTGATACATGGGTAGATATTTGGGCAGGGACTTGTAGATAATTAGGTAGGGACATAGATACAGGTAGGAACATGTAGATGCTTGGGTAGGGACATGTAGATACTTAGGTAGGGACATGTAGATAAACAGGTAGGGACATTTAGATACACAGGTACGGACATGTAGATACTTGGGTAGGGACATTTAGATGCACAGGTAGGGACATTTAGATACACAGGTAGGGACATGTAGGTACATGGGTAGGGACATGTAGATACATGGGTAGGGACATTTAGATACATGGGTAGGGACATTTAGATACATGGGTAGGGACATGTAGATACATGGGTAGGGACATTTAGATACTCAGTTAGGGACATTTATATACACAGATAGGGACATGTAGATACATGAGTAGGGACATTTAGATACACAGGTAGGGACATTTAGATTAACAGTTTGGGACATACTTTAAGTTATATTCAAGTTATATATACTTCATGATATATTTTCTTCATAATTAAACTTCTTAAAGCTTACACTGCATCCAAAGTTAAAATGCTTGGCCTATAAATTGCCAATTACTTCTATAGGGTGTCTCAGAACTAATGCTGGAGCTTTAACACTGGTCTCCAGACTCGGGTTTAGAAAGTTGCACCCATATTATATGTAATATGTTAACTGACTGCGGTATATGTTTCTCAGAGTTTGAACGTGGTTGGATTAATTGTTTGTTGCAGCTGATTCTAAATAATCAGATGAAGAAAATTTTTCACATGTATATGTATATGATTTATATATCAGATCGTGTGAAGACAAACCCTGTAGCATACAACATGTATATGTATATGATTTATATATCAGATCCTGTGAAGACAAACCCTTTAGCTTACACCATGTACATGTAAATGATTTATATATCAGATCGTGTGAAGACAAACCCTTTAGCATACAACATGTAAATGATTTATATATCAGATCATGTGAAGACAAACCCTTTAGCATACAGCATGTATATGATTTATATATCAGATCGTGTGAAGACAAACCCTTTAGCATATAACATGTATATGATTTATATATCAGATCGTGTGAAGACAAACCCTTTAGCATACAGCATGTACATGTATATGATTTGTATATCAGATCGTGTGAAGACAAACCCTTTAGCATACAAGATGTATATGATTTGTATATCAGATCGTGTGAAGACAAACCCTTTAGCATACAAGATGTATATGATTTGTATATCAGATCGTGTGAAGACAAACCCTTTAGCATACAGCATGTATGTGATTTATATATCAGATCGTTTGAAGACAAACCCTTTAGCATACAAGATGTATATGATTTGTATATCAGAACGTGTGAAGACAAACCCTTTAGCATACAGCATGTATGTGATTTATATATCAGATCGTGTGAAGACAAACCCTTTAGCATACAAGATGTATATGATTTATATATCAGATCGTGTGAAGACAAACCCTTTAGCATACAAGATGTATATGATTTGTATATCAGATCGTGTGAAGACAAACCCTTTAGCATACAGCATGTACATGATTTATATATCAGATCGTGTGAAGACAAACCCTTTAGCATACAAGATGTATATGATTTATATATCAGATCGTGTGAAGACAAACCCTTTAGCTTACAGATCTTGTGAAGACGAACCCTGTAGCATACAGCATGTACATGTATATGATATATATATCAGATCGTGTGAAGACAAACCCTTTAGCTTACACCATGTACATGTATATGATATATATATCAGATCGTGTGAAGACAAACCCTTTAGCTTACACCATGTACATGTATATGATATATATATCAGATCGTGTGAAGACAAACCCTTTAGCTTACACCATGTACATGTATATGATATATATATCAGATCGTGTGAAGACAAACCCTTTAGCTTACACCATGTACATTTATATGATATATATATATCAGATCGTGTGAAGACAAACCCTTTAGCATACAGCATGTACATGTATATGATTTGTATATCAGATCGTGTGAAGACAAACCCTTTAGCTTACACCATGTACATGTATATGATATATATATATCAGATCGTGTGAAGACAAACCCTTTAGCATACAGCATGTACATGTATATGATTTGTATATCAGATCGTGTGAAGACAAACCCTTTAGCTTACACCATGTACATGTATATGATATATATATCAGATCGTGTGAAGACAAACCCTTTAGCTTACACCATGTACATTTATATGATTTGTATATCAGATCGTGTGAAGACAAACCCTTTAGCTTACACCATGTACATGTATATGATTTATATATCATATCGTGTGAAGACAAACCCTTTAGCATACAACATGTATATGATTTATATATCAGATCGTGTGAAGACAAACCCTTTAGCATACACCATGTACATGTATATGATTTATATATCAGATCGTGTGAAGACAAACCCTTTAGCATACAACATGTATATGATTTATATATCAGATCGTGTGAAGACAAACCCTTTAGTTTACACCATGTACATGTATATGATTTATATATCAGATCGTGTGAAGACAAACCCTTTAGCATACAACATGTATATGATATATATATCAGATCGTGTGAAGACAAACCCTTTAGCTTACAGCATGTACATGTATATGATTTGTATATCAGATCGTGTGAAGACAAACCCTTTAGCTTACAGATCTTGTGAAGACGAACCCTTTAGCATACAGCATGTACATGTATATGATTTATATATCAGATCGTGTGAAGACAAATCCTTTAGCATACAACATGTATGGTCTATTGTTGGAAAGACAGAAATTGTATAAGAGTGCAGCTGAACAGTTCAAACAGTAAGTTCATATTAGGAGATCTCCATTGTACAGTTGTTATTTGGTTGACTTTTAATTACTCTTCCCTCTTTGCGGTAGATTCAAAACCCCACTTTGAATATAACATTCTTTCTTTTGAGAAAGCTATGCAACTGGCTTGTGAAAGGTAAATGGTTCTACCCAGTTGACTAAAATGATGTCCATAATGTCACTTTTGGTCTCCCTACACCATTAAATAGGAAATTGCATCATAACCTTAACTTTAAACCCTATAAAACAAAAAGTAAGTTATTTCTGTTTAAGTAGTTTTAATTTCCTTGTAGAGCTTTTAAGTTCCTAAGAGGGAGCCTCTGTGGCCAAGTGGTTAAGGTCACTGACTTCAAATCACTTGCCCATCACCAATGTGGGTTTGAGCCTGACTTGGGGTGTGAGAAAGCCATCCAGCTAGCTTACGGAAGGTCGGTGGTTCTACCCTGGTACCCACTCGAGATGAAATAATGCATGGAGGGGCACCTGGGGTCTTTCTCCACTATCAAAGCTGGAAAGTCACCATATAACCTATAATTGTGTCGGTGTGACGTTAAGTCCAACAAAAGCAAAACAAAATGAAAACAAATACATTATCTTTGAAAAAACTTGGTCGATGAAATCATGTCTATTTTTGCCCGAACCATGAATATTTGAGCCAGTGAAAATAAAAAATGATGTGGTAGTATGTATTTCAGCTAAGATTTGAAGATGTGTTTGATACATTCAAGAACTAATGATAACGCTGTTTTTCAGAGCTGTATCACTGGTAGAACATGAGGTGGACAAAAGCATCCTGCCAGAGGTCATGTGTAACTATGCAAGACTTCTATAGTAAGTATACATGTCAGTTGTGTATTGCACTTTTATGGTACCATATATGCAAATTTTAATGGGTATTTTCAGGTGAGTATCATTTCTGAGAGTTTTGACACTGCTCTTGACAGTAATGTCATAACACTTGTTCATTTTGGGAACTTAAAGGATATCTTGGATAATTAATACCTGCTAGAATCTCAGGTAATCAGATAGGTGTTTTAAGTAAATTCCATGAAGAGCACGGCTAAGATCATTACATTGAAGTTTGTTGAAATTTAGATTTTTTTTTCCAAGAACAAACACAATTACAAGTGAGCTTACTCTGTAATAGTGTATTTCTTAAAGCCAGCTGATACTTGGGTCATGCCTATAATACTTCATTTTCGTAGTACTTACTGATTGAAACTGTTGCTTACCATATTTAAGGTAGTTCTGCACGTTTGGATCGAAATTTTTTTCTACAGTGTAGAATTTGATTAAACTCTGATTTTTCAAAACTTCAGAATATACCTAGAAAATTTAGCAAATAAAAAGGATAGGGTCGTGTGCTTAATTTTTTGCTAGACTGATTTGAAAAATTTGAACCTCACGCAATTTTTCATAATGGAAGTCTATGGGAAAACAGCAAATCTCATAACATTTTTGCGAATAGAAAATTTTCCACACTGTAGATTTTAATGAAACTTCTCACAGTCGTAAATAAACATATGACCTAAAATATAATGAAATAAAATGTATAGGTCCATGTGCTTGTTTCTGAGATATTTGGCCATGATTAAAATGAACCTCCTATCTGAAGCTAACTTTAAGACATTATTTTGAATTATTTAACATGTCAGATGTTTTATAATCATATTTTAACTTAAGAAAGATAGAGACTTTTAATATTTAATAAATTTATTCACAGGTTGCCTTTAATTCATACAATGATTTTCATTTCCGTACGCGGAATCCAGGCTTTATTCTATGTTTTCCGGATAAATGACGTTACGCCATCACTTCCGGTTTATCAAACGTGCAGAACTACCTTAAGTGAAACAGGTTTCTATAAATCTATGAATACAGTCAAACCTATATTAAGCAGCTGGTCAAGGGAGAAAACAACCTAGTACTTGTTTAAAGTAGGTGACTATTAAAGACAACTTGAAAAAATCAACCTTTTTTAAAGGTTGCTGATTGGTTGATTAAGGCAAGTGGCTGCTTAACCCTTACCATGCTGGACTCTATTGTTCTGCCTTTGTGACCAGTATAGATCATGATCTGCACTATTTGCTATTAAGCCAGTATCTTTTTTAGTAAGCACCCCTTTTAACAGTTAATGGTACTGTCCAAATTTGAAGATGGACAAGTTCATAATAGAAATTTAGCAGGGTAAGGGTTGGAGTTAATACAGGTGACTGCTAAGGCAGGTTTCAGCTGTAAAACTGATAAAATCAAATTAATACTCTAACATTGCTCATGGTGGAAATCATTGGCTGCAGTAAATAAACTCAAATATAAACTTACCAGGTCTATGGTATATCTTTTTCAGTAAAGCAGGGGACTTCCAGCTGTCATGTTCTGTTTATAATAAAGTTGCTGGTACTTGTGCATTTATGGACCTGTGTCATATGGGACTGGCATTGTATAAAACTGGGCATCTTGAACTGGAGAGTTTCCAAGGTATTGTTATACAAGCAGACTTTTCAAAAGTACACTTGTTACTAGTCCAATAAGGCAGTTTGTAAACTTAAGCTTATTTGACATGCTGACGGACAGGTGTATATAAACGGCCTTGTAATGGAGATGGGCACCTACACCATACCATACCAGAGTGGATAGGTCATTGGGCAGGAAAACCTGGGATATATACATGATGTAGTTTAATTTTCAAAAATTGAAGTTTGGAAATGCCTTTGTTGATTAATTTCTTCATATTACCCACGTTTAGGCGGCAAGTGATTCTGCCTTTGCGACCATACTTGTAGGCTGATTATGGTCAGCACTGTTCGCTATTCAGTCAGTATGTTTTCAGTGAACACCCCTCCAAATAATAAATGGTACTGCCCAAATAGAATGATGGACTAGTCCATTTTAGAAATTTAGCAGGCTAAAGATTAATTAAGGATCATAAATATGTTATGAGAATAAGTTATTAATGTTAATGTCAGAGGTATAAATGAAATAAAGTGGTTATAAATTAGAATTTATTAAACCTCAATATACAAGGTATAGAGAGTATATTCTAAAGTCACACACATCTGTTTGTAGTCTGTTGGTACGTCCATGCATAATTCATGTTGGCTCCATATCAAGTCTTAACCACTGGGAAAATTTTCTTGAAACTATCATCAAGTGTTAACCGCAAGAAGACATTTAGAGTACAAACCCACGTCACTAGGTTCAAGATCAGGTTGCCATTGGTTTAATTCTTGAAGTATTAGGGGCCTTCATGGCCATAGTGGTTAATGTTGCTGACTTCGATTCACTTGCCCCTCACCAATGTGGGTTCAGGCTTCACTCAGGGCATTGAATTCTTTATATGAAGAAGCTATCCAGCTGGCTTACGGAAGGTCGGTGGTTCTACCCAGGTGCTGGCCCTTGATGAGATAATGCACAGAATTTTGAAATCAAAGTTGTCATATGACCTATAATTATTTCATAGAGGCATTAAATGCCACAACCGTAAAGACAACAAAAACAGTTAATTCCCATGATAGAGAATTTTGGATTAATGCCAACAAATTTAATTGATTTATCAGTATGTTGTTGTCTCCTTTAGTGTATACAAAAGCTGCTGAGATGGCACAGACAGATGAAGACAAGTCGGCTGTACTGACGGCACTAGCTATGGTACTGTACAAGTTTGGAGACCTTGGCAATGCTAAAACCAATCTATTCCAAAGGTAAAAATTATACTGAAGTTATTTTTCAGTGGTAATTCCCTATTTTATATCTTTCTTTTTTTTCAAAATATATGCAGTGGTGTTCTTAACTATCTTGAGGAAATTGGCTACTATTTATGTACATAACTGATTGTCTTCTGAACACGGATTTTATTTTCTCCTTTCTGCCTGTGATTCATTCTCACTGACTGTCACAGATGTTTATCAGGATTATTTCTCTGTTGGATTTTTATCAAATTTTACAGGAAGGATAAAATCTGGTGTATAACAAGTCGCAATTTAAAATACAGTTTTGGTTTGAGTTAGTATTTTACCTTCTATTTTAGCTCTCAGTTATCTAATCCGTGTGTTGCTGGTCTAAAGGCCCTGTGTGCCTTAGGTCTGATACAGTCTGACCTCACCCTGGCTGAGGCTGTACTCCAGGAACTCTCCAGTTTAGGAGATGACTCTAGTCACCTATATGATATCGCATTGCTCGGTATTGGTGTGGACATGGTCAAGGTAGGTTTAAAAGATAAATGTATATATTATAATTTCTGAAGCAGTTAATCTTCTAATTATACTTTCATTGTTAAGGTCCTTCAATTGTGCCCTATATTTAGATGAAGAGTAATTTATGTTAAAAAGCCCACTATTTAGGTTCTTGTGCTGTAACTCAATTTTTAACTTCTACCGGTATTATTTCCCTACCCTGAAACTGGTGGGGAAATATGGTTCGAACCTAGTCCGTCGGTTTGTTAGTCGCACAAACTGTCACGGAGTCTGTTAGTCACATGAAGTTTGATTCTGCAATAAAATTAGAAATACAAAGCATTTTTGGACAAACTTGGTACAGTAAAAGATGGCATTATGGAAAATATCTGAGTGTGTTGTTTTGTTATGTTGCTAAGACAACATGTGGTTGCTATGGCAACAAATAGTCCAAGACTAAGAGTTTGATGCTACAATTACATTATTTATTGAAACTTTGTGCAGGGGTAAGTGGCAATATGGAAAGTTACACATTCATTGTTTTTGTTGCTGTGGCAAAAGTTGTCGCTAATAACTTGAAAAATACCAGAGATTGTTTACTGAAACTTGGTACATAGATTAGAAGATAATACGGTGAATAATAGAAGACAATATGGAAAAAATGCATAGTATATTATTAGTTACTCAGTTTCTTTATCCATTTGCCTGATATTTCATTCATCACAAGTGGTGGATTCTGTCATTAATAGGTACAAGAGATTATTTGAGCCGCACCATGAGAAAACCAACATAGTTCATTTGCGACTAGCATGGATCCAGACAAGCATGCGTATCCGCGCAATCTGGTCAGGATCCTTGCTGTTCACTAACGGTTTCTCTAATTGCAATAGGCTTTGAAAGCGAACAGCATGGATCCTGACCAGACTATCAGATGCGCTGGCTGGTCTAGATCCATGCTTGTTGCAAATGAACTACGTTTGTTTTCTCATGGTGCAGCTCAAAAATTATATCTACTTGTTTCAGGGTAATTTGATAGATGTGAAGAGGAAGCTGCAGCATTTACTGCACAGAAATCCTTGTCAGCCAAGGTTATGGCACCTATTGTCCACCATACTTCTCAGATTCTTCCCTGAGTTGGGAAAATGTGCAGTGCAAGCTGCTAGGAACTCTGTAGTGATAGAAAGTGCAGTGAAACAGGTTTGTAACTGTCCTGGTTTTATTTTAACATTTAATATGTTAATTTTAGGCTCTTCAAAACTATGCTAGTTTTTAGAATTTTGAATTGTTTTATGAAGCATAAATCTTGAAAAAGAATCAACTCAGGGAAAATACAGTTAGACCCGTGTTACAGGCTATCAGGGAACAGAGATCCCCTGGCTGTTTCATTTTCATTTTATAACAAACCATAAATAAAGACTGTTTGTGCAAGAGGACCACTTTGGCTTTCCCAAGCTGGTGTATCTGTAGATATGAAATTGTTGAATGAATCAGTTTGCTTTGTAAATAGTCAGCTTTTCCTGTTTAATATATAATATCTACTTTAATCTACAATGTATTGCAATTCTTCTGCCTTGAAAGATAATGAATTTATAATTATGACTGGATAGATTTTGAGTACATTTTAGCAATTTTTTCTGCAGAAAATTTCATGATAATTTATTTCTGAATCTTTCCAGACTGACTATTTATTACTTACGCTAAGTGATATGAGTGCAGGTAACCATGGCAACCGTCAAAATTCATATGATGCTTTTCTGACAGCACAGAGAGCTGTTCGTTACAATCCAGGTTTGTTTCAGCTTTTGCAACATTGCAAACATTGCAAATACAGTGTTCTTCGAAAAAAGTACTGTGAATTCATTTAATTTTACTTGCATGCAATTTCATGTTTTTTTTATTTAAGTTGAGTAATTATTTGAGACACGTTTCACAAGCATTTTATCAACTCTGGGTAAGTACTGAAACCATGAGTCTGTAAATTTGAGACAGCTCTAAGGCTTCCTCAAATTAATGTTATCCACTCAAATATGACCGACTTTGCAAGACACATTGAGAGACTTCCTTGATGACAGCGTATTGAAAGGAATATACCTGACATGATAAATCCAGGTCCGGTTAGGAAGCATCATATTTGAGTCCATAGTTTTCACTCAACTGAACAATAACTGATGATACATGTATTTGGTGAAATGCTCTCAGATGTAATCACTCAGCCGAGTCATTTATCAGACTTATGTTATAACCTGAGTTATGATATTGAGTACTTCAATTTATTTGTGAAACTGGGGCCTGATACCTCTGGAACTAATTTTGAATCTGGTTGACAGCCTCTTACTTTCATTCCATTGGAAATGATTTCCAATCATACTAAATACTTTGAATGCTGCGAAATGATTTAATTCAGAAATGTTTTCAAAGAGATTAATGTTTGCCACTGTTGTTTTCATGTTTTTAGTAAGTTTGCAAAAATTATTCCTAACAAAATCTGGAAGTTTTATTGGAAAAATTTCAGCTTGTACGAAGAATTTGTTTTTCAATATTGCAGAAAATCTAGACAACTGGGCCACCCTGGCTTCCGCTATACATGCTCAGGCTGTTCTCACACCAGGTTGGAATAGAAGGCTTTCCCTGCTAAAACATGAATACACACTGCTGTGTTACATTAGAACACAAGGTAAGTTCTGTTCAGTGACTGTTTGGCTAAGGTTTGTTATAAATTCACTTTACTTTGTAAAACATTTTCCAAATGAAAAAAATTGAAAAAAGTGAACAAAATTCTTTTCTCTACCAGTATTATCATTTGGAAAATATCTTAATATAATATGAATTTATTTTGATATTGTACACTTTAAATGTGCAAATCCATTAATTTTTTTCTTCAGAATTTGAAAGCTGTATGAGATTGATGGCAACATATGTTTGTTTTCATTGATATTTTTAATTTGCACATCAAAGCTACCCTGAAAAAAAACACTAGTGAAGAAAGACTGTCTATCTATATACTGGATTAGTGTCTCATAAGTATTTGCAAGAATTGTATTCTGTGAATGAAGGCTACATGCCAGTAAAGACTTAACTTTTTGGGTGTTTCTAGGCTTTATTTTTATATTTCTATGATAATGATTTAACTAGAATTATAGCAAACGTCTGTTTTAACCATGAACATGGCAAACTCAGTAGTGCTGCTTACAATAAAGGAATCTTATATGGCTTTCAGAGGATGGTTTTGTATTACTTTCAGAGGATGGTTTTCATATATTTCAGATGTTTCACTGGCGTTGAAGTTCTGGTGTGCTAAACAGAAGATTGTGTGTACAGTACATGCTAACATGCATAATGAGTTGATGGAATGTCTGGATGAGGTATGTGTTAGTGTGGTAAAAGCTGTTTGGCCTCACAGTACAGAAATGTTTATGTAAAATCAGCTTGTTTTTAACAATACCTTGAAATTAGACATTGCAGTTTAATTCTTTACTGTTAAATGGTTAATATTTTGGGGATTCTAAGTTTCAGGGACTTCATTATTGAGTTAATTTGCAACTTTAAATCCCAGCGAACAAATGATCTACCCATTCATTTTTATGTCAATATGTCAAAGTCCATGAATTTATGTCAACCACAGAATAACCACTCTAGCTACAACCAAACAATCTCATGTCCTTGAAATTAAATTATTTCATGGTATTTATTCCTTTTTGGAAAAACATAGGCAAAAGGATTAATTATATATACTAAATTGTCTGTGAAAAACCTGATTCCATCCTAGAGTGACTTAATGAGTTATCATTAGATGGTGAATGTACTTTACTGTTCATGTAAATGTTCTGTTGTTGTTTTATGCCCCACAATTCAGTTGATGACAGAGTTTGGATCAGAAATGGAGGTGAAGCAGATGTTTGACATGTTTAGTAACATCCTACAGGATAATACAGGCAGTGTGGCTGCAGCTCTTGATGAAACATCGTCATTATACTACTGGCAGGTATGCAGTGTCTTTGTTTAAATGCTAGAGAAGCAGATATTTGTTGTATTCAAACATTTCCAGCCAGACAGAGCAGGTAGCATGGCTGCAGCTCTTATTTTTATGCCCCCAGCATCTACTGATGCGGGAGGCATTTAGTGATTTTCCTGTTCGTCCATTTGTTTGTTCGTTCATCCGTCTGTCCTTACGAGGTTAACCAAATGGGACCGTTTCATCTAGCATCAATATCCCTTACTAGAATGACTTGATACTAATGCAGATGTAACCTGTGACCATTCTTCATCTTCAGACATCACCTGACCTCAGTTTGACCTTGACCTTGACTTCATTTTGGACTTAGGTTGCTTTATATGGGCCATTTCTTGGATCACCAAATGGGACCTTTTCGTTTAGCATCAATACCCCTTACAAGAATGAATTGATACTAATACAGATGTAAACTGTGACCATTCCTCATCTTCAAACATCACCTGACCTCAGTTTGACTTTGACCTTGACCTCGTTTTGGACTTGGGTGCAAAATTTTATCGACAAGGATGCCACTGGGGGCATCAAGCGTTTATTGAATGCAGCTCCTTGTTTTGTTTTTGTTTTTATTGGGTTTAATGTCACACTGACACAGTTATAAGTCATATGGCAACTTTGCAGCTGTTGATGACGGAGAAGGCCCTAATGGACAACCGACCTTCTGTAAGCGAGCTGGATGTCTTCCGCACATAAAGAATTCAACGTCCCAAGTGGTGCTTGATCGATCATCAGTGATGGGCAAATGATCCGAAGTCAGTGACCTTAACTACTCAGTCACAGAGGCCCTTGGCTTCAGCTCTTGATAAGTCTACTGTATTCTGCTAGCAAGTAGGAATGCCAGTAAAGCTAATGTTTCATGTGTTCAGGGTCTATATTAATCAATGTTTTAACTGAGAAACTAACACTTTGACCTTGAATTGTTAATGTTATTGTTTCCCTATATTTGTATGTCTTGTTTAGATTTCAGTAAAACTGGATATAAATATAGCATCTACTAATATTACTACAACAAAATGCAAAGTTGCAGCAGTATGATTGAGCCACGCCATGAGAAAACGAACATAGTGTTTTGAAAGTGAACAGCATGGATCCTGACCAGACTGCACGGATGCGCAGGCTAGTCTGGATCCATGCTGGTTGCAAATGCACTGTGTTGGTGCAGCTCATATGTACATTACAAACTTTAAGGAAGTTACAGCAGTTTCAAGTTTTATTAAAAGAAGGGATGTATTGTTTTGTTCATTGTCTATCTGTTGGTCAGTAGGCAGACCATTTGGTTTCTGATCAATTACTAGAGAATCCTTTGGCCTACAATGATCAGATTTCACAGGATGATTGCAAGTAACTATCCCTGTTCTTTCAAGGTCAGTAGGTCGAAAGTGTAAGTCTAATGACCTTTAGACTGAAAATGGTTTCGGTTCAGTAACTTAAGAAGTTTTGTGTCATCAAAAGGTGATTGCCTTTTGTCTGTAGATGACCCCTATTAATTTGGGGGTCAGTAGGTCAAAGGTCAAGGTCACAGTGACCTTGAGAATAGAAAAGATTTCCACTCAATACCTAAAAAATACCATCTGGCTTACATTTGTCAGACTTGATACGTAATTACCTGTAGCTAATACATGACCACTATTGTAAGTGAAAAGTCAAGGTCACTGACCTTAAGACTGAAAATTGTTTCTGATTAGAAATTTGAGAATGCTTTGGCCTTAAAACTTCATGATGATTCCTGTTATAAGCAGGTGACTCCAGTTGTTTTTGAGATAATAAATTCAGAGGTCAAGGTCACAGCATACAAAATAACGTTTAAATATACAACATGTACTGTTTTTACACAATGTTAAAATGACAGATGTGTTCACCAGATCTAGTGTTTGTAAATGACAATGAGCTCAGAGATTGACTGGCATTTATATATCATACACAGCACAATGTTTGTTTTCTTTATTTGAAGATTCTGGTGGAAATGTACATTCGAGCTGGCTTAATGAAAGATGTTGAGACCACCTTAAAGCACTGTCATTATCGTGTGGCAAAGAGGTATTTATGCAGAATTGTGCTAGTCTTATTGGAAGTTGATTTATCTAATGTTATATTTATTATTTCTCTGAGAGACATTTTGTATTCTGGTCCAGTTGTCTGTCTGTCCATCTGTCTATGTATGACTGCTCAGGGTCTTTTTAACTCTTTGAAAAATTGTTTAACCTGTAGCCTGCTGGCGGCAAGTGATTCTGCCTTTGCGACCAGTGCAGACCAAGATCAGCCTGTAGCTGATCATGGTCTGCACTGTTCGCTATTCAGTCAGTAAATTTTCAGTGAACACCCCTTTGAATAATAAATGGTATTGCCCAAAGTGAATGATGGACCAGTCCACTTTAGAAATTCAGCAGGCTAAGGGTTAATTAGATGGCAGAGCTATATGCCACAGTGAGATGATGTATATTGAGTAGACTTTGGTCCTGCAAGGTCAAGGTCATACTTGGATGTCAAAGATCAAATAGACAGTGTACATAGGTCCGTATAGATTTTTCCTCAAGTCTTTCAATGGAGTTTATATGCACAGTTTTGGGACAACATTCAATATGTATGTTTTTGTAAAAGCAATCATATACTGGTAAATGTACAGTTTAAGCTTCATAACCAGTCACCTTGATATAGCATGACCCTGCTTAGAACAATCACCCTCGTTACCCTTTCAGTCAGTCCCTTCGCTGACCACTATCAACAGGCGAGACTTATGGTAGCTTGTCAAAACAATCCTGTCTCATGATTGTATGTTTTGAAACAATTTTCTGATTGTGTTCTCATTTACTCAGTGTGACTTTTCTGTCTTTTATACTAAACATAAACAAGGACACTATATCAGATGTGTTGCAATTATAACATTGAATTTCATATCATAGTAGTCTCATAACTGTTACATTTTTCAGTGCTAATCAAGTGTTTCTCCTCAAAATGGCACATCTGGCATTTCAACAGATTTTGGTAAATATACATGAACTTATATTATAGTCTTTTATGGTTTCAGGTTGTCTGTCTGTCCATCCATCTGTCCGTCCATCTGTAGACACAGTCTTGTGCGCACCAACTCTCCTCATCCCCTTGACACAATTTAATGAAACTTTACACAAGTGATCAGTAGTAACCCTAGTTGTATGTTAGGTTTTTTCAGAAATTTTTTTGTAGAGTTATGGGACTTTAGTTTTTGTGCCCCCCCCCCCCCCCCCCCATGAGTGATGGGGGCATAAAGCTTTGGTCTTGTTCGTCCGTCCGTCCGAAGTTCGTGACGCGCCTAGCTCAAAAAGTATTCGATACAAATTGATGAAACCTTACATGAGTGTTTATCATGATATGAACTTGCGCACCTCCTATTTTTTGTTAGGCTCCGTCCCCTATTTTCAGAGTTATGGCCCCTGAAATAGTCAAAAATGCACATTTTCACCTTGTGACACGCCTAGCTCAAAAAGTATTCGATATAAATTGATGAAACCTTGCATGAGTCTAAATCATGATATGAACTTGCGCACCTCCTATTTTTCATCTGGCTGAGCCCCCTATTTTTAGAGTTATGGCCCCTGAAATAGTCAAAAATGCACATTTTCACCTTGTGACATGCCTTGCTCAAAAAGTATTTGATATAGATACATGAAACCTTGCATGAGCCTTAATCATGAAATGAACTTGCGCACCTCCTATTTTTCATATGGCTACGCCCCCTGTTTTTAGAGTTATGGCCCCTGAAATAGTAAAAAATGCACATTTTCACCTTGTGACATGCCTAGCTCAAAAAGTATTTGATATAGATTCATGAAAAACTTGCATGAGTCTTAATCATCATATGAACTTGTGCACCTCCTATTTTTAATTTGGGTCTGCCCCCTATTTTTAGAGTTATGGCCCCTGAAATAGTCAAAAATACACATTTTCACCTAGCTCAAAAAGTATTTAATATAAATGGTTGAAAACTTGCATAAATCTTTATCATGATATAAACTTGCACACCTCTAATTTTTTGGCTGGCTCCACCCCCTATTTTTAAAGTTATGGCCCCTGAAATAGTAAAAAATGCACTTTTTCACCTTATTATGTGCCTAGCTCAAAAAGTATCAGATGTAAATTCAGGAAACCTTGCTGGAGTCTTTATCATGATGTGAACTTGCACACTTGGCATTCCTCTTGAGAATCTTAGCTCTTATTACAGAGTTATGGCCTGTGAAATAACCAAAATAGTGTTTTTAGCTCATCTGATTTTTTGAAAAAAAATGATGAGTTATTGTCATCACTTGAGCGGTTGTCGGCGTAGGCGTCGGTGTTGGCGTCGGTGTTGCCTGGTTAAGTTTTATGTTTAGGTCAGCTTTTCTCCTAAACTATCAAAGCTATTGCTTTGAAACTTGGAATACTTGTTCACCATCATAAGCTGACCCTGTATAGCAAGAAACATAACTCCATTTTGCTTTTTGCAAGATTTATGGCCCCTTTTGTACTTAGAAAATTTCAGATTTCTTGGTTAAGTTTTATGTTTAGGTCAACTTTTCTCCTAAACTATCAAAGCTATTGCTTTGAAACTTGGAATACTTGTTCATCATCATAAGCAGACCCTGTACATCAAGAAACATAACTCCATCTTGCTTTTTGCAAGATTTATTGCCCCTTTTGGACTTAGAAAATCAGTTTTCTTGGTTAAGTTTTATGTTTAGGTCAGCTTTTATCCTAAACTATCAAAGCTATTGCTTTAAAACTTGCAATACTTGTTCACCATCATAAGTTGACCCTGTACAGCAAGAAACATAACTCTGTCCTGCTTTTTGCAAGATTTATGGCCCCTTTTGGACTTAGAAAATATCAGATTTCTTGGTTAAGTTTTATGTTTAGGTCAACTTTTTCTCTTAAACTATCAAAGCTATTGCTTTGAAACTTGCAACACTTGTTCACCATCATAAGCTGACCCTGTACAGCAAGCAACATAACTCCATCCTGCTTTTTGCAATAACTATTGCCCCTTTTGGACTTAGAAAATCATTTTCTTGGTTGAGTATTATGTTTAAGTCAACTTTTCTCATAAACTATCAAAGCTATTGCTTTAAAACTTGCAACAGTTTTTCACCATCATAAGTGGACACTGTACATCAAGAAACATAACTCTATCCTGCTTTTTGCAAGAATGATGGCCCTTTTTGGACTTAGAAAATCATGGGTAGGACAATATTTCTATTACACAAAAAAAATCAGATGAGCGTCAGCACGCTCATGGCGGTGCTCTTGTTTTTGTTTGTGATGCTCATACCTCAAAAAGTAAAGGGCCTAGAATAATGAATCCTTTTCATAAAATGATTGTTGAGGCTATACCCCATTAAGACTGCAAACATTTGAATTATTGGCCCTCATTTATGACAAATGTACCAGTGGGGGGCACACCCTGTGTCCTACAGACACATTCTAGTTTGTTACTATGCTATATACATGGAGTCTTGCAATCTTGTGGATGCCTAATCTCCTGAACCCTTGCACACAATTTAATGAAACTTCACACAAGTGATCAGTACCAACCCTAGTTGTGCACGGTGCATGTTACGTTGTTTTAGATAAATATTCTGCAGAGTTATGGGACTTTGTGTTTTGTTACTATGCTCTATATACATAGAGTCTACATATGCAATCTTGTGCGCGCCTAATCTCCGGAACAGGTACTGTTTATTTACAGCTAATATTACTGTGAGGAATGTACTAGTATTTCTCATATGACTTCAGAAAATGAAGAGAAGTCAGTAGTCAAGTGGTTATGATGCTGCATTCAAATCATTTGCTCCTCACCCAGCTTGTTCAAAATGCCGGCATAAATGTAGTAGGGTTAAGTGGTGTTTTTCACACAGTGTTTCACTTATTTAGTGTCAGGCAGTGAACCTGCCCAGTGTTCCTGGGTTCTGTACCAGTTCTAACCTGTTCTTGACAAGTAACTGTCAACTTCTCCACATGGATCAGAGGTAGAGGATGAATGTTTTCAGACACAGTGTCTTTTACTGAATAAACTTGGGGGAACATACCCCTCACTTCAAAATATTGAACTCTAGACCCCGCAATCTGCAGATCTGCACATTCCTACTGAGCTAGCCAGACAAGCTTCTTTGGTGTAAGTAAGCCATCCAGCTTAGTGGTTCTCCTTAAGTGCCCTTCTGTGTCTGAAATAATGCTGGGAGAGGCATCTGGTATTTTTAATTGGGAAAATGCCATCTGATAATTGTATTGGTTAGACATATGTATTGGTGGGACATAGAACCACTCAATTTACCTAAGAAATAGAACTTAGGTTCAATCACATAAAAGGTGTATTTAGTAGTCATCACAATCATACTTTTATATCACCTGTTAAGGGCTGTTGATTTCATGGAAATAGATTGTTACCATACACAGTGTCACTGCATTTGTAGCATTGACATCTGAACTCTTTTGAGCAGTCACTGTTGGTAAATATTGTTGTCAGATATATTATACATCCCCTAACTAAACAACTGTAATGCCTTACTGATTTTTGAAGAGCTGAGGGGTACACTTAGATTTGCTTTTTGTCCATCTGACCGTCCATCTGTCTGACATAATTTGTGTCACACATCTCTCAAAAAGTTTGTGACTTTGACTCATCAGACATAATAAGAATGTTATGCAGCATATGAAGTTGTGCAGTTTGTAGAAAAACCAGAGTTGGCCCTTGACTTAGTCAAGAATATTTATAAAGGACACGAAAGTTAATTTGCCCATATTTTTTCAAAATGTATTTAAAATGTTATTCAGCACAAGAAGTTGCACACAAGAAGTATTATTAATCCCCCGCCATGAGTGGTGAGAGGTTATAGGAATGGTCTCCGTCCGTCTGTAACACTTCCGTGTCCGCTCCATATCTCCTAAACCCCTTGAAGGATTTTCATGAAACTTTGGTTAAATGATCACCTCATTAAGAAGATGTGCAGAACTCCTGAGTCAGGTATGTCGGCTCAAGGTCAAGGTCACAACTTAGACTTGAGCTTTCCATTTTGTGTCCGCTCTGTATCTCCTAAACCCATCAAACTTTGGTCAAATGATCACCTCATCAAGACAATGTGCAGAACTCATGAGTCAGCCATGTTGGCTCAAGGTCAAGGTCACAACTCAGGGTCAAAGGTTTGAGCCTTCCATTTTGTATCCGCTTTGTATTTCCTAATCCCCTTGAAGGATTCATATGAAACATGGGTAAAATGATCACCTATCCAAGACGATGTACAGAACTCTTGAGTCAGCCATGCCAGCTCAAAGTGAAAGTCACAGCTCAAGGTCAAAGGTTTTAGCTTTCCATTTCATGTCCACTCCATATCTCCTAAAACCCTTGAAGGAATTTTATAAAACTTGGATCAAATGATCACCTTATCAAGACAATGTGCAGAACTCATGAGTCAGCCATGCCGGCTCAAGGTGAAGGTCACAACTTAGTTTCAAAGATTTGAGCCTTCCATTTTGTGTCCACTCTGTATCTCTTAAACCCCTTGAAGGATTTTCATCAAACTTGGGTCAAATGATCAACTCATCAAGAACTCGTGAGTCAACCATGTCAACTCAAGGTCAAGATCACAACTCAAGGTCAAAGGTTTGAGCTCTGTATCTCCTAAACCCCTTGAAGGATTTTCATGAAACTTGAGTCTAATGATCACCTCATCAAGACGATGTGCAGAATTCATGAGTCAGCCATAACAGTTCAAGGTCAAGGTCACAGCTCATGGTCAAAGGTTTACCCTAAAGTCTAAAGATAACTTTTCCAGTTATTTTTCTTTTCAGAACTGTGAAGATAATATGAAAGTTTACATAGCCTAGCATTGTCTATAAGTAATATAATTATAACCATACACTGGCTTTCAGTGATGGCACCTGTGACTGTTGGACACACACCTAGTTAAAGTTGTTATGAATTACACTGTAACATATAACTTTCAGACAAGTCCAGGAAACTCAGACCACTTCAGAGAAGTGTTTAAAGAAACTGCTGATCAGTTACTGACAGATGACCCAGATTGTACTGTTGTTAACCTGATGCAGGGAGTCCTTAATCTACACACTAATGAAAGGTAAATGGTTAGAACTACTGATCAGTTATTGACAGATGACCAAGAATTTACCATTGTGAACCTCCTTAATACCCCAGTTACACATACAGCGCGGATAGCTACGTCTGGCCATGGATAGAAACGTAGTTATCCGTTCCTGAGCTGTACAGATTGGTAGGGATTGATATGGATTACTACTTTCAGGTACGGATCGATACGGATTACTACGTTTCTATCCGTGGCGAGACATAGCTATGCGCACCGTATGTGTGACTGGGGTATAAGGGTGGATCTTAATCTACACAGTAATGAAAGATAATGATTGAAGTTATTGTTCAGTTCTTGACAGATTACCAAAAATACAATTATATCTATGTAAACCTGATGCAGGGAGTCCTCAATCTTCACATTAATGGAAGTTGTTATGTACCTTACTATAAATAGTAACAAAAAAGCTGTTGAAAACAACCTTTACAGTCACCACTGTCAGATTCATAATGGCAGTGTGGCTTATGTGCCATAATCATAATGGCGCCAGGTAACTGAAGGTAAACCAAGCCATGTATTTGCTTCTAAGTAATTATTAGAGTTGTTGACACTCGAATGACCTGGAATTTACCGTTGCAAAACCCTTAGTCTGCACCTAATGAAAGTTAATGATTAGAACTACTGATCAGTTATTGACAAATGACACTGAATTTACCATTGCAACTTGATGCAGGGAGTCCTTGATCTGTGTAGGAATATAAGGTTATGGGTAATGCAGTAGAGACTGCCTTAGTGACCCCTTGCTTTCAGCGACTTTCTGTCTACAATGACATTTTTATATCTTCACATTGCATTTCACATTCTAGTGACTCCCTGTCAGATGTGTACAGCGACCATGATTTCTTTGCCTAGAACGTCGACTTTGAACCTTTATAACCACTGTTTGACCCAGCCTGAACCTTTATAACCACTGTTTGACCCAGCCTATCAAAGGGAGAAAACTTCTCCAGTACAAATCACAGAGTGATGTTCTCAGTCTTGATAACTGTGTCACCGTCTTATTGATTGAAATAAAGTGAAGCAGACTGAAAGATCATTTAAAATATTCCGTGTTTAAAGTTCCTTTATAAATGCTTACTAGGACATGAGTTATTCTCCTAGTCAGAATGAGATTGTGTATAGAGACCCCCTGTATACAATGACCTTTTTGAAGTTCTCCGAAGGTTAGTCACTGAAGATAGTCTTTACTCTACTGTCAGTTACAAGTAAGAATAGGGATTAGTATTTTAGTATCTTTTTTGAACAGATTGTAACAATAATTGAACTTAGCCAGGAAAAATATTGTTAGCCTTCAAAAGAATACATCAAAATGTTAAGGGGAAATAATATCGCTCCCTTAATGCAAAAAGGTGCCTTAACCTTCTTTAATTATCAGCACATGATACCTTTTTGCTTTAAGGAGGCGATTTATTAAAAAAAATATATTTCAATAAAGTTTTGATTTTAGCAATGCATTTCATCTGTACATCAGTTTCTGTCTTTAAGTTTTCAGAAGTTTGTGTGTAATTTTATCTATTTGATATAGGTTAGCAAAACATCAACTTAAGAAGATTCTAGACAGTCATGTGACAGGAAGTAAAGGCCATGACCTTTCTATCGCAAGACAAGCTTTGATACACATTCTTGTGAATACCAAGAAAGACTCAGATCTTATTCAGGTATATTTAAATATATTATCCCTAATTTATTGGACTTCAGATTACAATCTAATTACTATTTTCTCAATGACCTCATCTATACTGAATTACTATTACTTCGTCATTACTGAATTACAATATCCTCATCTATACAGTATAACTATCTCTTTGTAACGTGAAAGCCGGTAATATGGTGCAGCCGGTAATATGGTGCAAATGACGTCGCCGATAAAAATACGTGTAAAATACGTGGGACGTTGTCGTTTTCAACGCACTTGCTGAACAAAAACGCGTTCAGCTATGTAAACAAGTCTAATTGCGCAGGCGAGAAGTCATGAAAAAAATCAGCTAACCTTGCACAACGTGTATAACAATTTTTGAAAAGATATTAACCATAAAACAATATTCCTTGGTAAGTATTTGTTGCACTATCGGTCATTTAAACTGCAGAAATCCAGAACCTTTCTCCGATATCGGCCATTTTTATTCATGTACACAACAAATGTCGAAATGTTTTTATGTCATACATATCAAACATCTATCGGTACTCGCATCGGTTGTTTATGAACCGCGTATAAAAGCAATAGGCCTAGACATATATATATATTATATATAGTGGGGGAGTACTCATAATTGTAACTCTGTTCCAAAAGTTTGATGTAATTTTTACATATACACAATATTTGATATGTGTAAATGTTAATTCAATTGACTCATCACTGCATAACGGGGTCCCACTATTGCATGTGGAAACTTAAAATACCAGTACACGCGGCAATAGCAGAATCAGCTGATTACTTCACACAGTGATGTCATATGCGCCATATTACCGGCAAAGTAAACATAGATGCAGATCGGAGGGTGGTGTATTCCGAGACGTTTTTACAAGTATGTTTGAACGTATTTTTCTTTGCAAACGTGCAGACATACAAAGTTAAATGATGTTCTTTGTTGTAAGAGATGTATTCTACCTACTGTTTGCTTATTTTGTGTAATAGACTTAAGTTAATTCTTAGGTGCGCCATATTACCAGCAACAGGGCTATATACTTTGAAAATGTTACTATATTCTCAGCTAATATTAATATCTCAATGATCTATACTGAATTATTTTTTCATCTGTACTAAGTTACTATCTGTTTATCTGTGCTGAATTTCTATCTGAGCTATTATCTCTTTGTTTGTACTGAATTATCTGTCTCATGGACTGTACTGAATTGCTGTCTTTTACACTGCATTACTATCTCTTCATCTATACTGAATAAGTATTACGTGTATTCTTTTATACTGAATTACATACCTTCTTTTTTTATACTAAATTACTTATCTTCTATACTGAATAACAATCTCTTCATCTGTATAGCTCAGAATGCCCTGTAGGGAAAATGTAGATTAATGAATTATGGGGTAACAAATCTGATTCCTGGATGAGGTGTATTGTGAAATCATTTAATTTTGCGGGCATGAAATTTCGTGGTTTTGGTCAAAACGGCAGTTTCGTGGGGATAGGTATTAGTGGATTTCAACTTTTGAACATAAAATGAATGGGAATTTCACTTGTTCCTCGGGATTAAATTTTGTGGATTGACTCAACCACGAAATACTTGCAAATTAGTCCCCCACGAAAATTAATGCTTTCACAGTATGCTCTTTGTGTCTATTGGATAAAAGACATTGTGTCTAAAGTCATTTCCTCCTCCAGGGAGTTACAGCTAGTACTGATACAGAATAGGTTTAATTCCTGTCATTACATAATTGAAAAACTGTTACATGTAAAATACAGCTGTTAATCCAAAATAAAGAAAAACTTCATTCATGCTGAATAACTATCTCCTCATCTACACACAATTGCCATCTTTGATACTGAATTTCTTCTCTTTATCTGCACAGAATTTCTGTCTCTTATACTGAATTTCTTCTCTTCATCTACACAGAATTACTGTCTCTTGTACTGAATTTCTATCACTTCATCTACACAGAATTACTGTCTCTTATACTGAATTTCTTCTCTTCATCTACACAGAATTGCCATCTTTTATACTGAATACCTCGCTCTTCATTTACACAGAATTACTATTTTTTATACTGAATTTCTGTCACTTCATCTTACAGAATTAAATTCTCTTGTACTGAATTCCTGACACTTCATCTGTACTTATCAAAACAGTCAAACCACCATTCTTATGCAGATCTTCATCAAACTTGGCATGTAATATCATATTTTTTTCAAATGGGGGATTAGAGTCCCTTATAGGGGCGGCTAGAGCTAAAAATAGAAATAAAATTAAACCTCATTATTCAAAACCAGAAATTAAGTTTAGATAGCTTAATGTTTTATTTCTGGTCTTTGACATATACATAATACATGTTATACATTGTAGAGCATCCTGGATGATGCCACAACAGCTGAGGATACAGAGACAGTAAACTTTTACAACAAAATAACTGTCTGAGAACAGTTCGTGGTGGACAAGAGGAGTACACATTTGATGGAACAAGCAGTTTTGAAAATCTATCTCAGACTATAGTGCAACAGAACAACTGTGAAATAATGTAATTTTGTGGCCATGACATTTCATGGTTTTGGACAAAGTGGTTATTTTGCTGTGAAATGTATTAGTGGACATAAATTGAAATAGAATTTTACAAGTTGATAGGTATTGAATTTGGAGGATTGACTCAACCACTAAATCCACAAAAATCAGTCCCCTTTAGATATTAATTTCTCAGTACATGTACTTGAAATACAGAAAGAAAACAACTGTTTATCCCTTCCCTTGCTAAATTTCTATAATGAACTTGCCCATCTTCCAGTTTGAACAGGACTATTAGCTGTTAAAAGGGGTGCTTACCAAAAAGTTGATCATGATCTACACTGGTCGCAAAGACAGTCATTCGTGTCCAGCATGGTAAGGGTTATTGTCAAGGAGACACACATGTTCATGGCTGGTTTTCTACCTGGACATACACATCGTATCATGCACTAAACAACCAGATTAATGTTTTGACCAATTTTATTAGAAACTCCTGCTTTTTCTGCAAATGAAATAAAGGTTGAAACTCTTCAGGCTGATGTTTTTATTCATAATTTTCATTGAAAATTATCAAAGGAGTAAAGGTTGATTATGTCCATGTTTTGTTTGTTTTCAGTATAATTACAGTACATGCTCCAGCAACCTGTTCAGAAATTTTCATGTAACTGTTGGTAAAATGACTGCATTGAAAAATAAATGAGCCTCACCATGAGAAATTCGAAACCAACATAGTGCATTTGCGACCAGCATGGATCCAGACCAGCCTGCGCATCAGCGAAGTCTGGTGAGGATCCATGCTGTTCGCTAACGGTTTCTCCAATTGTAATAGGGTTTGAAAGTGAACAGTATTGCTCCTGACCAAACAGCGTGAATGCGCAGGCTGGTCTCGATCCATGCTGGTCACAAACGCACTATGTTGGTTTTCATATGGCGTGGCTCAAATGACTTTCAATTTCAGTTGAAATGGAACTTAATGTCTTCAAGATAGCTGGAAGTTTTAGATAAGATGGTTCACGATGAGTTTTGACTGTGTATTAGTTATTTAGCAGTAAAAAAAAAATAGGTCATTAAATCACAAAATCACTAATTTCAGTGTTACACACATCTTTCCTTGTTTCATTGAAATCTGCTGCCGCCTGCCAGACTACCATATTCCTACCCTTCTTCCGTGTCTTTCCAAGATGAAACAAGTTCTAAGGTTAAAACATTTCCAAAATCTCGTCAGTGCCATCAGAGATATGTGAATGTGTACAGTATTTCAGATGTTAAATAAGTATTTAATTAGGAAATTACTTTTTGCACCATGAAGTAACAATACATGTTTATAAAACAGATGCCATTATGGCCTGTCAAAGCTTCTTTGGCATGTAAATTGGTTTCTAAGGTTACTGTGACCTTAACCTGCAGAAATGCACAACAATAAGGTCTAATGAAGTCAGTGGTGTGGTGGTTAGCAGGTTTGTTAGTGATAGCATTCGGATTTCAAACTTGCAGCGACGTCCAGATCAGATATTACTGCTTATTGGTGCATTGAACATACTACAGTTTTTGTTCCTGTCTTCTGCAGATGTTGTAACATAAGAAAATATCGGTAAAACTGATGGATGTTTCTAGCAATATGATTCATGCATACAAAAGAACTAGTGGAATTCACTGACTGGTCACATACAGTTTGATGGTAATGTTAAATAACCAAAATTAAGGGCGAAATTCATTTAAAACGAGCTGTCCATAAGACAGCCAATGCTCGACTACCGGTATTCGAAATATTGTCCCAGAAGCAGGAAAATTTTACCCAAAATGTTAATATATCAAAAGATTTTGAAGTTCAAAAGGGGACATAATTTGACCAAAATGCATGTCAGAGTTATGGGACTTGATGCTATCAACTAGTTTTATAACCCTGAAGGCACATATGGTTTCAATTCAATATCTGCATTAGTTTTGGAGATAGTAACTTGCATGTAAAACCAAATGTAAGTCCAAAAGGGGGCATAATTTGCCCAAACTACATGTCAGAGTTATCGGACTTGATCCAGTGAGGTTGGTAATTGATCTAGAAAACGAAAAAATAAGTTTCAAATCTATAATTTTGCCTTTAAGTAATAGCTGTATGTACTTGATGCAAAACTTTAACCAGGATTTTCTAAGTCCAAAGGGGGCATAATTTGGACAAAATGAAGTTCAGAGTTATAGGACTTGATGCTATCAACTTGTTTTTTAACCCCGAAGACACATGTTAAGTTTCAATTCAATATCTGCATTAGTTTTGGAGATAGTAACTGGCATGTAAAACTTAGTAACTTGCATGTAAAACTTTAACCAGGATTTTCTAAGTCCAAAAAGGGGCATAATATCCTCTAAATACTTGTCAGAGTTATGGAACTTGACCCAGTGAGTTTGGTTATTGACCTATAAAAAGTAAAAATAAGTTTCAAAGCTATATGCCTTTAAAAGATAGCTGTATGTACTTGCATGCAAAACTTTAAACAAGGTGTGACGCTGACGCCAGGGTGAGTAGAATAGCTAGACTATTGGTCAAATAGTCCAGCTAAAAATCATCCCACAGGAACATGAAGATATGCGCATCTCTTGAGAGTGAAGCATCCTATTTGAATTTTCACTGAAGTCCAGCCAGTTTTTGCCGAGAAATACTACCCGACTAGAATGGCGTTATAGTTTACTAATTTTGAATATTCAAAGGGCAAAAAGGTCTGTGAGAATCATCCAACCAAAACATGAAGATAATATGCGCATCTTCTCTTGGGAGTGAAGCTTCCGATGAAACTTTAAGGAATTTTAGGAAGTAATTCTTAACTAGGGACCTGGTTCTTGCGCATGACACTCCATCTCATGATGGTGAACAATTGTGCCCAATTACATCAAATTACCTAAATGCAGGAAGAAGAAATGCTCCAGAAAAAAGTAATTATTGAATTTTACCTCCAAGTGTGACATTGACTTTTGAGATAGGAACCTGGGTTGGCACCTGACACTCCATCTCACTGAGGTTAACGGTCATACCAAATATAAACAAGATTGCTCCATGCATGTTAAAGTTATGGTCCGGACAAACATACACCAAAAAAAAGGCCCCGAACTTGAAGTCAACATATGCATCTCTTGGGAGTGAAAAGTGTCCTATGAAGTTTGATAACTCCAGTTAGTGGTTGCCGAGGGTTACTACTAAAGTATACTAATGTTGAATACTAAAAAGGTAGAGTTATAATATTGCAGTCATATTTAACATGTTCAGCGACAGTAAAATCCTCCCATGGTTTACACGACTGTTAATTGAATGTTCTACTACATTTACAAGTTTAACGGGCAGGTAAGAGTGTTTATTTCACAAGAGCTGTCAGTGGACAGCACGCTGGACTATTCTCAGTGCTTGATAGTATAATATATTTATGAGTAAAACTATAACATTACAATAAGCATATTCTAAGTTGAAAAGGGGCCATAATTCAGTCAAAATGCTTGGTAGATTTGCCTCCTCCTTTTTACAGACTTGGGTCATGATGGTAAGTAAGTATGCAAAATATCAAAGCAATATCTCAATGGACTTTGAAAATATTTTGGGTGGTACGCAAACTTTAACATTTATTCCAAGTCGAAAAGGGACCATAATTCAGTCAAAATGCTTGATAGAGTCGCCCCCTCCTTTTTACAGACTGGGGTCATGATGGTAAACAAGTATGCAAAATATCAAAGCAATATCTCAATGGACTTTGAAAATATTTGGAGTAGTACGCAAACTTTTAACATTACAATAAGCATATTCTAAGTCGAAAAGGGGCCATAATTCAGTCAAAATGCTTGATAGAGTTGCCTCCTCCTTTTTACAGACTGGGGTCATGATGGTAAACAAGAATGCAAAATATCAAAGCAATATCTCAATAGACTTTGAAAATATTTGCAGTGGTACACAAACTTTTAACATTTGTGCGACGCTCATGCTCACACTCGCGCCGGGGCGAGTAGGATAGCTCCCCTATTCTTCAGATAGTCGAGCTAAAAAGTAATAGTTCTTACCCTTCAGTTTTAACCGTATATGTAAACCTTTCAAAATCAGCAACCATAAGCTCTTCACAACAAAAAGTGATTGAAGGAAGACTAGTTATTTTCAAATCTTGTATCCAGGGCAATGACATTATCATTCTTTCCTATATATGTAAATTGCAATTTATGGTAAATCAATGAATAACAATAATCATAGGTCATATAAGAACTAGACTGTTTTTCATGAAAAATGTACATCTCTCACCACGTAAGCAGATACTGTAAAATACCACAATAATTATTTCACTGTAAAAATGAGTAAAGAAAGACGGATGACCCAACAGCTGTGTCCAAAATTGCTGCCACTGCAGGAGTTAAACATTGATACCGATATTTTCTTTAAAAGAAATGCTATATTTTAACTTATATTCATCACTGAAACAGGGGAGCACTTTAAAACGTTTCCAGAAAAGTTGTTTCAGTCATTTATTTTACAGAAGGTACAGGATATAGTAGCCCTGTATGTACTGCACATTTTAATACTCAGAATTAAGCAATACCTCCTGTTTTAAACACACGGATAAATATTGTTAGAGCAATTTACAAGTAGTTAACTTATTTACTCAAAAGTTATACAGACAACAAAGAAATGATAACAGGTTACTTTTTATTTCACCATAAGAAATCATTAACAAAAGTACATTAATAGGTTTAAGTATATAGTAATTTCTCTAGTTTGGACTGAAAGTGATGATTTTACCATAAGAATGATCCCTACAGATTCAATGCTGATGAACAAAATATACCCACTTTTTTCTGGAAATGGTTTTACATTATGGCAGTTCTAGACACCATGCAAAGTAACTACAGCTTTTGTCTCCACAATTTGTTCACAATTAACAGAAAATTCCACAAATGTATGACATTTTCCATTTTATAATATACTGTATGCAACGAACTTCAGAATGTGTAACAGCATCTATATATACAATAGCACTTTCTAAAACATTCTTCTTACAAGTATCTAAGTATATCTGGTACATGGTCTGTGTCATAGCACATGCTGCTGGCAGGGTGATATTTATTTTTTTTTCAAATTTTTTTTCTGCTGTCTACAATAAAGACTATTCTATAAAACTGACATTTGGTCAGTACCAAGCTATTCAACCACTATTTTACAAGACCTGTTCACAGTATTTCAAGAAGTCTATAAAAAAAAACACTGCAATGTAAACAGAAAATACCAGACACAATAAGAAGCATGTTCATGTTTTATATTACAAAATAAACAAACATGTAACGCAAGAATGTGAACACATTCCAACTGGTGATGAGTAACTAATTTAACCGTTCACGATATGACTGTCTACATATAAATAACGTGCAAGAAAAGCAAAGTAAAATATGTCTTTACTATAAAGAAATTCATTGTAAAAATATGCTTTTTTACAATCCAATAGAATCTACATTGTCTCGTATATTGTCTCTTCCACTCCATTCAGAAACATGCTGTTTATTTGTTATCTGTTGGAACATTTCATTTTTTTGATGCAGTTACAAACTCTTCTCCCTTCTTGATGTTAGCCTTGAGTTCACCCACTGCTTCATCCACTAATTTCTTTTCATAATCAATTAATTTTCCAGCTCCAAGGTTCTGCTCCACTCCATTTTCCTGTAAAATAATCAGCAATCATGTGATATATAATCACAGCATTTTTTATAAAGGAACCAAGACCGAGCTAACAAAAGAAAACTGTGTAAGTTATTTTCAGTCTTGAGTACACTGTGACCTTGACCTTTGACAAGATCAAAACTGTGCAGGAAAAAGCTAGGTCTAGTTATTGACTGGAAACCATTTTCAGTTTCAAAGTCAGTGAGACTTTGACCTTTGACCACCTAAACCGAAACAAGGGTCACCTACTAACCATATGTAGTAACAGTTTTGACGGCCACTTACTCAAATGTCCAGATATTACGGTTTATTGATCAGGAACCATTTGAGCCATGCCATGAGAAAACCAACAAAGTGGCTTTGCCATCAGCATGGATCACCAACAGATTCTCTAATTCCAACAGGCTTTGAAAGAGAACAGCATGGATCCTGACCAGACTGCGTGTTTGCACAGGCTGGTTGGGATCTATGCTGGTCGCAAAGCCACTATGTTAGTTTTCTCATGGCATGGCTCAATTAAGTCTATAAGATCATTGTGACTTTAACCTTTGGCAAAGAGGCCCTAAACCAACATCAGTCATCTCACAACACGCAATTATTTCATGAAATATAGGAGTCTTAAGCCATCCTTTCTATATTGATATGAAATGATTTTCCGAATAGACATCAGTGACCTTGACCAATAAACCAAAACAAGGGTCATCTAATGACCTGAAGAAATCATCGTTAGATGTTTGACCACTGCAAGCTAAAGTCCTCTCCAATTTTTTGATAACTCATTGTCACTTTGACTTTTGACCTTCTGACCCCCAACTCATCAGAAGTCATAAACTATCAAAGACAGAGTATTACTTCTGTAGTTAAAAACATACACATACTTCATTAATATCAATTTATTGGAAGGAAACCAACAGAATTAAACTAGAGTTGTCAAAGGATTAACGAACTATATCCCCACAGTACTGCCTTGTCACAGAACTAAGCCAATGTCAAAGCCAAATTTGCTTGAACTTGGACCTACTGACCTCAAAATCAAGAGGTCATCTGCTGGTCATGATCAATCTCACTATGAAGTTTCATGATCCTCAGCGCAAGCATTTTTAAGTTATTGTCCGGAAACAGTTTAAAAGCTCTCAGTCACTCTGACCTCCATGATGTTACACCTATGTACCAAAATTTATGACCCTTGGCCAAAGCATTCTCAAGTTATTATCTGAAAACTGGTTAACTGTTCAAGGTCATTGTGACCTTGACCTACTGACCTCATTGTCGAACTTGATCTGTATTTTCTGATGTTACACCTGTGTATCAAAAATCATTTGAATCTGTCCAGCCTTTCACAAGTTATTGTCCAGAAACCATGAAAACCAACTGACCAACAAGCTCACTCCTATATTACCCACAAATTTCATTTTTGTGAGGGTATAATGAGCATAACAATATACCCACTCTTTCACAATTACATAGTATTCATACAAAACAGAAAATTGAAGTAGATGGAGTGAAACACAGAATATAGTCCTATAGTAGTTGGACAGTAACAAGAGCTGTCCGTAAGACAGCCAAGCTCGACTATTCGAAATATTGTCCCAGAAGCAGGAAAATATTACCCAGAAAGGTTAAATATTAAAAGAGTTTTAAGTTCAAAAGGGGGCATAATTTGACCAAAATGCATATCAGTTATGGGACTTGCTGCTATCAACTAGTTTTATAACCCCAAAGGCACGTGTGAAGTTTTAATTCAATATCTGCATTAGTTTTGGAGATAGAAACTTGCATGTAAAACTTTAACCAGAATTTTCAAAGTCCAAAAGGGGGCATAATTTGCCCAAAATACATGCCAGAGTTATGGGACTTGACCCAGTGAGGTTGGTAATTGATCTAGAAAAAGACAAAAAAAGTTTCAAATCTATATGCCTTTTAGTAATTGCTATATGTACTTGCACGCAAAACTTTAACCAGGATTTTCTAAGTCCAAAAAGGGGAATAATTTGCTCAAAATACATGTAAGAGTTATGGGACTTGATCCAGTGAGGTAAGTAATTGATCTAGAAAAAGAAAAAAATAAGTTTCAAATCTATATGCCTTTTAGTAATAGCTGTATGTACTTGCACGCAAAACTTTAACCAGAATTTGCTAAGTCCAAAAGGGGACATAATTTGGCCAAAATACATGTCAGAGTTATGGGACTTGACCCACTGAGGTTGGTAATTGATCTAGAAAAAGAAAAAATAAGTTTAAAATCTATATGCCTTTTAGAAATAGCTGTATGTACTTGCACGCAAAACTTTAACCAGAATTTTCTAAGTCCAAAAGGGGGCATAATTTGGCCAAAATGAAGGTCAGAGTTATTGGACTTGCTGCTATCAACTAGTTTTATAACCCCGAAGACACATGTGAAGTTTCAAATCAATATCTGCATTGGTTTTGGAGATAGTAACTTGCATGTAAAACTTTAACCAAAATTTTCTAAGTCCAGTTTCTAAGTCCAAAAGGGGGCATAATTTGCTCAAAATACATGTCAGAGTTATGGGACTTGACCCAGAGAGGTTGGTAATTGACCTAGAAAAAGATAAAATAAGTTTCAAAGCTATATGCCTTTAATTGATGGCTGTATGTACTTGCATGCAAAAACTTAACCAAGGTGTGACGCTGACACCGACGCCAGGGTGAGTAGAATAGCTAGACTATTCTTCGAAAAGTCGAGCTAAAAACGTCTCACAATTAAAGAGAAAACAGCTTTTCACAATAGAGTTAGTTTGTTGAAACCACATGCAGTGAACAAGTTCACATTATTTATCTGTTACAACTTTCAGTGACATACATATATATGTTTTACTGTAAAACAAAGCAAATCTACTTACACCAAGGAGTAATGGGTTTGCGAAGTAAGTGACACCATCTATGACATCTGAACGAACAAATGCACACTCCACCTTGTTATCAGCCCCTCCCATTGCCTCCATCAGATTCTCTGCAAACTTTGCTGCAGCGTAAGCCATGGACAATGTTGCTGAACCCTTTAACAAGTTAAACTCCCAAGTTCATTTCAGGTTGAATACTAAATTGTACCCAAATTTCAGTGATAAACAGAGAATATTGTTATTTTATTAACAAAATATTTAAATATTTAAATATTTATAGCTTTAAAATTCTGTTGTTTTGGACAGACCAGCAATTTCATTGGGATTTAGATTTATGGATATCAACTTTTAAAGATTAAATGAAATGAAACTGCACATGTTCAATGGACTCTGATTTAATGGATCCACAAATTCAAAGAAAATTGTCCCCACAAATACTAATGTCAATTTATATAAGAGCAGCGCCATGACAAAACCAACGAAGTGTGTTTGCGACCAGCATGGATCAAGACCAGACTGCGCAGTCAGGATCCATGCTGTTTGCTTTCAAAGTCTATTGCAATTACAGAAACAGTTAGCGAACAGCATGGATCCTGACCAGACTGCACAGGCTGGTCTGGATCATGCTGGTTGCAAATGCATTATGTTGGTTTTCTCATGGCATGGCTCATATATACATGAAAGGTGCTCTGAAATCACCATGGTCACCTAACAAGGATTTAAACTGGAATATGTGACATCTAACACTTCATCATGAAAGTTCATTCTGAAATTTGTGCAGTAAATGCAACCTAAACAATGTTAAAAAAAAGTTTACTGCACAGTTGTAAATTATGTTGTGCTGTTTACAAGTACAAAATGTACTTGTTCAATCAGGATCTTACAGCAGCATTCCAGCTTTTGATGGATGAGGGAGGAAGATTCCCCCACTGCATCATTTGAGGCATGGGTGTGGACAGAATCATTCATTCTTAACCCCAACGTTATGTTGAACCTACAGCAATGACGTGCAAATGATTCAAGCAAGCTACCCTTAAATCTGTCATAGAGGTCCCAGACCAAGTTTCATGAACATCTATTCAGCAGTTCATTCGAAGTCTTTCAAAGACTCTATTTCTATTTTTAAGCTTCTATGTGCAGTCAGGAGGGACCATCATCTACAGTAATATTTCTCATCAAATTAAGCAACCATACATCATGTGGCTCATGAGAGGAAAGCTTTATCTGTGGCTCCCCTGAACTGCAGACCAGTAGAATCATTTGAACATACTTTTAATATAGAAGAATTCCTTTCGAGCTATTATCTAACTGATAAATTTATTTAGTTTTTTTTTTTTTTTTTTTTTTGTTGGGTTTAACGTCGCACCGACACAATTTTAGGTCATATGGCGACTTTCCAGCTTTAATGGTGGAGGAAGACCCCAGGTGCCCCTCCGTGCACAATTTCAGCACGAGCGGGCACCTGGGTAGAACCACCGACCTTCCGTAAGCCAGCTGGATGGCTTCCTCACGTGAAGAATTCTACGCCCCAAATGAGGTTTCGAACCCACATCGATGAGGGGCAAATGGTTTGAAGTCAACGACTCTAACCACTCGGCCACGGAGGCCCCAAATTTATTTAGTATTTCCCAGGTGCTATACAGACTCAACAACACTTACAGCTCCAGCCTTGGCCTCCACAACTTCAGTTCCAGCATTCTGTATCCTAACTGTTAATTTCTCACGAGTATCCTACAAATTAAAACCGAAAAATGAATCAATTTTCAAATACATGATGAACTGTAAGGTTGCATACTATATGTAAGTTTAATACTACAGCAGCACTAATACTGAAATCACTTCATTTTGTAGGTGTGAAATTGTGGTTTTAGCTGGTCCATGCAATTTTGAATAAAAAGATTTCAAGTTTGTTGTTGCAATGAAATCCTCAAAAATTATTCCCCCAAAATATTAATGATACCACAGCTACTAAACATAAACCAGACATATTTTATTTAAAATTACTGATGAACAAGATTCTACTAATACATGTACATAGTACATACTTAATTTCAAAGATCTTTTAACTGCTGGATAATAAAAAGCAAACAAGATGTGTGGATTAAAGAAGAGAAAAAGGTGAGACTTCTTGTTGAAATCAATATCATCAAGTGTTACAGGTTTTCCCATTCAATTATCAGTTTTGGTTTGGTTTTGTTGGGTTTAACATCGCAAAATCACAATTATGGTCATACTGTGACTTTCCAGCTTTGATGGTGGAGGAAGACTCCAGGTGCCCCTCTGAGCACTATTTAATCATGGGTGGACATCTGGGTAGAACCACCAACCTGCCAGCTGGATGACTTCCTCACATGTAGAATTCAAGTGAGTGAGGCTCACATTGCTGACAGGCAAGTGTTCCAAATTTCAGAGACCTGAACCATTATGCCACTGAGATCCCTCCATCGTCAGTGATTAAACAGTGTATCAGTGGTACATTTCTGTAAACTCTTAATACCAAACCTAACAAAAATGTTTACTATCGCTTAAAGATATCTGAAACTAGTGTTACCTGTGGGAAGGAGACAGGAGGTGTGCACTGTGATATCAATGGCACTATCGTTACACCACTGTGTCCTCCAATAATTGGTAGACTGACTGACTTCACATGTAAATCCTGTACAAACATACAAGTATATCTCTCTGTGTTCAATGTTGTTTTTCATAATTTGTTCAAAAGCATTCCACAAAATAATCAATATTCATAGATATGTTAATTTTTTAACACTTTTTCTTCAAAACAACAAACTGTAACAGCTAATTTTAAGACAAGTTTTGCCTCAATTGGTTTTACCAGGTAATTTCCAGCTACTACCATACTTATAATTAATATAACATTTTATTGAAAAATACAGCTGCTACTTCTTAAGCTGCAATTGTTTAATAGTTTCTATATTCAGAGACCTTAATAAAACATTATATTAAAATGTTCATGAAAAACTGAATAGATACACAGGATATAATTTGCAATAATAAACTACACTATATTACCTTAGCTTCTGCAATAAATGTGCTAGCTCTAACAGCATCCAGGGTTGTAACACCAAAAATTCTTTTTGGATCATAAACACCTTCTTCTTTCATTACTTCAGATGCAATGGGAACAGTTGAGTTTACCTGTAAGTAAAGTGATGCAACTATAACTCCTCCATTTTAGAACCCTTCAACTGGCAAATTTTATGCTGATGAAATGCAACACTAACACTAGTACTGAACATTTCTACACAGTTTGGTTGAAATCCTATCAGTAGTGTCAGAGAAACAGTCCAGACAAATTTTTGTGACAGATAGCATGAAATCAAAATATCTCCCTACATATGGGAAGACAAATAGACAAGCTAAGAATGAAAAATATCTTTACACTTAGCCTTACATTTTGAGAAACAAGAGCTGTCACACGTGACAGGAGACAGCGCGCTCGACTATTTCGATGCTGGATAGTAAAACTTGGCACATCTGAGGAAGCTGGAGCTGTCACTGGAGTGTTTAATGACTCCAATGTGGAACAAGATATTGGACAATAGCTTAAGTTTATGTCAAATGTATTAAGTAATAACAGAGATAAAGAGTAAGTGTATCAACATTTTTATTGAGTATAAAAGGGACATAATTCATGCAAACTTTCTGTAATGTTCAGTTAATGGGTGGTGGTATTAAAATGTGCAGTTGTGAAAATTGTTATCAGGTACTGACCAAACTTACACAGCTGACACAAAATTTTATACCACTTCGATTAAGTGCAACACTGATATCTTTTATGTGACAATAACTCAATTTTGATGACAAAGAGCTTTGTTTGGACATACTAGGACATACTAGACAAGTTTTGTGCCAAATAATATCATTCTATGTCACAGATAACAGCTCATATGGAACAATTATTTTAAATCTGAATCAAATCCATTTAATAATAACTGAGATAGAGTGAAAGTGCATCAAAACTTTAACCTGAAATTCCAAGTAAAAAGGGGAAATAATTCATGAAATATTGGTGGGAGAGTTATGGCTCTTGTGCCATATGATGTGGGAGATGATGAGGAATAACTATTTTAAGTTTGAAAGAAATCCATCAAGTAATTACAGTGATAAAGTGAAAGTGCATCAAAACTTCAACCAAAGTGACAGGCGTGGAAGAACGCCGACGCCGGGTTGAGTATGACAGCTCTCCATACTTTGTATAGTCGAGCTAAAAACAAGAGCTGTCACTATTAGTGATAAATGCCCCAGAGCATTTATGCCAAGTTATTTTGAAATCCCTTCACTGATGGCAGAGTTATGGACCGGACAAGAAATGGACCATGTTAACCTTTAACCTCTAAGTGTGATCTTGATGTTAGAGCTAGGGGTCAGACGAAAACAGACCCTGTTAACCTTTGACTTCTAAGTCTGACCTTGACCTCGGAGCTAGGGGTCTGGGTCTTGCGCATGACACATTGTCTCACGATTATGGTAAACATTTATGCCAAGTTATTTCAAAATCCCTTCATGGATGGCAGAGTTATGGACAGGACACGCAACAGACCCTGTTAACCTTTGACCTCTAAGTGTGACCTTGGAGCTAGGTCTGGGTCTTGCGCATGACATGTCGTCTCATTATGATGAACATTTATGCAATGTAATTTCAAAATCCCTTCATTGACGGCAAGAGTTACAGCCCGGACAAGAATTTACATGGACGCACGCACGGACAGTGCGATTTTAATATATGCCCACCTTCCGGGGCATAAAAAGATCAAACAGCACCAAATCATGGAAAGAAAGGGTTATTTCACATGAAAATTGATAAGCATATAAAACATGTATATTACTCTATAAAACAATTGTCAGTTTACTGATAAGATATATACATTCAATTCCAGAAAAGGACTACATAAAGGGGCCACATTTTTGGACAGTTAAACACCTTTAAAAACACCATTTTCAAAGAACTATTACATACATGTTCATTTTAATGTATTTGCAGTAATGTCCCCATGTTGCAATTTCATATACTAGGTGGAACGTATTTTTCCACGTTTATTTATTTTTTATTTCTTTGCAAATGGCATTCATTTTTAAAGGGGGATAACTTTTTCAAATATTTTAAGTATCCATCGTACTGGACAGTATGGCAGAACATGAAATGGTCAGGTAGATTGTTGGTAAAGATGTTGTTTGTCTATCAAATATTTCTGTATTTTGGCGATATACTCCAAAACCTTAAGAGTGTTTTTACCTCAACAGTAAACTGCAGCCTGCTGTATTTTGCAGTGCTGCCCAGACTTCTAAAAATCAAGCACTGCAAACTCGATTTTTGTTAATTTGATATACTACATAACAGTAGATTCTTGAAACATAAATCTAAATTCTGCCTTCTAAATAGAACTATAGAATATATTTATAAATTCAAAAGCAAAGAAAAGGGATAAAATGTCATACATACTGGATTGGTTATTACACAGATCATGGCTTTGGGACAAGTTTTAGCACAAGCTCTCACTAAATCTCTCACAATGGATGCATTTGTGTTGAATAAGTCATCTCTAGTCATCCCTGCAATTTATAATTGTACTCAGTAAAATCACATTACAAGTAATTGCTAAAATACTATCAACAGGAACTCAGGTTCTATTCCTTTAAATAGGCTATAAATATTTTTGTATAACAGTGAAATGCCGCACTGAAAATGTTCTATTGAAATAAATATATCTTTTTGAATCATTCATATTATAATAGCTTAAATCTATGGAAGCTATATTCAATTTTATGTGTTACAGAAATTATGTTACTGCTGTAGTATTACCTGGTTTTCTTGGCACACCAGCAGGAATTAGTACAACTTCTGCCCCTTTAAGACAATCATCTAGCTGTTCTGGTCCAAGGAACCCCTTTACTTGTGCCTTTGTTGATATGTGACTAAGATCTGCTGCTACACCTGGGGTGTGGGCAATATCGTATAGGTTAAGCCTTGACACAAATGGAGACATCTTAAGAAGAAGAGACAGGGGCTGTCCAATCCCCCCACTGGCACCTAGCACAGCTACATTTGAATTTGTCTGGAAAAATAGAATTCAACAATTATATATACAACTGCATGCATGCGTGCGTATGTCTGTATTATGTATTTGATGTGTGTTGTATCTATGTATGGTACTGTCTTCAAAATGCATTCTGGTTAACTGATGTCATGCGCATAAGTAAAAACCTTCAGTGCTCCAGATAATTTTTTGACACTTGGGGTAATTACAAAAATGTACCCTAAGTTCTAAAAACATGGCTGTAAATTGGAAAATACTAACAAAGTCAGGGGTACCTGAGATGTTTAAACAATATTCCAGTTAATGGCATATTTTTAATAATTACATAACCTCTGTTTTCAACTTTGTTTGCTTTACAAATAAAATTTAAGCTGAAAACTCTTGCCACAGAGAAAAAGACGCCCATCTTTCAAATTTTATTGTTGTTTTTAACCATTCCTTAAAAATTGTCCATTACATCCTGCACAACATGGTGGGACGATAGCTTTGCTGAAACATGCTTTTCAGCTGAGGAAAGTTCTCATTATTTGCGTAATTTTCTTTTGAAGCCATAAATAGGTGTAAATTGTTCGTAAAGATAACAAGAGCTCGTAGAACACGAAATGCCCCCCTTGATGCATTTAGTAATTGCACAAGGAACAGAAATTATTTGGTCACTGTACAAAAAAATTCTGTTCTGGGTCAATGTGACCTTGACCTTTGACCTATTGATCTCAAAATCAGCAGGGGTCATTTGCTGGTCATGATCAACCTCCCTTTAAGTTTTGTGATCCTAGGTCTAAGCATTCTCAAGTTATCGTCCTGAAATGGTTTAACTGTTCCTGGTTAATGTGACCTTGACCTTTGGCCTACTGACCTCAAAATCAACAGGGGTCATCTGCTGGTCATGACCAACCTCCCTACCAACTTTTATGATCCTAGGCCCAAGTGATCTTGAGGTATCATCCCGAAACTGTTTAACTGTTCCGGGTAACTGTGACCTTGATCTTGACCTTAAGTGATCTCAATATCAATAGGGGTCATCTACTGATCATGATCAACCTCCCTATCAAGTTTCATGATCCTAGGCCCAAGCTTTCTTGAGTTGTTATCTGGAAACCGTTTCACTGTTCTGGGTCACTGTGACCTTGACCTTCGACCTATTGACCTCAAAATCAATAGGGGGTCATTTGCTGGTCAAGACCAATGAATCTCCCTATCAAGTTTCATGATCCTAGGCCCAAGCGTTCTTGTGTTATCATCCGGAAACCGTTACACTTTTCTGGGTCACTGTGACCTTGACCTTTGATATGCTGACCTCAAAATCAATAGGGGTCATCTGCTATTCTGCTGGTCATGACCAACCTCCCCATCAACTTTCATGATCCTAGGCCAAAGCGTACTTGAGTTATCATTTGGAAACGGATTGGTTTACATACTGATAGACATCTGCAAAACAATATATACCCTTCGAAGGGGGGCATAATAAAAAACATGTGCATAATGTAATATTTCCTGAGCGTCAAATACGCAACTTATCTGGAGCACTGGCCTTGGGCATCACCAAACCAACCCCTCCTACTGGTGCTAATAGTAATGTGATACTTTCTGCTCCAGAAAATGTTATTATTTTCAACCACTGTTTTAGCCACTTAGTGGACACATATTTATCTTGTGTAAAGGTAAAGTTCTGAAATAGTTGAAAATGACTGATGTTTGGGTGCTGACTGGGTAATGGCTCAAGCTCACTCATGCAAATGGGTATTTCACTCGCACAAACAATGCAGTATTATTTTTTTTTGTAGTTTAAATTGCACTGGATGAAGCATGCTTACAGCATATATCATTAACCAATCTTTTTATGTTTTCTGGGATACTTTTGTTCCATCGTGTTTTTTTTTTGCACTTTTGAATGCAGTTGGAGATTAATTCATCCACAATATCCCGAACGATGTGTTTTCACCGCAAAATGTGCTCTCCCCATAAGATGTCGGCCAGTCTCGGTGACACTATATCATCACAAACTGATAACTGTCTTTGTGGAACAACAAAATATCTTTCTATTTTGTTTGTTTGTGCTGCAAAAATGTTTTTTCTGTGACCTCTTTTAGTACTAGAAGTGGAATATCAACCTGTTCTGCCATAACATATAACCAGTCTGTTGTCTAGCGTTAAAGTCTCATACCTGTTTTATAATACGGAAAATGCGATGCGCCAATAATTTATAATAAACAGGGTATTAGGAATTTCAATTGCGTTTCATAACGCACACTGTATGAATCCAATTGGGTTTTCTGCAACTTCAATTGCGCAAATACGCAGCTTATCTGGAGCTCTGCATGTTGTAAATTTCTGTGATGTCATTACTAAATTTGTCTCATACAATGATGATTCTCACAAGTGACACATTCTTCAAATTAGTTCAATTACTTAAACTGCTGCAAATATTGAAAATGTGACTGCAAAGATCTTGTTTTTCTGTTATTGCCTTTGATCTTATAAACCATTGGTTGGCAATAATGACCTTTTTGCATTTGATTTTCACATATTTTCATTACTACTGTTATTTGTTTCATAGCTAATTCTAGCTATATATAGCTAATTTGTGACTTTTCTGGGACCTGTTTAGTGAACATATCTGCATCATTTTAAAAAGTCTGATTAAAGATTTTGAAAAATCTTTATTTAAAAATGTGATTGAAATCATAAAACTAGGGAGCATGTTTGATACAGATTCATTAAGGAATGCTAAATATGGAATTTATTACTCTGGGACAGGCACTGAATAATCATTGCCCTGTTTTAGGTTATATTGCAGTAATTCGGTCAAAAATGTGCTTCCCTTATAAATAGATCCTAGTTTTTCCATTTTAGTGCATTTGCGTGTTAACAGGGGGCCAAATGAGCATCATATTTCGCTCTTGAAATGTATTTTGCATAAAATAAGAAACATGATGCTTTCATATGAACATTTCAAATTGGCCAAATTTGATCTTAGTTTGGTCTGATGTTGACAAGCCTTAGCAGCTTACATTACATTGATGGATTTCTAAATAAGTAAGTATAATTTCATAATCATATATCATGTTTCAGAGTTGTTTCCTTGAAAACAAAAGTAGGGTGTTTATTCTGCGGACCGTTTTATGAAATGCGGCAATATGAGGGTACCAGACTTCAACTGACTTAACTGCATAAATTTCACTGCATACAATTCAACACCCCTTTTTCTACAAAAATACAAAATTTGTTTTCTGGAAGCTAATGTATCTTGTGGAAAATATGTCTACTACGGACTGAAAATCTAGAAACTGGATCAAAATTGATCTGAAGTAGCTGAATTTTATATGAAACAAAGATGAAAGAACAATGTCTTTAATTGGTATATAGCCTTTACTCAAGCCAGTCAAGGGTGTTTTGGTTGTCTCCCTTTGCAATGTCCTTCAAATCAGTGTACTTGACAGTTTCGTCATGCATGCCAATTTCTAAAGAAAAATTGATGCTTACAAATACCCATAGCTTGACTTGACAAGCTTATATATCCCCTGAAAGTATCTTTCGCACAAATGTCATTTACAGCATCCCGATTTTCTTTAAAAACTTGCATCCGAGCGTGCTGAAAATCGAACTTGTCTTCCTGCAAAATTTAACTCATTTGAAATGACATGGTGAATCTAACATATTTACCTGTAGGGTAGTTGAAAATGCACGGCTAAGTAAGCAAGAAGTTGGTCTGGCAACGCGTGAAAGCATTTTTAAATGTTACTTTGACCGGCGTTTTGCAGACAATATGAAACGGCAAGAACACCGGAAACGGAAGTACGTTTATGTGTGCGCGCATGTGTCTTTATTCTTCCGCACATAACAACACTTGCACTATTTATAACCTATTAAAACCTTAATAAAGGTAGGAAAATGAAAAAAGTATTCGTAAATGAATACAAATACATCATATAAAGCGCTGATATTCTTGTTTTGATAGTATATCATTAACTTTCATTACGTTTCAATAATTATATTTGGAGAACTCTATTTTTGGCTCAACTGTATGTTTACTACAGGTGTTCTAAGGCATTCATGTCAGGTTTATTTGTAACAACAATAACATCTTTATATTGTGCAAAATGGAGGGTCTTGCACTTATAGAACCAACAGAACTTTATAATATGCTCCAGCAGGCAACAGTCTATTCCAACTTAAGTGACAATAATTATCTTTTATTAATAGGTATGTCACCTATCTAAAGTTTAAAATCATCATGCTGCTACATCTACATTGACCTGGGCATTGAATTCTTCATGTGAGGAAGCCATCCAGCTGGCTTACAGAAGGTCGGTGGTTCTACCAAGGTGCCCGCACGTGATGAAATAATGCACGGAGGGGCACCTGGGGTCTTCCTCCACCATTAAAGCTGGAAAGTCGCCATATATGACCTGTCATGTGTCGGTGCGACGTTAAATCCAAACACTGTACGTCAAACTGTCAACATTGACCATGACTTAACAGTGCGCAAGTGTCGGCGTAGCCCAAAGCCGGCATTAATATATGGGTTCGTATGTGTGGACGTAAGGACAAAGTCTGCAAATGTAAATATCAAAGATATTTAATAATAAGTAAATGCATGTAATGCATAAACAGAACGTTACATACAATGATCAAATGACAAGTGCAACAAAGCATTGCATTTGTCATTAAAACAATACAATGACTGACTAAAACAAGTAAACAACTCCAGACTAAGGTTACCCAAATCCGTGTATTGAACTGATGTAGAAAAATACCTAAATGCATAGCTGCCTATATACATATGTATTTAATAATTAATAAGTGCTGCTATTTGATATTCTTATAACAAATACTCAAAAGGTTGAGATAATGTACTAACCTGCAAATGTAAATATCAAAGATATTTAATAATAAGTAAATGCATGTAATGCATAAACAGAACGTTGCATACAATGATCTAATGACAAGTGCAACAAAGCATTGCACTTGTCACCTGAGCACAATAGGCAACGTCATGGGTGAATAGTTAATATAGGTTAGTAACTAACAGTACAGGACGGAATGGGATAACGGTACAGTGGATAGCATTATAGTGGATAGGATTATAGGAATATGACTGAATAAGGCTATGTAGCATAAAAGAAAATGAAAAACACGGGTATGGTGGAAATAGTATATTTATATTTTAAGGCCCTCTTGTAATTAAACACATTAAGCTTCAGCCCTATGACACAAGAAAAGGCAACAGTTAAGAAATAAGAAACATGAAGTAAAAATATAATACAGTAAGAAAATAGAAACGGTACGGTCAAGGATGTGTTGCAAAAAGTAAAGTAAGAATGAGAAGTGCCTTCTAATACAAGAAGTGTACTTCTAAAACTATCTGAGCGACCAGTCCAGTTTGTGTGGCGCTACCAGGACCCAAGATCCCGCTGGCAGTGCTGGTTTTAGTGTTAATGCACTGTTTTTGTAAGAAACGAGTAATGATTATCAAACAAATATGTTTTCTTTGCTGCATAAGTGTGTGATTTTGGCATTCTCCATTTTTAACAGAAGGTCATGCTCGTTCAGCTATGGTACATTTATTTCCAAAGTAAAAATTGCGACATTTGCAAACAGAGTGCACATGATCAATACAGAAAATTTGAGAAATTGTAGAGAGTCATTATGGGTCCATTACCATACACAAGAGAGTTACCAAGGCTTTTTCCCCCTATAAATCTACCTCCGGTAAAAGGAGGTAATCCCAATGCAAAAAAGTATGTTTTTTTCCCAAAGTTGAATTTAAAATTCCCAAATGATTATACCTTTTAGGGTTTTTGCTGTTTTAAGTTAGTTTTGCTAATTTGTATGTATATTTAGGTAAATCATAATACTGTTGAACAATTACTGAAATGCAATTCATTAATATTTCACACAAAAACACATTTATGTAGATTTTGGTAATTTGCAAATTGTCCCAATTAAGACAATTTCCGAGAGCATTTTCCCAATTCCACCGGTGTCGGTGGCATTCCCAAATTGATGAAAAAAAAGGCCTGGTTACATACACTTTATGCAAATGACTTGTTTAAATTTGCTCAAAATTTTCAGGCATCACTATATGGGGTCTTTATATTTCAAGTATTCCTTTTTCCCCATCACAACAGTGTTGTGGAACAGGTTACCCCAGTACTGCAACACTGCCTGACCTTGAGTCTTTTAAGAAGGCAGTGTAACAGATCAACTACTTTAAATTAATTAATGGCCGCAGTTGTTTTTATAGTGTTTTTACTCCTTATTTTAAGAACCTTTTCACTTTTCAGGTAAGGTTCTCACTGATGCTGAAACAACTGTCTTTTAGTTTTTGTACTTTTTATCTACACTATAACAACAATTTTATGTACACCTTTTCCATTAAATTTACTCTTGCAAGGTGCATGTGAGCAAACTTGGGCAGTTTATGGACAGAGATTGATAGTGTGATGATCAACACAATTGAATATTTAATAATTAATGATAATAAAATGTTCACTGTTATCGTCAGCATCCTTTTGTTTTCAATCTTGTGTACTTATTGCAATGGATAAAATGTATTTTGCCAAGATCAGACATTATCTCAGTTTTTAGCTCGACTAATCAATGAATAGTCTATCTATTCTACTCGCCCTGGCGTCGCCGTTGGCGTCACACCTTGGTTAAGTTTTTGCATGCAAGTACATACAGCTATCATTTAAAGGCATATAGCTTTGAAACTTATTTTTTCTTTTAGGTCAATTACCAACCTCACTGGGTCAAGTTTCATAACTCTGACATGTATTTTGAGCAAATTATGCCCCCTTTTGGACTTAGGAAATTCTGGTTAAAGTTTTACATGCAAGTTACTATCTCCAAAACTAATGCAGATATTGAATTGAAACTTAATATCTGTCTTCGGAGTTATTAAATCATATATAGTTGAGCGCATCAAGTCCCATAACTCTGACCTGCATTTTAGCCAAATTATGCCCCCTTTTGGACTAAGAAAATCCTGGTTAAAGTTTTGCGTGCAAGTACATACAGCTATTACCAAAAGGCATCTAGATTTGAAACTAATAATTTTTCTTTTTCTAGATCAATAACTAACCTCACTGGGTCAGGTCCCATAACTCTGACATGTATTTTTGGCAAATTATGCCCCCTTCTGGACTTGAAAAGTTCTGGTTAAGGTTTTACATGCAGGTTACTATCTCCAAAACTAATGCAGATATTGAATTGAAACTTCACATGTGTTCCGGGGTTATAAAACTAGTTGATAGCATCATGTCCCATAACTCTGATATGCATTTTGGTCAAATTATGTTCCCTTTTGAACTTAAAACTCTTTTGATATTTAACATTTTGGGTAATATTTTCCTGCTTCTGGGACAATATTTCAAACAGTTGAGCTTGGCTGTCTTACGGATAGCTCTTGTTACGGCTTGTAAAGCTTTCATTCACATGATTTCAGAAATCACTTAGGTAAAAACAATATGTTTAAAACATTTGCCCTTGTACTTTAAATAGCAATTTCACTCAAGATGTTGTCATAAAAACTGCCTGCTCCTAAACGGACCTCTTTATTATTTGTATCAGATCAAATAAGCCGCTTAACTCAATATGGAGAGTGCAGGTCTACAGATCGCGGTGTTGTTAGTTCCATACCTGGGCGTGGCGTATGTTCTATTTGACGATTTGACAGAAGACATTGTGAGACATTGTGTCTAAAATAATTTGTCCTCCACCTCTGATTCATGTGGGTAAGTTGGCAGTTACTTGTGGAGAACAGGTATGTACAGGTACAGAATCAGGGAACATTGGTTAGGTTAACTGCCCGCTGTTACATGACTGAAATACAGTTGAAAAACGGTGTACAACCCAAAGCAAACAAACAAATCAAATAATCCCATTTCTAAATTACACAAGTTTGCTAGTATTATATTGTTAAAAGAAGACTAAAAAAACATTTAATTTAAATATAAATGTTATCTGTCATGATGTCATTTCTTAAATATTTTTTTGTTTCAGATGCCAGAAACAAGAATGAGTACAATGAAAGTCATGTTGTCACTGCCAAAAAAGCACCCAGGGTATTTTTTTTTTATTCCATTTGACCCTGTCCTAACAACAAGAAGTAATTTCAAAGTAGATGTTTTCCCATACTTTGTATAATTCAGCTATTGTATATAAATATTTATGCCATCAGTTTCATTGTATTTACCTTTATCATATTAATATCGTAATACAAACAGTTATTTATTTATTATACAGTTATATAGTATAACTGAGTTTGTCAGCAGGATAGTAAGTACAGGAAGTTTGAGTGAAGCTCTTATATTAGAACCTATGCAAACATATAAAAATACACATAAACTTGTCAATTTTACATTGTTTTGCTTTTTCAGAATAAAGATGGGCAGTTTTTTGTGCCTTTTGATGCAGAACTGGAATGTAAACAGAATGTTGTAGTTTATGACAGCAACTCTAGTAACCTGAATGAAGTCAGTAAGTTATTCAATTACTATTAACATTTTCATAGAAAATAATTCTGGAAAGGATAGAATTATCAATGTGGAAATGTTTTTTTATTTTTTAGGTAGTTACTAAAAAATCTGGTAAATTAATAGTGATTATAGACTAGCCTCCATTGCATATAGCTTTGAAACTTATTTTTTCTTTTTTAGTGTCAGTTACCAACCTCACAGGATCAATCCTGGTTTAAAGTTCTGCATGCAAGTTATATATCTCCAAAACTTATGCAAATACTGAATTGAAACTTTACACATTTCTTCAGATTTATAAAACTAGGTCTTTGCATCTGTCCCATAACTCTGACATGTATTTTGCAAAATTATGTCCCCTTTTGAACTTAAAAACTTCTAATTAAAGTTTGCATGTAAGTTACAATCTCCAAAACTAATGCAGATACTGGATTGAAACTCTATAGATATTTTAACATTTAGGGTAATATTCCTGCTTCTAAGACAACAATTCAAGTAGACGAGATTGGTTGTCTTACGGACAGATTTTGTTTCTTTTTTAGCTCGACTATTCGAAGAATAAGTAGAGCTATCCTACTCACCACGGCGTCAGCGTCGGCGTCACACCTTGGTTAAGTTTTTCGTACCAGTCCACATTTTGACAAAGTCTTTTGAGATAAAGCTTTGAAAATTTCAACACTTGTTTCCCATCATCATGGCCAGTTATAGGCAAGAGCACATAACTCCATCAAGGATTTTGGCTGAATTATGGCCCCTTTTGACTTAGAAATTCATGGTCAAGTTTTTCGTACCAGTTCATATTTTGACAAAGTCTTTTAAGATAAAGCTTTGAAACTTTCAACACTTGTTTACCATCACCATGGCCAGTTATAGGCAAGAGTACATAACTCCATCAGGGATTTTGGCTGAATTATGGCCCCTTTCGACTTAGAAATCTTGGTTAAGTTTTTCGTACCAGTTCATATTTAGACAGTCTTTTAAGATAAAGCTTTGAAACTTTCAACTCTTGTTTACCATCACCATGGCCAGTTATAGGCAAGAGTACGTAACTCCATCAGGGATTTTGGCTGAACTATGGCCCCTTTCGACTTAGAAATCTTGGTTAAGTTTTTCGTACCAGTTCATATTTTGACAAAGTCTTTTGAGATAAAGCTTTGAAACTTTCAACACTTGTTTACCATCACCATGTCCAGTTATACGCAAGAGCACATAACTCCATCAAGGATTTTGGCTGAATTATGGCCCTTTTTGACTTAGAAATCTGGGTTAATATTTCGTACCAGTTCATATTTTGACAAAGTCTTTTGAGATAAAGCTTTGAAACTTTCAGCACCTGTTTACCATCACAATGTTCAGTTATAGGCAAGAGTACATAACTCCATCAAAGATTTTGGCTGAATTTTGGCCCCTTTTGACTTAGAAATCTTGGTTAAGTTTTTCGTACTAGTTCATATTTTTTGTAAAGTGTTTGACATATGGCTTTTAAACTTTTATTACTTGTTTAGTATAATAGTTTCTATCTGTAGGAAAGAGAACATAACTCTGTAAATCTATTTTGGCTGAATTATGGCCCTTTTTGGACTTTGAAATTGGTTCTGTTTTCATACAAGTCCATGTTTTGTCAAAACTATTTGACATATGGCTTTTAAACTTTGAACACTTGTTTATCATTATGATTTCCATCTGTAAGCAAGAGTACATAACTATTTTGGCTGAATTATGGCTCTTTTTGGACTTTGAAATTGGCTCATACCGGTATATTGCCATTTAGTGCAAGACTTATCGAAATCAAAGTAATACAGGAACATTGTTTGTCTGATCTATTTATTTCTTTTGTCTGAATATCAGTGGAAATATTTTGACCCCATTCTTCAATCAATTCTTCGAATAGTCGAGCGCGCTGTAATCAGACAGCTCTTGTTTGTTGATGCGTTTCCTATGGTTTACACTGACAGCTCTGTGAATGTTACATCTCCTGTGACACTTCACGGATTATCAGAATGTATTGGTTAAGTATTTGAGCCCAACTGTGTGTTAGGGCTTCACAACCAGCATCCATACCATTTGTTTATCCCCACATCCTTACTGTTCGTTTATCCCCACATCCTTACTGTTCATTTATCCCCACATCCTTACTGTTCGTTTGTCAATTTTAGCACTTGAATGCAACTGATAAGTGAACAGTATGGATCCAAGTCAGACTGCATTGATGTGCAGGCTGATCTTGATCCATATTGGTCCCAAAGCCAAAGCATTGGTTTTTGCACAGAAGCGCTCAAGTATTTGACTGATACATATGAGAGTATCAATGGTTCTATTTTTATTTTTTATGTTTTTAGCTCGACTATTCGAAGAATAGTCTAGCTATTCTACTCACCCTGGCGTTGGCGTCGGCGTCACACTTTGGTTAAGTTTTTGCATGCAAGTACATACAGCTATCATTTAAAGGCATATAGCTTTGAAACTTATTTATTCTTTTTCTAGGTCAATTACCAACCTCACTGGGTCAAGTTCCATAACTCTAACATGTATTTTGAGCAAATTATGCCCCCTTTTGGACTTAGAAAATTCTGGTTAAAGTTTTACACGCAAGTTACTATCTCCAAAACTAATGCAGATATTGAATTGAAACTTCACTTGTGTCTTCGGAGTTATAAAACTAGTTGATAGCACCAAGCCCCATAACTCTGACCTTCATTTTGACCAAATTATGCCCCCTTTTGGACTTAGAATATTCTGGTTAAAGTTTTGCGTGCAAGTACATACAGCTATTACTAAAAGGCATATAGATTGGAAACTTATTTTTTCATTTTCTAGATCAATTACCTACCTCACTGGGTCAAGTCCCATAACTCTGACATGTATTTTGGCCAAATTATGCCCCCTTTTGGACTTAGAAAATCCTGGTTAAAGTTTTACATGCAAGTTACTATCTCCAAAACTAATGCAGATATTGAATTGAAACTTCACATGTGTCTTTGGGGTTATAAAACTAGCCGATAGCACCAAGTCCCATAACTCTGACCTTCATTTTGGCCAAATTATGCTCCCTTTTGGACTTAGAAAATTCTGGTTAAAGTTTTGCGTGCAAGTACATACAGCTATTACTAAAAGGCATATAGATTGGAAACTTATTTTTTCTTTTTCTAGATCAATTACCTACCTCACTGGGTCAAGTCCCATAACTCTTACATGTATTTTGGCCAAATTATGCCCCCTTTTGGACTTAGAAAACCCTGGTTAAAGTTTTACATGCAAGTTACTATGTCCAAAACTAATGCAGATATTAAATTGAAACTTCACATGTGTCCTTGGGGTTATAAAACTAGTTGATAGAATCAAGTCCCATAACTCTGACTTGTATTTTGGGCAAATTAAGCCCCCTTTTGGACTTAGAAAATTCTGGTTAAAGTTTTGCGTGCAAGTACATACAGCTATTACCAAAAGGCATATAGCTTTGAAACTTATTTATTCTTTTCCAAGGTCAATTACAAACCTCACTGGGTCAAGTTCCATAACTCTTAACATGTATTTTGAGCAGATTATGCCCCCTTTTGGAAAATTCTGGTTAAAGTTTTACATGCAAGTTACTATTTCCAAAACTAATGCAGATATTGAATTGAAACTTAACATGTTTCTTCGGGGTTATAAAACTAGTTGATAGCATCAAGTCCCATAACTCTGATATGCATTTTGGTCAAATTATGTCCCCTTTCGAACTTAAAACTCTTTTGATATTTAACATTTTGGGTAATAATTTCCTGCTTCTGTGACAATATTTCGAATAGTCGAGCTTGGCTGTCTTACTGACAGCTCTTGTTTTACTACAGCTGATGCAACTGATTGTGGTTCGTTATTATGGGAGATGGGAAGCAGAAATAAAGTGTATATTCTGAAAGGTATACTTTATTCTACTTATTTATGTTGTTTATTTTAGCATGGTTCTAAAGAAACCTGTTATATTATTCCTGGGAAGAACACTTTTCAGTCATGTAGGTAGATGTGATTGTAACTGTAACAGGCTTTTGTGAAAGGCTTAGAGGTTTAAACGTAAATTTGAAATCTACTGGTCTTGAGTACCAGTCTTGTGAGATAAATAAGAAATCAAACCAGTTGGTAGCTGCAAGAATATGAAATACTTTTTACTGTGTTTATGAGATGCTGTGAATTCATAAGTGCTTTTGATTTTTATTCTGATTTGATTTAAAACTTACGTTTATTTCAATAAAACGTGGCAGGATGGAAGGCGTATCAACAGCTTCCACCAAGAAAGAGTGCTAGCATATTTCTTCTGCTGCTTGATATGAAAGGCATTTTAAAATTGAAATGATGTTATGCTGAATTCACACACTGAATAGATTGCATCCACGCAGTCTGGTCAGGATCCATGCTGTTCGCTAACAGTTTCTCTAATTGCAATAGACTTTAAAAGCGAACAGCATGGATCCTGACCAGACTGCACAGATGCACAGGCTGGTCTGTATCCATGCTGGTCGCAAAAGCCACTATGTCGATTTTCTCATGGCGCGGCTCATTTATACATGCACACTTATAAGATTCATTAAGTGTAGTTTTTATGTTCTATTTTCAGGTGGTTATGAAGAGTTTTCAGCATTGTACCCATTCTTGAGAACACAGAAGATTATTTTTATGCCAAAGGTATGACATTGTCTTTCATGGAGTTGTTTGCTTCCAGGCTTCATTCAAAACATCTCAGATTTCTCAAACAGACAAATGTCTCTGCTTTATCGGAATCTTATACAAATACCTACTGTTTATGCCATAATGCTTTTGAAATAAGTTGTGAAGTTCAGGTAAACTAATGTTGAACATCAGGCTTGTACAGGTATCCCTTAACTTCGTGTCACAGAGATTACAATCTTTTTAATGAATACTGAAATAACTTTTGAATTTGTCCGGGTTCTGCCAAAATTGCTGTTTCTTTGGGACAAGAGTTTGTGGATTTAAGATTTCAAACACAAAAAGAATAGAGAATATATTTTTTCAATATTTCAAGAATTTGGTCAGCTGCAGAATTGACAAAAAATCCCTGAATAGTACAAAATTGATAAGAATAGATGAACACTTATTAATATAAAGTTTCTGAAACTACTAACTGTAAGTGTTTGTTTTAAACTTTTACAACCATTTCCTACAAATGTTCACAAAATTTGTTATCACTGTATGACTTTTGACCTTGACCTTTGTGCTTTTGAAGGAACTAGATGAAATCAAACCATACCCAGCTGAGATCATTCCAGGATTCTTGTATCTTGGCAACTGGAGACAAGGCAATGCACCATATGTACAGAAAGATGTAAAGATCAAAGCACATATCAACTGCTGTGTAGAAGCTGAAACTTTGTATGTTGTAACAATGTTTTAACTTTTTTACTTACAAGTCCACATAAAAACACAATAGCGATGGTCTAGTGGATAAGGTGTCGGCCGCTCAATCCAGGGGTCGTGGGTTCGAGCCCCACTGGGGTTACGACCATGACTTCTCATATGACACCAGTACTGGTTTTTCCAGGAAGCGGACTCGAGAGTGTTTACAATAAGCTTAAAGCTTTCATAACAATCGAGCTAAAATAAATTAGTATAAACTAAAAACACAATATTTGGCTTTCACAGTATTATTTCCACCAAGGCATATCTGATTTAAATCAGATTTGCCTAAGACTTGATCCCAACAATGTATAAAATAGAACTCAAAATGTTTTAAAGACTTCAAGATGTCAAGTTTTTTTTTAAGCAATGTAATTCTTGAAATAGGAGCTTTTCATCAAGGTGATGTCACGTTTTGAATTTCCGGTGAGTAACAAAAATAACAAAGTTCTTTCCAAAAACCGTTATGTTATGATTCAACCAAATAGTTTCCTTTGTCTAACAGAAAGGAAAAATTCTTATATTTTAATATTGAGGTTTGGTACCTTTATAGCAGACAATAAACTAAAACAATAGAAATTCATACGTGACTTCGGTGAGCTCAACAAAGCTATTTCAAGCACAAATATTAATGTGGAATGTGAAGTAAGTTACACACTACAATATCTGACCAAGATACTTACAAAAACAATACATTTGCAGAATAGAGAGATAAAACTTATTTTAACAGCTCGTGAAAACTAATGACAAATTTTGACAGGTATATGATGACTCGTGACCTAATTAAATTTTTTCTGTTATTTCTACTTTCTAGTTTGATTTTCTTAAAAAATGGGTACTGTAAAATCATTTAATTTCGTGGGCATGAAATTTCGTTGTTTTTGTCAAAACGGCAATTTCGTGGGGATATAAATTAAATTTGTGGATTTCAACTTTTGAACATAAAATGTATGGGAATATTACTTGTTCGTTGGGATTAAATTTCGTGGATTGATTCAACCACGAAATCCACGAAAATTAGTCCCCCACAAATATTAATGATTTCACAGTACTATATTGTAGCCTACAACTCGTGAATAAAAACAGTATAAGAATATATTGTTACCTCACTGTCGTTCTGTCTATCCAAGTCACGTACGAATTCCTATTGTTTCAGTCATTTGTCACTAATTAGAGCAACTCCCAGTGTTGCAATCATACAAAACACATCCCTTATTTTCACATAGATATTGAGGATTTATCTAATGAACACAATTTTAATACCAATTAATGTATTGCAATAAGGCTAAACTATCTCAGCTGTGACATGTCCTTAAATAGAGGATATTTGTGACCAAACTGTTTTTCATCAAAAGAATACAGAGTACAATTATTTTACAAGTGAAAATGAATGATCTGGTGTTTACAGAAAATATTTTTGTCTTGCGTGTTAAACAACCTTTCATTTTATTTGGTGTCTCAATGGTTTTAACCAAATTGTACCCATATTTACAGTCTCAAATGGTTAGTGGATATCACAGGGCAAGTTACATAACTCAAGCTTTTATTTCGTCAAAATTATGCTCTTTTTTTAACTTAGAAATATTGGTTCAAGTTTTGCATGTAAGCAGGTTTAGCAAAACTGCTTGGTTGAATACTTTCAAAACTCTGGCTTTCTTTTTTTCAAAATTATGCCCCCTTTTAATACAAAAAAATTGTGGAAGTTTTGCATTAACATTATTGTTTCTCGAAAACTACTAGATCAGATGCATTCAATTTCTACACACATCTTTGGCATAATGAAATGGCCTTTTGGCAGGTTTCATAACTCTGGCTTTAATTGTTTCAAAGTTATGTCCATTCTTCAACTTTTGGGAAAGCTTTTCTATTTCAGTTATTATTATGTTAAACAGTTTCACTAGTCCAGCACACTGTCATTTAGATAGCTCTTGTTAAAAAGGTAGTTTGTTGAAAATGCTAAAATAAGCCTATTTTGTAAGGGGAAGTATCATTATATTTTGTTGACAGTATAATTCCCAAGAAAAATGTTAACTTTCCAGTTTTCTTTTTATGCAGTCTTTTCATACTACAATTTCTTTTCCTATATTGGCTAAAGTTTTACAAAATGAAAAAATAAAATAATAATTGAGCTGCACCATGAGAAAACCAACATAGTGCATTTGTGACCAGCATGGATCCAGACCAGCCTGCGCATCCATGCAGTCTGGTCAGGATCCATGCTGTTCGCTTCCAAATCCTATTGCAGTTTCTCTACCATTAGCGAACAGTATGCATCCTGACCAGACTGCGCAGATGCGCAGACTTGTCTGGATCCATGCTGGTCGCAAATACACTATGTTGGTTTTCTCATGGTGCGACTCAGTATGTGTATTCTCCATTTCAGTTTCCCTGAGGCAGGACCTCAGTTGTTACATATTCAGGTGGATGATTCCAGTGAGGCTGATTTGCTTGGAAAGTTTGAATTGGCTTGTAAATTTATAGGTAAGTCATAATTTTTTGTTACTTAATTTGTATTCATTTTTATGCCCATAGTATCAATGACACACAAAGCATATTGTGTTTGAATCAGTCTTTTCAGTCTATCACACTTTCTTGTGTGCTTCAATCCAGTTTGAATGAAACTCTGTATACATATCAGCCTGAAATACATAGTAGGCATGTTCATATTAGGACCTCCATGTTTGATTTTTCAGTTCTACTATTGAAATAATAGGTAGAGCTGTTGGACTCGTCCGTGCGTCAGCAGTGGCATCCCGATTTGGTAAAGTTTTGTATGTAAGCTGGTATCTCAGTAACCACCAGTGGGAATGGATTGAAACTTCACACACTTATTCACTATGATATACTTACTTACTTACACTGGTTCAGTAATTCTATTTTTAGCACGACTATTCGAATAATAGGGGAGCTATCCTACTCGCCCCGGCGTCGGCGTTAGCGTTAGCGTGAGTGTCACACAAATGTTAAAGTTTGCGTACCAAATATTTTCAAAGTTCATTGAGATATTACTTTAATATTTTGCATACTTGTTTACCATCATGAACCCAGTCTGTAAAAAGGAGGAGGCAACTCTGTCAAGCAGTTTGACTGAATTATGGCCCCTTTTCGACTTAGAATAAATGTTAAAGTTTGCGTACCACCCCAAATATTTTCAAAGTCCATTGAGATATTGCTTTCATATTTTGCATACTTGTTTACCATCATGACCCCAGTCTGTAAAAAGGAGGAGGCAACTCTATCAAGCATTTTGACTGAATTATGGCCCCTTTTCTACTTAGAATAAATGTTAATGTTTGCGTACCACCCCAAATATTTTCAAAGTCCATTGAGATATTGCTTTCATATTTTGCATACTTGTTTACCATCATGACCCCAGTCTGTAAAAAGGAGGAGGCAACTCTATCAAACATTTTGACTGAATTATGGCCCCTTTTCGACTTAGAATATGCTTATTGTAATGTTAAAGTTTTACTCATTGCTTATATTATACTATCAAGCTCTGAGAATAGTCGAGCTCGCTGTCCACTGACAGCTCTTGTGTTTTTTACACTACTATGCCCCTTTTTTGACTTCAATATTCATTCAGTTGGCAAGGCAGTTAATAGTCAAGCGTTACTGTCCTCAGACAGCTCTTGTTTCCTTTATGACCTGTTTTGTTCTTTGAAATATATCAACTTACATCTTTTCATTGTGTGATCAACTCCTACATTTTCTGTCCCATTCAAATGAAAAATTTGGTATACGTCAAATGGACATGAACGTATCTATGTGGTGTCATGTCCAATTTCTTTTTCTTAAGTAAGCTACTTGAAATATTTGGACTTCATAATATTATTCTATTTAGCATTTCCGGGGGGAGGGGGGTGGGGGGGGGTGAATGTGTCATACAATATATAAACATCATTCTTACTTTCACATTGTTGTCTTTTCGGATCTCATTTTGACGTCTGCTAACGTCTGCAGACTGTGCCGAGCATTGTGTGTCTACCGTTTGTCTGTTTTTATTCAAACGGTATATTATATAAAGTAAATGGTATTGAAAATGACAAACCTGTCTATTAAAAACCACAGAAAAGCCTATAACTGACAGTAAAAAGTTCAGAAAATACATTTAAAATCTTCACAAACTTTCTTGTCAAAATTAATTTCATTACAATGTTGATAATAGCTGAACAATAACTTTCTTTAATAGGGGACAATTATTTTATTTGGATTTAACTTTTTTATCAAGGTTTGTGAACTTTGACAGAGGCAAATGCTTCTGAAGTGGAACAGGGACAAACCTGTATAAGAGGCTGTGTATTATGAGGAGTTACATTCATACTTCTGAAGTCAAAACAGCTTTTGTGTGTTTAAAATGAAAAGAAAAATCGGATATTTTAGTTATGAGAAGAAGTATATAGTGATGAGCTTTATGTTTGTGTTCACTTTTCCTTTCCAATAAATATGCTGACCTGAAAATCTAATAAAAATATACTTACAATTTATAAATTTTCAGAAAATAAACGGGAGAAGAATGAGCCAATATTAGTGTTCTCAAACCTTGGTATCAGCAGAAGTGCAGCCATAGTAATAGCTTATATGATGTATTACAAAAACTGCTCAGATGTAGTAAGTCTTTTCTTATGTAACCAGTCTGAATTTTACTAAGTTTTAGTTATAAAGAAATGAGCCGTGCCATGAGAAAACCAACATAGTGCGTTTGTGACCAGCATGGATCCAGACCAGACTGCACAGAAGTGCAGGCTGGTCTGGAGCCATGCTGGTCGCAAATGCACTGTGTCGGTTTTCTCATGGCGTGGTTCATTAATGATGAAATATATGATACTGTATTTACCAAAACTTTGGAAAAGCAGGATAGAAAAAAGGAATAAAATGTTAATGAGCATGTGTTTTCATTATACCCCAGTAACTTATCTGATGACCAGTTTAAAGGCTATTATGGGGTCATTATGTAAACACATCTTAACTATCAATTTTAATAACATTTCACTTTTAAATGTTTTTATTGTTGTTATTGTTGGGTTTAACATTGCTGCAGCACAGTTATAGGTTATATGGCAACTTTCCAGCTTTCATGGTGGAGGAAGACCCTTAGGTGCCCCTCCGTACATTATTTCATCATGGGCAGGCACCTTTGTAGAAACACCAACCTCCAGTAAGCGCATCTGCGCAGTCTGGTCAGGATCCATGCTGTTCGCTTTCAAAGCCTATTGCAATTAGAGAAACCATAAGTGACCAGCTGGTCTTGATCCATGCTGGTCACAAACGCACTATGTTGGTTTTTTCATGGCACAGCTCAAATATTGTTTGTTTTACTTGTTGCAGGAAGCATTTAATCATGTGAAGAAATGCTGTAACAGTGTCCAACCAAATACAGCCTTCTTGGAACAACTAAAGGCGTGGCATAAACAGAGACAAGCATAACTTTATTTCGTCTGTATTTTACTATCTTGTTATAACACTGAAACAGTTTTGTTGAAAGTTATTTATAGTTACATTTAAAAAACTTTTTATAGTCTATTTATCCATGTTACTTATTGTTTTCTACAAGTATACAAGACATTTGATGAAGGAAGCATTGTGATATAACAGATTTTTTACGTCATACATTTAATTTTCATTTTGTTTTCATATTTTGTACCTCATAATTTGTATACAAATTTAAATTCTGCACAAACTTTTTGTATGTTATACATGTACATTAAAAGCTTGGAATATTTTTGATTCTTCTGTTTCGGGTCCTTTCACAGAAAAAAAAATGTCTTTTTATGAAAACCATTTTACACAGTTATTAAGCAGTTACAACTTCAAACATTTGTCTCAAAATTTACATACAATATTTTGAATATGGAGAATTACACTTCTATATTTCAGTATTTGAAAATTAAATGTTGAATCATGTTAAGCGAGTTTTTAAGCAACAATGTTTTTTACCAAACTTACCTAAATAATCATGGGCCCAGGCCTTATATGAAGTCTTGATTTGAAATGGATGCCTTTTAATTAACTGCACTTACTTAAAAAAAGTATTTGTATAGGATTTTTGATAACTTTATAGATGGTCTTTGCTGTAAATCTAGCGTCAAATAGATTTAATGAAAGTTTAATTGCCTTGCGCTGTGTCAAATACTTTTTTAAACTTGTATAGTTCTTTATGCTGTTATACTTAGTCTAGAACACCAAAAATGTCCAGTAAAGCAGAATGTTGCAGAAAGTCTGAAGTCAAAAACAGTAAACAGTTGTGTTTGTTACAGTTCTTACCAGTATATGTTATGTTTTTGTTAGCTCGACTATTCGAAGAATAGTCTAGCTATTCTACTCACCCTGGCGTCGGCGTCGGCGTCGGCGTCACACCTTGGTTAAGTTTTTGCATGCAAGTACATACAGCCATCAATTAAAGGCATATAGCTATGAAACTTCTTTTTTCTTTTTCTAGGTCAGTTACCAACCTCTCTGGGTCAAGTCCCATAACTCTGACATGTATTTTGAGCAAATTATGCCCCCTTTTGGACTTAGAAAATTTTGGTTAAAGTTTTACATGCAAGTTACTATCTCCAAAACTAATGCAGATATTGATTTGAAACTTCACATGTGTCTTCGGGGTTACAAAACTAGTTGATAGCAGCAAGTCCCATAACTTTGACTTTCATTTTGGCCAAATTATGCCCCCTTTTGGACTTAGAAAATTCTGGTTAAAGTTTTGCGTGCAAGTACATACAGCTATTTCTAAAAGGCATATAGATTTGAAACTTACTTTTTCTTTTTCTAGATCAATTACCAACCTCACTGGGTCAAGATCCATAACTCTGACATGTTTTTTGAGCAAATTATGCCCCCTTTTAGACTTAAAAAATTTTGGTTAAAGTTTTACATGCAAGTTATTATTTCCAAAACTAATGAAGATATTGATTTGAAACTTCACATGTGTCTTCCGGGTTACAAAACTAGTTGATAGCAGCAAGTCCCATAACTCTGACTTTCATTTTGGCCAAATTATGCCCCCTTTTGGACTTAGAAAATTCTGGTTAAAGTTTTGCGTGCAAGTACATACAGCTATTTCTATAAGGCATATAGATTTGAAACTTACTTTTTCTTTTTCTAGATCAATTACCAACCTCACTGGGTCAAGATCCATAACTCTGACATGTTTTTTGAGCAAATTATGCCCCCTTTTAGACTTAGAAAATTTTGGTTAAAGTTTTACATGCAAGTTATTATTTCCAAAACTAATGCAGATATTGATTTGAAACTTCACATGTGTCTTCGGGGTTATAAAACTAGTTGATAGCAGCAAGTCCCATAACTCTGACCTTCATTTTGGCCAAATTATGCCCCCTTTTGGACTTAGCAAATTCTGGTTAAAGTTTTGCGTGCAAGTACATACAGCTATTTCTGAAAGGCATATAGATTTGAAACTTATTTTTTCTTTTTCTAGATCAATTACTAACCTCACTGGATCAAGTCCCATAACTCTGGCATGTATTTTGGGCAAATTATGCCCCCTTTTGGACTTTGAAAACTCTGGTTAAAGTTTTACATGCAAGTTTCTATCTCCAAAACTAATGCAGATAATTATTGAATTGAAACTTCACATGTGCCTTCGGGGTTATAAAACTAGTTGATAGCAGCAGGTCCTATAACTGATTGCATGTTGGTCAAATTATTCCCCCTTTTGAACTTAAAACTCTTTTGATATTTAACCTTTTTGGGTAATATTTTCCTGCTTCTGGGACAATATTTCGAATAGTCGAGCTTGGCTGTCTTACGGACAGCTCTTGTTTGATTTACTTGTTGTATATCTCTTGTGATAGTTATATAACAGTAAATGTGTATGTTACAGTTCTTACCAGTATATATTTTGTTTTTGTTTGATTTACTTGTTGTATATCTCTTGTGATAGTCATATTTTAAGACACAATGTCAAACTCTGTTAACTCGAACTTGGATAATTCGTACACCACACTTCTTTCGAACTCATCGCCAGGTCCCAGAAAAATCCCTTTATAATGAATTTTGTTTGATATAGCTTTCTGTCCAATTCCTTAATTAATGTTTTGTAAATGTTTCATGTATTACTGAAATAAAATATGTTTAAACTAACTGGAACAAACCGATCACTGGAACAAATTTTGCTGATCCCGTCGTGTTCGAGTTAACGAAGTTTGACTGTATTTATTGTTTCATCTTTGTACTGTTAAAATTTAATGTTTCTGTTTGTTTCTTACAACTGTTATTTGTTATACTCAATGCTGTTAGTTTTCTTTCTACAGAAAGTTGTTGCTGAAGTTATGTTTCCAGTCTCTTTGTACTTTCAGATTAAAATGTACATGTAGTTATGAATTAAACCTGTAATGTGCCAAAGCTTGCTTTTAGAACGTCTTAGTGTATACATTTAAACATTGAAAATAGTAAAGTTTTGTTTTTGTAAAGACTGTTGTACACAGAACTTACATGTACAATCTGGGGAGTTTGGATTCAAACACAGGTGCATTTTCTCAGTGTTGATTGACTGTTGGTCAGTCTTTCTCCATCTGACCACATCTATATTCAGAATTGGAGAAACGGTTTATCGTTAGTGGAGAACAGATTAAATCTTGTAAGAAATCGAGTAGCCCCAGTTACGTGGACTGACAACTATATGTAATTAAAATAATGACAAAAAAGACAAGTGTTTAATTAAATGCAACAAACAAAATTAATGTAGGTGTGAAGGGTAAAAGAAAAAACAAAATGATCTATTTTTCATTGTCATTTCAACTCAGTTCTGTACCTATGGTGCCTTTTTCCTTATATTGTATCAGTATTAGTGTACTGTAATGTTGGGTACAGCTAAAATATTTAAACAACACCATTTGAAATGATGATGAACAAATATGACAAGTAATACTTTTTTCATTTGACTTACGTTTTACAAGAATAAAGAAAATTGAGTTTATTTTCCCCTGATATTTTGCTTTTATAAAAAATATCACAATAGCATTGTTATAACAGATATTGATTTCTGCACTATATATTATTTTTATAACATATTGAAATGATTTTCAAATTTTCGTTTAATAATAAACAAATGGATGTTTTATTTTGTATTTGAATTTTTTATGAACTCACCTTAGTGTAGTGCCATTGTGAGGTGTTTTGATTATGTGACATTTGGTCACACAAAGTCAGCAATTGCTTCTCATCTAAAAACACCATGACCAATGTCAGTGATATTTTTTCCCCCAAAACAATCCTTGTACAGTAGGTATATTTGTTGTACAAACAGGCTTTCAAGTAGTCCTACTTTTTCCTACTTTTCCTACTTTTTAGGTCTGTTCCTACTTTTTCCCTACTTTTTTTGAAAAAACTCCTACTATTCCTACTTTTTTTATCTAAGAAGAAAAAATATGTTAACAAATGTTGTTAGTCTATTTGTATAATGAATTTTGTTACATAATGTAAGGACTGATGATGTACTGGTGAGGCTCTAAAGATATTTTTAATATGCTGCTGATGACCTCTTCATTATATGAGTTGAATATTGACCTTGATATTGGAGCACAAGAGGTTGCAGGTAGCTATGTACAATGGGGACCTTAAAGCATCAAGAAAATAGAAAGACCTGATATATTATGTTGCTGTGTAATTGTGAGCAAATGTACAAATTCAGGCCCAGATCCAGAGCTGGAAAGAGGGTGCCTATGCCCCCACCTCCCCAGTTTGCTGAGAAGTGACCTATACTCATCAAAGTTGCACCCAAATATTTTGGCAAAGGATTAATATTTTCTCAAAATTTGAATTCAAAGGAGCACTAGAGGCTTCCATTCCATACCTATATTTCAGTATTTTCCAGGGGGAGAACCCACTGGCCTTCTGAAAAATAGGAAAATACCCCTGCACAGTACCTCAAAATTAAGACCAAAAAATGTGCCAGAACCCACCATTTCATACTTGTATTTCAAAATTTTTCAGGGGAAGAGCATCCTGACCCCCTTAAAATGACTCCTTATATACCTCAAAATTTAGACCAAAAAGATGCAACCAGAGCCTACCATTTTGTACCTGTATTTCAAAATCTTTCAGGGGCTGGGGGAGTCCTCTGGCCCTCCTAAAATGACTGGGATACCTCCTCCCATACCTCAGATTTAGACCCAAAAATGCACCAGAGGCCTCCATTTCATAACTGTGTTTCAAAATGTTCCAGGGTAACTGTCCCCTGACCCCCCTAAAATGTCTGGGATACCTCTTCCCATACCTAGAAATTAAGGCCTAAAAATGCACCCAGAGCCCACCATTTCATGCCTGAATTTCAAAATTTTTCAGGGGGAGAGCCTCCTGACCCCCTAAAATTACTGGGATACCTCTTCCCTTACCTCAAAATTAAGACCAAAAAATGCACCAGAGGCCTCAATTTCATACCAATATTTCAATATTTTCCAGGGGAGAACACACTGGGCCCCTGAAAAATAGGAAAGTACCCCTCCCAGTATCTCAAAATTAAGACCAAAAAATGCACCAGAACCCAACATTTCATACTTTTATTTCAAAATTTCCCAAGGGAAGTGCACCCTGACACCCATTAAAATGACTGGCATACCTCCTTTCATAATTCAAAATTTAGACCAAATGAATTCACCAGAACCCACCATTTTGTACCTGTATTTTAAAATTTTCAAGGGTGGAGACCTCTGACACTTCTAAAATGACTGGGATACCTCCTCCCATACCTCAAATTTAGACCCAAAAATGCACCTAGAACCCATGATTTCATACCTGTGTTTCAAAATTTTCCAGGGGGACAGCCCCCTGAAATGTCTGGGATACCTCTTCCCACACCTAGAAATTAAGACCTGAAAATGCACCAGAGCTCAACATTTCATACCTATATTTCAAAATTTTTTTAGGGGGAGAGCCCCCTGACCCCCTAAAATGACTGGTATACCTCTTCCCTTACCACAAATTTCAGACCAAAAATGCACCCAGAGCCCACCATTTTATACCTGTGTTTCAAAATTTTCCGGGGGCAGAGCCCCCTGACCCCTCCCCCCTAAAATGACTGGGACACATCCTCCCATACCAAAAACTTTAGACAAAACAATGCACTAGAGCCGCAGCATTTCAAATTTTTCGAACGGACAGCCCCCTGATCCTAAAAGGAAGGGAATACCCCTCCAGTAGTATCTCTCCAGTACTTCAGAAATTAGACATTATATCAAAAACATTTAAGGGAAAATCCCCTACATCACTCCCCCCAGCTTTGACAGAGGCCCTCCCTCCCATACCTAAGCCCTCTTGGTGCTATGCACTTTGCGGGTGAGGCGCGCCGGTGATGCTTTTATTCTAAATCTGGCAAGTTTGTTCTCATAAGTTCCTACTATTTATCATCAGATTCCTACTTTTCTCCTACTTTTTCATATCGGAGGCTCCTACTTTTCTCCTACTTTTTCATCAAATGTCACTTGAAAGCCCGACAAAATGACTTGATTTTACAGTGTAGCATCTTTGGATAAATCCTCTTCAAGATCTTTCCATCCTAAACTACTTTCATAAACTGCTTGATAGAACTTCAGTCAGCTTTATCTTTGATTGACATTTTATGATGTTATGTCTGGTTCCCAGCAGTAAACAAGAGCCTGTAGATAGGACTCATTTGGCAGCCCTTCCCCAACCCCCCGCCCCCCCCCAACCCCTTCTCTACTGTCATTTGGTAGGCGGTGAAAATAATTGATAGGGAGAGCACTACATCTCTTAGAAAGCTTGGAGAGTCACCTCACATAGCGGGGGAGGCAAACGTCATGAACAGGGGGAACCAGTCCAACAGTAAACACGCCATGTGACGTTAGTTCCCGCCCCACGGAGGTCACAGCCAGATGTAGGTTCTCCAATGGAGACGATGATTATTGTTATTTTCTGAATACTGAATGAATTGATCCCCGTTTGAGTATAATCGGATACAAACCAAAGACTGAACTTTATTAATTGAACATTTTATTTTCAACTTCGACTTTTATCTATCTATCTATCTATCTATCTATCTGTCTAATCTAATCTTATCTAATCTAATCTACTAATCTAATCTAATCTAATCTAATCTTATCTATCTCTATCTATCTATCTATCTATCTATCTATCCTGCAGCGCTCCTCTCTGCGAGTATTATTGCAGCTGCGCGCCTGTACAAGAAGTTAAAAGTAGATTGGATAGGAGGATAAAAGTAATACACGGTGTGTATTGCAGTATAAATACAGTTGATAGTGAAGAACAAGAAGGATTTACAGATAAAAGCAGTTTAAAAACAGGTCTATCATGTTAAGCATTGTGTACAAGTTTGGTCACACCCTGCTTAAACTGATTCAGGGTGGGGGCTTGCACAAGTTGTACTGGAAGGGCATTCCAAAGTACTATGGTGGCTGGGAAGAAAGAGTACTTATAGTAATTACAGGTAGTGAGGATTTGAGTATAGGAGTGGGGATGCATATGTCTTGTTAGACGGGATGGGGGGCTGACATAGGGGGGAGTGGCACAGCAACCAAACCATTCACTATCTTGTAGAACATAAGGAGGCGTGTCTTCAAGGGTACGCCATGTCAGCCGTTTTGCTGATAGTAACAGATACTCTATTCCAAAGGTTAAAAGTTTTGGCATACGATCTTTTGCGTACAAAGGCTGTTCCTTATGGAATAATTTACCACAGCATATAGGGGATATTCAGTCCTATAATAAGTTTAAAGTCAATATCAAAAAGCACCTTTTTTGCACAATGATATATGCATTTTAACATTATTGCAATTATTTCATGTTAGTATTTTTATCCAGTTGTGATTTCATTTTAGACTACAGTTAAGTTCAATAATTATCGGCAATAGTTTTATTAAGTGTATTTGCCTAATTGTGATACTTTTTATGACATACGATATTGTAATTGTTTTTCCACAAGTCTTTTATGATAAAGTTAACTGTGATAACAATGTCTTCCTTTGTCAAACTGTAATTATTATTATAAGGACCACAATGGAAATAAGAGACATCTTTGTCCCTTTTTTGTGTTATCCTTTGTGTATAATGTAGTTGGCATGGCAATATGGCATTATATTCAATTCATTTATTTTCTTTTACATATATGTTTTGATATCTGTTTTACCATGTTTTGTATACATTTTATGCAGAAATAAATCTATCTATCTATAGCATGTTTGTGACACTGCTGTAAGGGGAGTAGTCATGATTTATCCATCGCGCTGCCCTCCGCTGAATCATTTCGATCTGGTGGATGTTTTGTTGGGTGTAAGGGTTCCAAACACAGCTAGCATATTCTAGCTGTGGCCTGACTAGGGCTTTATAAGCTACTTCCCGAACTTTTGGGTTCTTGCATGGGATGTTTCGTTTAATGAAGTTTAGTGTTCGGGTAGCTTTGGACGTGACTAAATTGATGTGTTTATTCCAATTTAGATCTGAGGATATAGTGACCCCAAGGTACTTTGCATCAGGAACTGTTTCCAAGACTTGACCATGGAGTGTGTACTTTGATTCAAAAGGTTTTTTGACCTTGTTATGTTCATAACAGTGCATTTTGAGGGGTTGAACTCCATGTCCCATTTACTTTCCCATATCTGTAACCTATTTAAGTCTTGCTGGAGGATGTTTTCTTGGGCAGAACTATTTACAGTTATGTAGACAGCAGTGTCATCGGCGAATAACCGAACCTGTGAAATCAGATTTTCAGGCAGGTCATTAATGTAGAGTAAGAATAGACCCTGTGGGACTCCGGACGTTACTGGAACTTCTTCTGATGTTTCACCATTCACAAGGACAGACTGGCGCCTGCCAATCAAAAAAAGACTTGACCCATTGCAACGTGGTGCCCTGAACGCCATGTTGATGAAGTTTATACAGAAGTTTCAGATGGTTAACCTTATCAAATGCTTTAGAGAAGTCCAAAAAGATCAGGTCCGTCTGGTGGCCTTGAATTAAGTTTCGGGTAACTGCGTTTCGCATGACCTTTTCTCTCTGAACCCATGCTGTAGATCATAGAGAACATTGTTAACCTGGAAGTGCTTGGTAATATTAGAGGCTATGATGTGTTCCAGTAGGCCGGTAATTTGCAGGATTGCTTTTGTCACTCTTCTTAAATAAGGGAGTGACATTGGCCTTGGTCCAGTCAGCTGGGATAGTGCCCGTGTCAAGGGACCTTTGAAAGAGCTTAGTGACTAGTGGTGACATTTGTTCACTAAGATTTTTAAGAAGGATCAGCTTTAGACCATCGGGACCACATGCTTTATCTATTTTTAGGGACGAAAGGAGTTTCTGAACACCATTTATGCCTATAGTGACCTTTGGCATTTTGGGATGATTTGGTTGGTAATCAGTTGGTATGGAGAGTAGAGACTGCACTTTCATTTTACAGAGCTGGCCCAGTTTGAGAGGTGACATTGGGGTGAACACGGACTGGAATTGACGATTGAGGATATTGGCCTTCTTTTTATCATCCGTATGATTTTGACAATTTTCTAGGAGTGGAGAAATGACTTGGGAGTCTTGCTTGGCATTTTTGGCAAGGGAGAAAAGTTTCTTACGAGAGAAATTTTGACCTGTTTGTGGGTTATCCGGATCATCTTAACATTCTAGGACATAATCTATGTAGTTATCATGTGCTTTTTTGATATTTTTCCTGACAAGATTTTAAAATTTATGTAATGTTGTTTGACCTTTGAGTTGGTGTTGTTTTTGACCTTTTGGAACATCTTATTTCGTTTCCTAATCTGACGTTTAATGCTTTGGGCAATCCATGGTAGTTGGGGTCTTGAGCCTATTCTCTTGGTTGGAATGAATAGGTTCGTACCTTCGGATAGAACCTCTTTGAATTCTGACCATAGGTCTTCAACAGACCGTGTGTTAAAACCTTTAAACAGGGAAGGGGATTTTGGCTTTATGAACTGCTGAAATTTTGACCAATCTACTTTTTTATATGAGTGAACTAGGCGGGGTTTCATTTTATTGAACCTTGGCTTAATATCTGAGTGTACTTGTACTATATCATGATCGGACAATCCCGCCATAGTGTTTACATGTTTGACCAGAGTTGGGTTTGAGGTGAGGAAGAGGTCTAAAGTGTTGTTTAACCTTGTAGGGAGACTAACCATTTGCTGGAGAGAGAAATCATTTATGACAGAGATGAATTCTTCATAAATTCTACTGTGAGAGCAGCCAGGTTTCAGAGTTGGTGTACCCTCGGAGTCCCAGGACAGCTTGGGGAAATTAATTTTGCCTTTGAGTTTGGTGACCTTGTCTAAAGATAAAGATTTCAAGTATCATGTAAGTCAAAGAAGTATAAATATTTTTTATAACTCTTTGTGTATAGTAAGCTAATTGCGACACGTGGTAAGCTATGGGAGGTCACGTTAAAAAATATAACAATATCTTTCATAAATTCATGGAAAATATCATTTCATTTATTCATTTTTCTTAACCTTAATTTGTCGAGATCAAACTTGCCGAATGAATAGTCCATTAATCCAAAATCATCAATGATAATGAAAAATAATTAAAGCTGTGGGTTTGCAAAGATCTACACATATTTTTCTTTGTCTTTCGGCGAATATTTACTGTAAAACAAATTCATTATTGATCGAATAGACCAGAATAGAATATATCTCTAACGTAATTTATATTGTGCAGTCATGTCTTTTTGCCCTACGTACAGTGCGCATGCGCAAAAATTGTTTCCCGTTGCTAAGCAAATAGGTCTGTGTAAAAAGGTCTATACTGGCATGGTTCGAGCCATCCTCAAACGATCCTGAGCGCTCTAAATTACAGCAGTAACAGGGTACGAAACAATCTTCTAACATGAAAAATGCACAAAATTACGGGTTTTCACTTCCAAAAAATGCTAAAACTTATTTCATACAGACTCCAATGGTGACCTTAGGTGTGGCTCGAGTGTATCGCAGAATACAGCATTATATCTAAGGTCTAAAACATGTTCCAGTTTCGTAATGAGGCCTTTAGACGTATGCCGTCGACATCCTGAAAATTCGTCGGCAATGTAAAATGTACTGTTATTTGGACATGTATAGCAGCAACATATACACATATTTCAATGCATCCTCAAGCCCTCCTGAAACCTGTGAATTTCAGCAGCAGCAACAACACGGGTTTGAGTCCATTTTCAACACATTTCACCATTCTTCGCCGGCACATTATGCAAAAATTGTTAAAACTAATTTCATTTCGTTTTGACTTTTGTGGTATTTCAAATGTTTCTGATTAATCATCTCTAATTCATATGACTTTTTTTCGTTATGAATTCGGGTATAGATCTTTAGGATTAGTGTTATGAACTGCAAAGTCGTAAAAATGATTATGGAGAAACAAATTTGTTCCGACAATATATTTAAATCGTAGAAGTACCGTTTGATATATTTTTACCCTACCTGTTTCTTTTCCTTTCATTTGTTATTGTAAGTTCTAGCAAGGATAACTTTAAATTTAGGCGGAGAACTGTTTTGCCGATCCAACAAACACGTGCATTGAACTTACCTAGAACTGTACGTATGATTAGGCTGGCGATTATTCGCCAGACTATTATAACCATATATCGAGTTTCTGTAAAGTTCAACAGGTGCTGAGACTGACAACACAAAATATAATTTCATGCGCAATTCAAATAGTCCGCCACGTTTATCAGTTTTGCCATAGAGTTGTATAAAGATTGTTAAACTTACCTGTTTCAATAGATCTATTTGTTCAAACATGTTATAATAATGTTTTATTTTCTAATGGTAAATACTTGAAAGATATCATTAGAAAATATTACATAATGATGGTAAATTAATTCGCCTCTATGAATGAAATGTCCGTATGAATGGAACTTTTTCGTAACTCAACACTACTGACCGCTTCGTTATAAATTATGACCCCGGTCTATAAATGCTAATCAAACAAACGCTGGTTCCGAGAAACAATTGTCGATATGAGTTCTACTGCGCATTATTCGACGACCTGACAAGAAATATGAAATATCAATTAAAATGAACTTACAGTGATATAAGTTATGTCAGGTCTTATACAGAGGGCTTTAAGAATCTATTCTTTCAGATCATTTGCTATAGGCACTACGGGACGAAATCGCTGCGTGAATTGCCAGAGTAACGTGAGAAGAAACAAATGACCACATTCTACGTGTTATATACCTTAATAGGGTTAGGGTTAGGGTTAGGGTTAGTAGTTTTTTCTTTTTATTATTATTTTTATTATTGTTATTAGCGTACATGCTATATTTTGTTACAGAAATAATGTTTACATTTACAACAGAAACTATAACATTACTTAATTTAACAGCAGGTTTTTTAAGGATATTTTCATACTAAATTCGTTTTAAAGATTCTGACGAATTATGAAAGATATAATGTAAAAAGTACTTTATCACCAATTTGCTTAAAGGGCGGGGCGTAGATGTATGCGAGTTTTGTTTAAACACACGTTTTCAGCTGTTTTCAGGTTATATTAAGATAGTGGAGCCGTATTGGTAATGTTTAACAATTGCATTAACTTGATACTGTCCTTAAAGTAACATATTTTTGCACTGTGATTTATCTTTAAACCCGTTTCGCTGTTGCTTTTTTCTTCTTCTTTCTTTCTTCTTCTTCTTCTTCTTCTTATTATTATTATTTGTTAATTTTGTTTAAATTGTGTTGTTTTTTTCCTCCAGCTGAAACAGAGACAAATTTCAAAGTTTTAGCCATTGCGCAAAACGATCGCAGAGAATTCATTTTACCAAATATTTTTCTAAATGAAACCTCAACTGCGTAACAATTATAAGACACAAAATAAAATTGTCGATAACAATTTTGCTAGGGAGCCTCTGGGAAAAGGATTTAATCGGACAGAAATTAAGCTCCAACTCTTAAAAATTATGGCCTTGCTCTCTGCATTCATAAAGAACCATAGGGCAGAAGTAAAACCTACCTAGCTACATTTCTTCCAGACTTTGTAAACTTAAGAATAAATGTAAAATTAAGAACTGTTACAAATGTAACTAAGTATTTTCAAAGATGTCACCCTTCAGGTTAAATTCATTTTAAACAGCAAGAAATGGCTACTCAAAAAAAACATTTCCGCTTTTGTATGACAGATCAATGATAATAAGTCTTGAAAAAAAGAGTTTATCTTACTTGAAAAAAGAAATATAATGAACAAAGTTTGGTCCTAGTGGGGCCTGAACCTACACCCTCCTGAAAAATTAGTTAAAGTAATCTCATGGTAGGAATTGAATACTCTTTTTTAAAAAAATACATTACTACGGGTACGCCAGTTTTCCTAACCATCGTATTAGGAAAGAAACATGACTAGACAATAATCATTAACAGTCCGGTATGTAGCGTTATTCGAGCCCAAAATTTCCCTCATACCGACAAGAAAATCGTCCCACCTGATCAGTGTCCATACATTCATACATGATGTGTGTCGTGGAGGGGAGGGGGATTGCATATCGAAATATAGATGTTGTGTTTGATACCTTTATATTTTATCTGATATTATGTCCCTCAATGTTTATCATCGCTTCTTTAGAAATCTATATAAACGGTTATGGCACGCGAATTGTCCAATAATAACGTGAACTTAGGTTCACGGTCGAAAACCTAGGATTGACAATCGATAAAAACAAACTAGGTTTTTCGAACGTAAAACCAGGTTTTTCTAATACTTACCCATATTTTTGAGCGAAAACACGTCCAGGTTTCAACTAGGTTTTTCAATTGAACTTTGAATTTCGGCCGTTATTCAAAGTTCACGAGCCTGAACCTATGTTTACGGGAGTAAACCAGGGTTCACGAGTGTAAAGCATGGTTTATGAACGTGAACATAAGTTAACGATGAGAACTTAGGTTAACGACCGTAAACAATGGTTCTCGGCAATCAGATTATACAATAATTACATTCTTGGTCGAAAAACTAGGATAATCGAATACTAACATAAATTTTCGAGCGAACACACGGGATAACTATAGTTTACTGTCTTGAACTAATGTTTACGTCCGATAAACTTGGTTTCTCGATTGAACTTTAACTTGGGTGTACAACGTGAACCTACACTTACAAGCATGAACTATGGTTTACGAAGTTCGTGTCTAAGCAATTTCGAAAGAATAGGTTTACATGCTTTTACGTTCGAAAAACCTAGTTTATCCATCGTTAAACCTAGTTTTTCGACTGTGAAGCTGGGTTCATGTTATTTAAGAAATAATATATCCCATTTAGTGATTTGTCGCTGAATAAATCATTGTTTGCAGTTCAGATGCGAAGGAATTATATCGCGAGGGCGGGGTCCGAGTGATATAATAATATGCATGTGAACGACAAACAATGACTTTATACAAGAGCGAATCACTAAATGAGATATGTTATTTCGATTCTAACACGTTACCAAGGATTATAAAGTACATCCTTGACGGCATAAATTAAATATTTGCCCGTTTTCAATCGGTTTCTTTTCCAGCGCGGCACTATGCCGTTTGACGCTGTGACGTAATAATTGTGACGTCAGAACAGTGAATTGTTGTATAATAATTAACTGTTTTCAGCCTACTTTGTTTAATAGGAAAATGAATTGGATCGTGTTAAAATTTTGGACAATTTCCATACATGTCACGTCCGTAAACTATGGTTCACTATCATAAACCTAGGCCCACGGTCGTAAACAGGGGTTCATGTTCATAAACTCGTAAATATAGGTTCACGGCCGTAAACCATAGTTGATTTTTAATTCTAATATATCGACCGTACACCATGGTTAACATTTGAAAAACTAGGTTTCTCGAATATAAACAATGAATTTCGCTCGTTATCCTATGTGGTTTGATTGGATTACGTGCTCGGAATTTGACTTTTTTGTAAGATTTTAATTTTTGCGGTTTCAGATTTCCAAGTGAGAATTATGTGCCGTTTGTATCACTAATGAAGCAAACACAATGTATTTTTCACCATCTATAGTCTGTAATATCCTTACACTACCTTCACAAGTTAACTAAGATGGTTCATCACAACAATACCCTATGCTCGCAAGTTTGATATGGAGAACCCTTATAATATCTAAGATTTTGCAAACATCCTTCCCGCACAGTTTTAATTCAGTGTTTTGTGGTAGCCAGCCTTTCTGTACTTTCAGTACTTTGATTTTATTATGCTGGCGATATTCACCAGACTATTATAACCATGTATCGAGTTTCTGCAATGTTCAACAGGTGCTGAGACTGACAACACAAAAATAATTTCATGCGCAATTAAATAGTCCGCCACGTTTATCAGTTTTGCCATAGAGTTGTATAAAGATTGTTAAACTTACCTGTTTCAATAGATCTATTTGCTCAAATATGTTATAATAATGTTTTATTTTTCTAACGGTAAATACTTGAAAGAAAGATAACATTAGAAAATATTACATAATGATAGTAAATTAATTCGCCTCTATGAATGAAATGTCCGTATGAATGGAAGTTTTTCGAAACTCAACGTTGACCGCTTCGTTATAGATTATGACCTCGGTCTGTAAGCAGCTAAGGAAACAAACGCTAGTTCCGTGATGAATTATACTGCGCATTATTCAACGACCTGACATAACGTGGAAAATAAGAAATATGAAATATCAATTAAAATGAACTTATAGTGATATGAGTTATGTCAGGTCTTATATTTAGGGCTTAAGTTTTAAGAATCAATTCTTTCAGATCATTTGCTATAGCTACTAAGGGACGTAATCGCTGCGTGGAATTGCCACAGTAACGTGAGAAGAAACAAATTCCAACATAATACCTGTTTTTTTTCTTTTAGGCTATTTTTATACTAGTAAATTCGTTTTAAACCTTTTGACGAATACTGAAAGATATAATGTAAAAAGCGCTTTGTCACCAATTTGCTTTAAGGGTGGGGGTGTAGATGTAAGCGAGTTTTGTTTAAACACACGTTTTCAACTTTTTTCAGGTTATGAAACCTCAAAATATTGCGTAACAATTATAAAACACAAAATAAAATTGTCGATAACATATTTTCTGGGGAACCTCGAGTAAAAGGATTTAATCGGACAGAAATTAAGCTCCAACTCATTGAAAAGTATGGTCTTGCTGTATGCAGTCATGAAGAACCATAGGGCAGAAGTAAAACCTACCTACCTTCATTTATTCCAAATTTTGTAAACTAAAGAATAAATGCAAAATCAAGAACTTTTACAAACGTTACTAAGTATTTTCAAAGATGTCTAAACATTCACCCTTCAGGTAAAATTAATTTGAAACAGCAAGAAATGTCTAATCAAATAAAACATTTCCGCTTTTGTATGACAGAACAATGATAAGTCTTTAAAAAAACAACAGTTTATCTTACTCGAAAAAAAGGAATATAATGGACAAAGTTTGGTCCTAGTGGGGCTCGAACCTACGCCCTACTGAAAATTAGTTAAAGTTATCTCATGGTAGGAACTGAATACTCTCCAAAAAAGGAGTACATTATTACGGGTACTTCAGTTTTCCTAACCATCGTATTAGGGAAGGAACATCTTTAACAGTCCGGTTTACAGCGGAGTTCGAGCTCAAAATTTCCCTCATACCAACAAGAAAATCGCCCCATCTGATCAATGTTCATACATTCACACATGATGTGTGTGTGGGGGATTGCATATCGAAATATGGATGTTGTGCTTGTTACCTTTATATTTTATCTGATATTATGTCCCTGAATGTTTATTATCGCTTCTTAGAAACTTATACCGGTAAACGATTATGGCACGCCAATTGTCTAATAATAACGTGAACCCAGGTTTACGGTAAAAAAACTAGAATTAACAATTACAGATAAACAAGGGTTTTCGAACGTAAAACCAGGTTTTTCTAATACTTATCCATATTTTCGAGCGAAAACACCCCCGTGAAACCAGGTTTGAACTAGGTTTTTTAATTGAACTTTGAATTTCGGCCGTTATTTAAGAAATAATCAAGGTCTTCAAGTGGTTTATCGTCTGATTTACCACGGTTCAGAGTTCAGATGTGTAGGAATTGAACCACGAGGGCGTTAGCCCGAGTGGTTAAATACTGAAGCATATGAACGATGAACCGTGGTAAATTAGATGATAAATCACAAGAAGCCTTGATTGTTTTCATTCTGACATGCTCATTGACATATTTTAAGAAATATTATGCTGGACTTTATTTACCCGAATAGTTATGTATCGGACGTCATGTGGCAATTTGACGTCATCATTGACGTTATTATGCTCTCTTACCGGTTCGTGCGTCAACCGTTGTTTCTCGCAGAATATACAACGGTTGATTTCCTTCTTTGTTTAACTGGAAATCAAACCGAGTCATGTTAGAATCTAAGTTCACGAGCGTGAACCTATGTTTACGGGAGTAAACCAGGGTTCACGAGTGTAAACCATATCTTACGAACGTGAACATATGTTAACGATCGAGAACTTAGGTTTACGACCATAAACATAGGTTCACGCTGGTGAAAATAAGATAATGACCAAAAAATCATAGTTTTGTTCGAGACACAGGTTCATGGTCGTAAAAATAGGTTCACGTCCGTAAACAATGGTTCTCGGCAATCAAATTATCCAATGTTAAATTCTTGTCGAAACACTAGGATTATCGAATACTAACATAAATTTTCGAGCGAACACACGGTATAACGGACTTAACCTATAGTTTACTCTCTTAGACCCAGGTTTACGTCCGATAAACTAGGTTTCTCGATTGAACTTTAACTTGGATGCACAAGTTAATCAAGATGGTTCATCACAACAATACCCTATGCTCGCTTTAGTTTAATATAGAAAACCCATAGTTTCTAAGATTTTGCAAGCATCTTTCCTGCACAGTTTTCATTCAGTGTTTTGTGGTAGCCAGCCTTTCTGTACTTTCAGTACTTTGATCTGTATGGGCATTGTACATGAGTGATGCATGCATTCGTTTATATCTCAAGACAAGTTAAACAGAAACAGATAAATCACTATGTGGTATGGAAAATTGTATGAGTTGCATAGAAAATGTACTGTCGATCGAAGTCCCGAATTTCAATTCCATCCAGTTTTTCAGGTTGCAGTGGTAATTCATGAGTTACCTTTAACAAGCAACTGTTTTCCTCGGGATAGTTTTTAGTTTAAGCAGTATTTACTTCAGCATTCATGTACGTGTACAAATATACTTACTTTGTTAATACTAATGGACTTATCGTTCTCCACCTTTCTTTTAAAGTTTTCTAAATGAGAAGCATTAAAGACCTTGTAGGATTTTTTTCAAATTAAAAAGGAACCAAAAAAAAAAAAAAAAAAAAAGTGTATGTTTATGGTAAGTAAAAAGTAACGTACACAATTTTGCATATTAATATTTATTAATTACTTATGTAAATATTTATTTTTCAAATAAAATTATCGATATATCACAATTTAAACCCATTTATTAAGTTTGCGAGAAAAAGTTTTAAAGTTGCTGATTCTAAACCTGACGTTAAGGAAGTTCTAAATAAATATGAAATACATGTATATGTAATATTGAGACAGTGAAAATGATAAATGAATGGGAGATGGCACCGTATTATGCTAACAAGCTAATACTGTGCACAGAAAATGCATTTTTACATGCATTCATTACCATCTGTCCTTGCTGTTACTCTCTAAATGACGTGTTATATTCATCCTGCACCATGTTCACAAGTCAACTTGTAAAGGCAACTAAAGATTTGCAACTTACAGCACTATCTTGTAAATCAATCACCACGTAGTTCTTTGTTCCGCAAGCAATTTATAGACTTACAGAGTCATTTAAATATGCTCACCCGGATGTATAAATACAGGGAAAACGATCGAACAGAAATAGGCGCTTTATAAGAACATATTGTTTTATTGAAAAGAAACTTTTCAACAGTGCTTGATTTCCGCTGCTGGAGACTTAAATTACTCGATGAACATTTATTTTAATTTTAAAACATTTTAGCAACATCTGTCGTCAATAGTTCATCATCGAATAAGCATACTGAGAAATTTTCCTCACTTATCAGCCATATTTCACCCTAGGGGATAATTTATATATTATCTTTGTAGAGGCTCACTACATACTAAATATCAAAGCCCTAGGCCTTATGGTTTTGGACAAGAAGATTTTCAAAGATTTTCCCTATATAAGTCTATATAAACCACGTGACCCCCGGGGCGGGGTCATATTTGACCCTAGAGGAATAATTTGAACAGTCTTATTATTATAAAGCCCTAGGCCTTGTGGTTTTGGACAAGAAGATTTTTAAAGTTTTTCCTTTCAGTTGCCATTACAACCAGAGTTCTGTACGGAATTAGATTCTTTGAACAGTTTTTAAAGAAGACTATCCAGGGAACATCCCTGTTAAGTTTCATCACAATTGGCCTGATTGTTAAGGAGGAGATGTTGTTTAAAGAAAAGTGTCGACGGACGGACGCCACACGGTGAGCTAAAAATACCCAAAATCCAAACAATATACTGAAATCTGAATAATTTCTAACTACGAGAAACGTCATAGGTATTATAAAACCACTGGGCTACCTCATACCAGTTTCGCCTATTTTTGGAGGTATATATGAGTGATATATAGGTGACATAATGAAGGTTAAGGGTATTTGACATCACTTTCAGGGGTAGCATTAAACATTGTGCTTTTCCACGTATAAATTGCCTTTTTACAATCTTGAGCTCCAGAAAATGAACTATTTTACCGTCACATCATTTTTTCGTAATGAGCCCACGAACCCATGCCATTACGAAATAAGTGCAACATGTAGGATGCAATAACAAAATGATGTTTCCTCTAAAATTTCGGACAAAATCACCATTATTATAAGTTCCAGAATGCTTACCCTACACTGTACAGAAGGTAAATTAAAGGTACTGTTAAAGAATCTTGGAAAAATGAAACTTAAGCCTATTGAAATACTTGAAGCATGAAACTTTTATAGGTAACAAAAAGATTTAGATCTAAACATGTTTTAAACAAAAAGTCATCACTTTTTAAAGCAGGAGTTTCGTGATCTATGTTCTATGTATGTACTACCGTGTACCTTGAAAGTTTTAGCGGTTCCAAGTTGCTAAAGGATTCCTTTATGTATCCCCTTTCCATTAGGTCATCTGTTGGCAAAGGTTTGATACGGCGAAAACTTATCCCTTTGGGAGGACCTGTCCGCTTTAATAAGCAAACGCGCTACCATTGCGCCACTGAGGCTCACTAAAGTGGTTTAAGTATTTATTAAAAGAGAATGTGTAATTCGGCCTGAACCGGGATAGCTAGGATAAAAGATGCGTTGTTATATTGTTATGCCACTGCAATTCAAAGAATAGAGCGAATTAAGGTGGCTTAACTTTGTAGTCGGTCGACGTAATAATGGTCGAAAAGTAAAGACACCAAGGACACCTCTCCTTCATTTTGTACGATTCAGATTTTTTACAATAATGGTAATTCAAATGAAAACCCTTAAAATAAATTTCATTTTTCGATAGATGTACGTTTATATCATAGCGGGGCCTCTTAGATATACTGCTGTTGTGTCAGCTGTAGACGCAGTAGCAGAAACAACAACAACAACAACAAATATAAGCAATAGAAATACGACAGTGACTTGAATTGATAAAGAGTATGTTAGTAACAGGCTAGGTGGGGGTCCTTATTTTATAGATAAAATCGGGGTTGGGGGGATGGGGGGTTCATTATTTTATAAGGGGTGTTAGTATTTTATAGAAAAGGGGTCATTATTCTATATAAAATAATGACTGGGTGTCATTATTCTATGGGGTTCATTTTACAACGTTACACAGGCAAATGACAAAATACAGGATTTGTACATAGAATCAGAAGTCATGTGAAAAGGATACAAAATACCTCATATGATATCAGAAACCTACTGTTTAATGCATATAATTATGTCTCCCACACTACTGTGGTGGGAGACATATTGATTTACTTCTGTCTCTGAGTGTGTATGTGTGTGTGTCCGTCTGTCCGTCTGTCACAAATCTTGTCCGCTCTTCTAAGGTGAACGTTTCTCATTCGATCTTCACAAAACTTGAACAAAATGTATTTGTCAATAAGACCTCTGCCAAGTTCGATAACTAACTAAATCGGCATAGGCACTTCGGAATTATGGTCTTCGAATTACCGGAGAAACTAGGTCTTGGTGCACGGTTGACTCAGATACATAATGGAGAAGTTTTTTTCTGTTTCGGGTTTACTGCCAACTTCCCCACATGGATTTTCAGAGGTGGAGGACGAATGCTTTCAGATTTTTAGTTCACTGATAAATTTCAGTATTTCCCTTTAGAATAATTAGAATCAGTTTATCTCTTTGAAAATAGAAAGTTTTTTTTAAGAATAAAATCATATAGTGATAAATTAGATGATTTAATTCTCAAATTTTAATTTATTGACTTGATTGAACAAAAGATAGTGCTCTGATTTTATCTTATATTAATGAATATGGTCATGTGCTAGACGATCGCCTCATCCCAGAGGTATTTAAGCTATTGTTTAATGTTAATAATCAATATGAGGTCATGAGCTGCAACAATATAAACATTTTAAATTTGGTTAAGGATTTAGCAGAACTGCATTAAGTAGTTGCCTACGACAAAAATGTTATGTTACAACAAAGAAACTCTTTTAGTAAAGTTTCTTCTGTTTGTGACTTCAACTTTGAATTTTTATTCTGTTCAGGGTGAGTAATATCTTCAGTTTTCGTTTAATGGATTCTTAAAAATTTATTTATAAAAATCTATTGCATTCTCCTCATTTTTAAGACAGAGTTTTACCAAGTGTTTTGATAATGTTGGTATAAATGATGTGGCGTTGAAAAGGTATTTGCGAAAATCTATTGTGTTTAAAGACATATCGCACAGTTTTCTGTATGTATATAGGCAAACATTTTTCTACGGACATAATTTCTTTAAACTCCATGGACTGACAACGAATCAAGTTAAAACGGACATGTCTTAAAAATCATAGGTACCGGGACTTGATCTTGAATTATCTGCCCTTGAAAATAAAAAAAAAATACTAAAAAATCCAATTTTGAAGGGCAGATAATTCAATATCAAGCAAGAAAACTGTGCATTATAATTTATATTTCTGTTTCAGACTTCATTTGTAGTCAGGATACAAAGTTTTAAAAATTTGGTCCATGGGAGTGACCACGGTACCATTTTGTCTTGTTCATAGACAGGCAAAATTTTCTTTCGAACAGAATTTCTTCTTTAAACTGTGACATAGAATCAAATTAAAAACAGAAATATGAAATAAAACTTCCCTATGATTTTTATTACATATTTCCGTTTAAAACTTCATTCTCAACACAAAATGTAAAGAAGTTCTGTCCGTAGGAAAACGTTTGCCTACATTCATATAGAAATCTGTGGGATATGTTTTGATAAACGTTTAGGACCTTAGTTAAGCACTGTGTACTAATTGGGTGGAATGTTTGCTTTGCACGCATTATGATATACATGTACGGCAACTTGTATATTTTTAAACACACACGAGTATACATTTTTGCATGCACGTCCATATATGTGTGCAAGCACATATATACATGTACTTATAATTACGCGTGCACCAATAAATTCATAATGTACAAGCACTTAGAATTACGCATGCACGCTTAAAATTATACGTCCACGTATAGATTTACGCGTACACTGGTACATAAAAAATGCGTATATATACGAGCCTTAAGAATTACGTGTTCAGGCGTAGAATTTTACGTTCACATTTATGTTTACGAGTAAACTTGTAAATATATAGGTACACGCATATGTAGATGCATGTATGGACGTTAACACGTATGTAGGCAGTTTCTCAAAACTCATGAATATCGAGTTGACTCCTTGATCCCAAAGGACCAGAAAAGATATCAACACTGACAGATAAATTCCTTTATTCGTTATGCTATACTATCCGCAACGAATATATACCCTGCGAATTTAGATAATTAAGAGAATGTAAATTTTGTATCTCAACATCAAACGGACAAAATAAATAATGTATGTTTGAATTGCTATCCGAATTCAGGAAAACCTAAAACATTGAACTATCAGCATTCAGATGATATTGCGATCGGAAAAAAGAACTGGGAGATGCCGTTGCTTGCGGATTTCTGATAAGCCACAGTATTGCTATTAACTTAGTTACTATACTACGGCACAAACAAACATAGATAATATATAGATGAAATACAGAGAAACGATTAAAATTCTGATAAGCTGCAGTATACTGCATGCTCTGCTGTTCTGTTGTCTGATAATGGAACAGAATGCTGTTTGCTTAAAGCCATATTCAGATGGAAAATAGTTTGCCTTGAACTATCTGAAATTAGGCAAAATAAAGGGTGTAGATTTTGCCATGCGACACCTAATGAGACGATTAAACGTAGTGAATGATCGATTTTATGGAAATTTTTGCACGGTTTTGGTGAAATACAGGTTAAGATCAGAACAGAACAGAACAGAACAGAATATTTATTTTGACTTAAGCTTATCGTCCATACATGAAAATATATTACAATATCATGCACATGAAAATGACAAAATATCTAAGTTTACATAGAAGGCACATATCATACACTTCCTTCTTTCTTCTTGTCGTTCGCATCTACACTGTCAGACCAGTAGCCTCGATGAAACTTGTGGTTTGCCGAAGATCCTCAATGCCTCCATACAGTTTCTGGTGGATTGAGGTATCTATCGGCCAAGTCGCAGCTCGCTCCTGGTCATGCCTTTTACATCTCTGAAGTATATGCTCCGCAGTCTGATCTTCTTCACCACATGGACAAGTTGGCGATGATGTCAGTCTGTATTTCTTGTACATGTGAGCATTGAGCTTGTTGTGCCCTGAGCGGAGCCTGACCATCATCACTTGTTCAGACCGATCAAGGAGATGAAAAGCATCTTCCTCCATCCTTGGTCTCATTAGTGCCTTGATGATGGTGACTTTCTCCTTGTAACTCACAGGTTCTGTTGGTTGTTCTGACTGAGCTCCTAGCTTTAGCCAGTTTGTCTGCCTCTTCATTGCCTGCAAGTCCACAATGGGATGGAATCCACTGAAGTGCTACTTTGCAGGTTATACTCAGGCTCTGCATTCTCCTGGCTAGCTGCGGAGCTTTATTGTTGATCAGAGCTTCCATGACAGACAGTGCATCTGTGAGAAAGACGACTGAGGAGCTTTCTTCTGCCGAGTCTTCAACCATTGAGGCGGCCTTCATGAGTGCTTCAGTCTCTGCCTTGTAATTGCTGCAGTGTTTTCCTGTGGCTGCATGTAGTGTTTCTCTCTTGCCAGATGAGTATTGAATGAAAACTCCTGCTCCTCCATCTTTGACGGCGCATGTGGCTGATCCGTCTGTATAGGCATGAGTCCATAATTCCGGAGGATAGTCTTCATTGATCATAGCAAGTGTGAGGCTCTTCCGAATGCCTTCATCCTCTTGCTTCCCGCGGTCAAGACGAGGAACAGCAAGACTCACAGTCACTGAGGACAGATCATTCGCTAGAGGGTTTATGATGTCTTCACTACCTAGGGGAGTCGTTGGTATGCTCAGCTCAGTTTTGAACTCTCGGTTGAATTTCTTTGCCTCATGTACGAAGCTGCTACGTTTGAGCCGATTCTTTGTGTAGCCATCTAGCTTGGCTTTCATGGGATGGTCTTGAAAAGACCTGAACTTCTCTGCTTGAAGCAGAACCTTTGCATGTCTTCGGTCTTGTAGCGGCTGTGTGCCTGTTAGCTTCCCCATGAAGGAGATTGGTGTAGACTTTGTAGCACCTGTCCGCAATGCTTGGTTCTGAACCTTGTCTAAAGCCTATTGGTTAGTTTTGGCAGTAGTGGACCAGGCAGTTGAGCTATACTCTAAATGGGGTCTCACTGTTCCCTGATATACTGTCTTGAGTATTTGCTCATTTGCTCCCCACGTTGTTCCAGCAAGTTTGCGCATCATGGCAAGCTTCCTACGGGCCTTCCCTTCTGCTTGACTAATGTGGGGCTTCCAGGTTAGCCGTTTGTCAAAGGTCACTCCAAGGTATTTTGCCTCGTCTGCTCCAATCAGCGAAGTATTTCCCATCTTGATTTTACCCGCCCTCTGCTTTGGCGACAGGGAGAATAGTGTGGTGGACGATTTCTCTGTATTGATCGATACACACCATTCTTCAGGCCAAGCTGAACGCTTGTTGATGGCTTCTTGCATCCTGTATGTGGCTGTAGTGGCACGTTCTTCCTTACACCATAGCACCAGATCGTCAGCGTAGAGAGCAGCCTTAACTCCTTTCGGTAGTTCAGACACCAGATCATTGATGAAAAGCAACAAGAGTGTAGGGGATAAGACTCCGCCTTGTGGGACACCATGACGCAACAGGAACTTCCTACTGCTGGCATGTTCTAAACTGACTTGCTCTCCTGTTGTGGAGGTATGACTTAATCCACCTCAGCATGTGACCTCCTACTCCAGTCCTCATCAGCTTGACGAGGAGTCCATCAGTCCAGACTTTGTCAAACGCCCTCTGCAGATCTCCAGATCAATCCATGCTGTAAGCATGACTTTCTGCTCTTGGAAGGCGTCCTCTATCTCTTGCGATAGATAAGTGGTCTGGTCCTCAGTGGAGCGGAATTGTCTGAAGCCAGTTTGTTGCGTTGCAAATAGGTTGTTAGTCTCCATGTACCACTTCAGGCGTGCATTCACAATCCTCTCCATGGTCTTTCCAACACAGCTGGTTAGGCTGATTGGGCTGTAGCTTGCAGCCTTCTTTGGATCCTTCCCTTTCTTGTGGATGGGGATCATGACTGCCTCTTTCCATATCTGTGGAAGCAGTCCTTGTGTCCAGCTGTAGTTGTTAATTTCCAGGAGTTTGCAAATTGCTTCAGTGCCTAGATGGGTCAGCATTTCATTTGTGACTCCATCTGGTCCAGGAGACTTCTTTGTCTTCAACTGCCTAAGAGCTGTCTGTAGCTCATGCGGTTTAAGACCCTGCTTCATGCATTCTGGTGTCACTTGGCTTGTCTGCCTTTCCCTTTTTTCTCTTCGGGCTTCCCTTTGCCGTTCCCTGTTGATGGGGATGTTGGAAACATCTCTGTAGTTAGAGGCAAAAGTGTTTGCCGCTTGTTTACCCGTCAACAGTTCTATGTCTACACAGCCATCATACACTTTAAACATCAACATTAATCAGGTCATTCTTATTTTAAGTGCTTTTATAATAAAAATTGATAGCCTATACAATAGTTTACGATTGCTAGTTTTTAAAAGCTCAACAAACTTGAACATATTTGGTCTAATTCTGTAATAGGCAGGATGTATGATTTTTGCAATTCTTTGTATGAGTCACATATACACACAAAGTGATATTCGTCTATTATATCGTTCTTATCACATAATACACATTTCGCTCACTTCTTATCTGGTTCCTGTGTCTACCTCGCTCTATGACCAAAACAGTGAGATGAAAGTTTTGGCCAAAGTACTTCTGGATTTACTACTGTCAATTGTATGTAGGTATTCGGACAAACTCAAAAGTTTTTTTTTCCTTGTATAACAACATTTACTGCTTCTCTCCATTGACCTATATAAATGTCTTTAAGCCTTATCTTAAACTGTGTTATAAAACATCCTATATTTGTAACCGATGTACGAAAAATCCATACATCATTGAACCCAGTCACTGACACTTGATAGTCAATTATCTACTGTTTCGTGTAAAATGTAAAATACAATTTGTATTGTGACAGTTTAACAACTTGAACCAATATTTTATTTTTTCACCTTTTTATCCAAGATTAATGGAAAACGACCAGTCTCGTCATATAGTGCATAACTGTTTGTACTCATTTTAACATTTAATGTCCACTTCAAATATTTTCTGTGAAGCCGTTCCAGTTTGTCTTCTTGAGAAAACCCCAAAAGTTCAGAGCAATATGACATTATAGACGTTACATATGCATCAAACAGATTAAAATAGCGAAAAGTGGAAACTTCACAGATCGCCCAACACGACAAAAACGAAAATGTTGCAGGCTCGGTTTGATTGAGCTGATATATATCGGTTTGATATAAAACTGATATGAGCCGCTCCATGAGAAAATCAACATAGTGGCTTTGCGACCAGCATGGATCCAGACCACCCTGCGCATCCGCGCAGTCTGGTCAGGATCCATGCTGTTCGCTTTCAAAGCCTATTGCAATTAGAGAAACTTTTAGCGAACAGCATAGGTCCTGACCAGACTGCGCGGATGCGCAGGCTGGTCTGGATCCATGCTGGTCGCAAAGCCACTATGTTGGTTTTCTCATGACGCGGCTCATATGTAGAGGAATCTGCATGTCCCGGATAATGCTGCTTAAAGAAAACATCGATTTAATAGTTTTATCTGCTAATGCTTCTATTTCTTTGCGAAATGAACCACCACTACTAAGTACAAAGCCAAGATAAGTTAAAGCTGTCAACAATATCAATGTTTTGTTCGTTATATGTCAATGACAGGTTTCTTGATAACGGACCACCCTTTCGAAATACCATAATTCTTGTCTTTTCGACGTTAACTGTTAAGCCCCGCCTTTTACAATACATCTGTAATTGGTTTAATTAGCTTGTAGTCCTTCTGGGGTTTCGCTCAGGAATACACTGTCGTCCGCGAAAAGGATTAAATAAATTGATAATTGGTCTAATGTAATTCCACAATCGATATTTTCTTGTAAGAATATTTCAAGATCATTCACGAAGTGGCAAAATAATAGTGTCGAAGTTAGCTCTCCTTGAAATAATCCGAGATCAATTTTCAAAAAGTCCGATATATAATTTACGTGCTTTACACACGATCTTACATCGCTATACGTAGATCTTAACAATGTAAGTATTTTCCAATATCAAATCCTTCTTTTATCAATTTACACCAGAGGTCATTTCTATATATCGTGTCGAAACACTTTTGGATATGTTTGTTTGTTTTGGGTTTAACGCCGTTTTTCAACAGTATTTCAGTCATGTAACGGCGGGCAGTTAACCTAACCAGTGTTCCTGGATTCTGTACCAGTACAAACCTGTTCTCCGCAAGTAACTGCCAACTTCCCCACATGAATCAGAGGTGGAGGACTAATGATTTCAGACACAATGTCTTTTATCAAATAGTCACGGAGAACATACGCCCCGCCTGAGGATCGAACTCACGACTCCGCGATCCGTAGACCAACGCTCTTACCTACTGAGCTAAGCGGGCGGGCAAACACTTTTGGTAGTCCACAAAGGCTGCGTATACATTTTTATTTTGATCAAGAAAGCGTAATGCAGCGTAATCTAACGGAACGTCTTTGCGTTCTAAGCGTTAGCAGAAAACAGCTTATATACTAAAGATTCATTTCGCATCCAGTTTTTCGACATATTTAAACAATAAAAAAGTTACTTATATTTCATAAAAGGAGTGGATATAACTACCGCCTACATTAAATATATTTTCTGAAATGTTCTATTCTATCAAAGCTAGAATGTACTCAATGAAATAAAAAGTATATATTCATATTTAAATTAAAAATATGGCTAATATTTTGTCAACATTCAGTCGTATTCATGTGAAGCATTCAGATAAAATCTTCACCGCTTTTATTAGTAAAGTAAGATCGGTGCCGTTTGCAAACTTCTTCACGAACAATTTTGAACCCTGGTATCCTGAAACAGGACCGCTCAGGGTCTGTTTTAAGGGGACGCATAATTTGAAATTAGAAAAAAGTGGGTGGGGTATGATAAAATTTACCTGCAGAAAAGTACAATGTTTTGGTACATGAAATGGATACTGTTTCAACTGTTATAAGTACACAAAGGATTGCTCACTAAAATAAAAATGAGAAAAACTGAAACAAGACAGTTATTGTTGAATTACATAGGATGTATTGTGTACATTCATAGTCAACAATTCTTACTCTTTTGTGCGATAATAATAGTGCTTCACTTTGTCCAAACATTTATCAATCTCCTACAGATTCTAATTTAAAGAAAGAATGTGAAATAAATTCACTGTCTTGCTTTTCATTTCGCATATGTAAGCTAAAACACATTATTTAGTTTGTTTACAAAGTAGTGCATAAGAAAAGATACGGTGGTCAAGGAATGTCACATTCCATAACTAAAACAGTATATTCCCCTTAATACATTAAGCATTTATCGTTACAAAAGTCTAGTGGCTTACAATAAGGGCCTAGAAATGTTGACATTATTAATTTTTAACTTGGTATTCATGAACTACAATGCACTTAAATATCAAAACACATTCAACAAACTTTTGAAAATGTATTGTCTTAAAAATCCCTAAAATAAGGTATGAAATCTGGTTGAGAGGTCAAATCAATGTGTATATGTGCAAAAGTAACATTCTAATCTTGTTCACAAAACTTACTAATACACAGCAGGAATGTCAATGATCAAAACTGGACGAATATACAGTTATCCTCACTTTAAAGGTGGTCAATCACATTTAAACAACATTTAATGACATTTTTTACTTTTTGTATATTCTGGTAGAGAATTATTTAAGGAACAAAAAGACCGATTACACAGAGTTAGATTCCTATTTGAAATGTATATTCTATTATTTTTATAAAATTTTGTAATTACTTCCCTTTAATATGAAAGTATATAAAAAGCTGGGTATTTCTTTTTATTTCGATACAATGTCTAGTTTTACATTTGCATTTGATAGACATATCAACTATTTAACAATCTGAACCAAAATGCAAGTTTAAAAGCTGTGTGTAGCTTCTGAATTCATTTATTTCCAATCTATCTTGGTTGCGCAACCAAGATAGGCAAAGGGAGGTAATAATAATTTTTCAAACTTGCGTTTCTAATGAATTCCATCTAAATACATAATTTTTAATGCAAATATTTTACAAATATATTACAATATGTCTAATATTTATACATTTCCTTAGGCAAAGTATGTTTATCAAATTTATACTTATGATAAAATAACTCTATCTTGGTTAGGCAACCAGGATAGGAAAATAAAATTTTAAAAATACCTCCAGTGAAAATCTAATTTGTATTAAGTGTTAAGTGAACATAAATGAGTGTAAATGATCAGATGCTAAAGTTTCGAACAAATAAGTTACATGGCCAAAATCTGATTATCCACCTTTAATGTCATTTATAATTTGTCCTTGAATTCTCCACCATACTTTTCATAACTCTGTTTGCACGAGTTGCACGAGAATGCTGTCATTCACGTAAAAAACGGGGTCAAATAAGTTGTAAATGCAGTATCATCTAAATGTAATTAATGGATTATGCAGTTCAAGATAAACTTTATCTCATAACGTAACGAACATGTATAATGGTGTAACAATAATTATACTTACACTGATTTAAGTAGCAGTCGGTTTATAAGTGACTTTATTGACTCATTTTGTGTTTTGTTATTGTTGTCAAAAAGTATAACGGAAGCGCCTCACAACTGAAGCGGAAACCAGTTTGATGCACAAAGTAGTCCACTGTAAGTAATATTTTTTTGATAAATGTCCACAGAAATTAAAAATTTTCTAATATTAAAGACGAATATCTGAATAGGATTTATTATTTGATAAGAAATTATAATCATCGACATGTTTTTTTTTAAAAATCGTACACGTGCTGACACCTAAGTCTCCCGTTGTTTATTAGAGTTATCTTTCTTCCGGCGCAGTAATACTTTTTGCAGTGAATCGCCGAGAAGTCGTGTGAAAATTAAAAACCATGTAAATAAACTAAAATTAACCACCTTTTCAAGATGAATTTCAAGTGATCGACATTATGCATTTAACCCGCCTGACCTGTGTAGCATCTTAGATATCTGTTCTAAGGTATTCATTGTGTAGAATGTCATGTTATGCCATTGCAATGTTAATCCCACTCTGATCTTTTTGTTTACATTTTTTATCAATGAGAAATATGGCGTCCATCCCGAGCTGAAATGACGTGGCGTTAAATTTTATTTTAAGCAAACCTGGTGTGTTAGAAAGAAAATTTCATCCCTTCAACATTATTTGGAACACTGTTATTGTAAAAAAACCTGTTTTTTTTCCTTATACAAAAGCTTAATATTTTGTGTTGATTGTACTTTCACAAAGACCTTTGTTTTCCTATTACATTCATAGTACCACATTCTTATCCACAAAGTACTGAATATTACAGGTGTCCATCAGTATTATATCAGTTTAGGAATATGTTTTTTATTTTCCCACCATCGATTTCTTTAATATGCACCCCTTCCGCATTTCTGTATGAACTGTGAATGTAGCAATATGCGTCCCCTTAAAACGGCATTATAAATAAAAAAGTAAAATTAATATGAATAAACGGGTTGGTAGTGATAACAATGAACTTTACGTTTTAAAATCAACTATTAACTTCATTTTTTATTTTGCTGTTTGTTTCATACAGTTTTAACACAGTACAAAACACAATGATTGGGACGGGCTATACTTAGTAAGTTATTTCAACATCGGCATTTTCGGCCATTCCCACAACGTTAACTCCATCTTTTAAAATGAAAATTCTAAACCGTCGTTAACAAATATGTGCAATTCAGATTTTAAATTATTTCCAGTTTTGAAACTTCAAATAAAACTGATCCTGACGAAATTGGGCGTAAAACCTTAAAATAATATTGATAATTAATCCAGGCTAATTATAACGTTCTTAATTGTGAAAATGAACCCGGTAGGCAAGATTTTTTTTAATCTTATTTTATGCAAAAATATTTCAGGAACATTTTTTTTTATTGTAAGATGCATTCGTGTTTACAAGTATGACAGTAAATACCGGAAAATGCTTTACAAAATTAGTAAACGCTTAAAATTGAAAATTACGTTGTTGTAATGTTTTTATTTGTGATGAACTTGTTATTCTCTAAAATACAAACATTTCTTTCTGAAAAATATCTATCGGACAGTTTTTACACACTTAACTAGTTAGTCATTTCGTTCGAAAACTATAATTTTGTAGAAAGATATTGGCATGATTTTTGCATAAAGTAAGGATTCCTTCGGCGAAATGACCTAATGAATATAATTTGAAGCAGATTACTAAAATTATTTTCGTTTAGGAGTTTTTCACTTGCATACACATGCAAAATGAAAACGATGATTTAGTAATACTGAATTTCTTTTAATACAGATATAAATGTATGTTAAAATAATGTTTTGTGTAATCAGTGTGTATATATAATTGAGCCGTGCCATGAGAAAACCAACATAGTGGGTTTGCGACCAGCATGGATCCAGACCAGCCTGCGCATCCGCGCAGACTGGTCAGGATCCATGCTGTTCGCTTTCAAAGCCTATTGTAATTAGAGAAACTGTTAGCGAACAGCATGGATCCTGACCAGACTGCGCGGATGCGCAGGCTGGTCTGGATCCATGCTGGTCGCAAACTCACTATGTTGTTTTTCTCATGGCACGGCTCATATATCTAAAGAAATAAAATGGATTTGATGTTTATAGGAATTGTATCGTTAAACGTTTTGTTATACACTATATTAATAATACAGTACTGACATATGTCTCCTTTATATTTCGATTCTTTCCTTCTCACAAAAATCAACAAAATCACAATAACCACAAGCATTTCTACAGATGTTTTCAATCCCTGAAATTCAAACTATCTTTAAAAAAAACTTTATTGTCTGAACCTACAATGATATGTGCCAGTCATTCAAAAGATTTTCTGGACAATCAAAAACGGCCTTTAAAATGTTTATTGCGGCAATCTTACAATTGGTCGGTGTGTCGGCCATGCGTCTTATCGGTCATTTGGTCCATTGCAAAAATGTTACGGAGAACTATTTCCAAAATAATAAAGGTAATAGCAATGAAGTGCAGATATGCAAAACAAATTATATCTGGGTTGGACAACGGGTGGGGACCCTAGTCCGCATCTCTCTTGCAATAGCTTGTGTAGACAAACCACTTGACTAATAATTGACAATGATTGGAAAGACAGAGCGCTTGATATTTTGGAGATGTTTGACAAGAAATTATTTTAAGAAAATGTGAGAAATGTAAATCAAAGTCTTAAAGAAGGTGGTCGGGCGTAAGGGGCGGTGGTATGAGGATACTAGTTATAAGATATAAAATATAGGTAAATTTAAGGAATGTTAAAGACACGAGTGTGTATGGAAGAAGGTGAAATAATAACGAAAGTAGAGAGTGAAGTGGAATGAGTGTCGGAGGATAAGGAATACTTAGTTTTTATAATAAGGTGTTAGGTATGTAAAGAAAATTTATGTGAGGGAGCAGAATTTAAGTATTTTGGAATATTTCTGATATAGACTGGCTTCATTCACTAGAACTGAAATAAAAAAGAAATATATTTAAAATATCTCATAGTTCAGGTGTTTCTCAAAAGTCTGTGGGGAAAACTTCTTTCAAATTTTTAAATGAATTCTAATGAAACTTCATATACAAGATCACAGCAAAGTGTACATTTCCGTGACCTAAATTTGTACCTGGGTTGGAAAATGTAGGAAATGATGCCCCTATCACTTTTTGCCGTCCATTCCACACCTACTGGACCAACCCACCTCATCTCATGCAAAAATTTTATGGAGAAAACTATTTTCCCATTTAGAAGGTATTCCAATATAACTTTTAACACACACATATAATCCTTATGAAGTCTAGGTATGTATGAAGTTAACAATGGTGGGGACACTTAGACTCCCATCACTTCACAAGTTTGTTGAGCTAATTACCTTTACTATTTAAAGGAATTGTGATCACTATGAGGTGTGTATGTTCCTGAAATATTTAATGGATTGTGGGAGGTGGGGGAGATCGATACTCGGCATTCTTCCCAAAAAAGATGCCAAACATTTTAATGATCATGAAGTTCAGATGTGTGCGACTTTTCTAGTGAGAGAGGGATGAATATAGGTGCAGAGGGAGGGGACAGTCATGGGGCCACCGCCCTTCAAAGTTGTGTTGTAAACTTCTTCGTCATACATAAATGTATTTTGAGTCGTCATGGCAGTGGACATTTCAAAGCATAGTGTATCATGAATATATAGAGGTGTATAGATAAAAGGCCCGTGACTAAATAAAAAATATACGTTTAAGTTTTTTTTCAGTAAAATCATTTTAAACTGTTCCTAGATGTTCAAATGTATGATGTTATCAAGTGATATGCATAATTCGTTGCGTTACTAACTTAAAATACACGCAATGCACGACAAAGTCATTCAGCTTTCATGACGTTCTTAACGTCATGTCTAAAATACCTTCTTAATAGTTCTTGAAGTAGTGAAGATAATTACTTCAAATGCTCATATTTGAAAGGTAAACTAATGTTCTTCATGAATATTTTGTTATTTCAGTTTTCATTTTCACTGTCACTAATAGAGGTTTTCTGAGGGAATGGCTCATGTACATGATGTTATACACTTTTACATATGACTTACTTCAAGGCAACATATATTATGTACATTTACGTACTCTTTATATATTAATTACACCGATAAGAAGACTATTTGATATTTCATTTAATTAAGGGCAGTTCAGACCTTTCTGCTTTTTCTTGTTACTTGGTAGACTAGATGTTCAAACATTAAACACTGAATTTCGGCTCAGGCATGTGATGACCGCCTGTTAACTAAATGTTGCATAAGATCTCGTGCCTTATTTGTGATCAGTCAGCTAACAGTTTATCATGAAATGTGTTATTTCGATGGTTATACTGGATATTTTTCTGCTTTTTACAAAACGTTTATAATCTACTGGAGTCTTATGTCATCATGAACCGCCTCCGTAGCCTAGTGGTAGAGCGCCCGCTTCGAGTGCGGAAGGTCATGGGTTCGATCCCTTGTCGGCGTAAAAATTACAATTGAAGCTTCCTTCCTCGTTTAGCGGTCAGCATTAAGAGGATAGTGCTAGAATTGGTCAGCCCGGTGTCAGTATAATGTGACTTGGTTGGGTATCAGGTCACGTGTCTGTGGTGTGATATTCCAGTGACGCAACACCATAGAGTTGAGAATGTGCTCACTGTTACAAGAAGACTTCGTAATTTCAAGTTACTGAGTAATTGTTGAAAAACGACTCTAAATCAAAACACACACACTTATGCCATCATGAAATGCGAAAAGTGTCGAATGACCTTACAAATAGCAGTATAAAGAATAGGAGAGTCAAAAACTGGCGTATCACCTTTTTATAAGACTTTTGAATATCAGTATTAAGGACATTGAATTTAAAATGATAGCACGATTTTGAGTTTGTTCATAATACAAATCACAATAATTTATTTTATACAATGCTTTCTAATTTAGGAAGAGGCCTTTTTGGTCGAGTGACTTTTGAATTACTTGCCCCTCTCTGACGTGGATTTGAGCCTTGCTTTGTGGTGTATAATTCTTCATGCGAAAAAGCCGTCTAACTGGCTTTCTGAATGCCGATTCTTACATTCAGATGTCCACCCCTGATAGAATAATGCAATAAAAAGTTCATTTTAGTAACACATGTACTATCAAGCAACTGTAAAAAATTAGAATTGACAAAAACACTAAACTTCAGTTCTAGATTTTTTTTAAAACATTAAGATTTATATTACTATAAACTGCATTGTTAGTAGCACAAGCATGAATTAATCAGACATCTGCATCCCGGCCTGTCGTTTTATGAACTCATAACAGATAATCTAATATATTTATGGAAATGTATAAACAAATCCGAATATCAAAGAGTTGGTTGCACCAATACTGATTTCAGTTCGAATAAGAAAATTGTCCAATTGTTATGGCTTGTATTATCTCAATATATCGATGTTGAAACGCTTTAAAACGACGTCTCTCAATGCCGTTTCGAAACAAAGTCGTCCTTATCTTAGATTTTTATCTAATAACATGCAATTCTATTGGGAAATAATGTTTTGTTTAATCAGATCTAAATTTTAATGATATTGGAATATCAATTTAGTTCAAATGCCTCTAAATGGACATCTATGTTGATTGTATTCTTATCTAAGATATTTATCTCATTAAAACTGAAACCTGTTGGGAAATATTTTATATTCAGTCAGATTTTCCTAGATTGTTGCTTGTTTTAAATTAAAAGGAAAAAAATGTATTATATAATTCTAGTGAATCATATGCGAATTTGATAGCCAAGTAAAACCTGAAATTCTATAGCTGTAATCTTACGTTTTTTTTCTCAGTATCAGTGTCAAATATTGACTGTGGACCCGTCTTTTACTACCCATGTTAATGGTTTTTTAGAATAATTCGAGTTTAAATTTGTTAGGTTTTATTTGCTTATTATTTTACATGCATAAGAGTAATTTCTAACTGGTTTGTTTTCAACTGAAATGGTGAAGAAAGTGTATTTTGTTTTGAGAATTTTTTACCATGAATAAAGAAAGATATAGTCCTTCTGTCATAGTTGTCAATCTCTGGTACTGAATAAGCAGTTCTTTTAAAGTTTTATATCGAAAATAGTTTCTTATACATTACTGAACAGAAGTATGCAGAAAATCACTTGTGTGAGTCAAAGAATGTAACTACTTTGGTAAAGAACAATGAATCAAATTGTGTAAATAGTTTATGTTGAGTGAACTTCAGAATTTATTATATGTTGAAAATATCAATGTTATTTAATTTTCTACTTGTGTGTCCATCAGTCAAATAAGGTAGATCTTGTTACGACTTTATAAATCTGTTTTTACATGAAAACCTGTTTTATAAGTAGATGGCAGTCTGAAAATATGCTTATTGTTATATTTCATCGATAAAGTAAGTGTGTGTGTCTGTCTTTCTCTAAATACGAAATCTGTAATAACATGTCCTTGAAATGGAAAAATTTCCTGTGCCAACTGGCAAGAGCAAAAAGAACCATTTTCAGATTGGACCAGATGTACAGGTCTTTAATAAAATTCCATTCAGTTCTGTTCTGTTATTATTCTACTTTCTCTCCGGGTCTGTTCCAGTAACTGAGTAA